>NC_090921.1:649281011-650531011 GCF_040938575.1 Ambystoma mexicanum | reverse complement strand
CCAACCAGGTGCACATTAATTCATCTGTCCTTAAGAGTTTGAGATGAATCAAACAAGGAGTGGGGTACACCTTTCTTATAAAGGGGACATCTCACAGAGGATTGAGTAAAAGAAAGACTGCTTTAAGTAGTCCAAAACCTGTCCTTTGCTACGAAGGAGCAGGAGCGCTGGATAAGGAGACTGATGCTGAAACAGGGGTCTGTGTAGCAGACTACACTTTTTGAGATGGATTACTTGCATCATCTTAATATTATTATAAATGAAAATATATAGGGCTTCTACACCCTTACAAGATGGCAATCCTTGACACTCACCATTCACTAAGCTTGGGCAGATTCATATGGCCGAATCCCAAATCGCTAGCTATATTCAGGTTCTGCTGAACGTTTCAGATTTTTTAAGAGATTCAGGTTATTAAGTTTAGTTGCCTGTCTATATAAATAACTTTTCAAGATATTCAGCAGTTGTTGGACATCCTTCATCTTTTTTTATTGTGTTATAGTTCAAGAGAACTTTTCACAAAGTAAAAAAAAGAAACGTAATTACAAAACAACATAATTAACATATACATTAAATTCATCAAGACAGTTAATTCACCAAAAAAGAGAAATAAAAAAGGAAAAAAAAGCAGAAGTAAACCCAAACATGAAGTAATGTATACAGTAGGACAACAAAGTAGGTAAACACCTTACACATCAGTGCCAAAAACAGGGCCCTATTCATTTACATTCTCGAGGCCCATAAGCAATTTCACCTCATCTTCAAATTTACATAGACGTTCTTTCGCCACTTTCCAGGTCAGAGTGATGGCAATAGTCAAATAGTCCCGGAAAGACAGTACAACCAAAAGTTTTCACTTTCAATATCATTATATTTCCGATCAAGTTTAGCAAAGTATTTATCATAGGTAGATCCCATTGAATAGCAACAGGTGAGAACATCTCTTATAGTTTGCACCTTGTCATTGACCACACAGAGTCTGCAAATCCTTTTTTCAATGGGTAGACCTATCCACGTTCCACAAACCCCCAGGACATTAAGATGGTTAAGTCTAATATCCATGAAGATTCTGCGATTGATCTGTGATGGCATAAGTAAGAGATATCTTTGGGGTTCTTTATATCTAAAGGGCATCATTGAAAAGGAATGTAGATAACTCATGGTAGAGACCTTATTGTGACTTGTCACCCAGTCCCACTTTTCAATTACATTTTGTCAGAGATTTTAACACCGCTCCTTCACCATGTTCCCACCTAGGTGTCCAAGAATTCTTTTTAAATAGTTGCAGATTGATTTTTTTAAATTTATTAAGGGCTTCCATCTTACCCTCCTCTAAACCTTCCCTAAGAATGTATAGATGGGTTCCAGGATATGCACATTTAATTTTCACATAGAGTTTGGCCCTGTCCAGTCAATTTGAGTGGCCAGGGAAATAAGCCCCACTTCCAGGCGGACCGCCTGTACAGGGGTACAGTTGTTAAGGCCAAGCAATCTAAGCCATATGATACCTTCAGTAACATCAGCCCAGTCAGACCAGTCCGTAAATGATGTCTCCAAAGCATACAGAAACATGGCCACAAGCTTTTGTTTGTATATATGAATAATTCCAAGCAAGCTATAACCTGTGTTTTTTTTTTAGAAGGACATAACTGCTGTAAGTGTGGCCATAACTTTAGCTCTTTTATTCTGTTGTACCAGTTTGTTAATAGTACCTCTGTCTCCGCAGATATTTATAGGAATTAACTTTCCTGTATCACACCCAATGAGCAAGGAATTCCAGACTTTTTACAGCTATTTTGACCGACAGCAATGAACTGAGTTTTGTTAAGGTTGATAGTAAGACCATTGGCATTAGCATAATCACATACAGCCCTAGCGCTATTGCAAATGCCACTATATGTATTATTGAAGATAACAATATCATCAGCATAACATAGCCAGTCGATTTTATGTAAGCCCATTCCAGCGAAGGCATTTATTTTAGCTTTAAATATTCCACCAAGTGTAGGTGCCAATGTACAACCCTGTCTGACCCCTTTAGCAATGGCAACAGACTCAGACAGAGCACCCTCATTATCTATACGTATCCTGGTCTTACTTTCTTCATATATCATTTTACAGACATACAGAAGATAAGATGGCATACCAAGCAGCTCAGGTTTCGCTCACAACCTCTCACGCTCAACTGAATCAAAAGCTGATGAAAAATCTACAAATAGCATGTAAAGAGGCAGCCTATTCTTACCCTTGGCCTATTCAATGAAAGTATTGACTATAAAGATATTATCCTTGGTAGAACACCCTTTGCGAAAGCCAGTTTGGGCCCTATCAAGGATATGGTTGCTGTCAATCTATTTCATTATTTCACGGAGGACTATGGTACAAAAGATCTTACTGGACACGTCGGTAAGAGCAAGGAGCCTATAGTTCTCGGGTGAGCTCAGACGTCCCGACTTAAAAACAGGAATAATGTGAGACATCTTCCAGGAAATTGGCAAAACACCAGTATCAATAATTTTCTGGAAGATAATCCCCGGAATATCTGTCCATACCTCCGGATTATCTTTAACAATAACATTACAGAGGCCATCAGGCCCAGGCGCTCTAGATGTTTTAAGGCTCTTAACTACCATTAAAATATCTTCCCTTGATCTCTTGATATAGTCAGAGTATCAATGGGTCTTTTAACCAAATTTGTAATGTCTAACTAATTTATTAGCAAGATACATCATACATCCTTCATTGTGAGAGGAGGATGGGTTCTGTTTCTGGTTATTTGGGAGCTGGAGTAATCAACTTAGTCAGAGCTTTTAGGTATTGATTTTAGGGTCAGTTCTAGGCATTGCTGAACACAAAACAATGTTATATTTTTTTTCAAACATCTTTTATAACGCAACTGTATACAAGTGTTTCTAGGCGTGACAAGATAAAGGAGGGAAGAAAGAGGGAGGACAAAACAAGTAATCTTTGTAGAACTTGTGTCATTCAGATTGTGCACGTGTGAGAACTAGAAATGCAAAGGGAAGTGCAAGGGAGAGAGGAGGGGAAAGCAGGGCAGCAATGCTCTGAGTGAGTGCAGCTCTGGGTAGTGCAAGGATAACAAGGGACTGTGGGGTTACCGTTACAGCCCCTAGTGCGTGGTAGACCTGGTGGCAGTGCAAAGGCAACTGATCAAGAAAGAGCCCGGTACCTAGTGAGACTCTGTGGCTAGCCAAACAACTAGTCTGTTCAGGTAGGTCAGGTAGGTCAGGTAGGTCAGCAGGGGAGAGAGAGAGAAAGCAGAGAAGAGGAAAGCATTGAGCTGCTTCCGGAACATCAGGTGGTCAGGCTCAAGTTTGAGAGGGGCAGGGAGGCCATTCCAGAGGGAGCCACCTGCAGAGGATAGAGATCTACCACCCCCACTCTCTGCGTGGAGAAAAGTCTAACCCTTAGAGAATAGGAGTTAGCTGAGCAAAGGGCTTGAGAAATAAGGTATTTTGCTAGAGAGCGTTAGATGAAGTGCAGACCCCGGCCCTAGAAAGCCTTGTGGATAATGCAAAGGGTCTTGAACATGATCCTTGCAGCCGCTGGGAGCCAGTGGAGAGATTTCAGTGCTGGAAAGATACGGTCCCTGGGCTTGAGGCCAAGGATAGGTCCTGCAGTCTTTTACTGGATTCGTTGCAGAAGGCAGAGAGCAGAGGAAGGCAGATTGAGAAAGGGGCTGTTGTAGTAGTCCAGCCTAGAGACAACCAGTGCTCTGGAGACAGTGAGCCTCTGGGGGAAAATAGGAAAGGGAAGAGTTACTTTGAGGAGGTGCAGCTGGTAATGGGACTTCTTGGCGAAGTCCGAGATGTGAGGAGGAATAGAGAGAGTGGAGTCAAAGATGACACCAAGGTTTTTTGCCTCTCAGGAATGAGAAGGAAGAGGGCCCAAGGTGGGTGGCCAGAATGAAAGAGGGAAAGAAGTGACAGGGGTCCCAATGAGAAGGATCTCCATCTTACTGGTATTAAGGCAGAGATTGCTGGAGGCACACTGATCCTGAATCGCATATAGACAGACAGGAATGAGAGAGAGAGAGAAGAGGAGGCTGGCGGAGCCTGAAGGAAAGCTGAGTTTCATCTGCATAACAATGAAAGTTAGAGAAGAAGGTAGAGATCAGGTGGGCCAAAGGAGCCAAGTGGAGGTTCAAAGCCCAGGGTGAGAGGATAGAGCCCTGGGCAATGGTACAGGTAGAGAGAGAGAGGTGGCAGAGAGAAAGTGACCAAGTTGGACCTGGGAGGGGCATTCCAAGAGGAAGGAGGTCAGCACTCCAGGGCCTGATCCGTGATGCCCAGGTTCTCACGGAGTCGATTGATCAGGATGGCGTGGTTGCCTGTGCTGAAAGCAGAGGAAAGATCAAGGCAGATGAGGACAGAAGAAATGCTGGATCAAGGTTGGAGAGCAGATCTTCATGGATGTCCAGGAGAGCAGTTTCTGTGCCTCTGGCAGCTCTGAAGTCAGACTGATGGCCATGGGGACAACCCACAGATTCAGCGTGTGGAAGATAAACTTGGAGATGGCCAGCTTTTCCAAGAGTTTGCCCCGGAAAGGGGTGATGGAGATTGGGCGATATTTTGCCGGGCAGGTAGGAACAGCAGAGGGCTTCTTGAGGAGGGGGTGCATAAGGAAGTGCTTAAGGGGAGACGGAAAAGTTCTGATGGTGAAAGAGTGATTTCAGAAATCGGCCAAAGATGTAGCGAGTGTCAATATAGCCCTTGATCGGACTTGTCTAGAAACGGTGTCAGGTATTCTCAGGGAGAAAGAGGAGAAAGGAGGAGGCGAGGGAGAGATGGCCAACGTGGGGCAAGAGAGGAAGATAGAGAGGAAGAGGAGATATAGGAGAGGAAGTCCTGAATTTTAGGAGAAGTGAGAGGCAAGAGCCATACACAGGGCCTGGGAGGTAACAGGAGAGGTAGAGACTGCAACAGGATTGCCCAGTTCCTTGCAGATTTTAAATATTTTGGCCATGTTATTAGAGGCCACAGAGATGCAGGTTTGAATGTGTGCTCTCTTCTTGGACAGGACAGAGGGGCCTGTATTGCCTTTGCAACAGGCGGCAGGTCAGTTTGTCAGAAGATGCACCCAAAGTCTTCCACTTCCTATCAGCCACCCTACACTTGCGTTTCAGGACGGCGAGGCGGAATCATGCCAAGAATTGCACTTGGAGGTAGGCTTCAGCTCGATTCTCATGACAGGGGCAGGGTTCTCCAGGGTGTTGGAAATAGAAATATGCATCTTAGAAATGGCTGTGACATGGTGTGAGTCAGACACAGGAGTGGGAGGAGCAGAGACGGTAGAGGCAAAGGCATACACTGACTGGACCGAATGACCGAGAACGTAGATGGCAGTGCTGAGGGTGGGAGGGTAAAATATATTAGCACAAATTGAAGAAAGGAGAACATTCTATGGGGTTTATTTGTAAAGAAATATGGTAACAGGGTCATGTAGATCACTCAGTCAAAAACACTTGAAGAGAATTTTACGCTGGGGCATTTTAATTGAACATGTGCCAACACACGACTTGTTGAGCAAATGGCTGACAGGACAATTTGAATTTATTGTCAACATTTTTATCACATTTTGAATTAATAGCACACACCTCTGAGGAGCACCGGTTGATTAAACACGCCCTCACTCACACCTTTGGTGAGGACAGTAGCTGACACCCACAAGCACTTCAATTTCTTTTCAAATTTATTAGCACATGTTGAGGGAAGGGCAAAAGACTTTTGGGGGTGCTCGTAAAAAAATACTATTTGCAGGCTTTTGTATATGCTGGTTGATGGAATGTGCACTCATGCCCAACTTATATGGAAGCAGTATCTGACACACATGAGCATTTGAATTTCTCATCAAATTCATTTGCACCCTTTGATGGAAGGGCATAAGTGTTTTGAGGGTGCTGGTAAAAAATACTATTAGCAGGACTTTCAGAACCTTCAGTCAGTGACATTAGTGGCATGGTATATGGATGTGAATGCAACACACCACCTTCCTGAATGGAGTAAGAATGTAAGGAGTAGATTGATTGAACATGCACTCTCACATGACATGGTTGAGTGCAATAACTGACACAAGCACTTGAATTTCCTTTAAATGTATGAGCACACATCAACGGAAGCAGACCATTCTTAGGGTTTTATTGGTAACAAATATGGAAGCAGGGTCTTGTTGATCACTCAATCCATGGCATTAGTGGTAGTTTGATTGGCTGTCTGAGGAAAATAAACATGGAGAGGAATTTGTGCTGGCGCTCCTTAATTGAACATGTACCCATATATGAATTGTAATGTTATGTTAGCGGAAATTATAGAGCGCAACATTCACCAAAGAAGCATCTTGGCGCTACGCAGGAAAGAAGAGGAAAGACTACTGAAAAAAGATGCGCTTTCAATGCTTGATAGAAAGATTGCTGCAAATTACCCGCAGCATATGGGGTAGAGAGTTTCAAAGGGAAGCTGCTGCGAGAGAAAAGGAGCACCCCGCAATCCGACTAGATTTTAACCTCGGGATGGGGAAGAGAGGAGCATTTGCAGAGTGCAGAGCTTGGACAGGAACATTTGAGCAGAATTTCATCTGAAGGTATCTGCATCTTGTAATAATAGGCACGATGAACTAAGCATAGTGACTTGAATTGCATGTGCTGCGCTACCAGAAGCCAATGAAGCTTCCGTAGCACAGGCAAGATTTGCACACAGCGAGGAGTGGAGGTAGCCACACGGGCAGCAGCATTTTGCAGGACTTGAAGATGTCACAGGAGATAGTCAGGCTGTGATAAAAACAAGGAATAGCAATAATTAATGTAAGAAATGACAAAAGTGAGACCACAGGAGCCCGAAGCTAGGGTCCAGAATGAAGACACAGAAGGAAGGCATACCACCATCACCTCAGGTTTTGACACCCTTCGACTTAAACCACTGATTCCCCATCCATTCCTCCACGACCTCCAGACAGTTCCTGAACCTGGTAGTCGGCTCAGACGAAGACGGGTAAAGCCGAACCAGGATCTGTGTATTGTCTGCGTAGGAATAGCCAAGAAAGCAGTGGCAGAAGATCAGTTTAGTCGAGGCTGAATGTACATGTTGAACAGCGTGGGTGAGATGGTGAACCCCTGAGGGACACCACATGTGAAGGCCATAGGCTTGGAACGAAAAGGGGAAAGAGATAGGGTTTGACAACGGTCTGAAAGAAAAGCGGAAAACCATGAAGGAGCAGTACCGAGAGGCCAGCCTCATCAGACAACAGTTCAAGATGGAATTGTCGACCATGTCAAAGGTGGTGGAGAGGTCAATTAACAACAGAGCCCCTACTCCGCCATGATCCTGAATCCATGCCAGATCATCCACAAAGGAGACCAGCACACTCTCTGTTCCCCGCACTGGTCTGGAACCAGACAGAGAGATGGAAGAAGAGGGATTTTTCAAGTAAACCAAAAAGCAGTGGACCAGCCAAGGATTCAACGAGTTTCATTAAGAAAGGGACGAGAGAGATGGGGAAAAATCTGGCAGCAGTAAGCGGTCCAACGATGGTCTCTTCCAGGGGTCAAGTCCTAAAAATTAAAGTGGGGGACTCATCAACAAATGCAATGGGATGTGACATCACCAGAAATTAGCATATCAAGTTGAAATAGGCACATTTAATTAAATTGGCTTTGCGGAACCACCCAAATTACACTGGACGAGTGGCATTTGCCTTTCATAAAATCAACACACACACAAAACCAAAAGAGGATATTTTCTTCTAATAGTGTTTTTGAAAACGTTAAAAGGTGTGCATGTATTAAACTCCAAGAACCAATACAAATGTTTTCCCTGGAATTTGCAGTACCAAAATTGGACATTTCAACTTTAGTTGTTTGTATTTTTCTGCAAACCTGACAACTGTGTATTGATCGTCGAGGTCGGCTTTAATTCATAAATTCAAAGAGGACATTCAATATTTCTCATTTTAGCTGGGAGGGACTGAGTCCACCCTGTGAAAAAAGTGGGTGGACTCCGTCCCCCCACTTGTACCCTAGACTTGATCCCTGGTCTCTTCAACAAAGGCATCACTATGGCATGCTTAAGAGAGGCCAGGATCACCCCAGTTTGAAAGGAGGCATTAACTACTTCTGTAAGCAAAGGCACAATTTGAGGCAGGATGTCCTTCAAAATACCCAATGGGATGGGGTCCATCTCATAGACTGCCATAAGGATATACTCAGTGGAAAAGATAGGGGATGTTGACCACAAAGTGGTAGCTATGGAAGTGGCCACTGTAGTAGATGGAAAGGGCAACCTAAATCTGGAGGAAAGGATGCCAGAGCAAATGTCAATGTTATCTACGAAAGAAACAGAACATCACAGAGACCCTGAGAAGGCGGGATAGGTTCAAGAGGACCAGAGGAAAGCGAACGCACAATCTTAAACAACTCCATAGAATTGTTAATAGAAGTTTCAATGCAAGATGAAAAATAAGCCCTTTTGGCAGCACAAATAGAGTTATGATAAGTAACATAAGCTAATTATAACAGAATCGTAGCCAAGACACCACTTACGCTCTAATTGTCTATGTTGGAGGCAAAGAGAATGAAGTCCATCCCAGAACCAAGGTTCAGAAGGACGAGCTCTAGGTTTGGGATTTTTAAGAGGGGCCATCCCATTAGCCACTGCCAAAAAAGTGGTTGAGCACAATATCTGACATGAGAATTATCAGTCCTTAGCACATTTTATGGGAAGAGCAAACATCTCTGGGGAGCACTGGTTTATGGAACATGCCCTCACTCACTCCTTTGTTGAGGACCGTAACTGACACAGACACGTACTTGAATGACTTATCAACTTTATTAGCACACTTGAGGGAACGGCACACATCTTTTGCATATACTAGTTGATTGAACGTGCACTCATGCACAACCTATTTAAGCACAGTATCTGACACACATGAGCATTTTAATTGCTCATCAATTTCATTAGCACCCTTTGAAGGGCACACGTCTTTCAGGGGTGCTAGTAAAACCAAACTGTGTGTAGGTCTTTCTGGTCCTTCAGGCAGTGACATTAGTGGCATGGTGTTTATGCCTGCATGCAAAACACCACCTGCCTTGATGGAGAAGGAGTTTATGCTGAGGTGGCTGGACTGTACGCGTGATCACTTGCAAATTGGATTGGATACAATAGCTGACACAGTCATTTGAATTGAATGTCAAATACGTTATCGCACTTTGCAGGAAGAGAAAACATCGTTGGTGAGTCTTGGTTGACTGAATACACACCTGCATTTTTTGCAGAAACTTTTATAAGCACACTTTGAAGGAAGGATATACATCTTTATGCAGGGACGTCATTTCACCAAAATGCCAGGGGTTGCAGAAGTGACATCACACGTCCCTTGACCCCCTGGTGACATCACAGGAAGTGATGTCATTTGACCCCACCCCAAAGTGATATCACGGGATGCGATGGAACGCTACCTTTCACCTGTTGACAAAACAGGAAGTGCTATCACATATCATTGTACACTACAAAAAATATGGTTACGATATCACTATAATGTGATGTACATTTCATGCAAGAATGAATCACCATATGTATGTTTAAGATCAGTGTGTATAGGCCCATATTACCAAATTACTGTGAATGCAATCAGTGTGTATAGCCCCATATTACCAAATTACTGTGAATGCAAGCAGACGTCCATGACCAAATGATAATGATGTGTTATTATATAGCACTTACGCTTAATCGCTTTATATAGAAAAAATATACACCCAATATCACCCAACCTGTGTTGGTACTCATTTATCGACCTCAGAAGGATGAAAGGCTGAGTTGAGGCATTTAAGAACAGACCTTTAATGAGTCTAGCAATTATTGTATAGAATTCCAGAAAGACACATTATTTGGCATTCCTAATCTTTCTTATTTAGGGTCAGTGCTGAAAGTGTTACTTGTGTCACTCCTTTCCTTCTTTTTCTTCTTATTTTAAAGGTGCTTTAACAAGAAAGCCAGTCACTAAAGAGCCACATGGTGCTGGCCACCGCCCATGAGCTTGCATTACAAAAAAAAAACATATTTTCTATTCTAGAGGTCGCAAGGGTGACCACAGAGGTCGCAAGGGAGAACTCAGAGCAGTGGAGTAACTTTTCTAAAAATGTTGGGGGGACAGGGGTGGGGTGGAGGTAGTGTGGCTGCTGGCTCTTAGGGATCGCTTTGGCCAAACTGTTCGATAAAATTAGGTTGAATGATAGATTTGACTAAATTCGGTCACCACAATTAGTTTGAAGCCGAAGATACCGAACATGAAGAGCTGGTGCTGCAGGAGTGTCCCCCGCCCCTCATGTTTGGTATTTTTTACTTTGGGAGTTACGGGGCTGTCCCCCGCTTCCTCAACATTGGTGGCAGGGGACCCAACAAAAAAAAAGAAGAAAAAGGGACCCTGCAGCGTCAGATCCGATCCGCGTTAGATGGATGGATCAGACGCTGCAGTGTACAGGAGAGCGGCGGATGGAGAAAAGGTAAGTCAATTTTGCCGTGATTTTGTACCTTGGTCAAACAACCTAAATACCTGAGGGATAACACTAGACTACCACAACACAAGAGTCCATTGCTGACGCTCTGTTATAACTTTCATAAGACTGGTGGCCTATCTTTAAAAATCAATTCGGCCCTCACACTTCTCCAGCCGGCCTGCCATGAACGCAGTGACACAACATAACATTCACAAACTTAATTCCAATAGAACATACAAACAATGCATTATTTATCATTCATTCAGACACAAAAGTCAACACACATATGCTTGCATACACTCTAACTCACACACAAATGAACCCAGCACCTTAATTGACATACACTTTGTGCACATAACCGTTATATGTACATATACAATCACACATGGAAAAAGTGGCGCAATGTTCATTGAGCAGACCAGACTTTATCACCCTCTGATCCGTGAAATTAAGGGCTAAGTTGACTTGTCCTCGCTGAACTATAAAGCCAATGCCGAAAGGAACAGATTCACTGGAATATCAGCAAATTCCCTTGATTTTTCATTTCATTCGAAGGCAGAAGCCATCGGTGACCAAGCATACTTGGTATCAATTTTTAAATGCCATATATCTCCAAACTTGGGTTCTGCACAGCACCTTATATGTGTACGTGCTGATAGATTTTTTCTACAAGATTCTGACAGATTAAAATTAAGGCATGTTTTCCTGTGTTCAAATGGCTCCAAGAAGTGGAGTACCAAGCAGGAGAGGTGGGGTTAGGGGGAAGCTGCCCCCATGGATCTTTTAACAGCCAGACCGGGATATTTGTCAGTGGAACACCTCTCCCATTCAGCACATCAAAGAGGATGCCCAACGGCAAAGGTGTCGCTGGAAGGACAATGTGTGCTGAGCAATTCCTGCTCAGCACGCACATTGTCCTGGCAGCAAAACACCATAACCGTTCCGAATGGTAGAGGTATCCTGCTGCCAAGACAATGTCCCAAGGAGCTCCGGGCAGCAGAGGGTCCTCACATTGCTCTGTATCAACAGAGCATTACAATGTGAGCGATTAGGCACTGATGGGAGGAAGGTGGGTACTATTAGCAGGGACTTTTGTTCCTTTAGAAATTTGAATGGAAGGGAGTGATCAGAAGTGAGAAGAGAAGGGTGCATAATGTTGCATGTTTTATGAAACAATGACTATGGCTTTAAAACCCAAGGGGGATTTGTTAGGTTCACATTAATAAAACTAAAGTCATACTGCCAGTGCTCAACATATTTCTATGACAATGTATATAGTGTATGGTTAGTTTACTATGAAAGGCTAGTTTATTATGTAATGTGGTTAGCTTCCAAGGCATTGCTACAAATAATTATTTTAGCACATTAAATGTAAAGAAAAACCTTAAAAATTATCTATATCAACTAAACCTGGAAAGATGTGCGTGGTCGCTTAAATTGTCCACATCCCAGTTTCACCATTTTACCAAGTGTGTGATCCTGAGCAAATCATTTAATCACATTGTGCCTTATCTGCAGCTCTAAAAATGACTCTGAATCACTTCAAAGATTATGTTAATGTATCATGGTATTATAATGGAAAAGCCTAAAGAGTTGCTCCACGTATAACAAAGTGCAATTTAGGTAGTTTGCACCACAAAGTTATTTGTCACTTGGCTTATTCATGGCCACTTATTCTAAAGTCACTTCCATGGTGCCTCTAAGTATCAAGGACTGATCATGCGCCTTGCAATGTCCTTTTCTGTGAAGTCACTTCTGTTGGTGCAATCCATAAAATAATTAGGACGTTTGCATGTATTTTGCCTCAGAGGGATTGGACAGAGCTCTAATAGATGAGTTTCCTGCATCTGGAATGATCCTACTGTTTTACTTTTGTTGTGTGTTAAAATGCCATCTTCCACTAATGTTACCAAAAAAGTAGATTGGGGCAGGGGTGGGCGGTTTGGGGCCGCTAATGAGACCATGTGGAATTCCACACACAGCATTTCGTAGCTCACCCCTCCCCCCACTATTACAATTCTGGATACCCACCTGCTTAGTTTGGTAAGTGAAGCAGTTTTTGGTGGCCTTTAACCTGAATCATGACACCCATGTACTAATTTGGTGAATATACAATACAAAGCCAGAAAGTGATTCTCTGCGCCGCAGCCCCTGGGAGTGCTGCTTCTAGCGTGGCAGCACAGGCGCCAGTCCCTGTAACACACAGTTCAGCACCCTGGCTGCTGACTTTGAGTCTGACCCGCCAGGGTGAGGGATTGAGCCATGCAGGGCATCCCAGCCCTGAATGTGTTGCAGCGTGGCTGCCCGGCATCTCAGCATTATGTAATGAGACAGCGCAAGCCTTGTTGGGCACCCCAGCCGTGCTTGTGCTCTCCAATTACATAATTGATGATGCAGCCCCCCCTGCCCTCCCTCCAAAAGTTGGGGGGGGCAAAAAGGCATGCCACAGAAAACAAAACCCCCTGTCCCCCCTATAATTACACCCATGCCTCAGAGGTGGCATTTGCGACCTCTGGCGACCCCTAAATGGCGTCCCTGTCTTTGGGGCCTGCTGGTTGATGGAGACTTTGCTCGCGCCAGTCTTGGCTGACATGTCTAGAGCTGTGTGCTTTGTCTCTAGGAGCTGTGCGAGGAACCGCATGTGCCCCTGCCACAGCTTTCTAGGTCAGCCACTGAGCTGTGGAGTGCTAAACCTTCAGGGACTAGTTAGTCAAGATAACCTTTTGTGGTCTTCCAATCTCGCAGTTTGGGTGGTCGGTCTCTCTAAATTTCTTCTCATCCCTGTGGCTCAGGGAAGCTGAAACTCGTCATGTAGCACCCTCCTCACCCCCACTGCCCGTCCCACCCTTATTATTCGTGTACCAGGTGGATTGTAATGGTTAATTTATTTTGCTACTCATTTTGCGATAATTGCCTTTACATCAGGTAGAATACATCGCTCTATGACATTCCCTGGTCTGACTGTGCCTGTTATTTCGTTTTTCCACCCGGGTGCACAAAGGAAGCCTTGTGAGTGAGGCACCGCAGGTGCAGATGTACATGTCGTGATAATCCCCAGCTCGTCAGCATCCCTGCAGCTCGTACCTGGGCCTCGCCGGTGGACAGGTCATCCAATACAACACTGTAGGGCTATTAACAAGCTCCGATTTACACTAAAGGCTGTATATCCTTGCAAATATGTGCATGTTATTGTGCTGCTAACCACGAACAACAGTCATGCCCAGACAAGACTGGAATTCCAAACTATTAATTATACCAGCCGGAGAGGATTTAATAGAACACAAAGAGCAGCAGGTGTGGGCTTCTACTGCTGTAAGGCTTAAGGTCTCTGTTACTCTCGCTTCCTGTCATGCAATGCGCTGGCAGCTGATCTATATTACCTCTGTGTGCTCCCACCTGAAGAAAGGCACACTCAAACTTGCAGTTAAGAAAGGACAGGGATGGCAAGAAATAAATAAAATACTCTATCTGGAGAGGAATTCACATGTTATGTTCCCTGATAGGAAGGTTTACGTATTGTAATGTGC
This sequence comes from Ambystoma mexicanum, assembly GCF_040938575.1. Classification (NCBI taxonomy): domain Eukaryota; kingdom Metazoa; phylum Chordata; class Amphibia; order Caudata; family Ambystomatidae; genus Ambystoma; species Ambystoma mexicanum. The sequence continues at coordinate 650,516,977 of NC_090921.1, read as the reverse complement.
ATTTTCTGATAGAAAGTACTGCTGCCAAAGTTAACATTTGAAAAGGGAGCAGCAGGCCCTGCTGAGTTGAAAAGTAGTAATTTAGGTGGATCTTCCATACACTCATTTAGATGCTCAAATTGCACAGTAGTGTCTCCCACATGTGTGCTGTGCTTCTCTGCTCCTTCCCAAAGTCCAGCTTCTCACCAGCCATCTCTGCTATCCTGGCCCATGAAGGCTGAGACTAGCCCGCAGTGTATAAGGCAATAGGCCAATGGCCGAAGGATCAGCCCGAAAGGCCAGTCTGGGCCGCTTTTGTAGGTCGGTGTGGTTCAGTTTGATGAGTTAAATAAATAACTAAAATCCTGGCTCTGTAGAGTTGAAGAATGGGTCCCGTGCAGTGAAGCCTAATAGTGATAGAAACGCAGGTAGAATTCGAAAAGGAAACCGTATTGGCGAGATTGTTAAATGTTCCACCTCGGAGGAATGTCAGAGAACAACATTCTGCAGTGAAATAGGATATTTGTACACGTCTGTTGTTGTTCTCTATGTTGTAACTAGTGATTTCATCAGTGCTTAAAAAAACAAAATAAGCATGGGAGTGTCCTTGTAATACAATCTTTAAATGTGGGTTGCAGAATATTTCAAATGTCTACAATTTCCCATTGAGTACGAACTACCTAATGTTTGTTAGATATAACAGAAAACGTGTATACATCTATAAAGGGTATAACGTTGTTTAACCGCCAGTCATTTTTACCACTGCCTTTTAAACGAGTACAAAATTACGAAAAAGGTAATCAATTTTTTTGGGGGGTAGGAAAGGGCAAATAAGGATAGTTAAAAATAGGTGGGGAGGAGGGTTATGGGGGTACCCCCAAAAAATAAAATAATTCAATGACCTTTTCCGTAATTATTTACTCGTTTAAAAGGCAGTCATAATAATGACTGACGATGACAGAACATAGAACTGATACAGTATCAGTATGTAAATATTTAAAAACAATAGAAGCTGAGGCTTCAAAGATAACAAGCAGAGAAAACAAAGAGCAGAGGCTAGAGTCATGAGGAGGGAGGTGGCAGGATGAATGGGGGAATTATAAATAGATCAGAGAGGGACCAGGGATAAGGAGGTCGATCAAGAGAAAGAGAGGAAAAATAATGAAGACAGGAAAAAATCTGGTTAGAGAAAAGAGGTTTTGTGGGGTTGAAGGTTAGAAATGACCGGACCTTAAGGGTGGAAAGGTCGAGAAAGGAGAAATGAGAAGCAAATGAGAGTGAAGAATCCAATGTATTGCCTAAATCATTGGTAGAGTTTGAGAGAGTCACTTAAAAGGGGTGAATACATGAGTGAAGGAGTAATAGAGGGGATGGCTTGAGAAGGTGCTAAAACCAGAATTTCAGTTTTTGAAGAATTTAACTGAACAACATTATATGCCATCCAAGATTGCATGGCTAAAACACAGGCGTAGAGGGTAAGGTGAAGAGATTCTGAACAATCAAAGGGAGATGAAGCCAACAAGGGGATAGTACAGAGTGAGAAAATGAGAAGCCCAAGAACCTATCCCTGAGGAACGTCATAGTGCAGAAGAAGAAGAGTGGCAAACCCAAGGTACAGAGTGAATGGATCAGAAACATGTGCAAGAAACTATTCGTTGACAGAACCGGAAATACCTAGTGAGGAAAGACCAGAGGGAATAGAGTGGTCAAAAATATTGAAAGCCATGGGCAAATCTAGTAAGATCAGAGGTGGAGAATGTTCCATATAGTGGGCAGAAAAACAGGACTCAGTGGCATAAAGAAGTGCTTTTTCGGTTGAATGAAAGGTATGAAAGCCAGATTGAAAGGGTGGAAGCAGAAAATGAATATTCAAATACGCCGAACGGCCTTAGAGAAGGCTAATATTTGCAGAATCTTACAAATATAAGTAAGAAGGAAACTGGTCAAAAACTGGATGGGGCAGTAGGGTCAATTCAGGCTTTTTCCAAAATAGGAATAATAGTTCCTACCTCATCTTGTTTTATTCAAAACCAACTAGTCCTAACTTAGTACGAGAGTCACTATAGCACTATATTTATGTGTTGTTTAGATTTGCACTTTAATTTTATAACCTATGAATTGTCAAATTCTGATCGTCTCTCTGATTTTGTGTATATATATTTGGTGTATATATTTTTGTGTGTTAGATGTTTTTACCAAAGATTGTTTTTTAAAAAATATTTAATGATTACAGTGTTTCTTAATTCTGATAACTGTATATTCATTGTTGTATTTCCACCCCCATTCTTTAGGGCTTTACACAACTTTTCCTGGTGTTTGCCCACACTGAAGATACTGATTTTTCCCAGATCTAATTTTTGTTTAAAATGGGCATCACACTTTGTTACAGCACACCTGGAAGAACATGGTAGCCATCCACCAGAATTGCACTGTGAACATATTAAGTGTACAATCAAATGCCATCACTGATCATTATAGCAGTCACAACCACGTATTCGATTGGGATCTCTTTGCCCCAAGAGAGAGGCGGCTGCTGAGGTGTCTCCTTTTTCATGGCCTTTAGAGGTGGCACCACTTAGAGAGGTACCTCCACTGTTTTACCTGATGGAAATGTAACTATCAAACAGGATTAGTGTCCATGCTTTGCCTGGCGAGGTGGATGCAGAGCCGCTAGTGAGGTATGTAATCTCAGCTTAGGTGGGTGTTCTTTGGTAGTTAAATGAGAAAGTAGCGCCGTTCTGTGGTTTTTGTCTTCTTAGCAAAGCATTCATCTAGCAAAGGTTTCTACCGTTATCTGAGCTCCTGTAATCTTGTCAAATTGTCTACTATTGTCTTGTCTCTCTCGGTCTCGTCTGCTTGTGTCCTTCCCTAGATTTCTCCTCGCCCTCTTCCTCTTCTCTCCTCTCCCGACCTACTCCATGGTGTTCTCTGTTTCTCCTATCTTTTCTAACTGCTTCTCTATTGACTATCCTGCTCGCCTCACTAGATCTGGTAGGAAGAAGTTTAAAAAGGACATTCTGGGCTCCAACCCAGGCCTCCCTATCGCTGACACCTATATCAGCGCCTCCTCCAGGCAAACCCTCACTGACATCCTTTTTGTCGTTCCCTCGTCAGGCCTATGGTCTCTGTGCTTTCTCCTTTCTCTTCTTCTCCCATTAATGGTGGCACCTGGTTGGAGGCACTCCCTGCCCCCTTCCACTCCTCTAAGGTCATCGTTAATGTTTACCTGAATTGTACCGTCTTGGTCCAAGGCCCTCAGACCAACCTTCTCCTCTTTGATAGACTTTTCCCGTGCCTCATCAATTTTCTTTCCTCTCCTGCTGTCACCTCTCTTCCCTCCACTGCTTCCTTGCCTCCTCCTACTGTTTCCTCCTTGGCTAACTTGCCCTCGCCTCCTTCCTCTTCTGCCCCCCCTCAGGCTTCTTCTACACCTACGCAAAGCATACCTCTGATTTGTACCCCTACCTAGAAGTCTTTCAAGGATGGCAAACTTATCCATATTGCCACTCTCAAACACTCCTCTGACATCTGCCGTCTCCTGGAAGAACTTGATGTCAATGTCCTCGGTCTCACTGAGACATGGTTCATGGCCAGCTCTGTCACAAACTTTGACACTCTCTTCCCTGATGCCTACAACATCCTTTCCATGCCCAGATCCAACAGCTCCGGAGAGGGTGTAGTACTGATATTCCCTGAGTGGATCCCTGTCTCTGTCATTCCTATGCAGTCCTACTCCTCTTTCGAATGCCTCGTCTGCAGGTTCTCTCTCTCTCTCTCGCTCTCTCTCTCTCCATCTATCGGCACCTGTCAGATCTCCTCTTCCCTCTGGTCTTGACCACTCAAAACACCTTGACTTTGGTTGTCTCCATGATCATCAGTCTAGCTTCAGAGCTGCCAGAAGCACAGAAACTGCTCTCATGAACATCCGTGAAGACCTGCTCTACAACCTTGATTCCAACACCCCCTTTGTCCTCATCTTACTTGATCTCTCTTCTGCCTTTGACATGGTCAACCATGCCATCCCACTCAACCGTCTCCATGATAACCTGGGTATCACTGATCAGGCCCTGGCTTCACTGACTTCTTTCCTCTCCGATTGACCCTCCCAGGTCCAACTTGGGTCCTTCCTCTCCTCTACCTCTATCTCTACCTGTGGTGTTCCCCAGGGGTCTAACCTCTCTCCCTGGCTGTTCAACCAATACCTGGCACTTCTTGCCCACTGCATTGCTGCTCTCTGCCCCAACATTCAGTGCTATGTGGATGACACTCAGCTCATTTCCAGGCGCCCTTCAGCAACCTCATCTCCTTCTCTCATCTCTGTCTGTCTGTCTGCTATCTAGGAGTGGTGTGCTGCTGATGATCTTTGCCTTAATGCCAGTAAGACTGAGATTCTCCTCATCGGAACACCCGCTCCCTCCTTTCCTGTCACTCTCTGGCTGGCCTCCCTTGGATCTCTTCCTGCTCCTACCTGTGAGGCCAAAACCACAGGCACATCTTCAACTCCACACTCTCCTTCTCTCCTCACATCTCTAATGAGAAGAAGTCACACTACCAGCTGCACCTCCACAGAGGTATTCTTCCTTTCCTCTCCTTCCCGCAGAAGCTCATTGTCTCCAGACCTCTGGTTCTCTCTAGGCTGGACTACGGCAACAGCCTCTACTTAATCTACCTGCCTCTACTCTCTGCCCTCTGCAACTCATCCAAAACAGGACTGCAAGACCTGTCCTTGGCCTCCAGCCCAGGGATCGTATCTCTCCAGTACTGAAATCTCTGCACTGGCTCCTATTGGATGTGAGGATTAAGTCCAAAACCCCCTGCATTGTCCAAAAAGCTTTCTGGGGCCTCAATACCTTCAACTTTCTTTTCCTAAATATCTTCCTTCTCGAGCTCTTCGCGAATCCGCCTCCAACTCCTTCAGGGTCAGTCGATCCTCCAAACAACGAGTTGGTGGTAGATCTCTTTCTTCGGCTGGGGCCACCCTCTGGAACAGCTCCCTGCCCTTCTGAAAATTGTGGAGAACCATCTCTGGTTCTGGAAGCACCTCAAGACCTTTCTCTTTGCTTCTGCTTTCTCTCCTCCTCTCCCCTGCTGAACTCCTGGCTGAAACTAAAACTGCACTGTTCACCTAGCTACCCTCTGTTCTCGGGCCCAGGTTCCCTCCCTGCCAGTTGCACACCAGCACTGTCACCCTGGCAACCCTTGCACTCTGGGGAAGTTTCTGTGTCCTTAAAGCCCCCATCCAGCACTTGACACCTGATGTCTGCACTTACCTTTGCACTTGCCACCAGCTGGCCGCACTACTTATTTATTCTTCTTATTTATTCATTATTTTGTTGTTTTTTTTATCCTATGTACTGCACTTCCCCTCCCCCTTACCCCTCGCACTTCCCCCACCTGCACTTGCGCGATCTCAATATCACCTGGCTTAGTAAGATCGTTGTCTCTGGCTTCCCTATGTTACCCTCCCTTGTCTCGTCGCGCCTTGAAACACTTGTGTATAGGCGCGTTACAAATGCCATTTCATATAGCCTTGTGTGGGAAACATATATAGCAGCAATCAAAGTTTTCTTTGAATATTTGCTGGTGTAATTTCTCGACCCACATTTCATGGTGAAAGTGATCACTTTGCAGCAGCATGTTATGGATGAGAACTTTGCGAACTCAAACTCGGTTTTGCATTACACAAGTTAAATGTGCAAATATTCACAGATGCAGTGTTTGGAAGACAAATTGCATAAAACACAGAGTCAGGACGAAAATGGTGTAAAACACCAGAAATGTCGACAACATTTTCATCATCAGGAAGTACCTTCCACTTATTGCCTATACACTACTTAAGACATCTCCTCTGAACACGTCTGTTAGGGTAGACCATGTGGGACAGATTCCCATTGAGTCAGGAATCCTCAATTCAGATGGGTCTTCAAGAACATACAGTGGAACCTCAACAGCTCAGATGATACATGCGTATCTACTTGACACACCTCAATTGGCTCAATGAACACCAACAGTACTGGTGCAGTAAATGGTCTGTTTAGCCATCAGCACTTGAATCACTAAGCTGCCCATCCCCCAGTGAGTGTATAGTCTTAAGGAGTCTTTAGCGGTTGTGAGGCTATTGTGGCTCACTGCCAGAGAAGTCTTGAATTGCCTCAGGGCAAACATTTGGCAGTCAGAAAGATGAACAAACATGACATTTCAACAAACTATGACAAGGCATGTAGCAAATAATAACAACCAGCTCTAATGATGAAGACTTGCTGTAAATTTAAAATCTCACTGGTGATGACCTTTAATATTGAGATGTCATTAGCATGTGTGCTGCTACTGTCTGTTCTTAATCATGCTCTTGATACTTTAGAAGTACAAAGAGCACCATTTAGAATAGTTCAGAGCCTGCTTCCTCACGAGAATCTCCCTGAAACATGATTTATTTTCAAGAGTTCCCTGCTAGAAAAGAGCCATGAACTGTGAATATTTATTTGTGGTCTTCCTACTACACAATGGACATCATTACGAGTTTGCCTGTCTGGATACAATGGTACCTGTAAGCTTGCCGGTGCTCTGTATCTGGACCAGCAAACTCGGAGTTGTGCTCGCGGGTGCCTTTCATTCCACAGGTCTTCCCAGGCGGGTTGAAAGGCACCCACGAGCACAGCAAGCCAGTAGCGCGGCACCGTCATGAACGATGCCGATGCTACAGCCATCCCCATTCCCATTGAGCCCAATGGGGCTCAAATGGGAATGGGGATATACCGGCACCGGCACCCATGAAAGGGCAATTACCAGGTCCGGCAGGGTCGGAATACCCCGGTAATTGGCCATTCGCAGGTGTCGGATTTTCTTGCCGGTATGGAGGTAGCCTTGCCGGTAAAACCGGCAAGGCTACCTCCAACCTCACAATGAGGCCTAATATCTCCTTTGTAATAGCTGCAGCTATGAATTTTTCTCCATGTTTATTTTTTTTTATTATTGTGAGACAGTTCAAAATAAGTTACATTTTATATATTTAAACGTCAAAATCATCACACTTAATTAAAAAAAAGTTGAAATATTTCATTCTATGAAAATGCACATACATTACATTCTAATATAAACATCTTCATTTTAAAGTTAGTGTATTTTTTTAAGAGATCTAATGTGCTCTTTCATCAGTGATGTATCATTTCCCCTCCATTAAACGGGTCCATAGATCCTGACTATTTACCATGCTCGGTTATTCACACATTTTTCTAATAATAATAATCTTCTGTAATCATGTGTAGCGACTCAATATATGACCAGGTGATTCATTGTTTCATATTCAAATGGATTTTAGAATTGCCCAGAGGCACAGCTCTCCAGATCCAGACCACTAATGGGCCCCCATCTCTCTAAAGTTCCCAAAATGTTCACACTATCAGGCCGATTCATGGAATAATTAGCGCGGCGCAAGTGGCCAAAAACGTGCGATTCGCAGTGGAATAGCGAAAATCGCAGTGCAAGTGCGAAAATCGCACGAAAAGCAGCGCACATCAATTCATGGAAGGCCGTGCGCGAGAAAACCATCGGATGTGCGCTAAAAAAGTGCACGACGCACGTTGGCGCACAGGCCATCTAACGGCGTGCGCCAGGTCACAGCGAAAATCGCACAGGCCACAGCGAAAATCGCACATAGCGCGGCGCACACATCAAAAGTAGGCAGAACACGGGGCGTAACACTCGGAATGGGGAACAACTTGCCAAAATGTGGGCGTCACGGGGGAAGTACAGGGTGCAAGTGCGCGGAACGCCCACACGCTCGCCTACAACACGTATTCATGGAATCGAATAGGGCAAAAAAGCGCACGGTCAAACCAGCGCACAGGCACAAACACGACCGCCACAAGAAAGCAGACGGTAGCGTCTCTGCGCCTGTAATAAATGCGCGCCAAAAGGTGCGCCAACAAATAGCACCTATATACAGCTATGATGAATGTCCTATACTGTGGCCCTCCGGGACAAATGACGTGCAAAGGGGTACCCACAAACACGGACACCCGCTGACTGAAAAATAACGTGTGCGTGTATTGCGGGGTGCGCGGGAACTTTCACACGTGATTTGGCAGGGTACGTGGATTTCAGGGGTGCGCGGTAAGTTCCACACGCGATTTGGCCGGGTACGTGCGTGGGAATTTCCACACGCGACTTGGCTGGGTACGTGGATCTCAGGGGTGCGCGGGAAGTCTCACACGCGATTTGGCAGGGTACGTGGATTTCAGGGGTGCGCGGGAAGTTCCACACGCGATTTGGCCGGGTACGTGCGTGGGAATTTCCACACGCGACTTGGCTGGGTACGTGGATCTCAGGGGTACGCGGGAAGTTCCACACGCGATTTGCCGGGGTACGTGCGCGGGAATTTCCACACGCGATTTGGCTGGGTACGTGGATCTCAGGGGTGCGCGGGAAGTATCACACGCGATTTGGAAGGGTATGTGGATTTCAGGGGTGCGCGGGAAGTTCCACATGCAATTTGGCCGTGTACGTGCACAGGAATTTCCACACGCGACTTGGCTGGGTACGTTGATCTCAGGGGTGCGCGGGAAGTCCCACACGCGATTTGGCCGGGTACGTGCGCGGGAATTTCCACACGCGATTTGGCTGGGTACGTGTATTTCAGGGGTACGCAGGAAATTCTACACGCGATTTGGCTGTGTGCTCCCAGGTATTCCCTGTACACCCTCCACGGCCTCTGCAGGCAGCCGACACCACAGGGGACTACCCTGCACACCTGCTCATGTCACCCAGCACCCCCACCCCCCAGCAGTGTGGGGCACCCTCCACCAGGCCCCCACTCATGTTCCCTATCACCCCCACCCCCCAGCATCCAGGGGCACCCTCCACCAGGCCCCCACTCATGGCCCCCTGCACCCCCACCCCCCAGCAGTGCAGGGCACCCTCCACCAGGACCCACTCATGTCCAACTCATGTCCCCCTGCACCCCACCCCCCAGCATCCACGGCACCCTCCACCAGGCCCCCACACATGTCCAACTCATGTCCCCCTGCACCCTCACCCCCCAGCATCCAGGGGCACCCTCCACCAGGCCCCCACTCATGTCTCCCACCACCCCCACCCCCCAGCCACCATGGGCAGCCCCCACCAGGCACCACCCATGTCTCCCACCACCCCCCAGCCACCATGGGCATCCCCCACCAGGCCCCCACTCATGTCCCCTATCACCCCCACCCCCCCAGCAGTGCAGGGGCAGCCTCTACCAGGCCCCCACTCATGTCTCCCGCCACCCCCACCCCCCAGCCACCATGACCAGCCCCCACCAGGCCCCCACTCATGTCCCCCTGCACCCCCACCCCCCAACAGTGCAGGGCACCCTCCACCAGGCCCCCACTCATGTCCAACACATGTCCCCCTGCACCCCCACCCCCCAGCAGTGCAGGGCAGCCTCCACCAGGCCCCCACTCATGTCCCCTATCACCCCCACCCCCCAGCATCCAGGGGCACCCTCCACCAGGCCCCCACTCATGTCCCCCTGCACCCCCACCCCCCAGCACCCAGGGGCACCCTCCACCAGGCTCCCACTCATGTCCCCCTGCACCCCCACCACCCAGCATCCAGGGGCACCCTCCACCAGGCCCCCACTAATGTCTCCCACCACTCCCACTCCCCAGCAGTGCAGGGGCACCCTCCACCAGGCCCCCACTCATGTCCCAATGCACCCCCACCCCCAGCATCCAGGGGCACCCTCCACCAGGCCCCACTCATGTCTCCCACCACCCCCACCCCCCAGCAGTGCAGGGCACCCTCCACCAGGCCCCCACTCATGTCCAACTCATGTCTCCCACCACCCCCACCCCTCAGCAGTGCAGGGGCACCCTCCACCAGGCCCCCACTCATGTCCCCCTGCACCCCCACCCCCCAGCATCCAGGGGCACCCTCCACCAGGCCCCCACTCATGTCCAACTCATGTCCCCCTGCACCCCCACCCCCCCAGCATCCAGGGCATCCTCCACCAGGCCCCCACTCATGTCCAACTCATGTCCCCCTGCACCCCCACCCCCCAGCATCCAGGGGCACCCTCCACCAGGCCCCCACGCATGTCCCCTATCACCCCCACCCCCAGCATCCAGGGGCATCCTCCACCAGGCCCCCACTCATGTCCCCCTGCACCCCCACCCCCCAGCATCCAGGGGCACCCTCCACCAGGCCCCCACTCATGTCCCCCTGCACCCCCACCCCCCAGCAGTGCAGGGCACCCTCCACCAGGCCCCCACTCATGTCCAACTCATGTCTCCCACCACCCCCACCCCTCAGCAGTGCAGGGGCACCCTCCACCAGGCCCCCACTCATGTCCCCCTGCACCCCCACCCCCCAGCATCCAGGGGCACCCTCCACCAGGCCCCCACTCATGTCCAACTCATGTCCCCCTGCACCCCCACCACCCAGCATCCAGGGGCACCCTCCACCAGGCCCCCACTCATGTCCAACTCATGTCCCCCTGCACCCCCACCCCCCAGCATCCAGGGCACCCTCCACCAGGCCCCCACTCATGTCCCCTATCACCCCCACCCCCCAGCATCCAGGGGCACCCTCCACCAGGCCCCCACTCATGTCCCCCTGCACCCCCACCCCCCAGCATCCAGGGGCACCCTCCACCAGGCCCCCACTCATGTCCCCCTGCACCCCCACCCCACAGCATCCAGGGGCACCCTCCACCAGGCCCCCACTCATGTCCCCCTGCACCCCCACCCCCCAGCATCCAGGGACACCCTCCACCAGGCCCCCACTCATGTCCCCCTGCACCCCCACCACCCAGCCTCCAGGGGCACCCTCCACCAGGCCCCCACTCATGTCTCCCACCACCCCCACCCCCCAGCTGTGCAGGGGCACCCTCCACCAGGCCCCCACTCATGTCCCCCTGCACCCCCAGCCCCCAGAATCCAGGGGCACCCTCCACCAGGCCCCCACTCATGTCTCCCACCACCCCCACCCCCAGCAGTGAAGGGGCACCCTCCACCAGGCCCCCACTCATGTCCCCCGGCACCCCCACCCCCCAGCATCCAGGGGCACCCTCCACCAGCCCCCAACTCATGTCCAACTCATGTCCCCCTGCACCCCCACCCCCAGCATCCAGGGCACCCTCCACCAGGCCCCCACTCATTTCCAACTCATGTCTACCTGCACCCCCACCCCCCAGCATCCAGGGGCGCCCTCCACCAGGCCCCCACTCATGTCCCCTATCACCCCCACCCCCCAGCATCCAGGGGCACCCTCCACCAGGCCCCCACTCATGGCCCCCTGCACCCCCACCCCCCAGCAGTGCAGGGCACCCTCCACCAGGCCCCCACTCATGTCCAACTCATGTCCCCCTGCATCCCACCCCCCAGCATCCACGGCACCCTCCACCAGGCCCCCACACTTGCCGGTGCTCTGTATCTGGACCAGCAAACTCGGAGTTGTGCTCGCGGGTGCCTTTCATTCCACAGGTCTTCCCAGGCGGGTTGAAAGGCACCCACGAGCACAGCAAGCCAGTAGCGCGGCACCGTCATGAACGATGCCGATGCTACAGCCATCCCCATTCCCATTGAGCCCAATGGGGCTCAAATGGGAATGGGGATATACCGGCACCGGCACCCATGAAAGGGCAATTACCCCGGTAATTGGCCATTCGCAGGTGTCGGATTTTCTTGCCGGTATGGAGGTAGCCTTGCCGGTAAAACCGGCAAGGCTACCTCCAACCTCACAATGAGGCCTAATATCTCCTTTGTAATAGCTGCAGCTATGAATTTTTCTCCATGTTTATTTTTTTTAATTATTGTGAGACAGTTCAAAATAAGTTACATTTTATATATTTAAACGTCAAAATCATCACACTTAATTAAAAAAAAGTTGAAATATTTCATTCTATGAAAATGCACATACATTACATTCTAATATAAACATCTTCATTTTAAAGTTAGTGTATTTTTTTAAGAGATCTAATGTGCTCTTTCATCAGTGATGTATCATTTCCCCCCCATTAAACGGGTCCATAGATCCTGACTATTTACCATGCTCGGTTATTCACACATTTTTCTAATAATAATAATCTTCTGTAATCATGTGTAGCGACTCAATATATGACCAGGTGATTCATTGTTTCATATTCAAATGGATTTTAGAATTGCCCAGAGGCACAGCTCTCCAGATCCAGACCACTAATGGGCCCCCATCTCTCTAAAGTTCCCAAAATGTTCACACTATCAGGCCGATTCATGGAATAATTAGCGCGGCGCAAGTGGCCAATAACGTGCGATTCGCAGTGGAATAGCGAAAATCGCAGTGCAAGTGCGAAAATCGCACGAAAAGCAGCGCACATCGATTCATGGAAGGCCGAGCGCGAGAAAACCATCGGATGTGCGCTAAAAAGTGCACGGCGCACGTTGGCGCACAGGCCATCTAACGGCGTGCGCCAGGTCACAGCGAAAATCGCACAGGCCACAGCGAAAATCGCACATAGCGCGGCGCACACATCAAAAGTAGGCAGAACACGGGACGTAACACTCGGAATGGGGAACAACTTGCCAAAATGTGGGCGTCACGGGGGAAGTACAGGGTGCAAGTGCGCGGAACGCCCACACGCTCGCCTACAACACGTATTCATGGAATCGAATAGGGCAAAAAAGCGCACGGTCAAACCAGCGCACAGGCACAAACACGACCGCCACAAGAAAGCAGACGGTAGCGTCTCTGCGCCTGTAATAAATGCGCGCCAAAAGGTGCGCCAACAAATAGCACCTATACACAGCTATGATGAATGTCCTATACTGTGGCCCTCCAGGACAAATGACGTGCAAAGGGGTACCCACAAACACGGACACCCGCTGACTGAAAAATAACGTGTGCGTGTATTGCGGGGTGCGCGGGAACTTTCACACGTGATTTGGCAGGGTACGTGGATTTCAGGGGTGCGCGGGAAGTTCCACACGCGATTTGGCCGGGTACGTGCGTGGGAATTTCCACACGCGACTTGGCTGGGTACGTGGATCTCAGGGGTGCGCGGGAAGTCTCACACGCGATTTGGCAGGGTACGTGGATTTCAGGGGTGCGCGGGAAGTTCCACACGCGATTTGGCCGGGTACGTGCGTGGGAATTTCCACACGCGACTTGGCTGGGTACGTGGATCTCAGGGGTGCGCGGGAAGTCTCACACGCGATTTGGCAGGGTAAGTGGATTTCAGAGGTGCGCGGGAAGTTCCACACGCGATTTGGCCGGGTACGTGCGCGGGAATTTCCACACGCGATTTGGCTGGGTACGTGGATCTCAGGGGTGCGCGGGAAGACCCACGCGCGATTTGGCAGGGTACGTGGATTTCAGGGGTACGCGGGAAGTTCCACACGCGATTTGGCCGGGTACGTGCGCGGGAATTTCCACACGCGATTTGGCTGGGTACATGGATCTCAGGGGTGCGCGGGAAGTATCACACGCGATTTGGAAGGGTATGTGGATTTCAGGGGTGCGCGGGAAGTTCCACATGCGATTTGGCCGTGTACGTGCAGAGGAATTTCCACACGCGACTTGGCTGGGTACGTTGATCTCAGGGGTGCGCGGGAAGTCCCACACGCGATTTGGCCGGGTACGTGCGCGGGAATTTCCACACGCGATTTGGCTGGGTACGTGTATTTCAGGGGTACGCAGGAAATTCTACACGCGATTTGGCTGTGTGCTCCCTGGTATTCCCTGTACACCCTCCACGGCCTCTGCAGGCAGCCGACACCACAGGGGACTACCCTGCACACCTGCTCATGTCACCCAGCACCCCCACCCCCCAGCAGTGTGGGGCACCCTCCACCAGGCCCCCACTCATGTCCCCTATCACCCCCACCCCCCAGCATCCAGGGGCACCCTCCACCAGGCCCCCACTCATGGCCCCCTGCACCCCCACCCCCCAGCAGTGCAGGGCACCCTCCACCAGGCCCCCACTCATGTCCAACTCATGTCCCCCTGCACCCCACCCCCCAGCATCCACGGCACCCTCCACCAGGCCCCCACACATGTCCAACTCATGTCCCCCTGCACCCTCACCCCCCAGCATCCAGGGGCACCCTCCACCAGGCCCCCACTCATGTCTCCCACCACCCCCACCCCCCAGCCACCATGGGCAGCCCCCAACAGGCACCACCCATGTCTCCCACCACCCCCACCCCCCAGCCACCATGGGCATCCCCCACCAGGCCCCCACTCATGTCCCCTATCACCCCCACCCCCCCAGCAGTGCAGGCCCCCACTCATGTCTCCCGCCACCCCCACCCCCCAGCCACCATGACCAGCCCCCACCAGGCCCCCACTCATGTCCCCCTGCACCCCACCCCCCAACAGTGCAGGGCACCCTCCACCAGACCCCCACTCATGTCCAACACATGTCCCCCTGCACCCCCACCCCCCAGCAGTGCAGGGCACACTCCACCAGGCCCCCACTCATGTCCCCTATCACCCCCACCCCCCAGCATCCAGGGGCACCCTCCACCAGGCTCCCACTCATGTCCCCCTGCACCCCCACCACCCAGCATCCAGGGGCACCCTCCACCAGGCCCCCACTCATGTTTCCCACCACCCCCACCCCCCAGCAGTGCAGGGGCACCCTCCACCAGGCCCCACTCATGTCCCCCTGCACACCCACCCCCCAGCATCCAGGGGCACCCTCCACCAGGCCCCACTCATGTCTCCCACCACCCCCACCCCCCAGCAGTGCAGGGCACCCTCCACCAGGCCCCCACTCATGTCCAACTCATGTCTCCCACCACCCCCACCCCTCAGCAGTGCAGGGGCACCCTCCACCAGGCCCCCACTCATGTCCCCCTGCACCCCCACCCCCCAGCATCCAGGGGCACCCTCCACCAGGCCCCCACTCATGTCCAACTCATGTCCCCCTGCACCCCCACCCCCCCAACATCCAGGGCATTCCTCCACCAGGCCCCCACTCATGTCCAACTCATGTCCCCCTGCACCCCCACCCCCCAGCATCCAGGGGCACCCTCCACCAGGCCCCCACCCATGTCCCCTATCACCCCCACCCCCAGCATCCAGGGGCACCCTCCACCAGGCCCCCACTCATGTCCCCCTGCACCCCCACCCCCCAGCATCCAGGGGCACCCTCCACCAGGCCCCCACTCATGTCCCCCTGCACCCCCACCCCCCAGCAGTGCAGGGCACCCTCCACCAGGCCCCCACTCATGTCCAACTCATGTCTCCCACCACCCCCACCCCTCAGCAGTGCAGGGGCACCCTCCACCAGGCCCCCACTCATGTCCCCCTGCACCCCCACCCCCCAGGGTCCAGGGGCACCCTCCACCAGGCCCCCACTCATGTCCAACTCATGTCCCCCTGCACCCCCACCACCCAGCATCCAGGGGCACCCTCCACCAGGCCCCCACTCATGTCCAACTCATGTCCCCCTGCACCCCCACCCCCCAGCATCCAGGGCACCCTCCACCAGGCCCCCACTCATGTCCCCTATCACCCCCACCCCCCAGCATCCAGGGGCACCCTCCACCAGGCCCCCACTCATGTCCCCCTGCACCCCCACCCCCCAGCATCCAGGGGGACCCTCCACCAGGCCCCCACTCATGTCCCCCTGCACCCCCACCCCCCAGCATCCAGGGGCACCCTCCACCAGGCCCCCACTCATGTCCCCCTGCACCCCCACCCCCCAGCATCCAGGGACACCCTCCACCAGGCCCCCACTCATGTCCCCCTGCACCCCCACCACCCAGCTTCCAGGGGCACCCTCCACCAGGCCCCCACTCATGTCTCCCACCACCCCCACCCCCCAGCTGTGCAGGGGCACCCTCCACCAGGCCCCCACTCATGTCCCCCTGGACCCCCAGCCGCCAGCATCCAGGGGCACCCTCCACCAGGCCCCCAATCATGTCTCCCACCACCCCCACCCCCCAGCAGTGCATGGCACCCTCCACCAGGCCCCCACTCATGTCCAACTCATGTCTCCCACCACCCCCACCCCTCAGCAGTGCAGGGGCACCCTCCACCAGGCCCCCACTCATGTCCCCCTGCACCCCCACCCCCCAGCATCCAGGGGCACCCTCCACCAGCCCCCCACTCATGTCCAACTCATGTCCCCCTGCACCCCCACCCCCAGCATCCAGGGCACCCTCCACCAGGCCCCCACTCATTTCCAACTCATGTCCCCCTGCACCCCCATCCCCCAGCATCCAGGGGCGCCCTCCACCAGGCCCCCACTCATGTCCCCTATCACCCCCACCCCCCAGCATCCAGGGGCACCCTCCACCAGGCCCCCACTCATGGCCCCCTGCACCCCCACCCCCCAGCAGTGCAGGGCACCCTCCACCAGGCCCCCACTCATGTCCAACTCATGTCCCCCTGCATCCCACCCCCCAGCATCCACGGCACCCTCCACCAGGCCCACACACATGTCCAACTCATGTCCCCCTGCACCCCCACCCCCCAGCATCCAGGGGCACCCTCCACCAGGCCCCCACTCATGTCTCCCACCACCCCCACCCCCCAGCCACCATGGGCAGCCCCCACCAGGCACCACCCATGTCTCCCACCACCCCCACCCCCCAGCCACCATGGGCATCCCCCACCAGGCCCCCACTCATGTCCCCTATCACCCCACCCCCCCAGCAGTGCAGGGGCAGCCTCTACCAGGCCCCAGGCCCCCACTCATGTCTCCCGCCACCCCCACCCCCCAGCCACAATGGGCAGCCCCCACCAGGCCCCCACTCATGCCCCCCTGCACCCCCACCCCCCAACAGTGCAGGGCACCCTCCACCAGGCCCCCACTCATGTCCAACACATGCCCCCCTGAACCCCCACCCACCAGCAGTGCAAGGCACCCTCCACCAGGCCCCCACTCATGTCCCCTATCACCCCCACCCCCCAGCATCCAGGGGCACCCTCCACCAGGCCCCCACTCATGTCCCCCTGCACCCCCACCCCCAGCATCCAGGGGCACCCTCCACCAGGCTCCCACTCATGTCCCCCTGCACCCCCACCACCCAGCATCCAGGGGCACCCTCCACCAGGCCCCCCACTCATGTCTCCCACCACCCCCACCCCCCAGCAGTGCAGGGGCACCCTCCACCAGGCCCCCACTCATGCCCCCCTGCACCCCCACCCCCCAGCATCCAGGGGCACCCTCCACCAGGCCCCCACTCATGTCTCCCACCACCCTCACCTCCCAGCAGTGCAGGGCACCCTCCACCAGGCCCCCACTCATGTCCAACTCATGTCTCCCAACACCCCCACCCCTCAGCAGTGCAGGGGCACCCTCCACCAGGCCCCCACTCATGTCCCCCTGCACCCCCACCCCCCCAGCATCCAGGGCATCCTCCACCAGGCCCACACTCATGTCCAACTCATGTCCCCCTGCACCCCCACCCCCAGCATCCAGGGGCACCCTCCACCAGGCCCCCACTCATGTCCCCTATCACCCCCACCCCCCAGCATCCAGGGGCACCTTCCACCAGGCCCCCACTCATGTCCCCCTGCACCCCCACCCCCCAGCAGTGCAGGGCACCCTCCACCAGGCCCCCACTCATGTCCAACTCATGTCTCCCACCACCCCCACCCCTCAGCAGTGCAGGGGCACCCTCCACCAGGCCCCCACTCATGTCCCCCTGCACCCCCACCCCCTAGCATCCAGGGGCACCCTCCACCAGGCCCCCACCCATGTCCAACTCATGTCCCCCTGCACCCCCACCACCCAGCATCCAGGGGCACCCTCCACCAGGCCCCCACTCATGTCCAACTCATGTCCCCCTGCACCCCCACCCCCCAGCATCCAGGGCACCCTCCACCAGGCCCCCACTCATGTCCCCTATCACTCCCACCCCCCAGCATCCAGGGGCACCCTTCACCAGGCCCCCACTCATGTCCAACTCATGTCCCCCTGCACCCCCACCCCCAGCATCCAGGGCACCCTCCACCAGGCCCCCACTCATTTCCAACTCATGTCCCCCTGCACCCCCACCCCCCAGCATCCAGGGGCACCCTCCACCAGGCCCCCACTCATGTCCCCTATCACCCCCACCCCCCAGCATCCAGGGGCACCCTCCACCAGGCCCCCACTCATGTCCCCCTGCACCCCCACCCCCCAGCAGTGCAGGGCACCCTCCACCAGCCCCCTACTCATGTCCAACTCATGTCTCCCACCACCCCCACCTCTCAGCAGTGCAGGGGCACCCTCCACCAGGCCCCCACTCATGTCCCCCTGCACCCCCACCCTCCAGCATTCAGGGGCACCCTCCACCAGGCCCCCACTCATGTCCAACTCATGTCCCCCTGCACCCCCACCACCCAGCATCCAGGGGCACCCTCCACCAGGCCCCCACTCATGTCCAACTCATGTCCCCCTGCACCCCCACCCCCCAGCATCCAGGGGCACCCTCCACCAGGCCCCCACTCATGTCCCCTATCACCCCCACCCCCCAGCATCCAGGGGCACCCTCCACCAGGCCCCCACTCATGTCTCCCTGCACCCCCCCAGCATCCAGGGGCACCCTCCACTAGGCCCCCACTCATGTCCCCCTGCACCCCCACCCCCCAGCATCCAGGGGCACCCTCCACCAGGCCCCCACTCATGTCTCCCACCACCCATACCCCCCAGCAGTGCATGGGCACCCTCCACCAGGCCCCCACTCATGTCCCCCTGCACCCCCACCCCCCAGCATCCAGGGGCACCCTCCACCAGGCCCCCACTCATGTCCCCTATCACCCCCACCCCCCAGCATCCAGGGGCACCCTCCACCAGGCCCCCACTCATGTCCCCCTGCACCCCCACCCCCCAGCATCCAGGGGCACCCTCCACCAGGCCCCCACTCATGTCCCCCTGCACCCCCACCCCCCAGCAGTGCAGGGCACCCTCCACCAGGCCCCCACTCATGTCCAACTCATGTCTCCTACCACCCCCACCCCTCAGCAGTGCAGGGGCACCCTCCACCAGGCCCCCACTCATGTCCCCCTGCACCCCCACCCCCCAGCATCCAGGGGCACCCTCCACCAGGCCCCCACTCATGTCCAACTCATGTCCCCCTGCACCCCCACCACCCAGCATCCAGGGGCAACCTCCACCAGGCCCCCACACATGTCCAACTCATGTCCCCCTGCACCCCCACCCCCCAGCATCCAGGGGCACCCTCCACCAGGCCCCCACTCATGTCTCCCACCACCCCCACCCCCCAGCCACCATGGGCAGCCCCCACCAGGCACCACCCATGTCTCCCACCACCCCCACCCCCCAGCCACCATGGGCATCCCCCACCAGGCCCCCACTCATGTCCCCTATCACCCCACCCCCCCAGCAGTGCAGGGGCAGCCTCTACCAGGCCCCAAGCCCCCACTCATGTCTCCCGCCACCCCCACCCCCCAGCCACAATGGGCAGCCCCCACCAGGCCCCCACTCATGTCCCCCTGCACCCCCACCCCCCAACAGTGCAGGGCACCCTCCACCAGGCCCCCACTCATGTCCAACACATGCCCCCCTGAACCCCCACCCACCAGCAGTGTAAGGCACCCTCCACCAGGCCCCCACTCATGTCCCCTATCACCCCCACCCCCCAGCATCCAGGGGCACCCTCCACCAGGCCCCCACTCATGTCCCCCTGCACCCCCACCCCCCAGCATCCAGGGGCACCCTCCACCAGGCTCCCACTCATGTCCCCCTGCACCCCCACCACCCAGCATCCAGGGGCACCCTCCACCAGGCCCCCACTCATGTCTCCCACCACCCCCACCCCCCAGCAGTGCAGGGGCACCCTCCACCAGGCCCCCACTCATGCCCCCCTGCACCCCCAGCCCCCAGCATCCAGGGGCATCCTCCACCAGGCCCCCACTCATGTCTCCCACCACCCTCACCTCCCAGCAGTGCGGGGCACCCTCCACCAGGCCCCCACTCATGTCCAACTCATGTCTCCCACCACCCCCACCCCTCAGCAGTGCAGGGGCACCCTCCACCAGGCCCCCCACTCATGTCCCCCTGCACCCCCACCCCCCAGCATCCAGGGGCACCCTCCACCAGGCCCCCACTCATGTCCAACTCATGTCCCCCTGCACCCCCACCCCCCCAGCATCCAGGGCATCCTCCACCAGGCCCACACTCATGTCCAACTCATGTCCCCCTGCACCCCCACCCCCAGCATCCAGGGGCACCCTCCACCAGGCCCCCACTCATGTCCCCTATCACCCCCACCCCCCAGCATCCAGGGGCACCTTCCACCAGGCCCCCACTCATGTCCCCCTGCACCCCCACCCCCCAGCATCCAGGGGCACCCTCCACCAGGCCCCCACTCATGTCCCCCTGAACCCCCACCCCCCAGCAGTGCAGGGCACCCTCCACCAGGCCCCCACTCATGTCCAACTCATGTCTCCCACCACCCCCACCCCTCAGCAGTGCAGGGGCTCCCTCCACCAGGCCCCCACTCATGTCCCCCTGCACCCCCACCCCCTAGCATCCAGGAGCACCCTCCACCAGGCCCCCACCCATGTCCAACTCATGTCCCCCTGCACCCCCACCACCCAGCATCCAGGGGCACCCTCCACCAGGCCCCCACTCATGTCCAACTCATGTCCCCCTGCACCCCCACCCCCCAGCATCCAGGGCACCCTCCACCAGGCCCCCACTCATGTCCCCTATCACTCCCACCCCCCAGCATCCAGGGGCACCCTTCACCAGGCCCCCACTCATGTCCCCCTGCACCCCCACCCCCCAGCATCCAGGGGCACCCTCCACTAGGCCCCCACTCATGTCCCCCTGCACCCCCACCCCCCAGCATCCAGGGGCACCCTCCACCAGGCCCCAACTCATGTCCCCCTGCACCCCCACCCCACAGCATCCAGGGGCACCCTCCACCAGGCCCCCACTCTTGTCCCCCTGCACCCCCACCACCCAGCATCCAGGGGCACCCTCCACCAGGCCCCCACTCATGTCTCCCACCACCCCCACCCCCAGCAGTGCAGGGGCACCCGCCACCAGGCCCCCACTCATGTCCCCCTGCACCTCCAGCCCCCAGCATCCAGGGGCACCCTCCACCAGGCCCCCACTCATGTCTCCCACCACCCCCACCCCCCAGCAGTGCATGGCACCCTTCACCAGGCCCCCACTCATGTCCAACTCATGTCTCCCACCACCCCCACCCCTCAGCAGTGCAGGGGCACCCTCCACCAGGCCCCCACTCATGTCCCCCTGCACCCCCACCCCCCAGCATCCAGGGGCACCCTCCACCAGCCCCCCACTCATGTCCAACTCATGTCCCCCTGCACCCCCACCCCCAGCATCCAGGGCACCCTCCACCAGGCCCCCACTCATTTCCAACTCATGTCCCCCTGCACCCCCACCCCCCAGCATCCAGGGGCACCCTCCACCAGGCCCCCACTCATGTCCCCTATCACCCCCACCCCCCAGCATCCAGGGGCACCCTCCACCAGGCCCCCACTCATGTCCCCCTGCACCCCCACCCCCCAGCAGTGCAGGGCACCCTCCACCAGGCCCCCACTCATGTCCAACTCATGTCTCCCACCACCCCCACCTCTCAGCAGTGCAGGGGCACCCTCCACCAGGCCCCCACTCATGTCCCCCTGCACCCCCACCCTCCAGCATTCAGGGGCACCCTCCACCAGGCCCCCACTCATGTCCAACTCATGTCCCCCTGCACCCCCACCACCCAGCATCCAGGGGCACCCTCCACCAGGCCCCCACTCATGTCCAACTCATGTCCCCCTGCACCCCAACCCCCCAGCATCCAGGGGCACCCTCCACCAGGCCCCCACTCATGTCCCCTATCACCCCCACCCCCCAGCATCCAGGGGCACCCTCCACCAGGCCCCCACTCATGTCCCCCTGCACCCCCCCAGCATCCAGGGGCAACCTCCACTAGGCCCCCACTCATGTCCCCCTGCACCCCCACCCCCCAGCATCCAGGGGCACCCTCCACCAGGCCCCCACTCATGTCTCCCACCACCCATACCCCCCAGCAGTGCATGGGCACCCTCCACCAGGCCCCCACTCATGTCCCCCTGCACCCCCACCCCCCAGCATCCAGGGGCACCCTCCACCAGGCCCCCACTCATGTCCAACTCATGTCCCCCTGCACCCCCACCCCCCAGCATCCAGGGGCACCCTCCACCAGGCCCCCACTCATGTCCCCTATCACCCCCACCCCCCAGCATCCAGGGGCACCCTCCACCAGGCCCCCACTCATGTCCCCCTGCACCCCCACCCCCCAGCATCCAGGGGCACCCTCCACCAGGCCCCCACTCATGTCCCCCTGCACCCCCACCCCCCAGCAGTGCAGGGCACCCTCCACCAGGCCCCCACTCATGTCCAACTCATGTCTCCTACCACCCCCACCCCTCAGCAGTGCAGGGGCACCCTCCACCAGGCCCCCACTCATGTCCCCCTGCACCCCCACCCCCCAGCATCCAGGGGCACCCTCCACCAGGCCCCCACTCATGTCCAACTCATGTCCCCCTGCACCCCCACCACCCAGCATCCAGGGGCACCCTCCACCAGGCTCCCACTCATGTCCAACTCATGTCCCCCTGCACCCCCACCCCTCAGCATCCAGCGGCACCCTCCACCAGGCCCCCACTCATGTCCCCTATCACCCCCACCCCCCAGCATCCAGGGGCACCCTCCACCAGGCCCGCACTCATGTCCCCCTGCACCCCCACCCCCCAGCATCCAGGGGCACCCTCCACCAGGCCCCCACTCATGTCCCCCTGCACCCCCACCCCCCAGCAGTGCATGGCACCCTCCACCAGGCCCCCACTCATGTCCAACTCATGTCTCCCACCACCCCCACCCCTCAGCAGTGCAGGGGCACCCTCCACCAGGCCCCCACTCATGTCCAACTCATGTCCCCCTGCAACCCCACCCCCCAGCATCCAGGGCACCCTCCACCAGGCCCCCACTCATGTCCCCTATCACCCCCACCCCCCAGCATCCAGGGGCACACTCCACCAGGCCCCCACTCATGTCCCCCTGCACCCCCACCCCCCAGCATCCAGGGGCAACCTCCACCAGGCCCCCACTCATGTCCCCCTGCACCCCCACCCCCCAGCAGTGCAGGCCACCCTCCACCAGGCCCCCACTCATGTCCAACTCATGTCTCCCACCACCCCCACCCCTCAGCAGTGCAGGGGCACCCTCCACCAGGCCCCCACTCATGTACCCCTGCACCCCCACCCCCCAGCATCCAGGGGCACCCTCCACCAGGCCCCCACACATGGCCCCTATCACCCCCACCCCGCAGCAGTGCAGGGGCAGCACCACCAGGCCCCCACTCATGTCCCCCTGCACCCAGGTCCTCACAATCCCCAATCATGTGTGTTATGGTCAGCCCCCACAGCCAAAAGGCCCTACCAAGTAACCCATTCACCCACATGGAAATGGAAATTACATGTTACACCCCCAATGTTCATAAAGCAAATGAACCCATGTCCGTCACACACAATGGTTGCAATTGAATGGGAAAACACCCAACATGACATGCATGAAACCAATGAGATGATACCACACAGTGAAGTATGAAAACAAAATTGTATTAAAATAAATTGAATGCAAATGAAATGAAACAAACTACAATGGCAATGAAAAAAAGATAAGCTGCATGTCCGTCCAAAAAAATCAAAACTACAAATCCAAATCCAAAAAAATGTTGTCCAAAGTCACATTAAAATTAAAATCAATCCGAGAGAGAAAAATAAATGCAAAGACCATTGCTCCATGTTGAATAAATAAAAAAAATAAAAATAAAACAATCCAATGAAGAACTATGTACAAAACATCCAAGGGTCCATGAGCCCAACTGAACAAAGGAAACCTACAAAAAACCCTAACTAAAATGCAACTATATACAAAAAGTGGAGCAGTGTCCGTCGACTCCAAATCATAAGAAGAAACAAAGGAAACCTAAAACTAAAGAACTATATACAAAGGCGGCGGGCAAGTCCAGCGGCTCACTCCGTGGTGTTCCGGGCCAGGGCATCATCAAACTCCTCGTCTATGTCCCGGAGGTCGTCCTGTCCCATGGCCCCGAGGGTCCGCAGGGACGACGCCATCTGCTCCTCCAACCCCCTGCGGATTGCCTCGAGGCACTCGGCCCGCCTCAGGGCCCTCCGCATGGAGTTCTCCGCCCTGACCATCGTGAGCCGCGCCTCTTCCGCCCGCCGCCGCTCCGCACCTATCTGCTGGCCCAACCGCAGCCACACGGAAGACACTTCCTGTCCTGGGTCCTCCTGCCCTCCGGCCGATGCCTGCCCCTCCGATGTTGATGGCCCCGAGCCATGATGCCTCCCACGTTGACTCTGCTGCTGCCTCCGACGCAACTGCCTCTGCCAGCACGACGGCATCCAGGCTGATGGAATCCACCGACGCCGTTGTGCACGTGCCCTGCCTGATGATGCCGGCACATCCTCCATCTGCTGGGGTACAGTTGCTGTGGTGTCTACCCCTGCTGGACCTCCGACTCCCGACTGTGGCAGGGATGGGATCCCCACCGAGCTGGCTGCATTGGTCAGGGCAGGTCCACAGGGGGCCCTGGTGGCATCTGGGCCGGAAGACGGCAAGGAGAACGACCGGCGTATAGCCTCCACAGATGAGGAGAGGGCCGCCAGATTGGCCGACACATGCAGGAAACCCCCGAACATGGAAGATCCCAATTAGGCCACGTCGGCACGGTGCTCTTCGTTATGACGTGCGTGCTCCTCCCGGGAAGCACGCACGTCATCACGAATTGCACCCGCGCGCATCGCAACCCCAATCAGGACCTTCTCCATACGGCCACGGGTCCCCTCGTCCATAGGTGGAGGGGAGTCAGGTGACATTGACATCCCCTCTACCTGCGGACGGGCCTGGGATGGGGCATCCCTGCTGGTGCATGGTGGTGCACTCACAGGGTCAGGGACAGCGACATGCACAGGCCTCTCCACGGTGACCTGTGCTGCCTCCTGCCCCTGCCCCTGGACTGCACCACTTGCACCAGCAGGGATGCCCCCACCAGGCCCCATGTGTGCCTCAGTGGCGGCCTCCTCCTCCTCTGTGGAAACCACCAACCTGGATGGCTCCTCACCGTCTTCCGCTGGAGCAGGCCCCTGTGGGGGCTCACCCACCCCTTCCGCTGCAGCCATGGGGGCATCCCCGCCGCCTTGCTCCACAGCGCCATCTCAGCCCTCTTCTTCACTAGCCGCTGCGTAGAGGGAGACATAGAACACAAGCATCAGGGTACTGTACAATGGTCCCCTAGACAGGAAGCAATAGCAGATGAGTACCACTGTCAAAGTACACTTCCATCATGTCCCTCCACAACACATCGGTCATTCCAGGCAAAACACACACAGTAACAGGCATGGTGCATGCCATGGACATTTCCATACATGTCCAATGGACTCTTGAAACATACAATGATATGGAACTCACATGCATCATGGGTCATGCCTATCAAATGCACACACTTCACCTCAGTCACATCCATCTGGCCTCATACACCCCAAACACAGCGGATACAAGGATAACTAGGCTGTATCAGTGAATCTGTGCATTGTCACACACGTGTCATGCATCCATGGCATTCACAAGTCACAGACACGCAGGTCAGGCACACAGACATGGCTACCATATATGTACCTGGCATCAGCACCCATCCCTCACCCCCACCCATGTCCAGGAACAGAGATTGGCATGCTCTCATGTGTAAAATCTGCATAGGGCTCCCCATGTCGCATTTAAACACATGCAACAACCATGTGGTTCACACATCACTGGTCGCACATGCATTACCATGATGTCCCTGCACACAAACATGCATACATGGCCTATTTCACACATACAGGCAAGTATCAGACAACCAGCACACCGCAACATGCCCTGTCTCACACAGCAATGCTTGGCCACTTACTGCTCAACTCCAGACGGGTCTCCCTCTCAAGGCTCTGGGCATGGAGCGCTGGGCGTACGCGTTCCAGTACCCTCATTTGGATGGAACTCATGCGGCCCCGGCCCCCCTCCACGAGGCGCCGGGCCTTCACGAGGGTCCTGGACCTCAAGTCCTCCCAGCGCTTCTTGATCTTCTGGACGTCGTGGGTTGCCACCCCCTCCGCGTTGATGGCAACCACACAGTCGGCCCAGATCCTCTCCCGTCCTTCCTTGCTGGCGCGGGACGATCCAAAGAGGGCATCATACTGCCCCAGGACATGCTCCACCAGGACACCAACTTCGGTGGCAGTGAAGCTGGTGCCCCTTTGCCCCTCTGGCCTGGAGTTGCCACTGGTGCCAGATGTCAAAGTGCCCGACATGGCAACCCCAGAGGCAGGAGTCGGTGGGCAACTGGGTCCTGGGGCTGGGCTGTGGAGCGATGTTATCCCAGTCGGGAGTCTTCTGTTCCAGCAGGGGTGGACACAGCAACTGGACCCCTGCAGATGGCTGATGTGCAGGCACCAAATGGCAGGGCACGGTGGCAGCAGGCAGGCAGGCAGCAGCAGATGGCACGTGGGAGGCTGCTCGGGGCACTGGGGGGCAGTAATTCGGCCTTCTGGGCAGGAGCGTGGTCTTCCGTGTGTTTCCGCGTGGCCAGCTTGATACGGAGTGATTTGGCACGTGAAAATCCTGCACGTCAGCGTGAAATTCGAGGAAAGGCCCTTAGCGCGTAAGCGCGTCAGCACGCATACGCGATTCTATTGGACCAAAGGCCCTCAGCGCGTAAGCGCGTCTGTGACGTGACCCGCATGGGTGTTTTCCTCATAGCACGTGATGACGGAGCACACGTGGAAAGACTGCACGTCAGAGTGTCATCGCGTGTAATTGGACAAAAGTGCGCTTACACGCGATTGGCCTATGTACGTGTATTTCAGGGGTGCGCGGGCACTTACACACGCGAGTACATCAGCGCACGTGTATTCCGGGGTGTGCAGAAATTTCCACACACTATTGGCCTGGGTACTGGATTTCAGGGGTGCGCTGGAAGTTTCACACGCTCGCCTACAACACGCGCAAAGAAACACGTACGCCAGTAGGAAGCAGGCATACGTCGACCCGAACGCATAAATTTGCGTGCAAAAAACTAACAAGCTCAGACGCCAGGATGAATATACCGTTCCTAGCAGCAGTGGCCGTGGGCTACCAAAGGAGGAGGAGGAGGATAGTCAGGGCCAGAATTTTCACACCCAGAACCAGCCTTTTCGGGATGCCTGATGACCAGGTGTATGGGAGGTACAGGTTTCCACCACACATAATACTGGACCTGGTGAGTGAGTGGGAGGATGACCTCACATAACCCACCCTGTGCTCCCAAGCACTCAGCCCCCTGGAGAAGGTCCTCAATGTACTGCACTTCTTAGCCACTGGATCATTTCAGCGGACAAGTGCCATAGTCGGTGGGGTGTCACAGGCCACGCAGTCACGCTGCCTACACCAGGTCTTGAACATCATCACTGCACGCCCATCAGTCTGCAGGCACATATACCTGCCCAGAACACCTGCAGAAAGGCATGCTGCCGCCCTGGATTTTTACGGTGTGGCACGATTCCCCAAAGTGCTAGGTGCCATCGACTGCACCCATGTGCCTCTACGTCCCCCCAGGGCATCTGAGCACATCTATAGGAACCGAAAGCACTGGCATTCCATCAACGTGCAGGTAGTATGCAATGCCAAGGGAATCATCACCTCAGTATATGCCAACTATCCCGGGTCCACCCACGACAGCTTCATTTACCGAATGTCCACCCTAAGCCGGGACCTAGAAGCTGGGCGGCATGGCGATACATGGCTGCTTGGTGAGTATGAATGCCACTGCACATGCATGCATGTCAGATACTGAGCAAGGTCACAACCCCACCAATGATACCCATCACCACCTCCACAGGGGACAGTGCCTACCCTCTCAGCCCCCACATGATGACGCCAATTCGGAACCCCACCATGCCACCCGAGGTAAGATATAACACAGCCCACATTGCAACCCAGGGCATAGTGGAGCGCACATTCGGAGTGCTTAAGTCACGCTTTCGCTCCCTTGATCGTTCTGGCGGGCAGCTGTTATACGCTCCCCCAGTAGTGTGCAGGATCATACTGGCAGCATGTGTCCTGCACAACGTTGCAACACGCCGGGGCCTGGCCGTGGACATGGTGGTGCCCCCACATCCCCAACCACATGCACGCCCGCTGCACATGGGAGGGGAAAGGGCACAGGGGGAGGCAGCCCGTACACAGCTAGTGGCTAATTACTTCACATAGAAATCACACCCCTGTGGAGTGCACACTGCCCTGGCACATACCATCTGACAATCAATGATCACTCAACCTGACACTGATCCTGAATGTCTGGAGAATCAACCGTCAAAACCATATCAGCCTGAGATTGTTCACCTGGAAGTGTTACAATGTGTGCATCCCTACCTACACAGACACCACCAAAGCAGTTTCGTGAAAAAACACATCCATGCAGCTAAAATGAATACCCACTTGCAAAATGCAACATGAGGACAGTGCCATGTCACCCAACCCATCCCCAGCACCGCCACACGACACACCGTGCCATGTCATGCTATGTGCAGGTAAACAAAGTAATCCCCACAACATGACACAAGTGTCACAAAGTACAGTGTCCCTAATTGAAACTTGCGACACCTGAAATGCTCACAGTAATGCAGGACCAACAACTCACTTGAGCAGGTATTTAGCAATAACACTTATCAGCTACTGACACTCAAAACTACCATTAACATGACATTACGAATGTAAGGAATCAGTAGTCTCACCACCTGGAAATGCCTGCACTCCCACCACTTCCAACTGTACAGTGTTGCCGCCATGTAGAGTTGTTGGTGCGCTGCTGCCAACATGGACCCCATCTCCAAAGTAGAGGGCCTTGTGTAGACATGAGGAAAGGACCTGCAAATTTAGAGGTAGACATGGATGATGAGTTACACATCAATGCAACATGCAGTGTACAACACAACAGCAATATGCACTAGGAATGTATACACAGTATTGACTAGACTACCCACACATGTAGTGGGAGTCCAATGTCACCATGTACATCAATGTCACTTGGGCACACCCTTTGCAAGCCCATGGAAACGGGAAGCAGGAGGCGTGTGTGTGACAAAAACCCAAGCATCTGAACCAAATACATGACAAGCCTGCATGTGCCCAGCCACAATGCAGTGTATGCCCATGGGAGCCACACAAGGCAACACACTGTCCCAAAAAAAAAAAAAGAAGAAAAAAATTAAAAAATAAAAAAATATCAAAAATGGCCATTAATGGGCCTGGGGGGGTTGGGGAGGCCACCCAGGAGGTCCGAGGGCAGGGTGCACACCAAAACCCACCTGTGTGGATCTTACGAAAAAAAAACACCTCCATGGGCTCATGGCCCACACGGCTACCCTATTGTGGGAGTATCACTGCTGTCGCTATTATCACCCTGTGCAGCTGCATCCGGAGGTGGTGGCACTATGGCAGGCAGCCCACGCAAGGCCCTAGTCTGTTCCTCCATGGCTGCAAGCATGCGGTTGTGGTAGGTCTCGTTCTGGAGGAGGAGTGTGCGGAGGTCCCCATGCAACAACTCACGGGATGCCCTGACCTCCTCCCTAGTTGCCTGCATCTCAGCTGAGAGCGTACGGGTGAGACGCTCCAGCTGCTGTTCTGTCCTTCGGTTTGTTGAAGCCTCAAGCTCAACAAGAGTCATCCTGAGGTGAAGGAGTTCCAGCCTCAGGGCTTCCCTGTGGCCTTGGGACTCTATGGAGATGGCTTCCTGCAGAGTCGCCAGTGCCGCCCGCCTGTCCCTGTTGGACGCCAACATGTCCTCCCTGTGTGACTGGCAGATGGAGTCGGTTGCCTGCTGTAGTCGCTCCATCAGCCTTTCGGGGGGACAATGGAAGTGGCCACCCTATCCATGGCCTGAGCCATCATCTCTGATGATGTAAATGGATTGCTCCCATGCGGTATTGCCAGGTGGCGTACGGCCACCACGTCGGCGGGCACCACACCTGTCTGGGGCAAGGCGAACTGCGCCTTGATGTGCCGGCACTGCCTGAGGCTGCAGGACTGCATTCCCCCTCTGATCTGCTGGCCCAGGAACATGATCAGATGTCGCGGAGTGTGACCCTGCATCCGTAACCACCAAAGGCGTAGCTGCCAACACTGACATCCCCATTGAGGGTTCTGACCCTGGTGCAGGTGGGTGGGACAGAACAGAATCCCTCCCAGGAACACTCACCTGCGACGGCACGTAGGTCTCATCATCCGAATCAACACCTGAGTACAGCTCGGGGGAGGTGCAGCCAGAGACACCCCTTGAGAGCACGACCTGCAGCAGTTGTGGGTTCTCACCCACCACCACACCACGTCCCTCACTGGTGGTCGGTCGGCCCTCAGACCCCTCCTGGGTCTGCACCATCTCCACAACCCCAGCAGTATCAGGTGCGTCTTCCCCTGCAAAGACATAAAAGCAAACAAATGGAAACAGGCATTAGCACCATGGCACACAATAAGGGCTGAGAACCAACAGAACCAGTACTTGATTGACACATGTCCCACATGACTAAAACCCTCCCATGCATGCACCCTCACTGCGTATGAAGGGTAGGCAAATGGCACACACTGATGACACCAAGATGGAAGATGAACACATTTGCTGCATGCTGCCTGGCAGTGGCATCACACATTGGCCTGTGATTGCCAGGTGAAATACAAATGCCATCACACAGATGGCATGTACCATTGCTATTGAGTGAAGATGGACAGGAGGGCAGCACTTATTCATTCAGTCCAGTTCCCTCATGTAATAGCTTTTCTAATTCAAAAAGGTCTGATTTTTCACCTGGAGCTGCCAGTCCAAAATGGTCCGATTGCACATGGACATGTCTAAACAAATGATATCCAGGTAACAAAGTCACTCCACTTTACCATAGCCATGTCAGACATGTGACTAGAGGACTGAGAAATGCCTAGTAAAAGTGGTGGAATGCAAACAATCTGCCTGAATGAACAGAGAAAAATAAGCAACAATGTTGTGGCAAGGTGACACTTTAAGGGCAACTGGCGTGCTGTTGGACTAGATGTCTACTGTTGGCAGAAGGGATACTGCTATGGCCAAATGCTGCTGCGCAGAATGTATTGCATGAAGCACATGGGTGACCCAAACGACTCAGGCACACACACCCTCACCTGGCACACAAACAGAAGCCCTCACACACACACCATGCACATGGATGACCCACACATGCATGTGCACTCACCGGACAATGCCTCATAATCAGACAGATCTCCCACGCCTTGGATCTGTTCCTCCGAGACGTAGGTCCCAGCGACTGACTCATGTGGAGTGAGTTCCATGTCTTCTACTGGAGACCCACCTCCAGTCACTAGAGTTGCGGCATGACTTGAGGCCAGCTTATTCTTTGCCCTGCGCTTTAGGTCATTCCAGCGCTTATAGCAATCATTGGATGTGCGCCTCACGATTCCAAGGGCACTTACGATGTCCGCAACGGTCTGCCAGTGTGTCTGGCGTTGTGCAGGTGTGGTCTTGGATCCTGCAACAATGACCATTTCATTATCATGTGCGGACACATACTCGACAAGTGCATTCAGTTCGGCATCCGTGAAGCTGGGCTTCCTCGACAGGCCGGACTGTGTAGCCGTGTCTGGGGCATCAGCCTGTGCCGGACGAGCACTCTTCCTCTTCCGCTTGGAAGGTTGTGGTGATCCTGAGTGTCCTACGCCGCTCTGGACACTAGGGGCAGGAGCCCTGGTGGACTCTGTATCAGGAGTGTGGGATTGCACACTCAGCATGGGAGTTGGTGCAGGCATTGCTCAAGTGTAATGGTGTCAGGGGGAATGTCAGCAGGATGGACTAGGACCGACACTGTCCTGGCTGGGTGTGTGAGAGCTGGGGTGGCTGGAGCCGCAGCTGCCCCTGCAGCCTTCTCACCCTGCCTACTTGGGGCAGCAGATGACCTTGCTGCCCCTGATCCACGTGGCCTGATGACATCAACGTGCACCAGCGCACGTGTCATAGGCCTGCTGACCTGGAAGTCAGCCATGGAGTCAGCCAGGTCTGGTGCCACAATGGGCTGGTCCAACAAGGGCTGAGCATGGATGGTGTCAGCCACATCAGCCTCAACCAGGGGGGGTGGAGGGGGATTATGGGTGCCCTTGACTTGTCCTCCACACATGGGGGGACAGGGTCACCCTGCAAGTAACGACCACGTCCCCTACCGGATCCACCACGGCCACCACTTGTGGCTCGTCCACCTTTGCCACCCTTACGGATTCCTCGCCTCCCAACCATGGCACTGATGTTAATGTGCGTATGGAAGTGGCTGTAAACTATTGTCCTGGGCAATTGGGGGTCAAAGGGGTTGGGTACCAGATGGTAATTGTACCCTAGTGCTCTAGCAAGGCTGAATGTGACCCCTGGGGAAAGATGACGGGTCACGCAACGCACAGGAAGCCCAAAAAAGGGAGATGACGTGCACGCAACCCCTCCTAGACCACGTGTGCGGAAAAAAAAACCTGCACTATGCTGTGGCACCCAGTAACACAAGAATGAACGTATGCGTGTCACACACAGCCTAGAATGACCTCTGAAGGGGTAGGCTACACACGGGGCAAGCACAGATGTTAGATACGTGCGTGACTCACCGTCTGCCAGGAAAAGAGCGTGAAAAAGAAGCGCGTGTGCGCGTTGGCAACACCCCCGCCAAAAGAAGAATTGTACTCTGTCTGAGGAGACAGGACAACAGTAGAAGGGAACGCTGTTTGAGGGAACAGGCCCAGGAAAACCAGAAAAAGAGAAAAAAGAGAAAAAGCTGTCAGAGGTAACAGGGAGTACGAACTTGAAACGCTGTGAAGTAAATCGCGTGTGAAACGACAAGAAGTACAGATTTCACCCACTCGCTCTCCATGAAAAGCACGTACAAGGAAATGGTGTTCTACACATACCTTTTATGCAGGCCCACACGTCCAGCGTCACTTCCGCGTGTACGCGCTAAGGCCATTTACACCATTTACACGCTTTGACAGTCGGACGTGTCTTTCATTTTTTTAACACGCACCATTTCAAACGTGTGCCATATTCAAAGTGCACGTGACTTCATAGACGCGCATACGCTGGTGGCCTTTGGGCCAATGAATGTACAGACGTGTGCTGATGCGCTTACGCGCTAAGGGCCTTTCCTCGAATTCTACGCAGACGTGCTGGATTTTCACGTGCAAAATCACTCCGTATCAAGCTGGCCACGCGTTCACACACGGAAGACCACGCTCCTGCCCAGAAGGCCGAATTACTGCCCCCCAGAGCCCTGAGCACGCTCCCACCTGTCATCTGCTGCTGCCTGACTGCCTACTGCCACGTGCCCTGCCATTTGCTGCCTGCACATCAGCCAGGGGTGCTGTTGCTGTGACCACCCCTGCTGGAACCGAAGACTCCCGACTGCTTTTCCATTGCCCCACAGCCCAGCCCCAGGACCCAGTTGCCCACCCACTCCTGCCTCTGGGGTTGCCATGTCGGGCACTGCAACATCTGGCACCAGTGGCAACCCCCGGCCAAGGAGGCAGAGGGGCACCAGCTTCACTGCCACCGAAGTTGGTGTCCTGGTGGAGCATGTCCTGGGGCAGTATGATGCCCTCTTCGGAAGGTTGCGCGCCGGCAAGGAAGGACGGGCTCGGATCTGGATGGACATCGTGACTGCCATCAACGCGGAGGAGGTGGCAGTCCGCGACTACGAACGTGTCAGGAAGCGCTGGGAGGACTTCAGGTCCAGGACCCTCAACAAGGCCCGGTGCCTCCTGAAGGCAGCGGATGCTAAGGGGCGCCGGGGCCACTTGTCGGAAGATCAGATGAGGGTCCTGGAACGCATATCCCCAGCGCTCCACGTCCAGGTCCTTGAGAGGCAGACCCGTCTGGAGTCGAGCGGTGAGTGTACATGCATACTGATTGTAAGCTGTGCGTGTGGTGTGCCAGGAGTGTGCAGGTTGGACATGTATTTTTATGTGGGCAAGTAGGGGGGGTGTACAGGGCCGTGAGGGTGACACATGCGAGGGGTCTCATGTGTGACACATGGATGGTGCTTGTGTGTGTGGGCTTGCATGGCACAGGATGTGGAGGAATGATTGTCAGGTGTGACATGGATGTCGATCGGAACACTGCGACAGTTGGCGGAGGTGTACACATGCATGCAAGTTTGGTAGTGTGTGTGCATGTGTAGTGTACTCCCTATGTTGCAAGTGATGTGTGGATGACCTTTGGCTGCTCATGCTGATGTATGTGAATGGATGGTGCTGGCTGTTGCAATATGGCTGTGGTATGGCTCATGTGTGCAAGTTGAAATGACATGTGTGTTGGGGATTGTGATGCCATGTCTGAGGATTACCAATGCCACTCATGTATGACTGTCATGTGTGTATGAGTCCATTGGACAGTGCCCTGATGCCTGTGTTTTCTTTCTCCCTGCCTGCAGCGTCAACTGATGAAGAGGGCGGAGAAGGTGCTGTGGAGCACAGCGGCAGGGGTCGCACCATCAGCCAGAGACGCAAGGCCCGGATCCCCTCCCAGGTTCTGATCTCGTCGGGGAGTGAGGAGTCCGGTGCCGTGTCCCAGGCCGCAGCTGCCGAGGGGAGGTCCAAGAGGCGGAAGTTGGAGTTGGACTCCTCGGCAGCAGAAGGGGCAGCTGGGACCCCACAGGGCCCAACGGAGGAAGATGGCACGGAGTCATCCAGGTTGGTGGGGCGTTTGGAGGAGGAGGAGGCCGTGCAAGCGACAGAGGTGGGGTCTGGAGGTGGGGATTCCACTGATGCTAGTGGTGCAGGATCTGGGACAGGAGGCAGCACAGGCCGCCGCGGAGGTGCCTGTGTGCAATCCTGTCCCTGCTCCTGTCACTGCATCATCTTGCACCAGCGGGGATGCCTACCTCCAGACCCGTTCTCAGGAAGGGGATTGGCTTACAACACCTGGCCTTCCTCTCCCTGCGGATGTGGCTATCCTGCACCAGGTTGAGCCTGTCCAGGGTGGGGTGGCGTTGCGTCAACGGGCCATGCGAGCTGACCTGCAGTCTTTTCATGATGAGTCTGCATGTCTTCTCACATGGCTCGTTGACTGCGTTGACCCACTGGGACAGCTCACCAGGCTGGATTCCTCCTTTTCCTGGACCTTGTTCCGACCCCCTCCTCCACGGAACCCCCTATGCCCCAGTCGTCCTCCATGCCATCTTCCCACCCATGTGTCACCTGGGTGCCCTCTGGAGCTGCCTCCGACCGTGCGGCCAGGCTGGTGGACAACAGATCCCTGCCACAGTCGAGAGTCTGACGTCCAGCAGGGGTGGCCACATCAACGACTGCACCCCAGCTGGAGAAGGATGTGCAGGCACCATCGGACAGGGCACATGGACAGCAGCAGCTGCAGCAGCAGGAGGCTGTAGGTGGGAGCCACGATAGCTCGGGGCCTTCAACATCGGAGGGGCAGGCGTCGGCCGGAGGGCAGGAGGACCCTGGACGGGAAGTGTCTTCCGTGTGGCAGCGGTTGGGCCACGCCATAGATGCGGAGCGGAGGCGGGCGGAAGAGGCGCGGCTCACGATGGTCAGGGCAGAGAACTCCATGTGGAGGGCCCTGAGGCAATCTGCAGGGAGTTGGAGGCGAACATGTCGCCGTCCCTGCGGACCCTCGGGGCCATGGAACAGGACCGCCTCTGGGACATAGACGAGGAGTTCAATGATGCCCTGGCCCGGAACACCACTAAGTGAGCCGCTGGACTGGCCCGCCGCCATTGTATATAGTTATTTAGTGATAGGTTTCCTTTATAGTTTATTTTTATTTGGAGTCGACGGACAATGCTCCACCTTTTATAGTCCCATTTTAGGTTTTTTGGTAGGTTTCATTTCTTCTGTTGGGATGATGGACCCTGAATACTTTGTACACAGTTGGACTTTGGATTTGGGCATTTTTTTTACTATGAATATTTTTTCCCATGGAGCAATGGTTTTCTATTTCTTTTTTCCCTTCATTTCCTTTTTATGGAGTTGAACTTTGGAAGACATTTTTTTGGATTATCATTTATTGATTTTAATTTGAAAAGGGACAGCCAGCTTAATTTTGTTTTTTTTTTACTTGTGTAAAAAAAACTTGTTTGCCATTACTGTTGTTATTAAGACATTATTTGGAATTTTTCATTCTTCAATGTGTGGTTTCATCTCATTGTTTTCATGCATGTCATGATATGGGTTTTCAGGTTCACTTGCAACCATTGTGTGTGTGTGAGACACATGTGTTGATTTACATTGTTTCCATTGGAGTAGTATCATGGGCGCATGTAATACTTGGTTGTGTCTTTGGGCTGTGGTGGCTGGCCATGAGGCCCATGCTTGAGGATTGTCAGGGCCTGTGGCCAGGGGGACATGAGTGGGGGCCTGGTGGGGGCTGCCCATGGTGGCTGGGGGGTGGGGGTGATAGGGGACATGAGTGGGGGCCTGGTGGAGGCTGCCCATGGTGGCTGGGGGGTGGGGGTGGTGGGAGACATGAGTGGGGGCCTGGTGGGGGCTGCCCATGGTGGCTGGGAGGTGGGGGTGGCGGGAGACATGGGTGGTGGCCTGGTGGAGGGTGCCCATGGTGGCTGAGGGGTGGGGGTGGGTGGGAGACATGAGTGGGGGCCTGGTGGGGGCTGCCCATGGTGGCTGGGAGGTGGGGGTGGGTGGGAGACATGAGTGGGGGCCTGGTGGGGGATGCCCATGGTGGCTGGGGGGTGGGGGTGGTGGGAGACATGAGTGGGGGCCTGGTGGGGGCTGCCCATGGTGGCTGGGGGGTTGGGGTGGGTGGGAGACATGAGTGGGGGCCTGGTGGGGGATGCCCATGGTGGCTGGGGGTGGGGGTGATAGGGACATGAGTGGGGGCCTGGTGGAGGCTGCCCATGGTGGCTGGGGGGTGGGGGTGGTGGGAGACATGAGTGGGGGCCTGGTGGAGGGTGCCCCTGCACTGCTGGGGGATGGGGGTGATAGGGGACATGAGTGGGGGCCTGGTGGGGGATGCCCATGGTAGCTGGGGGGTGGGGGTGGTGGGAGACATGAGTGGGGGCCTGGTGGAGGCTGCCCCTGCACTGCTGGGGGGTGGGGGTGATAGGGGACATGAGTGGGGGCCTGGTGGGGGATGCCCATGGTGGCTGGGGGGTGGGGGTGGTGGGAGACATGGGTGGGGGCCTGGTGGAGGGTGCCCCACACTGCTGGGGGGTGGGGGTGGTGGGAGACATGAGTGGGGGCCTGGTGGGGGCTGCCCATGGTGGCTGGGGGGTGGAGGGGGTGGTAGACATGGGTGGGAGCCTGGTGGGGGCTGCCCATGGTGGCTGGGGGGTGGGGGTGATAGGGGACATGAGTGGGGGCCTGGTGGAGGCTGCCCCTGCACTGCTGGGGGGTGGGGGTGATAGGGGACATGAGTGGGGGCCTGGTGGGGGATGCCCATGGTGGCTGGGGGGGTGGGGGTGGTGGGAGACATGGGTGGGGGCCTGGAGGAGGGTGCCCCACACTGCTGGGGGGTGGGGGTGGTGGGAGACATGAGTGGGGGCCTGGTGGGGGCTGCCCATGGTGGCTGGGGGGTGGAGGGGGTGGTAGACATGGGTGGGGGCCTGGTGGGGGCTGCCCATGGTGGCTGGGGGGTGGGGGTGGGTGGGAGACTTGAGTGGGGGCCTGGTGGGGGCTGCCCATGGTGGCTGGGGGGTGGGGGTGGTGGGAGACATGGGTGGGGGCGTGGTGGAGGGTGCCCCACTCTCCTGGGGGGTGGGGGTGGTGGGAGACATGAGTGGGGGCCTGGTGGAGGCTGCCCATGGTGGTTGGGGGGTGGGGGTGGGTGGGAGACATTAGTGGGGGCCTGGTGGCGGCTGCCCATGGTGGCTGGGGGGTGGGGGTGATAGGGGACATGAGTGAGGGCCTGGTGGGGGCTGCCCATGGTGGCTGGGGAGGGGTGGGTGGCAGACATGAATGGGGGCCTGGTGGGGGCTGCCCATGGTGGCTGGGGGTGGGGGTGGGTGGGAGACATGAGTGGGGGCCTGGTGGGGGCTGCCCATGGTGGCGGGGAGGTGGGGGTGGTGGGAGACATGTGTGGGGGCCTGGTGGAGGGTGCCCCACACTGCTGGGGGGGTGGGGGTGGTGGGAGACATGAGTGGGGGCCTGGTGGAGGCTGCCCATGGTGGCTGGGGGGTGGGGGTGGTTGGGAGACATGAGTGGGGGTCTGGTGGGGGCTGCCCATGGTGGCTGGGGGGTGGGGGTGATAGGGGACATGAGTGGGGGCCTGGTGGGGGCTGCCCATGGTGGCCGGGGGGGGGGGTGGGGGGTGGGAGACATGAGCAGGTGTGCAGGGTAGTCCCCTGTTTTGTGGGCTGCCTGCAGGGGCCGTGGAGGGTGTACAGGGAACACCTGTGAGGACCCACCCAGCCTAATCGCGTGTGATTATTCCCGCGCACCCCTGTAATACACGTACCCAGCCAAATCGCGTGTGATAATTCCCGCGCACCCCTGTAATACACGTACTCAGCCAAATCGCGTGTGATTATTCCCGCGCACCCCTGTAATACACGTACCCTGGCTAATCCCGTGTAAAACTTCACGCGTACCCCTGTCATACACGTACCCAGCCAAATCGCATGTGAAAATTCCTGCGTACCCCTGTAATACACGTACCCTGGCTAATCGCGTGTTTAACTTCACGCGTACCCCTGTCATACACGTACCCTGGCTAATCGCATGTAAAACTTCCCGCGTACCCCTGATATGAACGTTACCCACTTTGCGTTCCTTGTTTGGCAGCCCTGTAAACTGGTCCAGGGTTAGTGCAGCCCTTTGCGATGATTTAGCGATTTTGATGGCTTTTCCTTGCGCGAGGGCGTTCTTGGGGGCGTTACTGGCGCTGCTGCAGGGTCGCTGCGATACTCTGCGCCACGGCTGGTTTGGGAGCCTGAAATCCATGAATACGCTGTGCGCGGAAATCGGTTTTGGCGCACGCGCCTGGCGTAGACAATCGCACGCGGACACTCTGCGCCAGCCGCTTGCGACACTTTTCTGCGAAATTCTATGAATTACCCTGTATATCTCATACAGCTATAACGCAGATGCTTGTTGGGGTAATGGTATTTTGGGAATTGATGTACCAGTCTTGTTATGTTAAGAGGTTCTTTAAACAATGTATATTGCAATTGCTAACACCAGTCATATATGTTTAACTTCCTCATTATCTTGCCTGTATTTTCCAACACGACTGGATGATTACTATCCCGTTCTAACACAATGAATTCACATTACTGTACAAAATGTGTTACATTTTTAGATGCATTTTCATGATACATTTTGTTCAAATCCCTACATAATGAGTTATTCACTGGATTTAAAATCTTATAAAATTTATTCAATTTGCTCCGATTTACTATGTAGATCCATGATTAAAGCCCCAATTCACATAGAATGTATGTACTCTCGAAACTAAAAGCTGAGAAACAGTAAGGCTTGAGAAATGATCTTCTGTCAGTGGTTCCTTTCGTGTAAAAAAATGGCGCTCAGAAAAGTGACATTCTTGCGGCAAGCTTGTAATTTTTACACAGATAATCTCCATGCCCCTCTGCAGGATGTTACTTGGACGTTACATGCAATTCAATTACACCCTAAACCTCCTCTTTAGCAATGATATGCCAGGGCATATCACCATAACGAAAAAGCGTTACATGAGTAATCCCTGCAAAGAAATCAAGAGTGGGTGTGAAATTGTTCGAATCCCAAGCTCCTAACCTCTGAAATCAAGTACTGAGATAGCTAAGAATTCAGGTAAACTCTTATCAAGTTACGAAAGCGTCTACAAATGAAACTGCACAAGCATGCCTTCAACTAGACTTACCTCCCTGAAAAAGTGAGGTTGAACGATACAAAAACCACACCCTGGACAAGACTCAGGAAAACAACTTTGGTCTAGCTGAGACTAGACTTCCTATGCACCTCCCATCCTTTTCATCAGTCAATTATTGGCCTTCTCTTATTCCAGACATGTAGCTTAATTATGGTTCCCAGAAGTCATTTGTTTGCTTTAAAATTTACAAATAAATAATTATGGAAGGAAAGTTGCCATTCCAGATGTAACATTCTGAACGGGACCTATTTTATGTTACTATGCTTTTGTACCACAGTAAATCACCGACAAGCATCATTTAAACAATTATTCTAGATGTAGGGCAACATAAAATGCCAAACTATGGGTTGATTATTGGTGAAATTGCAATTAAAATAACTACTTCTTTTGACCCTTCTCTTTCCTCTGGGAACAACACACTGACAGACGTAAAGTTAAAATGTGCCTTTTGCTATTTTAGCAGAATGTATTAGAAGGGTATGTCATCGAACTAGCTGCAATAACTGACAAGAGAAACATTCTTCCAACAATCCACCATGGTGTGAATACTTGTGGTCACTTTAATAAAGCTCAGATATTATGTGAAAAGGGACCTGGACACTGAAAATCATTGGGGACACTGTTTGGAGAGTGGCTGGACCACAGATGGCCATGCTCTTGTGGACCCTCAGTGCCTGCTCCATTCTTTGCTCCCTCTCCCAGTCTATGGGACAGAGACACAACTTCCGGACAAGAACATCTGGAAGTGGAACTTAAATTGAACTGGTGGGTGCTTCTGAGGTCGGGAAAGAACGCTGGGGAAGCAGGCCGTACACATCGGAATTGGAACCTCGCCAGTCTCTGGTGCAATGAACAATGATGATGGCTCAAAACTGGAGGAGGGCATGACAGTGGCTGACATGAATAGAGTGGAATGATGGTGTTGGCCTCAAGACTCACATTGTGAAGAAAACCTTGACAGGCTGGAACCAACCTTCTCATTTTTGGAACATTATACCCTTTATTGCCAGCACAGACTTCACAAATATCATACAAGCCCTGGTCCTTCTCCTCTTGGATGGTGGCAATATTCTTCTCACCTGAGCCCGGACCACCTTCCTGGACCTCTTAAAGCTGTGCAGCACTCGGCAGTACATGTCATTATAGAATCGAAGAAACATGACCACACAATTCAAAACATCAGAGAAATAGACTGGTCTGGTTACCCCTCCAAGCTCGCATCACCTCCAAAATAGCCTGCACCACATACTAGGAAATGGCATGAATGGATGAAAGAGTCGCCATCAGTGGCTGACTCCACCATACTAGAAGCCACAACCTTGCAATATTCGCATCTAAGAGGTGCAAGAAGGAAAGGACCGCCCAAAAAAGAGGCCTTCGCCTACTACGCACCCAGACTCTTAAATAACATACCAATGCACAACACATTGGCCCCATCTCTCCTGACCTTCAGGAAGGATCAAAAGACCCTGCTCTTCAAGAAGCAGCATTTAACCCATCTACCCCATAAAATCGTAATTAGGCTCAGTGTCTTTAATAAAAACAGCCTCTTGACTTTAACTGAGCATTAAAAGTGGAGGGGGAACATAGGCCTTACTCGCATGGGGGGAATAGGTTACATCATGTTCCCTGATCCTGAGAAACTTCTCAGAATCCTTGGATTAGGACACAGCAGGGAAACATATTATTAAACTAACTATTCCGGTAAAAGAGACAAACACAAGGGCACCAACACAGAGTTACAGTAGAAGATTTTTGGTTACACAATGTTTTCTTTCTTTCTTTCTTTCTTTCTTTCTTTCTTTCTTTCTTTCTTTCTTTCTTTCTTTCTTTCTTTCTTTCTTTCTTTCTTTCTTTCTTTCTTTCCTTCCTCATTCTTTCATTTAGTACATTTACCTTTATATGTACTTTTTTTAAAAAGTTATTAATAACATCACAAATTGATAATCCTTATGCATTCAGATGCATGTACTTGCAAACTAAAAAAAGAAAAATTATGGTTGGAACGTGCATCTATATTTAAGGTATCACTACAAAATATCGCAGACCATTACTGCGCGGTAGAACACCTTGAATTGAAAACAACGAAATTAGAAGAAAAAACACTTAAAATGGGGGGATGTGGAGCTGGGCTACGGGGATCCCACGCATTTGAAATAGCTAAAATATGTTGTTTTAAATACCTTGCAGTAAAAAAAAAAAATCGATATTTTAACATAGATCCATATTTAAAGCCACTCTTCGGTGCTTTTTATTGAAAAATGGGTGCATATAACGATTGTGTCAACAACGCTAAACTCGAACACTACCTGCAAATGAAGAATATTGAACCTAAATGTAATTTTGTTATTGTGGTGACTGTGTGTCGATACTGATGTAACAAAATAGTCCATAGGCGCCCCTCTTTAAGAACGAACACAGCCCATTGACCTGTTCTATGGGAAGGTACCCACTCGAGAGTCTGCAGCCACACTTAAGCTCACTGTACCTTTCACAGATGGGAAATATCCATTTGTATATCAGTCTTTGTCCCGCCCACATGGGCAGTCCAGCACCGAAATGCTATTGCAATTCTCTTCTGAACAAGAGTATCAACAGCAACCCCAGACACGTGTTTCAGCCTTATTGGGCCTCATCAGTGAGGTGGAGCTGTGCCTCTCTGAGCACAGTGAGCAAGGGGTCCACGTCTGGATGACCCTAGGAAACCTAGGGTGACTAAACCTATGTCCCTTAAACAATCACAAATTAGTCTTGAAAGGTACAGTGAGCTAAAGTGTGGCTGCAGACTCTTGAGTGGGTACCATCCCAAAGAACGGGTCATTTAGCCATGTTTATTCTCAAAGAGGGGTGCCTAT
The DNA here is from genome assembly GCF_040938575.1 of Ambystoma mexicanum. Classification (NCBI taxonomy): domain Eukaryota; kingdom Metazoa; phylum Chordata; class Amphibia; order Caudata; family Ambystomatidae; genus Ambystoma; species Ambystoma mexicanum. The sequence goes on along the minus strand of NC_090921.1, from coordinate 650,474,280 downwards.
GGACTATTTTTTGATTGTTTAAGGGACTTAGGTTTAGTCACCCTGAGTTTCCTAGGGTCATCCAGATGTGGACCCCTTGCTCACTGTGCTCAGAGAGGCACAGCTCCACCTCACTGATGTGCATGGGGTTGCTGTTGGTACTCTTGTTCAGAAGAGAATTGCCATAGCATTTTGGTGCTGGACTGCCCATGTGGGCGGGACAAAGACTGATGTACAAATGGATATTTCCCTTCAGTGAAAGGCACAGTGAGCTAAAGTGTGGCTGAGGACTCTTGAGTGGGTACCATCCCAAAGAACGGATCATTCAGCCGTGTTTGTTCTCAAAGAGGGGTGCCTATGGACTATTTGTTGATTGTTTAAGGGACTTAGGTTTAGTCACCCTGAGTTTCCTAGGGTCATCCAGATGTGGACCCCTTGCTCACTGTGCTCAGAGAGGCACAGCTCCACCTCACTGATGTGCATGGGGTTGCTGTTGGTACTCTTGTTCAGAAGAGAATTGCCATAGCATTTTGGTGCTGGACAGCCCATGTGGGCGGGACAAAGACTGATGTACAAATGGATATTTCCCTTCAGTGAAAGGCACAGTGAGCTAAAGTGTGGCTGCGGACTCTTGAGTGGGTACCATCCCAAAGAACGGGTCATTCAGCCGTGTTTGTTCTCAAAGAGGGGCGCCTATGGACTATTTTTTGATTACACTGATGTAATACTCACATGTTCATTGATTTAATAATTATCTTTTACTGGTACTGTATTTATAAAGAGAGTTTCTATATAAAGGTGTGTACACACCTTTTCAATTAAATGTACTTGTCCCAAGGTAAGTGTGGAACTGTTCCTCTATTCAACTTCGCCGTAGACCTCATGTCTTACAGCAATGTTATTTTTCTGATGGAGTCAAAGACGACTGATAACAAATCAAACCGGACCCAAATTCTATATCATGTTAGTAGTTGTTTTGTATCACGATGAATGTGGCAAAAGGGGCTTCATAGTTCGTCTTCACAAGGGGGAGGGTCTTTCTGTCCCATACCGAGAAGAGCGATAAATGACAATTCACTTCACAAATCTGGAAGCGTTTTCGCAAATGAGAGTATTTTGCTAGTCTTCCGGAAACCACATGTTTTTCGGTTTGACACAAGGACACCAGTAATAGGTTCCAGAGAGTGGAACCTCTACCATGATGGAGTTGCCTTCATCATCAGCAGGAAATTGAAGAGTAACACAAGGGGCAGGTCAAAGCCCTTCCAGGGGAAAATACACACGCTGACAACTCCAAAGTGCCAAAACACTGCTGTTTGGTCATGACACCACTAATAGGTTTCCAGGAGATTAGTCCAACATGGCAAGTCATAACTCAGGTTAACAAAGGACTGGCTTTCTCTGGAGAAAGCGCCCCCCTAAACAGAGCAGTTTGTAGAGACAATTTCCCAACACTCTCACTGAAAGAGAACTGATCAATTTCCTGTGTACATCTATGACTTGCACAGTGTTAGGCAGACACGAGTCCCATTAGAAGCAAGTGACTGAAACGTGCGAATCTAAGCAAGAGCCCGGGCCTAATGTTTGCACACGTTGACTACAGCAGCTCCAGAATCCCTCGCCCTGCCCAGCCCAAGGCCTTTCATGACCTCAGTATCACATTGCGAGCTCTGCCTGATCGCTGTCTAGGAATGTTCCTACTGTAGGCAGACATTTCCGAATTTAGACAGTGTTGATGTTTTGTATTTGATTCATGTCTAGTTTCCAACTCTGTAGTAAATATTTACACTTTTGGGCTGAGAGAGTTTTGCTCAATCCATCAAGTGTTATCAAGACTGGAAGGAACAGTATTAAAAACATACTAATCATTACGCTTGCACCAAGGTCCAGCATCATGTCTTATCGCGGGTCTGGTTTCCCACATGACTGCAAATGAACAGACTGAAAACATGCAACGCACAAAGCACGCTACTCATCACTTGCTTACTGCTAGCATAAGCACAGCACACTGTGCATCGGTGTGAATGATAATGCAGCAAAATAAAGCATTGTAATACCCAGGGCTTTAAGTAGGCCAGGGCTAGCCAGGGCTGAGACCTGGCAGGCTCAGAAATAGCATTTTCAGGTGGGGCCCTGCTGGGGCTCACTAATGTTCACTGGCATCCACCGCCCTTAAAGTTCAAGGCTTCTTTCTAGAGTCTGAAGCTCTCGATCATGTGGGAGAGCTTCAGGCTTCACAAAAAATGTCCTTAATCCGTAATGGTGGCGCCAGCACATGCGAGGCATTCTTTAATCAAGAGATGCCTATGGGCCTGTGCCACCATTATCAAAGAAAAGGTGCATGAGCTGGAAGCAGCTGGAAGCCGAGGCCTTTTTTTCTAAAGCCTTAACCTCCCACTAATTTACGGGAGCTTCAGTCTTCAGGAAAAAGTGCCTTGGATTCCAGTGGACTCACCATCTTTTTCAGCCTTAATGGTGCTGCTGTCCTTCCCCAGACATGATACCAGGCGAGGGGTAGTGCCACCATTAAGGCTGAAAAGTCGAGGCGCTGTCCCCTGCCAGGTAAGCCGTTAGTAAGTAAATGCAAAGATCAAAGGATGTTGATCTCTACAAAGGGCTGCCTGGCACAAGTGCCTGTATCCCATTAAGCCAGGACTCTTTAAGGAGGCGTGGCCTAACACGCCAGCAGGTGACCTCTCACTGTTAGGCAACGACACCTTGATGAGCCCAGCTCATTTTTCAGTGGCATTTAAGACACTGGTAATAACAAAAATAATGCTAAGCATCTGTGTTTGCTGATGCGCAAACATCTTGAAAGCAGCCCCGTTGGGCACTTAGACCTGTGGATAGTTTCGAACCACGTTGTAAGATTACTTACTTCATTATTTCCAATGGGTTGATAACAGTCTGGATTCCAAGGTGCGTTTTGTATACCGTGGTTGAAAGGGGAGGCTTGAAACATGAAAAGGGAGTTTTACCAGCGCATTAGAGGCCTCCAACTATCTTTCTTAAACGGGTTTCAGGGGCTGTAAAAGGCCCAGCTCACTCCCTGCTTCCTCTGCGAGTCTGTTGTTTGGTTGTAGTGAGAAGTAAACAAGGCAAACACAGCCTTTTATTTTTGGTGGACATATGGCAGGTTTTCAGTGACCTCTGGTGTACTTGAGGAGTTAGTCTTTCATTGTTTGGGGTTGATGCCTGTTTAAAGCCACTTTGTCATTTTGTGAGTATTTTTAGAGAACATTCTTTTATCTTCCCTTTTTTACCCATGCTCCCTTTCAAAACACATTTTTAAAAAAAAGCACTTTCCCCCGCTTTTCCTCTTTGTGGCACAGATAAAACACACAATAACGGATTCTCATTCTTTCTCCAGTTCCTTTTCCTTGTTATGTTACCTAAAAACATTATAACATTATAGTAACAAAGAAGCTTCCACCTGTGAAATAATATAAGCCTTTCTGTAAATTTGAGAATGCTTCCTTTGTATTAACAATTCTGTGTACAGAGTGAACCCTTTTAATTGTCTGTCTGCGTCTTGCTTGAATCCCTTTGCCTTAGTCACCTATCCTTTGTAGTGTTTCTCAGCATGTTTCATCTAGAGTGAGAGACTGGAGGGCGATGAGGAGGCGAACTACTGTACTCCTTCTTGTCAAAGGTAGTGGTAATCAGTCAGTCTTCTGAGGAGGGGGTGAGCCTGAGGACGGAGGATGGCAGAGTGAAGCCCATCTGAGGTGTTGGATGTTGGATCTGGAAGAATCTTACCTGTTTAGAGGGGCCATGCACAGCTGCCAGGTTTCCCATTTCCATGCAGAATCTTTAAACCAGTCCTGTGTTTGCTTTCCTTCTCGCACAGAATGCTGGGGCTTGTAGCTCCCGCCCTAGATAGCTTGACATAAAATGTCACTCTCCGCATCAGTCAGCAAGCGCAAAGAGATACCATAAGTAACTCACAACGGAGAGCTCTGACCGGTACTGCCTATGGGACTCCAAGAATAGATCTTAACAGTCTGCATTTGATTCTTTCGAGCCGGGCTGCCATGACCAGTGGAAGGGATTGGAGGTCATAGAGGACACCAGGGACAATTTCAGTCTTATAAAGTTCAAAGTATCCCTCCATGTTCTGGCCTCCCTTTCTGGTAATGACGTTTTTAATGACACCCACCCAAGTAGATGCCATTGGTATGCCGAGGTGGATGTAACTTTTAACCACTTCAAGGCTCTCATTCTCTAACCTCAATCTGTATTTAGTGCCGTGCTCGTTCTTGCTAAATACCATGACCTTAGTGTTAGTGGTGTTGATCTTCATGTTATTATTGGCAGCATAGATGGCAAGTGCTTCAATCGAATGTTGAAGACCTATCAGAGTTAAGTCCAATAGGATAGTGTCATCTGCATATGCCAACCATGATACCAAAACATGACCCACACAGAGCGGTTGGGGTTGCAGGTTGCTCTTAAAGGCACATCAAGGCCTGTTGTGAATAGGTTCAATAACAAGGGCAATAAAGCACACTCTTGTTTCATCTACAAGTTAACTTTGATGGAGGAAGAGATGGAGCCTTCTGAGTCCAATCTGACAGAGACAATATTATCAGTATATGGCAGCTTAATAAAATAAAGCAAGTATAGGTCTATTCCCAAGACCCACGTTTATCCCACAAAATGGGTCGGGAGACCCTATCAAATGCACAAGAGCAGTCTATAAAGAATACATAGAGTCTCCTACCAGGGTGGTGCATGGTTTCAGTCATTATATAATTTAAAGCCCAAATATTATGGGTAGTGTTACAACCGTGTCTAAAGCTGGTTTGGAAAGGTGGTAGGAGATCAAATTTCTAGTCCAAGCGCGCAATTTTTCCAGAATTCTGCCCGCAAAGATTTTACAGCGAGAATCAATCATTGCTAATGGTCTATAGGCTGCAGGATCAGACTTGCAACCCTTCTAAAAAATACAGGAATAATGATTTATTATTTACAACTTCTAGGGATATTCCCCGTTTCCAAAATTCTTGCAAAAACTGCTGCCAACACCTGTGCCCAATATTCAGGGCTCCTTTTAATCACGACATTTGCTAACCGATCGGGCTCAGGTGCCCGGGATTGTTAATACTGTTAAGAATGTTGGCTTCCTAAAATCCCTCTATGTCTAATCCTCACTGGTAATGATAATTAGCCATAAAATCACTTTCTAGGCATGATACTTAGTGGCTATGGATATAATTTACTCAAATCTCCTTAGGAATCGGGTTCAATAACAGGGGAGATTTCCCGGTTACGAATATCCTATACGTATGAAAGAATTTCTGGCTATCAATTGTCTTTAATATTTTAAAGAGGAATAGCCAATTGGCATTGCTCAGACTGGTTTTATGATTACGCAACCAATTTTTCAATTGGGTCCATAGATTAATGAACTGTCATGATTTTTCTAAAAGAGTTAGATGGTAATTTTTATGAATGATTTTTGTACTTCTACAGAGTTCCCTAATCCTTATAACAATGTGTCTATCATAAAGACCCAACCCCTGATCTTCCCGCAGCGTTCCACTTTTCCTACCACAAATTCTGGCAATGACATCTTCAACCAATTTGCCAAAATTCCAATCAACCTTTCACATGACTCCATTATAGAGTGGGTGTTCCTATTGGATTCAGTATTTAATTTATCAATATACACTGAATTCCAGATCAGTCTATTCCCATTTCCACTAACCACAATATCGACAGGCGATTTTTGTATGGCTTTCGCCTGGTCAAAGTAAAGAGTCCGCATGAGCATGGTGTGGTCACTCAACCCATTATGGGTCACCCTTATAATTTAAGATGTATTTCTGATTAATGGATTGGCAAAGATATAATCTAAAAGAGAACTTGTTTTTCCATTGGCCATGTATAAAGCTCATCGCCGCCCTTGTAATTAGCCATTTCCATAAAAGCCAGGTCAAACTTAGTCAAATATTCCACCCATCCTCTAATCGCCTCTCTCTCTCTCTCTCCACCTTCCAATGCGACCCCATAGTTGCTCTTGGAGGCAGAATGGGAGGCTGTTCCATTTATCTCTGAGTCTCGAATTTAGATCATTATAATGCAGTCATTGAAATCTCCCATGATAATGACCTTCTTCTTATTCTTAGGACAGCGGCTTATTTTTAATTATCCTCTGGAGTTTACACTGCATCATCAAGGTATGCACTCTCCCAGGTGGGGTGGTACAGATGGATGATTAATGTCTCCTTTAGAGAAGGTGGTGGTCCTCCTACTACTGCACTAATTACGAAAGGACAAAAGGACCCTGCTTCAAACTGTATCAAGCTAAGATATGCCTTAGCTCCAATGCAAATACCGGCAGCTGGCCTCCCTCTACCGTGAGAAATTCCAACTGGTGTATAATATTATATCCATCCATCATAAAATCTCCTGTAGAGAATGCTCCCTGGAGAGCGAAAATGTCATTATTTAATCATTCCTTCAATCCTAATATAGTTCACAGAAAATACCAGAAGATCCTGGTGTTCCATGAGAGCAGTCTGCATATACAAGTAACTACACATCATGGAAATTCCTCCCCCAAAACTTCAGGTACATATCCCTCAATCTGGTTCTACCATTGCTTATGAGATGTTGGCTTCACCATGCATGATAGATGGCCAGATCTTTCAGTTCCATGTCCAAGTTGAGTCTCAGTGTCCATCACAAGTTTGGGTTGTAAAATATGAGTGGGTCGGGGAACTATCAAATGTTTATGGCTTATAATAAGGTTAAACCCTAAACTACGTATTACTTCAAAATTTACATCCAATAGTTCCACAACCAGTGGAGACACAAACTCCACCAAAGCCCAGTTTTTCAGAATATGCCCCTGCGGGAGTTCCACATGATCATTATCTATCATAGCAATTGATTTTAAAGAGGGAATTAGTTTTAGTTGATTTAAAAGAACACTTCTATTAACAAAAAGACTATCCACCATGGGCCTAATGTCAATGAATCTTACCAATTTTCCAATAGGTTGTGTTACTGGGTCTTGTTCCCATATGCCAGCTCTGCTAACTCTGCCACAAGGTAATCCCTGTGATTTTACAATAATGGGGCAAATCAACTTCCTATGTTCAATTGGCTGGGATATGGTATTGTCCGGAAGTGAGATCAAAGATTCCTCTTCTCCTAGTGCATCATTTAGATTCTCTTTCTTGAAGTGTACCCACTTGTCCAACGTTCCCCTCACAAGGGGTACATTCAGCCGTCTAGAGGTCACTTGCTCTGTGCAAGTCAAATTTCTTTTCCTGGGGTGGATAGTTGAAGAGTTCAAACTGTCCATTCTAACAGATGGATTATTGAAAGATAGTTTTTCCTTAACACTACACACTTTCCCAGTGAGCTGTGCTTCACAACTTTTTACCTTCATTGCTTATTCCCCCTCCCTCTTTGTCTTCTAGCTTTATTTTGTTTTGGAGCCACTTTCTCACCCCTAGCCGCATGATTCACCTGGTCAGATGTTATCAGTGATGTTGGTTCCTCGATAGGTGGCGAGGCAGGTGCAAACTCCAGACTTTCTGACATCAGCGTTTTAACTTCAATTTGGCCTCTGCCTTCTCTTGTCTTAATTGTGCATTGCTCCTCAGTTTTCCCCATCTCAGACTTTGTTGGCAGCATGGAGTAGACGAGGGGATCGAATAACAGTCCCAGAATGTGTTACTCGCATTCTTTTCAGCAGGGCCTTCTCTATGCACTAAAATGATATCAAACACTCTTGCAAGTACAATTATGAGATCCCTCTGTTCCTTAGCAATAGTAGAGAATGGGCCGAACACTGCATCAACTGCGGCCACTACCATGCTCAAATGAGTTGTAGCTACTCCTTCAATGCTGTTTATCGATGTGGATTGTGTTGTGATCTCCATGTCGCTTTCCGTAGTTGCCGTAGAAGCAGTGACCTCCCCTTATTGCGCTCGATCACCACGGATGACATAGACGCCATCTTGCTTTCAGTTCACAATGAACTCTGTACGGGTTGTAACTTCCATTCGGAGTTGGTGGCTGACATGGTCAGAGCCCAAGAAAAGAATCTTGAATCCCTGGGATTTAACTTATGTACTCTTGCCAACACCAAGGAGGATGATACGTTTCTCGCATATAAGGAACCAGTTGTGAATCCAGTTGGACATATGGTAAATATAGGCTCTAATCCTGCTATAACGTCTGCACCCGTTCTGTCTTTGCTAACTAGTCTTTTGAGTAGTGGCCAGGACTGGTCTTGGCTCCAGCCAGCCCTTAAAATGCTAGAGACTTTAAGACAGGGTTCAGGACCAAGATAGAAGTGATTTCCTGGAATACGTGTGGTAGTACAACCTTAATACATTTTGGGTATGAATTTAAATAACACTTTCCCTTATATCTACCTATTCCAGGAAACAATGAAGCTTGATCATCTGAGACTAGAGGGTTTTCACACATTTTCCCATCCTGCGTCCAGGGCTACTGAGGGACGTCCTAATGGGGGACCGATGATAGCTGTTTACTCCAACCTGGGGTTTAAGTGTAAGGTGCTATATAGCATGGATTGGCTCTTGGGTATTGTTTTGAATGCCACTAAATTCTCTGACCCTCTACTGGTGTTGAACCTCTACTGGAATCCTTTAAAGGTATCCATTGAGACAGTGGAGGAGTCCCTTAGTGAAATACTAGGGGAATGGTGTGAGAAAGGGCTAGGGCATCGCATTGTGTTGGGAGGCGATTTTAATTCACTGTGTGCAGAAGGTATGAAATGGAATGATAGGGAAGCTATTCCAAAGATCCTTTACCCTAACCTTGCAAGAGGGATACGATGGGCTACCTTTTTGGAGGGGTGGGACTTGGGCATGTTAGACCACCCTTCTGATATGAAAGATCCTAAGTACACTTGGAGAAGGGGTTCCTATTATTCTAGGATTTATTTTATTTATGTGTCAAATGGTCTAAAAGGAACCTGTGGGAACCTGATTCACATAAAAACGGATTTGGGAGATTACATCCCTTTAGCATTTACCTTGAGCTTGTTCTTCTGGCAATAGAATTAAGACCGACCCTTATGGGTCTCTCCTTGGCAAATCAAGGGAGATCAATTAATTTGAACCGTAATACTTTACTTCTCACAGATTACTTATCAGAAGCCTTTGATTGTGAGCACAGGGACAGCCTACTTGCTGGTGGAGGCAATGTATATAATAACATTATGCTTACCTGTGCTTACAAAATCAGTAAAGTGTGTAACAAAACCACCAATAAACCACAGAGTTTTAGATGGGATGATAGAATCCACACTTCAAAAATCAATAAAGAGGGGGGGGTAAAAAAAAAAAATTAAAAAAAATATAAATACATTTTAAAAAATCAATAAAGGAAGGGACTGGTGGCACTCAAGAAATGGGGTTTGTCAGTAAGGGAGTTTATGGTTCTAAAGAAAAAGTTGATCATGAAACACACATTTCGGGAAATCTCTTAGGATGGCTCATTATTTGAACTCTCACCAGATGTTGGTGGAAAGCCTCTGTAAGGGTACGGACGGCAAATTCTGGTCTATTGTTAACAGAACATTAGTCCCCTCCAAGGATGACTTAGATTGTTCCATCCAAGCCACGGATTGGATTACTTTCTATTCTAATAAGTTTGCTCTTCCAGCGAAATTTGAAAAAGAGTTTAACTTGGATTTGGGACCTACGTTTAAGGGAGCATGTCACTGGGATAATGAGGATATTATATGGGCAATACACAAATTGAAGCCCTCTAGAGCGCCAGGTCCTGATGGCATTCCGCCTTTTGTTAACAAGGGCGCCCCAGAGTTTTGGGCTACTCTTTTGAAATCTGTATTTGACTACATTTTTGAGACCCACACTGTAGCCTCTTCTTGGGTCCAGTCTATCATTGTGCCCATTTATAAAAAGGGGGAGGTCCTGAATCCAAGTAACTTTAGACCTATAGCGCTGATTGACGCGGCAGTAAAGTCTTTGCCATCTGGCTTTTAAGGGACGTCAATAGAGTGGTTAGACATAATTCACATCTCAGTAAATTCCAAGTCGGCTTAAGGGAGGAGCTAGGAACTAATTTGAATGCACGGATTCTGGCTCACCTTAGAGACTCTGTCCACCAAGCCAATATTGGAGATGTGTTTATAGCATAATTGGAATTCTCTAGTGCTTTCGATGGAGTTATCATATCGCGACTGTGGTCCAAAATGTTGGCCTTAAAGATCCCTCGCAAGATAGTTCAACTTCTTGCATTGCTCCATACTCGGACTTCCATCAGGGTGCATTTGATCAGGGAGGGTGTCCATTCTGGAGAAATAGCCACCTGTGTGGGGGTCAAGCAGGGCTGTTCACTGGCGCCTATTCTTTTCAATCTGTGTGCGATGTGGAGTGAGTGTGGCAGGGTCTTCTGATCGCGCCAGCCAGATTGGGGAGGATGGCAATAGAGTGGGTGGCCTTTGCTGATGATTTCATCCTTTTCGATCGTACCTTGGGGGTCTTAGGAGGAAAATGCATCTTTTCTACCACTATGCCTGGGCCAACAACCTTATGCCCAATGCATTAAAAAATCGCAGATTCTAGTCTTCAAAAAAAAAAAGAAAGATCCAAACATATGTGGGTCATGGGTGAAGAACCAGTAGAACGGGTACAGGCCATTACATTCCTGGGGTACTTCCTCACAAATAGGGTCAGTATGAAGCAATGAAAAAAGAGTCTTGAAGAGAAGGTCTGCAGACTTAAGTCTCAGATTAAATTTTTGAGAGTAAGGGTCTGCAGATTTTCCCTTACCATAGAGGACCTTATACATATATCCTTAAGGCTGACTGGGTGGAAACGGTTGAGAGTGTCAATTCATATGGCTCCTACAAAGGCTATTCTAATTTCTGTCACGCAAGGGAATGTTTGCCCTTTTATTTGCAGAGGTTTCTCTGTGAGATAGGAAGAACTAGCTATAGGTGTTATAGACTCAACCAGCTACCCACCCTAGAGAGGACAATCCATTGGGATAATAACAATGGTCTTAGGTTGGAATTTCAAGACACGAGGTGTCGCTTTTGCGGGGATGCCAACTTTCAAGAGTTACTTAAGCATTTGGTACTTGGGTGTTTGCACTTTGAGCCGATGTGTTCTCTGACTTTTTAAAGATTGTTATAAGAAAGATTCCGAGCTTTCTGTGAATCTATTCTTGAATAGATGTATGTGGGGTCTAAATATATCCCTAATCGTGGCACTGAATGCACTTTTGCAGGTTATAGTTAAAGACTTAGAACAAATGAATTTGGCTATGTAATCTTATTTTTCCTTTTTCTCTTGTGTGGGACTTTGTATTTTGACACTGTATTCTGTTTGATGTGGTTTTTAATTCTTCAGATGAATTTTACAGATAGACATATGTGATGTATTATGGATTTTTTTTTTCTGATTGATATTTCTCTATATGTTGTGTGAGGTTTTTTGTAAACTAAAAACGCAACAATAAAAAAAAAATAAAGAAACAGTGACCTCCCTTAACCTAGATAAGTCAGGGGACGCCGATAGATTTGTGCCTATTATGCAAGCAAATTCCTGAGAGGGGCATGAATCACAGGAACAAGGGCTGTGTTTCCAACTGTGTCCCTTTGAAGATGTAGGCACAAATACAAAAACGAATTGTTATTGTCGATAAGGGGTGAAATGTGCACATTTACTGGCTGATGATTGACACGCAGCGGCAATGCTATCCTGGAGCATGCCGCATTTTCCTGGATTAATGGGGGCACAGAATTAACCAGGAACAAAATCAGTTATTTTGTATTGTAAATGGTTAAAAAAAAACTTTCACAATCCACCCACAATCACAGAACCTAAATACTGTACACTTAAATAAAAAAATAACCTATAAAACATGAACGCAGTGAAGCGTCATGAAATACAATAATACGCAATAAAACACAATAATGCACAATAATACACAGTAACAAAAAAAGGGGTAGAAGTAAAGAGACAGTTTGACGGATATGACAAAGAAACAAAAAAAATAGGGGAAGGAAAACAGAAAAACGAAAAGAGGGGTGTTTGGGGGTCTTCTTCCCTTAACCAGTGTGGCATCCCCATGAAGATGCGACTGCTTATCTCTTTACTGAACCTACCTCATTGTGAAAAAAGGAAGAAAAACAAAAGAAAGGACAGCTTGGACCAAATGATTAAGAAGGAGAAACTGAATGGGGTGGCGGTACTGTAGGTACAACACACAATACAATTCCAAGAACCCCTTTAGAGAGCTTACAACCATATCCAGTTGACCCAATACTTCTTAACCTCATAACCTCATGCACAAAAATTGAAGTCCTGGAGTACGATGTTTATTTTCTCCAGAACTTGAACCACTGCGATCGTCAGTGCCACAGCAAGAAAAAGTGGACTTCCTAGCCATCACAGAATCTTGGCTCCACAATCCCAGAGGATTACACTCTACTTAGAGTGGATAGAGTCAAGTCTTGTGGTGGAGGCCTCACCATAATTGAAAAAATTAGCCTAGCCATGAGGCTTGCCCACAACTCGTCACATAACTTTGAACCCCATCACTGATGCCCAAACCCTTACCATCCACCTTTTGTACAGACCCCCAGGCCCTATGGGACTATTTGAGGAGGACCTAACGACCATCCTCTCGTAACACTTCCCAATGCCTCCTCCTATGCGATTTTTACTTAGGGTTCAGAGATCCAAAAGACCAGCACGTCGCACAGATTGCTGACTCCCTGGCAGAATTAGGGTTCATCCAAAATTGACCCTACCCACTCACAATAAAGGGAGAACTCTCGATTGGGTTGCTGACTTTAATTGCCAAACCACCATCACTTCCATATCTCCTCAACTGTGGTCTGATCACCACCTCATAACCTTCTCTCTCGAGGCCACTTCATCCACTCCCCCGAATAGCTATCTAGCCCCTGCCATACCCACTAGAAACAAGAAATATAACAGCTGAAAAACTTGTCCCCCTTATCCTATCAACCTTGAATTCACTACCAGACTCCACTGACCCTCTCACTCTTGTCGATGAGTACAACAAAATAATGACTTCATCCCTTGAATCCATAGCTACACTAAAACTTACAAAGAGCAAACCTAAAAAGCATTTAAACTCCTGGTTCTCACCATACCTGAAATCACTCAGGCTTCAAAAACATAAAAGTGAGCAGACATGGAGACTCTCTCCTACAACCAACAAAAAAACGAATCTCAGCATGTTAACCTCTCTTCATAAAAAAGAAATTGTACTCGCCAAACAAAACTCCTACAACCAAAGAATATCCCAATAAAACGCGAGCATAAAGGAACTGTTCACCATTCTTAAAGAACTAGAAACACCCATCCCAGTTCCAGACACTTGCGTGAAGGATAAAATATGGTACACTAGCATCCAAAACGCCCTCTCCAACAAAATAGCGACTCTCCAAGTTAAGATTGCCAACAAAAAAGAATCCCTCCACCACTCTACCCTTGCAGCTAGAGAATCTTCACCTACCCCAACCCACCCATTCCAAATCCCATTAAAAGACTACCTCTTCACTTCAGTTTCTCTAAAGTCACCACCTTAGAGGTCGAAAAGTTATACTCACCCTCAAACCTTCAAATTGCAACGGTGATCCGTGCCCAGCCCAAATCATAAAGGACGCAACTAGAAACTTATCTCTGTTTATCTCAAAGCTCATTAACGCCTCCTTCTCCTCAGGCACCATCCCTAGTAACCTAAAAGAGTCCTGGGTTCTCCCACTACTTAAAAAGCGAACATTGGACCCATCCATACCCACTAATTACAGACCCATTACCACAGTCCCTTTCCTCCTTAAAATCCTCGACAAGGTAGCATACCTTCAAATACAGCAATACCTTGAACAAAATCATCTCCAAGGAGTCCACCAATCCAGCTTCAGACCCCAACATGGGACTGAAACAGCACTAATTGACTTTAAGGCACAAATTGACACACTTAGAGACAATAGTAAAGCTCCTCTACTACTTCTCCTAGACCTATCAGCGGCGTTTGATTTAGTGGATCACAAAATCCTCTGTAACCACCTGGATTCAGCCACCCACTTATTGCATGAAGTGATAGGATGGATACAATCTTTCCTAAACAACAGGACCATGTGCGTTTTCTCATCCTCAACGTCCGCCGACACCATACCCATCGCCTACAGAGTGCCCCAGGGATCATGTGTCTCCCCCACCCTGTACAACATCTTCACAAAGCCCCTTTTTGATGATCTTGATGGCCTCGGTATCACCTACACTAATTATACTAATTATATGATGCCTCATACCGTTGACGGGAGATTACAACAGGGATTTGGCCTTGGTGAATAGAGTGTACCTCATCATCCAGACATGGATGGCCTCTCATGGTCTATGCCTGAATGATGACAAGACGCAACTCATAATCCGCGGTACCACCTCCAACATCAACAAACTTGGCCCCTACTAACCCAATTTCATAATAGATGGCAAAACCAACAAAGTGGCCAAGGAAGTTAAAACCCTTGGCTTCTACCTAGACACTACCCTCAGTTTTAAAAGACAGGTTAACTCCATGGTCTCCTCAACCTCCTACACGTGCAAATTAATCAGGGCAGCCAAGCCCTTCCTATCCGACAACAGTCCTCATAGACAGATTCAAGAGACAGTCCTCCAACCGTCCCATTAGAAATGTCAACTCCAATCTCCTGACTGTACCGCGCTTCAAAAACATCAAAACTGGAGGTAACAGCTTCCCGGTTAAAGCCACACTTGAGGCATAACCTCATCCACTGGATCAAGGATAATGACCACTGCCACTTTCCCATTTCCTTGACTCTTCCCCACTTGCCCACTCTGCTTGTACATAATCTGTATATTCGCTATTTGGCTCCACAGCAATGCTACCCAGCTCCTAACTCTCGGCTTGCGCATACCTTGCCTACTCGGTATATGCTTTCACAGTACTCTTTGTTAGTTGACTGCATAGCATCGCAACTTCTAGCCTAAACTTGTTCTGATTGTACATACTCTGGATCTTTTTTCTATTCTTGTAGTACTATATTTTGCATTCTTTGCTTTTTGTATATATTTGCAAAGCAATGTAACCAAAGCTGAAAACCTTCTTGCTGCCTTCTGCGCCCTGATACCCTTGGGTCTGGCGTGCATTATAAATAATAAAACAAACAAACAAACAAACTTCATGACCCGCCACAAGTCTGTCCCAGAACGTGCCCTCCAGATGTTTCTCATTATCCACCCCGAACCTGCCAAACAATAAAGGTCTTGTAGGCCAGGTGCCTTCACAATCCAACGAAAAATGTTTGAGAGATTGGATAGCTGGGATAGCACAAACTCTGCACAAGGCAGTTGCATGCCCCCCTAGCCTCTTTTATACAGAATTTCCCCTGTATGAGCCACATTTAGACGAATTCTCATCAAGTTTTTCCGGATTCTCCAATCGGGGAACTTTACTAAATATCTGGCTAAGAGCCCCTGTTTTTCATCCACTTTCTGAAACAGATTGACTGGAACCAACAATTGCATGTTATCAATCATTTCTATCCAGTCCATCTCTTCCAAGGCTTTCTTTGCTTTTCCAGGGTTGTCAATCAGTGTTTCCCGATTCGTGTTCATCCAAGCTAACCCTTCTTCGACCTTTGCTTCTAGTCCACAGAGCATGATGGAGCTCTGATTGCCCAAATGATGTTTAATATCAGAGTACTATGTACCCTCCTAGGCCGTAATGATAAGACAGAGGAGAGAACTTAATTTCCAGCCCATCAGGGACTTCAACGAGCGTAAGCCCAATTCAACCTCAGACTGACCATAGGGAGACTCGGAGGGAGACCAAGAACCCTTTTCCAAATCAGGCCTTCCAACCTCTGCCAAGCCACATTCCATAGGAAAGGCTTAGATTCGAGACCATACAACAATTCGGGAACCACCTTGGCAGAGTAGAATTTAATCAAAGGAAGAATAGAGAACTTACAGAACTAGTACCTTTTTCATCTGGGGGACTAGCTGTATAAGCTTATTCCTGATTTCAGATTCCATTTTGGAGAAGGATGGAGATGCATAGACTTTGTAACCCAGATAAATCACCTCTTCAACTCTTGGTACTGGCTGACCCCCCAACAACCACTGTGCGAATGTCACCCTCTTGTGCAGATGTCTGAAAGTCACAATTTTAGATTTATTAGGGTTGATTGCAAGGCCATTCTCCTTTGCATAGCAGTCTAGTCTAGTTAGCAACCGCTGTAACCCAACTGCAGTGTGGTCTAATAGGACCACATCATCGGCATAGGCCAGCCAGTAGATCTTAGAGCCATTGATTACTGGACTGGCCAATGCCGAGGGTGCCAAGAACTCCCCCAAGTCTGCCAGATATAAAATGAAAAACAGTGGAGCCCCCAGACAGCCCTGGCGGACACCTCTATCAACCCTTATGGGATCCGAAAGGTGTCCATCATAATCTAACCTGACTCTGATTGTTGTGTCCTTATGAAGCTCGACCAGCATTGCTAAGAGGTCCTCTGGGACACCCCACCGTCTAAGTTTCGGTTGACTTGGTCAAACACCCTCGAGAAATAAACCCAAGCCCTATACAATTGTTTTTCTCCCCTGTGCTCTGTCTTCTCACTCAGGACCCTCGGAACCAATCCATTTAATGCTGTAGAAAGGCCCTTTCTAAAGCCAGTTTGGTGTTTGGACAGGATGCCTGCTTCCTGTACCTAGCCCTCCAATTCACCCAAAAGGATCTTCATAAACAGCTTACTCTCGACGTACAGGAGGGGGATCAGACGATAATTCATAGGTAAAGTCCGGTTGCACCCCTTGAACTGAGGGATATTGGTTGCAGTCTTCCATGACACAGGGAACTTCTTCCTCACCAAGATGTCCACAAAAAGCCAAAAAAGTAACTTCGCCCAGAGGTTTGGGTTATCCTTCAATACCTAATATGTTGGGCCATTCGGCCCAGCGGCCCTTGAAGATGAAGACTTGGAGATTAGTTCCCTCAAACTCTGTTTGTCCAACGGAAGGCACCATCCAACGGAAGGCACCATGCAACATCCCTCTCTGGTCGGAAAGTGGATTTTATTGGGTCCTCAAAAACTCCAGACAGGTAATCCACCCACCCTCTTTCCATCACCAAATTACACTGACTACTGTGAGCATTTCCCTCCAGTTGGTTAATCACTGACCAGAAGTTCCGTGAATCCTGGTTGTTAATTTTAACATCAGTTCCCCATCCTGTTGGAGAAGGAACATTTTTCTATCCACTGACAATTGTTTATATTGTAAGGACCGATGTCTGAGTTCCCTCCTATAGTCTTCCTCACTCAAGGCCAATCTTTTAAGTTGTCTTATTTTTTGAGCCTGTAATATTTTTTCCTGCCTTGTTTCTTCATCAGAGGCATGGCGATGCACCTGTTGTTTTCCCCCTCCACCCGCACTTGGTGGGAGTGAGGACCAGATGAATTTAACAAATTCTTCCGGACGACAATTCTCCTGCTGGATATTATCTGGGATTGCCATCAGGTTGCTATTTAGGGCTTCCCCATCTCTTTTATATTTACAGACACAGACTTTCCCTTTTCAATTCACAAGGTACTGGTTTTGACTATCCGGCAACCTGACTGCAATATCAGCAAAGGTCAGCAACAACTGGGAATGATCCCTTCCGCCCTCTTGCCTGATGTTCAGGGAGACCTTTCGTGTAAACAATTCTGATGACATAAAAATATAATCCAAAGTCGAGGTAGACTTGCCTCCATGCCAAGTGGGGCGAGGGGGGATATCCCTTGGGATTGACCCATTTGTGACCGTTAAGCCCCAATCCGCAAACAACTCCACCCAAATTCTCCCCTTATCTGAGATTTTTTGCATTCACATATTTGCACTTTTTTGCAACAATGGGACACATTGGGTGTTTAAGTGCCTGGCTAATATTATCTGTGCTCCCTTTTGTGCTAGTTTAACATCCTCCAGGAGTTTAAACAGAACCTCTAAAAAATCCTGCAGGCGGAGTTCCAATACACATTGATGAAAATGATCACCAAGTGGGCATTTTGTTGTTTCATACTTACTCTACATGCTTCGATGCCCAATTTATTATTGAAAATGTCATTTGCAACCCCAATCAAGGTGTTTTTAAATGCCATCATTAGGCCACCCAATGGTCTTCCCTTGGCCTTTTGAAGTGCTGATTGGGCGTAGATTGAGTATCCTTTGATTGCTATTGGATTCACCAACCACATTTCTTGCAGAAGCAAGACGTCTACTTCATGCAAAATGTAAAGGTGTTTGGCCCTGCGTGTTCCAGCACAGCATACACAATTCTGGCTGCCTAAGGAGACTGCTTACCCACACCCAGTTTCTGCAGCACTTGCGTTAGAATAGAATCTCAGGGAGAAGAGACAGAGCATTATCCTGAAGATTCTCTCCATTGTATTTTATTTTTATTTTTTATTTTGCATTTTTAAAACGCAAGGACGGGTTCTGACGATAGGGGAACTTTACCGATTTAATATCCTGAGTATCTAATAGATAGAAATGTGTGATGTTTTTGGAAGTATGAGAGGATTACCCCTCTGCTCAGGGCCTTATAGTTATTGTTCTTAAACTTTGAGCAGAGCCACAATTTCGGCATTGCAAGCTCGAGGCAGATCCCACCTCAACCCTGTCTTGTTCAGACAGATGAGGCAAATGTTTTGGCAGAATTGGCTGGATGGCATGTCCCCCCATTACTGAGGACTTCACTCCACCATTCACTCTCATCTCCAACAGCGCAGATTTCCCTTGCCCGACCTTAACTTCCTCTAGCAATGGAATGTTCTCTGTGGTTTTGCTCAGCTTTTTCAAAAAGATTGGGACTATTTTTAGACTCCTTCCCGCTACTGCCAGTGATGACTCCATAACAGGTAACCTTTGTACTCCCACTTAGTGTTTTTTTTAGCAAAATAATTGGAGCAATTTGTTGGACAGATTTCTTTGCCTCTCTGGGATTTAATACACCAGTGAATTTATTTAAGTCCTTCTGCCCCATGGCTGCTTCATTCGCACCCGCTTTGGCCACTGGATTGGGCTTACTGCCATTCTCCTTCTCCTCCCAATCTGTTTGAAGGCCTATGCTGATGTTAATCATTTCAATCTTTTCCTGCTGAGAACTCTCTTTGTCAGCATCTTTCATTGTCTTTCTGTTTTGTCCTTCTCTTACCTGTTGACTTACTTTGGGACGGCTGCTACTAAAGTCCTTCCCGTAGGTATCAAACTTGGACTATCCACTTCGACTAGGCTAGCAGATGTCGGCAATCTCAGAAGCGATTTGAGGAGCGCATCTTTGTCCCCCTTTTTCATTTTGATATTCTTTTGCTTCTTTGTTTTAACCCGTTCTTCAGTTATCAGTGAAGATTCTTTATTCCTTCTCCTCCATCTTGCTTCGCTCTTCCTGACCTTCCTTTTACATTTAGTACAGCCGTTTGTCCGACTCCTGCCATTCTTGCGAGGTTATGGTTGACTCCCGTGTATGATCTTCATCAACTAGTTGAAAGAGGACGGACTTTCCTTCTATTGAGCTTTCAACCACTGTGGCTAATCTTCTAAATTCCTCCAATATTGACTCCAACAGGGGGATATCATCAAAGAGCGGACTGGAATCCCCTATTTCTGCTCCCTCTCTTGCTGCCTCTGCTCCAAGAGACTTGGATTGTATTTGCTTCAAAATCTCCTGTAGTAGGGCATTATTCATCTCTTCCTCCTTCCTTCTTATGGCAAAGTTCAATTGGATTGCTGACAGATCCAAACCTTGCTTCACTACCTCCAGACGCAAGTCCTTCATACCGCAGACCAAGATGGTATTTATAACATTATTACATCCCACGAAGGAGGAGTCTAGATTTGATGTTTTCTTTGTGAGCTCCAGCAAAATCCCTGCTTGCTATTGGACTTCCGCCTTTAGTAACTCGAAAACTGAAACCAAAGAATTCAGGATGAAGTTGAATGCTGGGAGTGTGGCTTCATTGGGCTATGGTACCCACTTCCCTCCAGGAGAGGTTAGAGTATGTGTTGACTCCTCCAATTATTTTGGGCCAAACTCTGGTTCTTTTAGAGTCCCCTGAATACAGTTTAATACTTTAGGGACCTGGACTTGAACTTATGGGGCCTCTCTTTCACGATAAAGTTCCCTCTCCAGAATGGAGACACTGGATACTGGGCAGACACTATCTCCTGAGCTTAGATGCCAACTAGGGTCCTGTGCCAGGGGGGCAATTTCCAGCTCATTCGCTCTTTTGCCCTTTTTTTTCGCCAAAGTGATCCTCAAATTTTTTGGGATATTTTTAGTAGTTACTGTGTATTCCAACCCGCGTTGCCAAGCCTGGATTATTGGCAATTGTAACTGGGCAATTTCTGGGGCTCTCATAGGTGTATGCAATGCGGGCTCTGGGTGGACTTGTACTTGAATTTGTAAGGTCTTTCTTGCCGCACTAGAGCTTTCCTCAGCCTCGGCCTCCAGAACCTGGGGGATTTCTTTCCCCATTAGAACCAGGAATGAACCGTCACACTACGGTGCCCTCCTGTCACCATGCATAGCTGTGCTCCGCAATTTCATCCCTGGAAGCCCCCAAAGAGGAGAGGGCTGAGGGGAAGTTTGACGGAGGGCCACTTTCAAATAGAGTTGTGGGTGTGGTACGTATCACACAGTGTAGACTCACTTGTTCCTTTAACACTCAAACACATTTTACACCAAATGCTCTACAATTGAGGATTTCCACAGTAATTTGCGTATTGAGTGTCAGCGGGAGGCTGGTCGATGTAACAGAAGTAGGCAACGGAGGGCTATGACCATAGAAACTACAGCCACACTCCCTCTGCTGAACGTCCACCGACCCGACTAGGTCAGTGCTGACGGCGTATACAACATCTTCAATAAGAATGAGACTCGGGACACGGACAAAGATGTACTTAACAAGCCCCGCAGTTGACGGGCACTTCCACAGGCTTTTCTCCAGTTAGAACAATCAGAAAGGTGACTCACGATATATCGATGTGGAATGTTTAGAGGCTGACTGGCCCCCGCAGGGGACGCTAGAGGGACAGCCTACATAGCGGGCTGTCCCCTCTGGCCACCCCCTTCCAGTTGCTGGTCATGCCTCTCCTCTTCCCCCTCCCTCAGCGAGGCGGAAGAGGCGTCCCCGGGGACCTGGCTTCCGGTCTGGTCTCCCGGCTACACTTATAAGGGCGGGAGCTGCTGGCCATCAGTCTCTTGCCCAGCAGCTCCCGCCTTGTGTGAATCCCCACCCACCTACGCCGAAATAGAATCATGGACACACATGTGGAAGGTGGCAAGAACTTGGGTATGCAGTTAATACGTACAGACTGGTAGTAAGAGTAGGACCAAGATGAAGCTGTCGCATCATCAATTTAATTTTTTAAGGTGCACATAGTAAGAATATTGAAGCTAAGTTTAGTGTGATGTTTGATTTGTGTCTAATTCCTATTGCTTTTTGTTACAGGCGGAGTATCGGGGCGGTCCTAGCCAATGAGGGACTTCACGCTGCAGCTGCAGCGGCTCGGGATTGGCCGTGCTCGAGCCGATCCCTCGACGGGCACTGACTCCCTTCCTTAGGGCGATAGGCCAACAATCTCCTGGTCAGTGCCCGAGTGTCCCACTGGTGTACCAGTGTAGCTGGAAGTAACCAGTGGTTTGTCAGTTTGGCCAGCGGCTAAAGAGGTGACAGGGTTCATCCGTATCTGACTGTTTTGTAATGTGGCTGGGACCGTCCCAAGTTGTCTTGCTCCTAATAAACCTGTGACCTTGTGTTTTCCAAACTTTAAAAGTTGTCTGTGTATTAATTTCATTGTGTTATTGTACGGACCAAAGGAGGTGTGGGTGTCCAATGGGGATCTCCCCACTAAGTCCGTCAATTGCACTTAGACTTCTGGGACTCTGGCCTTCTGTGTCCAACGCCTACAGTGCCAAACAGCAACAAACAGTAGAAAAAATGCACCGCCCTTATCTCTGCAGCCGGGCTTCATTTTTACTTTCTCTAATATGCTAGCATATTTAAACTACACATAAAGTTATACTTAGACATAATACATGGGGTGTTTGTTTTCCCCAATAATACACTTACAACGCTGTGCTGCGTTTAAAAGCAAATGGTAGGTTAGTTGAAAGAAATCATGTGTGACATTGCTTGACATGCAGATTTCTATAGTGTATATTAGATTTCTTTCCTTGTTGATTCCAATTACACACTTCGGCCTTTTGCCTTTCCAGTGTGGCAGGCACAGTTCTTCTATTTGTAATGCTGTCTCTCAAAGAAGCAAGTGACTGGAGGAAATGTTTATATGAAAGTGATGTATTGTTTTGGTGCCTCTAGACTTACATTGTGGACATCTCCATGACTTGTATTCAGTGCTGTCCATGACAAATGCATGTATCACCTGCATTGTTGGCGCAATATTTCTCCAAACAGTTGAATCATAGGTGCAAACTTGAAACAGCAGTGCAACCTTTCCATGCCTCTCGTTTTGAATTCGGGCAAATCGTCATTTGCTGTTAATTCCCCCAACTCCCAACACGTGTTTTTACAAATAGTGTACATATAGAGGGGTAGCAGGGGTCTCAGAGCACAATACATTTAATAAGGGTACCGTCTACTGTCCGCTTTTTCTGTAGTTGTGAAATTTATAAGTGTTTGTAATATGAATTCCTGCAATAAATTACCCATGTAGGGCCTACATCAGAGACTTGCATTTTGAGTAAGATACATAAGGTAATTTCCAATACACTGTCAGGATGAATATAAGGGAGGTATAGTACTAGCTCTTTGGTTTAATGTATTTTGAGGTCAATTGATGGAGCACATCATTGACCAGCCCTCTATTGGGTGAGCATTGGAGAATAATTCTACCAGCTTTCCCATTCCAAAAGTTCTGTTTGACAGGATGACAGCGGGGCATTGACATAGTGTCTCAGAATCACTAAGGGTCTTTGACAGGGGTATGTTCTCTCCCGTCCAATTCTATGTATAATTGTCTTGTTTACCAGAAAAGTTTAGTAGAACAGATAGGAACATTCCCACTCCCACCCCCATGATTGAGACAGTGCCAGAGGTAGATTTTGGTTCCAGGGGCCGGGGGTGGCTAGCTCCAGAAGGGGCTCCAAGATAATGAATGATTCATGGGTGAGCCCTCATGGGGGTGGCTAATGTTTTCAGTGAAGGATCCTAAATAGGTAAGGGGGTCCAAGGAGCTTTTCTCCCCGAGAATTTATTTTTAAATAATTTGTTGAAATGATGCATTTTGTAGCACAATTCTTAAGAAAAATGGGATGACAAGACGTCCAATTACTATTGGCTATCTACCAAAACAACAGAAATTGGCAGAAAATATAATCATTTATGGGCAGTCATGTCTGGCGAATATTTTGAGTGGAGGGTTTTTTAAATAATGTAATGTAATGTAATGTGCTTAAATAATGCTTTTTGCAGCATAATAACAAAAGAGGTAAAATCCCATACAAAATCGAGGAAATGCCATGCACTAAATCAGAGCACTTTTTATTATTTTCATTAGGCTTCAGCCACAGCCTATCTATGCCACTAATGGTCACTTTAAATCACATAACTGAGGCTTCTACAACAACCTATTTATGCCAGTTAGAGACACTTTAAATCACATGCCTGAAGCGATTCATGCATGTGATTTAAAGTAATGATTACTGGCAAAGTCTATAGCCATAGCTATAGCCAGGGAGCCTGTACCAACCAAGGTGGTTCGGGGAGGACAGTATACTTTTGGGTTAAAATGTTGCATTGTATAGCACACTTTCTGTGGAAAAACTGCATAAAAAGCCAAACAGTTTGCATTTGGTTTTATAGCGTATTATCTCCAATTAAAAAATGCAACAGATGCAAGCTGCCAACAGTGCACAGGATATATACCAGCATAAACATATTTTAACACTGGCTATACCCCTACATTTCCATGCTGAATGCACCAATATTTGCCAGGATTCCTATATAAGAACATACTCATGTTTGCTTTGCACATAATACCAGTTGTGATATTATAAGAAAACATGTCCACACTGGCTCTGCCAATGTATAACAGTATCCCAGCCAAAGAATAGACTCATGTTGCCTTTGCTGTTACAAAATACCATGTCACAATAGGACAATATGTTAAAACGGATTGTACAATGTATTCCAGCCTAGACACGTGCTAACACTTATCATATTGCTTTGTTCTTAATGCACAGTAAAAGCATGTTATACCACAGTAGGAAATAGCTACATCGGCTGCACCAAAATGCCAGCATAGCTATGTAATATCACAACATCCTTGCTTTATCACAGATGTGCAGAATAAAATGCCATACCACAGAAATAGATAGACTGGCTGCACCACAATGTCAGTCTAGCATAACAATAATAACACATACCTTGCATGGTTTATCCCAGTAAAACATTTCATGTCACAGTACATGTCACAGTACAAAAGAGTTAGACTGGCTACACTGAAATATCAGTCTAGCCACGTTATAACACATACCATACTTGGTTTATAAAAATTACCAGTAACAAAAAAAATAAGTCATACCTCAGTAGGAAAGGGCTTGACTGGCTGCCACAGAATTTCAATCTAGCCATGCAATAACACAACATCCTTTCTCTTATCAACCGCCGGTTGATAAAAGAAAGGATGAGGATTTTTTACTGGGCATCTAAGATAGATGGCAAGTAAAAAGTGTGTTGTTAACGCACCCCACGCTGGACACGTGCTCCATGGCCCAGCAGAAACACACAAGCGCATACAGATTCACACAACACATTCACACACAACATGTACATGCGCACCCATATATCATACTCTCACTCATTCATACACATAATGCCTACACAAATAAAATCTTACCTGCTCAAAGCCCTGGTCCTCACAGACTCTGTCGCCGCCTCCAGCTCCAGCGTAGCAAGAACAGGAACCAAGAAATTTGCTTTCTGGTTCTTGCCCATGTGTGTAGGGGCTATGGCACTATTGACACAGCCATCGCTTCTGTCCTGTACATGTGTGGAGGCGCAGATGCACACCACATACAAATGTGCCGTACCCCAACCTGCATCCCCAGAGGGCCATGCAAGACTCGGGAAGGAAAATGACCTGGCCTAGCTTGACCTATTGGTCATGCACGGCTGGGGTACAAACTGTCAAAGGGAAACCTTCTTTCCCTTTGACAGTTCAAGTAAGAGCAATAGCACTCCCTCAGCTGCAACAAGCAACTGAAGGAGTGGTCCTAGGATGGCATAGCTCCTCCATAATGGGAGAGAGGTCTGGTTCGTCGGCACCCCATGACCATTATGGATGAGCCACAAAAGGCCATGACCTATCTATACCACTAATGGTCACAGTAAAACGCTATGCCATTGCCAGCAGTCTCTGCAAGCGATTTACAGTGACCAGCCATTAATGGTTGTTCACTGTAAATCCCTTGCAGAAATGATTCAAACACATGCACACACAAAGTCTCATACCAACATACACATACATACATGCACAGCTAGATTCGCTCAATTAGTATTTTGTGGCATACACACGCATACAATCCATTATATTCAACCACATTCATACATACATAATATATATACATATTCACACATAAATGCATACATACATAATAAACATGTAATCTATACATAATACCTAATAAATACACATACATACAAATACCGTTTATCTTTTTTCAGGACAGGCCAGGGCAATGCACCGCACAGGGGTAGGCAGCACACATGATGAATGCAGGAGTGTGGCACTGGTGCACCCAGGCCTTCCTGGGCATGCCAGCGCCACGTGTAGCAACGTCAGCCTAGTTACCACGGCTGTCCTGTGAGTGGCACACTGCAAGCATCGGCACGCCACTCACAGGGTTTCTTATTAATATCATTAGGGCTGCACGCTGACCGCCAGCCCTGATGATGTCAAATAAAAAGAAAAGACCCTGTGAGTGACACACTTGTATTTTTTAATCAGGGCTGGTGCTCAGTCAGATCCAGTCCTGACTGAAAGCCAGCTCTGCGGGCAGAATGAGGGGGTGCGCCGGGCAACAGGGAGGTTGAGGGGGGTGACCGACTCCATACCCCGCGGCTCTGCATTGAGACCAATAAACATTCAACACAATTAAAGCCCTGCATTTGTGCATGAAGATGATCTTTTTATTCAATGGGTTGCTGTGAGATCTTCACATCCCAGCAGACTACTCTCGAAATGAGGACCTTTATGACTAAGACTAATGATTTGTATTCTGTAAGAAAGAAGTCCTATCCAGATGGTACTCTGCTGATTCTCTTATTGAAGTTATCGACACATTCAATGTATTAGGTTCATTACACAGAAAGCGTTTGGGATGGAATAAGTCCAGCGAATCTAGGCGAGGAAAGCAATAGCTTTGAGCCAGCGAATAAGGATGGTCATCAGGAAAATATAAGGTGTAGTGTCAGTGATTCCTTCAATTCAATTATTGCGATCTAAAATTGCTCAATTGCCACATACATGCACATAGTCAGTTGCAAGGCAGTGTTCATTGGAGAGATTTAAGGGTACATTTTGGCAGCAGCTTTTGCAGCTGCCTCTTAATACTTACATAAGTGTAATGAAGATTGAGCTGGCTTTAAATACGCTGGCCTCTATAGAAATATCATTGAAATGTGAAGTGCCTTTACAGTTCAATAAACGGAGGAAAGAAACCTCTAGTGGAACATACATTAACATGTATTTTCGATATTTTTAAAGATGGCCTAATTTATCCACATTTTGTCAACGCCATTGTTGTGGAGTATGAGAATGTTGGGGAATACAGCAATGTTGAGGAATACAACAATGTTGGGGAAATGCATCCAACGTCCTAAGCATCTGCGAAAATACAAGCTGTGAAAGTCACTATGAAACGGCACAAAGCATAGAAACAAACAGTCCCGTTTAAAGAAGGATTCCCTGCATAGGCCGAACAAGGCACTAATAGCCATGCTTTCGAAAGCCATAATGCATACACTTTAAAGATGAACATAACCAGGTGTCCTTAAGTACATACAGTATAATTTAATATAAGTAAGGGAAAAATAGATTCATAATGATAATGAATAACCATAACCCCTCACATCAGCTGAATGCACATGTGGGATGTCTTAACCCACTTTTGGTCTGCCATGCAGCATCACTGTGTTCTGATGGTGCCAGAAACATCAAAATGGACGCAAAACCCTTTTGCGTGCCAAAACCTCTGGAAATCATGCTTTGCAATGCACAAAAAGATGGCTGTCCAATCTGCCATGCATGTTGTCAGCGGTGGAACAGAGATCTCACTCCTGAAACATGTCACTGGGCTCCACAACATGTGAAGATGGAGTACAGAAGGAAAGGCAGTGCTTTGCTAGATGAAACCCCAAATCTTGCTTTAAATCACTTTTTCTTTGTTGCTGAAACTGCAGGATGCCGGTACAAAACACCCTCAAACATCCAGAATTCTTGTTGGGTGCTACAATTCACTTAGTGCAAGAAACCATTGTGAACTTACAAAGTTCTGAAAAGCTGAAAGCATCAAGGGATTTCCACAGCAAAAGTGGCCTGTGGAATCTGTCAAAATCTGGGCGCAGTACCCTCGGCCGCATGAATGACAGCTGTCAGGGGCCTGCAGGATTAAAACTTTAAACATGTATAAACTAAAATCAAATGTTTGCAAGCTAAGAGGCCTGTATTGATGGTAACCTATGTTGTCATTGTTTTGAGCCCATGGTTTAAAATGTGGAATAAGAGTTCTAGCTGCTAGTTTGGAATCACAAGTTTGTTTTAAGCTGAGGAAAAAATGCAACAGAATTAACATTTAAATCTAAGCCTGGCTAAAAGCCACCCAAACTGGAATAACAGCTTTCCTCACAGAGGCAAGGCCTCTCCCTCCAGCTCTCTCCAGCAGGAAATCACACCTAAGTGATGATAATAGGGTGGGGGAAGAATTTAGTCTGCAGTGGGGAAGAAGTCAATGGACATCCTCCAGCTAAAGGAAATGCGAGGCGTGAAGGTTCGTAAATGGCCTCTGCCCAGGAGAAACAGGGAGGAGATGCTACTGGGTCCCAGGGAGAGAGCAAAGGAGTCGAGCTAAACAACCATTTGTTGCTTAACAAGGACAATAGAAACATGTTAAAAAGACTGATAACTTACTTTGTACAATTGTGCAAAATATAGAAATAACAGCATTGTTAATGTAATTTCTGGATGCACGGGTGAAAAGGCGCCAGAACTCTGTGGCATGTTCAGGAAAGAAAGGGTGGAAAATGTGATATTACACAAATTGTATTCTGATAGAAGTATGATAGTTTATACATGTATGCCCATGTTCAATGTGCACATTTGTAGAAATATGCTCCTAAATTGGACATTGTGTTCCGGATGAAAGGGCAAAATTCTGTGAAAAGCAGACACAAGATCCTACAGTGACAGGGCTTGGAGGAGTATCTGCTACGCAAAATATGTAATCTGTATATATGATTGATATAGAGGTGGCACATGTGGAAATATGTATAGTACCAAAAGTAGATTTTTTGTTCAAGAAGCTAGGGGTGGACTCTAAGCCTCATAAACCCACACCATAAAGGTGACACCCTGTCTTTCTCCTCCTATCAAAGAGAGGAGACCCTGACCAATCCCTGTCAAAGGGGCGAGCTTAGGAGAAACCAGCCCACACACCCCCTTTATCATAAGCATAAATGGAGACAGCAGAGGGCAGAAAAACACAGACAGATTCACCCACTATCCGAATGCTGGTGTAACGCTCACCT
Organism: Ambystoma mexicanum; assembly: GCF_040938575.1. Taxonomy (NCBI): domain Eukaryota; kingdom Metazoa; phylum Chordata; class Amphibia; order Caudata; family Ambystomatidae; genus Ambystoma; species Ambystoma mexicanum. Next base: position 650,445,470 of record NC_090921.1, on the reverse strand, counting down.
GATTCCCACAGAGGCGCAGGTCTGGCTTCGAGTGCTGATGCTTCTTCAATGGTGAAGCGCAGGACTCTGAAGATGGACAGGAAGGGCCCTCTACTCTGGCTTCTCCGGCTCGCAGGAATATTCCCCTGTGCGTGAAAAGGGAGTATTACCTACTGACTGAGTTATGCTCAAGCCTCCCACTCTCTTCCAACCCTCCACTATACCCTTCCACGATTCCCCGTGAAGTCTCACCTTAGGGTCAGGAAGGATGAGCTCTCCATCCTGCTTCTGATGCAGGGGTGCGTTGAAACCCAGTTACTTCACTGGATTGAGGATTGATGGGAGTTCAGGTAAGCTTGACTATTCAGGTAAGGCTCTGTAAAAGTTCTGTTGCAAGTTCAAAAGTCCAAGCTTAATAATAATGTTCATTGTCTTTTTTCCCCATAGGGGCCGGGGTTCGGAATGCCGGAGATATGGCACCGACCCGAAGTGAAACGTGCAGTTCCAGTTCCAGTAAAATGGCAGGTTAGTTCTGGATGAGCGCTCGGGAACTGTCTTTGCATACGCTCATTCAATGTCTTTGTCTTTTTTCCCCATAGGGGCCGGGGTCTGGAAAATGCCTGGAAGCGGCAAGACCCGAAATGAAATGGGAATGACCCAACAGGTAAGTCTTATTCCCTTCCTTCTCTCACCTCTTATTCATGTCTTTTTCTCTAGGCTCTGGGAAGTGGCTGTGTATCCGGATGATCGCTGCTGAAGATGGAGGAACCCAGGAAAGATGAGTGAAATGCAGCGCTGCAGCGATCGTAACGAAATGCATTTAAACAATAATGTCTTCCCTTTCAGGATCGTCGGTGATGTCTCTGTGGTGCAGATTTAGCTGGTAAGGTCTCTTGTCTCCCTTTGCAGGTGACCCAGGATGCTGACAGGCGTGGCTGAAGTCCAGATGCAGGAGCTGACACGGTGAGCGTCCAGCTGCGAGGAGAAGAACAACGCGAAGCGTGAGTTGCTGATCGGGTGTGGTTTAAATAGCTTTGGAAGAAGTCCCAAGTGTGTATCCTTCCTCCGATCAGGTATGTATCCTTCCCCGACCACACCCGGGTGGAAAGTAGTCCCACAGGTAGAGTAGTTCCATTCAGGCCTCAAGAGGGCCTGGATGTGGCAGCATGGTCTGCATCAGGTAAGTGCACATTAAAACACTTGAACACATGTCTAGCTTTAAGAGCCTGGCGCCTAAGGCGCCAGGACAGAGGTCCAACATGAGCCTGGCGCCTAAGGCGCCATGACTGCGTCCAAAGGGCCCCAGGTTGGGCCCGCTGGCACTCCCCTGGGGGAAATGATGCCTCCCTCTTGAGTCTGGGTCGGACCTGGCTCCTTGGAGGTAGGCATCAAGACAGCTGGCGGAGCACCCCGCTGCATAACTATCCATCTTACTTGCGCCAGACTCCAGAAACTTGGCAAAGCAGAAAGGCCCATTGCATAGCTGAACCATTTTGCTAGGCCTTAAATTTCCATAACCAGAACCAACCCTAGAAACCTAAGGGGAACATCAAACATACAGCCGGTCCATGCTGTACTGCTTGCCTGCTGAAAATAATTATCATCAAAACCAAAAGATCCAATCCAGTACTGTGTCGTGCTGTAACCAGAGCCATTGTAGATCCGATCCAGTCCTGTGCCATGCTGTGAACAGACCCATTCCAATCCGATGTGCCCAGCTGTCTATCTCAGAACCAGATTCCTTTCCCTGACCAGAAATCTTGACGGACCAGAATCCTGACGGTTCTGTGTAAAAACATATCTAGTGAGTATCTATAGATAGATCTGTGCCACTAGCATATGTACTGTCCATAGCCAATCCCTATCTTAAACCTATCCTATCTTGCCTTCAGAACCTGATATTGTTCGGAGTATTTTTGAATTGTGAGAACTTTTCTTGTGCTGAGTTTCTCTTATTTGTAGTCTAAAATCATAAGTCATTAGTGTTGTGAGTAACAAAGTGAATCCCAGAAAGAAATTGAGTATCCACCATGTTATACCATGTGAAGGGTTCCCTGGCCAGGTACTGTGGAGATTCATGTGTGGCATCTCTTTTTCCACAGCTTCAATTCGCATCTAAAACCGCATCCCAACTCCATACGGTTCTCCCGTGATCGCGATTACAGCGCACTGAAAAGTTTGCCTCAATTTTGGTTTCGGGAAATTCTGACATGTGTAAAACAACTTTTGATTGCTTCCGACCTTAATTTTAAGATTTCACATTGTCTCTTAGTATCAAATCAATGCTAGTGTTTGCGTGCAACTATCCAAAGCGGCTCCAATAAGAATTTAAACAATTTCAGCAATTCAAACCATATTTAGGTTTTTACCCAATCCATTCTCAAGATAACTTTAAAACCATTCTGACTGCTTGCCAATTAATTCAGTGTTTCTCTTGTGTTGCTGGGGGGAAATGGGGATTGATATTTTGTTTGAATTCTGCCATTGATCAGCACTCTGGAGTCTTTGATCAGCGGAGCGGTTGAGAGCAGTTGCCGGTAGCCTGTCTGACTGCAGGCCAAGCCAAGCCCTTCCAGGTCCTTGGGCCTCCTGTGAGTGTATTTGCCCATTTTTAAAATATTGCTGCTGCTCGCGCTCCAAGCGCGTTGTTGTGCCCGCTCCCCCGTCCCCCTTCAGCCACTTCCTGGTCCTCCTCTCCCTTCCCGCCTCCCTGCCCGCCCACCCCCCCTCTGATTGGTTGCCTGGCTAGTCCTTCCTGGACTGCTCATGGCTTCTCCCCCCGCTCGCTTCTTGATCAGCGGAGCGGGTGAGAGCAGTCGCCGGTAGCCCTGTGTGACTGCAGGCCAAGCCAAGCCTTTCCAGGTCCTTGGGCCTCCTGTGAGTGTATTTGCCCATTTTTTAAAAAAATGCTGCTAGTCGCGCTGCAAGTGCGCTGTTGTGCCTGCTCCCCCTTCCCCATTCAGCCACTTCCTAGTCGTCCTCTCCCTTCCCGCCTCCCTGCCCGCCCACCCCCCTCTGATTGGTTGCCTGGCTAGTCCTTACTGGACTACTCGACGGCTGCTCCCCCTGCTCGCTTCTTTGATCAGCGGAGCAGGTGAGAGCAGTCGCCGGTAACCCTGTGTGAAAGCAGGCCAAGCCAAGCCCTTCCAGGTCCTTGGGCCTCCTGTGAGTGTATTTGCCCATTTTTAAAATATTGCTGCTGCTCGCGCTCCGAGCGCGTTATTGTGCCCGCTCGCCCCTCCCCCTTCAGCTACTTCCTGGTCTTCCTCTCCCTTCCCGCCTCCCTGCCCGCCCACCCCCCCTCTGATTGGTTGCCTGGCTAGTCCTTCCTGGACTGCTCGTGGCTTCTCCCCCCGCTCGCTTCTTGATCAGCGGAGCGGTTGAGAGCAGTCGCCGGTAGCCCTGTGTGACTGCAGTCCAAGCCAAGCCTTTCCAGGTCCTTGGGCCTCCTGTGAGTGTATTTGCCCATTTTTTAAAAAATTGCTGCTAGTCGCGCTCCAAGTGCGCTGTTGTGCCTGCTCCCCCTTCCCCATTCAGCCACTTCCTAGTCGTCCTCTCCCTTCCCGCCTCCCTGCCCGCCCACCCCCCCTCTGATTGGTTGCCTGGCTAGTCCTTCCTGGACTACTCGACGGCTGCTCCCCCCCGCTCGCTTCTTTGATCAGCAGAGCGGGTGAGAACAGTCGCCGGTAGCCCTGTGTGACTGCAGGCCAAGTCAAGCCTTTCCAGGTCCTTGGGCCTCCTGTGAGTGTATTTGCCCATTTTTAAAATATGCTCCCCCCTCCCGCTTCAGCCACTTCCTGGTCCTCCTCTCCCTTCCCACCTCCCTGCCCGCCCACACCCCCCCTCCCCTTCCTCACCTCCTTCTGCCTTCTGCCATTAAAACTGTTCCCCCCTGGGCAGCCCCCCTCGGCTAAGGGCCCCTTAGGCAAAGGACGGCTCCTTGGTTGCGGCTCCCTCTGTGTCTGCAGGTGTCCGCAGAGGACGGCAAGCGCCAGTTATCACCTTGCTATCTCCACCTGCTCTCCCGGCCCACCCCACTTACACCTGTTCACTTCATTCGCATGGTGTCTACACTTCACTGTGTTCCGCAGTTTGTGGTAAACTAGGGCTTTTTTCTCCCCTCGCAGGATTCTCAAACTTAGGTGGCCTCTCCACTGGGTACCCAATACGCATTTACTGTGCTACTATGTTACTGTTGTTTTCTGAAATGTGGTAAACTAGGGTTTTTCTCCCCTCGCAGGATTCTCAAACTTAGGTGGCCTCTCCACTGGGTACCTAATGCACATTTACTGTGTTACTGTTGTTTTCTGAAATGTGGTAAGCTAGGGCTTTCTCCCCTCGCAGGATTCTCAAAGTTAGGTGGCCTCTCCACTGGGTACCTAATGCACATTTACTGTGTTACTGTTGTTTTCTGAAATGTGGTAAACTAGGGCTTTCTCCCCTCGCAGGATACTTAAATTTAGGTGGCCTCTCCACTGGGTACCTAATACTATGTTACTGTTGTTTTCTGAAATGTGGTAAACTAGGGCTTGCCGCTCACCTCCTGTCCGCATGCTCTCGTCTGTCTTCGCCCCCACTCCCTCCTATTCCATGGTGCTTTCTATCTCGCCTATCTTCTCTAACTGCTTCTCCATTGACTATCCTGCTCTCCTCACTAAATCTGGTAGGAAAAAGTTTAAAAAGGACATCCTGGTCTCCAACCCAGGCCTCCCTATCACTGACACCTACACTAGTGCCTCCTCCAAGGGAACTCTCACTGACATCCTCTTTTTCGTGCCTTCGCCTGACCTATGGACCCTTCATATGGCCTCTGTGCTCTCTCCTTTCTCCTCTTCTCCCATTAATGGTGGTAGCCGTTTGGATGTCCTCTTGGCTTCCTTCCACTCCTCTAAGGCCATCATTAATGTCTACGCTAATGGGACTGTCTTGGTTCAAGGCCCTCAGGCCAACCTTCACCTCTTTGATAGATGCTTCCCATGCCTCATCAACTTCCTTTCCTCTCCTGCTGTCCCCCCTCCTCTGTCCTCGGCTACCTTGCCTCCAACCTCCCTCCCTGCCCCCTCTCGTGCTCCTTCTTCACCTCTGCAGGGCGTACCTCTGATCTGTACTCCTCCCGGAAGTCCTTCAAGGTTGGCAACCTTATCCACATTGCCACTCTTAACTCTCGCTCTGCCATCAAACATTCCTCTGATATCTGTCGCCTTCTTGAGAAACTGGACCTTGACGTCCTCGGTCTCACTGAGACATGGTTCAAGGCCAGCTCTGTCACCAGCTTTGACACACTCCTACCTGACGGTTACAAGATCCTCTCCGTGCCCAGGCCCAACCGTACTGGGGGGGGTGTGGCCCTTATCTTCCCTGAGTGGATTCCTGCCACTGTCATTCCCACGCAGACCTACTCCTCTTTTGAATGCCTTTTCTGCCGACTCTCACTCTCTCCTAGCCATTCCCTTACCGTGGCTACTATCTATTGGCCACCTGGTCAAATTTCCTCCTTCCTCTCTGAGTGGGCTGACCTCTCCTCCTCACTCCTGTCCTCAACCAGTCAACTCCTCTTTCTTGGAGATTTGAACATCCACCTGGATGCCTCCTGTCCCCCCTCTGGACTCTTTTGTGACCTCTGTGACTCTCTCTCACTCTCTATTCTCCCGTCTGGGCCGACTCATTCTGCAGGGCAAACTCTTGATGCTCTGATCTCTTCTGACCTTCCCCTCTCCGTCCCTCTCTCCACTCCTCTCTCCTGGAGTGATCACTTTCTCCTATCCTCCCACCTCACCTTCCCTACCCCACTGGCAAAGCCACCCTCATCACTGCCACCCTCCTTCACGGTCTTCCGACCCATGAAGCGCGTGTCAGTTGAGGCTTTTGCTGCCACCTTCTGGACCCCCCTCCCCCTTTGGCTGACTCCCACCCTGACACAGCCCTCTCCACGCTCCACTCTGCTATATCTGATACTCTTGATATCCTAGCCCCTGTCATGAGAATCCGCCTGAAGCCCAAAGCCAAACGTAACTCCTGGTATGACTCAGATCTCGTCACCCTAAAACACAAGTGCATTGTGGCAGAGAGGAAATGGCGTGCTTCATGTTCATCCTCTGACAAACTGGCCTGCCGCCTGCTCCAAAGTCAATACCGTCTCTCCGTTCTCACCAAGAAGAAAGCCCTTATCCAAGCCCGCATCTTTGCGGCATCTAAAAATTCGGCCGAACTCTTTAAAATCTGCTGCAGTCTCTACCTCTCTTTTCCCCTCCCAGGCTCTCTGCACAGCACTGGCCTCTCACTTCATCTCTAAAACTCAGGACATCCTGTCCTCACTCTCCTCCTATCACCTCCCTCCCTCTATTCCCTGCTCTTCCTCTGGCCCTTCTGCAGTCACAACTCCTCCCTCCTTCTTTGCCTTTCCCCTTTTCTCTGCTAACGAGGTTTCCAGACAAGTCCAATCTATGAAAGTCTTGTCAAAACAGGTTCACCCCTGTTTCTCCAAAACTATCAAGGACCACATCGACTCCCTGGCTCCTGCCCTGGATGACTTTTGCAACCACTCCTTCGCCTCTGGAGTCTTCCCATCCCCCCTTAAGCACTCCCTTGTGCACCCTCTTCTTAAGAAACCCTCTTCCGACCCCTCCTGCCCGGCTAACTATCGCCCAATCTCCATCACTCCCTTCCTCAGCAAGCTCCTGGAGAAACTGGCCATCTCCCAGCTTAATCTCCATGCTGAATCTGTTGGTAGTCTTCATGACCATCAATCTGGCTTCGCAGCTGCCAGAAGCACGGAAACTGCTCTCCTGAACATCCGTGAGGATCTGCTCTCGAACCTTGACTCCAACACTCCGTGTGTTCTCATTCTGCTCGATCTCTCTTCTGCCTTTGATACTGTCAACCATGCCATCCTGCTCAACCGTCTCCGTGATAACCTGGGTATCACTGGTCAGGCTCTGGTGTGGCTGACCTCTTTCCTCTCCAATCGACCCTCCCAGGTCCAACTAGGGTCCTTCCTCTCTGACATCTTTTTCTCTACCTGTGGTGTCCCCAGGGATCTAATCTCTCTCCCTGGCTGTTCAACCAGTATCTGGCACTCCTTGCCCACCGCATCGCCGCTCTCTGCCCCAACTTTCAGTGCTATGTGGACGATACCCAGCTCATTTTCAGGCTGCCCTCGGCCTCCTCCTCGCCTTCCCTCATCTCTGACTGTCTGTCTGCTATCCAGGAATGGTGTGCCGCCAATGACCTGTGCCTTAATGCCAGTAAGACTGAGATTCTACTCATTGGCACACCCACTCCCTCCTTCCCTGCAGCTCTCTGGCCGGCCTCTCTTGGCCCTCTTCCTGCTCCTACCTGCAAGGCAAAAAACCTCGGGGTCATCTTCGACTCCACCGTCTCCTTGTCTCCTCACATATCTGACGTCTCTAAGAAGTCACACTACCAGCTGCACCTCCTCAGAGGTATTCTTCTTTTCCTCTCCTTCCCCAGAAGCTCACTGTCTCCCGAGCCCTGGTTCTCTCGAAGCTGGACTACTGTAACAGCCTCTATCTAAATCTGCCTGCCTCTATTCTCCACCCTCTGCAACTCATCCAGAACAGGACTGCGAGACTTGTCCTTGGCCTCAAACCCAGGGACCGTATCTCTCCAGGATTGAAATCTCTACACTGGCTCCCTCTCCCCTGCTAAATTCTTGACTTGAACTGCACTGAATCTGCAACTGGGCACACTCTCACCGATCTCGGTCCTTGGCCCAGCCACTCTCCACTTGCACTGCCTCCCTGGCAACCCCTGCACTGTGGGACTGTCTCTGTATCCCTACAGCCCCCCTTCCCAGCACCTGTCTGCACTTACCTTGCATTTGCCACTTGCTGGCCCTATTATTTATTTTTTATTCTACTTACCCTGTACTGCACTTTCCCCCCTCCCTTTCCCCTTGCACTTTTCCCTTCCCTCTACCCTTGCACTTGCGTGATCTGAATGACACCTGGCCTAGTAGGATCGTTGTCTGTCTTCCCCTTGTTCCCCCTCCCTGCCTCGTCGCGCCTTGAAACACTTGTGTATAGGCGCGTTACAAATGCCATATCATATCATATCATTCCTGAATACCTGCTCTCTCCTCCTATCTCTTTACATTGTCTATTGGGGGGTTGAGGGGTAGGCAGGGGGACCTAGTAACCACACTGGTGTTTGATCTGAACAAACACACAAAAGTATTATTTCTGTGCTGAATTGTTTTGCTCACTATTACTCCTTGTATATTAAAGAGATTAGTTAGTGTTACATCACCCCATTGATGATCATTGTGTACCCATTAAAACATTGTATGATTAAATTGTGAATACATAAATGAATATCTTAACTTTGCAAACCAGCTTGATTCCTGGTTCAGTGCGACAGGGGGGTTTCCAGGAGAGGGGCATGATATGAGTGGTATATCGTTCAGAATAAAAGAACTTTTAGACACAAATAAATAAGGATTTCAGTTGTGCATTACACGCTAGGCGTTGACTTAGGTGTGTGCCGGATTGAAATCACTTACACAAAGTACATATAGGCCTTAGAATCTAGTTAGCTATCCCTAAAGCATGAAAAACCCCATCCCCCTCAGCAGAAAACATCAGCCAGACACTTGCAGAGAGGCGCACACATTCTAAGTTTCAACTTCCCAAAGCCAAAGACTGAATGCCGTGCAGTGATTGGTTAAGGCAAAGGGGGCAAGCATCTTCCTAGGCTTGAGTTGTAGTCAGGTCATAAAAGAGCAACAAATTGAGATATCAGACCATAGAGTTAAAATACAATGCATAACGATTGGTCAAAACAAATCAGTTCAGCTAGGTTCCCAAGGCTGTATTTAAAAGATATATAACAATTTATGTTTCTAGGCAGAACATCCAAACGAATCATAATGAAGGTTGGAAGTTGGCTGGAGCTGAAGGACAAACAGTGAAGAATATTGTTGTCAAGATAGAATGATAAGAGTGCAACTCTACCCTCTGTAGGATAAATCGCAATAACAGAGCACCAATTGCTAAGGAAGAGGTCATGCAGAGCGCCATTACTCATGAAGTAGAATCAATTAGGATTCAGTGATTTCTATGGAGGCTCATACATAACCCTCACAGCATGTACACAATAGTGTACATAATAAATGTGAGGTCGGGGGGACACCAAAGGGCATTATGGTAACATCAAGTAATATCGAATTGCCTACTGCCGCGGTGGATCTGACTGAGGTACAGGGGTCAGAACTGACAGATTCTCCATTGCCACTAGTTGAATGTATGGCATCTTCAGCCAAGTCCTGTGGAGCTGAGATTTGGCAGGGGTGGAACTAATGGGGGAAGACGAGGGTACTGAGGAACTTAGTGAGATAGAGACTCCGGAATTATGTTCTCCTAAATCGACAAACAAAACTAAACACACGATAATGACCGCCCTGAGACTGTATGTGTGGGATAAGGTACAGGGGCCAACTCCTGTCCACCATTTTTACAACAGAGAAGTAAGAAAAAAAGGAGGGCAGCTAAGGGGAAAAAAAACAAAAACCAGCCTCCATTAAGACAGAGATCCGCTAACATTTCCAGGAGACACGTGAACCAAATGTCAACAGTTGACACTATTATTGATCTAAATGTCCAGACTACAGCCAAAACAGAGGAAAGGGGCCTTCTAGTCAGAAAAAAGGGGATGTCAGATAATAGAGGACTTGCCCCCACATATTGAGGCACTGGGCAACACCCAGAAGATGAGGTGCAGAGCGATGGGCACTGACCCATCCATTATTGAGAACACAGAGGCAAACTCTGGGTCAACAGTTGAACCTGCTGTTTCTTTGACTCTGCTGCCCACATCCCTCAGAAACAGATTGAAGCCCTAGTGTGAGGCCAACAATCCAAATTGACCTCTTTCTGGGCTACTAAATCAAAACTGACATTATACATAAGGATACCCACCTGAAAATGTGGTCTCAGAAGGTGCCCGTTATGGGACAACAAGCCAGCATCTCAGAGGGGACGACTTCCAGCCTTGTATCATAGGAATTATCCACAAGGCAAGCTTTTCCCCACGTGAGTTCTGTGCAAAATTCTGCACAAAACATTGTCCCACAAACTCCTGAGGATCCGTCAAGATCCGCTATTACCATGCCTCTAATACCATGCCCAGCTTGATGTCTAGGACACTAGGGTGAGAGGTGAATGAGGAAAGACATGGTTTGGTTTGCCTGAGTAGATCAAGGGTTCTAGAGCTGTTCACTTGGATTCCTACCCTTCCATCACTGCACACAGATGACATTGAATTTATATCATTGTCACTGACTAACAACAATCGAATGGTGTCTCATTTCCATTCAGACCTAGTGGCGAAAATGATCTGGGGTCATTGGGGAACTTTCCAAGGATTGGGTTATGAGCTTATTAACTCTGATTCGGAGAGGCTGCTAAGTGTTCTTTATGCCACCTTCTAGTCAACCTATGCAGACAATAAGAGTAGAACGACTGACTACACAGGTCCTGACTTCTATCCAATCAGAACTACCGACCTTCTCTAAAACAACAACTGGGCAGGACTGGTCATGGGTGGAGTCCGCCATCAAAACCTTTGCACTATTGTCCAAGGGCCTTAACCAACCTTAGCCCCCAGGGATTAACTGCACTTCTCGGAATGTATGTGGCATGAAAAACGTTCTACATGCCAGGAATGGGTGGGTAGATCTACACAAATGTTATGATTGTATGTGCTTTTTATCCAGGAGACTATGCAGACGGGCAATTTTACACTGGAGGCCTATTGTACTTTTTCTTTTCCTGCTTTGGTCGGGGCCAAGGGCAGACCTGATGGTGGTATGGTAATTGCTGTAGATAACAATTTAAATTTCACAGCTAACATGTGGCGGGTGGAGGAGGGAATACTGGCAGGCCAGGTGGTCCTTCAAGCTACAGGGATTGAGGTCCTCCTGGTCAACGTGTATTGGAACCCAGTAATATATTCAATAGAAAAGTTCCATGCCTGTTTGTCAGAGTTACATAATGCCTGGCTGGCGCTGGGGCACCTACATCCCATGATCATTGGGGGTGACTTCAATGCATATTGCGCTGAAGGTCCAGGCTACAACTTGAACTGAAGTTCTTCACTCCACAGTTCCACCAGACTAATTAGGGGTATACAGTGGGACAGGTTTTTGCACAATTTGCACCTGCAACAGCTGGAGGTGGAGGGCGACAAGGACCATCACGTGGATACCTGGCACAGACATGAGTTGTGCTCTTGGATAGACTATTTCTTCACCTCTTTACTCATTAAACAGCAAAGCAGTAACTTGGGCTTCAGCAGTCTGGGAACTAGCAACCACCTACAAATCCACTACATGTGGAATACAGTGGTATCAAAACATAATTATTATCTTACAGTGGTTCCAGTCGAGGTAGACAGTAAAGGCACTAATTGCCGCTGGGACTACAAAACATACACCAAACATACCAACTTTCTATTTCAGGGAGACAATGACTGGTGGGATCAAGAACTTATTATTGGCAGAGACATGTCCTGCCCTTACAACAGACCCCTGGATATTTCCATCATGAGAGCTGTGAAGGACATTTCATTTGAGAAGAAAGCAGTCATTAATGAGACATATCCCCTTTGCTTTAATTCCCAAATAAAAAAATCCAAGACACTAAAACATCAGGTCATAAGGTTATTGAGGAAAAGGGATATATTGATAGATGATTACTTTAGGTTTCCGCGGCACAGAAATCTGGTTAAATGCCTGAAAGTACAACTCTCCATAAAAGACAATCAAGTGATGCTGAGGTCTTTGACTTGTGCCAATACTAAGGAATTTTGGTCACAAATCAATAAAAACTTGGGAGAGAAAGTTCATAATTCAGATCATTCAATCCAAGAAGATACTTGGGTGTCCTTCTTCTCAAAGAAATTCAGTAGCGTCATTAATCACACATACACCACTAAGGGGTCCACGAGTATGTGTCCATGGCAAAGGAGGACATCATTTGGGCTATTGAACAATTGAAATCTTCGAGGTCCCTGGGTCCAGTTGGGCTTCCCCCATTCATTTTAAAAAAGGACCCTGCAGCCTACACGCATTTCTTAAAACCATATTTTGATGATATGTATTCCCCACACATTGTTCCTGCTTCTTGGACCGAATCTATCACTATCCCCGTCTTTAAAAAAGGAGACCCTTCTGATCCTGGGAATTTCAGGCCAATAGCCCTTACAGATAATGATACCATCTTGCTTCCATGTAGGATTCCACAGACACATGGGAACCTCTCTGAATGCCTCGATACTGAAGCATCTGTTGCACATAGTGAAGGCCTTGTAGGAAGGCCATATGTGCATATGGCCGCCCTGGATTTGTCTTCTGCTTTTGACTGTGTGCAGCAACAGTTGCTTTGGGACAAATTACTGAAACTTAAGGTGCCGAGGGTACTGGTGGTTAATTGCTCTACTGCACAACTCTAGGTTGAGGGTTCGCCTTACTAAGGAAGGGTCAGTGTACAGGCCAGTTCTGACCAACTTAGTCCTCAGACAGTGTTGTACCCTGGCACAGACCCTTTTTAATTTTTATCTAAGAGATATTGAAGAGCTGTGGGCTACACAACATGTTGACCCCGGTTAAATTGGGCCATTTACTGCTTCATTGGTTGACCTTCGCGGATGACATAATCATTTTTGATATGACACTGCGGGACCTCCTAACAAGCTGTATATCTTTTTCCAGTACACCCTCATAAACAACCTAAAGGACAAGGGACAAACATCTAAGGGGGTGGTGTTTTCCAACAACAAGAAGCCCAAAACAATGTGTTGGTCCTTGGGTACGGAAAGGGTCATACAGATGGCTACTCTGCGCTACCTCGGCTACAACCTAATCAATGTATCATCTATCAACATGTGGATGAATATGCTGAAGCAATAAATGGTACTCTTACTGTCCCATATGAAGATCATTTATAGGAAGCTATGAGGATATTCCTGTCTCCCTGTCATAAAGTAATACTTGGGCAAGATCGAGCCCATCCTATTGTATGGCCTAGATATTGCATCTGTACACATAGGACCCACTTTAGATTCCTTGCAGGCCATGATATGTCAAAATGTGCTGGTGCTATTGAACGCCATTGCAGGGGTGATTTTGAGACAAGCTAAATCTAATCTCCCTGAATGCCAGGCTTCAATGGAAACAACTGCTGATTCTTCACACATTTCTCTCTCCCCACCACAGTTTCGTTTTTGAGGATTATCCTCACTTTATCCTCTTTTAAATCTGTTATCCTTTTCAGAGGCTCTATGCATGCACTGTTGGACCTCATTGGATCCTCTGAGATAGAATTGATGGAAAATCCTGAGGCTGTGAAGAATAAAATGTTAAGGGGTGATTGGTGTTTGACCTTGGAGGCTTTGGGCACCTATTAATCTTACCCAGAATATGCAGGATTTCCAAGAAGGCTGGGCATTCTTTGTGTCTACCTCAAATGCTTTCCATGTGTTAAGATCTGTACGATATATATGCGATTTAGGTTAAACCAATTCATAACCAAAGAACGGATCAAACACTGGGGCGAGGAACATCCATCAATTTCTTGTTTCTGCAATATGAGTGGTGGTGCAGAAACTATGGACTGCCAAAATCTATCCTCCTTTAGAATGTTATCATTTCCCAGAGAAAGCTACAGCTACGCCACAGACAGTTCAAAGGAGATGCTATGGTCAAGACTTATGCAGGGGGAGAATCTAGAATCTGTCTCCAATTCTGGCACTTGCTCGATTTTTAACAACCATTAATTGCACATGATTTGTAGAGAAATGGTTAGAATTTAAGAGGTAACAACAAGATTGGATCACCTTTATTGGATTATATTGTATATTATTTGGTCTTTCTCCTTTTGATTTTTTTGTTAATTTTGGTTGGATACATTTTATTATTTTCTTTTTCTTGGTTTACGTTAAAACATGGTGTAAAGTTTCATTTAAACTAAATCACAATACAACAAAAAATGTATGGAAGCACCTATACTACAAATGAGATGCCCAAGGGGAGAAATGGAAATTGTGATTGACTTGCAACATTTGTTGTCTTTTCCTTTTTGTAATTTTCTATAAAACTAGCCATTTTTATGTGTTGTAGTGAAATGTCTTTTCAAATGATCCCCTGCCTAGGCTGTTATAATACATTTGTGTTTTTTGTTCATATCTCGTGCATTCATTTTTGGCTCTTTTAGATTGGTTTTTACTACTTAGAGTGGGACTTGCCTTACACCAGCATGAATGATTGAGGAGACCATGCAATTCTGTGATCGGATTATTGAGGATAGAAATTATGAATTAAATTAGGTGTAATTTATAAAATATGGATACACTCAAATTCACTGTGTGAGTGGCGTGCAGTTTCATTCACTGTAACAAGGTATAGTTTGTGCCAATTTTATAGGGCGACAATCCATCCTAAAGAGCCAGAATAAACAGCATTCAAGATATCTATTAGAACTGGATGATGTTTTAGATCAGAACGTGTGCACTTCCACGTTGAACATGTTGACTTGCTCAGATGAGCAGAGCTGAGCCAAGAGAACAGAATTGGAGGACATTGTACTTCCTAGATATGTATAGAACAGTTGAGAAGAAAAACCAGAAGCAAAACAAAAGTATGAAATGAGAGGAAGTTATCAAATGGGACGAAAATACAAGAGAGTTGAAGAGACAGAATAGAATGTCAATATGCACAATACCACATTTACATACAGGTCTGCACACTGAAAGATTTTGAGACCAAGTTATTAAGCAATATTTTCTTTATTTAATATAGCAATCTGAAGAACAACTTCTACAACCAACTGTCTGATAGAAGAATGGCCAGCAAGAAATATAATGTAAGCCATCAGAGGTCGAAGTGAGTGGGAGCTATTGGGAGCAAAGTTTCACTACTTTTTTACAACCACTTTCACTATTCCAGAACTCTTCTTTTAAGTTAAAGCATACCTCTTAATTGTACACTAGAAATCTGTGCTACTGTACATTCATAAAGCCCGAATTACATCGGAACACGGATTGACTCTATCTGGCTTCAGTTTAACTATCAGAAGATGGAATAGGTCCTGCTAACACTAAGAAATTATTTCGCCCAACACCTCTGCACTCTCCTCCCCCGATTTTGAGAAACTTGTCAAGTTGTTGTCTCAGATTAAATGCATAAAGGATACTGTTGATAAGGTTCAGGCTACTTCTATAGGATTATATCAGGTGGCTATGGGATTTGCCCTTTCAGGCCACTGGACAAGTGTGCAGTTATTGAAGACGTCTTAGTGACTTATCACTTGGGCTACTGCAATGCATTCTTGTGGGAGATTTCAGGACCACAGAGTATTCAACGCTAGTACTCTGTCAGACCAGAGGAGATAAACGAATTTCGGTTTTGTGATTCAGGCTTTGTAATAAATTATCAAATTATCACATTCTGTTGATGACAGCATATATTGTTCTAGTGGCAGACCCCTGTTGAAGCAGCTGCTGTTCAGGTCGTTAAGTATGTGTTTGAACAGAGTTTAGATCAACGAGGAGAGGCGACTGATTTGACAAAAATGCAACATATAAATGTTTCTTTTGACTGACCAACTGGGAGAACTGAATGAAAAACAGTACAGAGGACATCATTTTGCTTGTTGCTCCCACTTGGCTGTCAACCTGGCCCATCCACAAACCCTTGAAACATGTGTTGCAACTTGCTCCCTCCCACATACCCCGTCACGCACTGTTCAACTACTTTCTTTTGCACACTTCTGCTCAGCGCTTAGTTTGTAAAAGAATAAGTGCCAGGACCAATCCGTTTCCTAGTATGTTTGTGACACATAGCGGTGGGCAGCTACCCACCACATTTGTCACAACCCGGCTGTTCCCCACAGCCCACATCCCGGCTGTTCCCCACAGTGTGAACATATTTGTGTTTAAATCTGCAACCGATACATGCTCAATTGGGTTGATGGATGCACACACTATGACAGATATGCAATTTACAAATACCAATCAGCATAAAACAAGACAATATAATTGGTGTGTCTTGGAATGAGACCTGTTCAAGTGCTTTTTTAAATACATAATCATTGTTAACCTTTTGCTGTGTTTTCTTTTAGGTGGCTAGTGGAACTTATTGACTATATAACCACAGAAAACAGAGCAAACATGCTTTCTTCCTATGGTAATATAGACTAGCAGATGAACTTGTCTGTCAAAAGGTGCAGCAAGATCTTCTTGTGTATGTCGGCACTCAATAAAGGACCCTCCTCGGAAATGGTATTTTCCCTGGTATTGCCTCAGTGTTTGTGCTGATGGCTGTCCTGTTGCCAGCCCAACTGGTTCTTGTGGTAGCAGGGCTGCATCAATGTCATGCACCCTGACTCAAGAAGAGTACAGGCATTACCAACAAACACGCTCACCATTGTCAACTCCCAACTCCTTGTTATTACTGAAAATGGATGACTAGCACGGCCACGTCAATATGGGTCCTCAGGTCAATGAATTAAAATGAGCAGGCCCAGGATGCAGAGATGCACGGTCAACGCACACTGTTGCTTATTGTATGATAAAACAATAAAGTTAGCACAACATCATATCAAAATTCTGAGATAAGTGCCAGGGTTAAAAAATAAGTACCATGGCCCCGCCCACACAAATTAAGCACTGATAGTATGTGCCAAAAGTAAAAGGAATTCAAAAACAAAATAAGATTCCTGGCAGGTTTGTCGCAAAGAACCATTCCGTTAAAATGCTGTGTGTATTGCAGTTTTTCATTTCATTATCACCCTTTACGTGTTGGTGATTGGTCAATCTTCATATATGGAGAACTGTATGCCAAAAATTTACCAAACATGTATGAATTATGGGTGTTAATGCAAGTGTGCAAAGTTTAGACAGATTAGTCAATGACAATTGAGCCTGAACAGAAAGAGTTGGGGTAGATGAGTTTACAACCCACCTTGGGTGGAAGTGGGTATTAGTCATACTATTTCCAAGTAATAGTTATTGACATTATGTTTAGGTATGTATGCATTGAAGTCAATTGTAAAAAATAAATGAAAAAAACGTCCCTCAGGGGCAGCCTGGTAAAATGGGGAGGTTTTAAGATAGGTGTTATAGTGTGCGTTGTTCCTATTTGGCCAACACCACATTGAAACTCATTGGAGAAAAGGAAACAGCAAGAGCAAAAGTGGACAATGCCAACTCTAAGCAACTATAACGAAAGCTTGGAAAGATTTGCTCAGGCATATAAATATGGAGGCCTTCCATGATTAGACCTCGGTGAACATATTTATCTACAAAGTGGACTTCACATGATACAGAGTTTTACGAACTGTGTGGGCAGTTTGGGCAGGGCTATTAGGGTGGTCCAGACTAAATTATAGAAATAGGGCATGAGTGGTCCAATTTCACAACCAATCTTGTGTAGTCAGAGGCAGGAGGCTGCACAGTAGTTGAGGTAAAAGGCCCCAGTTTAGACATAGGTCGAAAGTTGAGTTAAATAGGAGGGGGCATTTTTGTAACTATTATGTAGCTTGTATTACATAAACACACGTGACATTGCCTGTCAGATTGTGTTGAAGAGCCTCACCAAACTGTTTGGTGGTAGGGTCAGTCAGGTCACTACTTTTAGTGGTTGAAACTCAGTGTGCAATCGTTTTGTGGCCAGACCAATTGCTTGTTGCTTGCAACATCGCTTGAATAGTCATGTTTTATAATTCTTTTAAGACAGGAAGAGATTGGCTGCAACTCAGTACCCAAAATCACTAGTAAGAAGGAGAGAATATGAGTGACCAGCTTGCATGACATAAATAAATAGCCCATCTCTTCTCAGGTTGAGAAGAGTACCAAATCATTGTTTTGTGGCAGTGGAAGGCAGGCAAATGCATTCACTGCTTCTAACTCAGTGTGCCATCTTTTTGTAGTCTGAGCAAATACTTCTTGATTGGGAAGTTGAGGCCTCTTCGGGCAAGAGAGTGCATCCAACCATCTTTTATTTAATCAGACCAAGAACATGTGCTTGTGTAGACATGTATTACCCTTTTTGGCAGCAGGAGGGGAATATATTCAGTTGCTGTAACAGACTAAGGGCCTCATTACGACTGAGGCGGAATGGGTTAACGGGCTCCTCTAAAGGAGGTGGACCCGTTAAACCCATTCCGCCTCATTACAAGCTCCCCTCGCGGGACCCGATAAGTAACACCTGGTCAGACCAGGCATCCTTTCCTGGTCCCGCGAGGGGAAGAGGGAGCAAACAACGGGCCGCTCGTAATCTGCCCGTTGTTTGCTCCCTCTCCCATTCCCATTAAGCCCTATGGGGGCTCAAATGGGAATGTAGAAGGTCAGGGACTGGGTTCCTGGAGGGAGGAATTACCGGGCCCTCCGAACTCGGAATGGCCCGGTAATTCCCCATTCAGGGAACCCGGACCCGATTTTGGCGGCAGCCAAAGTCGTAATGAGGCCCTAAGTCTTTTTGAGGACAAACCAAATAAGTGTTGCCTTTACAGTTGCAAGTTAAATGTTTTTAAATGTTGTGGTTAATGAAATGTCTCACATTCTTTTTAAGCAATATACTGCATTGGGTGGCAGTGAGTGACTAGACTTTATGTAGCCATTCTAAATACCTGTTTCCTACATAAAATAGTCTTAGAGTTATGTGCAGGCTGGAGGAGATTATATTCAGTGTCTGTATCTCAGTTTGCCATCTTTCTCTGGTCACCTCAATACTTTTTGCTTGTGTAGAAAATCCCATTAATTCTTTGGAGGCAGACACATATTACATTTATTTGTTCTAACTCTGAGTGCCATCTCAGTACTCAGCAGGAGTGAATCCCAGTGACAACCTCTTATAATATAAATGCACATGCTATTGCTTGTTATATTGAGGATAAGAGTATTACTGAAGAGTATGGAGGCAGCAGAAGTCAGGACATTAGGTTAAGAGATATAGTGGCTAGAACTCAGTGCATCACATTTTCGTGGCCAGTCGAAATACATGTTGCTTGCATAGAAAAGGCTTAACGTTATCTGGAGGCAAGAGGAGTTTATATTATAATAATCTTCAGTGTCAACATGTCTGGAGCACATAAATATTCAGAAACCACAACAAGCCCCACATTGGACAATTACTCAAATTTCAAGGTGGCTTTTAGACAAATGTTCCATTGTCTACACAATGAGCCATCCAACGAAGAACCAACCTATGACTACCTACCTATTACCAACTTTGTCCTCACTCAAATTGCTTGGTTCAAAACTAATTGAGGTCTATGAAGGGTCAGAAATGAAAGCCTGACACAAAGTTGTTATGTTTTTGGTTAAAGACTTATATTAACTTAAACGGGTTGGGAAACATGGATCTCTGGCCCTGCACTAAGAGGAGTGCCCCTACCTATAAAAAGAAACTAAGGATCTGTCTGTGTCAGGATGACAGAAATTACAAGCCGTACTTGTATCCAAGTATTCAATCCTGACCCTCACACTACAAACAAAATATTAAAGTGAGAAGGGACATGTCTTTAACCTGTTATTTGCAAAAGTGTTCATAAATAAAGATAGAACAGCTCCAATGTAAATTTTCTCCAAAATGAAAAGACTTTGGTTGCAGAGGGTTCCTTGTATAATGAAAATTACAACAATGTCCATATGGGAGATGGCCTTGTATTTGTGGCAAACCCATAGTGTAGTCAAGAAATGTATTTGGCAAGGGGTTCTGCATGTTTTTACCAATCTTTATTTGATATTCTTCACCCTCTTAAAATTCAATAAAGGTTTTGCAAGATCACTGCCTTTAATCCTTGTCAAATGCCACCATGTTTTAAGTTTCTATTTTATGATAAGGATTGAAGAAATTACCAGAGTTTCAAGGACAATAAAACTTCTACATGGACTCATATTGATCCATACCTATTAATCCTCCAGGTGAGCCATAGATATGATGAAACACATTGAGGATTGATGAACAGATCATTCGAAAACTGAAGATCCAAATAAAGGATCTTAGAGGGATTGATTAATGAATCATCATAACTTTGAAGATTTGATCATGATCAAAACTTGATGTATGAAGTAACATCGATAACTGAGGACTTTCACTAAGGAAATACTGTGGATTCGACAAACACTTTAAAAATGAGAAATTGACTAATATAGCAAGGGTTTACCGACTCATTACAAGCAACCTTTGATAATACCAAGGGAATACAAAGAATAAAAACATATTGAGGAATTAATAAGTGTGTTGCTACCATTTTATGTTTTTGATTAGTCAATGAATTGATATTAAGAGTTTTCCATAGTGCGCACAAACATCCACATATTGTCATAATAATGTAGATCTGTCATTAGTCTGCCCCCTCTATTTCTAACTTGTAGTTCCAACATATTAATTTCAGTGTTTTATGATTGTATGGCCTAAACTGATTAAAAAATAAAAAAATTAAGCAAATTGTATTTATTTATTTTAAACACATAAACACAATGATGTACACTTTTAATCATCACAAGCGGATATCATTACAATTAACAACTTCCCTCCCCAACTCCCAACTCCCACTCCCACCCCTTAGGCCTACCTACACGTCCAATCATGGTCACTCTATTATCAGTGCCACTTCATCTGTGGTTATAGAGTCGCTTACAGGGTTCTCCACTCCATCCTGAGTATCATGTACAGACTATGGTATAATCGTGGCGCAGATTTATGCACTTTTATCATCAAGACTTTCTTGGCCAACCCACGTTGAAGCTCCATTCCTTGGTTGCAAGGGATCAAAATACAGTTGCTAAAGATGAAGGCACTCAGACACTTTAAGAACCCAAACCTCGTTTGTAAGACAGGCATTAGCACTTTAAAAGAACCTCCTCTGACTTTTTTGTAGAATGCTACAAAGGAAAAGGAGAAAATCTCCAATCATAATCATATTATCTTAACCTCGTATGGTATCCAAGATTATTTCACATGGTCCAATTTGTCCAACTAGAGATACCTTATTACAAGGGCAAGATTTAACAAACTTCCCCTGTGGGCTGTGACTGCTACATGGGCCATCTTTAACGCGGCATGAGTAGTTGCACATTTTTTTGGAGCTTTAATGGAGGATCTGTTGAATTTCCTATTCCCTGCATTTTCTCTACTTAGACATAGAACGCTGATCCTGATGTAGTCAGGCATCCGTCAATATCATGTAACTTTATACTATTTACTAAAAGCACCGTCCCCACGTGTCGGCTGGGCATTATTGAAGTATCTGAGGCAAGCCTTATTTTTGAGTGGAAACATTTAACATGACCCCCGATTTACATTTTATCACAGGATACCAATTTCTTTTTGGCCCACCCCCCACAACCGTGACCATACCCCGCAGGCAGCCCACACCACACGGGCCCCCCAACACCTGTGACCATACCCCACAGGCAGCCCACACCACATGAGACCCCCCATCAACCGTGACCATACCCCGAAGGCAGCCCACACCACAAGGGGCCCCCCATCACCCAAGACAATACCCCGCAGGCAGCCCACACCACAAGGGCCCCCCCAACACCTGTGACCATACTCCGCAGGCAGCCCACACCACATGGGACCCCCCATTAACCATGACCATACCCCACAGGCAGCCCACACCACAAGGGCCCCCCAACACCCGTGACCATACCCCGCAGGCAGCCCACACCACAAGGTCCCCCCAAGACCTGTGACCATACCCTGCAGACAGCCCACACCACAAGGAACCACCCCATCACCTGTGACCATACCACGCTCGCAGCCCACAGCATGGGACCCCCATTACCCGTGACCATACCCCATAGGCAGCCCACACCACAAGGGACCCCCCACACCTGTGACCATACCCGCAGCCAGCCCAACCACATGGGAGCCCCCAACACCCGTGACCATGCGCCGCAGGCAGCCCACACCACAAGGGACCGTCCATCACCCGTGACCATGCCACGCAGGCAGCACACACCACATGGGACAAAGCCCCCACCACCTGTGACCATACCCCGCAGGCAGTCCACACCACAAGGGCCCCCTCCAAGACCCATGACCATAACCCGCAGGCAGCTGTAAGAGGATTCAATTCAACACTACAGCTAAGTCAATGCCTAGTCTGGAATACTGAATGGAAACCCTTATTGATATATCTTTATGTCCAGTTCATGCGTTCTGGATGACTACCCCTATATAACACCCCTCTCTTGGAATCCCCCTGACCCCACTGAGCCAAGAAGGAGTTCTGTTTTGCAAGTTTAAAGGTTTATTTGATAATTTAAACAATATATATATATATCACGCTTTATAATAAATTAATAATTGAATATCACACTGAATCTGAGCAGTAATCAATAATGGATAGTCTGGCACTAGCACACTTGTGAATAGGAACAGAAGAATAAGGTGGTAGAGAATACTTTATATAAGTTCAGATGGATGTAATGTTGAATGAAAATGCAATACAGAAAATACTCAATATGATTTCAACAAAACAATGTAATCACTTTTCTCTGGCAATCCCCTCCTCCTTTATGCAATACAAGGAAATGGAAGGAAAGCACACAGTTCTCAGAAATGCAATCAACTGTAATTCAGTTCACCCCAGCAAGCTTAGACTACAGAAGTTGGAAACACAGGCCCAAAATGCTTTTATATGTGCCGGCAATGAAGTGAAAAATATGCTAAAATGCTTTTAATTCCCTCTAGAGGTTCAGGGTGAGTGGTATTAAGTTAATATTAGTCCAGGCTCACTTTAGCAAGGATCTAGGAGTAACTAGCACGTTAAACGAATTTTTGGCAACTGAAAGCCAGAAAACTGCTGTTTTCACACGTGAAGAAATTTGCAAATCGTGGCAAAATTTGCGCGTGCGTTTTTCGCGATTGCAGAGGAACTACAAGGACTAGCACTATAGTATTGGGGTCCTAGGACAGCCTAGGATCTCAGCTTCCAGATGAAAGTTACTGCAAGTCTCTAAGACAAACGGTCACGGAGATATGAGCGATATGGTAAAGGTCGTTTTTCAGATTTGAAATTTTAAAGTTCAAAAAGACAAGTGACAGCTAGCAACTAGAAAATGACAGGTGACAGTTAGGAGGCAGTTCTACTTAGATTAACATAGATTGAATTATATTATTTTAACTAGGAGATTGTTTCTGCACAGTTTTGCTAGGTACTCACAATATATTTTTGAAATAAATGGGCCTCGCCACGGATCTGGTCAGGTTTTAGAATGGACTCTGGTCTGGTCTCTGCACTTCACAGTGATCTGGGTCAGCTCTCTCTCTCTCTGGATTCTGGAGATTGATGGATTTGAAGTCTGGATCTTTCTGCACAGCTTTCTCTAGAGATTGATGGAGGTAAAGTATGGATTTTCCTGGCAGAGCGTCCCGCAGCAAATGGAATTGAATGTCCCTATCTGTCCTGTCTGTCTGCTTTTATGTGTTTTGAAAATGGGTGTGTGTGCAGCATCACTAGGCTCTACCACTCTCCACTTCTCATTGGCCACTTCATACTCTTCCCCTTGATTGGGGGAATGAAATGAAGTGTCATCATGATGAGGTCTGTTTATGGTACAGAGAACCCACCCCTGTCAAATTACACACAATCTATATTTTGACCCAAAAGACATATTTCATAGCTACACAGTGGTTTGAAATCACATGCACCCATCATGCATTACAGGAGGTATACCCTGTCCAAATCTGCTCTTCCTGGGAGCTTGCACTGGTTTCGCAATATCGGACATTACCCCAAATTTACACACATGTGCGCAAGGAGTATGGACATTAATTGATGAAGTGTCAGATTTTTAACATGCATACATTTTAAGTAATACCCTCTTAACTGCTAAAACCCCCCTGAACATACCACCGGGTCCTAACACGTCTTCAAATGTGCACCGAAAAATCACAAGAATTATGGCATCATTTAAATAATTATGACAAGTCCGTACTATGAGTTATTCATCTTTTTCTAAAACCATATTCTGGCTACAGGGGTGTGTCTTTTCAGGTCACATGGTACAGAAACCAGTCTTTCCAGTTTCTGCCAAGCTCAGAGACCCTGCCCCTCCCAGCTTCTGCCAAGAGGAAGCTGTTTTACGACACCTGCAATAAACCATCTGCCTGGGCCCTGGAAGGCCCATTGTTCAAGAGGAAGCCATTTATGGCCCCCATAATAAAACATTTGCCTGAGTCAGGACAGGGCTTTGTTCAATTTCCTGCAGAGCCCAGGTAATTCAATCAGAGAAGTGTCATATCCCTTTTGGTGGGAGCAGCAAAAGGCAGGTCGGCCTGGGAACACAGCTGTTGTGCAAGTCTCAACTCCTGTCGGGGGTAGCTGGTGGGCAGAATTCAGTTCCTTAAGCCAGGTTTCAGATAAAATGTCACTTTTTGTTCCCCAGTTTAAGTCAAGACAATTTTTTACATATGCAGCTAGGATGCTGATTCTAAGTTTAAAACTATGACATTTAAACAATTGCAACCTATGTGACACTCAAAAGTAGGTCACTCATTTGTTTTAAACATTTAGGTTTTTAGTGTCTTTCAGTCCAAATTTACTTAAACTGCTGAAATCCACAGCTCAGCCAGTCTTGTTATAAACCTTCAAGTCACTTCAGAATATAACTTTAGATTGTATCCACCTCTCAGTAAGTCTTTCTTTGGCTTGCCTTGGGTTCATTTATTCAGTTTTAAACAAAATCTGGTGGTTTTAAAACGCCGGCTTTGTGATAGTGGTGAGTACTGGTACTGCACCCCTTTTTGGAATTTAAGAAAATGAATTCCCCACAATTCTAAGTTGCTTTTGGCAGTCAGCATTGCCATTCCCAATGGTTTCAGACTACTGTGTGGGTAGTCCAATGGTGGTTTTAGGCAGTGCCCTTCTGTGCCCATAACATCGGCAAAATGGGTGGCAGCCTATTCTTCATGCACTTCCCTTGGCATTTTCTGGGAAGCTCTGGCCATCATGATGTTTTCAATGCCAGTACTGCACAGTTTTTGAGGTAGGGCTTGGATGCATGGGTAAAAACATCCCACAAGCCCCCCTCTTGCGATGGCCATTCTGTTTCACTGATGCGACTCGCAAGACCTGGGATGTTTCCTCATCTTCTTCCAATAGATGGCACAGTTCAGCATCTTTTCCTCCATCCGGTACTGATCGATCGGTTCTCCTCGCCGGTCCTGATGGGAAGATTGGGCGGTACACCGGGCCCCTCGCGTCTCTGCTCCCGGTCTCCGGATCGTCCTCCTTGGCCAGTCTCGAGGTTTTCTTTCTTCTCGGACGACAAAGGAAGAGCGGCAATACCTATTCATAGACATTTTTCCCCCACCATTGATATAGTGGGGTGGCATATGAATTTTAGAGCTCAACAGATATGCACATGCACATTTTTTTTAAATTAAGAGACAGGAACACATAAACTTGAGAAACACAGAATTTGATAGGCTATATGTAGGATCTTTTAAGTTAGAACTGAATTAATCTGAGACAGTACCTCTAGGATTCCAGAGGATTCCTCCAGTTGTTGCAGAGTGTGCCTGGGATGGCAACACCTCAACTGGTTAATGTGGACCCACTTGTCTTCCCCCTCTGCCAAACCGCCTTTGGGGATGCGGATCTTGTAGGCCACAGGGGAGATTTTGTCTATAATCTCAAAGGGTCCCTTCCATGTAGGCAAACATTTTCGCTGTTTGGCCTGGTTCCTTTGGAAATTGTATAGATAGACCCGGTCCCCCACCTGATATTCCTTCCTGGAAGTCTTCAGGTCATAGTGGGTCTTCATGCTATCAGCTGATCTTTCTAGATTCCGCTGAGCATAAGCAAAAGCATGTTGAAGGTGTTTCCTTAAATTCTCCACATACTCATGAGTTGTGGAGGCATTTATCAGTGTCTGCTCTTGGGTCCTGTAGAGCAAATACTGAGGAAGCACCATCTTGCGCCCAGTCATCAACTCAAATGGGGACATTTTGGTTGCAGATGAAGGGGTAGATCTGATGGCCATTAGGACCAGAGGTAATCGGATATCCCAACTTGGCCCAGAATCTGCCACAAACTTATTTAATATGCTCACAATGGTTTGGTTATATCTCTCTACTGCCCCAGAAGAAGCTGGCCTGTAAGCAATATGTAACTTCCTTTTGACCCCCAGTATCTCCCACATCTTTGTCATTACTTCACTGGTGAAGTGGCTACCCCTGTCTGACTCAATCCTTTGAGGTAGACCAAAACGGGAAAAGATGTGGTTAATCATCAGGGCAGCTGCAGTTTCTGCCTTGCAGTTTGGGGCTGGGAGACATTCCACCCACTTGGTAAACAAGCATGTCACAGTCAACATGTATTTATTCCCCCTAGCAGAGTGAATCACGGGGCCTACAAAGTCGATTTGTAAATCTGACCATGGCAGTGTCATCCCCCTCTTTTGGAGAGGCGCACGGTGTGTGAGGGATGTTGGCTGAAATTGTGCACACACAAGACACCCCTTCAAGTATTGGTCGAGGTCCTGCCCCATGTGTGGCCAGTATGCAACCTCTCTTAAGATTTCCAATGTTGTGTGAAACCCCCTATGACCGGCGGTGGCCGCATCATGGGCGTGACTTAACATCAGGCTTCGGAATGAGGTAGGAACCACCCACTGATCGTGGCCAGCTTTGGATTTCCTTACCAGCAAACCGTCTTGGATTCGGAACATTTTTGGACATTTCATCAACACTCTTAGGTCCTCTTTCCCAATGTAATCGGTATCCGTCAGGGGAAAGTTCTCAGGGTCCTCAAGGTGTTGGTAAAACTTACCAATAATTGGATCCCCCTTCTGAGTTGTAATCAAATCAGCATCAGGGGTCTCCTTACGCCATTGTGCAATTGAAAGGTCGTTGTGAGCATTTGTCTGGGACCTAGTGATAGCAGTGACCTGGATTTCCCCCAACAGGGACTCAATCTCAATTAGATCCCTTTGGATGGCCCCGGTTTTGGCCAGCTGATCAGCTAAGTCATTTCCAGTTTTGTCTGGTCCCTCTACTTTGGAATGACCCTTGATCTTTTTCCAATAGATGGTCATCTCATTCGAGGTGACCAGATCATCAATGTTTTGGATCAACTTCCCATGTTTCAAGGGTTTGTTGTTAGCACATAACATGCCTCTGGTTTTCCAATTGACCAGGTGCTCCACGAACCCGTTCCGTACATAATCCGAATCTGTGATTATGACCAGTTCGTGGAGTTGACGCTGGACAGCAGTGAGGATGGCCTGATGCACAGCCATCAATTCTGCCACCTGACTACTTCGGGGACCAATTTTGTATCCAGCGGAGGGTTCTGGAAACTCCTTCACCCATGCATTCCCTACGCCGGCCACCAGTTCTTTCTCCCCGTTGTTGTCAACATGGTAAGAGCATCCATCCACATAGACAGTGGGCATTCCCTCACACTTGTCTTCTTCAAAGACTTTGTGGGGGGAATTAAGGTATGCCTCCATGTTGTCCTTTATTTTTAGACTTTCGTCCTCGAGACAGTTTTCTCGGGCACAATCATGCAAGTCAGCCAGACCTTGCGCGAGGGGACTCTTCTTGTTTTGGCCATATCTGACCTCCACAGAAAAGCCTTGCATTGACAGAATCCAGGAAGTAATTCGGGAATTACTCACATTTCCGGCCCGGATTCTGTCACTTTGGAGATATTGCAGAGGCTGGTGTGGAGTCTCCACTATGATGTGTTCCCCCTGGATAAACGGGCGGTAATTCTTCAATGCCCACACCGTTGCCAGGAGTGCCTTCTCACAATCGTTGAATTTTTCCTCCACAGGGGATAAAGTTTTGCTCGCATAGGTGATTACTTTATTGACCTTGTCATGCTTTTGGTATAATACTGCCGTCAAGCACGTATTAGAGAACCCCGTCTCCAGGAAGAACTCCTTGTTTCTGACAGGGTAAGCTAGGCAAGGCGCTTGTGAGAGGCTTCTCTTGAGTTGTTTTACCGCCTCGGCTTGTTCTGGACCCCATTCCCACTTGACCCCCCCTTCAGGAGATGGATCAGGGGTCTGGTGATCTCTGCGTAGCCCTCAATGAACTTTCTGCTGTAATTAGTCAGTCCAAGGAGACTCCTTAGTTCCCGCAGAGTTGTGGGGTCTTTCAATTTTTGGAGGGCTTCCACTTTCTTTTCCTGGGGACAGAGACCCTGAGGAGTAATCTCATGCCCCAAGAAATTAACACGGGTTCGACACCACTGTGCTTTCTGAAAGGAAAGTTTTGCTCCGGCGGCCCTCAACTGCGTCAGAACATAACGGATCTCCACTATGTGTTCCTCCACAGATGAACTTTTGATGAGGACATCATCTACATAAGCCAGGTTACCCCTCGCACCCAGGTCGGGCATGGCCTTATGTAGGAAAATGTTGAATTCATTGCCGGAGTTAAGGTATCCGAAGGGAGTCCGGGTCCATGTGTACTGCTGGCCCCCAAAGGTAAAAGCCAGCTTGTATTGGTCCTCCCTACTGACCGGCACGGTCCAGTATCCATTGGTCAGGTCTATTGCAGTTAATACCTGTGACCCCTGAATCTGGGCCAGCCCTTGGTCAATGTAGGGAAGAGGCCATCGGGAAGTATGGACCCGTTTGTTGAGCTCCCTGAGGTCGGCGCAGAGTCTCCACTGGCCGTTTGGTTTCAATATTCCCAGCACCGGATTATTGACGGTGCTGTGGACTGGACAGATTATTCCCCGGGACTCAAGGTTCTTAATTATTTCAGTAAGGGACTCCATTGATGCGAGAGGCAAGCGATATTGCTTCACAAACACAGGAGTCATGCCAGGGTCCGTGGGGATTGTTGTTGTGTGGATGTCAGTGCGACCACAGTCATATGAGTCTACCGCAAAGAGATCTTGGAAATCCAAGAAAACTTGTTTCAACTTTTGCTTTTGTTCCAGAGTCACACAGGCATCAGCTAGGTTGACTCTCTCTTCCACCATCTGCCTGAAGCCTGGAAAGACTTCTGGTTTGGCTATTTCAGCGGCCTCCTCCAGCTGGGTGGAGAAGTCCCTGGTCAGAGTGCTGATTTGGACTGGAGGCTTCAGGTGGGAAAGGCAGCCCTCATGGACCTGGAAAATCACCTCATCCCTCCTGAAGTCACAAGTCACATCTACCTTACCATAAGGGCAAGAAGTGTACACCAGGAAGTTCCCCCCATGCCGGGTAAAAATCCTGTCTGGTGTCGTATTGTCATCACTGTCACTGTCAAAGCAGTCCTTGGGGATTGGCCCTAACAGTTCATTACCTAAATCTATGGAAAAATGTCGGTCATCAACCACCATTCCAATAATGGTGCCTGCGGCTAGAGTAATACTCTTTAAGTCGCTGTTATCCACCTCTATTGGAATGGTGTCATGTTCTATGTTGACTAATGGAGTTGGGTTTACCCCCAACCCTTGCGGTTGGAGAGAAGCGTTTAGATGTATGTAAGCATCAGGGTTTTGCAGATATTGTCCTCTTTTAACTTTCACTTCCAAGGAGAATTGTCGGGTCCTTTCTGGGATGGTGACTTCCTCTTTGATCTGAATTTCAACTGCATAAGGTAGCAATTGAGCTGACCTAAATGCTTTTTCTGGATCATCAAAGCCCATGGGATTATCCGCTAATCGGGACCAAGCTTTGAAGTTTATTAGGTCCAAACTAATGGCAAAGCGATTGAGAATGTCACTGCCTAAGTAAAAGGCGGCAGGGACGTCTCGCACGACCCAACAATTGTGGACTATGCTCTTGTTGCCAATGGAGATTTTGAGCATACACCTGCTTGGCAGGAGATGTTTGGAATTGGGTGCTTCCAGGTCCATTTCCCATTTGTCTATCAGTTTGAATGTGGGAATGGCTGGATCTTTTGGGAGTTGGCGGAACATGGCTTCGCTGATGAAGCTCTTACCGTTGTTCACACACACTCGAGCGAGAACAGAGTCCTTCCCATCATTTCACTGAACAGGGATGAACAACTGCTCTCCAATTTGCTGAATATCAGCCAGGCTCTGAGCTGATCTCACATCTTTCTGGACTATAGGAGTGGGAGTTTCTGATTGTGGATTGGTATAGAATCTCACAGTGTTTCCTTCCAGTGTGGAGTACCACTTTAGACTGGAAGGAAGGTTGATTTTCAGAAATAGAGAGGACCCTCCATCACCAGTCTGTTGTCCTACTGCTATTACTGTCACGTCTGGAATTTGGCTATTCTGGAAGTGAAATTCTACTTGGTCAGATTTTTGTTCAACCATGTGGCAGGTGCCGTTTAAACTAACATGGTTGACACTCTGTTTTAATTTTATTGGTCGGTTAGTCTGGGTCCAGAGGACCTTGTTTACGCAATCTATTAGGGGTGACAACCTTCTCAGGAGGTCATTCCCGAGTAAACAAGGGGTGCCCTCTGGAGTCACAACTATGACCGGGTGTTTCAACTAATGTCAAAATCTGCCGTCCCCTCGACGGGAATTTCCTTCCCGTCAAAGTTCTGCAGTTGTCCAGGAAGAGAGGTGAGAGGAATTTGGTAATTCTCTCCCCTTCCTGCATTCAGTTCGTCAAAGGCCCTTCTAGACAGAAGGGTAGCTTGAGATCCAGTGTCCACCAGCGCTGAGATTGTACCCTGCCCCTGTACTTGTACCGGGGCATAATATCTTCCCTCCTTCTCCTCAAGGGGGCACAGATAATGCATATTTTTGGACAACTGATGGGCTAACTTTCTGGTTTTGGACATCGCTAGCGAAGAGATTTGGGCAGAATTCTGTGGAGAGTCTTGGGAATCTGAAAGAAAAAGTTGGCAACTGGAGATCAGAGCCATTGTGGGTTCCCCTGGCTCCGGTTCTGGGCCGCCCCCCCCTTTTTGGAGGCAGTCACCAGGATGGGTTTGAACCAGGGGATTTTCTTGCTGTTGGTTCTGGGATGAGATGGTGGGCGGCGGTAGCTCAGTCTCCGCATCTTCCCAGTCTGGATTTGCATCCCTAGGGACCCATTTTTCTTTGGGAGGAGTTCCCCCATCTCTGAAGGAGAAGATCCTTTTCCCAGGATCTTCTGAGGATCCCTCTCTCTCAAATTGGAAGATCTGTACCTCCTCCTCAAACTGAGTCTGTTTGGGTCTTTTGTTTCTCCTACCCCCCCCTCTGCTCCTTAGGCGGCAGACTTTCAGGGGCAAGAGATTTTGTTTCCGGTTCCTGGGTTTCCAGGGGCTGTTTACAAGTGAGGAAGGAAGCTTCCTCCAAGGCTTTACACCCCCCTTCCCTTTGTGCCTCCTCCCTTGGAACTGGTGAGTTATCGGGGTGCTGCCCCCGTCATTGTTCTGGAGCACCAAATCCAGAGTTGGGTGCGTTCTGCGCCGGCATGCCGATCTGAGGGTTCTGCTGAGCCCTCAGTATGTGACCCAGATCCCGCGCCATGTTTTGAACCTGGCGCGCTAACTGGGAAACCCGCTCAGGCTGATACGGGGCCCTGTTTTCTCCCCTGGGCTGATCCCGGGAAGGGTAGCTATCCCTTCTTTGGTAGTACCCCTGGTTGGGAAGATTTGGATACCCCTCCACCCTTGGCCTCCCCTCTCCCGGATTCGGTTGTCTGGGCTCAGGGAATTGGGGAAAGAAGGATGGATGATTTTGGGGTTGGAAATTGGGTGGATACCTGGGGAAAAAGTTCTGCCCAGGATTTGGAGAATTTCTGCCCTCCTGTGGGAAGTTGGGAGGGAAGTTCCCTGGGTTAGGTGCTTGGCTGGATCCCCCCCCTTGGGCTGGAGGAGTCCACACATAACCCAGGATGGGTCTGTTTCCCTTGTAACGGGGGCTTACATAATCAGGAGAGCGAGGGACCCCATTTGTGGGGCTGCCTCCCTGGCTCCCTGTCTGTGACTGGCCCGAGGACCTTCTGGGCCTAGCATTATTAGGTGCAGGTAGGTTTTTAGGCCCCCCCATCTCCAAATCCAAAACGGGGGTGACCTTTACCTCTGCCACCTTGGCAGCAGCAGGGGTGCTGTTGGTTTTGGGATTTTTCTGGGTATTGCTTTTATTTTCTATGGGCTTCTGCACCTCATAGATCCGGGTCGCCTGTTCAATGACCCAGTCTAAAGATCTTTTCTCGTGAAAATCCCTCACGAGCTGGGTCATTATGTATTTGGGCAAGGCATGGAAAAACGTATTAATAAATTCTCTGCTGTCGGTGCGCACCCTTCTTGTGGTCTGTGCAAAAGCACGCTTTAACTCTTGCACGAACTCTTGTGGGGCCTGATCCTCCCCACATTGTAAATTGTAGGCTGCCTTGCGAGCCTCTTGGGGATTTCTGTGAACAGAAAAATGTTTTAATATGGCCGCCCTATAGGTGGACCACCTGGAATGATTTTGGTCCTCCAGCCCTGCAAAGAAACTGGAGCACTCTGGGGAGAATGTCCACTTTACATATTGGATACAGCTTTGGCTGTCCTTCAAATGAAAAGTCTCCATCATCAAGTGTTCCCAAACAGAGTACTTGGCGTTCTTGTGATAAGGCGTGATGACACTCCTAATTGCCTTTTTTTGCTTCAATGGGTCCTTAAGCAAGGCCCTTTTTTGCCTTATTGGCCTTTTTGGTTCGGGTAACCCTGGTCCATTCATCTTCTGACTCAGAGGCACTGCTCCCAGAGGTTCCCGTCTGTTCTCCCAGGTTTTCCCGGATTCTGCGAGCCTGGGAATGGCTGGCAGAATGTGGGGACCTGGTCTCCTGTGTCCTGTACCGCTCAGAGGAGTCTTCAGATCCCTCCTTGCTGCCAGGATTTGATGGGTACCCCCCCCCACTGACCTAACTGGGCAGAGGTTTTCAGGATGCCCTTAATGGGCCTACTCACCTGGGGTTCCCCATCAAATTGCACTGTGCTTGGGTGCCCATACCCGGATGCCCGCCCATCCATTCCTGGGAGGTACTGGCCTTTGAGCCCCATGCTTCTGGCTGGATAGTAATCTGCCATCCCTATGGCCCTGTGCTCATGTGCGCCAGGGGACATGGGGGTGGCAGAGTCCAGGGACTGAGAGAAATAAAGGCCTCTGGTACTAGGGCTCCTGGGGTTATGCTCAGGAGTTTCTCTTTCCCAGCGAACCTCATCTCTATCCGCCCCTGCTCCCTGTTGCAATGCAGGAGCCTGTGCCTTCAGTTCCTCAGTTAAGGCCTTACTAGACTCTATCAGTCTCCCTTGCATCGCTACCTGTTGTTGGAGCCTATCATTGTGCTGGCAGAGAGCCTCATTCTCTCTCTGCGTTTCCTGATTGGTCCTGGAGCACTGGGCCAGTCTTTGCTGCAGGAGGGTTACCTCCTGAGCTGTGTCCCTATTGGCCTGCTCCTTTCTTGCCAGAGCATCCTCCACCTTCCTGGTGTGCTCTAACAAGTTATGGTGTTCTTTTTGGAGGTCACCCAGTCCCTGGAGGGCCAGGTGATTTTCTTCCATTTTCCTTTTTAAGTGGCAGACTTCCTGGCCTAAGGTATCCCTTTCCTGACTAAGAGCCTGCATCTGTGCCGCCAGGTCGTCCCTTTGCCTTTGGAAGGCACCAGCTTTCTGGCGCTCCTGGTCAAATTCTGCCTGAGTATCCAGGTCTTTCAAAATCAGTTTATTGCTCTCTGCCTTCTCCCTATCTAGGTGGCTTTGCAGGGTGACTACCTGCTCAGCACATGCCCTATTGAAGTCTAACTGTTGCTCCAGCTTTTTCTGGCTCTGCAGTAGGGAGTCCAAACCTTCTTGGTACTCCTTCTGCAAGGCCAGAAATCTGGTATCCTGGTCCACCTTTTCCTGTTGCAGCACATCCATATCCTCCTTTATTTTAGTGATGTACCGTCTGCTGTCATTTTCTGTCTCCTGGCTCCTGAGCAGCCTCTGCTCAGAAGAGTCCAGATCAGATTGGGCCTTCTGTAGTGCCAGCAGTTGCCTACTCGCCAGATCTTGGCCTTCAGCACATTTGTCCTGCATGACTCCCATATGTAAATATAAATATGCCGCTACCCTGGCAATCTTGTGGTGCTCATCCTTGGCCTTCGGGGCCAAATATAGTTCACTCAGGGCCACATGTAGGGGACCCTGATCTCCCCATACATCTGACCCTGTTTCAGTGACCTGTTGCGCGATTGCCTGCAACCAGACCGTTTGGTCCTGATGAGTCCACTCACCTCTCACAAATAGCTTATGTAAGAAGTGTTCTCTGGCTATTTTCATATCTACCAAGGTCGTCATTCTGGAATTTGAGTTCCTTCCTGACTTACAGAAGTTTATATTTTATTTTTGCAAAACAGAGCTTTTCCTTAGAGCGTTCCTTTGAGGAGTGCTTTACAGCGTAACATAGCGTGCTTATCCGACCGGATATGTGTATCTGGTCAGCTGGCACACTGTATTAATCTGCACAAGTGATAGATCTAACCCAAACGTCCGGCCCGAGCCCCCAATTTGTAAGAGGATTCAATTTGTTATTCACAACTTCGTAATTTATGACAAGTATTTGGTTTTGCCACTAACAGACTTGTACTTTCCCCCTTCCCTCTCCCCTTTACTTGCGCATTCTCAATGACACTGGGCCTAGTAAGATCGTTGTTTTGTCCTCCCTTGTTCCCCATCCTTGCCTCGTCGCACTCTGAAACACTTGTGTATGAGCCCGATACAAATAAAATATCATATCATTTAACAATCATGTGTAACTGAAATTAATATCTTTCTTCCTACAAATATAATACTTTTTCGCTGCAACTGACATTTGATGTGGTCACTAAAATAAAACTCCTTCAGTTACAGATACTGAATATAATCCCATCCTTCATTCCAAGACTTGTCACCTGGAATCACCATTTTGTTGTGTAGGTGCTTAACAAATGCTCAATAAATAATAAATACCTCTGCAACTACTAACACACTGTATTTTGTCTTGCCACTAAAATATGACATATTCACTCATATCCATTGGATATAATCTCCTGAATTCCATAAATATAAAACATTTTCTATGCAACTAATAGTAAATGATATTTAGTCTGCCCGTTAAAAGATGACACAGTAACTTACAATCACTGACTATGATCGCATCCTGCCTACCAACAAATGGCTTTTTCCCTGCAACTGCCGTTACGATACAGAGACTACATTTAATCTCTCCCTGCCTACTAAGAATTATAAAATGTTTATTTGAAAACGATAGGTAGTAT
This sequence comes from Ambystoma mexicanum, assembly GCF_040938575.1. Lineage (NCBI taxonomy): Eukaryota > Metazoa > Chordata > Amphibia > Caudata > Ambystomatidae > Ambystoma > Ambystoma mexicanum. The sequence goes on along the minus strand of NC_090921.1, from coordinate 650,410,319 downwards.
TTGCTATGCCCACTAACATGTATTACAGTGATTTACAACCACTGGTTGTAATTTAAACTCGTGCCTGCCTGCCTCCAGATATTTCTGTGGTTTTCTTCTCACACTGACCAGTAATGTCACGTTTTTGTATGACACGCAACAGGCACAATGGCATGTAGTACACTCCACCCTGCGCAGATGTTACTGGGATTGTAAAACAACATTAGGTTACGAATGAGGAGTAGCTTTACAAAACCTAAATTGACTCATACCATATTTCTTAAGGTCTCAAATTTCAAATTAGAAGGAAAGGTACTTTACATTAATAATGACTGTGATGTGTTATACCGATAAAAATAAATTATTAATAACTGACTATGCATTAATGTACATTATTGGTTGAGTATTTATGATGTTCTCTGAGGATAAATAATAAAAGGTCTAGTATTTTTTAGTGTATTTTAGTATATGTTTTATTTATATTGTACAGGTGTTGAGATGTTTCAATTAAATCATTATTTGAATTGAAACATTCTGCCCAAATGTTCTAATGTCTATCAGCACTTTATTTACTTTTCCGGTTGATATATTAACCTGTTAACAATTGGTCATTATAAGTATGTTGCATCTATTACTGTACTTTAATGTCTTTTGGTTTTATGACGTGTGTCCACATAAATTATTTTTTTAGTTGAGTTGAGCATGTAGTAGAGTCAGGGGCCTATTTTTTTCCAACCCGTCCCCAAATTAAATCATCATTCAATTTCAATTTTCTACATGTCTCTTTACTAAATACTAATTACATTGTCTCCTCACCCACACCTTAATCATATCCATCTTCTACTTCTTCCTCATCTAAACCCTATTCCTTCAGCTGCTGCTCCAAACTCCAGCCTCATTTTCTGCCTAACAAAACAGAATTTTGCTTGAACCAAAGATAATGTTTGTAGTAACATGTTGGCATTTTCGGTTTATGTCTAAACAGTCCCAAGCATGCTGCGCGATAGACCCCTGACCCTCTTATGTGGCTTGCAGTGGATCTAGGTGCCTCCAGCAGGCATGTGGTATCTACAGCAGTGGGCTTTGATGCTGCAGGCCATTGGAACCAGGTAAATACTGACAATTCCTGTAACGCTTCACCAGTGATAGAATCGTTTCTGAAAAATGTGGATTTCAGCTTAATTTGGTGGATAAGATACAGTGTAAAATATGGAAGCTAGTTTTGGGTCAGTCTGATGTAGTGTATGGGTGAGGCGAAGATGAGAAGAAGTAAGTTTCGGAGTGACGGAGAGTGACAGTCCTGCGCCTGCTGGCAAGATTGCTCTCTGTGATTCGAATTTGCTGTTTGAGTCTGCTTGAGTCTTTCTACTAGCTCTGTACTGGTGGGTGGACCCACAGTACAAACACTGCCTGCAACCGCGGAGCGGCCGCGGAGTGACAAAGAGTGACAGTCCTGCACCTGCTGGGAAGACTGCTCTCTGTGATTCAAATTTGCTGTTTGTGTCTGCTTGAGTCTTTCTACTAGCACTGTACTGGTGGTTACACCCACAGTACAAACACTGCCTACAACGGCGGAGCGGCCGCAGAGGGACGGAGAGTGGCAGTCCTGCAGCCCTGGCAGGCAGCGCTGGCAGGGCGGCAATGCACCTCACTCCCCTCTCCCCCCCCAAGATGAGGACAAAGGACGCCATTTGAGAAGTGCCCGCCCACGAGTAACAACGAAAAAAAAGATGCTGGAAGGGCAAATAAAATCGAGGAATGGCCACCAACTAACATTAATGCTGAGAGGTAAAACTTTGATTCCTGCATTGGAATTAGAACTCAATATGTCATTGCCACTAACCTGCGTGAAACCCCGGTTGACGTGGTAGCTTCGGAGTAATCGGAAGTGTATGCAGCCCGCGTCCGCCCGGTCTCGCTTGTTTCGAGTCCCCAGCCTCTGCGTTCTCCTCGGTCGATTCCCAAAGAGGGGCCGCCGTGTGGAGGGGCAGTCGGGGCCTCTTCGAGCGTAGAGCCGGGAGCAGGCCCAGGGCGTGACAACAAGGCAGAGACTGCACCACCAGGATGGACCAGCCTGGGGGGGCCAGGTCCAGACACCGGAGAAAATTGAGCCTGTGAACGCTGTGAGGGATGACCAGCAAGCCAGATTGCTGCGAGCTCAGACTCCGGTGCTTCTGCTGGACGAGTACTTGGCCCCCTTCACAATCCTTAACCATCCTTAACCACCCAACGACTGGTTCACACAGTGCCTGTGATAGTGGCAGAACTTGAAAGGCAGCCACTACAGGCTACTCAACTACTGGGCTCAGCCTCCTCCAATTTGGATGAGATCACCACAAAGAAAGATACTTTGAATAAAAAAAGCGACAAAGAAATGCAGACTATACAGGGCCTGAGGAACACAAAAAAAGATTTCCTCGACCTATCAAAGGGTTGTGCAGGAAAAACAAACTACAGAACCAGAGACTTAAAATAGGTGTTCAAGCAGCGTCAGAGAGCAAATGATCAGCGCTCCAAACTGCAAAAAAGAGTAATAGAGCCCTTGACAGGCCCAACAGCATAAGAGATTTTTACAACATCAGACCTTACGCTTAAAATCTTCTTAGAGAGGAACTTACTGACGCAGAAATCCTTGAGGTGCTCAATGAATGTAACGCTCACCTGGTTCCCCCGGAGGCGCGGGTCTTGATCTGGCGAGGATACTGTCTTCAGTGTTAGGCGCAGGGTTCGTTTTGCTCCCGGACTGGGCCCCCTTCCCACCGACAGTTTAAGCTGAAGAGAGAGATGTCTGCAAGGGTAAACCAAGGTATTAGTGTTTGGAAGGTTCGGAAAGTTCCTAGCCCCTCTCGCCCTTTCTTTCCCCGTGGAACTGGGTTGATATTGCGCTTACCTTATATAGGTAAATGCCGGGCTCTCCATCCTGCGTCTTATGCAGGGGCGCTGGATCCAGTTGCTTCACTGGATGCGAGCTCTGCCTCTTGATAGCAGAGGATTTGCTGAGAGCGAAGACGCCATTAATGCACGAGCGTGCCTTGTAAGTATTAAAGTTCCTTTTGCCTTGTTTTCTTCTCTTTCAAAAGTCTTAAGTCTGTAAAGTCTATTTCTTTCCCTTTTCAGATGCTGTGACGATGAAGATTATCCTTCTAATGGCACGTAAGTAGAAAGACTGCACTAGCGCTTGAGAATGCTCCGTAATGTCTCTTTTGTCTTTGCAGGTGCTGAGGTGCAGCGCGAACAGATTGAAAGCGAGCATAACACAGGTAAGAAGTCTTGTAACTAAGCGTTACTAACCGATGTATCTTGCCTTGCAGGTGCCGGAATGCAGCGCGAGCTGAGTTGGAACGGGCGTAACACAGGTAAGCAGAACTTGTAGTTGAATATTACTGACCGATGTTCTCTCTCTTTGCAGATGTCGGATGCCGGAAGAGAAAGGCAGAAAAAGGCGCCTTGGATGCTGCCGTTGGATTAGGTAAGTAGATTCACTGCCTTTACTTTAACCTAACCTGTGCCTTTGTTTTGCAGGAGCTGCAGAAGACTGAAGAAGACTGAAGATTGGATTCCAGCAGGTTATTTCGTGTTCACAGGATCTGGAGCTGGAGGTTTCCTGGAGCTGACACGGTGAGCGTCCTGCTGCAGATGCAGAATAACGCGAAGCACGTGAAACCAATCGGGTGTGGTTTAAATAGCCTTCTGTAGTGCTTAGACGTCTCCTTCCACGGCCCCACCCAGGTAAGAAAAGAGTTCCAGATTTCTAAAAGAGTTCCTGTGTTCTGCTTCCAGGGAGTGGCTCCTGCTCCACCCAGACAGAAAAAGTAGTTCCAGGCAGAGAAGGATCAGGAGACCAGTTAGCTGGTAAGTAAGCAGCATGGTCTGCTACAGGTAGGTCCACCAAGCACTCTTATCCAATATGAGCCCGGCGCTTCCTGTGCCGGGACCAGTCACCATCATGAGCCTGGCGCCACTGGCGCCAGGACAAGGTCCAGAGGGTCCCTATAGGGACTGGCTGGTTCCTGGGATCAGAGTCATGGGCCTGCTTCCAAGTTCGTGGGGCAAGTCCTGACCCCTTGGAAGCAGGGATCATGACAGCACCCCCCCTCAAGGCCCCTCCCAAGGTTGACTTCTCCGGAGGTCTTGGTTTGTTAGGAAATGTCCGATGAAAATTCTTGATTAGTCGGGGAGCGTGTACATGTTCTGCAGGTTCCCAAGATCTTTCTTGGGGGCCGTAGCCTTTCCAGTCAATCAGGTAGTGTAGTTTTGATTTGGAGATCTTGGAATCCAGGATATTTTTGATTTCAAACTCAAGTTCTCCGTCAACTAGGATAGGTTCAGGAGATTTAGTCAATCGGGTTTCTGGTTGAACAGGTTTTAGTAGTGAAACATGGAAGACTGGGTGCATTTTCATGTGAGGGGGTAAATCCAACTTGACCGCTACTGGATTTATTATGGCAGTAACAGAGTAGGGTCCCAGGTATCTTGGGTTAAAGGTGCGTGGTCCCTTTAGGGGTAAATATTTGGTGGATAACCAGACTTGATCTCCTATTTGGTATTGAGGGGCTTCCTTTCGATGTTGATCTGCTCCTTTCTTGTATTGTTCCTTGGCCCTTTGAAGGTGGGTAGTAGCTTCCTTGAAGGCTTGGGTGATGGTTGAATGTAGGTGGTCAACTGCTGGTGTTCCAAGATCCTGAGGTGGATCCAGGTTAGAGGTTCGAGGATGATTACCATACAAAAGAAAAAACGGGGTCTTTCCGGTTCCAGAGTGGACTGAGTTATTGTAAGCGTACTCGTCTATCCAAAGGATGTCCTTCCAAGTTCCTCCTGTCTGTTGCAGCATGCAGCGTAGGTACTGTTCTAAAGTCTGATTGGTCCTTTCGGTCTGACCATCGGTTTGTGGGTGGTGACTGGTGGAAAGCCTCACATCAATTTGAGCTAACCGACAGCAACTCCGCCAGAAGTGGGAGATGAATTGACTTCCTCTGTCTGAGATTAAAACTGAAGGAAAGCCGTGCAACCGAACGATGTTTTCAAGAAATTCTCGAGCCAGGATTGCTGCTGACGGTAACCCCTTTAGTGGGATGAAATGTGCCATTTTTGAAAATAAGTCTACGATTACCAGGATTGTATTGTATCCGGAACAGGGAGGTAAGTCGGTGATAAAGTCCATGGAAAGGGTATGCCAGGGATGAGGTGGAATTTCAAGTGGTTGTAAGAGGCCTGCTGGTTTTTCCTTAGGACTCTTGTTCTGGGCGCACACTCCACAGGACATGACAAAGTTTCTGATTTCTTTTCTCCAAGATGGCCACCAAAAGTGACGCTTGACCTTTTCCGAGGTCTTGGCCATACCCGGGTGTCCTTCCATTAAGGAGTCGTGATAACAAGAGATGACTTGAGTTTGTAAGCTGGTACAGGGTAGATAAAGTCGTTCCTTGATGTATAATAAGTCGTTCTTTACTGTGAAGTCTTCCCCCTGAAGTTGCCATTTTTGTATGTCCGTTGGAGTTACAAGTTGTTTAACCTGGGTTTCAATTTCTTCAATGGATTGCATGCTGATCAAACCCAGGATTCTTTGTTCAGGAATAATAGGTACGAGCTCGGGGTTAACCATGTGTTCCTCTACTCCGATTCGAGAGAGGGCATCCGCTTTACCATTCTTATTGCCTGGTCGGTAGGTGATTATAAAATCAAATTCGGCAAAAAATAATGCCCAGCGAAGTTGTCTGGAGGATTGAGCTTTGGCTGATTTAAGATACTGTAGATTACGATGGTCAGTAATGACAGTGACTGTGTGTCGGGCTCCTAAGAGATAATGCCGCCAGGCCTTAAAGGCGGACTTAATAGCCAACAGTTCCTTATCGGTAATGGTGTAATTGATTTCTGGGGCTGATAATTTGCGAGACCAAAACGCCACGGGGTGCAACTGGTTGGTTTCTGGATCTCTTTGTGAAAGCACTGCTCCCATAGCAAGGCTGGAGGCATCGGTCTCTACGATGTAAGGTAGTTCCGGACGGGGATGTTTTAAAATCGGGGCGGAGGTAAATTTAGTCTTTAGCTCCTGAAAGGCTTGTTCTGCCTCGGTAGACCATTCAAAACGTTTGTTTTTTCTGAGGAGAGCTGTAATGGGTTGGACTACCTGAGAAAAGTCTGGAATAAACCTGCGATAGAAGTTGGCGAAGCCCAACATACTTTGAACCCCTTTTACAGATGATGGTGAGGGCCACTTGATTATTGCATCTACTTTCCTCGAGTCCATGTGAACTCCGTTAGGTGACAAAATAAATCCCAGAAATTCGACCTCAGTAACATGAAAGACGCACTTCTCTAGTTTTGCAAAAAGTTTGTGTTTGCGGAGCCTCTCCAGTACTGTGGTTACATGTTTTCGGTGTTCTGCCTCAGAGGACGAATAAACCAGAATGTCGTCAATGTATGCAACTACACACACATCAATGAGTTCACGGAGCACGTCATTCATAAAGAACTGGAATGCGGCCGGTGCGTTACACAACCCGAAGGGCATCACTTGATACTCGAACAGTCCATACTTGGTACGAAAGGCCGTCTTCCATTCATCGCCCTCCTTTATTCGCACCAAATGGTAGGCTCCTCTGAGGTCTAACTTAGTATATATGCAGGCGTTTTTGACTTGGTCAAGTAGTTCTGGGATCAATGGCAATGGATACCTGTTCTTAATTGTAATCTGGTTCAGGGCACGGTAGTCTATACACGTTCTTAAGTCTCCCTCCTTTTACTGGTCCAAATATTGCCTTAGGTGGAGATTTTCAGGTTCAGTAAGGGCATAAATCCGACTGCACGGAGGAGTGGATCCGGGAATCAGGTCTATCTGACAGTCGTATGATCTGTGGGGAGGCAAAGAATTAGCTTGGTCTTTCCGAAAGACATCTTGGAATTCCTGGTATTCAGGAGGCAGTTGCGGACTCTCAGAAACAGTTGCAGCTAGTTTGGTGGAGAGCTGAGGGTAGCAGGTAGAAGCGCATTCTGGAAACCGGATTGTCTTTGCTCGCCAATCAATTTGAGGATTATGTTTCTCCAACCAAGGAACTCCCAAGATGACTTGAAACTGAGGGGCCTTGATCACATCAAACACGATCTTCTCTTGATGCCCATCTTGGCTTACTAACGTTACTTCCATGGTGGTGTGAGTTACGGGTCCGGAAGCTATTTCCGTCCCATCCACGGTGGTAATGACGTCTTTCACCGTCTTTGGACAAAGAGATAGATTCATCCTGGCGGCCAGCTCACAGTCCAAGTAATTCCCGATTGCGCCACTATCAATGTATGCTTTAATGGCATGCATACGATTAGGTTGTTCAGGACTCACGAGGACCATGGGCATGATGAAATGCGAGGTCAAAGAACTGGTTTTAACGCTCGGCAAGCGGACCTCTACACTTGCCGGGCGAGGTCGTTTCCCGGCTCAGGATTCTCGGTACCTTTATCAGACGCCCCTACTATCTTCTTCTTGGGCTTCCCTGGACAATCTCGAAGAAAGTGCCCTGAGTTTCCGCAATAGAGGCATAATTGCAGTTGTCTCCTCCTTTCCCTCTCCTTTTGGGTTAAAGGTCCTTTTACACCCCCTATTTGCATGGGTTCCACGGAATCAGTTCCTTTCGTAGAACTTTGCGGCCTTGAAAAAGGTCGGGTTTCAAATCTGGATTGATCGGCTTTCCGATTCTGTAGTCGATGATCCAATTGCACTACCAGATCGATATATTCGGAACAGTCTTGTGGAGGATTTACCACTTGAGCCAGAACGTCTTTTAATTCCCCACGCAGACCTCTGTAAAACAGTGTGATCCTCTTATCCTCCGGCCATCCGGTTTCCACCACTAGTCTGTTAAATGATGCAATATAAGTCAGAAGATCTTGATTGCCCTGTCGTAGTGAAAGAAGTTCATTGTCCAAGGCCTGTCCCTGATAGTGCCTTGCGAACAGTTTCTCCATACTGGCTTGGAAGTCCTGGAAGTTATGGAGAATGGGGTCATCTTGAGACACTAAAGGAACAGACCAATCTGCGGCACTGCCACTGAGATAAGAGAGCACGAAGGCCACTTTAGCCTGGTCCGTTGGAAAAGCGGCGGGTCTGCACAAAAAGTGCAAGCGACATTGATTGAAGAACACAGCAAACCTTTTTGAATCACCTGAAAAGCGTTCGGGCGGAGCCAAAGGTATATTTCCTGGTAGATTGATTTGTACCGGATTCGAGGAAGCTGGAGGAGCGTGGCCCCCACTTGGGGTTGGTAGAGGAGTTTGTCCAGCTTGGGCTTGCAGCAATTGTCTAGCCAAATCGTCTGTTCGCTCTTTGGAGACCACTAACTCCCTCCTTAGGGCATTTGTTTCCTGACGTGCAGCGTGTACTTCCGCCCTCAACTCCCCGAGTAATTGGGCCAACTGGTCTGTGTCTGAAGTTTCCATTGCGCCTGGGCGGGAATTTTGTGGTAAGGCTTCGCGTTCTGTAACGCTCACCTGGTTCCCCCGGAGGCGCGGGTCTTGATCTGGCGAGGATACTGTCTTCAGTGTTAGGCGCAGGGTTCGTTTTGCTCCCGGACTGAGCCCCCTTCCCACCGACAGTTTAAGCTGAAGAGAGAGATGTCTGCAAGGGTAAAACAAGGTATTAGTGTTTGGAAGGTTCGGAAAGTTCCTAGCCCCTCTCGCCCTTTCTTTCCCCGTGGAACTGGGTTGATATTGCGCTTACCTTATATAGGTAAATGCCGGGCTCTCCATCCTGCGTCTTATGCAGGGGCGCTGGATCCAGTTGCTTCACTGGATGCGAGCTCTGCCTCTTGATAGCAGAGGATTTGCTGAGAGCGAAGACGCCGTTAATGCACGAGCGTGCCTTGTAAGTATTAAAGTTCCTTTTGCCTTGTTTTCTTCTCTTTCAAAAGTCTTAAGTCTGTAAAGTCTATGTCTTTCCCTTTTCAGATGCTGTGACGATGAAGATTATCCTTCTAATGGCACGTAAGTAGAAAGACTGCACTAGCGCTGGAGAATGCTCCGTAATGTCTCTTTTGTCTTTGCAGGTGCTGAGGTGCAGCGCGAACAGATTGAAAGCGAGCATAACACAGGTAAGAAGTCTTGTAACTAAGCGTTACTAACTGATGTATCTTGCCTTGCAGGTGCCGGAATGCAGCGCGAGCTGAGTTGGAACGGGCGTAACACAGGTAAGCAGAACTTGTAGTTGAATATTACTGACCAATGTTCTCTCTCTTTGCAGATGTCGGATGCCGGAAGAGAAAGGCAGAAAAAGGCGACTTGGATGCTGCCGTTGGATTAGGTAAGTCGATTCACTGCCTTTACTTTAACCTAACCTGTGCCTTTGTTTTGCAAGAGCTGCAGAAGACTGAAGAAGACTGAAGATTGGATTCCAGCAGGTTATTTCGTGTTCACAGGATCTGGAGCTGGAGGTTTCCTGGAGCTGACACGGTGAGCGTCCTGCTGCAGATGCAGAATAACGCGAAGCACGTGAAACCAATCGGGTGTGGTTTAAATAGCCTTCTGTAGTGCTTAGGCGTCTCCTTCCACGGCCCCACCCAGGTAAGAAAAGAGTTCCAGATTTCTAAAAGAGTTCCTGTGTTCTGCTTCCAGGGAGTGGCTCCTGCTCCACCCAGACAGAAAAAGTAGTTCCAGGCAGAGAAGGATCAGGAGACCAGTTAGCTGGTAAGTAAGCAGCATGGTCTGCTACAGGTAGGTCCACCAAGCACTCTTATCCAATATGAGCCCGGCGCTTCCTGTGCCGGGACCAGTCACCATCATGAGCCTGGCGCCACTGGCGCCAGGACAAGGTCCAGAGGGTCCCTATAGGGACTGGCTGTTTCCTGGGATCAGAGTCATGGGCCTGCTTCCAAGTTCGTGGGGCAAGTCCTGACCCCTTGGAAGCAGGGATCATGACAATGAATGTTTGCCTTTTCAAAAACAACGACGAATTGATGGCGACTCAATACATACCAACGCGCCATCAAACAAAGACAGCGAAAAAAATAACTCAGACTCCCAATACATCGGATCAACCTAGAGACAGTCTGCCTAGTCGCCCTATTCTGCCTCCCACAACTACAGTGGCAGATTAGATTTCAACAACGCAATTAGGGCTGCTTTCATTGCTGCCTGGCACAAATCCAGTACCAAATGACTCAGTTGCCATAAAGATGCCTAAAGAAGTGGCCCTTAAAACTGTGACATCGGCCAATTTTATGAAGGAAATTCCTCTGGAACATGAGAAACCTGCTACATCAAAGCTTCCATTAGTGCCTCACAAAGTTATGAAAGATCAAGCTGAGATTCCTCAACCATGCAGAGAACACAGTATGTTAGGGGAAGCTGGAGTTAACAAGCCTTCGCAGAAAATTAGATTACAAAGGAGTGGAAGCCCAAAGCACGAGAAAGTGAACCTTCAGAGACCATGCAGTGAACAAGTCCCTTGGGACCACCTAAATGTGGCCGCAAATCGAAGAAACTCATTGCAAGCACATAGAACATCCAGCTCTCAACAGCCATCACTTTCTCCACTCTGGATAGATTCACCTTCGAAAGGAAGACACCATCTCCCTACAGATTCTAACCTGGGGGCTCCGACAAAGAAACTGGATATGTTCTCGATAATGTTGACAGTAACGATCGCGTTGGTGCTGTTTATGAAGCTGTATGAAGCGGTCAGTGACACCTTGAAGGACCACACATCAATACAGGCCATGATGCATGGCAAGCTCATCTTTTTGGAGGCCTATATAATGACTTTGGACAATAAAGAAAAAAGACAGCCTTTGACTCAGGAGCCTTCATTAAAGTCGATACCAGCGTCACAGGCGCAAACCTCATCATCTGTGACCACTAAAGAGGTAGGGTCTCAAATGACAACGATCATCGACCTAACAGTGGGCACTAAAGGAAAATCTCCCCACAGAAGTGAAAAGAAGAAGAAACACCTGAAAAAACCAGAGAGGCTCATAAAGACCAATGTGCTGGAGCCAGTCTTTATACTTAATCGGCCCCTTAAGGACCCTCTTAAAGAAACAAGAAAAATGGCAAACCATAGTTGTGCGGGGGGATGACATTAGCTCTAGAAGAAACCATAACGGTGGAAACAACTACAGTTTATTCAAACTCGCCGAAAACAATAGACGAATTTTTGAAGAACGATGACGTAATGACCATGCGTCTACACCCTGATGACAAATCAACCTCGGAAGAGAGGGCAGTAAAGGAGCACAGGCCGCCCCAGGAACAAGTTAGACTGATTAAAACTCCCGTCCAAAATAAGGTGTGAAAGGAAGAAAAAGCAAACCACTCTCAAGAAGATAAAGAAAGAAAACCAAAAGGGAGAGGGAATGGAAATAACACGCTTGGACACCTTGCAGAACGATCTTGGAAACCAAGGGTTTCGAGGGAGAACGAATCCACACAAAATCCTAGTGACGATACGAGACATCAGCACGAGAGATCTCCAATGCTACTCTCGTCGCATAGAGATAATAAAAAGATTACTAAAACGTACAGAGTGTCATCTAATCGCCGGAATATCCTCAATAGTCCTATAAAGATTCACTATATATTGAAAACGGATATCTACAATAAGGTCACTAAGAAAAAGGATGCCACTAGATGGATTCTAAAGTTGGAGCAAATTGAGGGTAATGACGGTGAAGTTATCCTCAATCGAAGAACGGTGCTAGCCCTATTTAGGTATATTCCAAACTTGCAACGTCTAAAATCAGAGGATCTACTCATCGTTGACCCGAGCCAAAGAAACCAGAAAGCCTTAACTTATTTGTACATCGCCTCATCAACAGTAAAACGCCAACTAAGAGAAGAAACAAAAAGCCTATTAAAAATGGGCTACGATCTTACCGAATCCACCAGAGTGGTGAACACAAAGATAAGGCCGAACCTAGTTAACTTTACAGTTGGTCCGACACAAAGCCAAGAAAACGCTCAACATATACGAACTGTAAAGAACGTTGGAGGCCCAAAATGATAATCTCATAGTGAACAACAAAAATAGTGCTTCTGGTAAAATAAGAGAACGTCACAGGATGAAACATTCAAAGTCCCTCCCAAAAGAGCAAAGCAGACATGTCACTCCATTACCCGATAAAAACAGTGTTAGCAGTGCGAAGAGCAACAAATGGGCCCTTTCTCCTGTCCATCGAGAAACTAATAGAACAACTAGTCAAGTCACACTTGGAAAACAGGATACTGGCGAAAAAACCTTGGCAAGAAATTTTCTACACAAAGTCTGTGGTCCTGGCTACCGAAAGCCTTGTCAACGCAGCAAAAAAGATAGCAATTCCGAATACTGAGCATAGCAAACAAGTGAACACAATCTCAAACAAGTCAACGAAGCAAATTATGTGTACGATAAAACCTTGGTGGATAAAAGAAAAGAGCTAAGAAAAGTAAAGAGGGAAGCTAAACTCTTAGGGTCAGCAAGGGCAAACCTGGTAGTGATAGATGCCACGCGAAGATACAAAACATGGCTTAAAAACCATTGCATAGCGCTGTATCAAAAGATGCGGAAAACATTCAAAGAGCCATAAGTGGCAACAAAAGTAGGGAATTTTAGTCTCTTTTAAACTCGACCAGACCAACAGAAGAATCGTCGATACTCGCCAGCATAGGAGAATCAACCTGTGTCAACTTCTTTAAAACTTAGTTTCAACACCCGAAGAATAGCCCAAAGCCAAACCAGAGTTTGGAGTTGCCAGAATGGGCCTGTTTAGATGATAAAGAAGAGATAACCTTGTTGATCAAGAAACTCAATAATTCCAGAGCGCCAGGTCCCGATGGAATCACGAACATTGACCTAAAGGCATATCCGGTCAGAATGGGCAGACCTTCTGAGCAAAATATTCCGAAGATGTGCAGAGTTGAAATCGTTCCCTCCATCGTGGAAATCGGCAACGGTGGTGCCAATCTTTAAAAAAGGAAACAAGAGCGATCCGGGAAACTACCGACCGATTGCCCTACTGGACTGTATTGGAAAGGAGTTTGGGTCCATGCTCCTACGAAAATTCAAGGTATGGGCAAAAGAGGCTCCATGTGAGGACTACCTGCAAACAGGTTTAAGAAAGAGGTACTCCATACAAACCCGGTGAATGTTTTGAACAGAGTAAAAGAGCTAGATTGGATCATGACAGGTGAAGCAGCAGCCGCCAACAAATTGACCCAACATCTACCAAATGATCCCAGGAAACTGAACGAACTACAACCATTCATTAAGACGTTTCCCTGGAAACAGGCTTAAAAACTTCAAAGATTTACTTGCTACTTTTGTAAAAATCTATTTGATTAAATACAAATAATAAAAAAAATAATAAGTTTCACTTATTTATTTTACAAGTTACTTAAAGATAAATATACATGAGCCCCACTTGCTCTCCAGTCCCTCTGTCCGCCAGCTCCAACTGTTGATACTCACGTGACCTCCTGGAATCCTCCTGCATACACATAGCATTCTTGTGGTCACCTGGAACATCTGCGTGGCCCCCCTTGGCACAAGCCACACTGCACATCCTCTTCTCTTCACAAAGCTTCATTATGCATCTTAAGGAGCTTCAGGGTTCTTTTCTTCTACATGTATTCTCTGACGTACTTAGGCTTCTGATAGCACCTCCCAGTCCTCGAACAGAAAGGTTTGCCAGCTGTACAACTAGTCATGGAAAGAACTCTAAACCTGCCACCCTGATCACTCTTGCCAGTCTCACTCCTCTCTCCTTCTTCTCTTCTCATCAAAGACACCCTTTCCATATACCACACTCTGCAATCTTCCAACCTAACTGCATGCTTGAAAACTTCTCTCACTTTGTTTGGCTTCAACCACCTACAACATCCATCCCTTAGAGCAGAATGGGGGGGTTAACTTTACCCTAACCACATCCCCCACAGCGGGAAGAATGTTGTTCCTCCTCGCACCAACACCATCACATGCCCACTTGTTCCTCAATTGGCCTTTCCTGATATTTTCCACCAGACTCCCCAATCTGTTCTCTGATACAGGAACTCTACCCTTCCAGGCTGGTACTAGTTTGGTGTTAGCTTTTCTGCCCCAGCTAAGTTCAAATGGGGAAATACCAGTGGTGCAATGAGGGGTGAATCTGTGAGCCAAGACAGTGGGGGTCATTACGAGTATGGCAGTAGGGGCTTAACGGCACTGTTAAGGATGGCGGCATATTCCGAGGTCCCTTAGCAGGTCCCAGCAGGAACGGCTGGTCTGACCAGCCATTCTTTGCAGGACCCGTTAAGGGGCCTTGGAGTTAATAACGGGCCCGCAATTAGCGGGCCCATTATTAGCGCCTTCCCCATTCCCATTGAGCCCTATGGGGGCTCAAATGGGAATGGGGAATGGTTTACTGAATGGTGACTTACTGCGTCCGCATAGGTCGGAATGTCCCGGTAAGTCCCCATTCAGTGAGATCAGACCCGGACCCGGGTTTGGAGGCAGCCATGGCGCTAATAGCGCCATGGCTGCCTCCAAACTCGTGATGACCCCCAGTGTCTTTTACAGCTCTCGTCCAATATTTGCCATTGGCCCAGGCCCATCTGATTGCTTCTTTCAAAACATTTTAAAACCTTTCCTCTCGAGGAATGGGTAAGGATGATACTTCCTGAACTACTTCTTGATCTTTCTCCTCACCGCCCAGCTCTTCCACTGTTGTCATCCTCGACAAACAAGCCGCAGCATAATTCCTCACACCTCACACATAGTATGTAGTAGACTACGTAATGATACTCTTGGAGTTGAGATTTCCATCTCCTCATGTGAGCTGAGACTTTATCCAATCCCTAGGAGGCCAGCAAAGTTGGTGAACAGCTTCAGAGCTCGTCGGGTTCCCTTGACATATAAGTGAGGCAGAGATGAGAAGAAGTTTCCATTACTTATTTTACAAGTTACTTAAATATTAATGAGTCACACTTGCTCCCTAGTCCCTCACGTTCCCTCCTTAAATCCTCCTGCCTACGCGCATCATTCTCTGGGTCACATGGAACATCTGCGTGGCCCCCACTGGATACAAGCCACACTGCACCTGACAATCACAGCATACCACAATACAGTACAGTGGCACTTTGTGATCAATGGTGTTGAAAGCTTCTGAGTGATCCCATAGAAACAGTCTGCACAGTTTGCCTTAGTCTCCGGTGGTGAGTTTCTCCTCTCTTGTTTATTTATTTATTTATTTATGTTGGCATTTATTGCAGCGCACAAAACCCTTGGGTATCTAGGCGCTAGCGACATTGAGGGATGGAGGAGGGTGAGAAGGGGGTGGACAAGGGTGGCAGATAAAGAAGGGGAGCAGATGAAGACGGGGGGTCGAGTCTGGATGGGTGCTGCTTGGGGTGGAACATAGATTTCAGGGTTTCTTTGCATCCTGACGAGCATTGGGTCTGAAGAAGGTGCTGTATTAGGTGAACAGCTAAGCCTTTAGATTTTTGCGGACGGTCCAGTAGGCAGGTTCCTTTCTGAGGACCGGTGGGAGATTGTTCCACAGTCTGGTGCCCATGACGGGCAGCTCTTGCTCCCCAAGAGAGGGCACTGAAGTTTGGGATCTTGAGGAGGTGACAGTTTGTGGATCTGAGTGGTCGTGCGGGGAAGTATTTCTCCACGTAGCGCGAGAGGAAGGTCGGGCTGTTTTGGAAAGGACTCTGTGGACTATGGATAGAGTTATGAATTTGATCCTCTCCCGGATAAGACGCCAGTGTCCGTCTCTCCTGGCTTCTGAGATGTGGTAAAATGCGGAGAGACCAGTGGCCTCTTGGAGGGTATGGTATGCTCAGTAATGGGGTTTCAAGTCAGACAGTGGATTAAAGTGGGATAGGGGGTGGTTTCCACTGCAAAACAGGGCTTTGTTCATAGGCTTTTTTCATGAGACTTTAGGAGGAGAGCAAATTATAAGTGAGGTGAGGGAAGTGATAATAGTGCTGAACATGTTATCATACATGAGAGGGATCCAAAGGGCGAGATATTTAAACATTGTGTTTTTAATTTTATTTTTGTATTGTGTTATATTGGATAAATATAACTTTTAACACAGATTCATAGCAAACTACATCCATTACATACACTAAGTTTATATATAGGAATTAATACATAAATCTACATTTCTGTATAAAGTTAATCAACGTTAGTTCATCACCATAACCTACTGGCAGAGTCCTCCACTCTGCTGTTTAAGAGCACTTCACCTAAACAGCACAACCCTTGCTAGATTTCAAAATGGAAGTAAGTATGACGCAGGCCGAAATTGAGATGTATGTAACTGGGATACAGAAAACAACAATCTCTCCTTCCTCTCTGTTTCTTTTCCCTCTCCTTTCTCGTAAAGCAAGCGGAGCGACAACACCACAGTCTATCAGACTCAGAGGGTTACAGACAAGGGGGCGGCAAGGTCCAAAATCCCCCCCTGATGTTCAACGTGATGGCGTGTTTATTACAACCAATCAATCTCTGTAGCATAAACTCAGGAAACCCACTTCAACCCTCTGGGCTTTTTCCACTGTCAGACCAAGTGAGGTAAAGTATGTGTACAGGCAAGCTCGGCATGCCAGAGGACGCATGCCAGAGGACATATGCATAAGAAACGCAGCTTTAAGAATGTAATAATGACTACCAGGGCTGCTGACACTGACTTTGCTGAACGCTGACCCATTCTGCCCTGTGCGGTCGCCATGGAATGCATGGGGCTAGGGCCTGCAGGAGGAGGATGTTTGTTGAGTAGGTCACTGTTAAAGGTGTTGCAGGATTTATGGCACGTAGGCGTGATTGGTGAGCAGAATTCCTCACACAGAGGCGCGCTATAAATGATCAACGCGAGTCAAGATGTCTTACTACCCATTCGAAGTTTTGGAAACCAGCACTGGACAGCACAGGCGGACTGGCCTATGGGGAAAGGGGATGGAAAAGCCGCGTTAACATGAGAGACTACGCCCCCTTGGAGGAAAGTAGGTTTTTGTCACACCGTTTATATTAATTTGTCTCGGGAGGATAGCTCAGGGGCAACGTGCTCGCCTTCGAAGCAAGACGACATGAGCAACGTAAGTTCGATCACCGGGTCCGCGCTTAGAGACCTAAATAACCGATTACTATGTTACAAATGACCAACGTGTATAGCACTACAGTTTACAAAATCAGGAACTGGTGCACTCATTTGCACGGGTATTTAGTCTAGAGAGGAGTCCCTCCACTAAGCTGACACTATTCAATTCCACCTTTTATTCACTCAGTGTAGTGTGCAACAAATGCTTTTTAAATCCAGGTAGGATGAGTTGTAGTGTGCAGGCCGTGTTTTCGCATGCATTTGCACAAAGATGCGAAGTTGAAGGTTTTCTTGCAATCAGAAATACTTTATTTCAAGACGACTTGGAATCAGGGTTTGTACATTTGTCCCCGTTCCTTTCCAGAAGAGCTGATGTGTAGCACCTACCTGAATGTTTAGGGTGTAATGACAATGCTTTTGCTTGAGGGGAAGAGGAACTAGCAAGTGTTAACCTGGTTCCCTGAAATGTAGATTCATTCATTGGTGCTTTGTCAGAGGTCAACCAATCAACCTCGGAGATCAGATGCAGATTTAAGGCAAGGGGCCCAGAAGGCAAGAATTAAGCAAGCATTGGCAAGACAGTATTGACGTTTGCTGCTGTTCTTTGCATTTTGCATTTATAGGCGCCGGTGTGCAAGGAGAAGAGTGCAAAGGTTCAAGGGAGAATGCGAGCTGGGATGCAGGTATTGGAGAGAATGAGAAGGCCAAGGAAGAAAGCCACCGAGAGAGGGTGCCCGAATGGTGAGCAAGAGGAGGTATGAGCAAACAGGCTGAGTGGGGGGTCAAAAAGCAAGGATGTGAGGGAAAGGATGAGAGAAAAAGTAAGGGCTGCAAGCAAAAAGCAAAAGTGAGAGTTGAGACGATGTGATGAGGGGGCAAGAGGGGAGATATTCAAGGGTACCAGGATGAGGTGGCGAGTTAGGGTGTGGGGAGGAAGGGTGCAGAAAGAGAGATTGTGACAGCCTAAGGTGGGAGAGAGAGAGACAGGGCAAGGAGAAAGAGTGTGAAAGCACACGGAGAAAGAGTGTGAAAGCACAAGGAGAAAGAGTGTGAAAGCACACGGAGAACGAGTGTGAAAGCACAAGGAGAAAGAGTGTGAAAGCGCAAAGACAAAGAGACTGAAAGTAGAAGGAAAAAGAAGTGAAAAGGCAAGATGAAAGAGATCGAAAACCCATGGAGAAACATAGGGAGATAGTGTATGGAGAGAGAGTGACAGTGCACAGAAAGAGAGAGTGGGTGAGCAAACGGGGAGAGAGTGAAAAAACAACCATATAACGAGAGTGTGGCAGCTCATTGGGAGTGTAAAGGTGCACAGAGTGTTAAAGTGCACAGAGATTGTCAAAGCGTATAGTGAGTGTGCCAGTGCACAGAGACAGAGTGTGATGCTTGTGGGCTTGTGCAGAAGGGATGTGGCCTAGCAGTTCAGACTGGACTGCCTCTTTTGGGATGGGTCCAATCCTGATGTGCATATGGTCTTTCCCCTTTTATAATGGCGTGCAGGCAAAGAAAAATGGTCTGGAGGATTGCCCAGAGCAATTCCAGAGGTTAAGATTAATTCTAAACCTTCCAGCCATCACCTCTTTTGTTTTGCTGTAGTCACCCCGAGTGAGACGGGTAGGCCCAGCATTGGGTTCTGTGCCTGCTGGGCCTAGAAACTGTGGATGTAATTATAGGGGTAGACAGGGGGTTTTGTCACCCCGCAACTTCTCTGGCATGCCTTTTTGTACCCCTCATCCTTTGGAGGGAGATCAGGGGGGCCCCAATGATCAATGATGTAATTGGACAGCGCAAGCCCGGCTGGGGTGCTCAGCAGGGCTTACGTTGTCTCATTACATAATGCAGAGATGCCTGGCAGCCGCACTGCAACATATTTGGGGCTGGGATGCCCTGCGTGGCTCAGTCCCTCACCCTGGCTGGCCTGACTCAAAGTCATTAGCCAGGGTGCTGAACTGGGTGTTGCAGGGCCTGGCGCATGTGTTGTCATGCTAGCAGCAGCAGTTCCGGGGGCCAGCGGCACAGAGCATCGCTTTCCGGCTTCGTGTTCGTGCGACACACAGACAGGAACTAGGAAGTTCATTCAGCTTCCTGGTTTCTGTCTCGAGGCGCGTGAGTGAGAAGAGGTTAGGTCGGTGTACATGAGGTGTGGCCCGGGCCGCATTTGAAAGCAGAGCAGAGGTACTTTAAAAAAAAGTTTTTAATTGTGTTTCTGCATGTTTGTTGGGGAGCTCTGTCCAAGCCCTCTGAGGCAAAATACATGCAAACGTCCTAATTAGCATATGGATTGCATCAACAGAAGTGACTTCACAGAAAACGACATTGGAAGGCGCATCATCAGTTGTGATACTTGGAGGCACCATGTGACTTTAGAATAAGTTGCCATAAATAAGCCAAGTGACAAATAATTTTGTGGTGCAAAATACCTAAATTGCACTATTGTTATACGTGGAGCGACTCTATCGTCATTAGCCTTTTTCCATTATAATAGCATGATACATTAATAAGCTTTCAAGTGAATCAGAATCACTTACAGAGCTGCCGATAAGGCACAATGTGATTAAATAATTTGCTCAGGATCACACCCTTGGATAAATGGTGAAACTGGGATGTAGAAAATGTGCCTGACCGTGCACATATTTCCAGGCTTAATTGATATAGATATTTATTAAGGTTTTGCTTTACATTTCATGTGCTTATTATTTATATAATACATATAACATATAATTATTTATAGCAATGCATTGGAAGCAATCCACATTACATAATAAACTAGCCTTTCATAGTAAACTAACCATACACTATATACATTGTCATAAAAATATGTTGAGCAATGGGAGTATGGCTTTAGTTTCATTCTCCCCATTCTGCATGCAAAGTGACAATAGCATCATGCTGATTAATGTGAGACTAACTAATCCTCTTTGCGTTTTAAAGCCATGGTCATTATTTCATAAACATACAACATTATGCACCCTTCTCACTTCTGATCACTCCCTCCCATTCACATGTCTAAAGGGACAAAGGTCCCTGCTAATAGCATCCCACTCCCTCCCATCAGTGCCTAATGGCTCACATTGTAATACTCTGTTGATTCAGAGCAACGTGAGGACCCTCTGCTGCCCGGCACTCCTTGGGACATGGCCTGGCAGCGGGGCACCTCTACCATTCGGAAGGGGTGAGGAGTCCTGCTGCCAAGACAATGAGAGTGCTGAGCAGGAATTGCTCAGCCCACATTGTCCTGCCAGTGGAACACTTTTGCTGTTGGGCACCCTCTTTGGGGTGCCAAATGGGAAAGGTGTCCCAATAACAAATGTCCCGGTCGGGCTCTTAAAAAAGCTATGGGGGGCAGCTTCACCACCCCCTAGCGACTCCCCGCTCGGTACTCCACTGCTTGGAGCCATTTGAACTCAGGAACACATACCTTAATCCGAATCTTGTAGAAAAAATCTATAAGCGCGTAGACAAATAAGGTGTTATGCAGAACCCAAGTTTGGAGATATATGGCATTTAAAAATCTATGCCAATTTTACTTGGTCACCCACTGCACTGCATTAACCAATGGTTTCTGCCTTTGAATGAAAGGAAAAATCTGGCAAATTGCTGACATTCCAGTGAATCTGGTCTTTTTCGGCCGTGGCTTTAAAGTTCAGCTAGGTCAAGTCAACATAGCCCAAAATTTCAGGTATCAGGGGGTGATGAAGTCTGGTCTGCTCAATGGACGTTGCGCCACTGTTGCCATGTGTTATTGTAAATGTACATATAAATGTTGTGTGCACACAGTCTATGTCAGTGGAGGTGCTGGTTGAATTTGTGTGTGAGTGAGAGTGTGTGCAAGCATATGTGTGTTGACTTTTATGTCTGAATGAATGATGAATAATGCATTGTTTGTATGTTCTAGTGGAATTAAGTTTGTGAATGTTATGTTGTGTCACTGGGTGCATGGCAGGCCGGCTGAAGATGTGTTTGGGACCAATTGATTTTTATATGCACGCCACCAGTCTCATGGAAGTTATAACAGAGCGTCAGCAATGGACTCTTGTGGTGTAGTAGTTTAGTGTTATGCCTCAGGGATTTAGTGTGTTTGACCGACGTACAAAATCACAGCTGAATTAACCGTAGTAATTTTCGCTGCAAATACATTTTTACCTCGGTACAAAAAAGCAAACCCATGTCCCCTAAAACCGCCAGTACACCCATAAACCCCCCACTTACCTTTTCTCCATCCGCTTCCTCTCCTTTAACCTGCAGCGTTAGATACATCCCTTTAACGCGGGCAGATCTGATGCTGCAGCGTCCCTTTTCTTCTTTTTTTTTTGGGTCCCCTACCACCGAAGATGAGGAAGTGGGGGACATTCGACCACATTTTTGTTTAACTATTTGCCCGAAACGATCCCTCAGAGCCACCATCCGCCCTCCCTTCACCCCACCCCTTTCCTTCAGTTGTCATGTCCCCCTCCAACATTTTCAGCAAAGTTACTCCACTGCTAGAAACCCAAGCTACCCCTCACCGATGAGGCCTAACAAGGCCAAAATATGTTTGAGGATGCTTGTGGTCTCGTGCAGAAGGGATGTGGCCTAGCAGTTCGGGCTGGACTGCCCCTTTTGGGGTGGGACCAAGCCTGATTTGCATATGGTCTTTCCTCTTTTGTAATGGCTTGGCAGGCGAAGAACGATGGTCTGGAGGGCTGCCCAGAGCAATGTCCGAGGTTAAGATTAATTTTAAACCTTCCAGCCAACACCTCCTTTGTTTTGTTCAAGGTGAGAGTGTGACAGTGCAAGTAGAGAATGTAAAAGAGATTGACATTGC
The DNA here is from genome assembly GCF_040938575.1 of Ambystoma mexicanum. Taxonomy (NCBI): domain Eukaryota; kingdom Metazoa; phylum Chordata; class Amphibia; order Caudata; family Ambystomatidae; genus Ambystoma; species Ambystoma mexicanum. Next base: position 650,388,497 of record NC_090921.1, on the reverse strand, counting down.
AAGGAGAGAGAGTAGTATAGTGTCACAGTGCAAGGAGATTGACAGTCTAAGGAGAGAGAGAGAGTGTATAAAAAGGGAGAGATAAAAAGCAAGCAGCGAGAGAGAAAGTGGAAGTGGAGAAAGAGTTGGAGAGTTCATGAAGAGAGAGACTGAGAATGCACGAGTTAGAGAAAAGTACAAGGAGAGAGAGGAGTGCAAGGAAAGAGCAAACATGAGAGAACACGTGCAAGGAGAAAGAGAGTGACAGTGGAAAGAGAGTGAGATAGTGACAGTGCAAAGAGAGGGATTGACAGTACCAGGAGAGAGTGTGACACTACAAGGTGAGAGAATGAGAGACATTTCAAAGAGAAAACAGTACAAGGAGAGAGGGTCAGAGAGTGTCATAGTGCAAGTAGAGAGCATAGGAGAGTGTGACATTGCAAGCGTGAGAGTTGGAGAGTGTGACAGTGCAAGGGGTGGGAGACAGAGTATGGCAGTGCAAGGAGAGAGTGTGACAGCACAAGGAGAGAGTATGTGAGAATGGGGTAAGGCGTGACTGACGAAGTGAGTGAGATATATATATAGAGAGAGACAGAGAGACAAAGAGAGAGAGAGAGAGAGGACACACAACCAGTCTCACACATAGTGACTCACTCTCACACACACAGCTTCAAATACATTCTAACATGTATGCATGTATACACCGTTACTTTTCTTCTGTCTCAAGTACGAAGGCCTCCCACATGCTCTTTGGAATTGAAAAGAAGTATAGCATGACTTGATCATGAGGAATTGCCAAACTGACCTCTCACTTTCAAGTCTGGCTGACAAACAAAAGTCAACTGGACCTTGGTTACTCTCTCTACCTTTTGTTAGCCATGAACATTCACATTGTGAGGGTGGGTGTGGATGAGAAGGCAGGGGTTTAGAGGGGGATGTTGGTGATGGAAGGGAGGTACTTTGAGGGTGAGTGTTGCGGAAGACAAGGCAGGAGTTCAAGGATGGAAGCTCCAACCTGACCTTTCTGACTTTCTTTCATGCAGTCTGTTTAATGCTGGGAGCAAGCACTCTCTCCTTGCTCGCCACCAGCATCTCCAAATTGTCACTGATAAAGTGCGCTTTGTGGAGACATTTTTCAAAAGCCTGCTGTGAACCTCCTGCTTAGAGAACAACAAACACATTTTAGCTTTTGTGTGCTGGAAGTCTGGGCATCCCAGTCACTGTTTTGGTAGGTTGGGTGGTGAGCACCTCCTTCTCTGCATCCTTCATGAACTGCAGATCTTCTTGTGGTGACTATGTTAGGAATCTGTTATATATGTTAGAATATTTGGGGTTCATCACCACATACTTACTTTAGCAGGACCCATTGTGAGAAGTTACAGAAGCATGAGTGGGCGAGAAAGAGAGAGAACGAGCGAGGGAAAATGAGGGGGAGAAAGATAGAGAAGCAGTGAGGGTCAGACATTGGCAGTAATTGCCATTGTCAGAGGTCTGAGGAACCAACATCAGCAAGCACATAGCGCTCCATAGACTTCAGTGGGCTCTAACCCGCAAAAACAAGATCATCTGATTTCACTCGTACTGGAGAGCCCAAAAGCTGAGCGGTGTGCTATATCATAACATAACATAGCATACTGTACTGAACAGTAGTAGTAAGGTGCAAAAGGGGAGCGCTTACCAATTGTATGGTACAATACATACTCTGTTCAATACCGAGCATGTTGTTCTTCCATACCACGTACCAGATTTGTGGCCCATTTGCACTACAGGGGTGGGACTAGTCTTACAAACTCTGTCTGATCAAAGCAGAGTTTGTGTGGCAGGATCGGGCCTCGGAAAAGTTTGCTTCATGGTCGGGGGGGTATTGTAGGCCAATACCCAAAAGAAAGGTAATGCACTGGATTTGCCTGGAATTTTAAACATACTCTGGACTTTGTCCAGGACAAGGAGACACGTGTATGCTGATTGCGGCACCACTCACATTTTGGCAGAGCTGAATGTGAAGTGTGAACATTTGGAGAAGTGGAAGCAAGGAATACTTGTTTAGTAACCCTACTTTTTCTTTGATTGTGTTGTGATGTATAACAGTAGTTATACATTCTTACAGTATCTGTCCTGGTCTGTCCTTTGTTTCTTGCAAGGCAGGGGAGGCATTTGATAGCACTGTGCTTTAACTTTCTCGCCTGATGCAGGGCAGGCATGACTCCATTACGAGCATACAGTTGCCATACACCTCTGACCTTCTAAAAGCTTTCTTATATATAGAAAGGGGAATTGCATTGGTTTAAAGATTCAAAACAACGCTAGATTTGACTTGGAGAGGCCTGTTCACAATTTGCAGATGAAGCTAGGCATTACTGCAACCTTGTTTTAGGTCACAGGACTGGACTGGCCTACTGGGTACTCTGGAGATTTCCCGGTGGGCCTCTGCACCCTGGGCATCTTTTGTATTTAATTTTCACGTTCTCTCATAGGAAAAGGGTTAGGCCTGCTTAAAACGTGTAATAGTGGGCCACTTTGAACAACATTTTCTAGGGCCTCTTTTGGTTCCCAGTCCGTTGTAGGCAGGATTTGCTTCTAGGCCCTTTTCACTGATCAACAACTTTGTGCTTTGCAGATCGCAGCTGAGGAATTCCAAAATGGATCTCCTAGGACCAACACCAGTTATGCAAGGAATGCCAGTCCTGGACCTGATGTATGGAAGGTACAGTGAGTGCATATCATGGCGATCAAAGATGAGGTCTTCAACCTGTGCCTCTCTGGAAGATGTGTACCATAACTCCCTTAACCAGTCATCTTTGGCCATGCTGGCTGGGGTTGATGGCAGCTATAATCAAAAACAACTGTAGGGATGGAGGTTATTTAGATCTTGCACTGGCAAGAAAGGAATGCTAGGGTATTTTTTTGATGATTTCAAATATGCATTTCCAGTGATGTGATGGGCCCAAATAGTGGCATATTTCACCATGCGTCAACCTTAAATCTACCTTTGGGAAGAACCATGCTAATGTTGTCCTTTAATGGAACAGCAGCTATGTGTCTGGGGCTCAGATGACCATAATCCCAGAGTCTTTGGTTTTCAGCTTTTAGTGTTGCACTGTTCATGGTAACAAACAATTGTTCAAAAAATAACTCTGTGGTACATAATTGTTGATTTTAGTGCTGCATTGAACATACACGGAATGTCTTACCTGCCCCCCACTCTAATCCTGACCACAGGTGCTGGCAAGGAACTGTCCCCACATGCAAATCAGGTAGATGATAGATAATCACCTTGGAGACATGGAAGTGTACACTATACTGTACCACCAGATGCAATGCTTGAAAGTGATTGCCACTTTGTAGCTGAGTGTATAGTCCTTTTGTAGCCGAGTACGTTATAATGCACGAGGATGGGTTGAAACCTATTGTGAATTTTCAGGCTTCAATATCACAATTGTAATTGTGAAGTAGCACGAGCATTCGCCTACAAGGGCAAGGAGCAGGGTGAAATTCATGTTTTCATCAATGCTTTTTGGATCGGGAACTTTTAAAATATATTGTTTTTGTTTGAAGTCCTCAAGCATCAGCATAATCTCTATACTAAAAATATATGCAAAAAGGAAAAAATACGAGGAAACAAAACTGAAAAGCATAAAGCATAAATACAAAACATAATCAATAAATGCAGTAGGCGTAAAACGTATGAATTATTGAAGGCAAAAAAGTAGCAGTGGCAGATCGAATCCTTAGACGCAGTTACTTGAGGGATGTCTCTTGATGAGACATTGGTTCTGTTGACGAGGGGTCTGAAGTCTATCACTGTTAAAGAGGCGTTGAACTCCACCTGTGTCGCAGTCTCCACCTATGTCGCAGTCACCTCCAACTCATAGTGCGCCGAAGCCAGGCACAGGGCATGAAATTGCAGCTACTCCCAACCTCCCTTCAATGGCAAGGAGACAAGTCAGGGTGTAATGATGATCAGCATCTCAAACAGCTGTGTGCAAGCAATACCGAAAATAGTTTGGGGCCAAGCCAGCACCTAGATCTGTGCCTGATATGGCCAGTTAGACCAATAAACATAGCAATAGTGTTGGAATGGCCTAAGCATGAAGAACAAGAGGGTGCTTTATTGGAATCATCACAAAGCAGTGACTATAATGTCGTAGCTTTACGCAAATGTAGCTCCCAAGTTTAGAAGCCAAAAGATTGCTGTGACTAAGCGTGAATCCATTTATTCACCCGAATCTTTAATATCCTGAATTCGCGCTACATTTGGGAAACTCTGCACTTTATGGGTTTTTAAGAGCATCAGATAATCAAGTTTGGGCATCCAGATTTGCCGGTCCATATATGGAACTTTCTTCTGGTGCAGTTACTAACAATCTTTCAGAGAGGCATAAGGGTAAATTAATTCACAGTTTATTTGGGTGTTGCAGCATTTTATGTAGCCAGGGTTTTTAGGCATTGATTTTATTGTTGATTTTACGCACTGCAAACAGCATATAATGTAAGCATATTCAGGGGATTATCTCGAGGGCAATTTGCGTGTATGTTTTTTTTTGCTGGGGTGGCGTGATTGAACACATGCTTAGCCTCGATTTGGCTGAGCACAAAAGCTAAAATGAGAACTCGTATTCCATATAAAATGTATTTGATGGAAGTGGAAATGTCCTTGAGGTGCTCTGGGAAAATATATGTGCCTTACTGATCACCCAGGCAATTGAATTAGCGGGAGGGTGATTGGGTGTGTGACACAGCACAAAACCCACCTGAAAGGAGGAGGAATTTGTGTTGGGATGACTAGATTGAAAGCATTTATACACATGACTTACTTGAGCCATGCAGCATAGCAGATTCATTAGCACTTCAATTCCTTTTCAAATGTATCTTTTGAGGAAAGGGTACAAGTATTTGAGGAAGGATTGTTGATTAAACATGTGCTCAGTCATGACTTGGGTGAGCACAATAGCTGATATAAGCATTTGAATTTGTTGCCAAATGTATTAACACATTTTAAGCAAAGGGCAAGCATCTTTGGAGCATGCAGATTGATTCAACATGCTTGACTTGGTTGAGTGCAATATCTGACACAGAATGGCATATGCATTTCATGTCAAATAGTTTAGCACACTTTGAACAAAGGGCAAACATCTTTGGGGTGTGCAATTGATTGAACACATACTCCTCCAGACCTTGGTTGAGTTTGGTAGCTAACATACAGGAGCACTTGAATTGCTTGTTACTTTTGTTAGCACACTAATGAATAAAGAGCACACATCATTGTTTTGCATGGTTTGATTGATGCATAGAGAAGCACAACTTGGTAGCACAAAGTAGCTGATCCACACAAGCATTTGAAATTCTTATCAAATGTATAAGCACATTGTAAGCAAAAAGAAAGTTGTTGGTGTTGTGCCATGATTGACCTTGCTGTCACACACGACTTGATTGAGCACAGTAACTAACATAAACAGACACTTGCATGTCTTATCAAATGTATCACCACAGTATGAGTGAATGGCAAACATCTTTGGGGTACAGAACGCCCCACTTGACTTGGCTTAGAGCATTAGCTGACACAAATGAGCATTTGTACCTCTTGTCAAATGTATTATAACACTTTGAGCAAAGGGCAGTTGAGGACAGAGTCAAGGATGCCTAGCACTGTACTATCACATCTTTTCTACTAAGATGTGATTATTGATGATATGTATTAAAAAGTTATTAATTTAACTATATAATGAAGAACACATTCTCACTTTGAAAACCACACTTAGGCCTGTGACAGGAATGTGTGGAAATGTTGCACAATGTACAGAAGAAACAGCTGCAGGTGCAATTTCTTTGTGGTGCAGGAATCAACATAACATCATAATGCAGCATCAGGTTAGCAAACAGAAGTAGGACATCGGCCATGGCTACAAGTAGTGAGAGCTCTGCAACACTGCTGGAGGTAGCTACTAGTGCTTCTAGGGTCATTACTGGCGTTGAACACTTCACTGCTGCCAGCCCCAAGCCAACCTTCCCTCACATCTGAGTCTGACACAAGTGGGAATATATCACAGCCTTCCATGTTGCAAACGCCCAGTGTACACATCCATGTTTTGCACTGTTCCTTTGAGATATCAGAAGAGGAGTTACCAACTGGAACTGTTTCACAAGGGATGTTTTTAATAAGGAGTGTTTGTAGTTGCAGATCATAGAAGTAGGTTAGGGGCAGCAGGGCCCAAGTTAGAACTGCAGTCTGTTCCTTAGCATGGCAGCCCGATGCATCTTTCCCTCCCCTTCAACTCTTTTGGCATTTGCATCCCCTGGCACTAGTGGTGGTAATGAATCTGAGTACCTCACTGATCTCTGAACATACGAAGGGACGTAATGCACAGGAATGAGAACAACATACAAAGCAAGAGCCAATCCAGAAATAGAGACCTCTCAGCAGCATGTCCCAGAAACGGGAGGTCCACTAAGCCTGCAGCAAAGTACTCCCAGCAGCAAGCATTTTATTTATATTATTTGAAATCATATTTATTGGAAGAACAGGATGTCAATTTCAAACAGAAATGACTTACCATACCACATTTATACATGGCAGAGACATTCCCACGAAGCGTGCTTGGACAATAGCACAACGATGGTGTGCTAGGGGCAAAATAAAGAGACAAGAAAGCAAAGATATAGTGGTGGCCGTTGTAAAATGGGTATGTGACAGCACTCTCTCCATGAGTCATTTGAGCCCAGTACACTGCTGAATGTCACATTGGTCATAATGTTGTTAGTAGACCTTTTGCCATACACCTTTGAGGAACTGAAAGGTTTTAGGGAGCTGATCGCAAGCGATGATGCCTGCTGGAAAATTCACAGCCAGACATACTTTGCACTCAACGCTGCTATAAGATACAGATGCAGTAGCTCTTGCGGAGTGAAAGACATTCGACAGGTCAGAAGGTAGAAAAGTCCAATTCACAATGGGTATGTGGATTACAGGCCAAAGCACTGATTACATGGCATTGGTGATCCACTGGAACAATGTCCACTCTCGTGGCAACGCTGGAGAGATACCACGGTCATTGCAGCCGAAGTGCCTATCAACAACAAGCCACTTTATGCATGAAACGTGGAATCACATCAATGCTCCTCTTTCCCCTTTTCCTCGCCCTCCTCCCTCTATTCATCAACATCATAATTATCAACATCATTATTCCCACCATCAGTAGTAGCAGCACCATCATCAATCACCAAGTCCAGCTACACCTCCACATCAAGATCTCTGCAACCTCTGAGGAGCAGCACAGATTCCTCAGTCTCCCACTCTGACATGTTCATACAATTAAAAAAAACATATGTATGTATTTATTTATTTATTTATTTATTGTAATGTGATATTTAAAAAAATTAAAACTTTACACATTTAACACAAACTCTCACAAATAGGTTATTGATTACAATACTTAGATATCAATACATCAATGAAATATCAAATAATCACATAATCAACCGTTCATATATACATATACACACTCTCATACAAACATACACATACTTACATTTATAAGCAACATTAATAAGCAAATCACAGGGTCGGGGGTAAATAGGAGATCCTAAGGTTACCTAATCTTAGCTCGGATCATTAATACCAGAAGTTAAGCGTACCTCCTACTGCCCTCAACTGCACATTTGTTTTTCTGCAATAGGCCAGATATTAAACAGTGTGATATGGAGCCTAGGATTAAGTGTGTTAATGCAGTAGTGCCAAAACTCATTAGACCCCAGGTGGTCCCGCTTATGTACATAGATACTGCGATATTTGGTGTAATGCTGAGTCATCGACGGGCACTGAGTTAGCACATGCCTTGCAGTTTCAGGGGTAGACAGAGCACTACATAATCTACAGGTTCTTGTAGGTTCAGGTGACGCATCATCCAAAGATCTATTCACTAAAGTGGGTAGATGGTTGATACGCATCAACAGAATAAAACATCTCAACGCTTGGGAGGGGCAAAGATTAAGGTAAAGTTGACTCTTTTTGAAAGTATAAAGGACGTAAGTCACTTAACTGTAACTTTTCAAAGTGGCCAAATGCAGATAATTCTCCTGCCAGTCCCAAAGCGTTATAGACTTCTGAAGACATAACAAAAAAACATAACAAAAGCTTTCCCTAACAAAAGGATTTCCTAAAAAAAATGTTTTAACTTCCTAAAGCAAACTGGTATCCCAAACCAAACTGCTTTCACAAAACAAAATATCCCCACAAAGTAGGGTTTCTCTACAAAAATAACAAAGGTTTCACAGACCATAAAACAAATACCCACAAATAACGATCCTGCTGCCTGGCAAGAAAACACATTGCAGCATAATCTCCCTCCATAAACTCTAGGTCCTGTGTACCAGCCCTGCCACTCTTTGCTGCGGGCAAACTCAACGAACAAAGGAAACAGGAAGTTACATGTACCTGTTTACATGGCCAAACTCGCTTTCCATCTAAGAACTTGCCTGAATCCTCACACTCCTGTATAGTTTTGTAATGTGTTATATATGTATCACATTTATGAATTAAATGCAATTTAGTGAATATTCACTGTTGGTTTGTGTAAGGTTTTTTAGAAAGAAAATCCTCATATACGTATCAGAATCATACGAGAACATAAAACGATGACCCAAATCCTCACTTGATTAACCATAACCACAAACAGGTTTCAATTTGCATAGGGGACTCCCACATATGCACTCACACCCTGCAGTGGAGACTGCAGGTATTCATGGGTGGGATCTGAGGAGATTCGCCTAGGCCTAGATTTGGAAACCTGTGTGTCAGCTTTTTGGATCTCTACTCCATGGGAAAGGGTTATCTTTTCTGCTAAGTACAAAATGAGATGGCATATAAGGGCATAATGGCTCTGAAAGGTGGCTGTATTACAGATACCGTTCAAAAGGGTGAGGAGAAATGAAACATTTGTAATTTCTATGGCCCAAATGCAGAGATCGATACGCCTATTCATGAAACAGTGCATTGCCTACTGGAGATGCCAGATCCTATGAAAATTATGCAAGATTTTAACTGTGCACATAATCCAGACTTGGATGCAGACTACTTACCAAAGTAGAAATCTAGAAATGGCTGAATTTAGAAGAGCCACTTGTTTTTCGAAGGAGATTTTGTTTAACGAGGTTGATATTGGCGACAAAGTCACCCGACTAGGCTTGAGTATTTTTTCAATTTTTCTGAATATGAATAGATGTCTCAAATTGATTTTATACCCTGCAATAGGTGGTATGCTTAGTACGTTAAGTCAATAAGCTACCTGGGCTGATGTTTTTCTGACCATTCTACTATGGAGATGAAATTTAGGATTAAAAGTCGCACATCAACATGCTCTCTCTGGTCATTGACTTTAAAATTCTGAAAGACAATGTTTTTTTACTAAAGTCATGAAGGCGATGATTGATGTGTTTTCAAATGAATGGTAGTACAGCTTCCATAAAGATGGTGATGGATTCCAACATGCTATTTCTCAGGGGTGAACGTAATCTGTGTTTCTGGTATGAGTCTAAGAAATTCAGGGAAAACATGGCAGAACTGAAACTAGCTATTTGATCTTCAGAAAAGGATCACATTGCAGAAATCAATACCAATAGTATTAAGCACATCAATAAGGTGTTTCGAAGCAAACAAGAGGAGGTTGACCAACCTTGGGAAATTACATGGTGGGGCAAAAAATTCCCCCTTTTTGTCTAGACCTTAATATGGGTTTATATACATATGAAGTTGGTTTAGGAAAAATGGTCTGATAGACTTCATTAGTCCTTGTGATCCGTCTTCTCTTTCATCAAATGTAAGAGATTCTCTGGATATACCAATACAAAAGCATGAAAATGAAGAGGCAGAGATGCATAAAGCGTTGGTATCTGTCTTTTACCAAGGTTTCCTGAGGTATTAATTTAAATTAATCATACCAATCAGTTGCCCCTCATAGAAGCATACACATTTTCCTTGCATTTTAAAACCTGCCAGAAATTCAAGAGAGTGTGGCTCATATAGACCGATATCCATACGCAATGCAGTTCAGAAATTATACCCCAAAATCCTCTCGGGCATTAACTAAAATGATCCACTAGGCTATGCACCCAAATCAGAGCGTCTTTATGCCAGTAATTATCCTACAATACCGTATTACACACAATGGATAAAGCAACTCCCTTTGAATTACCATTGAGCCTCATACATTTCGATGCAGAACAAATCATTCAATTGGGTGGTTTGCCTTTGCTTTGTTCATTAATGGTAGTCCTTATTTGGGGTTCCTAGTACTCTAGGACCCATGGCAGGGTTGTCCCCTGTCCCCTTTATTTTATATCCCTTTCATTAAACGCTATCCCAGGTTGTAGGGATGGGCCGCATCCTTTCTTTTTGTTGTAATGGATTGTCAATGAAGATATATCTGTATGCAGATGTTAGTATCATGTACACCTCAAATTATAAGGAAGCATACCCAAGGTTGATGCAGATCATTGACCCATAATGGAGATGTTCAGTTTATAATGATATTTATCTCAATTATCAAAAGAATGTTTTTGAGGCAGGGTACCCAGCTGATAGGGAAGACTTGGAACGAAAAGAAAGCTTAAGATACATAGGGAATATAATCATGAGTGATTGGAAGAAATTCTTCTATTCTGCTTATGGATGTCAATTTAAGGACAGGAAAATGGTTGATGGTACTTCCCTAAACTAAAATTGAGCAGGTAAGCTTCACAATATGTGTTTTCACCAAGATTTTATATTCCTTTATATAGGTCAAATGTATATTCCCTTCATATTTTTAAGAAGGTGAAAGCTACAGTGAGCTCTTTTATCTAGAGGAATAAGTCCCATCGCTGTCATGTAGAAGGTTGTCAAATTCCAATAGGTTTGAGTGTTAGCATTACCTGACTTTTGTTGGTATTATTGGGATGTTCAGATGAATAGAGGTAGAAAGCGCTCTTCTCACACAACCAGTTCAAAATCATTCTTCAAATGGTTAGTGCTTTGAACGCCCATACTCTGCCTATATGCTAGTGTTAAAGGTTTGCAATCCCTGTTTTATTAAACATTCTTATGTAAATTTAGGCCAATGTAACTGACCTGTTGCAACTGTTAATGTATATTTTTGTCAATCTATCTTGCTGTAACCTCAATGCAATTGTTGTTATCCTAATCATTTGATGCCCTGCTTTGCCCTGTAACCAGAATGTATTTTACTACAACACTGTAACCTATGCCGTGATACCTCCGGGTTTGGCCGTATAATCAAATGCAATAAATAAATAATAAAATGAAATAAATAAGTCTTATAACCTCCACGTTTGGTACGAAATCAGGTGTGCTCAGAGTATTGTAAAGTTGGAGAGTTCCCCGCAAAGCCTCTCCAGTGTTCTATGTACCATGTAAAGTGTTCACTCAGCTCCTACTTTGTAGTTTACATTGGGGCAACCGTGTCACAGAAGTGATTGTTAAAACATATAAAAACATGACAGCAGTGTCGTGTAATCACTGACCGTGGAGCTAATTACCAACACAGTTTAGACAGCTTCCCTCTATCATAGACTTCAGGAAGTACCGGAAGAGGGTACTCTTCAAAGAACATCTTGCCAATTACTGATCGCCCCACTCAACCCTAATTCTCCCCCTCTGAAATGCTCCCCTTCTCCCGCTATTCATCCCACCTCCTCTGCTACCCACATCCCCTTACTTGCAACCCCCTGGGAGGGGCATCCCCTGTGTCCAGTGCCCGGTTGATTCCCTGCTACAATCACACTTTATAAATCCCGTTCACAAATGCTCCTTTTATCGATCTTATAGCATTGCCCTTATACCACACAGAATGCTACCGGCAAACGTAACCATCAAAGCGATTTAAAGTAACCCTGCAAAGGGAATACCTCTGCTGTCTCTTCTCTGCGCTACGTAAGGCACCCCTGGTGGAAGTCTTATTGACCGAATAAATACAGGTACAAAATAAAGTTCTATGTTCTGCCTATTTTAACTTGCCCCAGCATAAATGAAGTGTTTAGTTTGTGGTCTAGGCGCTATGTCTGCATGACTGTAATGCAGCCCGACTTTACACGTATCTCACATACAGTTGCTATCAACGGGCATGTCGCTATCATCCCTTCCACATCTGTAAAGTCTGTCCCTCTCTCACCTTCCATGCTACCAAACTCTTAATTTCCTCCCTCATCTTCTCTCGCCTTTTCTGTTGTTCTTCTCTCTTCTTCAGTCTTCCCACTTCCCATCTTGCCCCCCTCAAATCCCTTTATCACTCTGCCATACGTACTCTCTGTCTACTCCCTTTCTCATGACTCTATTTCCAACTCACATTCTTACCTAGGATGGCTTCCTTTCCACTCCGAGCTTAAATTTCACTTCCTTTGTCTTGTCTTTAAATCTCTTCATGACCTTGCTCCTCGTTACCTCTCTTCTCTCCTCTCATTCTAAACCCCCTCTCGCTCCCTTCGTTCTGCTGATCTGTTCTTACATACTGTTTCCCCACCATCATGTGCCTCTTCTCGTTTCCGCTCCTTTTAGCTTCTTGCCCCCTTACACTGGAACTCCCTACCTCTCTCTATCCGCTCCTCCCCCACCTATTCCTCTTTCCGCTCCTCACTGAAAGAACGTCTTCTTCACTCCCCTCCCTGATACCTTCCCCCTCTCTCTATCCCCTCCCTCCTTCTACTATCCTCTCTCTGTTCTCCTTATCTATATCTGTCCCTGTCTCTCCTATAATCTCCTCTCTTTTGTTACTCACTTCTGAAGAGGGAAAATGGGATGATACCTTCCCCCGATTCTCGTCCAGACCATGGCCTATGACGTCACAACCTAAGCACCCGCCGCGTGAGGAGTTCGACCAGCCTACTGCCGCCCTAGACGTAGAGATCTACCATGGCCACGGCCCGCACACACAGGCAGGCTGTGCGTCATCCCAACCTCGGGCTGGGACCTCGGGTGGAGCTGACACCGACCATATGGACCAACTCGATTAGACATCATCACCCAACATCGCCATCGTTAGAGATGCCATGACGACATAGCCAGGAGACGAGAACACACGTGGCACCAAGCACATGGATCAGACACACACCAACCCACACGAAGAACATACTCAGTACTCTGACGCAGAGGACCACTCACACTCACATATGCATCGTTGTTATTTTTCACATGGGCCAACTACAGCACCGTAGAAACGCAAGACGCCAGAAGAGCTTGTGTACGTGCTTGCAGACACTTCCTCGACTAATAAAGCTATGAAGCTGTAGCCCTATAGATGGACTAATGCATAAGAACCCATATTGCTCTCGCGACCCCCGTATTATGGACTGTATATCGCCACCCAGGAACTAGGCCAAGGTAGGCCGCAAACCAAAGTCCCCAGGCCGGAGCAGCTAATATGAGGCTGCAAGATGCTGATCATCCAGAACGAACCTTGACGAGAGCCCACGAAGTTACAATCTACACGCCGCACTCCCCCGCCAAGGTTACACCTGCCACTGCTAAACGCTCCTCAGACCCGAAATACAAATCAAATACTCGTAATTCTGCTCCAGCCACGGTCTCACCACACGTGACCAGGCTGCCCTGATATGATGCCAAGCCCCATGGACCATCGAAGCTCTGGGGTCTCACGTCTAGGACACAGACTGCAACAATGAAGTGACAACGTGGACACCGACAGCGATGGGAAAGGGACACCCAACAGCCCATAGTCAGAACTGTCCACTGTCCGCCACTGACACATAGTCATACATTGTTGCCAGCACCAGGTACACCGCAAGCTGGGAACGGCGATGGTCCCAGGCTTGGGGGCTCACGGGTAAAACAATCAGAATACGAGGGGCTAACCACTGACGCCACTATAGTTTAACCAATCACTAATTTTCCCCTTGTAACAATTTCCATGTAGCAACTATTAGGGATGACCCAAGAGTACCACCTGACCCTTTCTCTACCTGACCCTACCACTCGGGCAGCCAACCCGAGATAGCGTTATGTTTTGGGACTAGTTTTCCCAGGTGACGCACATAGACGCGTCATACAGCTAGAAAAAGGGCCTGCGAGCCCACCATGGTTGAGACGTTTCCTAGGTTCCTATGATCCGAGAACTTGTCCCTGTCTGTTTTGTGCAATAAACAGCAGTAACTCCTTTTGCTCTTGTGTGTGTCTCATACTCCTTTGGGACGCGGGAGGAGTTGGGGCCTCACCAACCCCAGAGGTCCGCGGACGGCCCTGCCGACCCCCGGGAAATTACCCCGACAACGACAAGATGGAGGCACTGCTAAGATAGTGAGATAGACCACAGCGAGGCCACTTGCGTCAAGGTGGCCTGGCTACGCGGCCCCCTCTGCCGTTGCCATCTTTGGAGGACTGCAGGACCATCGCGGAACTGCGATACGAGCGGACAGCGCAATCCGGAGATTGCCCGTCGGGAGCCGACTTCAGAAGTATCAATACTCAATTCTCAAAACGAGGTTGGAGGTAGCCTTGCCGCATACCGGCATGAAAATCCAGAACCCACAAATGGGAAATTACCAGGATATTCTGGCCACCACCGGACCCGTTAATTGCCCTTACATGGGTGCCGGTGCCGGTATATGCCCATTCCCATTTCAGCCGTAGATCATATGGTAATGGTAATTACCGCAGGCGGTTTCCCTAATCGCAATACCACAAATCTTCTCAATCGCAACTGGACAAACATGGCCCATTCTGCATGTCTGCAAAAGAATATGCGTGCATAATGATTAACGTGTGTTTTCTGCCCATCCCTTGTTTACTAGACCTCTGCCTTAGTGACCCATTCCCTGCAATCATTGCTGCAGCGAGCGCACCAGGAAGTCCACTGGGAGTAAACACAAATCAACTTTGATACAGAGAGAGCTCAGGGCGTTCAGGCCTCCTCGGGCAGCGAGTGCATGAGGCAGTGCGTGAATGAGCGAAAGAGCTCCCGGGGTCCGATGTGGGTGTTCAGCTCATTCCTCAGCAGCAGGGCCCAGAGAACAGCAAACGCTTAGGTTTCAGAATCCTTCCCCCTTCGCCTGCCGAAGACAGCTTTTCAAACTGGCTGCATTTACGCTAGCTATGTTTGTAGCAAAATGCAGAATGCATTTATTAAGTCCTGATACATATATGATTAAACTGCAGATGGCAGCGACACGTCAGTCGTTTGTTCTGTCTCTTCATTAACCATTTTTGTAATAAGGAAAGTGCAGTTACCTCCCTTTTTTATAATAGCTGATTTATGTACACCGTGACCTTTTCTTTGCACAGCCGAACGGCCCCCCAGTTCGACAAACCTCGCTGTGTTGTTCATGCAAGTAGTATATTGTAAATGTGCTACTGGGATTGACGCCGCGCACCGCTGTCATTTGCATGGTTTCCAGATGCACACGTGGAACTAAAATAGAAAGTGGGGGCAGGAGGGAGTTTGTCTTCAGAATTGTATCATTGTTGGAGATATCGTTACATGGGGGCATCGGGGGTACTGGCACTGGGACAAAGTGGATGCCAGTGTAAGGAGATGTAGAAAAAAGGCAGTTGTTTTGGTTATTACTAATATTGTCGGAAATCTAGATAACTTGAAATAAGTGCCAGGACCATTGCATTTGCAAGTTTAGGGTTTAGGGCTGTTGCCTTCTAGCATACAAATAACAAATAACATAAGAACATAATATTTTCATGCTCCCAGGCCCACAGTGCAGGCTAAAAACGTAACATTAACTGACATCTGAACATAGTACAGTTCTGAGATGGTCTGTTTACTCTGCTGCTTAACAGACTGCCAGGTGCAGCAATGCAAGTGCTCACTGCCCATACACAAAGAAGGCTCCATGCAGTCAATTATCCAAATACTACTTCCTGCAGCCCCGAATTTTTTTTTTATTAAATGGGTAGTAAGCATGTTCTCCCAGTGGTAATAGATAGTAAACAAAACTGTTTTATGGAGAGTCTTTGGACATTGTTCGGTGCTGAAAAGCATGAGTGTGCCCTCTTGAAGATGGTGCATTGGACCAGGTATAGAACAGCAGAAAGCCTTACTTACCTTGACAAATATAACCACCGTACATGGGAAGCTGATGGCACTGGGGTGGAGACAAGGGTGCCTTTGCATTGATATTCTTAAGCACGTACACCCACCCATTAAATGCACCCATTAAATGCAGCAGCTCATTTACAATCAAGCAGGGACAAGGTAGAGAAGGGAAATGGAGCTGAGGGAAGATCTCCAACATGCATTCCTTCTCCGGCTCTTCAGTGCATTTATTTGTACGCCTGCATTAAATGTTCAACAAATGGATTCCTTTGGAATCCACCTTGGGTTTGCACCAGGTCAAGATCAGACATATTCCGTAGGAATTCATTAGTAAACAGCATATTGTTGTGGCCTACTCAACAAACGTGACGGGTAACGTATAACAGGGCCTTTATTGCCAACTTGTACATGAGTAAATATAGCTTCGTACTGTCCTTTATGCAGGTAGGTGATCATCTGAGTGGGATGGGATCTGTGAAGCAGAGGAGTTAGCTGCAGGCTGGTTCTAGGCCAATGTCAGGAGGAGCACCAGGGCTGCCGTGGCATCCTCTGTGCTCCCCGCACTCAAAATGTGCTTTCCAGGAAGTCGCTGCCTCTCGCTGTGCTGTGTCTTCATGCGAAAGGTTGGGCACGATTTCCTGCTGGGTGCTCTGCTCTACATACCTCCTTTTGTTGAGCAAGAAAGGGTTATTCCATCACATAGGGCCTCATTACGACCCAGGCGGTAAGTTACGGCCTGGGCCGTGACTTTACCACCATGGCGTAAACTACGTTTACGCCATGGTGGTAGGCGGACTTACCGCCCCATTCTGAGGTCGGCGGGGCGGTAAGTCCCCAATCCCCATTTACCCTTCCCCATTCCCATTTTTGCCCCATAGGGCATAATGGGAGTGGGGAAGGCGTTAATTACGCCACCGTAAATTACGGTGGCGTAATTAACTCCATGGTCCCTTAGCGCCATGGATTTTAACACCTGCTAAAAGCAGGTGTTAAAACCTCCATGGCGCTAAGGGACCTCGTACTCAGGCGGTAAGGGTCGGCGCTGTTTACGCCGCCGTAAACCCCTTACCGCCTGAGTCGTAATGAGGCCCATAGTCTGCAAAACGTCCGGGTCTTCTCCTCTCTCTTTGTGGGCGAGTTCCGCTTACCTCTCCCTTATTTGAAGAGATTTCCATCTCCGCTGTTCTCTCCCACCGCAATTCATCTCTTCTTGGGCTGCCTCCTTCTGGAGCTTGAATTCGTTCATACTGTTTTATCTCCTGTTCAGGCTGCTCTTCAGCTAGCAAATTGTCACCTCCAGATGTTCTATCTCTCACCAGTGTCTTTTCCTGGACTGATGGACTGTGCGCTTCTGCTGTTCTCTTTCCATATAGGGCTACACGTTCTAGGTTCCATCTCCTCCCGTCTTGGGTGCACCCATTATTAGTCCCTCACTGATGCCCTCTCACTTGTCGACTAAACTTGGATCCTGTCACAGATTCTCTATGTGGCCGTTTAATTTTGATAAGGTCACCCTCTTGGATGGTACTTTGCTGTCAAGCTCTCTTCTGTAATTCCACATTTTCCTGCTCTGTTTGCTTCTCCTAAATCGTCACACTAATTCCTCCATGTCCACTGTGTCATCTTCCTTTATTTTTGACAGCCATGGCGGGACTAATGTGGACTCTGCTCTTCGGCCTCTGAGGAGGCGGTATTGTCATGGGTATCAGGCAGGTAGTTGGGGCAACCTGGGTGGAGGCTTGGCAGGCCTGGCATAGGCGCACAAAGAACCCAAAACAAATCCCTCCTTTCATTCCTTCCTAGGGTTTGTAGTAACTTTCTAGTTACCACTTCCTGTTGCCAAACAGGAAGTATATGTTAACTCATGAGCTATCTAGTGTTTGGGTTTGGCTGCCATAACCAAAGATTCTTCCAGTGCTTCGTGTTGCTTACTGTGAGCTGTATCAGCAGCACACTTGCCATGCTCTGGATCAGACAGCATATGCTTGCCTGCTCCGGATCATCCTGTTTCTGCTTACCTGCTCCGGATCATCCTGCTTCTGCTTACCTGCTCCGGATCATCCTACAACTGCTTACCCGCTGTGGATCATTCAGCTTCAGTTTACCTGGTTCTTACTCTACGCCGCAGCTATCTCCAGTCAAGAGGGGACTTCTACACCGGCACCTGTAAGAACAAAGAAGACCAGCGTTAACACATGCACATCATTAAGGCTGCGCATACTTACCAAATCTTCCCGCGATGGTGGAATCCAGGTTAGTTGCACAAGTGCACAAAACCCTGTAAGAAAGAAGAGACATTATTCATTGCGCTCGCTCCAATAACGCTGACAATTATTTCACTGCGCTCTCTCTCTCTACGCGGTGCATACTTACCAAAAGCCTCTGTGCAAACTTACCTAACCACCAAGTCTCCAGTAGCGCTGAACCCAGACTCGAGGCGCTAATACCACACAATTTCTCCTGCAAGGGAAAGGGAGAGACATTACCAGGCACGCTCGAATTGAAGGCGCTGTGCAAACCTACCAGCAGCTAGCTTCTACACGCAGCACTACTCACCCACAAAAATACCGGCAAACAAAGAAAATACAGACAATTTTGGACACTCAACATTCTCCACGCAATGTTCACTTGTGTGAAGGACTTCCTTGCCAGTATAGAAACTGGTGCCTTGAACTCTCGGCCTCGCTGTGAAGGCATATGCACATACTATGCACATACAACACCCTAGGAGTACCTTTGTCAACTTACACCAACAAATCCCTTTTCACTCAACCATGGATGGCCCTCTGACCAACCCTTACCTCAACGACCCAGCTCTTTGGCTACATGACTTTGCCAGGAAACCTACACCCAACCAACCTTGTTCTGTCTCATTGAGAAATTCTAGACTGGGGTCCAGACTTCCCCACACCTTTTACCACCGCTCTAGCAGGGCCCAACCTGCCAAACTATCTGACATCAAGCGTACAACAGCTACATATCACCATACGCCTATCCCCTCCATGGACACCCCTTCCTCGAACACACCTTCGCTAGTACCCACCCCTGATGCATGCACCTCACTGGTTAATACACAACCCTCAACATGCATTAAGGCAGCATTGATCAATTCCAGGTCTCTCACGGCCCATGCCCTTGACATGGCAGATCTTATCACTACTCATGACCTCGACCTCATAGCTGTTACTGAAACTTGGCTCCATGCGGCCTCAGTACCCATTCTATCCCTTGCACTCCCTGAAGGATACACAATCATCAGAAATGACCGTAACACTGCTCAAACTAAAGGCGGAGGTATAGCTATGACCCACAAAACCGTGCTAAATCTCCGGCTTTCCATTCCTTGCCAATTCAAATCAGCAGAATCCTCACAGTGAAGCTCACCATCTCTCCTAACCAGACCATCACCATCCACATCATATACAGGTCCCCTGGCCCCATATCTACCTTTACTGAGGATCTCGCCCACACCCTGTCTAAAAACACCAAGCCTACCTCACAAATCATCGTACTAGGTGATTTCAATTAATGCCTCTCTGACCCTAACAATGCATCGGCCCATGATGTCAACAGCTTATACTACTCAATCTAGGCTTCACACAACATGTCACCGCACCTACTCACTCTAAGGGTAGAATCCTAGATTGGATAGCCGACCTTAACTGTGATTCTAAGGTCAACTCCAATTTACCATGTGCCTGGACGGACCATCACCTTATCACATTTAGCATCCCTATTAAAATCATTCAACCCATCCCTAACATAGCACCTACCACGTCCACTAGGAGCAAGCGCAACATAACGTGTGCTAAACTTATCCCACTCATCCTCCCCGCCCTCAATGATCTTGCCTCTGCATGTTCGGACCCTACTGTCCTGGTTAACACTTACAACCAGACTATGCTAAAGGCACTTGATCTTATCGCTCCCTCAAAACTACGGAAACCTAAACCCCGGGCACACCTTAACACCTGGTTCACGCCTCAGCTGAAAACCCTACGTAAGGAAAAAAGGACCCTTGAAACTCGTTGGAGAAGCCACCCCACGGAATCCAATAAAGCAAGCATGGCTATAGCCACTTTAAATTACAAAGAAGCCATACTGGCTGCTAAAAAAGAAACATACAATAAACGTATTGAACAGGCCCAATCCAACACCAAGGAGCTATTCAAAATTTCAAAGGAACTGGAATCCCCTGCTACTCCTCCAGACACCTGCTCCAAAGACAGCGCTTGGTGCACAAACATCCAAGAGGCTCTCTTGGGAAAAAGTACTATGCTCCAAACCAAAATCAATGAGAAAAAAAACAGTCTACACTCCTTTATAGCACAGCTTTCCCCTCAGGCTAACTACAAACCAAATACTGCACCTCAGCAACCTTTCTGCTTCTCACCCCTCTCTATTTCTGAAGTTGAACACATCATTAACAGCCTTAAACCCTCTAAATGTCAGGGTGACTCCTGCCCTGCCACTATTATCAAGGAGGCCTCACAGCACCTGGCACCTTTCATCACTACACTCATAAACTCCTCCTTCAAGTCGGGGATCGTCCCTGACAACCTCAAGGATACCTGGGTTATTCCCTTACTGAAAAAACCTACCTTGGACGCTAACACTCCTACCAACTACAGACCTATCACCACGGTGCCATTTCTTTTAAAAATTCCCGATCGAGCGGCATACCTGCAGATCCAAGATTATCTTGAATCCAACAACCTTCTGGGTCTTAGGAAATCGGGCTTCCGCCCTCGCCATGGCACAGAAACTGTGTTACTAGATTTAAAAACACAAATAGAAGACTTAAAAGATAAGGGAAAACTGTCTCTTTTACTCCTTCTAGACCTCTCCACAGCATTCGATTTAGTCAATCATCAAATCCTCGGCCACCACCTCCAGCGGCTAACTTCTCAGAGAAAGCCACAGCTTGGATTACATCATTCCTGGACAATAGATCTATGAGGGTCTTCTCCCCCTCTGCCACTGCTGAACCTTCCCCTGTCACATGTGGTGTCCCCCCAAGGGTCATGTGTGTCCCCGACACTCTACAACGTTTTCACAAAACCTCTATTTGACATACTGGAACGTATGGGCGTCACGTACACCAACTACGCTGACGATACCCAAATACTTATTCCCATCACGGGTGACCACAAAATTGACTCCCTAGCTATCAACGCCATTTATCAAGTCATCCAGGCCTTAATGGCGCAGCATGAACTGTGTTTAAATGACGAGAAGACTGAGCTCCTCATCTTAGGTTCACCCCAAAAACTCAGTAAACTTGACTCCTCATTCAAGTCCTTCCGCATCAATGTAACTCCATCAAAGTGGCCAAGGACACCAAGACATTAGGTATTTATCTTGATTCCACCCTCTCCCTATCCAGACAAACTAATGCAGTCTCTTCAGCCGCATCTTACACATGCAAGCTTATCACAGCTTGCCGCCCCTTCCTGTCTCCTGCCAATTACACAACTCTAGCCAGGACCCCTGTCCTCTCCAAAATCGATTTCTGCAATGCCCTCTATCTGGGCACGAACCAATGCAATATCAGAAAACTTCAAATCATCCAAAACAATGCTATTAGAGTGGCCCTGAACATTCCTCGAACTGCACTGTATATCCGAATACAGACGGAGCCTTCACTGGTTCTCAGTTACCCAAAGAGTCTCTCTTAAAGCCTTGGCACTCACACATAAAAGTATCGCTAACCTAGCCCCCAGCTACCTTTCCATCAGGTTCACCTCGCACTCAGCTGCGAGACCTCTCAGAAGCGCAGACACTAATTGCCTTGTCATCCCACGGTTCAACCTCCAAAAATCTGGAGGTCGCAGTTTCCCTGTCCTAGCAGCCAAGCTGTGGAACACACTACCCAACCCACTCAGAGCTTAACCTTCCTTTACTGCCTTCAAGCGTAATGCCAAAGCTTAGCTATCCACCCTCGACTAAGGATGACTATTGACTGTAACAATATTCTATGACACCACAGGCTATTTTTAAGTCTCTGCCATTGCATTCTGCCCTATCCTGTAAATTGTATACCTTCGATTATGTCACTTGTATATTGTAAATTGTATACCTTTGATTATGTCACATGTATATTTTGTATATTCTAAATGTAAGTACTTCTATGTAAGCTGACTGTAACTAAATAATGCGCCCGGTTGCCCTCGGGCCTTGTGCGCTATACAAATAAACAAAATACAAATACAAATAAAACAGCGTTTGGCATCTGAACTCAGCCTACAGACATTGGCACCAATCACATGAGTGAATCGCGCCCCTGCAAATGCAGGATGGAGTGCACACCCTACTAAAGATCAAGGTAAGCCCATAGGGGGACATCACAGCACACAGTAAAGAGAAGGGAAGGGCCCAGGGGAATTGGGTGAATTCAGGTCTGAGTGTACACCTTGTATTTGACAGGTATTCCTCCGGGTGAAACAGAGGAAGTGAAGAATCTGGGTCAAGGGAGGCTCGTCCATCGCTCCTGCAGAGACACAGGTGAGTGTGACAGGAACAGAGATATGTTTGTGATCCCATTGGGGGTAAGGTGATGTGCCATCATAGCTTCTTTAACTGTGCCATGAAGGTCTAATCCTGCTGCTGTTGCTCAATGCATGGCCCCTTTGATAAACCTGTTGGTATGTTCCACCAGGCCATTTGCTTGAGGATGATACAGGGCTGCCTTTATCTGGTGAATGTTTATTTCCTTCAGAAACCTTTCCATTTCTCTTGAAACAAGCTGGACCCCATTGTCTGTGACCAACTCCTTTGGAAACCCCTCTCTTTGGAAAACATTTTTGAGGAACCGGATCACAGTGGGTGAAGTGATGACAAACTCCACCTCCAGCCACTTCGACAAGTAGTCTACCAACACAATCCCATGCTGGTGTTTTCCGGATCCATTAAATCTAATGGGCCTATAAAGTCCAGCCCTAGTTTTTGCCATACCCCTTCCGGCACTTCCGTTGGGTGTAATTGAGTTTGTCAGACTTTGAGTCTTTTATCGCTATTGAGGAATTCATGACACCTTTCCATCATTGTTCTTATGTCCAGATCCAACCAGGCCACCAGTACGATTCTCTCACCACCCGCCTCCTCGTCATGTTGCTCCCCAGGTGTCCTACGTGGACCCTACACATGATGGTTCTCCTCAGTGTTACAGGTGGGATGGCTTGATCGCTTCTCATTAGCATCCCCTCATGTTCAAAAATCTCATCCGCTATCTACCAGTACAGATGCAGGCCTTCGGGGATCGCCTTCTCGTCCAGCCAGCATTTTCTGACCCATTCTGTGACTTGTTTTGTTGTAGTATCTTTAGCAAACTCCTCCATCCAATTGTTCTTACTCATCTCCAGAAATTATTGACTCCTGAGGTCGCCTAGGGATGCAACTACGCATTCCTCATTGAGAAAGCTGGCCACTGTTTCTTTATGTTTGGGAAACCTGGACATGCAGTCCGCTTGGGCATTTTTCCAACCCGCAATATGCTGTATCTCATAAGTATATTCTTGCAACTTTGCTGCGATGCTGGCTAGGCGGGGAGTAGATATTTGGGTACCTCCTGGACTCAGCAAGTGTACCAGGGGCTCGTGGTCCATTACCAACTGAAACCTCGTGCCCGACACATAAATTCAAAAGTAGTCTACCACCCAGGCACAAGCCAGCATCTCTTTTTCTATGGTGGAGTAATTCCTTTCTGCTTGTGACAGTGCTTTCAACACAAATGCCACTATGTGCTCCTCATCACCTTTCTTCTGGGTTAACGTCACCCCCAAACTATACCAACTGGCGTTGGTGGTGATCATAATTTTTCACTGTGGGTTAAATGGCTCTCAATTGATACTCTGCTCCTTTCTTGAGCAGTTCACTCATGGGGGGCTGTGGTTTCCGAGAAGTTAGGCACACATTTTGCATAGTACTCCGATAGGCCTAAAAACAACCTCAACTCCTCCTTACTGTTGAGATGGGGTGCCTTCACTATGGCCTGCAACAGATACTTCTTCGGGCTCATCCCTGACTTTGATATCAGGTAGCCCAGGTAGTCTACTTCTGCAGCCTGCAATACCACTCATTATAGCAAAGCCAGACACCTGCTTCCTGCAACCTGGCTAACACTTTGTGAAGTGCTTTGTCGTACGTCTCTTGATCCTCGACGTATATCAGGATGTTGACCTGAAAGTAGGACAGGTTGCCTATGTCCTTCAGCAAAGAGTACATCATGCATTGAAAAGCTGACGCTGATGATCCCAGGCGAAATGGCATTTGTGTAAATTGGTATCTACCAAATGGAGTTATGAAAGCAGTAAGGGGTCTTGACTCTCGATGTAGACTGATCTGATGATAGGTGTCTCTCATGTCGAGCTTTGAAAAGACTTTGGACCCTTTGATTCATTCATTAATGCTTGGCAAGGGATAACTGTCCGATACTACTTCAATGTTGAGACTGCGAAGGTCGATGCAGTTTCCTTTTTTTATGAGGACCACTGGGGTGAGCCATTCAAATGGCTCTACTGTTTTAATAGTTCCTTCAGCATCTTGTCGAGCTTCACTTGCAGTGCACTTCTAGCTGTTGCTGGCACCGGTCTCACCTTGTGCTTTACTGGCACTGCTCCCTGTCTCATTTTGATTTTGTGTACGCAGGTGTGTCAGAGAACAGTTCTGGGAATTTTTCTTTGGTGATGGACAGTCCTTGTCTATGAACAAATCCTGCCCCTCCACACTGGGATCCAATCCAATTTGCAGCTTGGCTTGGTCATCCCATCCCAATACAGCTGGGTCTTTTTCTACAAAGTATATCTTGATCTTCGTGACTCTTCCTTTGAAATCTATGGTTGCTCGGATGTATCCCAGTCATTTCAAAGTGGCCCCACCAAAGACTGTCGGGTGAACTTGGTCCTGCACACTTCCACTTTCTCTCTGCTGACCATGCGTTTGTACATGTCTAACGGCAATATGGTGAGGTCTGTGCCAAAATCCTGCATCACTCCTGTCTCGTGTCCATCCAACTTGATGGTGCAGTGATGCTTTTCTCTGCGAGTTTTGACACTGTTCACCATGATAACTGTGGGACATACCTTTTCTTCAGAAGAGGCCTCATCTCTGACCTCCTCAATCTGCACCATCGTCACTGCTTTCTTACCTCTCCACGTGCAGACAGAGGCAAAGTGTCCGAACCTCTTGCATTTGGAGCATGTCCTGTTCCTTGCAGGGCAATCTCTGCTATTCGCCAAATGGGTGGTGCTGGCGCACCTATGGCACTTGAGTGGCTTGCATCTTCCTGTGGTATCTTCCTTGGTTTTGCATTGCCATCTATCCTACCTTCCTTTGTAGTGTATGACCTGCACTTCGGGTACTGAGACACTAACTGCCCACTTCTTGGGCCTGCAGGATGTTTCCTCTACTGCTCTCGCAATATGGATGGCTTTATATAGTTGAAGCTCCTTTTCAAGGATGAATTTGTCCTGGACATTGCGGTTGTTGGTGTACGTGATGAGCATGTCGCAAATCCTGTTTCTGCCGTGCCGCCAAATGCACACATCCACGCCAATTCTCTTTGCTTGACTACATAGTCATCAAGAGGTTTTGCAGTCTCTTTTATTCTGCTATAGAACCTGGTCCTTTGCAGGACTACATTTTGATGAGAACCTCTTCGCAATCCTCCTCACAGCTTCTTTATACGCATCATCCCCTTCCTGAGCTTCTGGATTCAGGTCTGCAAAAGTCCTTTGGCCCTCAACTCCTAGTGCAATGAAGAGCATGGCCTTCTTCTGTGCCGCAGGGTAATCAGTTCCACCAACCACCTCCAAATATGTCTGAAACAGGGGTTCCCACTGATGCCATTGAATGACTGGCCTACCCGGGGCCTGTACGAATGGCAAAGTGGCAACGCTCCCTGGATCTTTCTGGTTGTGGGCTATCCGTGGATCCTCATTGCCAATTATTTTGTGGCCTACTCAGTAAAAGTGCATAGACAGGTAACTTATAACAGGACCTTAATTGCTAATTTGTACATGAATACATATATCTGCTTACTGTCCTTTATGCAGGTAGGTGATCATCTGAGTGGGATGGGACCTGCGAAGCAGATGAGGTAGCTGGAGGCTGGTGATAGGCCAATGTCAGGAGGACTGCTGGGGCTGCTGTGGCATCCTCGTTGCTCTCTGTGCTCAGAATGCTGTCACAGGTAGTTGCCGCCTATCGCCATATTACGTCTTCACGCAAGAGGTCGGGCGTGACTTCCCGTGAGGTGCCCTACATATTTTCAGGCATATTTGCAGGAGGAGATTACTTTTTCATGACAAGTAAAGCAAAATGAAAGATTAAAAGTGAGTTTGCTTTACTTCTATCACTTTTACACTTTCCTTCTCCCCTTCGCCTTCTCAATGTTTAAAACGGCCTGTACCAGGAGCTGCAGTGCCTCACCAGAAGCATGGAGCAGGCTACCCATGCCACAGACAGTACCTAACAGACTCAGTGTTGTTGCTCACTTCCCTGTGTCCATGTGGCACTAGAAGGCAGCCAAGAGGCACTTCAGCCACCACTCCATATTGAACACTGGACTGTTGACTATGGTGACATCTGGCTGCTAGGTGAGTATACATCCTCATTTTTTTTTCAATTATTAAGTGTATATGGTTTCTATCAAACCTTTATACTAATCAACATTCCATACATAAAAATGTATCGTCAAATTCCATGTGAATCTTATCATACATCACAATACATCTAGCAATTCATCTGGCAACCCTGTGTGCCCCTAAAATCTAATATCACTAAAATTATACAATACATTGTACATCACAGTACCTTAACTCTTGTGTCTCTTTGTTTTCCAGAACTGTTATGTTATCTTTTTTTCCTCTCTAATTTCTCATATAACCTACATATAAACTGCAGTACCGCAATAATCACAGACACCTGGTTACCATTAAGTAATCAGAAATACAAGGATTCTGAAATTGCTGCTTCGGTGTTATGGGCAGAATTAGCCTATAGAGTCAGTCTTAGATCCTTCGTCTCCTTGCAATACAAAAGGAGATGTTTAATGGCTTCCCTTTCCATACGTCTATGTGGGCCCCAAATATCCAGTGTCCACAGTATATTGAGATGAAAATGCATTAAAAAAGTCAGTATTTTTCATCTGGAAAAACATCACTCTGCCTGGAGATGTTCTTATATTATTGGAGTGATGTATATTTACTGAGAGCATCATTCTGGTCAAGCTAATCTTGGATTTACAATGTATACCTGACTTTGCCTGGATAATTGGCCAAGTACTCCACAACCAAGCCTAGATATTTCATATAGTCTATGCATTGACCCATAAAACAAGGGAGAACCCTTAATTCACATTTGCATCCTGTACAGATTTTCTTACAACAAATTCATCCAAGGAGTTAAAATCTCATAAAATAGCATCAATTCCTTGCCCTTAACTTTAGACTGGAGCGATAGCAGACCCATTTCTAACCTGTTGGGAGCCAAATGGGTGCACATAGGATGTTTTTATATATAGTATTGGATGTTTTAAGACCTTTTTCCACACTAGGCCGTCTAAGTGTATCAACCACCTCTAAGCCATAAAGAATTATGGGTACCACTTTTAAATTATAAAATTCAATTAATGTGATGAATGAGAATGCACAATATTTTGTTTTTACTCTCTTCATTCGTACTATGAATGAACTACATTTTCTTCATAATCTTTCCAGCTTTAATTTATTTCCTGGTTGATCATAAACAAGGTATCCCAAATACATTAAATGCTGCACACCAATCAATTGTTTCTCTTCCACATACCAGCTATATTTGCACACATTTTTATTGTTCTTAAAAATCATAACAGCAGTTTTATCGGAGTTGATTTACAGTTGGTTCGTCTCTGTGTATTTTACCATGAAATTTAATATTCCCTTAAGGCCAACCTGCGTAGAGTCAAACAGTACAATGTCGTCTACAAATATAAACTTCTTATTATGTAGAGACCCCAGTTTAGGAGGGAACTAACTGTGTCTAGTACGCCAAATATCTCTGAGATTTATCCATTTAAAAGACTGAGGGTGAGCATGCACCTCTTCCTTAGCCCCACTTAAGCATGAATTTCTCTTCGGAAAGCACCTTCTGTGTTAAGTCAGTCTTATAAGCAGAGGCGTAGCCAGGATTGTCTAGCAAATGGGGCCTGAAGCTAATGTAGTTGGACGCACTGCACTGACAAAATATCTGTAAATGCCCACACAGCGCTGCTGAGTGGGCATTTACAGATTTTGTGTGGGCCTTGCCCCACAGGCCCTACCCTGCCTACGTCTCTGCTTATAAGTATTTTTGAGTCTCTATGTAATAACATTATAATCTTAAGGAGGCAGTGTGGTATTTTCCAATTCCATAGCTTGTTCCTTAGTGTAGTTCTACAGATGCTATCAAATACTGTGCTGAGATCAACATAAGCTACATAAAGCAGAGTTCCAGCAATACTTCTTGCCTGATCTACTAGTCATTTTAGAATAAGATCATTTGAGTGGAGTCTCTAAGCCCTTCCTAAAACCTGTTTGAAATCTAGAAATATTATGTGTTTCCTGGATCCACTCCTCTAAGTCATCGAATAAACAAGATGCAAATAATTAACTAATGGCATCCAGCAAAGCTATCAGTCAATAGTTCTGAGGATTCGAGTGGTCAACCTTTTTAAAAATGTGGACCAGATATCTCTGATGCCATTATGCTGGTATAGAATCATCACAGCATAAGGCAGTAATAATTGTGCCCAAAATGGTGGATCTTCTTTTAATATGAAACTAGAAATGCCATCCGGCACCTAGGGCAGAAGTTCTTAAGATCAGATATTCTTTTCTCTATCGAAACATCCTTCCCAGTTTGGAAGTTCCTCATAATGAAATTGCAGCTTATCCGCAGCTTTCTTTGGAAACCTCTTGCCATAATATTCTGCCCTTGTAGATTCATCTATAGTATTTATTAGTAGCTTACTCTGGGTGTTATCAATCTCATTCCCTCACAGACCTTCTCTGAGTTCTTCTCTGAGTTGTTGTTCCCCACATGAGAAGCATATAAGATCCATCCTCTATTTATAGAGTAGCATTATACTGCTTCCGCCAATTATTATACTTTAGCTTTAGGATTCATATCACCTCCTTCATTTGGGGAGCAGTGTAATGCAAGTTCTTTTTCACCCATCGAATACTCCATCTTAGAATTATTTTCCTTTCAGCTAGTATAGTGTCATAGCAATAGTTGATAGACTCAAGCAAGCTACCATAGCCTGATATTACTTCACCTTCCTCCATGACCCTCCAGAGATCAGTTTGCGTGACCTGAAATACTTAACATTTTCCACCTCAGTATTGGTTTACCTTGGAGTTTAGTACACTGGGCATTCACTTTTAGGTTTTTGTGAGTATGAGTTGCGCTAGTACCCCTTAGCATGAGGTCTGTCTCTAATATCATATATGCTAATCACCTTTTTTCATTTAATTTCACATATAGAGTTTTCAAACACTTTGAAATCGATTTGGAAGTGTAAATGCTGAATGCTGGTTACCTCTATGCCAGGTCAGGTGACTGGGGATGTCCCCTGGTACATTTTGAGTTACCATCTCCAGGTCCCAATCCTGCAATACACTTGCTCACACAACACTTTGTGGGTTGAATACAGTTCTGGATCTTGTTGTAGAGACTAACCTTTCAAGACTGGTAACATCAGGACATGTATTTAAGGTCACCCGGTAAGATAATCTGATTTGATTCAGTATGTTTTTACCAGAGCAACGTATCAATGATTTTCAATAGCTCCTCTGTGCTTACAGACGCTGGGTCCCAATAGATGTTCAACAGAAGTATCTGGAGGTTGTCCCGCACAATCCTGACAACTATAGTTGCCTCTGTATATACCAACCATTATTTGCTTTCCCAGACCAGTTCATTGTCAATGCCAATTAACAGGCCTCCATAAGGGCAGTCTTTTAGCCCCTTCTTGGCTTTTTTTTTTTTACAGAGAAGTTGAGTAGCCATCACAAGGGTGAGCTCATATATCTGGGCTATGATATCAAAGAAACCAGAAACCAGAATAAAATATTAGTTGTGGGGAAGACTGCTCAAGCTAAGGCTCTGATGAGAATGACAAAAAGCTTTGCGGACCGTACAGCAGGTTACACTCTGAAAGGAGTTATTATGGTTTACAAACAGGCACTGGCGAATCTTTATGGACTGGAGGCAAGCTACATTAGTTATTTAAAGTGTAAACCACATTTTGGCGTTGTATTTTAGGCTTAGCGCAGAAGAGTGTTGCAATTGAAGCAATAGCAACAGAACCTGGCCTTATGTCATTATCTGGGATATCTCGGATGCTCAGGCAAAGGACGGGTATTCTGTACATTATGGCCACTAAAAATGCTATGTGTCCGTTATTGAACTAGAAGAATATGAGACCCTCTGGCGTGCACATATTGGAAAATATTAGTAATATGAATGTATATGTTAGGAGATTGATTGAAACCTGGACTGGACGCTGAATTCTCATGAATTGTCTTCAAAATTTGTTTATAAATTAGGGTTGTGCGACTGGATTCATAATTATAACCACCTGGACAAACTCAAATTGAATGTTGGCACTTCTAGGAATACCTGTACTTATAACCCCCCCCCCCCCGAGGAGTACTTAATTTTTAACCCATCGTCAAAATGAAAACGTTTTGTACTGCAGCTTTAACCATAACCGGACATAGCATGAGGACCTCCTGTGATAAGGAATATGCATTACTTCTAGAATCAATAATGCAATTGAAACAAATAGACATGTTTAACTTGCTGTACAGAGTTGAGAAATGTGTACCCGCAATAACTTCGGAGATTTGTCCATGAGATGGAATGGATTGGCAAGTTGTCGTTTTGGGAGAAGTGTTTAAGTGGAAGGTATATATCTTTAAACAATTGTTCAATTTATGGCACCTGTTGATGGGTAGATAAACTCAAATTCTACAAGAGTAAGTGATATTAGAAAACAGGATATTGGTTTCAACCGTAACACATTGGGCCTCATTATGCGGTAGGTGGTAAGGGATTACCGGCACCGGTAAGGTCACCGGTGCCGGTAATCCCTTACCACCCTATTCTGAGGTCCCTTAGCGGGTCCCTTCCTCAATGCCTGGTTTTACCAGGCGTTAGGGATGGGACCCGTTAAGGGACTTCAGAGCTAATAACGGTACCGCAAATTGCGGTACCGTTATTAGCTCCATCCCCATTCCCATTGAGCCCTATGGGGGCTCAATGGGAATGGGGAATGGTTCCCGGAATGGGGATTTACCGGGTCCTCCAAGGTTGGAATGACCCGGTAAGTCCCTATTTCGGGAATCCGGACCCGGAATGCGGTAAGCTATTAGCTATTAGCACCATGGCTACCTCCTACCGTGTAATGAGGCCCATTAACTTGTGTGTACTGATTGTAATCTAAATGATGTCTAGAAATTTAGTATTTAGTATCTTGTTTGATTTAAGATTTAAGTACTTTTGCTGTATTGTGTTTTAATAAGGACTTTTAGATCTTTTTTGATATGTATTGGATTAGTTGTGAATAAATTAAGATTTTATAATAGCATGCATATTTGTATAATGTGGTTAATGTATGTTATGAAAACAAGGTTTTATTTACGTGATATTTGGTATAATGATATATACAATGTTAAAAGTTCACTTAGAACTAAAGACATTACATTTAAAAAAAAAATAAGTGGTGTGGAAGTATTGTTCACGTTCTGAACCTCCAAATTGGAAATCTCTGTACTAAGATAAAAGTCTTCCTCCAAGAGACTTATCAGCCAGATTGTCCTGTTTCAGAATATCCTTTTCCATCACCTTATTTTGTTCCACAACTAAATAGGTGATGATCAAATTGGTCTTCTTCACCACATTCTTTTGTTTCTTCTTACCTTTGGATTTTTTTGATACTTTCTTGTGCTTCTTTGCGCTAGGAGAGGCATCTACATTAGGTAAATCTCAACCGGGCTCCCTTCATAACACCATAATAGAGTTAGCCTCCATATTTAGATTTCTTAGGAATTTACGGGAGTCTATTGATGTATTCTTAGATGGATGCTTCTTTTGGTTTTTCTTCAGGATCACTTTTCCTTTACGTATGGATTTTTTGTTGATTAAATCATCTTCAGAAACCTCCACAGATTGTATTGGGGCTTCCCCCTCTCACTTTCGTAGACACAGAGGATTGTGTCTTCTGCAGTTTGCCTCTGGTTCACTTGTAGGCCTTATTTTGTTGGATTCACCCCAAGATTACCAACTTCAGCACCATCCCACAAATGTGAAATTCCTGTTGCAACATTAAGTCATAGATGCTCTGAAATGGCAGTTA
The DNA here is from genome assembly GCF_040938575.1 of Ambystoma mexicanum. Taxonomy (NCBI): domain Eukaryota; kingdom Metazoa; phylum Chordata; class Amphibia; order Caudata; family Ambystomatidae; genus Ambystoma; species Ambystoma mexicanum. The sequence goes on along the minus strand of NC_090921.1, from coordinate 650,356,094 downwards.
GAAGCACTAAGGATTGAAGGACCAAATACAAATCGGCAATGGAGCTAATGTCCATGGATGGCGTTGCATTGGGTACTTCTTTAACATTCTGAATCATTTCTGGAGACCTAGACACAGATCTTTCTTTTCCATTACTCTCCACCAGCAGAACTGAAGCGGTCGGCCGACACAATAAAGGAAGATGCATTAGAGAGGGAGCTAGTCCCTTGTTCTTTAGCATCCTTTTTGAGGATATGGCATAACTGGAGAAAGGAATTCTCTAGGTCTTCCATAGGTCTTTCACTAAGCAGGGTGAAGGTGCCTATCATTTTCAGAATATTTGATTTAACACCATCCTGGACATGAACAGAGGCAGAAACCGGGAAGTATTTGTTGATTTTGTTTTCAGACATTACTTTTGGTAGAGTACCTGGTTTTTCATTTAGTATGTCTGTTTAAAAGAATCCTTCTTGTGGGCCCACCTTAGGAGCACAAGCCTCTGCAGATTGAGTTAAAAGTAGTACTCCACTAGACAGCAGTATTTGATTTGCTTCTGGGTCATCCGATAACTGGGGTTCATGCTCAGTTCCATGATTCCCCCTTCGTAGATTATAACAGGGGCAGTCTAAAACAGACATGGGCAGCACAGTCCCTTGTAAGACCAATTAACACACAAGTGGAGAACATACCCTTTGGAACCCTACTAATTTATGTCATCTCCATTGACTGGCTGTAAACTGCAGTCGCACTCTCTGCTCGTGCTCCGTGTGATTGCTGTAGATTTTCAAGCAGCTGTGTCACTCTAACTCGGGACTGGGGGAAACTGACAGCTAGGTAGTTCTGTGCCTCCACGAAAACTGCACTCGAAGTCACACATGATGCTAACTTTGCGTGGTTGTCAGAGATTTTCAAGCAGCTGTGTCACTCTGAATTGCGTCTGGGGGAAGCTAACAGCTCTGTCATAATTATACTTATCATAAATAATGTTCATGCAAATGTGAAACATTGTACTATTTGGTGCATTGCAGCAGTCCACACACATTAACTATCCTTTCCAAGCAAGTGACAGTATAATATGGCCCTACATTTCCCAAAATGTTCTTGGGAGAGAACCAGCAGTCCACCTTATTAAATGGATGTTACATTTCAACAAGTTTTAAACATATTTCTGGCATCACGTGAGGGACACCTCACCCTGTAGTCGGCAGATTACCTGATGTGTGCTTGGGGCAGAATCATTTCCAGAGTTTGTGTCCTGAGAAAAGGTGGTGAGATTTACAAACAGATATTTATTCCAAGACATTGTTCATACATATCCCTCTGAGAAAAGGAATCTGCTTACTACATTAATGATTTATTTATTAATGTATTGTGTAATTGTAAGGCACTTATACAGCAAGTAAATTATGTTTCAAAACGCCCACAGGGCAACACAGAGGTAACATAGGATTGAAAACAATTAAAACACTGAAGGATAAAGACGGGCCTACTAGGCATTGTGAGCATTCAGATTGTGCACGTGCAGAGAGAGGAGAGGGGAGGAGGGAGTGGGGGTAAGTGCTAGGAGTGTCCGTGCTCGTGAGTGAGCAGCAGATGTAAGAGCAGGCCTACAATGACATACGATGGCGCCTCAAAACACTTGTGTATAGGCACGTTATTAATGCCATATCATATCATATCATAGGCCAATGGGTGACAAGGCAAGTGCTGGGAGAGGGCGGAGGCTGAAGGTGATTGGGTGTGGGAGGCCAGAGACACATAAAGGCCCTGGTCACCAATCTCAGCAACTGTGGGATTAGCAGAGGATGGAGGAAGGGAAGGAGGAGGTAAAAAGGAAAGTATTGAGGAGATCCAGCTCAAGATGAAGAGGAAGGCAGAGGCTCTTCCATAGGAGGGAGCCAGCTGAGGTAAGAGAGCGGCCACCGGCCCTCTGGTGATAAAGTATATTTTCTCATATATTCTCATATAACTGAATATGGAAATTTCAACGCAGTACTCTGTTACCCTGTATTCTTATCAAACCTGCACCACTCATGTAAGATACTCTTGATCACCCAACCACTGATAACAATTGTAGACCCATGAAAGCAAAGCGATAGTTTTTGTGCCAGTTTTTGTGCCAAGATTTGGGGAGACTAGTTATGCTAGTTTCTAAGGTCAGAACTATGGGATTCATCCTAACAACATCCATGCATAGCAACATCTTCCAAAACACTAGAATCCCACCCAGTTTCCTCTGTTTTTTAGATAGCTTGGTTAGAGATTGCTAACTATAGATCATTGATCTGACTTGTGTATAAAGGAACATGTTTTCAACCTAGAAATGTGGGCATAGATCGGCCGCCAGGGGCACATGGATGAGTCTAACCTCAATGTGAGCTCTGCGCCCCACGGTCCTACAAGTGGCTTGAGCCCCCTCATGTGGACCTCCAGCCTGAAAAATGAGTCAGGATCAATGTGAGAACATACCCCCCTCCCTGTGAGCGAAAGTCCAACGAAATTCGGTGAAGGATTTGCTGTGAAACTTCTCTGAACGTGGTGGGCTCTTGCGACGGCCTGGCCTGGTGTGTGACATCGGAAGTGAAAGTTGAGAGCGCAGAGGTGGGCACCGCAGCGAACCATATGGCAGAATGCCAAAGGGGAAGTCTGCAATACCCAGGGAAGTTGCTGACCAGAGATGACCATCCCAGAGAACGTGCCTGCTCCAAGGGTCAACGTCAGTGTCCCCATTAGAGCACAAAGGGTAAGACGGTGAGGAAACAAGCGCACCGGGACCACAGCACCCCGAGGAGACACCAACAGTGAGCCGGCAGTCCCCCACAAGCCCTGTGGGGTCCTGCTGCGGACCATTCCCTCTTACCGCATTACCCAAGGTGCCAGAGGACGGAGTGCAATCTAAAGCGGAGACGACACGCAGCAGCGTTGTGTGCTGGTCTCGCCTCGAGCCTGGAAGTGGATCACAGATGTGGGGCCCTCTATGGCCCGCCCAAACCCGCAGAGATCTGCCTACTGAACTCCTGCGGCCACGACTGTTAGACCTCAACGTGGTATTTAGCGAGGCGGGCGGACATGGTGTGATTTGATGCACACCCTGGAAACCATCTAGTCCGCATGGTGGCCCCCGCACGTTGGGTCCTATTCTATGCTACGATCCTGTTCTCATCACTGCACCATGTATGGCTCGCTCTCTACGGAGTACAGCCATGAGCCCGCGTCAGCAAAAAGAAGAGAGTCGAACAGACGGAGAGGTAAGATCTTGAAGTACACACGACCATAGACGCTGGAAACAAGATCCACCAACGGCCCGGCCGTGGCTCCCCCGGCCAACCACCGACATGAGTCACAATGTGACAGCATGAATGCCCCTCACCACGACATGGATCCCGGGTGCCGTGGCGGCAAACGAAGACCCGGACCGGTCCCCTCCTGACCCCCTGGTCACATCCAAAACAAGTGACAGAGGACGCCTAGAAGGCACACTGGTCCCTATTGTATAAAAGTGGGACATAGAACACGTTTCCCCATGAGGACAGATACACGTGGTGCGAGCCCAACGCCTTAAAGCAGCAAACTTTCTACGGACACTACTAGGTGCCCTTCACCCAACCGTTAGCGGACAAAAAGGCCCTAATAAAGGATCATCAAGCACAGGGGCCCAATTTGTACTGGTGCACACTCCTGGAATCATTCTGGGGCCCTCTGATTTTAAACTGCCCCCGCAATCGAGGGGATATCAACACACACAGTCCTGGGCAATTTACGTGGCTTAAAGAAGTCGCCACGGCGGATCCAACTCTACAGCACACGAACGGAACACAGTGGATAGAGGTACATGGTGTGACCCTATCTAACCTGAAGGACAACAATAAAAACACTGCCTCACGCAGATACAAAACCTGTGCCGGCAGAGTGGTCTGTGCCACAGGGGAACAAGATGCCTCCAGACACCTCACAAGGTGAATGTGCCCTCTCATATGTAGCAGATCAGAGCCGGTAAAGACCCCACATAAAAACCTCAAGGAAGTGTCAGGGGTCACATAAACTCCACGGGACAAAGCAGGTGCATATTGAAATGTACCACCAGAGATAACTGGACGGTTTGGCCCCCGGCAACAAGGCGTGTGCCCTCCTCCACGTGAGCCTACTATTGCTGAAACGGAAGGAAGCAGCCCTTATTAGACGGCACAAGCAGCCTACGGAACGGGCCGCAGCGGAGCGCCTGCTCTACCCACCAGTGAGATCCTGCATTTGATCCCCCAAGATCTCGACCCATTACCTGCACGTATTGGTGGCACAGACCCCCTTGTGAAAATACTACTGGCCGCTCGGCCCCAGAACTACACCTATTACTGAGAGGGTTGGGCCCCCACCTTTGGGGCATGTGCCCTCCTTCAGAACTTGTTTTATTGGAGGGGAACTGTGAACTCTCCCTCCAATGAGGGGACTGACCGGAGCCAGACATCACGACGATCCATACTAGTGTAGAGTGAACTGGATGATCATAGTCAGGGTAATAACGAATACGAGGAACCAGAACAGCTTTCACTCGGCAAGCTCCATGCAGGAAGTACATGGACATACACCAGAAGCTGGCATCATATCGGTTCATTCCACACCTCCCTAACCTAGGCCCATATCTGGAACCGGCGATGGTGGCATAAGGGGTGGAGGCAGTTACGACTAAGGCCGATGTCGCAGCCTTGCTCAGCAAAATGAAAAGCATGAGGGCAGACATTGGCGGAACAACCTGCAGATCTATGGAATCCCAGATCTGAAAAGGACTCTGCATGTGATCATGAAAGTCCTGTTTGAAGACGATTTAGTTGATGAACCAAAGATCGATCGCATACATAGGGCCGGGGGAGCCACGGGTGGGCTAAGAAGAGTCCTTGCTCAGTTTCACAACTACGCCGACAAAGCCAGAATTCTTGAGAAAGCCGAACGCAGTCCACAAATCCTTCTGGAAACGACAAGGGTGACGATTTTTCAGGACCTATCATCACTAACCCTTGCCATGAAGAGAATGTGTATGCCTCTTACCAAATGGCTCAAAGAAAAGGGATTTCGTTAGCACTGGGGCTATCCATTCTCCCTCACATTTGAATGCGAGGGGAATACAGTTCAGCTGAGATCAGAGAAGGAAATACATGCTTGCACATCAGGCTTGTTGGGTAGCCAGGAGGCCGAACCAAATCTGGGAGAAAAACATGAGGATGACAGACAATGGCAAATTCAAGGTCGGAAACGGAGGCGGATCCCAAAGTCTAGGAAATATAGAAGGATGAACGCCTCACCAGGTGCCTAGCTTTGAGGAGCACGGGGTGAGAAAATACTGCAGAATGGACACCTCCCTGACTCTGAAAATATGACTTAGTGATGACTCACAATACGATAGACACACCTATCATTAGGTGCTACGTACTACTCTACTGACCTGGGTCTGCAAGGTCTTATGTTGAGCCCGAGTTACCTAAATCGAAGACTTGAGTGGAGGCGACGGATCAACCACTGTGCTGATATTAGACCACGGATTAGCAGCCGGCCCCTGTTATGATTTGAGACGCTGCCCAAAGGGCACACTGATGATGGACTAGCGGGTTCGCCCACGCATTTCACCCAGGCATCCATCGTGATGTATTTCCTGTTGGGGCAAGCTCACTTTGAAACAATGGTGGGATTTAGTAACTTTTATGATTTGGGAGGGGTTCTGGGGGGCTCAATGTTTATTTGAATGATCTGAGATGGGACCACAAAATGTACGGTCTCCACTGGTGGTCCGGGACCGGCTTGGTGAGGATAACCCAGCTGGATTAGACACCGTCAAGAGCGGAAGGGAAGGGGGTTGGTTAAGGGGAGGTTGTTACAAGAGATGGTTGCATGAGTTATCTACACATGCAGAGTACGCAGAATGACAGACATGGCGGTTGAATCTGAACCTTCTAGAGTCGGTCTTCTTAGGCTGGGTACACTCAATGTAAAAGGGCTGAATTCACCCACAAAACAATCATTAGTGTGGAGGGAATTTTAAAAAGCGCGACTTGATGTGCTCTTTCTCCAGGAGAATAAGTACATGCGTGGGACGAACTCAAGGTTTTGCACTCTAGGATGGGGACTGAACATTGGGGCTCTGGCTCTCTGTGGGAGTGGGTATACTTGTGAGGAAGGGGCTCAATCTAGTGGTTAACAAGGTGTGGGCGGACACGGAAGGGAGGGCCATCATAGTGGTGGGTGAGGTATGCAACATAACACTCACACTTGCGACACTTTACTCTCCCAACGTTGGCCAATCTCGATTCCTACAACAAACTATCCCGAAGATAATGTTGGAGGCCTCGGGGCATGTAATCCTAGGGGGAGACCTTAACCTATGGGCAGATGCCACATTGGATAGACGGGTCGGTAATCCAGAGACGTGCGAACCAATAGACGGTGGGCGCGCAGAGGTGATAGAGATGATGGAGATATATAGGTTGCGAGGCATCTGGAGTAAGTTTCACCCAAATGAGACAGGATATACATTTTACTCAGCACCCCATTCTACATTCACCAGAATAGATTATCTGTATCTTTCAGAGGGGGTGTGTGAGGTCGCAACTGCTTCAGAGATCACACCAGTCTCTTGGTCAGATCATGACATGGTCACTGTTGATATGAACTTGGGGACCCTCTCACATAAGGGTGTGAAGTGGCGTTGTAACAAAACATTGTGGAAGGACCCTGTCTTCCATACAGAAATGGAGGATGAAATAAAGAAATTCTTTGAAACAAATGACACTGGAGAGGTATCCAAGAGAATGGTGTGGGAGGCAGGGAAGGCAACATGGCCTGGAATACTGTTCAGGGAGGGGGCCAATAAAAAGAGAGAAAGGGCTCTGATAGAGGGTCACCAAAGCCATACAAAAGAGAGAGGAGCTTCGGCTCCTAGAAGAGGGACAAGTTGTCAGCAAACTTCAGTTTCTCTGACAAAAGCACTACGAGAAGGGGGATAAAGCTGACACACTGCTTGCCACTAGGCTGTGGGACAACAGGCAGAGAGGTGGGTCGCCGCTATAGATGGAGGAGGTGACGACTGGACAACAGAGACGCAAGGGATCCCAGAGGCATTTGCAAAGTATTATGAGCAATTATATAGATCTGAAATGGTGCAAGGGGGAACGGAAATAGACCAATACTTGCGGGGCGTGGTTAATGCCAAAACTTTCTTACAGTGAAATGGAAGTGATGGACGCTCCAATCATGGCTGATGAGATTGAGAGAGCGATAAAGAGGCTCCCGCTAGGGAAGGCACCAGGTAATGACGGATACACGGCAGGATTTTATAAGACCTTTCTTTTGTCTCTTCTCCCCTTCATGGTTGAATTATTTAATAATGTCCTGCCGACAGGGTCTGGCCCCCGACTCCTTCTCACAGGCACTGATCACGGTGATCCCCAAAGAGGGCAGGGACCCAAACAATGCGGGTCATATTGCCCAATTTCATTACTCAATATGGATGCAAAAATTTATACCCGAGGACTGGCAGCTAGACTTGAGACCCATATGCCCCGGCTAATACATTCTAATCAGGTCAGATTCATCATGGGGAGACAGGGAGCGGATACAATGTGTTAGACACTGCACTTAATTCATGCGTCACCAACTGTCAGGGGACCCCGCACTCCTGTTGGTCGACGCTGAAAAGGCCTTTGACAGGATTGAGTGGGGCTTCCTAGAGGCAGTGCTAGATAAGGTTGGGCTACTTCCTGTTTTCAGGAGGCTGGTCAAGGCTGTCTATACGTCCCCTAGGGCATCAGTTATGGTCATCTCTGAGTACTCCAGATGGTTTGACTTGGAGAGAGGAACGAGACAAGGTTGCCCTCTCTCAGTGATATTGTTTGCTCTCTCCCTAGAACCGCTCGCCCAGAAACTCAGAGCGGACCATCAAGTTGAGGGGCTCCAGGTAAATGGGAAGGAATATAAGATAGCCCTTTATGCTGATGACATTTTACTACACATAAAAAACCCCTTAACATCGATACCAACGGCCATACATTTGATAGACTGTTATGGGGAACTCTCAGGCTTCAAGATTAATAGGTCCAAATCCGTATTGTTCACATTACAGGAACCCACTGTAGTGAACGCTGCCAAACTCTCTGCACTCGGCCTCGTGACTGGGGGTCCCACCCTCCGTTATCTAGGGATAAATTTTACATGAGAATTGGAGAACCTATATGACGCCATCTTCTGACATGTTTTCATGCTGACCTGGCTAAGTGGCAGAAGCTAATGATCTCCTGGATTGGAAGACTTAATGCAATCAAAATGGTGTGCCTTCCAAGATTTCTTTATCCATTTCAAATGCTCCTGCTGAAACTACCAGATGCATTCTTTGGAGAGGTTGAAAGGGCTATTTTGAGATTCCTGTGGCAGGGGAAAAAGGCAAGGATAGCTTATGAGGTCCTGATTCTACCCAAAGCAAAGGGAGGGGTGGGTCTTCCAGATCTAAAACAAAACTATCAGGCTGTACAGCTAAGGATCATGGATCCCCCACTTGAGAGGGCAGAAAGATTTACAGTACATACATCTTGACAATTATAATCTAGCTACGGCCACCGTCTCTGAATGGCTATGGGTCCCGAGAGATAAATTACTTACAAGACTATGGAAGCATCCTATATTGGGCATGATATGGGAGATCTGGAGGGAGGGAGTAGGCATGCGGGGAATCACGTGTGTTGATATATAAAAGGGATCATTATACTATATCCCATTTTGCTGATCTAAGTACATATATGGAAGTGTGTGCCCCACATTCATAAAACCTGCGGTCTTGAAAAAATAGACTCAGTGTTAGTTATTTCTAAAAAAATACTTTCCATTTTTAATCATTATTTCATCATTAGTTCAAAAATATATAAAAACACTTATAAAAGTGTTTGGTATGAGTAAAATCACCACATGGCCTACGCCTGTGAGCCATATGTGGGCTCCGGGAGTTCGCAAGGAGATCCCTAACCATGAGCGGATCCAGTCTAGGTTTGAGGCAGGCCTTGAGAGGGAGGGTCAACTCTGGAAGGGTGGTGTTTTCCTCACAATTACAGAATTGGAAGAGGCACTTGGAATACACCCATTACCAGTCTTTCCCTTTCTACAACTCAAGGGCACCCTTATGAGGAATGATTGGAAGGAGAAGGTACAGAGAGGAGTTACCCCTTTTGAGAAATTGCTTGACACAACAATAGAAACCAAGGGCCTGATCTCAACTATGTTTAAAGTGTTGATAGACACCGGGAAGGGGTCAACTGTTAAGCAGAGACACAGGTGGGAATGGGACTTGAATTTAGAGTATGACCCTGAATTATGGACGAGGATATGTAAAGGGGCCTCACAGGTGTCAATAGCGGCCCAGTAGAAATTGCATGCCGTCAAGCTTCTTCATCAGTGGCAATATGACCCTCACAGGCTCTCGAAGATGATCCAATCCGTGAGCCCCCTATGCTGGTGCCAATGCGGGGAGAGGGTCAACTATTGGCACATCTGGTGGGAGTGCTCCCGCGTCAAGGTGTTTTGGAATGAGGTCCTGGTTTGGATCAAGCAGGTGGATGGGATCCCCCGCGAGGCTGCGTTTCTCCTGGTGCTGTTTGGTTTGGAAGAATGTGAAGGCGAAATGAGGAGAATGACTGGGATAGTGGCACCCCTCCTGCTTGCTGCACGGACCTGTTTAGTGATCAAGTGGAAAGCGGACTTGGTCCCGAGCAAGAGAGAGGGGATCAGTGTGGCAATGAATATCTGCACAATGGATAGAATTACCGCAGCCCTCCATGGGAGAGCTACACAATATGAGTTGTTGTGGGGTGATTTTGTAAATGAGTATGCATCCAACCCCTCACAGATGTTAATATAGTGAGATTGAAAGATGAGCTTGCAACGAATCTATGACCACACAAATTACAAAGGGGAATTATCATGAGAAGTGCGCACCCGGAGAACTGTAGAAAATACTGCCATCTGTGCCATATTTAAGCAATCTGAGCTATGGAACGAGAAAGTAAGTAGCGCGAGCTACACACGTAGATATTGAGAACACGAAAATAAATGGGCATGTGAGAAGAAACACTGTTCCGGGGGGAGGGGAGAAGGGGGACAGGGAAAACAGTTTGTTTTACTGTATGAAGTCGATGTTCTTTTGGCGGGGGAGAGGTGTGAAGAATGTTCATAGATATGACATGTTCCAAATGATGCATGTATGTGGTTTACTATGTTTTACAAAACCTAATAAAATCAAATAAAAAAAAAGAAATGTGGGCATGAACTTCTCATTGTCTTGTATCCTGTTTAGACATTTTAAGGCCACCTCATGGATGTCCTGACCAAAAGAAGCCCACATTAACACATGACTTAGAGCAGGATTTAAAAAACTGCATCAGTGCCCCAATGATGAATAAAAAGGAACATTGAGCTGACAATGTGGTAAAATGGCTTTGCACCATTTTGAAGGCAAAACTAAAGTATATCTGCCACCAACCTTCTTTCTAAAACTGTGTGGTGGTACAATCACATTAGGGAAAAAAATTGGGTGCCTGAGACGCAACCCTAGAACTAGGCACTTTAGGGGCGACTCAATATGATAAACTTTAAATAAGGTAAAAAGGTTTGCAATGGCAGGTGGGCTTCATGAGAAGTTCCTCTGGCCATCAAAAGAAGTCAGTGATCCAAACAAAAGGAAAAAGGCAAAATGATGAGGAGCCCTAAAAAGTGGCTCTAGGATTCTGAACAATAGCATTCAATCTTAACAGTCCCCAATTGATTGATTAGGATATGGGGGTAAATTAGCCATTAGCCACTATTTCTAGAATGCCCACCTATCTAAAAGTATATTTTAAATAAAACATCTCTCAACATTCCAATTTTTCTCCATTAGGGAGATTTCTCACACAAGTGCTTAATTCCCTCTACATCAGAGCCCTCCAGCTCTTTTGCTATATTTTGGGGCTTTGAACTTTTCATTTTCAATGTGTTTTACTTTTGTGTTCTTTGGTTATGGAGTTTTAAAACAACTCCATTGGCATCATTTTTTCTGTGTGTCACACAGCACCTTCAGTGCAGTGGCACATGGGTGTCTTTCTGACTCCCCAAGGTTTCAATACCTTCCCTGGAACTGGCTACTGTCTCCCAGGGCAAGTAAAGTTACATTGACTTTACTAGTCTCTTTAAATTTACTGACCCAGCACACCCTATCTTACTATAGAGTGCTGGAGGGGTTGCTTAGCTTCCCCTGAGTCAAAACACTCATGTAACAGTACAATGTTACCTTTTCCTATTTGAAATAGCTGGTGGCAGTGGTTTAGATCAACTACTGTGATTTTTCGCGACCGATAACAATGGTAGCTCAAAATCAGGGCTAGACATGTTTCTCAATATGGTGCCCCACACCTATCTGTAAAAACAGACTCTGGTCATGTTTTTTCCCCATTTCATTTAGGAAAAGTCCTTCTTGTGTGTAACTCTGCGTGCCAAACCAGGTTTGGTCCCTTTGTTCATGCCCTTTGGCGGGCTTCTGTGGTGAAGCCATCCTCTGGTGCCAGAGAGTCTGGGGTGGACAGGATGTGAGGGAGGTGCCCGAAACTCCCTGTGCTTAGGAGACCTGATTGTACTCTGGTGTGATTGGCTGGCTGACTGTCCGGCAAGGACAGCCACCCTGCTTGGTGATTGACAGCCAGGCTAAATGAATGGGGGAAAACTGTTTAAAAGCGGGTCTCTGGGACTTGGAAAGCAGAGTCGACCACTGGAACGAAAGAACCGAAGAGGATGCTGCAACTTCTGGACGACAGGTGAAGCCCTGCTGCAGGTCTGAATTGCCTGAAACTCCAATCGACAGAGAAGCCCTTCAAGGTTAACTTCTTCCTTTGAGTTTGGTGTGAACAACCAACTCGTATGCCACCTGGACACCGTCCTATTCTGGTCGAATTTTCTTCAGAGTGCTATTGAAAACCGGATAGCCAGAGGGAAGGAAACCAGGGGAATTTAAGGCACTCAACCTTAAACCGACGTCTTGCTACAGCTTTTGGCCTCTTCCCTGGGCAGTGCAGGAAACTCCCGACGCCCTCCTTCTTGTCCCCATAACTGAAGCACAGGAAGCGTGAGATCTGCGCGAACTGCCAGGAACAACTGCCTCAGCTACAGCTTTCTTCATTTAAAAATATACTGTGCAAACGCGGTCCGGAAATCTTTTCGCCATCGAGAAAGTGGTGAAACTTTCCTCAACTACGAAGGCTTATGCTAGTGTAATGTTTTATAAATGATTGAGTAAATAAATGTATATGCTTTTACTAAGAAACCTTGAGTAAGTGTTTACTTGAATCACTGTATTGGTTGGTCATTTGTGTACCTTGTTCTACTGCTCACTTAAACTCTTGAGATAAGTCTGGCTGCTCAGCCATCGCTACCACTTTACTGTCTAGTACAGGTTTTACCAAACGTGAAATTGTGCTTACAATTGTAGTCCTAATTGCCTCTAGTGTTCCCAAAGGGTACTGCAGGTGATTCTGCCTAACAGTCTATCTTAGTTTTACACCGGCCATTCTACACTTATTGGGTGGAATGGGCTAATATCAATAATGCCCATTTCCTTGTCCATTATCAAATGGTAATGTCCCTTGGCCCTCAGGCTGAGGGCCATTAACACTTGTTAATGTCCTTAGTTTGTGACATTATTGTTTAAGTGAATTACCTATCAGTGATGGTAATCTTCCTACTGGGAACTCAAGGTGCAACCGATTAATTTATTTTATTTTTCATTTAGAATGTGCTTAATACCAGGGAGTTGTTTCTAAGCACGGGATCGGAATTCAAACCTGTGTTGTGCTGCATTGCCTTACTTCCAAGACAAACGTGTTGCCCCTGTGCTATCCTTCTTTTCCTTTCCTGAGCGATCCTGTCAAGAAGAATGCATGTTACCTGTGAGTTTAAGTGCAAATTTGTAAGTAAGCTAAACAAAACATACGAAAATCGGTAGCCTCTTAATGTTTCTAACCAGACGTAATTGAAACTTGAAAGTCTTCAGGCTGGCCATATTGAAATGCAGTTATATGAACTTACAAATTATATAATTATTTAAGTAACAAACAAATCATCAATCGTATTGAAATCATAATCTTTGAAAATCTACATTGGTTTAAATAATTTAGTGTTGTCTATTTAGTAATAAATCACTTGGCAAAAGCTGCAGTATGTGAGGAACATGTTTATTCAATTACCTAAAACCTTGAAAAACACAGCATTCTTAAAAAAACCTATATTTTCTATAGTTCTATTCTAAGTGTGAATATAATTTACGCGCATGAAAAGAACATTGTGAACATTAAATGTAACTTTTTACCTGGAAATATTTAGAAAACTGACTTCCTCTGAGCATTATCGGCCATGTTGGAATATAGTTTTACAAAATAATTTCAGCTAGCACCTTAGGTAATTAAGTGTTTGTATTTTTAAAGTCTAATAGTTTTTCACTAAAATCATTTTTAGGATTATGTTGTGGAATTGAGATTTACATTACACATGCAAAAAGAGAGCCTGTGGTGACCATCAATACCACATGTTTTCTAAACTCACAGTACTGTGGAAAGTAGCTTTCTATCAATGTTGCTGAACACAAATATTGTTCTTTAATATTCTATTTTTATTTTAAAAATCATTAGTTCGATGTTGTAGAACAATCCGTTCTTAATTGTTCCAATTACAAAGTATATTATATGATAAACATCCATCTGTTCAGAAATCTAAAAATTCACTTTATCAATAAATACATTTTACAAAAGGTTACAGTTGCAGGATTACAACATTCAATTGTTTTATCTATGCAAGTTGATCATCAAAGATTCACAAAACCACATAGTGTTCTAAACAAATAGCTAGAAACAGGATATAGCCAGTTATGAGTTCATCCCTTTGAATGAAAGTCTGCCAAAAGATTTCTGTATGAGCCACTAGTTGATTAACTTTACCTCTCTGTTGTGGGACATTCATGTTCTCCAGATGAACACAGAAAGTGTAGTACACCTGCAGATTTAGGGCCTGATTCACGGAATATGTTCCTATGGGATTGCACCATTACGGATTACGGATAATGTGATAGACATGTTTTATGAAGCCACAATGCAAGATCTTAGAAGCAAATATCTTTTGGGCATCAAATCCAAAATCTGACATAACTTGACACTAAAAGCAAAAACGGAATATGCAGAACTGAGCAAGAACTCTCAAGTTACAATAAATCAATTGTGGATAAAGGAAGAAACATTGTCCTCATGAATACAGAAGACTATGTAAAATCGGCTCTACAACACTTAAACAATGAAAACTGTTATGAGAAACTAACAACTAATCCATTACCAAAATTTGCGGCAGATTAGAAAATCATGAATACTCACTGCATGAAAGATAGCCTGCTAATAGAAGAGGAATTTAACTTTATGCACAAACCATTCCCGACTTTAGCAACAATATACTTCATTCCTAAAATTCATAAACCCGTGCATATCTTTCCATTGAGTAGACCTATCATCAACAGAATCAGATCATTAACAGAACCCATCTCGCAATACATAGACAAACATCTACAACCGTTAGTATCAGGATTGGCATCATATATACAGGACACCACAAATGTCATCCAGCAACTTGAAACAGTAACATGGGAAGCCAACTACAGACTAGTGACACTTGATGTTTTTTCACTATACACTAGTATTCTACACAACAAGGGTATTGAAACAACTTACTATTTTCTCAAAACCAGATCCATCCCTTTTCATCAACAAAATCAAATGTTCACAGAAATGTTAAAATTGACACTGCAAAATAATATATTTACCTTCAATAACCAATTATACAGACAAACACAGGGCAAAATTTGCACCAATATATGCCATTCTACATATGGCCATTTTGAAATCGAGTTTGCTTGGTACCAACCTGCATTTATCACAAAAAAAGTATAATCTATTGGGGTCACTATATAGATGATATATTGATAATCTGGAATGGAAATCAACACAAACTGAAATAAGTTCACAACTACTTAAATGCTAATGACTACAATTTATAATTCACTCTACAAGAAAGTACAACCTCAATCAGCTTCTTGGATTTGGAACTTTATATCAAAAATGACACTATTCATAGAACCCTTTTTGTCAAACCAACTGTAGGAAACAGCATCCTTCATGCAAAAAACAATCACCCTGATCATGTGATCTTAAATATTCCATATGGAGAACTGTTGTGAATAAAGAGAAATTGTACAGACAACCAGGAATTTGAAAAACATGCAAGAGACTCAATTCAAAAATGTATAAAAAGAGGTTATGATTGTCAGCATCTCCTGAAAATGTATACGAAAACCAAACTACGAACACGTGTGGATTTGCTCACTAATAAACCCAAATCTGCCTCTTCAGCTAAACCAGACAGGGTAAGGTTTATAAGTGCCTATAAATCAAATATGAAAGAAATTTGAACAATACTGTCCAAACATTGGCCAATTATACAACTGGATGAAGATCTATTGACATATCTGGATAATACACTGAGCTTAACATTTCGCAAAGCAAAAAACCTAAAAAATATGTTGAGCCCATCACACTTTGTGAACAAAACCCAAGATACTGGTTTCCCACAAATGTGGAACAAGGAGGCACTATTAGGAAACTATAAATGTGGCAAATGTAAGTTATGCCCCAACTCAGCTAATGGTAAGAAAGAAATGCAAAGGCCAAACGGCACGATTCAAAAATGTCTCAGTTTATTAACTGTAACACAAAATGTACTGTATATGGCATTCAATGCACCTGTCCAAAAATATACATAAGCAGCACTATTCGACCTCTGAATACAAGAATAGCAGAATATTTGAGATCTATCAGGAACAAGGATCTAAATTCACACTGGCCTACCATTTCCAACAAGACCATAAAGAAGACTCCATGGACAGTATCAAATACTTTCGACTTGAAAATTTCTGTATGCCACCCAGAGGAGGGAATAAAGAAAAGATTTTAAGATGCAAAGGAGCATCCTGGGTATGCTTAATGGACACCTGCCAAGCAGGTTTAAATGTGGACACTGAGATGCACCATTTTCTCTAAAAAAACATTTTAGTTTAAAGCTCTTGTGTGATTTACAATTATTACTGCATGTGAAATAGCAAGTTCAGCCACATTATGGGAACATTTTTGTTCTCCTATTCCATCTGTTTTCTTCTACTTCTTTTTCTCTTTCTCTCGCTTCTAAGTATACAGAAGTGCTCCATTCTAGAAAATGTACCATAATGAAAATTATCATTTTTGAACATTGTGAAATTTACATACCCGGAGCGGGAGAATTGGTTTAAAAATATAATCTTTCTTGAGGTTTATATGCATGCCCTTGATTCCAGACCGCCATAAAGATCCAATCCGCATTAAAAGCATCATAAAAATATCACAGTACTCAGAGCCCTATGTCAGGGAAAGCAAGAACACATATAGAAATACAAAGAGTGTGCGCATAGCACAAAACAAAGCAATTCATATGAGCCCTAAGCAAGATGCAGAACACATGATGATGCGATTGCACATAAAAAGCGTGATCACGCCATCATGCTACTATAAGTATTCAGCCATCTTTAGTCTTCCTGTGGTTAACATGCCGCAAGGAACACTCATTGAAACGGGAAACCGGCACAAAATCAACAAACAGCACATGGTAAACAGGTGCTCTCACAAAACTAAAGTAATGTAAATACATATACTTTGAACTAATATATTTGGCAAAGAAAAAATAATCACAAGCAACTGAACATAGTACACTTATTTATATTTTGTAGCTATACGACTGATATATATATATATATGCGCACAACAAAAAAGTGTTTTCCAATAGTTCCAAGAAAAAAGCCAACGATTTTGAAGCCAATGTACAAACATTATTATAAGTACCAACATTCTGTACATTTTGAGGATGTTGTGTCTGAAATCAAGAGGTATGTATGATACATTTGAAATTGTCTTACAAAGCTAAATAGCTGCACTTTATTTTAGGTTGCCAAACTGAACAGTATGATCGTAGCCTCCTGATGAACCACCACAAACACAAGGTGGAGAAACACGTGTCGAGGGACTAGAGGGACTTAAATATATACCGTCAACAATTTACTAGAAGCATTTGTCTTTCAACTTGCACCTCATTATTAAAGAGGGATTTTGACACATTCAAAATCAATTAAAACAGATCCTGGCGCAACTTATCGGTTTCTTTTCTGTTTTGTAGATTGGACCATTATACAATGTTTTGTGACTCAGGCTTCTAGTGTTTCCCATCCTAATATTACTGTGTTGTTCTGTCCAAGAAATGTTCATTTTTCTGTCCATTGGCCTACATATAAAGATCCGAATGGACATCTCATCACATAAATAACTTTGCTAGAATCACAAGTTGCCACTGAATATATTTGCTCTCCTTGGCACAGTAAGGATGAGGTGGAATGTCGCCTGTAATGAGTGTTGATAGTTTCTGCAAGGGGAACGTCCTTTCTTTTCAACAATCTGTTTAGGTGTTATTTTCTCAGCTTTAACTAGCTTTAAGTATTTTAGACCTTATTCTGAGGTAAAAAGGGTTCTAAAATGTGAATATTGGCGGTTAAGCAAAATTAACATTAAAAAAATTATCACTTTTAAATATTTCCCAATTTTTCTTAGTACATGTTTAAGTTTAACACTTGATGTCAAATATATTGTAATATAGAATAGTTAATATGTTTCTTTTGGTCTTGATGCTCTAATTTAGTACACTGTTGATTTTGGAACAACAATTAAGAGCTGGAGTATGTATGTGTTCTGAGTAAAATGTATCTCTAAATGTGCCTAAAAAACAAGTGTTCTATGCCTGTAATTCCTCTTCTTTGGAGATGACACACTGGTAACAGAGTAATTGACTATATTGTAGGCCTTTGAATGTATTGTGACGGTGGAAATAATACATGTTTGCTGTCTGTAGGTTTTATATCGATTGTTGCTTCTTGTTTGTCATGTAGTATATATAGTTCTACATCTAGAATCTCATTTATTTGTTGACCACAGTCCCCTGTAAATGTTTATCATGCTTGGAGTAAACATACTCAAAATGCATGTTGATATCTTTTTGATCCCATGTCTAAATCCCAAATATGTCAATACACTTTACAATACAGCAATATATTTTAAGATGATATTTTAATGAATCTAGGATTCAAAATATAAGAAACATGCCTTAGTGTATGCTGTTGCAATACTGTCCCGCAATGATGTTCATGATATCTGTAAAAAGTGTTGTAACTGAATTTCAAGATTCATTTGAGCAGTCAATATTAACGTTTCATTGGCTCCTACATTGCCATTTTGTAATAGCCATTCCATGGCCATCAGACCTTCTGTGTGTGGAATGGATACATACAGACTGGTAATTTCTAATCTAAGAAGGATATAATCGATAAAATCATAGTCAAGATTTTGTGCTTGTTCTGAAACAAAATGAAGCGTAGCTTTCAAATAGGTGTGAGTCAACTGAATGGTAGATTGAACAATGTTGTCTGTGTATTGTGCTCAAGCACCCATATGTTGGATCAGGATTGTTGGGGTGCTTTTCCTCTTCCTACTAGTAGTTGGGTCAATGCTGGTCAACCTGACGGCTGAGTACTCAAAAAGGGACCACTCCCTTAGCAAAACATTTGGGGGTGTGGGCATCTCAAGCTCCTGGGAAACATCATGGGAAATGCAATTGGGAACACTCTATAGATCTGACATAACTGAAGTATTACCTTAGTGGGACTAACTTTCCCTGTTTTAAATAGGACCAACAATTGGCAGCCAAGTATTGTGACAAGCACATTTCAGAAAAGTCACCTCCAGAATCAATCTTAATTTACTCTGGCCCTGATGCAGGGGATTCATTTGAGTTGCACATGGAAATGTGCACATCAACCAATTAACCCTTTCTTAGAGCCTATAATTAATTTGCACTATATTGGTGATGAACTAGAGCATCATTTGCTGACTCTAATCTAATGTGCAAAGGAACTTGTGACTGTGTTATATTTTCAGATTTTTGCATTATTTCATTATTGTTATGCAGGTATCTTTGAGGAAGTTGATTGGAACATCTGTTTCATTATTGTATATGTTTGTGTGCCATGTACTTTGTTTGGTATGATTTGTCCTGTATACCTTTGTCTATTTAGATTTTTCTGTACTCTGATTTCCCTGAATGAACAAATTTTGCATTTTAAATGTTTCTGAAATTATGCTAATTTCACCGAATTTTATTAAATGACTATCTGTGATTCATAGATGTATGTGAAGGTTTGAAGTTAAATATTTCAAATTCGACTATAGATGAAGTTACTTATGAATACTTGAGCTTTGTAGGGGATTTATGCTGCTTGAATTCTCTCACATTAAAAGGGGTACATATCAAATTGGGGAGCATGCCAAAAAGTTAGAACATGAATGTTGAAATAATGTATTTTCAAAGCCAGACTTCGAAATAAAAATGTACAGTAACATAGTCAGGGATGTCAGTTGGAATGTCAGTTGGGGGTTAACAGGGGTAGCAACTGCTACCCCTGGCACCTTCTCAGCTATCCCTACACCTGTCCTTGCTAATCCATGGCCACTGGCCAAAAAGTCAGTGTCAAGATCCAATATCTGTGGTGCACCTATAAAGGCGGTTGTAAATGCAGCTAAATGTGATTCTTTCACCTGAAATCTCAATATCGTTAGCTGGAGAAATAACATGGATGCAGGAAAAACCATGAAGCTGCCATCACTAACAGGTTGACAGTCCATTAGTGAAGAATCCCTGAATGGTTGGATTCAGAAGCGGGGCTACTTGTGCAGCTCATACCCAGCACTGTAGCAACAGGAAGGGCATAGGGGCTAGGTCTAGCTAGCTGGGAATGTGTAAGAGCAGCCTACAGTACTCAGTGACAGCACGAACGCAAATCTCATCAGTGTTTCGTGTTGTCTGCTTTGCACATCCAGTGAAGGAGGAACATTGGAGGGCCTGTGATGAGAGGGGTGTGTCTGAGTGGCTTCTGCCATCAATCCTGCCTGGACACTGTGTGACCTGACCCAGATGTGCCAGACCTGCATCACAGGCACACTGTAGATAGACACAAGGTGAGATCATTAATGTACATGAAGTTGCCCTCCACTTTTGAAATAAACCATCTGCTGCTTCCTCAAGCAAAAAGGAAAAAAGAAAATAATAACATTGTCCTTTTCTAGGGGTGATATAATGGAGCTGCTGCGGCAGTTTACATTTAAAACATTTAAACGCACCTTGAATTTAAAGTGATCTGCAACTCATCCTTCCCTTCTACTTCCCATCTAACAAAAAAAACTGGGTATTACTTACCAAATAAGCAAAACAGAAAGGTGATGGCTGGAAGGTTTCAAATCACTCATACCCACTGGGACCGCTCTGGGTTACCATCCAGACCATCATTTTTCTGGTTGGACTTGTGTTGGTCAGTTACTGTTTCCAGTGTGCAGCCACAGACACTTGGCAGGCACTAGATGGCTGTGCTTTGGGATTTAGGCCTCTTTGAGATGCTCTATCTGTTTACAGTTTAGCCCGAGTGAAGTACAATAGTCCAGGTTGTTGTGTTGGACGTCGGCTTACATTCAAAGTAATTTGATAATATGGGCCTATACACACTGACATTAATGCTACATATGGTGATCCACTCTTGTATGAAATGTATATTATATTACAGTAATATTGTAACCATATTTATCGTAGGGTACTGATGAACAATGCTATGTGATGCCACTTTTTTGTCAAGGGGTGAAAGGTTGTATGCTATCACTTCCTGTGATGTCACTTGGGGCGGGGTCAAATGGTGTTAGTTCCTGTGAGGTCATCAGAGGTCAAAGGTCATGTAGTGTCACTTCAGCTACCCCTGGCATTTTGGTGAAATGACATCCTTGGACATAGTGTCTTCCAACCATTGTGCAACTCAGAAAGTGTACCAAAAAGGTATTTTCATAAATGCTGATATTGAATGTTTGTTGTGTGTTGTGGAATATACAAGCCTTCTTGCCAAAGCATATCTCTGTTGTGTATCCTATCCTGAGACTAAAGCCTCAAGCACATAATATTACACATTTGGGTGTGTAGCTTTTAGGAGAGAAAGCTATGTGTTTTAACTGTTCCAAAAATGAACAGTTACATGATGTGAGAGGCAGGCCAAGAATTAAAGCAGTTATTTTGCAGGGAATATTGCAAGCTATTTAAACAAAAGATATCTTCAGATTTATGTATGTGTCTTTCTAATTTGAATTGCATATATACATTTGATGTCATTACAGAAAAAGGTGCATTCCTGTCAATGTGACAATATATAATGTGTGCCTTTATTCTGCCAAATGAGTAGTTCATTGAGGCTATATTGTTCAAACCCAGAGAGCTGGAGTAAAATAGCAGAATCAAGTTGCATTTTAAGGTTCTATTGTCACATGTGGGCATACATGAAAAGTTCAGTCTAGTGGGAACTGGATACAAAATAATTATAGGTTATGGTCAAACGATCACCCTGAAATGTCTTCAGGCATACCCTTAAGTATTCAAGACAGACTTCAAAGGGATGTCACATGCTTTCCTTCACATAAAGTCATAAACCAAATCCCTTAGCAAGGAGAGGTTAACAGATGGGGTCAGTGAAATTTAGATGCTTGGCTCCAGCCAGCTGCCTTGGATTAGTCAAGGTCAAAGATCATTGAAGATATGTACCACCAAGACAATTTACTTTACTGTGAATAGTGGTACCTTGGAGAAGGAAGATGTAGGTGACGTAGTGTTTCTGACAGTTGAGGGGGACTGCTTCAAGTGCACACCAGAGAAACCAAAACATTTTACACAATTTTCACTTACATATGTAAAAATTAACTTAAGCCTTGAATTGTCAGTGAAGCTCTCATTGATCTGATATTTTGATATGTTGTAGATAAAAGAAACCCCTATCAGAATCTTGTAATGGAATAATATGTTATAATTTTGGAAATGGCTAAAATTTTATAATAATCCATTCACCACAACATGCAGAAACTAAAACTATGTCGCATGATGGAATTCTAATACTTTCTTGATAATTTTACACGTTTTTAGCAGTTTTATCAAGGTACCACTGATGAGTTAAAGAATTAAAAAATCGATTAAGCAGCACCTCTGTGCTAAGAGTTGGGGTTGGGTAAAGGCATAAAAGAATAGCATTCAGATAGGATAGAGAAGGAGAGGAGTCTAGATTCAGGAACATTGGTTGAGGAAGAGACAGAAGGGGGAACAACTGTAGAAAGGAGAGCAAAATGACTGATTCTACCCAGAAGGGGAAGACTGGTCCATTGAAAGAATGAAGCCTGAGAAGCCCATACATGGATGCCCAGTTTGCACAGGAGAATTGACATCCAAGCTAGCCACCTGAATTGAGGGTCTTTACTGATGGAATGATGCCTGCCTGGCTATTCCAAAATCAGAAGTTGCATATAAAAGGTAAATCAAAAGAAACCCCTAAACATTTTTTAAAATTGTTCAACTTTCATCAGGGTAAAATCTGGTAAGGGAAAAGTAATGGGAATGCAGAGGGGGTGCAATAAAAAATTAGGGTCACATGTGCTAATATCCTAATGCCCTGTATTGCCTCATTTATATATTGAAAGCAAAGTTAGAGATCATTCTTTTAGGTCCATTCCACTTTGAAATGAAAAACGAAATGTGAAAACTAAAGCCTTTTGGCTGCTACTTGAAAGTGTGATTGCCTCTCTAAAGCTAAGTATTATTTGAAAAGATTATTAATGCTCAAATCTGGTGATGAGTCACAGTGAGTCATAGTGTATGGCACGTACTGTTGCCTGTGGTGATATCATGCGTGATGCAGTCAACCTAGATCATAGTATATTCTGGATGCTTGCACAATTAAATGCATGCTGAGAGAGTTCATTCTATTTATTAAGAACTGTGCGAAGTGAAAACCCTCTGCATTTTTCGGTCTGTTAATGCTTAGGCAGACTTAGGTGTAGTGGGAAGGGAAACATAGGATACATGTGGGTTCAGAATAGAATATATAGATTCCTGATGACAATATAAAATACTGTAGTACACCTAATTCACTCACTATAAATTAAGGACAACAAGTATCAGATTGCAGACAAAATTCTTGGCCAATCATCATTTTGATGAGTTTTTGCATTGGTTTCAATATGTAGCCTGTGATGCATGCGCTCCAACCACATTAGCTTGTGTGTGAAGGTAAGCTGCTCTGACATCTGTGACCATTTGGATGAGTTTTTGCATTGGTTTTAGCTTGTAGCCTGTCCTGCGTGCACTCCAACCTCAGCTTCCTGCTTCCTGAACCAGCCCTCTGCTCCGCCTCCCTCCCCGCCGCACCCACATGATTGGCCCAAGAGACCCATTTAGCACACCCACCCAGGGCAGCTTCTGCCCAGGCAGTCCGTCGGCTAAAGGCCCCAAGCGATAGGGCAGCTCCCAAAGACGCAGCTCTTGTCTGTGCTTGCCTGTGTATCCCTGTGAAGCCTGCCACTGCCAACCAGCAGCAACTAATAAGGTAAGTGTGGTCTGAGTGGGGAGTACAGAAATGACTATTTTCCAGTAAAGCCCTACCACTCTTATTAGCTTGCATAACTTAGCACACCCATGTTTGCCAGCTAGTAATTTGTTTTAATTCACTACTGTGTCTCATATTTAGGCATTTCTCAATTTAGTGTTGAATGTCAAATTTAGGCATTTTCTCCGACTGCTCAAGTACCCCAAATGTAGGTGTTTCTCCATGTACAGCTGGGTCTCAAATGTAGGCATTTTCTCCCACTGCTCAGGTATCCCAAGTGTAGGTGTTTCTTCATGTACTGTTGAATCTCTGAGCACGCGCCCTAACAACATAGTGCCAACAATGGCAGCAAGGTACATGTAATACACCACTCCACTGACCACAGGCATGGCTATCCACACACTTCAGTATACAGCAAGGACTACGACAAAATATGGTTGCGCTTTTCACATAAACTCTCTTCATACTTGCACTATGCCTCAACAACTCGGAGAGAAGAATGCAATGCTATAAATACTGCATTAACAAACAGATGCTTGTATTGCAAGATAAATTATCACATTCAATTAATAACGGGGAAAGAAAGTGAATAATATGAGATCATTTGTGGGAAGGGTTAAACTCCCTTTCCTTGTGAGTATGCAAAATTCTACTCCACCAACACTCTTTCAATGACGTTTGCATGAGATCTTCGAAACGCACACACTGTGGATAGACCATGCTCCCTCCATCTTATACATCTGGCATTTATTCCTTGCTGAAAGCTTGTGACAACATTTGCGCCGTTGACTTCTGTCTTTGTGCACATTCTCCAACCTCGTCATTCAACATTCTCTCACTAATTCAGTGGTTGGCTTCGGGCTAAAACAGGGGTTGCAGGGAGGCTCCTCTCTGGCATCTCTCCTCTAATAAGTGAGTCAGCTACATTTGCCAAGACATTTTTTTAATTTTTTATTAGTGTAATTCATTTATTACAAACTTTCATTGTTATTGTTCTCCATTAAAATAAAATGACATAGAATTACATCAAATAAAATAAATGATTACATGGTCGGCTATCCCGAATCTTTAGTGCTTATTTCCTTTCTATTATCCGTGGTGATCGACATTCCTTATGTCTCTGTTCCCATGTTTACACTTGGTAGCGCACCAGAAGTGAGCTGTCAAGCGTACACTTCCATATTGTGTAGGGTATAGCACCTGTTCCACATTAGGGAGCGAAATGCCACTACTTGTGTTTCCTATGGTTAGCCCTTAAAGACACCCTTTGTTTAGGACGTGCAGTAAGTTATTGTGACATGAAAGGAATTGCTCTGCATCACACACTTCAAATATGGAGAATGTACACAGCCAGCCACATATAGTTGCAGTAACGTAGACATGGAGACATGCTACTACCTTACGCATGGTGCAATGAATGTAGAGCTGCCACAATATGTAAATGTACATTTATGGGTCCTATGTACTATTCATATGTGCAGTGTCTTACGAATCAATGGTGTATGTTGGCAGTGTGTG
This sequence comes from Ambystoma mexicanum, assembly GCF_040938575.1. NCBI lineage: Eukaryota > Metazoa > Chordata > Amphibia > Caudata > Ambystomatidae > Ambystoma > Ambystoma mexicanum. The sequence goes on along the minus strand of NC_090921.1, from coordinate 650,330,980 downwards.
CAATGGCTGCGCATGCGTTAGTGGCATGGTCATTTTACGCACTTTAGTGCGTGTCGGCAAGGAGATTTTTGGCCCTCTGATTCATGAAAGGAAACAAACAACTTTACAACTCCTTCAAAGATTGTTCATGCTTTCCAATGTATGAAGTACAGTGAACTTAAGTGGTTGTGTCGCCTGTGTGGTACATTATGGCTATTGGTGAGAAGGTTGTGTTGGCAAGAGATACCTGTCAGTGTTTGAAGGTGTTAAGGTTGCAGTTATTTTTGTTTCCATCTTCATTGTAAGTTGAAAGCATTCATATTGCGTATTGCCTATGTGATTGTATATGTAAAGTGGAACGCTTAAAGGAATTGCAAGGCCTACACAATATATGCTATGGTTTCCATTTTGTACCACTTGCTAAAATGGAATGGAATCACAGTTAGGTATAGATACATAGAGATAGCGTTCGTTAAGGACTTGTTCATGAATTACATGATTGCCGAGAGTGCATGTATGTTTTCACATGTAGGAATTCTGAAAGATGTCCTGTATGGGTATGGTTTTGCTTTCCAATACTTGCACTACATACATTACAACTTCTTGTGGATCTCCTTATCTGTTTAATGTGAATTTTTCTTTCTAGGACACTAGTCCAATTTCTGTCTTATTCTTGAGAATCTGTAACTGTTTCTAGGATTGTTTGCAGCATTTGTGTGCAGGACTAGTGTTTGTAATCACAACTGGTCTGAGCCATTTACATAAATGTTTTGAACATTTGCTGGCATTTGTAATACATCATTGATTGCTACATGTGCACAGTAATTTACCCCACTTGTATTGGAACATTTTAATGGAGCAGGCAGTTTTGTGTTTGAGTACTTTTTGCTTACTACACTTTGTAAATGAGATGTTTGACACTACAATGGTGTGTTGCTAACATTTTCATATGGTGGAAGGAACTTTTGCAAGCAGGTCCAGAAATGCAGGTTAACGAATGTTGTGGTACTCTTGGGTATTTGCGCACTGGTCAGGAGTTCATAGTTTGTAGTATTTTACTTTTTCCTTTCTCGTTGCCTTTCACAGGGTGGTCGCGGAACTGCTGCAAGGACTTGATTGAGTTGTGGCGACCATTGCACATTGATGTGCAAGGGCATTTGTAGCTGGGCCTTATTGCTTCGGTACCATTTAGAGTGGCATCTACGTGTGATGGGGATATTTGTGACAGCAGTGTTTTTTGTTCCATTATGCTATTGTCTCCCTTTTCAAACCCTTGGAGAGTGCTATGTACGGCACTTTGGTCCCTTTGCTCTTATTTCTATGATTCTGCATTGAAGTATGGCTCGGTGCTGGTGGTGTGACTCAATTCACCAGTACTGCTGTTTCCAAAGCTATCTATGCTGATATTGGGTCTGTTCCGAAGTAGTGGTTGTAGTTTACAAAATCATTTTTGGCAGTGGTTTCATTTTGTTTACAATTAATAGAAAGAATTTTCGTTTGCAGAGCATTGTACTGTCTACAAGACCTTCCAAGATTACTGTTCTGCTGTAAGGTTAAGGGCTGAGCGTCATTTCTCCCCTCCACTTATAAGGTTAAAGGACTCTGTGGAGGAACATTTTGTGTACACTTACTTATTTTGAATGCTTCATTGTGGTGCCATTAGCATTTATACATGTTATATTACGAGTTGTGAGAGTTGCACTCTTTTTACTACCTTTCTTTTCATGTCTATATTTTGAAAGAGGAATTACATTCTCCTTACTGGAAGGTGCTTTAGTTTTCGTTAGTGACTGTATTAGCTGTTCACTTTCAACTTTCATTAGAAAATCTGCTTGAGGTGGATGGCTACTTTCTATGCTTTTAGGTACAGCTGGTCTATTTGTGTGTTGTTCTCTACTGAGTTAATTTTTGCTAGGCATTCTGTAGCAGCTGTTGCAGAAAGTGTGGGTGCGCACATGTTGTGATGTATATGTGTGCAGCTCTGCTTGAATGGATGAATGTGAAGGTAGGAATATAGATATAGGTGTGTGATTGTGTAATGGTGTGTTAGTGTCCTGTGGGAACGCTATAATGCTATGTCAGAGTTAATATAATGGCGGCGACATGATAACACAAAGTGAGGAACTGCTGAGGTGCAATGCATAACAATGACACAAACGCACTTGCCACCAGCTGGCCCTTGTTATTTATCCTGTATGCTGTATGCTTATAACCCTGTACTGCACTTTCCCCTCTCCCTTTCCCCCATGCACTTTTCCCTTCCCCTCTACCCTTGCACTTGCGCGATCTGAATGACACCTGGCCTAGTAAGATCATTGTCTGTCTCCCCTTGTTCCCCCCCCCCGCCTCGTCGCGCCTTGAAACACTTGTGTATAGGCGCGTTACAAATGCCTTATCATATCATATCATATCATAACACCAGTGGGTCGATGCAATTCTGTACCTGGAAATACAAGAACACTGCACAGTCTCAGTAAGAGGTGACACTGTACGGTAGCATTGCGCTTTGTTGGCTGTCAAGAGTTGGTTTACTCTGGGTTGCATTTTCAAGTGGACACGCCACTGGCTTTTTAGGATATAGTTGCTTACTGCAACTGTGAAAGAAGACAGTCAGAACATATGTTGGTTAATGGCCTACTGAGTGCATTTGGAGTATACATTACTTAAAAGTGTAGGGAATGTGTTGACAGGAAGAATTAGTGTGTGTGTGTGTAGGTGGATGGCTTTGTATATGGATGGGGATTTGGGAGCAGCACCATTGTTGGTGAGGGGGTAAGTGGTTCACTTGTAAGTGTTCTGTAAATCATGCAGTTTAGCAAATGTGTGCTTTCGTGTAGGAGTATTTACTTTGCAAATGCATTAGCCTTAGTTGTAGAAGGGTGAGAAAAAGGCCCGGAAAGGTGTACAGCTTGGAAAGGAAAATGTTTTTGTGTGTGAAATTCTATTACCTTTTCTGTGCATATATGTCTTCCACATGAGTAGAGCAATTATTTCTCTTGGTGGTTTTATTCCACAGGTACGATTGGTACTGTTGCAAATGCACACATATTTGTTTTGCTTTTGTAAGTAATGTCACCTTCTGTGAAGTTTGCAAGGTAAGTGACAGGCACCCTGTTCTTATGCATGCAATGTATGTATTTAGTTTAGGTTGGTAGGAAGCATTTGGTGCTCCTTTGCTGCGACAATTATACAAATTTTATAGGAGATGCGTTAGTGTGGAAATAAGTCATACAATTGTTAAAAGAAAAGAAGAGAATAACTGTTTGGATATTGCAATGGCTGATATGGGTAAGTGAAAACTTTCAAAGCCCATGATGTTTCAAGTGAAATTTTGTCAGTTGGTGATGGGAGAAATGACTGTATGCTTTGTGAGAACGTTATGGAGGTTTAGTGGAAGGTACTCTGCTCAGAGGCACTTAGAACAGAGTTGCAAAAGTACTGTATAATATATATTGATACCTGTACTTTGTGGCAATGGATGCAGATGTGGATGAGTCTGGATGCAGAAATCTTGCATTATTTCTCAGAACTTTCTACTGGAGGTGCTTTTCAAGCACACAAGACATGTACTCTGAGTCTGTGGTGCAGAAATGATAGTTTTAGATGCAGAGGTATTGGATGTGATTGGTAAATACATGTGCGACTATTTAATAGCACCCAATGAGGGAGTGCTGGAAAAAGAGTAGTGGAAAGGGAAGAAGCACTGGCACTGTTTTAGTAGGTTGCGGTTCTCGTAGTATTTGGGGACGAGCATATGCCACAGCCTGTACCAGTCCCCATAGCCTGTACCAGCATGCTGGTTATGAAAATGCTTCTGTGGGTACTTTCCAATCAGGTGTTGAGGGTGTGCTTCACAGGAAGGGGCGGCAACACTTTTTTTCATTGCTCTGTGTAGTGAGAATGGCAGAGATGGACAGATGCACAGTGTTGATCGTAGGTGATGCCTTTGTGCGAGATCTGCAGAGGTATGCCGTTGAAAGAGGCTTTGATGGCAATTTCAATTTGGAAGGAGTGGAGGCTTTGTGGTGCAGTGTTCGGGAGTGCAGTTTCGGTGCTCTGGTTGCACTTTGCAGAAATGTGGCCACTGTTGCTACTGTTCACGTTGTCATGGTGCACTATGGTGAGCTGCACTTGGGTTACATGCCTTGTACACATTTGCTGCATCAACTGAAGAAGGTGCTGAAAGCAGTGAAGCAGATTTTTCCCACTGCCAAGGTGCTTTTCTCATTCATACCACCAAGAAGACTATGGGACTATCCGAATGTAATTTGTCCACAGCCAGATGTCGGAAGGTGTCTAATAAACAGAAGCATGCTTGAATTTCTGTGCGCAGCTGGGATGTTTTACTGTGACAATGACATCCTTAATTCTCGAAATGTGTACTTTTTCCACGCAAATGGCATTTCTTTGACCGCCATTGGAAACAGTATTTTGCTTTACAATCTGCAGGATTCTTTGAAGTGGTTCCTGTAAGAATGTAAGGAGGAGAAGAAAAGAAACCCCGCCCCCCAAAAAAGGTGTTTGTTTGCAAGCACCACAAAAAAAGGTGTTTGTTTGCAAGCACCACACAAAAAAGCTAATTTCAGAGACACCACTAAAGACGAAATCCCCTATCCTGGTTGAAATGTGTTCACCCACTCCCGTACACAGCACGATGTGTCCACGGATATTGCGTATTTGCAGGATCGCACGTGCCACATGAGGATGCCAGGCATTGAAATGGGACTGTGGAGGCTAACGGATTGGCAATAAGGTTTCTGGGTGTGGTGTGTGAGCAGAGAGTGCAGTGTTGTGAACTTGGCAACTTTATCGCTATATTTAGCGAGAAATCAGCCCCCCCTCAGCGAATTTGTACTGTAAAAGGGGCTAGCGTGAAATCTACCTATTTTCTTCCATTGGTTTGGAAACGTACACTTTTTTCTATTGCTTTCCAATCCAATTGAAAACAGGCGCTACATTTCTTGCTAGCCGTGCAGCTAGTAGTTGACCATTGTTTCGAATAGATTCTCTGTAAAGTGCACAATTTGCATCACATTTCATCAAAAACTCACAGTTGCGTACTATTTAAAAACGTCTGGCACAAAAAGAAGGAAGAGCCATTTGCAACTGTGGCCTACTTTTTCATTGGTGCCCGAGACAATTTTATGCCCCAGTCCAGCTGTGACACTGATCTAGCAGGGGTTTCTGCACATCAGAAGCAGCTAAATGAGGTGCTGTGGTACAGCAGTACATTGTGTCAGTACTGGAACTGTCAATTTTCGGGTGCTTTGAGGTTCCTACAGCGTTGAAACCATTCTTCATTGTGGAGGAAATAGTTTAGTACATGTTACTGGAATTTCTCTGCAATTTGCGATGAAGGAGGCACTTGACTAGCTCATGGGTATGTTTCCGAACTCCTGTGTAATTTTTTTCTCTCATTGCGCAGACAAATGTAGCTGCCTTCTTCTTGCATTGGTGCTTAAATGGAGAAAGCAAAGTGCAATGTCAAGAAGGCTGTTTGTGCCTTTTTGCTAGATGTTGCCATGTCGTACTTCCACAATGCCAACATTGCTTTTAGTAGCACAACCATTTTTCCCACAGATGGAGTTCATCTTACTGATGCTGGTAATCAGCTTTGTCTGCAAAATATGACCAATGCATTTCTGCCCTTTTTGCAAGTAAAGCAAGTATTTTTCTAGTAGGTGTTGCTACTTTCTACCCTTCAAAACACAGTCAAACACCAGAAAAAGCCTATTTTTAGAGCCAGGACTTTCTCCTGGAAATGACTACAATTTTTCTGACTGAGCTACCATAACCATTATTCATCATGCAATCTGTAGAGCTTATCGGCTGCGTGTCAGCCTGCATCCTTTCATTGGCAATTCTGTTTTTTAACTTTGAAAGGTGGCTCTGAAACAAGCCTTTTTTAAACTTTTATTCTTTTTTGGTTGTTTTGTATCTTTCTTGCTCTTGCAACACACGACACAGAAAGAAATGAAGGGAAGGGTGGGTAGGGACAGGGCACCAACCACAGGGATAAGATAAGACATGTGCACAGAGAGGAAGATGTTGGGTGGCTCTCAGTTAGGTAGGGGACACTCATTTGCATGTTCCCAGACCAATCCCTCAAACACACTTCGAAGTTGCTCCCCCATGCAGAGAAGCTCATCACAGTACATGGACAGTCCAATGACCTTTGAAAGGTAAGGGTCTGCTGTGGTCCATGTAGCCTGCAGGGCTGATTTAGGGATGCGTTGCCCCACAGGAGTGTCCCTGGTGGTGGCAGGAGCAGAAGCAGAGGATGCTGTAGAAGAAAGTAACCTAATGCCTTGTTTGAAGGGCACTACCATCTGAACTGCTGCCTTCCGGTTCACTTTGAGATCTATTCGCATTGAGGTGGTGCCGTTACTGTACACGTCAGGTTTTCCGCACCTGAGTGAGAGCATCTTACCTGGTTAGCATGACATTTCAGCACGTCTCCTACACTGCTAAACAGATTGTACACCCAGCACTCACGCTGACTGCAGGTATTGGGGATTTGCTCTACTTCATTCTCATTCTCCTTTTGATCTATATGCACATCACCACGTCTGTTCCCTTGTCCAGACCCTTCAGAAAGAGGTGGTGGTGGTGAGGGTCAGGGTGTGGGTGCTGGTGACCTAGAGGCAGTAGCAGAAGTATTGGTTGCCATTAGTTGCAAAGGTAATATAGCACAGTAGAAATGATGAGAAAGCCATTCCAGAAATTCCAGCGTGAAGCAACGTGGCCCTTACTCTGCTCTGCAAGGACACAAACTGAATACGGCACACCCTGTGGTGTGGCTTTTGTAGGGCTGCTGCGCAGCACTTGGAGCCGGAAAGCGGGCCTAAATCATTTTAAAAAAAATTACATGCACAGTGGCCAGTGTGGGACGTTTGTAAGGGTGTACTTTCACAATAATACTCCTTATATTGCAGAAAACACTACTTTTCCAATCCCGGGGCAGCCGAGTGTGTCCGACAAATAGGGCTCTATGCGCAGCGTGGATGGGGTCACATACTGATGTTGTGAATGTTCTCCACTGGGACGGCTGTTCGCTGGACCTGTATTCGGCAGATTACGTTGTGCGCATGTGAATAGGTGTCCTACAAACAGGCTTGGCCTCCCTGGACTCATTAAAAGTGTGACATATGTCCGGGGACCATTTTCGCACAAGCCGGTTGTTTGTAGGCTACAGCCAGTGCAATGTTCGTGTGCACAGCTGTCTGTAGGACGTGGGTGGATGCTTTGAAGTACTGAGAGAACTTTTTCCTACCATGCTGAACAGGGCCAGTGATACCAGGATACAGAGGATGACAAACGCATGCGCGCAGCTGTGGGACAGACAGACGTGCGCTCCCACATCTAATTAAAGGTGGATCACAAGATGCGGACATGAGGCCAGTACTGGCATGCTACGGATACCTGCATTCTGATTGCGCATATGCTGGGCATATTCGATGTCCATAGTAAACCTGCAGTTTGCTTAACTGCAGCCACCCCGGACAGTACTGTGAGCTACGGACTTATAATAGAATTTTCAAATAAAAGGAAAAGCCACTCGCATACTCAGCAACACTTTACATCTAGACCTTTAATTATTGACATACATAGATACTAGTAGGAAAGGGAAGGGGTACCTGAAATGGATACATAAGGATTGAGGTCTCATCGTAACGTCTGTGCTCACAGGGATGTTTTTGGGGATGGTGGGCTGGGAAATGGGGAAGGGGTACATGTGCAGGTGGGGCAGCGGTATTTCATTTTTACCATATTATGTCCTTGCACAAAATCTTTTAAGGCGGCTAAATTGTTTAGCAATTGTTCCATTTTGGCATAGAGTGGGTGTAGATTGTTACTTACAGAGTTTCCTTCCTTTCGTGCGTCCGTATGTTGTTGTGGAAGAGGTAGTGCTTACGGTGCATTAATTTAATTTCCACTATGTCCTCTTAAAGATAAAAATATTTTTTAGGTCTATATGAAGCAATACGTATTAAATGTCTTACTTTTTGCGTGCCAGTGGAGTTACTATTGTTACTCACTTCGTCATGAGGGAAATACTCTTCCAGCCCAAGCCATTCCAAGCTGCTTGGTATTGCTCCGAACAAAAAAACGTCATCGTTTTCCACTATTGTACACTGCACAAGCTGTGTAATTATAGAAGAAACTTTAGTGTACTTACTGTGTTGTAGTGATGTTCTGCTGTCAATAGTTTGCAGTCCTTACTCTGCCATTTGCTTCTTCGTTCCCATATACAGCCGCAGTGCTGTAATATTGTCCCACGCAGACCTTATTTCCCTTATTGGTACATTCCATCATGGTGTATGCCCTATGCATTTGCTCTGTTTGTTTCCCTAGTACCAACTTTGCAGAGCTACTCTATTGTTCCTTGCAATACACGCATATGGTGCTCTTTGTGTATGTTCCTTGTTTTTGCTCAATGGTACTACTATGTAGGAGAACCCTTGCTTTATCCAGCAGTTTGATTGCTAGCTGCTATCTGCCAACAGATGCATAGTCCGTGGTTACTGTACCCATCGGTATGCCGACATCCATTTGATATGCTGTATGGTACATCTATACAAACTAAGGGTATCCTGGTAAAAACCTATGAAATTCAGTGAAAAAACATTGTTAAAGGGACATTATGGTTCAGTTGCTCTAAGAAAAACCTATCAAATTCAGTGCAAAAAGTGTTTAAAGGGACAATATAGTTACTTTGCACTAATAACAACCTATCCACCACATGGTTACAAGTAAAACCCACAAAAATCCAGAAATTCGCCAGTTATGATAAGCTAAGCAATCACAAGTATGTTTCACACTGTTGGCTTGTGTGTGTCATTTCTGAGCAGTGTACACATTTTTGATTGCTGTGGTGATTGTTAACACGTCCTACAGTTTTCGGTCCATGCCTGGAGGTGAAGGAGTCAATAGTCCTGTAGTGTGTCCACTGGGTGAAGTGTTGCAATACTGTGTGTTTAGAAATGGATAGGCTGCTAGTGGATGGATTATGTGTTTGGGTTCTGCACATTGGCCAGATTACCTAGTACTTTACTGTATTATGATGTGTTGGTTATCACTACTTAGTACAGTCGGGGATGCAGGGGCAATGTTCCCAAGATTTTGTGGTTTGGTTGGAAGTGAAATAATACTATGTGATCGTAAATGGGTGCCAGAGGTTGTGCTATGTTTGTGGGTTCTGGTAAGTGGCCACATATTCCCATGCATGGCTGCATTGCATTGCGGTGGTTGTGGCCCAGGCCTAGCCTCTTGGGTGCATGGCTGGAGGCAATAGGCCTCCGCATGTACCCAAGAGGCTAGGCCTTGGCCACACCCACCCCAATGTCATTCAGGTATGCATGAGAACACTGTCATTCTGGTGTATGGATTCCACACGTAGGTTTTTGGAGTGCATTTCTTTTTCCTTTGCTCGTTTGGGTAAGTTGTTATAACGATATGTTTCTCCATTGTACACCCTTTCGAATACGTATGTCTTCTATGGGTGATCACCATTACAGATTGGTTGTGGGGGACATTTTAGACTTGGTAGAGCACCAGAGGTGACCTGAAATGCCATATCCCTTTATAAGAAAAGGAGCACTTCATCATGACATAACATTGCACAATGTAGTTGGTCATAGAAATATGTTCAGACAAATCATAATGCTGTTATTGTTTATTCCCCCATCCAGCATGGAAGGCACTGCAGTACAAGACACACTACTGTGGGAGAAAAAATGTACACTTCACTCTGAAAATTACACTCTGAGTGCACATTTCTTAAGGGACAACAGTCCATAGTAATATCCTCCTCTGGTCCCTATTGATGTGTATCTGCTGCCATTGCAGTGATCTGTTTACACAGAGCAACATCTTCAATTGCCGCACATCTTCAGAGAGCTCCCCTACCCCCTTGAGCTTTGGTATTCAACTATCACGGATAAGTGTAAGCTCAGGGCACAAAAGCTTTTATCCAGGAAGGGGTTGAAGGCAAAATCAGCATGTTTAGAGGTCCGCAGACATTGCCAGCAAATCACCGGACGAAACCATCTACGCGGGTAAGTCCCACAAAATACACTATGGTTGGCTAGCTCATACATTCGAACAGTCTGTGACCAAAAATCTGTAGGAATCTTAACGTTTCAAAAATAGTAATTAGCATAATGATGAAATCCTAGGAAAGGATGTCACATCAGCTTGACCCAATGAAATGACAGGAGATGACATCACATGAAATTATGTCAGGAGAACTTTGAATTTACAACATCACAGGAAATTACTTCACTTGACATATGGCCTTGAAGTGATCTTCCTGTCCTCTGACCCAACATGAGAAAGGAATGTACCAAATGTGTGAACTGTGAGCACTGTGATCAGCTTTGTCCTCATTAAGACAAATCTGTATACCCCAAGTTAAGTGACGCGCACACAGGAAAATGCAGATTGTAAAGCAAGTGCTGCAAAGCGCACATTTAAAGCCCCAGAACAAAAGTAATATAGAGAGAAATATATTGTTGTTTTATTACACTGTTGACTTGCAACATGAGGTAGTTGCTGAGGGCCTCCCTGCGCCTCATGGTCACTTTCTACTGAAAGAGTGGAAAGGCCCTGATGCCATCCCTACTTTTGACACATGAATTGCCGAATACTTTTTTTAAAGTATGGCAGTGTGAAAAGGCAATGCGGTGATAGCCATTCTGTATATGCAAAGGGAAGTGACAGCCGCAAAGGCTCCAGGAAAAGCAGCTTGTTAAACGAGCGATGCAAAGCGCACATTTATAGCCCCACAACAAATGTAATATAGAGAGAAATATATCGCTATGTTATGAGACTGCTGGTTGAGAAAATGGGACAGCTGCTGCCTCCATCTCCTCAGATTCAGGGCTCCTTTGAACTGAAAGATTGGGAAGGCCCTGATGCTGTAGTTAGACAGAGCACTGACTTGGAGCTCTGAACAAACAGTATGCATGGAAGAGCTCAGACAGGCAGCTCTGAGATGCACAGGATATTTGTGGCCGGAGCTGCTACAGGAGTCTTCAACTGTTGGATCTCCAGATGTTTTGGACTACAAATACCAATATCCCTCTGCATTGACAGTGATAGCTAGGGCATATGGGAGCTGTAGTCCAAAACATCTGGAGCGCCAAAGGTTGCAGACTTCTACACTATTGTATTCTATATGAAACAATTTTTAGAAATTGGTTTAAAATACAGAATATTTGCTACTGTGCCTTGGAGCTGGGAGCCATTGCATTAAAAAAGTGTTTAAAAAGAAATAGTAAAGCATGCTTTTCCAGTTTGCCGTTGTCATTTTACTTTTCTGGTCTATGTTTTTTTTTTTAAAGGGAACAAAAACATGTGCACTGTCATGTCCACTTCATGTTCAAACCCTTACCTGCTGAGCTACTGAAGAGGAGAGAGCATGGGAAAAGTGTCAGAGAAAGCTTCACAATAGTGAGAGTGATATTGAACAAACACCACAACACACCATGGGCCTGATTCATTGATTATTTGCACAGTTCAAAGTCAGTGCACGTGGTTATTTTTGCAGTACTAAATGACTTTGCACTGACTTTACACTGCAAAATTAAACATGATTCAGGGTTTGTGCAAAGTCATGTTTAAGCAATGCAAAGTCAATTTGAACCGTGCACAATGTCAATGAATCAGGCTCCAAGTTCTGATTAAGTAACAGGAGTTGAAAGAAAAATACTGTCTGACATTAGATCACCGGGTATCTGGAATATTTTTAGACTTGTTAATAAATTAGCTTATGTGGTACTAGTGTTCTGTTGCTTTCCACGTCTCAAGCCAAATCTACCTTTGAAATGCATTTTAGACCACTCTATCATGTAAACAAATCTGTCCCAAAACAAAAGCATTTCTACTTCACTTTTCCATTGTTGCGGGGGCCTGGAAAAATCGACCGTGAATGTAAACGTTGTGAAAAATCCAATATTATAGCAGTGTATATATTCTTGCTAGCAGGTAATTACAATAGCTATTAAAAAGCATGGGCAAGGATGTGGACAAGCATTGGGAATGAAAGCTCATGAGTTTAACTCGCCCCCAATACCGTCTCTGTTGCCTCCTTTTTGCCTGTCAATAAAGCAACCGATAGCAAGTTGCTGTTAACAGCAAATACTAAATGGAATGTATATATCAAATGACTGATGCACTAATCACAAAGAACTTGTGCACTGGCGCTGCCATATCTCTGAATATCTCAACACGGGCCACAGGTACTCGCATATATTGAACTGCAGCATAATTTATGACATCTGTCACGCCAAAAAACTGGTAATCGTAAGTCTTCAAATATAGCAATATGTGGATAGAAGGCAAAGTCTGGTCACTTGAGGGCACGGCATAAGCCGTAGCACTTGCATTCATGGAGATGAGTACATTCTGAAATACAAGAATGCTTTCAGCAAGGAGAAATGCAGCTTCATTATGTGGAGCAAGAAGATAATTATTCAGGCAGCCCCACACGGCCACAGTACCTTCGTAACCACCACTGATATTCTTTGAGATCCGAATACTCTGCTGTTTACTAAGTTGTCCTTAGATTTGGTTTTATGGGAGTAACCAAGCAGCAACAGCAATGCCATTTTCCAGACTGACTTGAGACTGTCACACTTGCAGTGAAATCCTTTCTCCAACTCTACAACCTGCAGCCGACAACTTGACACTTTACCTCACGGTGCTCAGTGCAGAGACGGTGTGTCTGTTTCACGGGTCATGCAAGGGCAAGCATCACATCAATCAAATTAATATGCCATTTAACATGCCCACCGTACACTGGATGATGCTGTTCCTTGCTCTCACTGGGCCTCAGGCAGGCAGGCCTGCTGCAGCCATACATCGGTAGGTTTGGACAGCAAAATCCATAGGCGGTAGGACTGTTTGAAATGCAGTAGCCTACCGCATGAATCGGTAGGGTTGGCAAGTATGGTACTATTAGCTTTCTTTTGTGTACTTTCTGAGATGCACAAACAACGCGGTCGGCGTTGCCGTTCTGTACTTTTGTTATATGTGCATCGGTTGCACTAACTTTACGTGTGGGTGCGCCACAAGATCACCACACTCACCTTCATAGCTGACATTAGTTGTTGACAGTATTTGCTCAACCCGTGCACTACAGGTATTTTCATAACGTGGGTGCCCAGCATAGCCCAACCTGTCATGTGAGGAGCTAGGTCCAGAAACCAGCAACATTAACAGAAGCTAAAGCAGACATGCGCACACAGAGTGTACAGTCGCGGTCTTCTTGTGTACAGTAGTTGCTCAGAGAACATGTGAATAATTTACGAACAACACTATATACTGTTGCAAGTGGTTTTATTTGTAATAAAATGTTCACAAGAAAGTGTAAGATGACTGCAACCACTGCTTTTTCCATTTTGCGGATAAATTCCAGCGTGGAATGCCGTCAGTGCTTTTCTGCAGTTCTTTTGTTGTCTGGCAAAGTGTGGGAGAACACACTTTTTTTGTAATTTAGGAAAGGTACCACCTGTTGTCTCTGTGATGCCTTACATCATAAAGGTTTGCTGGTTGCTTCAAACACACCACTTATGGTAATCGTGCAATGATTGCTCCACCAACCGTCTCTTGGCATGTGAATGGTGTGGCATTGGCAGTAAGGTGCAATATATCTGCCAACAAACAGGAATAAGAATTCATTTAAGTAGCCGTTATCAGTGGCAACATAAAGGACAAGGGTCTGTGGGAAGGATTTCATAAACGGGCACTAGGTGGCTGGGTTTGGACCTTTCGGTGATCTACTGTGTGTTATTGAGTAGCATCATATGTTCATCCACTGCTTTGCTCTCTGTTTAGTAGGTTTCACTCTCCTTCTACGGCTATACACATGCGAATCATCTTTCAAACGTTGCCAACACACTCTGCTTTTATGTTTTTGCTTTTCACAAAAGATGTCAGTGGGAGCGAGTGTCGTCAGACCCACGGCACATTCTCTCTGTGTGTGTCCAAAAAAACATAAAAAAGGAAATATTCATGGGGGTCCCTTCCAATTGCAGGACTATGCAGGAGCTGTTTTGCTAAAACATGCAACACTTCAATATTACCTGTTGATGTTTGTGTGCCGGTCGAGGTCGAATGCTATATGGCCCTCTGGGTGTTATTAATTTTAATACAATGACGCCGCATACAACTATAAGTGCTTGAAAGGTCATTGTAAGGACAATACAGGCAATCCAGAAGCACACGATTGTGCATATGGTGTGCTGTTTCAGTGCACGAGGTGCGTTCACTTTCAGTGTTGTGCTTTATGTATACATTTTCATGGGCTGCAGAAGCATGTCAACAAAATAAAGAGCAGTCATATCTGCCATTTACGCAGAATGGGGGAGACATGGCACTGTAACACAACGTGACCACTGCTGTTACAAACCCCTGTACAGTGCACACAGACAAAGTCTACGGTCTGGTAACTTCAGAATTATGCATACAGAACTGTATACTAGTACATTTTAATCCCTCTACACATGTATCGTAAAGTTGTACTTACATAACTTCTGCAAATTCCATGTTTATACTGTGTGGACAGGAAATTGCTCTGTGCGGCATACTGAACAGTTGCAGACTAACTATGCGGAACATGTGCGCAGCCACTATACTGTACGTTATCTTTGATTTTTTTTTACATTTCATACAATGTCTACCCTTAGAGCAAACCATGCATCCCATTCAAGGCTGTTTTACAATGAGCATTTATCTTGTTGAGAGAAAGGTATGTTAGGTTTCGCTTTCCGGCAACCATGCAGCTACAAAGAAAAATTCAGGCAGCAACGTGTTTCGATTTAACTGTGCTTTTCCGAATGTCAGTAGTGTGGTTACGTTGAAGTTAGTATAATGTACATGGAGAGATGATGGTACCTTACACATGCTGCACTGAATGCACAGATAACAAAATACATAAATGTAAATTTACAGTCCTTATGTACTATTTATATGGGCAGTGTGTTACAAAGCAATGGTGTACAGTGGCAGATTGTGTGTGAGATGTCTCCACATACGTGGGTGGCAGGGCCATCTTACGCAGTTTGGCGTCTTGTAGCACAAAGATATTTGGGGCTCTCATTTATCAAAAAAAGGAATTACTGTACACCTTCTTCAAACATTGTAAGGGGGTATGGTTTTCAAATTGTCTCTCCATTACATATTAAAAAAGAGAAGCAGAAGTTTGAAATTTTAGGGAATACCGCAGACTTTACAATATGGTTGCAGAGTTGTGCAGCATGTGCTGCACTGTATTCTTTGTTCTATACCTTCCAGGGAAATGGTGTACATAAGAACAAAGATGAACTAATGCCCCAAACACTGCCCATGACATGTGAGGAGGCAAATCTTGGGGCAGTAACATAAGACATATGGAAGCATTTTTCTGGTTGGGTTGTTGTGAATGTGCACATTATTGGGTAGGTTACTCTACTATAGTGCATTGAATGTGTCCACTTATTACAGGCTTAGGTGAAGAGGGTATTCAGTACAGATGTTGTCTATTGTGTGGAAGTAATGTAATAAATTGTGAACTGAAGTGGCTAAGGGGTAGGTGGCAGTGTGTTATGTGTTAAGTGGATAGATGTTTCTATTTATGGTTGGACTGTGCTGTGGTAGTTGTGGCTAGGGTCTACAATATTGAGTGCATGGCTGGAGCCCGTACACTGTACTGTGTGTGTAGTAAAGCGTGTAGGCCGGGCCACAAGCAGCACAGTATGATATAGCACAACACTGAACATTGTGGTATATGTGGGTTGCAGAAATATGTGGACACATTACCCTTTGCAGATTATGAAGAAGTATGAGACCAATAATTTCATACTGACTGTTTGTATTGTGGAGCGACTGCAGTTTTTTGTCTATGGGTTGTGAAATGTTGTAGTAATCATTGCTTCATTATTTGTACAAAAAAGAGAACATAATATGTCAGAGCAGGTATTTTGTCATTTTGCAGTTCATTACATTGCAGACATCTTTGCACTTTGTGGACCCTCATAATGAGTACTTCATAAGTACAATTCTTTAAACAAGTGTACTGTACAATGTGCACAGTTACTTTGTTTCTTTGCATAATCATTGGGTCTGTGGGAAAAAGAAAATCCATGCTGGATAAAAAAAAACTTCCAAATGTATTAACTGTTACATTGGACAGTCAATCAGTCAATTACAATTACAGTACGTTTGCACTCATTATAGCAATGTTGTAGTAGGAGGAATTGCAATAATGTACGATTTCTGTTTTGTACTTTTTGTACGTGTTGGGAGTATGGTTGCAGTTATATAGCAGTTGGTGCATTGTAACAGTTTACCTGCTTTCTTTTGCTAAAACTGTTTCTTTATGCATTTGGTTTCTGTTGATGTTTTGCAAGTATTGTGCCATTGTACTGTGCTACTGCAGAATTGTGAGGGCAGTTAGGTACCTGTTGGTGTACTGTAACTGTTCATGCTTTGAAAGTGTTTGAGTATATGTGTGTAGCACAGTGGTTGCTGAAGGTTGAGTTGGCCTGTGTAAATGCTGCAAGTAATATTGCAGTATTCTGGTTGCAGTTAGATACCAGTTGGCGTATTCTAACTCTTTACAGTGTCCCATTTCCATAGGGTACATTTCAAAGCTTGTGCACTCCTGTTGGTAGTTTCACATCTTTCCATATTTTGAAGTGGTGGTGCACCATTATGGGTTTAGTTACTGATGTCTGCATATGAATTGAATTTGAATGGGAATTGTTAGACAGGTGGTGACGCATTTGCATAGTTGGTGGTTTCAAACTTTACTGAGGATAGTTTTGAACCCTCATACTTAGTAGTTTTTCTTTTACGTATCATGTAGGAAACAATATTTGTGTCATTTTTGCACACTTATTATTTCTCTGAGTGTAATCATTGGGTTCATTGGGGAAAAAAAATTATACAACAGACACATTGATGCATTTGTTGGATACTTACTGTACGCTAAATTGTGTTTGTTCCATAGTGTAGAAGGTAATTCTTTTTTCTGTAATTACGTAGGTATGTATGTAGTATAGTGGCCTGCACTGGTTGTGTCACCTTTGTGGTAGATTATGGCTGCTGTGGTGATGGCTTCATTGCCAAGTGATACCTGTCTGTGTGTGAAGGTAGTAAGTTTGCAGTTATTTTTGGTTCCATCGGCATTGTAACTTAAAAGCATTAATATTACATATTGACTATGTGATTGTATCTGTAACGTCGAACGATTATCGGAATTGCAAGAAGTACACAATATGCTATGGTTTGCATTTTTCACCAGTTGTTGAAATGGAATGGATTCAGAGTTAGGTATTGATACATAGACAAAGCACTTGTTAGGTACTTGTTCCTGAATGACATGGTTGCAGATAGTGCATGCATGTTTCCATATGTAGGAAATGTGACAAATGTCATTTATGGGTATGTTTTTGCTTTCCAGGATTTGTAGTAAGTACATTAGAAATTCCTGTGAATCTGCTTGTCTGTTTAACGTGAATTTCACCATTCCAGCACAGTAGTCCAATTCTTGCCTTATTCCTGAGACACTGTAAGTGTTGTCAGGATTATTTGCTGCATTTCTGTGAAGGATTAGCATTTGTAAACACTACTGGTCCGAGCCATTTAAATAAATGTTTTCAAAAATTGCTGGCATTTAGAATAGAACATTCATTGCTACATTTGCATAGCAATTTACACCAGTTGCATTGGAAAATTTTAAGGGACCAGCTAGTTCTGTGTCTGAGTCTGCGCTTTCTTTGAAGAGGTACTTCTCTTTGTGTATGGAGTTGGGTATGTGTTGTCCTTTTCAGGCAATTTTTCTGTGTTTTTGGTAATTGATGCAGTATGAGCTGATTTTAATTTGTTGGGAAATCGTTTAGAACTTCTGATTGCATGAGCTTTCTTTTAAAACCTTCTGTTTTTGAGGAACAGGGTATATTTGAGATGTGTAAACTGCACATAGTCTACTGTACTCTATGATTCAAGGAATGTCGGCGCTGACTGCACTTGCTTCAAAATTGACTGGATATAGTCCTTCAAGTGTACGTAGGTGTGACAGTACTACGTAACTCATGCCTCTTTAAAGACTGTGCTGCCAATATCAATTAATGCTTGATCTAAGGTTAGACCTTGTGATTTATGAATAGTCACTGCATAAGCTAGTGACAGAGAAAACTGTTCTCTGCGTACATACATGTCTTTGAAAAGAAGGAATCGAGCTCTTGTGCATCCTATCCTTTTAACTTCTGAACGTTTTTCAAACTGGACATTGACAAACTGAATGCTGTTGTCATGTGGGTATGTCTGGAAGCCAACCACTGTTCCAAGTGCTCTATTAACAAAATGTTGCTCTATGTCAAGATTATGTTTCAGCATTACTCTACAGTTAACACATAATGATAACATTTTTTCCAAACCAGCTCTGCTGGAAATAGCGTTTTCTAAGATATTAAGTCGTGCTATGGCTTGTTGACACATAGGTATTGTCATACCATGTACGTCCAGTTTGTCTGTGGAGTGAATTTCCACTAGTGGTTGCGTTTCTTTTTTCAGCATTGTTGCATTGAATGGTGCAAAACTTGATAGAGTTGCCATTAATGACATACAGTTGCCATTTTTGTGACCTAATTGTTCCATGACATCAGTAGCATATGTGTTATACCTGTACAGCTCATGGATACGTCTGGTATTTAGCATAGACTGTGCTTCCTTTGATAGCACACCAATACGCATGTTTTTTAAAATATTGGCATAGGAGAGGTCTGCTGTCTGACGCATGTTTTCAGTTAGTTCTTGGAAATGTTGCCAGAGATTTACAATCACAATGCTTCCAAGACTTTTACAGCACAGTTTGTGTCCTAAGGTTTTAAAGATAGGCTCACCTTTCACTGGTGTTAATTGAAGGAGATCTCCAAAAACAATAGCCCTCATTACGATACTGGTGCTAAACCAGGGTGCTATTAGCACCATGGTTGGTGCCGGTATCGTAACGAGTCCGCCAATGTTCAATGGGGAATTACCACCCCATTCCAAGGTTGGTGGGGCGGTAATTCCCCATTGAACATTGGCCCTTCCCCATTCCCATTTTTGCCCCATAGGGCTCAATGCGACTGGGGAAGGTGCTAAGTACGGTACCGCAAATTGTGGTACTGTACTTAGCACCAAGGTCCCTTTGCGGGTCCCTACTTTAACAGCTGGTCTAGACCAGCCGTTCAGATCGGGTCCCGCAAAGGGACCTTGTAGTAAGGCGCTAATGGGCTAACGGCGCCGCAGCCTTTTACGCCACTGTTAACCCATTAGCGCCAGGGTCGTAATGAGGCCTGTTTTCCTCCAAAGAGTGTTCATAGTCTGTTTTGAGGAACTATTGCAATCTGAGGTGAGTCAAAGCTAACATTAGGTTGGAAACCATGCTCATCTCATCTAGTAGGCACATTTTCATTTGTTTCAAAACTGTGCGCAGCTCCATACCATCTTCTGCTGAAAGTTTGTAGTACTCTAATTTGTTTTGGTTTTCTACTGGAAGCAGTAGCAATCAGTGCAAAGTGACACCACCTATGTTGTAGGCAGCTAAACCTGTGGGGCGGTTAGAACAGCTGAAAGGTTGTTGTTTGTTAATTTATGGAGGAATTTACTGATAATTTTTGTTAAGAATGTTTTTCCTGAACCAGCTTCACCACTGACATATAGCAGTACAGGTTTGTAGTTTTCACAGGTACAAGTTTTAGTTTTGTGCTATATACCATGTTCAATTTATTTACTTACTTCTAGAAAAATGGTACGCTGCTCATTGTTTAGTTGGGATTTTAGTACAGCTAACTCTTCTGCAGATTGCTCATACTGACACATGGTGGTCTTTACTTCTGTCATGGCTAATTCTGCCTCATTTGCTATGAGTGGCTGGCCAAGTGGTTCTTGGCTTCCTGTTGCAGAAGGTTCACTGCTCTCAGGAGTGTCTACATTTAGTTGTGCTTGAAGTTCTTCTTCTTGTTGGCGTTCATTGTCCAATATTGTTTTGTACTGTGTATAGTTTATATCTGTTATGGTACTTTCACTTGCATTGAAAGCATCTACTTAGGAGGCGTGGATGGCTAATAACTCTTCTTCTTTTCTCCATGGTTTGAAAAGTTGCAGTAGAGCCATGTAGTACAGTTCTTTGTGTTGAGGAGTTTGTAATGATAATTTCATATGATTAATCAAGCTGTGATTGGTAAGTTTTACCAGGCTGTCTTCACAACTTTTGACTCTGTATCTACCTTTTTTCTCATCTGGTTTCATGTTATTTTTGTATGAGATGTTTTGGGCTATCTGGTACAGGCACATGGTTTCTAAAGTAACACTCATGTTTCGGAAGTATGTGTCTAATAAGTTGTTTTTCAAAATGCCATGGCTGTTGGGATCATTTTTGGCTATTGTTTCTATGTCTCCGTACGATTTCAGAACTCTTTTTCTGGATGCAGTAGGATCAAGGCTTAGCCACACTATGTTTTCAGATTTACCATATATGGTGGTGCCGGTTAAATGGTCTGCAGATTCATAGCTGCCACATTCTCTATGGGACAGCATTTTTATGCCAAAGCTGTACAATTTCTGTGCCAGTGTTTTGTCAGATGATATGTTATCCCAGAGGGCTTTCAGCTCAGTTTTCTCTGCTTTGGTTAAGTAGGCTGTGGCATATTGTGCAAGTGCAGTGAAATTGTCTGCAATGTTCTGTTCATCTACATTTGCATTCCATAGGAGGGCCATTATTGCATTCTAATCCTTGATGTACTTTGATGCTTCGGTTATTTTTATGCAGTATGTGTTCTTAGGAGATTTCCCTTTCACACTGTGTCGAACCGAAGACATGAAGCTGTTCACTTACCATATTGCTGAAACTGGTTTAGGAAAACCTAAGCGGAATTTGGTGTAGTATTTGCCTTTGTTCTTGTATTTGCATCGACAATACTTGCCACACTTGTGTCTTTGAAACTGCAAAATGTGTGCATGTAGGCCACTATGTGTACTTTCTGAAGTAATTTTGCAAGTGATATATTTGTGAATGAACTGCAAAACAGTTGTATCACTGTCTTCACCAAATTTAGGAGCATTTTTAATCCACAAAAGCATGTGGATGTGTTGTGTTCCACTGGCTTGATATTCTCTTCTCCAAAAGAAGTGTTCCACTTCTCCGAGGGGAGGCAGTGCCCTATTGCAAATGAAGTGCAGCATGGCAATGAAGCGATGATGGAAGTACCTTGATACATTAACAGGATCTAGAGTGTACAGTTCTCCTGGTGTTTTCATGTCTACACCTGTTTTTTTATTTTTTTTGCTATGCGTAGGAAAGTGTGCAAGTCGTTGCATGCATACTCTGCACAACTTAAAGTGGCAAACCATGTGGGTGGGCCAAGGTGCCGTAATATACACCGTACATCTGCGTGCCGTCGGATCCAATACTCTTTCGCACCACTCATGTTTGCCAAGAGATTTGTAATACTTGCCTATAAAACTTTTTCCCTGTCTTGGACCTTTTGAAGTAGCTGTGTAGCAGACATGTTTTGAAAATGGGAACAGGTTTTCAATGTGTGTGCAACTCCATAACATAGCGTTGCTAGTTCACTTTCAAAAAGGAGGTGAAATATGTATTCCATGTTTTGTCTAAATCTATGGTCTTCAGAATACATTCGTAAAGAGCGGTATTCTGATGCTGTTATTTGTGTATATCTTTCATCGTATCACCCACCTTTTCCAGTTGGGAAGAGTAGAGGTAAGGCTTGTGCTATACTTTTTCCCATATACTAATTGGCGATCCTTTGGCTTGCCGCATTTGATATGTTTCTAGTGCATCGTCTATGGTGTCTTTGGAGTACAGTGGGTGAATTGTATAGTGATCTAAAACATTGGAAGATGCATTAGGATCTAGAAGTTCAAATTGGCCAGTTGTTGAGGAGTCCTGAATTATTTCAGTGGTTTCTATTAGGTTCTCTTCAACATTTATTTCTTTGTAGTATTCATTGTTTTCTTTAAGGTGTTGAAAGGCTTTCCTAACTGGTCCACTAGTAGCTGCCATTTTTTAAAATCTTTTGTATGTACACCATTTACCAGGATAACCAAAGATTGTTCTATTGGCCTTTGCACTCGTAGAGTGTCTACATTTTGTTTCAGCTCCAATGGTAAATAAACTACTTTCCCACGAATGCCTCTTAGTAATTCGGTGGAAGGCAATTTGGCAGTTTTTGGTTGAAGTTGTATTATTGCTTGAAATGGGTGTACTGTTTGGATTAGAATGCTCTCATACAAATTAAGCTGCTGGAGTGTGTTTGGCAGTGGAAATAATTACAAATTATTACTGATCGCCCATGATGGCATTTGGTTATTGTCAAGTTTTGAAGTGCAGTATGTGTACAGTATGGAGGTGTTAGTAATTTGGTATTTGTTTTCAGCTATAAGGTACAGAGCTAATTGAAACCATTGGGATTCCTCATTGTCTTCTATGTTGTGCATTATGTTTACAGTTTTGGTGCTCTTTTTATAGAAAGTTCTGCGACAACACACACATACTTGGTTTGGCACTTTAGCAGATGTGCTTTTGAAGTTTCGCATTTCTTTTTTGTATGTGTGACATAGAAAGTTGAAATGTGCAAAGTTGTCACTACTGTTGTCTGAAAGTGCTGGAGTTTGTAAGTGCTGTTCTGTTCCAAAATATTTCCTTTGGATGTGCTTTCTTTCGTCAAGCAGTTATTTGGCTGTACCGTGCAGGAGAATATCATTTAAATTTGAAGTTCTAAAGCTGGACTTTTTGCATAGTACAGTTTGTAAATGAGATTTCTTACAGTAGAATGGTGTGTTGCTAACATTTTGATATGGTGGAAAATGCTTTTGCAAGTAGGTCCAGAAATACAGGCTAAGGAATGTTCTCATAGCCCTGTGTATTTGCGGACTGGACAGGAGTTCATAGTTTGTAGTATTTTCATTTTTCCTTTGTTGTTGGCCTTCACATAGTTATTGAGATTTTATATTGTATTGACGAATGTTACACGTTGATGTGCAAAGCCATTCATAGGTGAGGCGTATTGGTTCGGTGGAATGGACAGTGGCATCTAGGTTTGATGGGGATATTTGTGAGAGCAGTGTTTCTTCTTCCATTATGGTATTGCGTACCTTTTCGTACCCTCGTCCACTGCAATGTATGGCAATTTGGTTTGTTTGCTCTTGTTTGTGTGATTCTTCATTGAAGCATGCCTCTTTGCTGGTGAGAGCTTCCAGGATTACATTTCTGCTGTAAGTTTTAAGGGTTGAGCGTGATTTCTCCCCTCTATTTATAAGGTTCTGAAGGACTCTGCTGTGGAAAACTATCTGTAAAATACATTTTTTGGAATGGTTCCTTGTGGTGACATTATCATTTGTACATGCTCTGTTAGCAGTAGTGCGAAATGCACTCTTTTTAGTGCATTTCATTTCATTTCTACATTTTGACAGAGGAATTACAGTTTCCTTACTGCTAGGTGATTCCCTTTTCGTTAGTGACTGTATTAGCTCTTCTTTTATGTACAAATTCTGCAAGGGGTGGATGGCTACTTTCTATGCTTTTAGGTTGCGCTGATATAGGTTTGCTTTGTTTTCTACAGAGTTGCTGTTTGGTAGGCATTCTGTAGTAGCTGCGTGCGTGGTTGTGCAGTGTGCATGAGTGGTTGAATATGAGGGTAGGCATATAAATGGAAGTGTGTCATTGTGTATTGGGCTCTAACTTTCGGTTGGGAAATACTATATTACTATCTGGGGATTAGTATTATGGTGGCGTGCTGACAATATACAGTGAGCAGCTGTACAGGTGGCATGAGTAAGGATGAAGCACATACAGGTGGGTTGACGCAATTCTGTAGCTTACAATGCAAGAATACTGCACTCTCTTAGTAAGACGTAAAACACTACAATCGTACGGTACTTACTTTGTTGGTTGGTGAGAGTAGGTTTATTCTAGATTGTATTTTGAAGTTCACATGCCAGTGGTTTCAGGATACAGGTGGGTACTGCAACTGTACAAGAAGATTGTAAGAAAATATGTTTGTTAAGGACATAGTGATTACATTTGGAGAATACATTCTATAAAATTGTAGGGCGATGTCTTGGCAGGAAGAGTTAGTGTGTGTGTATAAATGGATTGTTTAGTATATAAATGGGGGCTTTGGAACATCAGCTTGTTTGGAAAGGGGGTAAGTGGGTTATTTGTAAGTGTGTTGTATGACATGCTCTTTGGCAAGTGTGTGCATTGGTGTAGGGCTATTTATTTTGGGTCCAGATCATCTGCCGCCTTATTTAGGTAAGCCCCTGGGCTTGCTGCACCCCTGGCAGCATCATATTGCGTTTGTGCCTCGATCGCCCTACCTTGAGCATAAATCTGCACTGCACGTAATACTGCATTGTGAAGGCCCTCACCGGAGCTGATCAGCTGTTTATGCTGATGTTTTCTACTTCTCCATTGCAAACCACGAGGTTTGTACAATTCAATATGGCCGACCGCAGACCCTCAGCACCACGATTGGCTGGAGCATCCTTCTTTGCACCAATCGGGAGCCGGCAGGCATTTAGCCAGCCCAGAAGCACAAAGGCCCTGAGAACTAAGGCTGACTCCTGTCTTCAGACTGTCCGCAGCCTTCCTCGCCGTTCGCCCAGACTCCATGTCCAGCATCGATCCCATGAACAGATAGCCTTTTACTTGCAGACCTTGACGAAATTCGCTGTCACCGTGGACGTTTCATCATAATCTAGCAAAAGTAAGACTCTGTAGTACTGTCAACATTTATATTTCCACCCTGTACTACTGTTTGTGTGCTCCCCCATAACCCCGTTCACACGAGCCTTTGCTCTTTTCAATCCGCCATGTGCATGCCTCCAGCACCCTGAAACCGCCCCCGCTCTCTCTGGCTCAGTCATCCCTCACCTGCCTTGATCTCGATCCTATCACTACCTGCCCTTCTATCCTCATCGCCCGTTGCTCCGACTTTGTTGATGACCATTTATACTCCTGATACTCAGTTGCCTGCCTTGCCCATCTTGCCTGTACACCTTATTCTCATTCCGCCTGCCTCCATGGCCCCACCTGCCCATTGTGATGCCATTGCACGCATGCACCTAGCGATTACAATGCCAATATACTTGTGATGCCTTGCATCTGTGATGCCATTGTACGCTTAAACAGCTACTGGCCTACACTGTCGCAACGCTAGTGTCGCACCCCTGCTCACTGCCACTGTGATGCCCTCGTGCTTGTAACTACTTGATGCACATACATTTCATCCAACCTTCACGGTGCCACTGCACTTGTGACCATACTTTGCACCCTTTAGGCGCACTTGTTCTCTCGCTGCTCCGTGCTATCTACTGCCTTTGCGTACTTGCACACTGTTACTATGGTCAACCAGCAGACGCATATCGTCTGCATCTGCTGCGCGCTGTGCTGCACCCTCTTCCTAGCTGCACTGTTAGCCCCTACCCTCCTCAGTAGTAACACTCGACTTGCAGCCCTACCACTGACCCACCCACACACGCACCCTCCTTCCTGTGCGCCACAACGCCCAACCACCATGTCCACTACCCTTCCTACTACATGACTCAGTGGCACCTTTCGCCACATTCAGCAGCCAAACCCTGCCCCAGCTAATACCACTGCCACTTGCCCTAGCAACCCTTATCTTAACTCACCCTCCCTTTGGCTTGAACACTTTGCATCTAAACCCACCCCCAACCAACCATGCATTGGTCCCGCGAGGAATCTTCGACTTGGCTCTAGACTACATCATGCCTCCTACCACCGCACCAACATTAACTTACGGACTAACTCATCGCACCCAGAGCCAAGAGTATCCACCCCCCCTCACCCTCCCACACCCACAGTGGATGACAATCCTATTACCAGTAACCAGCCTCACACTCCTACAGCACCTCTAAAGGCTGCTTTAATCAACACCAGGGGCCTCATTAGGACCCAGGCGGACTTCGCGGTGCTAAATGCACCGCGAAGCATGGCGGAAAGCCGCCGATAGCGCCATGGGGGTTGGCGGATTTACCGCCCCATTCCGACCTCGGCGGAGCGGTAAATCCCCAATCCCCATTCTGCCCTTCCCCATTCCCATTTTTGCCCCATAGGGTATAATGGGAGTGGGGAAGGAGTTAATTACGCCACCGTAAAATACGGTGGCGTAATTAACAACGAGGTCCCGTAGCGCCATGGTTTTCTCCGCCTGGTAAAACCAGGCGGAAAAGGCCGCCATGGCGCTACGGGAACTCGTAGTATGGCGGAGAGGTACGCCATGCACTACGCTGGCGTAACACCCTCTCCGCCAGGGTCCTAATGAGGCCCCAGGTCACTTACAGCACACGCACTCGATGTAGCTGAACTTATCACTACACACAACCTTGATTTCTTAGCTGTCACTGAAACCTGGCTCCATGCAGCCTCAGGCCCTCTCCTATCCCTAGCGATCCCTGTTGGCTACACCATTATAAGAGGTGACCACAACTCCGGCCAGTCCAAAGGAGGCGGTATTGCCTTCAGACACAAAAATACCATTAGTCTTCGCCCTACCACCACTCTCCAAATCAACTCCGCCGAACTGCTCACAGTAAAGCTAGCGATCACCCACAATAAGACTATCACAGTCCACATCATCTACAGACCACCTGGTCCTCTATCGACATTTGCTGTGGATCTCTCATGTATCCTTGCTGATAACACTAAGTCTAAGAGCCAAATCATTATACTTGGTGACTTCAACCTAGGTTAGCAAGACCCTCATGATGTCCCCGCACACGACATCAACAACCTGCTACTGAACCTCGGCCTCACACAACATATCAATACACCAACACACGTTAAGGGTAGGATCCTCGACTGGATTGCTACGTTAAACTGTGACACCGCCATTGCCTCCAACCAACCATGTACATGGACCGACCACCACTTCATCACCTTCAGCATCCCTACCAAAATGATCCACACCACCACTGATATCGCACCTGCCACCGCCACAAGAAACAAGCGCAACATAACCAGCGCCAAATTACTTCCACTTATCCTCCCTGCTCTCAACAATCTCTCCCGCTCATGTTCTGACCCTACAGCCCTTGTAAACACCTACAATCAGACCATGATAAAAGCCCTTGACCTCATTGCCCCATCCAAACTTTGTAAACCTAGACCCCGAGCCCACCTCAACTCCTGGTACACGCCTCAGCTAAGAACCCTGCGCAAAGAAAAAAGGAACCTTGAATCACGTTGGAAAGGTAACCCTACTGATACTAACAAAGCTAGCGTTATTCTTGCCACTCTAAATTACAAAGAGGCCATAATCCAGACCAAAAGAGATGAGTATAACAAATGCATCGAACAAGCCCAGTCAAACACAAAGGAGTTATTTAAAGTCTTAAAGGAACTGGAGTCACCTGAAACCTCTCCTGACACCTGTTCCAAAGACAGTACCTGGTGTACATTCAAAAGGCCCTCCTTGGCAAAATTACCACTCTCCAAAACAAAATCAATGACAAAAAAAACAGCCTGCAGACTAGCGTGCAGCACAAAATCTATCAGACCAGTGCCAGCACCAACCGTGATACCCTAAAACCATTCACCTTCTCTCCCTTATCCACTACTGATGTTGAGCACATCATTAACAACCTCAAACCGTCAATTGTCAGGGCGACTTATGTCCTCCCATCATTATTAAAGAAGCATCGCACAGTCTAGCTCCTTTCATCACCACACTCATAAATTCTTCTTTCAGTACTGGGATTGTCCCTGATAACCTCAAGGATGCCTGGGTCATTCCCCTCCTCAAAAAACCCACCTTGGATGGTAATATACCCACTAACTTCAGACCCATTGCAACAGTCCCCTTCCTCTTAAAGATTCTTGATCACGCTGTATACTTGCAGATCCAGGACTACCTGGAAACCAATAATCTCCTGGGACTGAGACAATCAGGCTTCCTCCCTCGGTATGGTAAGGAAACTGCCCTTCTACATCTAAAAACTCAGATCAAAGACCTAAAAGACAAGGGCAAGCTTGCCCTACTACTCCTTTTAGATCTCTCTGCAGCCTTCGATTTAGTAAATCACCAAATCCTCTGCCGTCACCTTAAAACTGCCGCCAACTTCTCGGACAAAGCCACGGCCTGGATCACTTCCTTTCTGGAAAACAGATCCATGAGAATCTTTTCCCCCACCGTCATGGCGGATCCCGCGCCTGTCACCTGCAGGGTTCCCTCAAGGTTCGTGTGTTTTCCCGACACTCTACAATGTGTTCACGAAACCACTCTTTGATATTTTGGACTATCTGGGTGTCACATATACCAATTACGCCGATGACACCCAGATACTCATCCCCATCACAGGTGACCACAAAACTGACAATCTAGCCATCAACTCCATCTATCAAGTCATCCAGGCCTGGATGGCGCAGCATGAATTGTGCCTGAACGATGAAAAGACGGAGATTCTCATCCTAGGCTCTCACCAAAGACTTAGCAAGCTAGACCCGTCCTTCAAATCATTTATAATTGAAGGCAATACCATCAAAGTGGCCAAAAATACTAAAACACTTGGGATCTATCTTGACGCCACCTTATCACTCTCGAGACAGGTTAACGCCGTCTCCTCTGCAGCATCATACACATGCAAGCTCATCACTGCATGTCGCCCATTCCTATTACCAGCCGACTGTATTACCTTTGCCAGGACCCTTGTCCTTTCGAAGATCGACTATTGTAACGCCCTCTACCTGGGCACTAACCAATGCAACATCAGCAAACTACAGATCATTCAAAATAATGCCATCAGAGCGGCACTTAACATCCCCAGGAACCTCCACATCTCAGACACCAGACGAAATCTCCATTGGCTATCAGTCTCCCAAAGAGTTTCTCTCAAAGCACTATCACTAACACACACAAGCCTCTCGCTTCGAGCACCTAGTTACCTGGCCAGCAGATTCTCTCTATGCACCTCCTCAAGACCACTCAGAAGCGCCCAAACCAACTGCCTCTCCATCCCCCGCTTCAACCTCCAGAAATCTGGCGGGAACAGTTTCCCAGTCATGGCTGCGAAACTTTGAAACTCCCTTCCCAATCCACTTAGAGCAGAACCATCCTTCCTGGCCTTCAAGAGCAAAGCCAAAGCCAGGCTGGCAGCCAAAGAGCAGTCTGATTACTAGCATCCACTGGCACTCCGCTAAACCTGCACAAATCTGCTAGCTGCTCTGCATGATCGTTATTATGTATAGTAATTGTATAATTGTATATAATGGTATATTTTTTAAAAATTGCATTCTTTATCATTATAATTGCCTTTATTCCCTCCCCTTGTTATATTGCTGTATATACCCTGTAACATACTTGTAACCTAAATTATGCGCCCGGATGCCCTTGGGCCTGGTGCGCTTTACAAATAAATAAAATACAAATACAAATACAAATTCTCATTGTAGAAGGGTGAGAAAAACGTTCAGAAAGATGTACAGCTGCAAAGGAGAAAGGGCCTCATTACAAGTTTGACGGTAGCCTTGACGGTAAAACCGCAGGCTGCAGCCAAACCTGACAATTTTCCTGGCCCCTGGCAATGGGGAAATACAGGGCCATTACAACCCTGGTGGACCCTGTATTTCCCCATTGCCAGGGGCTGAAAACTTTTTCTCCCCATTCCCACTGAGCCCTATAGGGCTTAATGGGAATGGGGAGGTTGGATGCACCGGCACCATTGAGAATGCCGCTGGTGCATCCAACATGCTATGCTCGCGGGTGCTGTTCCGCCCGGCAGGCCAGTCCTGGCAGGTGCAAAGGCACCCACGAGCAGAACTCGTAGTTTGCCGGTCAGGTAACTACGGTACCGGCAGGCTTACCGACAAACTTGTAATGAGGCCCAATTGTTTGTGTGTGCAATTACATTTACTTTTCTGCATATATATACTTTATACATGACTGGAGCAATTGTTTCAGTTCTTTCATTTATTTATGCACATTTATGAATGGTACTGTTGTAAATGCACACATAATTATTATTATTTTTTTAAGTAATGTTGCAATCTATGAAATATGCAAGGTAAGTGGCAGGCAACCTGTTGTAATGCATGGAATGTATGCATTTGGTTTAGTTTGGTAGGATACATTCAAGGAACGTTTTCTGTGTGTGCGATTTTTACGAATTTCTTAGGAGGTGCGTTAATGGGGGAAAAGATTATAAAATTGACTGAAAGAAAGAAGAGAGTAACCGTTTGGATATTACAATAGCTGCTATGGGTAAATGCCACCCTTGGAAGCACATATCACTGTAGGTGGCATTTGATGGTAGGTGATGGGGGAAATAACAGTATGCTTTTTGTTATCAGGTAATAATATCGCCACATATATGGTCGCCGTAAATAATATCAGCGGGAAAATGTCATGGCAATATTATTTGGGTGACCATATATATGGCGACAGGGGCAAAAAAAATAAAATTGGGGGCTGCGGGGGTGTCCCCCGCATGTTCCATGCAATAATGTCGCCACAAAAAACGACAATTTTTCGGCGATATTTTTGCATGGCGATATTTTTGTGGCAACATTATTACATGGAACCTGCTTTTTGAGTACGCTATGGAAGTTCAGTCGCAGGTACCCTGTTTCGAGGCTGTTATAAA
Source organism: Ambystoma mexicanum (assembly GCF_040938575.1). Lineage (NCBI taxonomy): Eukaryota > Metazoa > Chordata > Amphibia > Caudata > Ambystomatidae > Ambystoma > Ambystoma mexicanum. The sequence continues at coordinate 650,300,347 of NC_090921.1, read as the reverse complement.
ACAGTTGCAAACATACTGTACAAAAAGTATCGATACCTGCAGGTTGTGATGATGCGTGGCGATGTGGATGAATCTGGATTCAGAAATCGTAGATAGTTTTACAGTGCTTTCCAGTGGAGGTTCTTTTGAGTCACAGGAAACTTGCACTCTGAGTGTTTAACGGTTAATGTGGAGTGTTCAACAGAGATGATAGTGTTAGATGCAGAGGTGTGGGATGTGATTGGTGGATGCGTATGTGACTGTTTAACAGCATCCAATGAGGGAGTGCTGACAACAAAAGTACTGGAAAGGAAGAAGGACTGTTGCTGCTTTACTAGGGCGCGGCCCTCGTGGGAGTTGGGGAAGCGCACGTGCTGCATGCTGCCCTTCTTACTATGCTTGGCATGGAAATGGGATTGCGGATTATCCAATCAGGTGTTGAGGGTTCGCTTAATAGGAAGGGGTGGTCATACTTGTTTTAATTGCTTTGTACAGTGATGATGGCAGATGAAGAGGGTGAGAGTGCTCATTGTCGGTGATTCATTTGTGGGTGACCTGCATACATATGCCCAGGGTAGCAGAGTTGATGAAAACCTTGGTGTGGAAGAAGTTCATGCATTGTGGCACAGTGTGGCTGTACCGAGCTAGCAAGCTGTCATTACAGAGTGCAGAGATATGGCCACTTGGACTACTGTTGACACACTAGTTCTGCATTATGGAGCACTGCATGTGACTCTTCGCACTGCTGAAAGTTTGCCACGTGAACTGAAGGAGGTTCTAAAAGCAGCGATGCACATTGTTCCCACTGCGACAGTGATTTTTTCATGTATACCACCAAGACTAGTCTGGAACAATCCCGATGTACATTCTTCCGAGGTAGAGAAGGAAAGGTGTCTTGTAAACGGCGGCATGTCTACTTTTCTGTTCAATGCTAGGATGTTATTCTGTGCCCATGAAAACCTTAGTGCTTCAAATGTTAGGTTCTTCAGTGGAGCTATTTTTTTTTGTCCCCCCTTGAAAATGCTCTTGTGTTCCAGAATCTAAAAGAAATGTTGGAGAAGTTTGTTTAATAATGTAAGGAGTAGAAGAAGAAAACAATTCCCAACAAATACAAAAAAGAAAGATGTTTGTTTACAAGCTGCTTTATATTAAAAAAACACATTTTTACCAACTACCAATCTAGAGGGGATCCTCCACCCTGCTTGAAATGTTTCTCCACACCCACATACCAAGGACAATATGTCAGTGGACACCGCGGCATTTGGAGGTGCACACGTCTTTTGAATGTGGTTGGCATGGAAATGGGACTGTGCAGGCTTGGGGATTGGTCAATAAGATTTCCTGGGTGTTGTGTGTACGGACAGATTGTGCCAGCAGATGTGTTTGCAAATATGAGTGTACATGGCTATGGGTATGGCTGTGCCTTGCAGGAAGCAGAGTGTATGGCTTTTGCGTGATTCCTGGATACATTGGGTGAAAGTGTACGCTGTGGAGTGGCTGTACACTTTGGGTTCCATAATGTGGATGTCCAATGGTACGGAGTACGTGGGATGCAGTGGCTGCATGTGGCTCCTCTTTGTGCCACTTTGGTGACACTCAATCATCCAGACATTATTATCATTCATTGTGGAGGGAACAGTTTAGGACATATAACCGGCATCTCACTGCAGTTTGTGATGAAGGAGACACTTCGGCAAGTCATGGAAATGTTTCCAAAGTCATAAGTAATTTGTTCTTGCATTAACCAGAGACAGGTGTGGCTGCGTTCTTCCTCATTTGGGCCACAAATAGAGAAAGGGAGGCCCAATGTGAACAAGGCTGTTTGCAACTTTTTGCACGCCATTGTCATTTTCTCCTTCCACATTCAAAACATTACATTTCGTAGTACCAAACTTGTTTGTTCAGATGGAGTCCATCTTATTTATGCTAGCAATGAGCTGTGTCTGCGTAATATTCAAAATGCAGTGCAGTGCTTCTTGCAAGTATAGCAAACATTTACCCAGTAGGTGTTCACCACTTCAAACCTTCCAAACATAAACAGCACAAAAAGGCTCTTTTCAGAGCCACCACTTCCTTTTGGGAATGCTGTTTGTATATGTCCCTTGACTTTGCTGCATGGTACTACTATGTAAGAGAACCCCTGCGTTTCTGAGCAGGTTGGATGCTACCCGATGTCCACGAACAGACACATATTCCACAACCACCGTGCCCATCAACATGGAGCTAGAGGGTTCAGTATGCTGTACGGTACATCAATACAAACTAAAGGTATCCTGGTAAAAACCTATGAAATTCAGTGAAAAAACGTTAAAAGGATGTTATGGTTCAGCTGCCCTAATACAAAGCCATCACATTCAGTGCAAAAGCTTTCTTAAAGGAAGATTATAGTTACTTTTCACTAATAACAACCTATCCCTATTATGGTTACTAGTAAAACTGAAAAACCCCAGAAATTCGCCCGTTTTGGTAAACTAAGCAACCATAACTCGGGCCACCACTGTGCACTACAAGGACTACCACCCATGACATCAAAGATGACATCACATATCTGGCCCACTTGTTTTTGTTCACTGAAATATCTAGACCAGGTGGTTTTGTCCCTTTTAACAATGTTTTTACCAGAACAGAACAAAACATTTTTTTAAAGAACAGAGGAAAAAACTAAATGTTCTCTGTTTTCTCAATTTTCACTGGCATCGGTATCTGTTGCATTAGTCTGGTACCGTTTGCAGAAATCCTTCTTTTTCTAGATTTCAGCATCAATTTCTGTTCTATCAAGCATGAAAAACACAACAAGACTTGCTATTATTCCAGTCTCATAAGATCGTCGACATGTTTCGGACCCATTTCTTAATGAGACACCATCTCTGGTGTCCTTTCCAAGTTGTTATACTGGCCTTCTTCAGGACAAAGGTTTTTTGCTGTATTGCATTACTCTTCTATACCCCCATGGTACAAAAATGATCGCACTATAAATAAAAAAGACACAAGCTCACACTTTTATGGTTCATGGCGCGATTCATAATTAAAACTAAGACAGTGTACATTATATGCAGTACATTTGGTGGCCAAATCAGTCTCTGTTCTATCCTCACACATGGACATGAGCAAATCTCTACTAATTTCAAAGTAATTAGGAATTACACAACTTCCGTTTAGCATCTGGACGTAAGCTATTTTTAATTTTAGTGAGTCATGATCTCCCACAATCTTCAGAGTAGCATCGCATTTTTTCAGGGTAACAAAACGTATTGTTATTACCTTGAGAGATTCCATAGTATTCTAAAAAGCAAACTAGGTAGTCCCGGTTCTGTCGATCGCGGGTTATACTTCTTATTAACATTGCGTTTTGACACAGTACTTTCATTCTTTAGGCTGTGAAAGGACCGAAAGGTGGCAAACACACCACCAAAACTGGTTTACACATAACCTGAACAAGATTATTTTAGAGCGTATTAAAAAAACAGGAGACTGTTTTTCTAAAAAAGGAGACTATTTTTCTAAAACAACAGGGGACTATTTTTCCTCTTTCACGACCATGCAGTTCTATATTTTCTTTTTCCATCTTTATCGTTTTCTGTTTATCTTGGGACATCATTGTATCACCAAATTTTAGAGGAACAGCTGGTTGCACTTACTTTTCATACTTTCCAAAGGCGAAAGACTTATTTGCCTGGTCCTTAGTGTGGTAGTTTCTTCTTCTCTTCCACAGATCGCGTTTTAAGAAAGGACCAATTGTGAAAAAAGCACTCTGAAAGCACTACGATTCTACATATAGGAGAAAAGGAAGAAGAATGGGGAAAATACAGATATTACTGTCCTGTTTGTGTTTATTGGAAAAGCGTCTTCACTAAAAATAGGTCGATTTAACAGTGCTTTTTAGTAGCTAGACACAGTGGTTCGAGCTCACTATTGTTATTGTTCAACCCGCTTACATGATTTCATTGTATGAAGTGATTTTTGTAGTTTGCATTATGCGTATCTATTACGTGCTGATTGCTTATCCTCTATGTTATCTTTGATCTCTTATTCCTATTTTGGCAGTGGCCTTCTTGTAGTAGTGAACACTTTTTGTTGAAATTATTTAAAGGACGCATCCCTGGTGTTAAAAACTATTTCTATGTTTTCTTAATGTTTACAAACGACAGCCTACCATTTATGAATCCCTGTCTCTCGGGTGTTTGACATTATTACATTTTCATGGAGGGCCGCCACAATTTCCTTTCTCTTTTTCGCGAACAGCTATAGTGAGTAGTAATAAAAAAGCACTATTAGTAGATAGAAAACATACCAACTTGCAGATGTTGCTGACCTTTTTTTTTTAAAAAAAGCTGCCAAATTATATGCCCGGCTGGTCAAAGCTATTTAGAAAAAGGTCAAAATTATTTAGAAACTCTGCCACGCAGGTCAAAGGCGACTATATATATTTTCACAACATTGACTTCTTTTTAACCCGCTATTTGACACCGCTGCCTACAGAATGTTATCTTCCGACCCGCGATCCGCTTTCCTCAGAAAATTAACTTGGTAATATTTCTGTTCAATGAGAGGAAGTCTGCTGAACATCTGCTGTGTCAGCTCTACTCTGTTGCAGTTTCATCCTTTTTCCTTCCCAAATAGATTTTTTTTCACTTTTTTGTCAGCTTTCCCCAGGCTAACTGAAGTTATGAACCCAGCAAGCAAAAAAAAGGCGGCTTTTTCATTTCTGAAAAATGTTGCTATAATTTTGGGAGAAGGAGCACCCCCCGCCCCATCAAATATTTTAAAAACTACTGAACAGAATAACCCCAGGCCCCTCCCAAAAATAAAGTCAACGCTTTGTGCACAAGTTGTTTCTTACTTGGTCCAATTCCGTCCAGCGGTTTTTGCCCTGCGCTGCACCGAAATGTGGACTTTTTCAGAATGGGAAAAGGAATGGGAGTAGGCCAAAAACTGAGTTTTTTTTTAACTATTTTAACTTTTTCATTTTTTAAGGAATATTTCCCAACAGTTCCAATCTGGCGAGGCCTGTGACAAACATTCTGTTTGCAAAATATCAACCAAATACTTCATGCAAGTCAATTGTTATTAGCAATTCAATTTACGAGTTTCCTAGGGATCATGCTACTCACCTTAATTGTAGCGCGGCGACCACTGCACTATAATATAGAAGGTCAGTGATCATAGGTTAGCCAATGAAACGAGTACAATGGATATATATTCTTGTCTGTAATAGATCAATAACGTTTTTTCTGTTGCTTAATTTTCCACGGTTGAACTGGCTTGTCAAAAAATCGCCTGATTTCCATTCATGCAAATCTGTCTCCTTATGTTCCCACATTTCAAACCGTATTGAAAGAGATTGAAAGTATTGCTGTTTAGCATAGACAAGTAAAGAGTCATAAGCAGAATGCAGGGGAGTCAGTGAGGCAAGATCCAAGTTAGACCGCGATTTGCACTGACGGTGTTCAGCGCGGCGTAAAGATTGTCAGATAGAGCAGAGAGAAGGGGAGATCCAAGGTTGGGGTGGTATACATTAGGGGGAAAAGGATAAGATCAAGAGTATCAGTAAGACAAGAAGAAAAGGAGGATGCAGCAGCATCAGTAGGTATGGACGTAAATGTGTCAATAGAGAGAAGATGAGACATACGTGCTGAAGTAAAAGATGGCACTTGAAATAAGCTTTTCAGGGCCTCATCACGAGTCTGGCGGTAACCCTTAAATGCGGCGGTAGCACTATTACCTCCCCATTTAAACGTCCGTCAGATCATGGCTTTGGCGGATTTCCCCCTAGCTCTGAGCTGGTGGGAAATCCGCGGCAAAATTGCCCATTTACGGCACGATTACCGCAGGCGGGAAATCCAACGGCGGTAATAGCGCAAATTTTCCCCATTGGGCCCAATGGGGAATGGGCAATAACCCTTCCGCCAAACCCGTGATAGCGCCGGGGGTTTGGCGGTAGGCTATTAGCGCCGGCGCTAATAATCCGGCGTTACCGCCCAACTCGTGATGAGGCCCTGAATCTTTTAAAATCAAACTTCCAAAAACTCAGGCAGTACAAGGTGGCAGAATTCTGGACTGCCCCGAATTCGCCATGTGGGGCACCTCCCATCGTGGAGATCACTGGCTGCCTGATAAACAGACTTGACTGAGGTGTTTGCTCTAAAAGTCTGTGCTACTTTCAGCGCGGTGAACAAGTGTTCCTCTTTTGGTAAATAAAGCATGTTTTTCTCAGTGAAGAAACAGTTCACGTAGGGCACATTCACGGGCAGAGTGACAGGGGGTACGTGCCTCAACCTGTTTTTCCTGCATCTGAGTCTCAAAATAGAAGCGTCGTTTCACTACTGCTATGTTCCTGCTCTGAAGGCACAGTGTTTTTCACATTGCAGGGTGTCAAAGGAAGGGCATGAGGATACCTGCCATGTCTGCCTCCCTAAAGCGAGCCCACTGCCTTGGGCCATTGCAAATTGCATTTTCAGGCCTGTCTCCTGAGCAGGTGTTTTGATACCTTCAAGCTTTAATGAAATGTGCGTGTTTGTATATTGTAAAACAAGTTGCACAAGAACAGTAATCCAGGTACAAGGCTAGTTGCGCGCGATTGACAGCCAACAAGCTGTCACTCGCTCCTCTACATTCACTCATATATGCACAAACTCCAGTGTAAGAGTTTAAAAGTATCGTCGAATAAACTAGGAGTTCTTTCAAAGGTACCAGACATCTTATATAGAAACTAGACATACATAGGCTGAAGTTCCTATTTAAAGTCAATGATAGACGAAACCCTTAATACAAATCTGGTAATGAAAAGGTCAACTTCCCAGGCTGTTGAAATGGTGTGACCGAGTTGCATGGTGCTCGGGTGGCCTCTTTACCTTTTCCTCCCACTGATGCCTTTCAGCTCCCCTATGCTCCCTTTTTGGCCACTCCTACCAAAACTGTTCTTCTACGCCAGGGGTGCACAACTGATTTTGACAGAGGGCCGAAAGTACCTTACATGAGGACTATAGTGGGCTGAAAAGTAAATGTGGGCGGGGCGGTAGGCGGGGCGTGGCAGGAGGCTTTTTAAACCCTCAATTTGTATTAAACACATGGAAAAAGAATATGTTTTTGAGGGTGCCCCATGGCCCCCTCACCCCCAACCAAACACTATGCCCCATGGCTCCCTCAACCCCCAACCAAACACTATGCCCCATGGCCCCCACCCCTCAACCAAACACTATGCCCCATGGTACCCTCACCCCCAACCAAACACTATGCCCCATGGCACCCTCACCCCCAACCAAACATTATGCCCCATGGCACCCCACCCCTCAACCAAACACTATGCCCCATTCCATCCCCACCCCTCAACCAAACACTATGCCCCATGGCACCCCCATCCCTCAACCAAACACTATGCCCCATGGTACCCTCACCCCCAACCAAACACTATGCCCCATGGCACCCTCAACCAAACACTATGCCCCATGGCCCCCTCACCCCCAACCAAACACTATGCCCCATGGCTCCCTCAACCCCCAACCAAACACTATGCCCCATGGCCCCCACCCCTCAACCAAACACTATGCCCCAATTCACCCCCACCCCTCACCCAAACACTATGCCCCATGGCCCCCACCCCTCAACCAAACACTATGCCCCATGGCACCCTCAACCCCAACCAAACACTATGCCCCATGGCACCCTCACCCCCAACCAAACACTATGCCCCATGGCACCCTCAACCAAACACTATGCCCCATGGCCCCTCACTCCCAACCAAACACTATGCCCCATGGCTCCCTCAACCCCCAACTAAACACTATGCCCCATGGCCCCCACCCCTCAACCAAACACTATGCCCCATGGCACCCTCAACCCCAACCAAACACTATGCCCCATGGCACCCTCACCCCCAACCAAACACTATGCCCCATGGCACCCTCAACACCCAACCAAACACTATGCCCCATGGCCCCCACCCCTCAACCAAACACTATGCCCCATGGCACCCTCAACCCCAACCAAACACTATGCCTCATGGCACCCTCAACACCCAACCAAACACTATGCCCCATGGCCCCCACCCCCAACCAAACACTATGCCCCATGGCCCCCTCACCCCTCAACCAAACACTATGCCCCATGGCCCCCACCCCTCAACCAAACACTATGCCCCATGGCCCCCTCAACACCCAACCAAACACTATGCCCCATGGCCCCCACCCCGCAACCAAACAGTGGGAATCTATACAAAGCTTTAGTTTGGACATTGCGGCAGGGGCGGAGCTGCGGGTGGCAGGAGGGTATGGGGTAGGCCTGGGCTACCTGGCCTTTTCATTCAGGACCCAGTTGAGTGTGCATTTTGCAATTGTGTGACCAAATAATCATGTAATTATTGCAAAACTTGCTTTTCGTTCTCATCAGCGGCAGTGTGTTTGAATCCAGTAAAGCCACGCGTGCAATGCTCTGCTTTGGTTTCAGGGATTACATAATGACATGCTCATTTCTGGCCATGTTGTTCTAACGGTGCAAAGCACTGCGCGGGCCGTGGTACTGATAGGTGGCCTGGCCAGGCTGGAGGAAGAAGCACATCTTACTTTCAGTTTCCTTTCCTACAGACTCTTTGGAGCCTGGAGGAATTCCGAGGGTGGAGGGTTGACGCCTGTTAATCACGGCAGAATAAAAGCCCAGTCAGAGTGAGTCCAGCTGCTGCAGTTTTGATACAGAAACAACCACCATTTAGCAGTGGGCATTGCACTCCAAGCCCAGTACAGGGGGCAGTGTGGGGCCGGGCTGGCATCTTTCCCTGATGGGATTCAGGTGCACAATGATCATTGGGGCAATGAGGCATTCGCCCCCACCTCCAGGATTTCTTGTTTAGCCGACTGCATCTCACACTCAGGACAGGGCACACATGATAAACTGTCAATAGCTCTTCACCTCTTGGTAACCGCTTGCGAAAATACATTGGTTGCCTTTGTTTCTGCCTAACAGGATTAGGGAGCCACAATGCCTTGCACATTGCACTTTTGCTTAAGAAATAAGAAGAGACCTACTTATTTTAGATCACTAATTAGACCTCTTGTCATGCGAGCGTGTCGTTATTTACATTGAATACTCTTTGGAACATTGATTACACCATACGTCATACGATGGCGGCTTTATTTACATTAATGGCATCACAGCCGTCATTGCGGTGTGGCGTCATCAAACTGTCCCTTAACGCCTATTTCTGTCATTGATAACTCCCAGACCAGTCAGGAGTGCACGCCCTTTGGCCATTTCCCACTACCTAAGACGTCCTTAGCAAGTCATGATCGCTGGCAGCCATTCAAACAACCCCAAAGGTATGGATATAGGCCAACATAGGTCTGGACAAAAAAACATAGGCCCTCATTTCGACCTCGGCGGTAGCTATGCCGCTATTGGCAGCATGGCTGCTGCCAAAATCCCGTCCGGGTTCACAGAATGAGGAATTACCGGGCCATTCCGAGTTCGAAAGGCCCGGTAATTCCTCTCTCCTAGAACCTGGACCCGGACCTTCCCCATTCCCATTCCAGCCCCCATAGGGCTGAATGGGAATGGGAGAGGGAGCAAACAACGGGCGATTACGAGTGGCCCGTTGTTTGCTCCCTCTCCCCCTCGCGGGACCAGGTAAGCACGCCTGGTTTTACCAGGCGTGCTTACCGGCTCCCACAAGGGGACCTCGTAATGTGACAGAACGAGTTTAACGGGTGTGCATCCTTTTGCGGCACCCGTTAACCTGTTCCGCCAGGGTCGTAATGAGGCCCATAGTCTATTGTGGCTGTTTGGTCTTCTCAGCCCAGGTTGTCTGGTTAGGTATGTCTCCTTCAACAATTTAACATATGGAAGTCTCTTGAGCGCATGAGCTTTATCCATTCCAATCCTCTCCTTTCAGATAGACTCCGGACTGACCCCTCTCCATTTAGTACAGTGCCATCCTTGTTCAAGCAAGTTGAGTTCAAATCGCCACATAGGATGATAAATCCAGCCCCATCTTCTCTGTAAGATTCGTTAATGAGGTCAGCTACTTTTCCTATTAAATCATCTGCACTCAGAGCCATCAGGTTCCAATAGATTTTGATAATGAACAGCTGACAATTCTGTTTAGGGGAGCTGTTAATATTCCATATAACCACTACTCATTGAGTATATAGGTCAGGGGACTGTGACTTTAGCACTTCCATGCGAGCTCCGTTTTATTGTCAGTTAAGAGTCCCGAAACTGGCCTCCTCATTGGGCCTTTTTTGGCTGGGTTTAACATATCCGAGTACCCATCTAAGGATGGGTTCTGTTGCAGCCATGTTTCTTGAAAACAGAGGAGGTCGAATTCACCCTAGGTTTTTAGCCTTTTTCATCGTCGGATGTCTATGGCCCCTTGTATTCCAGGACCCCATCTTCATATATTTTGACTCTGTTTTCTTAGGTTGCTATTGTGGAGTCAAGCCTCCCAGGGCACCGATAGCCAATCCCATGAATTTGAATTCAGGTGCCTCTCTGCGGTTGTATGTAACCACTGTTCTTTCCCCAGTCTTAGCCTTTTTACATTCAACTGTCATTGCGAAAATCTCTTTCCTTGGAAGGCCCTCATTTAAAATTGTTATTTCTGTTTCCCTCAAAACTTGAGTTTGGTGTGTAGCTTCCCATCTCCAAACTTCCTCTTTAGGCAGCAGTGAGGGGTGTACCTCGGTTAAATCCATTCGATCAAAGTTTCTGTCTCTTCCAGGGAATTCAGAAGTCTGGTTGGGAGATCTAAGTTTTGTTAGGACAAAGCCTAACATTAACATCATTTGTTGGATGAGTGGAGAGGGAATATGGAGGTATGCATGGTCCATGCAAAGCTCATCCACAAGCTCAATTACTTTTACGTCATTCGAGCCAATTTGTCTCACAGTGGGTATACAATGCGTCAACTCAAGCAGATAGGCATTTCAAGTTTTCTCTCTTCTTTCCATTCAATAGATCCCTCATGGGTGAGCTTAATCTTGCATTCTTTCTCGAGTTAGTTTCCTTGCACACCTTTAAGGTTTCAAGCAGTTTAAAAGGGTGTAGTTGCTGCGCAGCCCGGCCTTGAACAACCAATACCTTCTGTGCAAAGGGCTCCTCAGGGAATAGTTCCAACGTCTGAGTACTCTGGGTAGTTTTTCTTTTTCTTTAGTAAGGACTGCTTATAACTTTCTTCGGCCACCTGTCTCTTCTCTGCCCGTGTCACAAATTCTGGTGATGGAATTACCACACTGTTTTCTCTGTCGACTTCCTGGCTCCTGCCAGCCTCATCCATTTTGTTATATATAGCAAGTTGGACATCGGAGGTTAAGGCCACCAACGGTTCCGGGTCTCCCACTGAATGTACATACCAATTCCTCAGCTCATCCTGAAGGGAGTGATCTACGGTTGTCACTAATTCCTCTATCTCGGCCACCGTATCTAAAGCTACTTTCTTGCCAGACTTTTTACTTTTTGGTTTTGATTCCATTAAAGGTGTTCATTTAAAAAAAAATAATACGTGAATCATTCGATCTGCCCTTGAATAGTGACTGTTGAGGCTTTGTGATCAATGTGGTGCTGTTACTCCCTTTCGTTTTTTTCCTCTGTGTTTTCTTGAATATGGGGAATGTTTTTTCCATGGCTCCTGACACCGAGTTGGCTCCATATGTAAGCTGTATCACGTCTTCCCCTTCTACCACCTCCACCAGTTCAACTTCATCCTGTGATCCTACCTGCATCAGAAGGTCTTCCTTGTTATTAATGTTTGGCCCCGGGATGTCGTTACTACCCTTGGATGGTACCTGAACCATCTCAGTTTCAGGTCCATCTTCCAGGAGCCCTTGGCAGGCCACATCCCTCCTTCCTACCTGGGTTTGCTAAGGGATTTCCTTGTCCAATGATGCTCCATGGGCCATACATGGCACAACCACCCCTCTTACTTCTTGTTGGTGTTTGGGTGTAGAATAGGCCTTCTGGGTCGAATATTTCGGGTTACTTCTTCTGATGGTATGTTTTTATTTTTTTTGTTGCAGTGAGATAGCCTTCCATGTATATTAATTTAGAGTGCATCATTGCAATCAGTGTGCTTTGGTCCCTTAAAGTGTTCTTCAGGGTCTCATATGATTTGGTGAAGGGCGCGAGTGAGATCGTCAACATGATCATGTGACTAGCTTGTTCAAATATGTGCGAACGCTTCGGTTGATGAGTCTTCCCTCCATTTCATATTGTTCCTCTTTTATGTCTTCTTGATAGTCTTGTTCTACCTATCAGCCCTTATTCACTTAACTGATCATTTGGATTTGAATATTCTTAAATTGACAGGTCCCTTGCTGAGGTGGTAGAGGCCGATCCATCTCATGATCTCACTCAGCCGGGTCTAAGAGATTATTGTCCAAGGCCCCCAGAGTTTCCCTGAATGCTACATTGGCCACCTGTTGATCTTTATTTTTAACTCTGTTGCAAGAATTACTTGTGGTACCTGTTTATTTTCAGCCAGGTCGATCATCTGTTCAATCCTTGCGATGTCTAATTTTAATGATCTCTTCATCTTTTTTTCTTGTTCTTTGGCCCTGGCAAATGATTCCTCTGTTCGATCTGGCATGCTGGTGTAAGTCTTTTTGTAATTCAGGAGTTTGATGTTAGATGGTCATTTTCATCATGTTTTGTTTGGACTAGGGATGAAGTTCCCGCTGCCATCTGGTCAATCAGAGTTCCCTATAATTCACGCTGGTGTGTTGGGGCTAATCTCTCAGTTATTCCTTTGTTTTCGGCAAACAGAGTTAATTCACTTATTGCAGGTAATACAAGCCCATTTTGAATAGATGCTGGCTCGGGCAATGAGTTCACCTGTGATTCCACTCCCAGAAGCATTTCCCAATCTGTAAGGTCTTGCTCTCCCATACTCCAGTGTTCTTCATTTTGAGCTGTACATCTCGATTCGTCAGTAGGGTTCTCCCTGCCCAGACGGTCCACACGGCCCTCCAATAAGACCGGTTATGGTTCAGTGAATAAATAGTCTTCCAATCCACCCTGCCTTTTGGGTACCTCAGGTTTTTCAAATGTGTGTTCCTCGACAATCGGTTCTTTGTTTTCATTATTTGTGTTTTCATTCTGCACATAATGGAGTGTGTTGCCAACATTTTGGGTAAAATGGTGCAAGGAGGAGCTAAAAGGTAAAGTCTTGTTTGAAGTAGAAGTGGCGCTGATTACTCCCATGGCCCTGTGGCTACAGTAGACTTGTGCTGTTATTCTGCTCGGTCCTTCGAAAGCAAGCTCAGGCAAGGGCTCCCGCACAGCCTCCTTGGATGTTATGATTGCCTCCGGGGGTTGTGTCGCTTCCACTTCTGAAGCCGCCTCCGTTGGGAGTAATGAAATTAGAGGAGGGGATTGAGTTATTTCCTTTTGGCCTATAGGTGTCATCAATGTGCAAAACGTAATAGGAGCTATACAGGCCCTCTTGTCTGTTACTCCGTCTTTATCACTGATAACCTCCAATCTTATAAAATTAGCGTTCTCAGTAGTGATCGTAGTAACAGCGACTTTAATTATGTCACTCGCCCCGGGGAAATTTGCATGGGGCGTTTAAAATAATAGAGCTCAGCGGGATGATGGATGTTGAAGGGAACAGGGGGGCAGAGAAGGGGTCAAATCCACAGGTGGCACTAGTGTTTCCGGGAGCCACTGGGATCACCACAAGTACATCTGGGGAGGACGGGGAAAAGTTGAAAGTACTTTGTGTTAAAGCTAATTCCAATTCCAGTTTGTTTTGCATACCTCCGATGTTACCCGTGGTTCCTTTTAAACTCCTAGCTTTCTCCCAAGGCAACTTTGGTGGTGAAGAGCAGTCTTCAAGCTCCCATCCCCTTCTTGAGCGCATACTTCTCTGGTTCCCACTCTCATCCATGATGGGCTACGCAGCCCCCTGCACCCTGTGACATTTGACGTCCTTGTTTTCACCAATCTCCAGGTTTATGTCCTTAAAGGGATAGTGGCAGCAACAGTTCCTGGGCACACTGAAAGCACAGAGTTCAGGCAGAGCTTCAGTAATAAGGTGATGCGACTGATAGCAGTTTATTAGCTGGCTTCAAAATGTAATATTTTCTTTGAACTCACCGCAGGTTGCAGCTTAATGCAGGTGAGAACGGTTCACCTTCTGGGCTCTCAACTCTTCACAGAAGACGACTCACAGCTTTGGCTTTGGTTTAGGTCTCATGATGTTGACAGCGGTACAGATCTCAATGCCCAGCCAGCCAATCCTTATGAAGTCCTCATAGCCCTCACAGCTCTCTCAACCCTCTCTGCGGGTCGCAAGTCCAAATATCACAGGCCCCACTGCTTCTGACTCCGACAAAGCCTCCAGCAAAGCAAAGCTCCAGCTAGGCTAGAGGAAAGGACCTATTGGCATTGCGGTTATATCAAGAAATACAGAATGGTAGCTGAAACTGCTGATATGTAAAGTACAGATAGACTGGGAATTTGTTGAAGTAAATTTCCCAGAACTATCGCAGTAATGCACGCATATCTAAGAAGGCATGAAACAGTGAAGTGAAGCATAACTTGCATCATGCTGACAATATTGTTTTGAGTCAATAGGATATAACTTAATGAAGAACTGGGGTTGTTATTAATAAAGCCTGTGGATTTTATTTTGCCTTTTTTGGCAGGCACCTGCAATCTCACACACGGAAGGAGATGTTTCTTGGGTCTGGACACTACCTTGGTTCATCGAGCACTGAAAGTGGATAAGGACAGAGAATCATGCTTTCCTCAGGAGAGACTCTGACAGATGTTAAGAGGCAATTTCCCTTGCTATTTACAAATAGCTGCTTTTCCTGTCGAGTAGGCCATCCGTTAAGTTCTGCACAGTGATTAGGTGTCAGAACTCGAATGCTCCATGTTCCTTCCTTGTCTCTATGGAGACGACAGAGAGCAAAACACCAGCTCAGGGCCATAACAAGATAGTGGGTTGCCAGTCATTTGGTCGAAAACAATTGGTCGACTGGACAACTGGTCGAATCAATTTGGTCGAAAACCAAATGGTCGAATTTCTTTTTTTTATTTTCACCCCTTTTTTGTTTTTTTTTGGGGGGACCCCCCCCCAAACCCCTTTTTTTCTTTTTTTTTCTACACGAAAACCCACAAAACACATATATAAATAAAATAAAAAAAATGCGACCATTTGGTTTTCGACCAAATGACGTCGACCAAATTGCAGTCGACCAGTTTGTAGTCGACCAAATGACTGGACAGCAAGATAGTGTACTGTTGCACACCTGCGCTCCATTCCAATATCGAATTCTATTACGTGAGGTTGTCCTGGCATGGTGGGCGGTCCTGAGGGTCACAACAGAAGAAATGGTGAGAGGGGGGTGTTTGTAAGCTTGTGACCAAGATGGCTGCTTTCTTTTTGCTTAGTGAGCGGAGGTCCAGAGGAGGGGTCTGCTAGCCGTTAAGGCTGTGGACATGGCTAATTTGATTACTGGATTTGTTTGCTGGAGTACCAGCAGTGCTTGGTGTTTCAATTTGAGGCCGATTGGTGGTCTCTGCTCCTCGCAAGGAGACCTGAGAGTGAAGAGCAGCTGTGGCCTGAGTGAGTGGCTGCTGAGAGTGTCGTTCATCATGGCTCCAGTGGGATCCCGGTGTGCCTCGCATCTCTGCGATTGAGGTGGCGGGCGGCTGTTGGGACGCTGTTGTCCATTAACCTAATTGAATGGCACCACGGTCCATGGGAGAGGAGCAGGCTCTCTGGGGATGCACATCGCCCATCCTGGCCTCTATGGAGCCCCACTGGCAGCAAGGGAGAATGGTCGGATGTGGGCAGTGCAGCGGCTGGTCTTGGATCACCCCCTCCACCTGCCCGGGACTCCCGCTCTGCTGCTGAGCATGACTACTTGGAAGTAGGTGCCCTACCTAGCTTAAATGCTGATGAACCGCTCCCTGGGGTGAGGACCGCTGCAGCAGTGCACCTGTACTGCCAGAGTGTCTGTTTTTGGCTCGGGAGGATGTATGGATTTGGCTCCTGCTGTGGCTGCACATTGGATATAGGCTACAGTTCTGTGCACGGTGGAAGGTGATGAATACCCTGATGGTGTGCCATGCCCGCCATGGTGGCTTGCATCTAATTTGAAGGGGAGCCGTCTCCAGTGGTGTATTTTATGGCTTGGCTTGTACGCATTGGTGGAACTGATCTGGTGGGCTGGCTTAGGGATAGAGCCACATTGTGCCATTACCTGGATACTGTTGTCTCGACTCTGGTTTTTTGTGGGGACACTTCCCTTGCTGTTCCCCCCCCTGGTGTGCTTTGGGGACTGGCCTAGAAGGGGTAGAGACCATATACATGGCTATGGGCAATAAGAAACAGGCCTGCTTCTGTTTGGGAACAAAGAAGGAATGCCTGCCCGCTCAGATAGAATGTCTTATCCAAGAGCAATGGTGGAAAAGGAAAAGGTGGTGTGCTCTGTTGGCCCGGGCCCTAGCCACAGTGGGGGTGTCCCCGCCCTAGTTTTGGAAATAGTGCTTGCCAAAATGAAAAATTGATTTGTAGCCATTAACAGGAAGCTGGATGGTATGGCTTGTAAAGTTGATAGAATGCAGGAACATATTGAGAAGACAAGTGCCTGCATATCAGAAGCGGAACAGAGAGTGGGGACACTTGAAGATTCTCATGGGGAAATGAACCGGAAATTGCGCACGTTGCAGCGTGAGGTGAAGGATATTAAAGACAGGAATGAGGAAAGGGCTGGGGCCCCAAACGAACAATATTTGGGTGGTTGGGATCTCAGAGTCCATTCCACCACAGAATGTGGATGTCTTCCTGGAGGACTTTATTAAAGAAGATCTACAGGCCCTCCCACTTTCGTCACAGTTCTTGGTGGAGCGGGACCATCGAACGCCATCACGGGTGCCAATACTGGGTCAGAACCCACACCCACCTATCACACGCTTGTTGAGCTATGAAGACTGAGATGTGGTGCTTGGTCAGGATCGGGAGCTCAGCAATCTCCAGTATAAGAAGACTAAGGTCACATTCTATCCAGATTTTACTCCTTCAGTCCAGCCAGACCCTCTCTCCTTGTTGGCGACAAAGCTCTCTCTTAGGGAGGGAGGTCTACAGTATACAATGCTCTATCCTTCTAAATTTAGAGAGATCCATAATAACAAGACTCACTTCTTTACTGACCCCTCAGAGGTGCAGGACATCTTGGAGTGATTGCCTAAGAACCAATGTATTGTGTGTACGGAGTGGTCTGTGGATTCCAGGAGATCCTGGTATAAAGTCTGCTATGAAACCTTTCATGTGATATTTCAAAACATGTGTGGTTACTATGAAGGGGTATGTGTGCTTTTGGTCTGCCGCACTATATGCCACTGGCATTATCATTGTCAATATTGTAATGGTGCAGTTAACTTGCTATGATCCTTGAAGGGGTTGGTCTCCTCCTTGCAGGGATTGCAAAATGAGTTGCTGTTTGCCCGAGTTGTTCTGGAGTGAAGTTGATGGAGGGTATGGGGGGGTATTTTATTGCAATTTCGGTTGGGCAGTGTGGGAAGGGGCTGGAATGGAATATTATGGATGGATCAGGGTTAAAGTTGAAAATGGTTCACGTCCCTGCAGGGGATGGCATAAATGTGTGGGACTGAAAGCGCGAGGAAACCACAGATGAGTGCAGTCGATGTCAAGTCCTGGGAAGTGCAGTCTGGAATAGATCAAATGGCATCCTGTACTATCCTTAGTTGAAAGGTTTGCGGGCATAACAACCCGCGTAAGGTACAGAAGATGGTGAGAGACATGCGGCCAAAGTCATCCTGTTACAGGAAACTCATCTGGTGAGGGTTGCAAATGAGGAGGTGGCCAGGTATTAGGGGAGTAGTAGATATTATATGTCATTCTCCACATATTCTAGAGGGGTTACGACCAATGTTCCCTCTAATTATTTTGCTCTATGTGCGGAACTGGTTTGCTGTTGTGCGCACATTATTTTCCATGTGCGCAACTGACTAATGAGGTAAGCCACTTTGTGAGCGTGCGTATGTAGTGAACTACCGTCACAGAAGAGAGTTTGGAAAGTAATTTCCTCTTCCCGGCCACTTCGATTCTTGACAAATCTTACAATCTTACTACACTTTTTACAAACACAAAGGCTAAAATAGTATATGTTATATGTGATTAAACAGAAAACTCAACCAGTCCAAGACTTCAGCATCTGCCACAGTACCTTGCAAATGTTTTATGCCACTGGAAAATCACTCATGTGTACTACAAAACACAAGTATATGTCGTCAAACTGATGTGGCTGCCAAGAAATTCAGACAGGAGTTCAAGTGTCACTTTAATGAAGTAATTCAAGGGCCAGGAGAACATGCATCTAATAATTTGTGTAAGGATGATAATTGCATCAGAATAGCTGCACCTCAGAATATGATGATCAAATATTCCTGTGCCTCTGCTTACTATCCACATTACGTTGTCCTTTGGGTATTGATAACACCAGCCTTACAGCTAAGAGACATATAGACCATCCATTTTTACTCCCTAAATATGAAAATGTGCCCACCAAAAATGAGAAACAATGAACATTTTGTTTCATCAACCCACAAAGCTCCACTGATATTTTGTCGAATTGGTGACCAGTAGAGCAGTGGCATAGGAAGGAACTCTTCTAATATTAATGCCTGAACTCAACAGGAATTTTAAGGGGAAGAACATCTTTTAATAATCAGAAAGTATTCCTATTGGCAAAGCTAATCACTTTTTTACTCCCTGAAAAATCATTTGGCTCCAGGTAGGGAGCAAAATCTGATTAGAGCCTTGCTTGTAACCCCAACATAGAAAATGAAATGACAGGCGACATAAATATATAAGAATATCACATATATATGCCTTTTCAGTTAATGGCATCAAATCTTGAGAGATAGAACAGATTGAGTCCCTTCGTCTGTAAATGTGGATCCCTGTTCTGTAATTCTTTGTCATGAGTTAAACAAGATGCAGGGAGATGCTAGAGATGATACAGAGTGCATGGTTATATTGAAAAGACCTTAGCAGTTGAGCATAGAAAGAAAAAGGTGCTGTTGTCTAGACGGGTACTAGAATTTCCTATCCTTTAGCAAACGAGCAACACATTTCCTTCAGTGTACTGCCGAAACTTCTGACTTGGTTTTTTTAATTTGCTGCTTTGATCATCACCCGCAAGAAGTGATGACCTGTGTTCTTCCACTCTTACCCTTCCCCGGCCCCTGTGGTTGCCTACAATACTAGTTGATAGAGCACTGTAAAACGTGAGGGATTGTAGTAGTAAGCACTCACTGGGATATTTGCAGAGCCACAATACTTTGCAAGCAAGGAATATTTAATGCCTCAAAATATGTGCATTTTAAGAATGCCATGACTCTGCATGTACGCAATTATTTTGCAGCGCATACAAGATTGTTTGCAACATACCCCACACTTATATCATTGTGTAGGATTACGCAGTTTTTTGCATAGCAGCGAGTTACCATATAATGTATGATGGTCTATGCCCAAAGGAACTCTGAACACTTGGAAACGAGGCAGATTGTGTAAAATCATTCTCCTGTCTGACTATCCGGTGCCCTGATAATATGGACGGGTAATCCCAGGCATAGTTCATACTAATTATCCCTTGTTGGCAAAGTAAATTATATTGCAATGTAGCTCTCTACTTATAGGGTAATGTTATTAATGCTAAAGTAGGAGCCGCTGAGCGTCACATTTGTCTTCTAAAAATCCTTATAGGGCAAATTCATATTTGAGTTTTATAATGTGTTCACTAGCAAGGGCGCGGCTTCAAAGCACTTGCGTCACATATGTACAAAGAAGAGGAAGTATGGGATAAGGTTACACATCCAGGTGGCCTGCTTATTTACAGTCAGTATCCAATATTTTAGCTGGTAGTTAGATTGTATCGTGCTTTTGGTAAGACACAATGAGTAACAGAAAATCTGGCACTTGAACGTTATTCCTGTTATTCGTATCATTCATATTACAACAAACATAAAACCATATCATATCAAGTGGATGTAGGTGCACATCTGCTAACCTTTCGCAGAGCCAAGAGAGGAGGAGTCAAGGTTGTCCGGTACTATCTTAATGTGCTCTGGGGCAGAAGTTAGAGTCATAAGGTCAAAGCGTGGTAGAATCAAGTTTAGGAGTCATAGGTGGGGAGGGAACATTATGGTTAATGTGTGCAGGCGTATCTTGGTTAGAATCTTCTGTTAATGGAGCCAGTTTTTCATATTAGTTTATAACCTCTTATGTGTGTATTTTGCGTTTAGGGATTTTAGGTGTTTATTGTCACCCTTGCATAGTAGCGTAATGCAAATGAGCAGAATATCAAGGATAGTTGCTTATTTTAAGAGAAAGCTCCTTTCAATTAATTGCTGTGGCTTGTGCTTTATTACATATTTTTGAATATCTGAGAATTGTCTGTGTGCGCTGCTAAAAATCTTCTGAGCGGCACCCAGAAGGAAGCTGGGCAAGCGCACATGCGCACAGCTTAGAGGGAACACTGGTTACGACCCTAGTTCATGAATTGCATCAATTTCGTCATCTGGAGCAGGTGAATGACCCGGAGCGGAGGTTTATATTTGTATAAGGGATTTTGGCACATACCCCCGTTTCCATAGTTAATGTATATGGGCCGAATACTGATGAGCCTGATTTCTCCAAAGCACTCCTGCTTAAATGCTATAAATACATGCATGCTAAAATTATTTGGGCAGGTGATTTCAATACAATCCTGAATGAGGCTATGGATACGTCTGCTGGAAGAACTAGACCTCTTTCCCAGGCAGCTCATAACCTTTTGCGTTTTATGACTGCTATGTACCTGTTGGATGTGTAGAGGACGCTTCACCCTGAGAGCAGGGAGTATTCGTATTATTCATCGGTCCACAACATGGCATCCTTGATTGACTATGTCTTGGCTGGCCTGGCACTGATGCGTATGACTGTTGGGTATGTGCTTCTCCCCTGAACGCTGTAAGACTATTCTCCGGTTAGGTGGATGATTGATCTAGGTATGGAGTGGGTGGCTAGACCCTTCCGGATGTTTAAGGCTTTAACATTGACAGATATCGTCTTCTGTAGTGAAATGTTTGATATGATAGTGTTGTATTTTGAGCATAATTTGGGATTGGTTGAGGCTATGGCCACCATGTTGGAGGCCTTCAAAGTATTTCTTAAGTGTAGGTGCATGGCACTGGAATGTGGAGTGCTGAGGAGTAAAAGGAGGCACCTTAGCAGAATTGAGCTTGAGTTGAATGACCTGGAGGTTAAGCTGTGCAACAGCAACAATGTTGGTACGCTGGGACTCATTAACGAGGCATTAGATCTGAAGCAGAACGGGAGGTTATGTACCTGGTTCGTCCAGAATTGGTTAGGAAATATGAGGAGGATGGGAGGCCAAGTCATCATCTCGGAAACGTAATTAGACAGGAATGGGGTATGGCCGATATATTGCAGCTGTGCGTATTGAGAGTGGGTCTGTAGTCTCAGACCCGGCTCTGATCCTTGAAACATTTCAGTCTTTTTATGTGTGTCTATATAGCTGAAGGCCGTTGATGCAGTGCTTAGTGAATGTTTAGAACTGAACCTGTGGCAGTTATTCACCATTCTTTCGCAAATAGATCCCAAGGCCCAAGGCCCAAGCGGTGGCCGCCTTCTCAGATGCTGAAAAAAGGCTTTTTACTCTTCTGGGTGGACATACTTGTTTTCAGTTCTGAGGGTGGTCACTGACCAGGAATACTTTTTAACTGTGGTGAAAGTCCTGCATGAGTGTGCTAGCACTCAGAATTGACTTTTTGGTAAGCACTCAGCTGCATTAGTATTGAGGCATGGGACAAGACAGGGTTGCCCCTTGTCACCTCTACATTTTGCAATTGTGATTGAGCCATTGGCAGCACCACTGCGGAAGTTGCATCGCGAGTGTGGACTCGCTTTGGGAGGTGGACACAAGCTGTTGTCCCTTTATGCGGATGGCATTGTTCACTACCTTAAAAACTTAAAAACCAGAAAGTTAATTTGATTCCATTGACGGAGGAGGTGGAACATTTTGGGGAAATCTCGGGACACTGCATGAACTGTACAGTCGCTCCTGTTTCTGCTAAACAAAAATACGAGGGAACACCAGAATCAATGATGGTATAGGTGGGAATAAAGTTCTGTTCGGTATTTGGGGATACAAATGAGTATGACCCGGGATACTCTACTGGGTGCGAACTATTTGGCATATTTACAAGATCTTCAGACCAAACATATGTGGACGGTGTGTTGGGGGGTCCTGATATGGAGTGATATTTTCTAGTGGCACAACTCCACTTTGCTATGTACTGAATTCCAGGAACTGCTTTTAACACCATGTGTGTATTGAGCGATGCTCTGTCTGTTCTTATTTGTTGCAAAGTGCGCTTTTGTCGTTGATGGTACACGACAGGTGTAAATTTGACCCGGTTGCTTGTACTATCCATGCACGGAGGAGAGTACTTACGCGCTTGAAGGTGGAGTTTCTGTATGCCCCCAAGCTCAGAATATGGAATATAGAAGCTCTGCACCCGACTTGTGATGAGGCATTAGCAAGAGAATGGGAAGGTCTGGGTATTAGATATATGTTTGATATGTATCCGGAGGAGGTCTTTGTGAGCTATGATTAATTTGCAGAGAAGGTGGGTCAAGACTTCCATCGTGAATTTCAATAATATCGTTTAAGGCTGGCATTTAGCGAGTGGTCCCCATCCTTCCCACAGGAGCCGGTGGCAGTCCCGCTGTTGTAGTACCTTATCAGTTCGGTTAATACAAAGCATGTGGTCACACCCATTTAGAGGGCAATCTTGCACAGTACCCCGAAGGTGGACTTGAGTTGTAGGGAAAAATGGGAAGCAAATGTGGGGACTGCGTTCTCTAATAAACAGTGGGCTATCATGTGTGAGTGTATGCATACCAGTGGTGTTAGCGCTGGACTTAAATTATTCACTTCAAAACCCTGCATAGGCTGTATGTGACCCCTGAATGTCGTAGGGTGTTTGATCCCATCAATGATAATAGATGCCCTTGACGTCGAGTGGAGTCTGCAGACTTTATTCACATGTTGTGGACATACCCTCACATTCATGACTACTGGAAGGAGGTGACAGCTATGTTTACGAAGAAGCTCAGCCATGAGGTTTCTTGTGAAATACTTTGCTGTATGTTTGGTTGGCTGCAGGGTCTACCCAAAGGATACCGCAAGTTACTGATTACTTGTATGATATTAGCACAGTGATGTTTGTGATGCTTGAAATACATTGGAGGGACAGGGCCTCCATATCCTTGTCCTTTGGTGATTTATCATGCTTTATCATGTATGTTCTGACATGTTTTCCGTGCAGGAATTCCTGTGGGACTCCTGGGGGTGCAGCTCTTCCTGTATTTGGTTTGGTGAACAGACCCTTGGGATACCCTTATGGCACCCATGGGTGGAAGTACGACCCTGTACTCCTAGTGTATGTTTTTGGGCACCTGTGTGTGGCCCACAGAGCAGGGTACGGGATGGTGGCAGTTCCGTGCTGAATTGACGGGTGCCCTGAGTGACCTTCATTTTGGGATGCCCAGGACCTGTCATTGGAATCAGTGGATTCCTGACAGGAAACAACTGGCACCTGTGGCCTCTTGCTTTCTATCACCTGTTTCCTTACTTGTCCTGAAGTCCTGGGAAGCCCTAACTGGCTGTTGCGTGGAAGTTGCATATATGGTGTTGTGGCGAAGTCCAGGCCAGACTGGCTGGAGCCTTCCTAATGACTGCATGTTGTGGGTACGCCCGTGGGGTCGGACATGGGTAACCGGAATGTGTGATGAATATGCATTTCATGTTGTGGGTGTCTACTATCTGGTGGTTGACACAATGACCGAGACAGCCCTGCCCGAAACTGCTATGAATGCAGTATGGAGTGTTGAATGGCAGAGTACTTGTCCGAATTCACATCCTGTGTTGTGAGTGTCTGGATGGAGAAGAAAGGCCTGAATGCACTATGAGTCTGATTGGCTGCTTGACTGCTGCCTGAATGCCCTACTGAATGATTGGTTGCCTGAGTGTGACCCAGCAGAGTGAATGGGAGATCAACAGTATATCTGGGGGCTTTTCACTGCTAGAAATCGTTTAGAAGCTGAAGTATACACTGACATCAAAACTGACGCCGTTCAGAAGCTGAAGTTGATACTTGATGCTTACTCTCGAAGCTGAGCCAGAAGAAGAAGAAGGTGAACCGCTGCTCCCTTTGTTGCAATCTGAAAGCTGCTATGCCTTCAAGAACTGATCCAAGAGAGGACCTGGCTAGGAGACCTCTTCCCGAGCTACGAGGGACCATTGTGCACCAGCTGGTCTTTGCCAAAGCTCCCTGGTAGACAGACCTACAAAAGACTGCCGACCGGAGAAGGGGACCGGCGAGGAGAATGAAAGAGAAGCACCAGACAGCCATCCACCATTGCTGACCGGAGCCGCAGTGCTCCCTTTGCCTAAGAACATTTGATCCAAGGACTGCCTTGCTCATCATCGTCGACCACTTTCGCCCTGCTGGAGACCAAGGAGAATCCGCCGGTGGGTTTCCCGCCACCAGAAAACCTCAGAGACGCCGACGAAGCTACTGAAGCCAGCCATGGTCCTGTCCCGTCTGCCGACGCCAGACGCTGACGACCCGACGCCCTTGCTTGGCCAAAGTTCTTCATTGACTCGTTGCGGCAAAGAACACTTGTTTTCAAGGTGCACAGCATGCCTCTTCTTCACAGGACATTCACGAGCTTTCATCAACGAGCACCGCGAAGATCGAAGCTGCTCACTCAATGACAACGTTCACCTCTTTCTTCACCAAATTCCGTCGACCCGCGGCTCCTGCCTTAAAGGGAGTACACTCAAGAAGGGCCTGTCAACGACACACCAAAGAACTCTACGACACCAGGTACTTTGGGGCAGTAGAACTTTTATAGAAGGATATAAGACTCTAATAGACAATACATGGACTGGGCTTGCAGTGCTTCTTCATTTACAGGTTGCCCAGGTGGGGGCATCCTCATACAGAACTGTGTCTAGGTAACGGGGCCAGTGTTCTGCCAATTGTCTAACCAACTTGTTTTCCTCCTAAATCTATGGTTGCTATCGTTTTGCTGTGTTAATTCGTATGTTATTTGAACTGAGTACAGTTGCTGCATTTTAATGGAATCAGAGTAATAATGGTACCACCTAGAACTGTATATATTTACCATTTTAGAATTGTCAGATCACAAAGTGTGTTATCGTGATTGTGTATATAACCGTGAACCTTATTTATATAAAGACTGTGTTTTAACTAACATAGTGTGTGGACATTCTTTTGTGGGTGCTTGGGGACTACACTGTACTTAAGAACCAACCCGCATCACCTCCTGAGAGCTAAGCCTTGATTGCTCGCCCACGTTTTACCAAATAGAGAATCTTGGCTGGGGTCCTCTCTGCCTCTCCTCCACCATACAGAGAGCAGGAGTACAGACACCCCCCCCCAGTCTTTACACTGGTGGCAGTGGTGGGATGCTTAATGTTTTAAGAATCAGTCTGTAACCTTGCCACTTACAAAATATCTACACTTTGTTAAACTGAAGTTTAGTTGTGTACAGGATAACTACATTACAAGCAATGGAATCTATTGCAAATGGTAAATTGACTTGGATGAGCTTAGAGTCTCTCCAGAGTGCTGTGAAGCCAGGGAATTAGACTTTGAGGATAAGTCTAGGGCTGAGCTGATAGATGCCCTGGTGGACTACCAGACAGATTGTGAAGCTCTTGAAGGGGGGGATGTAACCAATGAGGGCCCTACGCCTGGGGGTGTTGTTGAATCGGATTCTGGGAACGCCACCATTCCTGCTGCCTCTGTTCCGAACCCCTGAAGATTGAACTTTTAAAATTGGAGCTACAACAGGAACAGTTAGTTAGCCTTTCAATACAAAAAGTTGGAAACAGAAGTGGAGTTAAAGAAAGAGGAGTTGGCACAACAAGTGGTACTCAAAGACAGGGACACTGAGCACCAGAAAATTCAGCTCGTGAAAGCTAAAGGCGAGACTTCAGCCAAACCAGTTGAGAGTGGCAGGTCCCCAGCCTCCAAGTTTATGAAAGATTTGGTTGGTGTGTATGTGGAAGGTTCTGATATCCTCCAATGGATTGAAGCGTTTGAAATGGCTTATGCAATTCATGATGTTGATAAAAGAGATTGGGCTAAGTATTTGTTAAACAGAGTGCCTCAGTCTGGATATGACTGTATTCTGAAACTGAGGGCCCGATTCTCATCAAGGCGTTAAGTACCGAAAAGGACGTTAAAAGGGTTAACAACCTTTTCGGTAGTTAAGACCTATTCTGAAGGTGGCGCATTCTTCCGAAGTCGGAAGGAATGCGCCACTTTCGGAATACATGTGACGGTTGCTAGGATGGGTTGGAAACCATCCTAGCAACCGCCACATTTGTAAACTGGCTTTTTGGAAGCCTAATCTTGTGGCACTCCTCCAGTTTAATATGTGCGCTAAACTAGCGCACATATAAGGTACCCTTTTGGTGTCGTTAAACTGGAGGAGTGCCACAAGAAGCCTTGTTTGGTGTAAATGGAAGTGTCCATATACACCCGTGTTGTATATGGACACTTTCATGTACGCCAAAGCAAGCAGCTTCAAAGTTGCTGCAACGTTGAAGCTGCTCACTTTGCTGTACATGAAAGTGTTCATATACACCTCGCGGGTGTATATGAACACTTTCATTTACACCAGAGCGAGCAGCTTCAACGTTGCAGGATGCAACGTTGAAGCTTCTCGCTTTAAATGAAATTGTCCCGATACACCGCACGGGTGTATAGGAACACTTTTATTTAAACCAATGCGAGCAGCTTCAATGTTACATTCTGCAAGTTGAAGCTGCTGGCTTTGGTGTAAAAATGGAAGTTTTCATGTACACCGTACGGTTGTATATGAACTCTTTCATTTACACCAAAGCCAGCAGCTTCAACGTTGCAGGATGCAACGTTGAAGCTGCTCGCTTTAAATATAACTGTTCATAAACACCACAAGGCTGTATATGAACACTTTCCTATACACCAAAGTAAGCAGCTTCAACATCCTGCAATGGTGAAGCTGGTCACTTTGGTTTATCGGCAGCATTTTCGTTAAATAATGATTCCCTCGTTATTTAACTAAATGCTGCAGAGATTCTGCAATCGGCCTGTTTCCATTAGAAACAGGCGGATTACAGCAAAAGCACTGTTGTGCTTTGCGATGATGCCCCCAGGCCCCCTTCAGAATAGCAGTGGTGCTTGGGCGTCAAGAAATGGCGCAGTGAATCGTGCTATTTAGCACGTTCACTGCACCATGATGAGAATCGGGCCGTGAGTGTGGAAGAAAGGGATCAGTATGAGTGCACAAAGTCTGCTTTGATTGCCAAGTTTGGCAAGACACCTAACCAATACCTTAAAAGGTTCAGCGATTTTAAGAAAAGAGAGAATGTGTCTTGGATTGATGGTTACAAAGTGAAAACGTTTGTTGAATTGTCCCACCTTTTGTTTTTTCAGCATTTTTCTGAAGGCTGTTCACCAGAGCTGCGTCAGTATGTGGCTGACCAGAACATTTTAGTTCCCTTGAAGCTGGCCAGGCTGGCTGATAAGTGGGTCTCCCACCAGGTGTCCCCTAAGTACTCCAGTGGGAAGGACAAGCACAAAGAAAAGGGGACCTCTCAGAAGGCTGAGGAGTCCCAGAAGCAATCACAATCGAGTAAACCAAAACCTTTCTGTCCTAAGACCCAATCATCTAGTTGGGATAAGTCCTATGCGTGTGGGAGTAAGA
This sequence comes from Ambystoma mexicanum, assembly GCF_040938575.1. Classification (NCBI taxonomy): domain Eukaryota; kingdom Metazoa; phylum Chordata; class Amphibia; order Caudata; family Ambystomatidae; genus Ambystoma; species Ambystoma mexicanum. The sequence continues at coordinate 650,272,557 of NC_090921.1, read as the reverse complement.
GTGGTGGTCCGCCTGCTGCAAAGCAGGCAATCATTTAGTTGGGATAAGACCTATGTGTGTGGGTGTAAGAGTAGTGGTCCACCTGCTGCAAAGCAGGCCTCCATTGTTTCCAGTACTGTACCCGCATTCCTGGCACTTGTTGGGACTGTGGGGTTCTGGATCACAAGAAGGGTGACCCCAAGTGTAAAGGTAAGGCACTTGGAGTCCAGGCTGTCAGCCTTATCTACCCTTACCCAATGCCTGAGGTGGAGGCCACTGTCCTCCCCTCCTCTATAGTAATCACATTTGGTTCTCCTGGAGAGATTTCCCTAGTGTCCCGAGGGGCCTGTGACCAGTACACAGAAGTACCTGCAAGTACTGTTGGCGGTCGAATGGACTGCCCTGCCCTCTGGACTCTTGATACAGCGCTGCCTAGGCTCTGAGCCTTATCGTGTTCCTCTGCTCTATTTGCCGTCTGTACGTCTCGGACTTCTTGAAGGCTCGTGGACGTCCTTCTGTGTGACACAGATTTCCTGACCCCTGCGTGTGGAAAGGAGGTTTCCTCTTCACAGGAGGCCCCTCCCCCTGTGCTGCGTGACGCTCAGGAAGTTCTCAATAAAATCCTGCCTCCTCGCGCACCAGCGCCGTGCACCAGCCAAGTACCTGCAAGTACTGTTGGCTGTGGAATGGACTGCCCTGCCCTCTGGACTCTTGATACAGCGCTGCCTAGGCTCTGAGCCTTATCGTGTTCCTCTGCTCTATTTGCCGTCTGTACGGCTCGGACTTCTTGAAGGCTGGAGGACGTCCTTCTGTGTGACACAGCTTGCCTGACCTCTGCGTGTGGAAAGGAGGTGACTTTTTCTAAATCCGAACTGTTCCCAGGGAAGGGAACTCCTCCCCTTTCACTCCTTTGTTATTTTTTATTTAAAATCTGTCTTGGAGGAGTGTCTAATCCCCTGCTTTGTTGTGTTCTCCCCGTCCGCAGGTTTCCTCTTCACAGGAGGCCCCTCCCCCTGTGCTGCGTGACGCTCAGGAAGTTCTCAATAAAATCCTGCCTCCTCGCGCACCAGCGCCGCGCACCAGCCAAGTACCTGCAAGTACTGTTGGCTGTTTGCGGCTCGCGTGGAGCTTGGAGGCGGCTGCAAGGTTCCCCCCACCCTGCTTATGTATGGTAGTTTATGCTTTCCTGGTGTTTGAGAACGCAACTTAGTCTACTTCCTGCCATATATTTTTGCTTCCCGCATTATTAAGAGCGGTAAGTGCCCCGCTGCAAGTATCATTGGAGTCTCTGTGTAAGCTACTTTTTCATCCTTGGCTTGTCCCTCTATAGGAGACTGTGGGCTTCAGGCCTTCCCAGAACGCACCTCTGAAGTGCTTGTTAGAAGTGTATGCTTGTTACGCATGTGTCATGCCTGCGCCATGGGCACATCCATTTATGCTCCATTTGGACTTTGCTGCTTAATGATTATTGTCAACTAACTACGCATACCATAATGCACCTGGCCGCAAGCATTGTTTCCTGGCCGTTCCTATTGGTTTTCTATGGAACTACACCCCCCAGAAGCCTTAGAGTCTGGTCCTGCTTCCACCAGCCCAGGAACAGAAAGGGAGGTGGCCGATTGCCTGCAGGTGTGATTCGCCAGGTGAAACCAATTAGCCTGCCTCTGTGCTGGGCTAGGCAGTATAAAGGCTGCTGCCTGCAGTGGCTCAGCCTCTTGCATCTAAGAGTCCTTCCTCCACCTTTCGCCTCTGTCTTCGGATCCTTGTATGCTGTTACCCATCACTCCTGCTTGGACCCTGCCTTGCAGCTTGCTACACCCTGCTGCCTACAGCCCTAGCCTTTTGGGCTCCTGCCTCAGTCCAGCTCCTCTGGGCTCCCTGTCTTGCAGCTTGCTACACCCTGCTGCCTACAGCCCTAGCCTTTTGGGCTCCTGCTACAGTCCAGCTCCTCTGGGCTCCCTGCCTTGTTGCTTGCTCCACCCTGCTGCCTCCAGCCTTAGCCTTCCAGGCTCCCTTCCTCACCGCCCTTGCCCTGCCGGGCTCTCCACCTTGCAGCGGATCACGCTCTGCTGTCTTCCAGTCTCCGCCCTTGCCCTGCCGGGCTCTCCACATTGCAGCGGATCACGCTCTGCTGCCTTCCAGTCTCCGCCCTTGCCCTGCCGGGCTCTCCACATTGCAGCGGATCTCGCTCTGCTGCCTTCCAGCCTCCGCCCTTGCCCTGCGGGCTCTCCACATTGCAGCTGATCTCGCTCTGCTGCTTTCCAGCCTCAGCCCTTGTCCTCTGGGCTTCCTGCTCGGCAGCCTGCCTCACTCCGGCTGCCTTAGCCCTTGTCCTCTGGTCTCCCTGCTCTACAGCCTGCCTCACTCCGGCTGCCTTAGCCCTTGTCCTCTGGGCTTCCTGCTCTACAGCCTACCTCTCTCCGGCTGCCTTAGCCCTTGTCCTCTGGGCTCCCTGCTCTACAGCCTACCTCTCTCCGGCTGCCCTAAACCCTTTTCCTCTGGCTTTCTACCTTACCGTCCTACTCCTGTGGACTTACTCACTACTTCCCTGCTCCTCGGAGCTCTCTACCTTGTACCTTACTGTCCTCTGCTATCCTTTCCTGTTACTCGACTTTCCCTTCTATACCTTCTGCTAGTTTGCTACCTCCTCCTTTCCTGGATTTGTCTGTAGTAACATCTCTTGTACTGTTTGTTGACCCTTTTGTTCAGAGCTTGTCTGTTGGTTTCCATCAGTCAACCTCTGCCCCTTCCTTTGTCTTGTTTCTACATTACAGACACCCATAGCTGCTGTTCCAAGTCATGAGCAAACAGCGTGGGACTCTGTTATAGCAAACTGTGCAGAAGGCTAGAGTATTTCCAAGGTTCGTGGAATGCTCTTTTCCTATTCTGCATACACCCCAAGAGGGTATTCACTCTGTACCTTTTCCCTTGCTACTCTTCCCTATTCTTCGTTCTCTTTCCGTTCTGCAGTGTGTGTACTTGTCTGTCCACTTTATTTCAGCACCCAAACTCTTCTGGGTGTCTTGTGCCACTCTTATTAGAGTGCCATCCGTGACAGAATGCAAGAGCCAAAAATTTCTTATTTCATTGGCCGGAAAGGCACACACAGACCTAAGATGCTTTCCTTTCGAGTTAAGAAACCTTTGCATAAACCTATGGTTTCCCTAAAGACAGCAGACAAGAAACCCAGTCTAAAGGACAGACTCGCCTTAGTAAACAAAGATTTACAAGCACGATACTATACTCTCTGGCTAGCTGACCCTTCTTCCATGTACAATTATTATGACATTTGCGACTCTGATCCGCAGTCCTTATCTGTTGCAGAGCTACAGCAAGATAATGAATTCTTACAGACCTTGTTAGACCAAACAGTGGAAAACTCTCCTGCGTCTTCTGATAAGCCTTCTAACACCGCAACAGCTAAGGACATATCACTCATTGTGAGAGAATCTAAACCAGAATACGCCGTTGCCAGTGTAATATGCGCAAGTTCAGCTTGGCAAGCTCCCCAGAATGCTGGAAACCCTTATTTGACAGGACAAGGCAGTCATTACCCTGAGGTTTGTGCATCTGGTTCTGGGTACAAAAGACCTATACTAACCATCGGTTGTCTTAATACTTCCACAATATCTACTAACCACGATAACCCTAAGGTCAGTCTTCCCATTGCTACAACCGAATTTTCTGCCACACCAGCTTCTGAAGCTTTCGATCAAACTAATGATACTTACCTGCTACACGAACAACTCCTACGCCTTAAAAGAAAGACCGAAGACCTTTATGACGACTTTGTTTCTTTGTATTATAAGAATTTTATGAAGGGACACAAGTCACCAGACCTTCTGACAATATGTTCAACCCCTGACATCTTATCTTTAGAGATCGACATGATAAGGCCTGGAGTTGCCATACAGAAAAGTATACAGACTTTTACCAAGCAGATGGAAGACCTAAATATAGCATATGTATCCCTTCTAGAGATTGACACAGCTCTTTCCCCTTCCAGCCGCAGAAACTCAGGTTGTTGTACTGACAGAAAAGAATTAACTCCTCCGGTGGGTCAAATCACGCACACAGTCATTACACCACAAGACAAGGGTTGTCTAATGATTGAAAATCCCTCTGAGTCAAAGGATGATTCCGCCCTCACCCTTGCCTATCGTCCAGTACTCACACCTACAACCTCCTCTGCAATGACAATGGCAGCTGAAGAGACTGGCACAGTTCACACCGAGCATGCAGAAGTGGCAAGCGGGGCTTGCCAAAGTGTGGCTCTGCTATCAGACATCACTCTCGTGCAATTAACATCTTCTGTTTCTTCGATACCCCCTGAATCGCCAGTGGTTGTGGTACCCGATCTACCAGTAGTTGCAACACCTGATCTGTCTGTAGCTGCTATAGCACTCGAACTTCCAACTGCTATTCATGATCTGCCTGCTGCTGTGGTTCCTAAACCCCCGGACACATTTGAGACTCCTGAAGTCCCTGCTACAGATCTTGAGGTTCTATAGCTATTGTGAATCCTGAAACTACTACTCCAGTTGTTCCTGTTGGTATATCTATAGCACTAAGACTGCCAGACTCTACTCTACCAGTCTCAGGTGCTTTCCAGCCCGCTGGCTCTCTCATGGCTTCCTCACACCTAGTTGTTACAGCCTCGATACCCCCTACAGCCATCCAAGATCTCACCGCTGCTGTATCCTCTGAACTCTCTATGGCTAACCCTAATGTTGTCATTACTACTTCGGATGTCTTGGAAAACCTTCCTAAAGATACCAACTCTGCTGTACCTATGGCTCCACTTCCCAGCATCATACTGTTGCCCGTCAAGGCAAAATCTATCTTGGAGCCTGCAGCAGTTTTTCGCAGTTCCTCTCTTCATGCACACACAGTTGGGGTCTGTGTTCCAAAGACTTCATCTTTTCTGAATTCTACATCAAAGGTTCAGAACATTGGTACCGGCTCCGTCATTCAAGACTCTCACCTTACAACTCGTTTCTGGTGCCTCATGATGTGTCTTTTTGGAGTAAGACTCTTGTACTGTGGAACAGACACTCTTCCTACAGGTCGGTCTTCAGGGAGCCTGGAGAGGGGCCTGGAGAGGGGCATACTGTCATGCCTGCGCCATGGGCACATCCATTTATGCTCCATTTGGACTTTGCTGCTTAATGATTATTGTCAACTAACTACGCATACCATAATGCACCTGGCCGCAAGCATTGTTTCCTGGCCGTTCCTATTGGTTTTCTATGGAACTACACCCCCCAGAAGCCTTAGAGTCTGGTCCTGCTTCCACCAGCCCAGGAACAGAAAGGGAGGTGGCCGATTGCCTGCAGGTGTGATTCGCCAGGTGAAACCAATTAGCCTGCCTCTGTGCTGGGCTAGGCAGTATAAAGGCTGCTGCCTGCAGTGGCTCAGCCTCTTGCATCTAAGAGTCCTTCCTCCACCTTTCGCCTCTGTCTTCGGATCCTTGTATGCTGTTACCCATCACTCCTGCTTGGACCCTGCCTTGCAGCTTGCTACACCCTGCTGCCTACAGCCCTAGCCTTTTGGGCTCCTGCCTCAGTCCAGCTCCTCTGGGCTCCCTGTCTTGCAGCTTGCTACACCCTGCTGCCTACAGCCCTAGCCTTTTGGGCTCCTGCTACAGTCCAGCTCCTCTGGGCTCCCTGCCTTGTTGCTTGCTCCACCCTGCTGCCTCCAGCCTTAGCCTTCCAGGCTCCCTTCCTCACCGCCCTTGCCCTGCCGGGCTCTCCACCTTGCAGCGGATCACGCTCTGCTGTCTTCCAGTCTCCGCCCTTGCCCTGCCGGGCTCTCCACATTGCAGCGGATCACGCTCTGCTGCCTTCCAGTCTCCGCCCTTGCCCTGCCGGGCTCTCCACATTGCAGCGGATCTCGCTCTGCTGCCTTCCAGCCTCCGCCCTTGCCCTGCGGGCTCTCCACATTGCAGCTGATCTCGCTCTGCTGCTTTCCAGCCTCAGCCCTTGTCCTCTGGGCTTCCTGCTCGGCAGCCTGCCTCACTCCGGCTGCCTTAGCCCTTGTCCTCTGGTCTCCCTGCTCTACAGCCTGCCTCACTCCGGCTGCCTTAGCCCTTGTCCTCTGGGCTTCCTGCTCTACAGCCTACCTCTCTCCGGCTGCCTTAGCCCTTGTCCTCTGGGCTCCCTGCTCTACAGCCTACCTCTCTCCGGCTGCCCTAAACCCTTTTCCTCTGGCTTTCTACCTTACCGTCCTACTCCTGTGGACTTACTCACTACTTCCCTGCTCCTCGCAGCTCTCTACCTTGTACCTTACTGTCCTCTGCTATCCTTTCCTGTTACTCGACTTTCCCTTCTATACCTTCTGCTAGTTTGCTACCTCCTCCTTTCCTGGATTTGTCTGTAGTAACATCTCTTGTACTGTTTGTTGACCCTTTTGTTCAGAGCTTGTCTGTTGGTTTCCATCAGTCAACCTCTGCCCCTTCCTTTGTCTTGTTTCTACATTACAGACACCCATAGCTGCTGTTCCAAGTCATGAGCAAACAGCGTGGGACTCTGTTATAGCAAACTGTGCAGAAGGCTAGAGTATTTCCAAGGTTCGTGGAATACTCTTTTCCTATTCTGCATACACCCCAAGAGGGTATTCACTCTGTACCTTTTCCCTTGCTACTCTTCCCTATTCTTCGTTCTCTTTCCGTTCTGCAGTGTGTGTACTTGTCTGTCCACTTTATTTCAGCACCCAAACTCTTCTGGGTGTCTTGTGCCACTCTTATTAGAGTGCCATCCGTGACAGCATGTTGGGTCTTTGGGTGGTGGGCGGTGATGACACGCTGACACTGTGGCAGATAGTGGAGGCGGGGAGGACTGAAATTGCATTGAAGGGTAGAGTTAGAATATCCAAGGTGATTACTGGAATAGCATTGGAGGCAGGCATTAGTACTTCCTGAATTCGCCCCCACTGTGTAGAGTAGAGTCTGGATTGTTACCTAACCCTGTTCAAAAATTTTTGAAAATGTTGAGGCGTCGCAATAGTTTTGAATATGTGTATAGTCGTTCTTCAACTAGTGATCCTTCCGCAAATGGTCTAGGTATGAGGACTGCACAAGGTCTGGGGGTAAGGATGTATGATGATATTCTCTCAGCCCCTTTGATCTTTACTCCAGTAAAGAACACGATGCGTATGGCAATGAGTATGCCTTTGCCGCCTTCACCTCCGGAGCCTAGTGACTCTCTGATATTGGAGGGAGCAGCCATGGCACATTCCTCTATGCTATCCTTAGGAGGAAATATCTCAAATAAGCAGGATATAGCATCTAGTTCATCCCTGTTTGAGAATATTGTGAGAAAAAATGGAAGTATTATACCTATTTCTTCCTTTCTGGATACCCCACCAGATTTTTCTACGGCGGAGGCCGAAGTATGCAATATGTCTCAACACTTACACGAGCTCCCCTCTCGACAAACATCCGCAATGAGGGGACTTCCTGAACAAAATATGGCTACAACCGAGATTTTTACCCAAATTCTCCAAGAATTAAAAATACATTCTCGGGGCTTTACAGAGCTGAGAATTTTGACTGAGCGCCAGATAGCCCAGGCAAAAATCAGTGCAGACTTGATGGAATCTCTTCCTATAAGAACGATAACGCGTCTGATATCATTGGGGCTGGTCCAGGCGAATCCCCTAGAAAAGAAAGCAGACGACAGTGTGGCAGAGGGGGAGAGTGAGGCAGACTCAGTCATTCCAGCGGCACCAGAGTGCAAGGTTGTAGACATTGCCCTCCGCCAGCAGATACCAACACTGTTGGATGGCAAGAAAGGTAACTTGGAACAAAAAAAGAAAAATCCTCCAAAAAATAGGAAAAATAATTTAAAAAAAAGTTCTCTCACGCATGTGAATAGCCAAAATTTTGCAAAACACACTTGGAGAAACTTTATTAGGGAAGAAGTGGGACAGGCTTTGAGCTCAAATCTGGATGGGAGTGAAGGCCAGAACCCAGCATATTTTTGCCCCACCAATTCTTTATCTGAAGAACTGGCTCGTAAAAAGACACTGGTTGATAAGGAAAGTGCAGCCCCCACAAAGCAGATGAGTAACCCCTTGAGGGAGGAGCAGGGGCAGAAGGGGGTAAATCCTCCTTCCCTCCAACCCACGAGAGAAATGTATGGCCTTTTTGCTAAGCCCAAAGAAAATCAACCAACATGGGAGGATGCTCAGTTAGGGGAAACTGAATATCAGGGATAGGGTGATACGTGGCAGACAGGAGTAGGGGAACCTCCGGAAAAGGCCGGCCTAGGGCTGGAGGGTCCACTAGCGCCAAAACCCAGTGAAGACCTTGAGCAGGGGGCTCAAAATCATCTCCCAATTGAAGGTAGGGCTGGGAGGTTGACTGAGGAAAAGGAACAGGGTCTCCACCTGAAACCCATCGGGGAAGTCGCCACGAAAGTTACAGGTAACAAAATAGATAAGTTACCGATTGACTGTCCCAGGAAACCTGCCCCAGCAATCCTTCAGGAAAAGCTAGGGGCTCCTGCGGACATAATGCAAAATGAGCTTGCATTAATGGTGAGTAGAGCGGTGGAGGAGGCACTTAGGACCAAGCTTAAGTGTGAGTCCCTACCGTGGGTACCCTCATCGGACAAAGCAATAGTGGGTATAATACAGGAGAAACGGGACAAACAAAAGCAAAATTGGGAAGGTCGAGAGGTGTCGACCGAGGTACAAGTTGACGATGCCTTGGCAGGAACAGCAAGAGGGGACGAGTATTCCCCTCAAGCGAGGGCCGTTAGCCTTGCTCGATCCCCCCAGTTACGGCAGCCAAAACAAGGGGAGGCTCCTTCATGTCCCTAGGGTGCTGCACGGGAACGGGCTGTCCATTCGACTACCTATGAGGGAGGAGGAGATCCGAGAGCGCCCAAACATTATATGGAAACGGATTTGAGGGATGTGGTTTGGAGGAAACCCTGCCATTTGGATTTTCCTAGTATTCTTTTGTATCCTTTGTTTGATTGTGGTAAACAACCTGCACTGAACAGAAACCGAATTCTAACCTTAATTAATGATATTCCATCATTAGCAGACTTATCCTGTCCCGATATCAAAAGGGTTGATTTTATTCACCCGTATTGTTACGATCACGTTCGGGTAGTTTTCCACTCACAACTCGTTTTTAACAAACTCTTATCTGAATCGAATCAATTGAATAGAAGGGGCTACGATGTACTGATATTCACTGATGGGTCAAAGATCTCCCCTGAAAATGAAATAAATGACAACTCTAGGCCTCTCTATCCAGGTGGGTCTTTTCAAACAAGGGCTCCAGATCACGTGCCAGAACAGGAAACAAGTTGGAGATGGCTGGCATTAAGCCTAAGAGACTCGATCTCCAAACTCGAATCACTAAAGCAAAATCTTTAGGAACACAGAAACATCTTTCTTTAGTATGCTGGTATTCGAGAGGGCATTCCTATTTATCATCTTCGAATGAACTATGCTGTAAACTAAAATCAAAACACATAATATGTATTCAAGAATCATGGATGATGAATAGGGAACAAATGGACGGATGTGAATGTGTACACTTATTGGCTACTAAAGGCCCTATTGGCCGCCCGTCAGGAGGTATTATTACAGCAATAAGGCTCAAATGTGGGATTTTGATCAAAGAGACATATAGAGAGTTCCTGCATGCTCTGGGAACTCTATTGGAAATCTGTGATTCCCCTTTATTGTCTCATATTCTTTTATGGAATATATACTGGACTCCGGGATGTGATTTATATACGCTTCTCTTAAATATAGAGTCAACACTGGTGGACTGCGCAGTAAGCTTTCCGGGAGCCCAAGTGATGTTAATGGGTGATCTAAACACGAATATGTTACGTTTGATGTCAGACACTAAAGATGCCCACATAGTGCCAGCTAAGGTATTTGATCAGACTTCAGAGTGTATGGTTAAGATGTGCAAATCGGATAAGACATCTGATGCGAGAATCTGGAATTGGTTCTTTAAGTCATGGGGCCTCAGATCAGTACACCAACAACTTAGAAATGAGGCAAAATACACAACCTGGTCTTCGGGGGATAAGGTCTCCGCGATTGATTACATTTATGCCTCAGAAACGCTCCTTAACCTTGTAATACACTTTGAAATAAGTATGACTTTGATGAGTGATCATGGTATGCTGGAACTGGACTTGATGGTTGATAGAGAAAGTGAGGCCCATGAAAAAATGCAAATTGATGTTTTTCCCAATCAAAGGGGGAACAGGATAATTTGGCATGAGGGAAATATTGAAGCGTGTAACACATCCTTAAGAAATGTTTTTTCCAGGACTAGTTATACAGAGAAATGTGTAAGTTTGTTGCATGCAAATGTGGGGAACTTCTTTAAGAATCTGATTGACATATCTGTGAAAAAACCAAGGTCAACAATTGTAATTAAACCACACATACATAAACACGACACAATAGTCATGCAGGCCAAGATCCTCCTACGTAGACATTTAAGAAAATTAAAATCCTTGCAAATTTCCGATTCTGTATTACGGGATGGTGGGAGACATTTAAAACAACAATATAAAAATTGGATAAGAGGCTATAAATGTAAATTATATCAAACTGATAATGAAAATATGGTAGCTGCCTTAAACCATAACTCGGCACGCCAATTTTGGCGATTGGTCAACAAAAATCCTCCTATGAACATGGAAGGCTCCCTAAATCCTATTAATGAACATGTCTGGGTGAAACATATATCTAATTTATATGCAAAGGGCGAATTAGGTTTATTCAAGACAGAAATCTTAAAACATTTAAAAACAGCCGCATGGAAATGTGATTTCTCCTTCTTGAGAATAAAGGAGAAAATGATGGCCTCTAGCCGGTCGAGGGCCGCAGGACCTAATGGTATATCCAATCAGCTAATGAAAGGGGATCCTGACACTTGGGCAACAGCGCTGGAAATTGTATTCAAAGATATCGGGTGCACCAAATCTATCCCACTAACGTGGAAAATGTCATTCATTGTGCCAATATACAAAAAGGGCGATAGACTTGTACCTTCCAACTATAGGCCTATTGCGCTTCTAGACTCAGACTCTAAAATCTTTGCTGGTTTGATATTGCACCAAATAGATGAATGGATATCTGATAAATCTATTTTGTGCTCACAGCAATTTGGTTTCAGAAAAAAATGTGGTACATTGGCAGGGGGCCTTCTCATAAATCTCCTACAAGAGATAGGCTGGAAAAAGAATGCTCCGCCAGTATATATCGCCAGTATGGATCTGTCTCTGGCGTTTGATCTAGTGAATCGGGGACATCTTTGGGGCAAACTGCAAAGATTGGGTATGCCGATAGAGATCTTGGCCATCTTAATTCACCTACACGATGGCTCGAGTGTTCAGATCAGATTAAACAACGATGGCCTTCTTTCAGTGCCAATTAACACCTTTAATGGCCTAAGGCAGGGATGCATATTTGCTCCAACCTTATATAACTTGTACACTTCGGATATCGGGCCATTTTTGCAGGAAGCAGCTTTTATACAGCCGTCTGTGGAAGGTAACAAATTAAGCTGGTGCTCCTATGCGGATGATTACCTTCTATTTGACAGGACCCCGGTAGGGTTGCAACGCATACTGGAAGCATTTTTCATTTATATGACCAAAAATGGCTTAGCGGTTAATGCTCTTAAATCAAATGTTTTATGTCTCACTCGGAACAAAAAACTTCATGATAAAAACTGGTTTATAGACAAGACGAAATTATAAGTCAAACATAATATAATCTACTTGGGACTGTACGTGAGTGATATTCCGGAAAGAGCATTAACACTTAGCCATTATAAGATGAAAATAAAAGTATGTTGTTTACAGATGCGAATAGTTGACCAAAAATATGGGGCTTTTTCTTGCCTACCACTTGTGAAATATTACATCCTTAAAGTCATCCCGAAAATTACTTACGGTATTGAATTCCCGTTTATTCATGGCAAAATTGACTCAGACAAATTGGAATCAATCCTATTGCGGAAAATGGTATGGTATCTTCCAAAGAGTGTGCCGCTTGTAGCTATAAGATATGAACTAGGGCTACAGTCACTAAAAAGTACCATTGAATGGAAATGCTTGTTGCTTTTTCGGAATATCGTAAGTAAGAACAGAGAGACTTTATACAATGATATGGCAACCAAGTTTATTAACGGTACGTCTAAATCTGTCTTTATGGGAAAATTGGTGGAAATTTGTAAACATCTTCTGGACAGAGTAGGGGCTCCAGTGAGCTCACTTATAAATCACCCGGACACAGTCAAACTATTACTAAGAAATGCAGACTGGGACGGCACAATGGAGAAACTGTGTCATTATAAACTATATAGGCATAGGGTATCTTTTTATAAATGTATGGGTCTTCCGGAACTGTACCTACACTCTTTTCCACAGAAAAGTTGGAGAATCTTTTTTATGAGATTCCGTTTTAATGTTCTCCTCACAGGAGAAATTGTTGCGGTTAGAACTAAACCATCTGAGGCAATAGTACTGTGTAGCCATTGTAAAATCAGTGGTTATAGAGAGACATTAAAACATCTCTTAATTGAGTGTCCTGCGCTGAGTCAGAAAAGGCAGCTTTATTTTAAGCGCTTTGTCCCCGTTGCGTCAAAAGTAGATTTGGAGCTATTATGGAAGCGTATGCTCTTTGACAACAAAATACCTTTACAAATGGCAGTAGTACGTTTTTTAAAAGTAGAATGTAAACTATTGTAATTTTGTACTAATTGCTAATAGTTTGTTTAGCGGTTAAAAAATCATAATGTGTAGGTTACACTGCTAAGTCAATCTGTAGGCTCAATATGTATGGAAAACAATGAATTGATGTGTCTGTAAATTGTATGCTTTTAACTTTTGTATACAAATTTTGTAAAGGTTTCTTTGAAGCCATATACAAATAAAAAAAATAAAAAAATAAAAAAGTACTGGCGACAATCCCACCGAACACCCGTAGGTTTTTGAGAAGTGTCCTCTTGAATGGCCAGCCTTCTACTGGCTTGAGAGACACTGGGGCAAGCATGACAGTGGTGGACAGGACCCTGCTCAAGCCAGATGACTATGTAGGTGCTCCTCTGAGAACTATCAGGTTAGCTGGTGGGCCTCCCAAATTATCGCCTGTAGCCTTAGTCAACATTACGATTGGAGACAAGACAGCAAAGCTTCCTGTCCTAGTTCAGGACAAGGTCCCTGCTAACATATTGTTAGGCAATGATCTAGTAGAGTAGGGGTTGATCTCTGATGGTCTCCCCATGACTGCTGCTGCAGTCACTAGGTCACAGGTGACACACGGTCCGGCTGTGAGTTAGGTACCCGAGCCAAAGGCGAGACCTAAGGCACAAAGAAGGAAGAGAAAGAAGGCCGCCTCTGCGAAAGGGACCCCTTCTCTTCCTGCTGCTTCAGCTGCACCCATTGTGATTTATGCTCTGGTGGGCTAGGTCCAGTTGACAACCCAAACTCAACTCCTGAGGAAGAAGAGACAGAAGACCCTCCTGCGGGAGAGGTGCTCAACCCGGAGGACCACCCCGACCTTCAATGCCTGCTGGCTGAAAGGGGACCCTCCCGGGCAGATCTCTGTAGGGGACAGAGAGTGCCACTCACTCGATGGCCTGAGGAAACAGGCCCTGTCCCAGGCACAGGGAGAAGTGCCTAGGACATTCTGGATCTATTGGGAGTGTGAGCTTGTTAGTGAACCCACTAAACCTGATTCTGGTGCCCTCAAGAGGTTGGTGGTACTGAAGTTTTACAGGCCCTTCCTACTGCAGTTGGCACATGAGGTGCCTTTGGCTGTACATCTTGGTTCCAAGAAGACTAAGCAGAGGCTCTCTGCCCATTTCTACTGGCCCCGGATGGGAGTAGAAGTGGAGTTCCACTGCAGGACCTTCCCCACTTGTCAGTTATCTGGCAAGACTGGAGGCAGTGTCATTGCCCCACTGAAATGGTTGCCAGTGGTTGGCACACCATTTGAGAGGGTGGGCATCAACATTGTCAGTCCCCTTGACCCTCCCACTTCAGGTGGACATCGGTTCATCCTGGTCTTGGTAGATCATGCCACCAGGTACCTTGAGGCTATACCCCTTCGGACTATTACTGCCAGGGTTGTTGCGAGGGCTCTCCTGGGCATTTTCACCCATGTTGGATTACCTAAGGTGGTTGTCTCTGACAGAGGATCCAACTCCATGTCGAGTTACATGAAAACCATGTGGAAAGAGTGTGGGGTAACCTACAAGTTCTCCACCTCTTACCACCCCCAGACCAATGGTCTGGTTGAGAGATTTAACAAAACTCTCAAGGGCATGCTAGGTGCTTTGAAAGAGCCTCTATGGAGGAAATGGGATCTCCTCTTGCCATGCCTGTTGTTCGCTTACAGAGAGGTACCTCAAGAGGGTGTTGTTGTCAGCCACTTTGAGTTACTCTTTGGCCATCCAGTGAGGGTCAGGTGACAGCAAATCACAAGACCAGCCAGGAATTGAACAAGTACTGGCATGGCCTTAAAGCCTCGCAAGTGGATTGGACTCCAGGATAGGAGATCCTTGTAATGGAGCCTACCAAGCCTAGAGCTTTGGCAGATAAGTGGAATGGACCCTTCAGGATCATCTCCAAGATGGGCAAACTATCTGTTTGACATGGGAGTCCCTGTGGTAGCCCCTCAGGTATTCCATGTTAACAGGCTCAAGCCAAAGTCTCATTGTACTTGCTGGCATCAGAGTAAGAAGAGTATGAGAGTGAGCCCCTTCCTGATTTTCTGCATAGCAACCCTCAGGATCTCAGTGGAGGGAGTGCATCTCTCTTCAAATCTGAGAACAGAGCAGCAGAGGGCCTGCAGGGCTTTGCTCTGGCAGTATGTCTCTCTGTTCTCACTGACACCGGACCACTGACACCAGGCCTTACACTGTGGTGTAGGCAGGAACATGACATTGGTGACAGTGTGCCTGTCAAAAGCAGGTGCTACCATACGTCAGATACAGTTAAGAACCACATCCAGGCTGAGGTCGCCAAGATGTTGGATCTGGGTGTTATTGAACCCTCAACCAGTCCCTGGTCCAGTCCAGTGGTCCTTGTCCCCAAGGCAAGTTACCAGACAGGTACCAAGGATTGGAGGGGTCAATGCCATCACCAAAACTGATGCGCACCCATTACCCAGGGCTGATGAGCTCATGGACACCATAGGTGCTGCCAAATTTGTGAGCACCTTTGACCTTTCCTCAGGCTATTGGCAAATAGCTCTGACGGACCATGCCAAGGAAAAGACTGCATTCTCAACACCTGAGTGACTCTACCAGTTTAGAGTCATGACTTTTGGGTTGAAAAATGCACCTGCCACTTTCCAACGTTTAGTCAATCATGCACTCTGTGGGCTGTAGGCCTTTTGTGTGGTCTACTTAGACGACATTCCGTCTACAGTTCCACTTGGGAGGAGCATTTGAGTCACTTGGATAAAGTGATGCAGGCCTTGAAAAGGACTACCTTCACTATTAAGGCCACCAAGTGCCAGATAGCTCAGGGAAAGTCACGTATCTTGGTCATGAGGTAGGAGGGGGTCAAATCCAACCTCTCGACAGTGAAGTTCAGGATGTACATGACTGGGAGACTACCACTACTCAAACCCAGGTGAGAGCCTTTTTGGGCCCCACTGGCTATTATTGCAACTTCATGGCGGACTATAGAACCATAGCTGCCCCTCTGACAGCTCTGACTTCACCCAAACAACCAAGGAAGGTTAATTGGACAGAAGACTGACTGCCAGAGGGCCTTTGTTGGCTTGAAAGAAAGTCTGTGTAGGGCACCTGTGTTGTTTGCACCTGACTACAGCAAACCCTTTATCGTCCCGACGGATGCCTACAACACCAGAATTGGAGCTGTCTTATGACAAAGATGACAAAGGGAGGGAACATCCGATCATATTCATCAGTAGACAACTCAAGGGTAGAGAACTTAGGTGGGCTATTGGTGAAAAGGAATCTTTCAGTATAGTTTGGAGCCTTAGGCGTTTTAGGCCCTACCTTACAGGATCTACTTTCAAGGTCCAAACAGACCATAGCCCTTAAAGTGACTTATACAGATGAAGGGTGAAAACCCGAAACTGCTCAGGTGGTCCATTAGCATGCAAGGGCTAGACTTCACCATAGAGCATAGACCAGGGAAGAGTCATTATAACGCAGATGGCCTTTCCAGAAGGTATGTTGACCATCTGGATGAGGGTGTCTATCTCGTGGTAGATTAGACACCCTAACCTCAGTCTGTGGGGGGTGACTGTGATGCTGGAAATGCATTGGAGGGACAGGGCCTCCATATCCTTTTCCTTTATTCATGTATGTTCTGACATGTTTGTTCTGACATGTTTTCTGTGCAGGGGTTCACGTGGGACTCCTGGAGGTGTGGCTCTTCCTGTATTTAGTTTGGTGAACAGACCCTTGGGATGCCCTTATGGCACCCATGGGTGGGAGTGTGACCCTGTACTCCTAGTGTATGTTTTTGGGCACCTGTGTGTGGCCCACAGAGCAGGGTACGGCTGGTGGCAGCTCTGTGCTGAATTGACGGGTGCCCTGAGCGTCCTCCATTTTTGGATGTCCAGGCCCTGTCATTGGAATAAATGGATTCCTGATAGGAAACAAGAAGGCCCCTATGGCCTCTTGCTTTCTATCGCCTGTTACCTTACTTTTCCCGAAGTCCCGGGAAGCCCTGACTCTGTCCCTTCCCCCTGACTGGCTGTTGGGTGGAAGTTCCATATATGGTGTTGTGGGGAAGTCCAGGCCAGTCTGGCTGGAGCCTTCCTAATGACTGTATGTTGTGGGTACGCCTGTGGTGTGGGACCTGGGTGAATGGAGTGTGTGACGAAAACGCATTTCATCTTGTGGGTGTGTACTATCTGGTGTTTGACACAATGAATGAGACAGCCCTGCCCGAAAATGGTATGAATGCAGTGTGAAGTTTTTAATGGCAGAGTACTTCTTCACAGGACGTTCACAAGCTTTCGTCAATGAGCACCGCGAAGATTGAAGCTGCTCCCTTAATGACAACGTTCACCTCTTTCTTCACCAAATCTCGACGACCTGCAGCTCCTGCGTTAAAGGAAGTGTGCTTAAGAAGGGCCTGTCAACGACGCACTGTAAGAGGATTCAATTCAGCACTACAGCTAAGTTAACGCCTAGTCTAGAATACTGAATGAAAACCCTTATTGATATATCTTTAGGTCCAGTTCATGCGTTCTGGATGACTACCCCTATATAACACCCCTCTGTTGGAATCCCCCTGACCCCACTGAGCCAAGAAGTAGTTCTGTTTTGCAAGTTTAAAAGGTTTATTTGATAATTTAAAATAGATATATATATCACGCTTTATAATAAATTAATAATTGAATAGCACACTTAATCTGATATGATAAAGATTAACAACGGAGAATCTGGCACTCACACACTTCTTATAATCACTAATGAGTTGACATGAAATGGATAAGGTAGCACACTGGTAAATAGGAACAAAAGTATAATGTGGTAGAGGATGCTTTATGTAAGCTCAGGTGGATGCAATATTCAATGAATGCAGTACAGAAAATACGCAATATGATTTCAACCAAACAATGTAATCACTTTTCTCTGGCTATTCACTCCCCCCCTCTTTTGTAAAGCAAGGAAATGGGAGGAAAGCACACAGTTCTCAGAAATGCAATCAATGTAATCAGTTCAATCCCCCCCAAGCTTAGACAACAGAAGTTTAAAACACAGATAGGAGTTTTGAAAACACAGGCCCAAATGCTTTGATATGTGCTGGCAATGAATGAGAAATATGCTGGAAACGCTTTTTAATTTCCTTTCAGAGGTTCAGGGTGATTGGTATCTAGTTAATATTAGTCCAGGCTCACACTAGCAATGATGCAGGGATAGTTAGCAGGTTAAACGAATTTCTGGCAAATGGAAAGCAAACAGCAGCAGTTTTTACATGTGAAGAAATTGCAAATCGCGGTAAAATTCGCGGATGCGTGTTCCGCGATTGCGGTAAAACTATAAGGGGTAGGAATGCGCTTCTTGGTGCGATTCAAAGCTACGATTCTAAGCTATCAGAGGAAAGTTACTGCAAGTCTCTAGCCCAAACGGTCGCGGAGATATGAGCGATTTAATAAAGGTCGTTTTTGGTTTTGCAAATTTCAAAAGCTCAAAATGACAAGTGCAGCTTGCAACTAGAAATGACAGGTGACAGCTAGGAGGCAGTTCTACTTAGGTTAAATAGATTGAATTAGATGAATTTAAACTAAGAGATTGGTTCTACACAGTTCTGCTGGGTACTCACACTATATTCTTGAATTAAATGGGCCTCATCACAGATCTGGTCAGGGTTTTAGACTGGGCTCTGGTCACTCTCTCTGCTGGTCTGGGTCTCTCTGGTCTGGTCTCTTAGTACAGCACTGCTTTCTCTCTGGTCTGGTCTCTTAGTACAGCACTGCTTTCTCTCTGGTCTGGTCTCTTAGTTCTGGATAGATTGATGAATTTGAAGTCTGGATCTCTGGATGTTGTATGGAGGTAAGTATGGATTTTTCCGGCAGAGCGTCCCGCTGCAGATGGATTTGGAAGCTCCCTATCTGTCCTGTCTGTCTGCTTTTATGTGTTTAGAATGTGGGTGTGTTCTAGCATCACTGACCCTACCTCTCTCTCAGCTTCTAATTGGTCAAACTTCCATTTCTTATTTGATTGGGGAATGAACTGTGAGTCAGAGTGATGTCATTTTACAGCCTGCAGAAAGTCCACTCCTCCTGTCAACTTACACACAAATCTAGATTTGAAACAAATACATATTTGCAGAGGTACATATTGTTTTAAAATCATATGCACCCATCATGCATTACAGGAGGTATACCCTGTTCAAACTCTGCTCTTCCTGGGAGCTTGCATTCAGAACTGGCACATATTTCACTTTTTAACTGATTTTGCAATTTCTGACATGGACCCAACTTTACATACATGTGTGCAGGGAGTAGGGACATTAACTGATGAAGTTTCAGATTTTTAACATGCATACATTTAGAGTTATATCCACTTTTCCGCTGACACCCCCCTGAACACGCCACCGGGTCGAAAAACCTCTTAAAATGTGGGCAGAAAAATCACAAGAATTATGGTGTCATTTATAAAATTTTCACATGTCTGCTCTATGAGTTATTCATCTTTTTAAAGTTATGTTCTGGCTCCAAAGGGGTGTGGTTT
This sequence comes from Ambystoma mexicanum, assembly GCF_040938575.1. Classification (NCBI taxonomy): domain Eukaryota; kingdom Metazoa; phylum Chordata; class Amphibia; order Caudata; family Ambystomatidae; genus Ambystoma; species Ambystoma mexicanum. The sequence continues at coordinate 650,253,359 of NC_090921.1, read as the reverse complement.
ACCCTCAGCACAAGGTTGAATTTCTGGTTCTTTCCAGTTCTGCCAAGCCAGCTTGCTCTCACAGGCAGTGCCCCTCCCAGCTCCTGCCAAGAGGAAGCTACATTTTACGACTGCGGTAATAAAAACCTTTGCCTGAGTGAAGAGGGCTTTGTTCACTCTCCTGCAGAGCACCAGTTAATTCAATTATCAGATAGATGGCATATCCTTGGTGTGGGCAGCAAAAGGAAGGTTGGCCTGGGAACACAGTTGTGACTCAAATTTCACTCCTGATGGGGGTAGTGGCCAGGCAGAATTAAGTTCCTTAAGCCAGACTTTCAGCTACTGTCATGTTATTTGTTGCTTTTTAAATTAACTTGCAATTTTACACATGCAGCTAGAATGCTGATTCTAAGTGCAAAACTATGACATTTAAACAATTGCAACCTATGTGACACTCAAAAGTAGGTCACTCAGTCAATTTAAACATTTAGATTTTAGTGTCTTTAAATCCAGTGCAACTTAAACTGCTGACTCCATAGCTCAGCTAGTTTTGTTATAAGCATTGTTCTGGGCTCTTCATTTCCCAGATTTTGTAGGCACACAAAACTCCATTCTACCAAATGTCTGCTGGTGTTCAGTGAATATTTTGCACATATTGCAATGTTTGAAAATAGGCATTTTGACCTGCCTTCAGGGAAACAAAGTGGTTTTAAAACGCCGGCTTTTGGATAGTGGTGAGTACTGGTACTGCACCCATTTTTGGGATTAAAGAATGAATTCCCCACAATTCTAGGTTGCATTTGGCAATCAGCATTGCCATTCCCAATGGTTTCAGACTACTGTGCGGGTAGTCCAATGGTGGTTTTAGGCAGCGTCCTTCTGTGCCCATAACATCGGCAAAAATGGGTGGCAGCCTATTCTTCCTGCATTTCCCTGTGCATTTTCTGGGAAGCTCTGGCCATCATGATGTTTTCATGTCAGTACTGCACAGTTTTGAGGTACGGCTCGGATGCATGGGTAAATACATCCCACAAGCCCCCCTCTTGCGATGGCCATTCTATTTCACGAATGGGACTCGCAAGACCTGGGATGTTTCCTCATCTTCTTCCAATAGATGGCACAGTTCAGCATCTCTTCCTCCATCCGGTCGGATCGATCGGTTCTCCTCGCCGGTCTCAAGGTTTTCTTTCTCCTAGGACGACAAAGGAAGAGCGGCAATACCTATTCATAGACGTTTTTCCACCACTGTTGAGATGGTGGGACAGCATATGCATTTCATCATGACGAAACATTACATTCTTATTTTGATAAAGAAAACAGTATAACTAAGAGACAGTTTCATGCAAATCACACTATTTTAGAGACTAGATGTGGTATGTTTTATGGTTGGAACTGAATTAGTCTGAGACAGTACCCGCTAGGATTCCAGAGGATTCCTCCAGTTGTTGCAGAGTGTGCCTGGGATGGCAACATTTCAACTGGTTTATGTGGACCCACCTGTCTTCCCCCTCTGCCGAACCGCCTTTGGGGATGCGGATCTTGTAGGCCACAGGGGAGATCTTATCGACGATCTCAAAGGGTCCTTTCCATGTAGGCAAAAATTTGCGCTGCTTGGCCTGGTTCCTTTGGAAGTTGTATAGATAGACCCGGTCCCCCACCTGATATTCCTTCCTGGAAGTTAAGTTTTCAGGTCATAGTGGGTCTTCATGCTATCAGCTGATCTTTCTAGATTCCGCTGAGCATAAGCAAAAGCATGTTGGAGGTGTTTCCTTAAATTCTCTACATACTCATGAGTAGTGGAGGCATTTATCAGTGTCTGCTCCTGGGTCCTGTAGAGCAAATGCTGAGGAAGCACCATCTTGCGCCCAGTCATCAACTCAAATGGTGACATTTTGGTTGCAGATGAAGGGGTAGATCTGATAGCCATTAGGACCAGAGGTAATCGGATATCCCAACTTGGCCCAGAATCTGCCACAAACTTCTTTAATATGCTCACAATTGTCCGGTTATATCTCTCTACTGCCCCAGAAGAAGCTGGTCTATAAGCAATATGCAGCTTTCTCTTGACCCCCAGTATCTCCCACATCTTTGTCATTACTTCACTGGTGAAGTGGCTACCTCTGTCTGACTCAATCCTTTGAGGTAGACCAAAACGGGAAAAGATGTGGTTAATCATCAAGGCAGCTGCAGTTTCTGCCTTGCAATTTGGGGCTGGGAGACATTCCACCCACTTGGTAAACAAGCATGTCACAGTCAACATGTACTTATTCCCCCTAGCCGAGCGAATCACAGGGCCCACAAAGTCGATTTGTAAATCTGACCATGGCAGTGTCATTCCCCTCTTTTGTAAAGGTGCCCGGTGCATGAGGGATGTCGGCTGAAATTGTGCACACACAAGACAACCCTTCAAATATTGGTTGAGGTCCTGGCCCATGTGTGGCCAGTATGCAACCTCTCTTAAGATTTCCAATGTTGTGTGAAACCCCCTATGACCGGCGGTGGCCGCATCATGGGCGTGACTTAACATCAGGCTTCGGAATGAGGTAGGAACCACCCACTGATCGTGGCCAGCTTTGGATTTCCTTACCAACAAACCGTCTTGGATCCGGAACATTTTTGGACATTTCATCAACACTCTTAGGTCCTCTTTCCCAATGTAATCGGTATCCGTCAGGGGAAAGTTCTCAGGGTCCTCAAGGTGCTGGTAAAATTTACCAATAATTGGATCCCCCTTCTGAGCGGTAATCAAATCAGCATCAGGGGTCTCCTTACTCCATTGTGCAATTGAAAGGTCGTTGTGAGCATTTGTCTGGGACCTAGTGATTGCAGTGACCTGGATTTCCCCCAACAGGGACTCAATCTCAATTAGATCCCCTTGGATGGCCCCGGTTTTGGCCAGCTGATCAGCTAAGTCGTTTCCAGTTTTGTCTGGTCCCTCTACTTTGGAATGACCCTTGATCTTTTTCCAATAGATGGTCATCTCATTCGAGGTGACCAGATCATCAATGTTTTGGATCAACTTCCCATGTTTCAAGGGTTTGTTGTTAGCACATAACATGCCTCTGGTTTTCCAATTAACCAGGTGCTCCACGAACCCGTTCCGTACATAATCCGAATCTGTGATTATGACCAGTTCGTGGAGTTGATGCTGGACAGCAGTGAGGATGGCCTGATGCACAGCCATCAATTCTGCCACCTGACTACTTCGGGGACCAATTTTGTATCCAGCGGAGGGTTCTGGGGACTCATTCACCCATGCATTCCCTACGCCGGCCACCAGTTCTTTCTCCCCGTTGTTGTCAACATGGTAAGAGCATCCATCCACATAGACAGTGGGCATTCCCTCACACTTGTCTTCTTCAAAGACTTTGTGTGGGGAATTAAGGTATGCCTCCATGTTGTCCTTTATTTTTAGACTCTCGTCCTCGAGACAGTTTTCTCTGGCACAATCATGCAAGTCAGCCAGACCTTGCGCGAGGGGACTCTTCTTGTTTTGGCCATATCTGACCTCCACAGGAAAGCCTTGCATTGACAGAATCCAGGAAGTAATTCGGGAATTACTCACATTTCCGGCCCGGATTCTGTCACTTTGGAGATATTGCAGAGGCTGGTGTGGAGTCTCCACTATGATGTGTTCCCCCTGGATAAACGGGCGGTAATTCTTCAATGCCCACACCGTTGCCAGGAGGGCCTTCTCACAATCGTTGAATTTTTCCTCCACAGAGGATAAAGTTTTGCTCGCATAGGAGATTACTTTATTGACCTTGTCATGCTTTTGATATAATACTGCCATCAAGCACGTATTAGAGAACCCTGTCTCCAGGAAGAACTCCTTGTTTCTGACCGGGTAAGCTAGGCAAGGCGCTTGTGAGAGGCTTCTTTTGAGTTGTTTTACGGCCTCGGCTTGTTCTGGACCCCATTCCCACTTGACCCCCCCCTTCAGGAGATGAATCAGGGGTCTGGTGATCTCTGCGTAGCCCTCAATGAACTTTCTGCTGTAATTAGTCAGTCCAAGGAGGCTCCTTAGTTCCCGCAGAGTTGTGGGGTCTTTCAGTTTCTGAAGTGCTTCCACTTTCTTTTCCTGGGGACAGAGGCCCTGAGGAGTAATCTCATGCCCCAAGAAATTAACACGGGTTCTACACCACTGTGCTTTCTGAAAGGAAAGTTTTGCTCCGGCGGCCCTCAACTGTGTCAGAACATAACGGATCTCCGCTATGTGTTCCTCAACAGTTGAGCTTTTGATGAGGACATCATCTACATAAGCCAGGTTACCCCTTGCACCCAAGTCGGGCATGGCCTTGTGTAGGAAAATATTGAACTCATTACCGGAGTTAAGGTATCTGAAGGGAGTCCGGGTCCATGTGTACTGCTGGCCCCCAAAGGTAAAAGCCAGTTTGTATTGGTCCTCCCTGCTGACAGGCACGGTCCAGTATCCATTGGTCAGGTCTATTGCAGTGAATACCTGTGACCCTTGGATCTGGGCCAGCCCTTGGTCAATGTAGGGCAGAGGCCATCGGGAAGTATGGACCCGTTTGTTGAGCTCCCTGAGGTCGGCGCAGAGTCTCCACTGGCCGTTTGGCTTCAATATCCCCAGCACCGGATTATTGAAGGTGCTGTGGACTGGACGGATTATTCCCCGGGACTCAAGGTTCTTAATTATTTCAGTAAGGGACTCCATTGATGCGAGAGGCAAGCGATATTGCTTCACAAACACAGGAGTCATGCCAGGGTCCGTGGGGATTGTTGTTGTGTGGATGTCAGTGCGACCACAGTCATATGAGTCTACCGCAAAGAGATCTTGGAAATCCAAGAAAACTTGTTTCAACTTTTGCTTTTGTTCCAGAGTCACACAGGCATCAGCTAGGTTGACTCTCTCTTCCACCATCTGCCTGAAGCCTGGAAAGACTTCTGGTTTGGCTATCTCCGCGGCCTCCTCCAGCTGGGTGGAGAAGTCCCTGGTCAGAGTGCTGATTTGGACCGGAGGCTTCAGGTGGGAAAGGCAGCCCTCATGTACCTGGAAAATCACCTCATCCCTCCTGAAGTCACACGTCACATCTTCCTTACCATAGGGGCAGGAAGTGTACACCAGGAAGTTCCCCCCATGCCGGGTAAAAATCCTGTCTGGTGTTGTATTGTCATCACTGTCACTGTCAAAACAGTCCTTGGGGATTGGTCCTAACAGTTCATTTACTAAGTCGATGGAAAAATGTCGGTCATCAACCGCCATTCCAATAATGGTGCCTGCGGCTAGAGTAATACTCTTTAAGTCGCTGTTATCCGCCTCTATTGGAATGGTGTCATGTTCTATGTTGACTAATGGAGTTGGGTTTACCCCCAACCCTTGCTGTTGGAGAGAAGCATTTAGATGTATGTAAGCATCAGGGTTTTTCAACTCTTGTCCCCTTTTAACTTTCACTTCCAGGGAGAATTGTCGGGTCCTTTCTGGGATGGTGACTTCCTCTTTTACCTGAATTTCAACTGCATAAGGTAGCAATTGAGCTGACCTAAATGCTTTTTCTGGATCATCAAAGCCCATGGGATTATCCGCTAATCGGGACCAAGCTTTGAAGTTTATTAGGTCCAAACTAATGGCAAAGCGATTGAGAATGTCACTGCCTAAGTAAAAGGCGGCAGGGACGTCTCGCACGACCCAACAATTGTGGACTATGCTCTTGTTGCCAATGGAGATTTTGAGCATACACCTGCTTGGCAGGAGATGTTTGGAATTAGGTGCTTCCAGGTCCATTTCCCATTTGTCTATCAGTTTGAAGGTGGGAATGGCTGGATCTTTTGGGAGTTGGCGAAACATGGCTTCGCTGATGAAGCTCTTACCGTTGTTCACACACACTCGAGCGAGAACAGAGTCCTTCCCATCATTTAACTGAACAGGGATGAACAACTGCTCTCCAATTTGCTGAATATCAGCCAGGCTCTGAGCTGATTTCACATCTTTCTGGACTATAGGAGTGGGAGTTTCAGATTGTGGATTGGTATAGAATTTCAGAGTGTTTCCTTCCAGCGTGGAATACCACTTTAGACTGGAAGGAAGGTTGATTTTCAGAAATAGAGAGGACCCCCCATCACCAGTCTGTTGTCCTACTGCTATTACTGTCACGTCTGGAATCTGGTTGTTCTGGAAGTGAAATTCTACTTGGTCAGATTTTTGTTCAACCATGTGGCAGGTGCCGTTTAAACTAACATGGTTAACACTCTGTTTTAATTTTATTGGTCGGCTAGTCTGGGTCCAGAGGACCTTGTTTACACAATCTATTAGGGGTGACAACCTTCTCAGGAGGTCATTCCCTAGTAAACAAGGGGTGCCCTCTGGGGTCACAACTATGACCGGGTGTTTCAACTTATGTCGCCCAATTTTAACGTCCAAGTCTGCAGTCCCCTCAACGGGAATTTCCTTCCCGTCAAAGTTCTGTAGTTGTCCCGGAAGAGAGGTGAGAGGAATTTGGTAATTCTCTCCCCTTCCTGCATTCAGTTCGTCAAAGGCCCTTCTGGAAGCTCTGGCCATCATGATGTTTTCATGTCAGTACTGCACAGTTTTGAGGTACGGCTCGGATGCATGGGTAAATACATCCCACAGCACCGAAGAACTCTATGAAACCAGGTACTTTGTGGTGCTAGAACTTTTATAGAAGGATATAAGACTCTAATAGACAATACATGGACTGGGCTTGTAGTGCTTCTTCCTTTACAGGTTTTCCAACTGGGGGGATCCTCATACAGAACAGAGAGCAGGAGTACAGACAGCCCCCTCCAGTCTTTACAGTGTTTGTTATTGAAGTGGACTGGCTCTACTCCCCCCACGTCTAAGGCAAGGCTGATGGCCATGACTAGGTTTTGTGATATGGACCATAGAGTATTACGCAATGATTGCAGTGGTTAACAAACCTAGAAACATTCAGGCTATGATATGAAATGGCATTTATAACACGCCTATATACAAGTGTGTAAGGGCGTGACAAGGCAAGGGGGGGAACAGAGGGAGGACAACAAATATAACAATCTTACTAGGCCTAGTGACATTCAGTTCGTGCAAGTTCAAGGGAATGGGGAGGGGAGAAGTGATGGGGGGATGGACAAGTGCAGGCCAAAGGAAACAACAGGAAATGGCAAGTAGTGCAGCAACATGTGGTAAGTGTGGGTGCTCATAAATGTAGACAACAAGTGTCTAATAAGTGCAGGAGTGGGGACTGTAGGGTTACAGATACAGACCACAAGTGCAGGGGGTGCCAAGAGGCAGCGCTTGTTTGCAGCTGGACAGGCAGGGACCTGGGCCCGAATTCAGAGGGTGGCCATGTGACCAGTGCATGGATCAGGCAGGAGATCAGCAGGAAAGAGGAAGAGAGAAAGCAGAAGCAAAGAGGAAGGTCTTGAGGTGCTTCCACAACCAGAGATGGTTCTGATCAAGTTTCAGAGAGGCAGGGAAGCTGTTCCAGTGGGAGGCACCAGTTGAAGAAAGAGATCTGCCCCCAACTTGTTGCTTGGAGAAGTGACTGACCCTCAAGGAGTTGGAGGTGGAGGAGCAGAGAGCATGAGTAGGAAGCTATTTCGGTAGACAGATGTGTACGTATTTCGGTCCCTGGCCTCAGAAAGCCTTGTGGATGATGCAAAGGGTCTTGACCTTGCTCCTTGCTGCCACTGGGAGCCAATGAAGAGATTTCAGTGCTGCGAGATACGATCCTGGGCTTAAGGTCAAGGACAAGTCTCGCAGTCCTGTTCTGGATGAGTTGTAGAGGACGGAGAGTAGAGGCAGGTAGATTTAGAAGGAGGCTGTTGCAGTAGTCAATCCTAGAGAGAACCAGAGCTCTGGAGACAGGCTGTTGCTTAGCGCTCAACAACATGGTGGACTGCAACCATAAGCCTATTCTGAGGGGTGCAGAGATGTTTGGTACCTATCACGGGTTGGTGGAATGCTATGTTGCTGGAAGAACATTGGTGGGGTTCTGCATAGCTATGTTTGACCATGCTGGTTGTATAGTGCTAGTGTGTGTTGGTGAAAAGGGCTGGTGAACTGCTGATAGGGGCATCCCTGTAAATCGCATTGCTTAACTTGTCTGTGTTATTTACGATTGTACCTGTATGAGATGTGAATCTTAACAAATAAAGTTTAAAAAACAAAAGTGAAGAAATGCCGAGAGCAGTCGGTAAGTGGCACATCGCAACATTTTCTGTTGCAATGCCGCTAGTTTTTCTCTTGCTTATTCCCCTTTCTAGTGCCTCTCCTTCCCTGCTCAGCCTGTTTTTTCGTCAGCTCTTCTGACACCAACGCGTTCCTTGCTGCTTCCCCGTGCTCTCTGTTTTATGGACTTCTCCACAGCTGAACCATCGATTGTTCTTGCTCAATCACACTACCTCCACTACTTACTACTGGACTTCTCTCAGAGGTGTTTTCCTCCTTGGAGGTTTACCTTCTAAGTGTCCTACCCTTCGGGAAGCCCTCGCCTCTCTCTGTTAACCAGAGACAGCCATTGCTGCACTAGGGGAAAGACCCTTTCTCTTCATTACAAGATGGCAGAAAGTTCCTTAGGTAAAGCAAGTCGCTGAAATTAGGCTTTTATGACACAAGAACATTCGTCCCCTTACAATTTCTCAAAGCAGATAGTTTCTATCTTCCTTGGCAAATGTTCTCAGTGACTAAAAACAACTGGGTCACAGACCAGCTGCCAGGTTGTGCCCTCATATCCCAACCCTCCGATATGCAAACAATCAGTCACAGACTGCCGCCCTGCAGCCATCGCAAAACACCCTGAATTTCTTGCTACACTCCAGCACCATCATGTGATAGCCTATAAGTAACACATGTCTTTAAACTTCAACCACCATAGTTGCCAACTCCACCCAAACCTGGCTGCCTTCTTTTCTGCTTGTGTCTACAACCACCAATGCGCCTCCAAGATTTCTATATGTGATATTTGGGTAGCAGTGTGTAAAGAAGCAAAGATCTTTTCTGATGAGCTGGTGTACCACATCTGATGAACAGCAGTAGACCTTCCATAGCAACTATCTGGGGCAAAACGTCCACTTCCAGTCCCGAAACCTGCCTCTTGGTGCACTAGGAATGTGGACCTTTTCTGGTTGTGTGTGCATGCTGTTGAACTGAGATTTTGAGAATCTGTGTTGCCAAAAGTCAATGCAGACATTGTTTTTTAGTACACCTAATACCAATCCATATTCTTTCGATTGATCATGTGAAAGATTGATTGAGTCCTGACATTACTGATACAGTTAAACACAGATTAGTATATAGGGTCTTTGAGACTACAGTGGTGACTGAGAAAATTATCTCTGGGATATCTATAACAATTCAGACGGAGGTGGGAGGAGTAGGGGGGTCTTGACACATCTGTAACACCGATGATGGCACTAGAAGTAATCCAGTCTTGGCATACTGAGTTTGTTTGCCTCACACAGGGATAGGTACAATGGCCCGGCCTTGAATCTTGTTTTTCGTATAATATCCAGTAGGTGCATGAACATGTCTAACTTGTTTTATTATTTTCGCTGTAGAGATTAACAGCAGCATTCTTGATAACTATGTACTTGGAACCTACATTTCCATTGGGCCTGTGCCCAGACACCAGTGTTTACATTTAAAAAAACACTTAGCAGCATGTTCTTATTTAATGTGTCTTGTTCGAGAGCACAAGATACAGTCCCCTTTAGGGCATTAAGCATGTCTAAACGGTCTCTACACCCTGTGAATCAAAGAGTGAACACTTATTAAATGAAATCATGTATGGTGCTAAACTGGATTTTCTGAATCAGCCTTGATGACAGATTCTGACTGGCCACCCTTTTCTGGTGGACAGGGAAAGCCACTAATATCTAACCAAACTATGTGTGGGTAGTGGGACTGAATAGCAAGGCTTACACCTAGGTGAGTGTGAGCATGGTGAAGGGCTCAGTTAAGCACACACAGAGCACTCTAATAGCACAAGGTGGGCAGCATGTATAAAAATGCCATTATTTATGTAGGCCTTTGACAAACGCTTAGTAGTTAAAAACCAAAAGTCAGTAATACACTAAACATTCACTACCATTATGTGCAGATACACATTTGGGGTGCACTGGGGCACTAACACTTTACATTTGAGTCAAGCTAAAGCAATCTTAGCAACTGTAGTGTAGTAAAGCAAGTGAATGAGCACAAGTAAGAACCAAATTTGAGAACTAATATGTAGAAAAGAAGGATGTTAGACACACCATACACAGCCTCATAAAATAAGGCACTACACCTTAAAATACCCTTCTGTGGCTAACATGAGGGTGCCTCGTGCCCTTAGAGTCAAAGGTCCCAATGCAAATCTTTTCAGAAGGCGAGAACCCTTCAAACAAGTCAGAACAAGAGTTGGCAAAGGCCAACTGGCAGCCTGTAAGTATTTCAAAGTAGTAAAACGATTGTAGAAAAGTTATTAGCAAACCCACCTTCAATCAAACCACCTTAGGTGAAGCCCGAGGGTGGATCTTTGACCAGAACGTTATGCCTGCTAAACTCTATGGATGTAAGGGGGGTTAAAAACAGGTATTTTTACTCACCTGATGTACTCCGATTCACTCAGGTAACACTGTGGCAGCTCCTAGCATCACTGAGTGTCCAGCTGTTTCAAAAGATAAGTGTTAGTGCTCAGGAGCCAGAACACCCCAAATGTGAATGTGTATATAATAGTAATGACCGATTAGAGTGTTACTTTCCAATGGGTTTTAATTGCTTAGAGTTTCTCTAAGGCCTAAATAAATAATTATCTTTGTATACAGTCTGTCTAATTGGTGTTATTAGGAGTGCTCTTGGTGTGCTTAACTCAAACCTTTACCACTCTCACACCCACCTAAGTCTAAGCAGTACTGCCCAGTCACACTACCCAGATAGAAGCAGTTTGACTAAACATTAGTGTCTTTCCCTGTTCACCAGAACAGAGTGGCCCCTCAGAATCCGTCCACAGGGCTCATTCAGAAAATCCCTCTTAACATATGTCTTATGATTTTATTTCCATGTATCCCTGTGCTCCCCTTCATGAACTAGCTGAACCCCATTACCCTCCATATCGCTGCCCAACTCTCCGCCCATCCACCTAAGCATGACCCAAGATTAGACTAAGAGAAGTCAAAGATCCAGTTTGGTGATCCGTCTGAAGCTCACCGTCAATCTCTGACTACACCATATTCCATCTGCTTAATTTCAGGATCAAGAGTGAACCTCATAGGCGAGCGGAACACTTACGCATGCCTCACAGCCAACACATTTTTTTTTAAATATACTTTTGTTTTTCGTACAATAAGCAAATACATTCAGGACGCAGCTGAGCATTGTACAACAACAGATACGAGTTAATGCACTGCAGATGATTACCCAGGCATAGTATTATGGGGTAAGATATTGTTTGCGATGGCACAATCTCCAGTGCCCCTTTGGAACACTGGCACTGCAACAGTAGGCATATTCTTCAAATTGTGAATGGTCCCTGGTATTCAACACACCACAAAGTAACTCAGTGCCATTAAAGCACACCATGATTGACCAGAACCAACCAATCTAATTGCCAAAATGGCTGCTGATTAATCCATTGCCTGCATCAATCAATAGAAGCAAGTGCCTCGTGCCCATAACCAGAGTGCCAAGACCAACAGTGTCTGCTAAAGTTCATGGTGAACCCTTAGTACACTGGCTTACAACTAGAGCCTCTGACCCTCGAACAGCCCAAATGTTATAATAATTGCAAAAGCCCAGAACGCTCTTATGTGCCATAATGTTGGAAACGTGCATGTCATCATTTTACATTACAGCTGATTTCAGGCAGATCCCACCCCCTTCTTATTGCTACGCAGAGGAATACGTAGACAGATTCTAAAAACCTGTTTTGGTGCAAGGGTGAGATGCGCTCATGCATCCCGTCATTTGCAGCAAAATGTTTGCGTCCTAATCACAAATGACATCTGAGTCTGCACATCACAGATGTGTACATTTAGATATCCTTTCTGTCCCCCTTTGCGCATTTGCTCAAGTAAGGATGCATTTCTGGGCATATCATTCTAGATCCCGAATTCACAAGCGGTATGCACTTTGAAATGCTCAGAAAGGATACACATCCCCCTGCGCCTGTTTTAACAGGCGCAGGGGAATGGTCAACGTATGAAAGGGTTTTTCCTGACGCTCCCACGCATTTTGTCAAGTTCATCGTCAGCAGAATGAACCTTTCCTGTGCTTCTTGCATTGGTATCAATGAAACAGGAATAGAAATGCATCTAATGATTTGTTTACATTTCAAAATGACACACCCATCACTGTGAAATGCGTTCCCAATACCTACAGTGGTGCTCGGAGCCAGTCATACATTAGCGCAAAGGTCACCTTTGAGAATAAGGTGACCGGAGGATTACTCAAAGAAGCACAAATAAAAAAATGGAAACCCTCTTTCTTTATTTGTGCTTGTTTTTGATATTCTAGCCCAATAGGCACCTTGCTCAAATCACCTGTTGCGATAATAATTATGAAATATGTGTATCTGTTTTAAGGTGAAATTCATACATTGCTATCTGTAAAGAGTATTATATTACACATAAGACATTGACTGTTTTGAGGATGTTTTTCAATTATTAAAAGGTATTATGTCTCTTATTAGTAATATTATCGTCATCCACTGACCCCCATATACTAGTTGACAATATACTAGTTGACACCTACAATACAACTATGACCAAACCCTTGGATTCCATCGCACCTCTCAAAATACGCAAAAGCAAATCGTGAGCCGATCTAAATGCGTGCTTCACCCCACATTTAAAAGAACTTATGCAAAAAAAAAAAAGAAAATTGGAAGCCTTATGGCACCACACCTCTTCAGTAGAAAATAAAACGAACCTGACCAAATTTGCTGACCACTACAAAAAAGAAATAATCAACACAAAGAAAGACCTTTATAACGACAGGATTGCTAAGGCCAGTTCCAACACAAAGGAGCTCTTTAACATACTTAGAGAAATGGAAGCCCCCATCCCTCCAGCTGACAACATAACTAAAGACAAAGGGCGTCATCACGAGTCTGGCAGTAACCCTTAAATGCTGCGTTAGCGTTATTACAGCTGCATTTAAGGGTCCGCCAGATCATGGGCTTGGCAGATTTTCCCCCAGCTGTGAGCTGATGGCAAATCCACCGCAATTTTGCCGGTTTTCAGTGCTATTACTGCCGGCGCTAATACCGCCGGCGGTAATAGCATGTGAAAATTCCCCATTGGGCCCAATGGGGAATGGGGAATCCTGAATGGGCCCAATGGGGAATGGGAACAAACCATTCTGACAAACCTGTGATCCGGTGCTAATAGCGCCGGGGGTTTGGCGGTAGGGCTAATAGCCCCAGCAGTAATACTGCCCAACTCGTGATGAGGCCCAAAGTCTGGTGTACCAAAATACAGAATGCTTAAGCCAATAAAATTGTACTCCTTCAAGGAAAGATTGCGAACAAGAAATCCTCTCTTACCAAACAAGATGCTCACACTCTGACCCCCAAAATACTAACTAACAAACCAGATCAATTTAAATTCTCAAAAGTCTCTATCCTTGTAGTGGAGAAAATCATCTCCTCCCTGAAACCATCTAGATACCATGGCGACAACTGCCCAGCACAATTAATCAAAGAAGCAGCCAGAGACCTGTCACCATTTATCTCCAAACTCATCAATGCATCATTTTCAACTAATATTGTACCAAGCAATCTGAAAGAATCTTGGGTCTTACCATTACTGAAAAAACAAACATTAGATCCAGCCATTCCAACCAACTACAGGCCCATTACGACGGTGCCTTTCCTTCTGAAGATGCTTGAGAGACTAGCATACCTTCAGATACAACAATATCTGGAAACAAATCATCTCCTCTGCACCCGCCAATCAGGTTTCAGGCCAAAACACTGCATTGAAACTGCACTTATTGACTTAAAAACACAAATTGAGGCACTTACAGACAAAAGGGAAAACTGCCATGCTACTCCTCCTTGACCTGTCAGCCACCTTTAACTTGGTGAACCATGATGTCCTTTGTAAACACCTTGCCTCGGCGGCTCACTTCTCTAAGGATGCAGTAACATGGTTACAATCATTCCTTAACAATAGAACCAAGCAAGTCTTTTCCCCCTCAGACTCAGCAGACCCTATCCCCATAACATGCAGCATTCCACAAGGCTCATGCGTTTCGCCCACCATGTACAACATCTTTACGAAGCCATTGTTCGACAAATTGAACAATCTGGGTGTCACCTACACTAACTATTCAGCTGACAACCAGGTCCTCATACACCTTTCGGGCAATTACATCACCGACATGGCTCTTGTGAACACAATCTACCTCCTCATTCAGGCATGGATTGCCACCCATGGACTCTTCCTGAATGACGACAAGACTGGACAGTTAAACTGGGAAAACATATTTGGATTGGCAATATACAGTTGCCCTAAATAAATGGTGAGGTTTGGGAAGTCCAACATGGACGCTAGATCAGGGAATGCTCTGACTGACAGCAACCACCCGACAGGTCTAAGTTGCTTAGAGAGGGAAAGTATATCTCAACGATGACTCAAGCACTTTATACCTAACATGAATGGTGTAAGGGCATTGGGATTTCCAAGTACATGTTTTATGAACCCAAATGTCTCAAAATCCTTTTCATGCGGGCGGTTGTCTAAGTTGGACAAAATATATATATATAATGGTCAAAAAATATGATTTCAACAAAAATCATTCTAAAAACAATGTCACTTTTTTCCGCACTGGAGGTGCTGGGAACCCATTCGCTGCTGGGTTGTGGTCTTTGTTATCTTGGTATCCCCTCTTCGTCTTGGAGATATCATAGAGTGTTGTGGAGGAGCCACAACAGGTCAGGTAGACCACTTTCTATGGTTATAAGCGGTTGAGAACCATCTTCTTCAGGACGTGGGATTGCTTCAAATAGGGACCAAATCTCTTGCTGTACTCGTGAATAGGACAGCATACACAGCATAAACAGGCTACACAGAATCCTGTATTGGGAAACATAATGAAACATTGCAAAAGAGGACATGAATGACCTCTAATCGCAATGTTGCATAACATACTATTCCAGAACATTACCAATCATGTCTCAGTGGCTGTTTTGCTATAAAAAAGGTGCATGTGCTCTTTGTTTAATTTTCAGAGCATGGCCAGCTAGTAGTGGCTAGAACAAAACCTGTAGAACCCTTAGCCCAGAACACCGGGGTGGCAGAAGTGCGGGGGGAAGGGGAATGGGGTAGAAGGGGGGAAGGAAGGGGAAAGGGGGGCCAGTGAGGGAGAGTGCTGTGAAATGGCTCCCGTGGTGGACAAAACCTCCACGGGGTGAATAGTGCCAATTGTGCCACTGAAGAAACAGGGCTCTGGAAAAAATGCCAAAAGTGGGGAAAGAGCACCCTACCTTGGTGTAGTCAACGGAAGCATGATATCCACCCGGGTGTGGTCATAGATGTATGCCGCAGCGCTGCTTCTGTTAGAAGAATGCTGATTGTGACAGGCGGCGGAGTCAATGTAAAGCGAAAATGCTGTCCTGAAGGAAAAGGGGCACTTACCGGGATGTGCGGGCTGAGCCGACATGGGCTGTGTTCAGGGGCCTCGATGTCTGAACACGGAAGGAGCGGAATGGATGGAAGCTCCTTCCGCGTGTGACGCGTAGTTAGGCGCGTGACTGAACAGGCAGCTAAATCCAATTCCAGAACAGGTGAGAGGCGTGTTTAGGAGCCTCGATATCCAAGCGCGGAAGGAGCAGAATGAATTCAAGCGTGTGACGCGTTGTTGGGGCGTGAGTTAGCAGGCAGCTAAGTCCAATGCAAAATCCGGGCTAGGGGGTGTGTACATGTCTATGTGCCCTGGTCTTGTCCAATATCTGTGGATCTCGCCGGGGGTGTGTATAGTGGGAGAAGGGCCTGCTAGGGGTGGGGCCTATGTCGTGTACGAGGTCCACTGCACCGGTGTCACCAGAAACAGCTGACAAAGCTGCTGGGGCCGAATCAATGATCGGCCGACCAGCATGTTGAGTGAGTGCTAAGCGGCGCCCATCTAACACGGGTTGGAAGACTGGCCTTCAAAGAGAAAGGGGGGTCCGGAATAGATCCGGCGCGGGGTGGTGGGGGGAAGGGGAGGGGAGGGGGAGGTGAGGGAGGGGGAAGTGGGGAGGGGTTTACAAAAAGGCAGGAGAAACCCACTTACAACAACTGTGTGGGCTGACATGCTCACCACTGCTTTGTTTTGCAACAGAACGAGGAAATCAAATATTATTAGAAGCACATTGTTATGTATGCAAAATGAGTGTATTGCCTAAGCCGATGAGTGCTGGAGGCTAAAAGGCACACAACCTATATACAAAGAAAACTGTGTGAAAGAGAAGAAAAAACAGCATATATGGCAAAGACACATATGGAAAAACACACAATATGCAATGCATTATTGATTCAATCCACATCTTATAGGAATATGGTTTTGCGAGCATGATGAAGTGTATTTAGCAGAAGAAAGCATGGCTTAGTGCTGTAGCACTGCGAGTTCCTGCCACTGCATCGCTTCGTTCAGGCCTTGATTACATGTGTTCAGGAGGAAAATCCACTTCTGTTCTTGTGTGAATAACATGGCGTGGTAATTTCCTCCACGCTTGGGCCGTTTGATCTTTTCAAGGATTCTCCATTTAAATGACTCGGCTGTGTGACCTTCTGCCAAAAAATGAGGGACCATTGGTGCTGTTATTTTCTTTGTTCTAATACATGATCTGTGTTCGATCATTCGTTTTTTCACTTCACGAGCCGTCATTCCGATGTATCGTAGATTATATGGACAAGTGATCATATACACTACTCCTCTCGTGTTGCAATTCGTGAATGCTTTTTGGACCCAGGGAGTTGTCCAGCCAATGTCAATGGTAGAGCCGTGGGCAGTTTGTGTGCACATGGAACATTGTCCACACGGGCTGTGGCCAGTTGGATGGGCTTGGTTCCATAAGATGTTCTGCGTGGCTCGCGCTGTGTTGGCTTCTGGGCGTACTGTGTTAACAAGGGTATCTCTCAGATTTCATCTTCTTTTGAGCGCGAAGCGCGGTGGTGCCATATTTGATGTGCCTGTATTGAGGATTGACCAATAGATTTGATTCCTTTCTTTATTTTGTTGAATACAGGCGAGTAACTGAATACTGCTGTGATTATTTTGTCTTCTGTTGGCTTGTGGTGTTGCTCAAGTGTGCACGAGCGAGGTATGTGTTTGGCCCTTTTATAGGTATCATGTATGATCTTCTTCGGATACCCACGTTGGGCTAGTTGTTTTTTGAGGATTTTGGCCTGATTGATGTACTCATCAGTTCTGCTGCAGATGCGTCTGTAGTGCAAAAATTGGCCAAACGGAAGATTGTCCTTCAGGGATTGTGGATGGTAACTGGAGTACGTCAATAAAGCGTTTTTGTCAGTGCCTTTTCGAAATACTTTTGAGATGAGTCCTCCTTCTGAGGCTGTAACAGATAAATCTAGAAAGTGGGTGTGTTTCCTGTCTTTTTCCATCGTAAACCGGAGGTGAATATTGTGTCTATTGATCCAGTCTTGGAAAGCCTTGACGTCTTCTTCGGTGCCTCTAAAGATGACAATAATGTCATCAATAAGGAGTGTGTCCTGAAAAGGATTGGTTGCTGGATAAATGTGCCGGATTGGATTTCAAAAGAGTTAACATATAGGTTTGCCAGACTGGGTGCGAACGTCGCGCCCATGGCGGTGCCTGAGACTTGTTGGAAAAATTGATCATTGAACGTGAAATAGTTCTTTGTTAGTGCTATCTCAGCCAGGGATAAGATAAAACTCGATGGTACCCCGTGGAGATCAATGCCTGAGTCCAATAGATCTTTAAGCATTTCAAGGGTTTCTTGTTGCGGAATTCTGGTGTAGAGTGATTCTATGTCGATGGTAACTAGCCAGTCTTGTTCAGGGTTGAAGGGCAGGGAGTCAAGGAGAATGAGCATGGCTGTTGAATCTTTCATGTACGATTTCATTTTAGGAATCTCATCTTTGATGAAGAAGTCTACATATTGGCTAAGAGTTTCTAGCATTGATTGTATTCCTGAGACTATTGGGCGGCCAGGTGTGGGGAGAATCCCTTTATGTATTTTCGGTAAGGCATATAGAGCTGGAGTCCTCGGATATTTTGGTATCAGAAAAGATGCTTCTCTCTGGTTCACATAGCCTTCTGCTTCTCCTTCTTCTATGAGAGGTGCTATTAAAGCCTGTATGGCGCCTGTTGGATCGTTCCGGAGGAGATGGTTACTAGTATTGTCATTTACTAAGGCTTCGACCATCTTTGTGTAATCTGCGGTATTTTGAATGACAATCGCGCCTCCCTTGTCTGCCGGTTTTATGGTTATGTTTTCATTTTTTGCCAAGGATGATAGTGCTTTCAGTTGGTCTTTGGTACAGGTCTTATGTACAAATGGGATATTTGTTTCTATTTCTGTCAGTTATTTCATCAAGGCTTGTTCAAATGTGATAGATTCAGCCATGTAAGCACTCGAGGGTACGCAAAATTGTGATGGTGGTCTCAGGCCTGTGGTGTCCTGCTGTGTATTCGGTTTGTCTTCAAAAAATTGTTGTAGTCGTATCTTCATCAGCAGTTGCGTGCACTCGATTCAAGTTTGAAAGGGATCATATATGGCTGTTGGTATGAATGATAGACCCTTTTGTAAAATCTCCTCTTCTGATTTTCCTCTTTCCCCGTTTAACCGTCCTTTGTGTACCACTATACCCCTACGGTTAGGGATGACAATTTTTTCCCTGGCTTAAGCAAACCACAATTTGCCCTGTTGATATTTCCTGGTTTTCGCACAACTCTTATCAGTTGTTGGGCTTGATTAACTCAAGAGACAGAACGGGCGGACCAACCTCTGCCTTTTCGATAATTTACTGTCAATAGGTTACCTCTAGAACCTCCATTCCCACTCACACCCAGCACCACCCACCCTACCCAACCTCCCCGCCCGGGCCACTCTATCCTTGGGCCCATACATAATTGTAGCGCTTCTTGATCCAACTATGTCAGAAGGCCATTACTTAGCATACGCAGAGGATTTAGTCGATGGTATCTTGGCCAATCCGTCATTATTAGGGATTGATCTAACACCCAATATCAATGGAAATACAGATGAGTGGAACAAGATAGAAATCCTCAAAAAGAAGATCATTCGATCAGAGCTCCATGGGGCACTAATGACTGAGTATCTCAGGGTGCATGCTGCCCCCAATGGGCCAATTATTCACATTGAACCACGGATCTTCCCAGACAATATTGAATTTAGAAAAGATTGGTCTTTTATTGCAAATAAGTGCACTCAGGACTGGCTTAGTTTAATCATTAATACAGCCAAGGCAGTCACTGACAAACTGATTGTCGAACTCACACAAAAAAGTTATACCCTGAAGACAAAGAACGCAATAGAGACATACACAGCCAAACTGTCCCTACTAGAAACGTCTTTAAAAGAATTCAAGGATACCAACCTAAATAAGAAAATTCTCAAATTAAAGAAGGACTTACAAAATTTCACAAATGTGAAAGTCTATCCATACGTCACTGAAGAATACTTCACCGACGAGGCAAGGCAAGCAAGACGAGACGCAGCACAACTGCACTTTCAAAATTCACAGAAAGGTCAGAATAGATCATGGTCCAACTCCAGCACAAACTCCAGCAACAGCTCAGGCAGCTATGGGCGTCAAGGCCAAAGAGTCCAATTCAACACTCCTGCGCAACACAACAACACTGCGATTCCTTTTTTAGGCCAACACGGCAGAGGACAATGCAGACCCAAATGGCAAACACTGCAACAACCTACGGTGGTCACTCGCAGCAGAGGACAATTAATAATGCCTTTACTTCCCTGATCGTTAATCAATCCAGTCATCACCTGACAAAATCAGAAGAGGAGATTTTACAAAAGGGACTATCATTCATACCAACAGCCAGATATGATCCCTTTCAAACCCGAATCGAGTGCACGCAACTGCTGAGGAGGATACGACTACAACCATTTTTTGAAGACAAACCGAATACACAGCAGGACACCACATGCCTGAGACCGCCATCACAATTTTGCATACCCTCGAGTGCTTACACGTCTGAATCTATCACATTTGAACAAGCCTTCATGGAAAAACTGACAGAAATAGAAGCAAATATCCTGTTTGTACATAACAACTGTATCAAAGACCAACTGAAAGCACTATCATCCTTGGCGAAAAAAAGAAAACATAACCATAAAACCGGCGGACAAGGAGGCGCGATTGTCAATAAAAATACCACAGGTTACACAAAGATGGTCGAAGCCTTAGTAAATGACAATATGAGTTACCATCTCCTCCAGAACGATCCAACAGCCGCCATACAGGCTTTAATAGCACCTCTCATAGAAGAAGGAGAAGCAGAAGGCTATGTGAACCCGAGAGAAGCATCTTTTCCAATACCATAATATCCGAGGACTACAGCTCTATATGCCTTACCGAAAATACATAAAGGCATTCTTCCCACACCTGGCCGCCCAATAGTCTCAGGAATACAATCAATACTAGAACCTCTTAGCCACTATGTAGACTTCTTCATCAAAGATGAGATTCCTAAAATGAAATCGTACGTGAAAGATTCAACAGCCAGGCTCATTCTCCTTGACTCCCTGCCCTTCAACCCTGAACAAGACTGGCTATTTACCATCGACATAGAATCACTCTACACCAGAATTCCGCAACAAGAAACCCTTGAAATGCTTAAAGATCTATTGGACTCAGGCACTGATCTCCACGGGGTACCATCAAGTTTTATCTTATCCCTGGCTGAGATAGCACTGACAAGGAACTATTTCATGTTCAATGATCAATTTTTCCAACAAGTCTCAGACACCGCCATGGGTGCGACGTTCGCACCCAGTCTGGCAAACCTATATGTTAACTCTTTTGAAATCCGGCACATTTATCCAGCAACCAATCCTTTTCAGGACAAACTCCTTACCTGGTGTCGCTATATTGATGACATTTTTGTCATCTTTAGAGGCACCGAAGAAGACGTCAAGGCTTCCCATGACTGGATCAATAGACAAAATATTCACCTCTGGTTTACGATGGAAAAAGGCAGGAAACAAACCCACTTTCTAGATTTATCTGTTACAGCCTCAGAAGGAGGACTCATCTCAAAAGTATTTCGAAAAGACACTGACAAAAACACTTTATTGACGTACTCCAGTTACCATCCACAATCCCTGAAGGACAATCTTCCGTTTTGCCAATTTTTGCACTACAGACGCCTTTGCAGCAGAACCGATGAGTACATCAATCAGGCCAAAATCCTCAAAAACCAACTAGCCCAACATGGATATCCGAAGAAGATCATACATGATACCTATAAAAGGGCCAAACACACACCTTGCTCGTGCACACTTGAGCAACACCACAAGCCAACAGAAGAAAAAATAATCACAGCTGTATTCAGTTACTCGCCTGTATTCAACAAAATAAAGAAAGGAATCAAATCTATATGGTCAATCCTCAATACAGACACATCAAATATGGCACCACCGTGCTTCGCGCTCAAAAAAAGACGAAATCTGAGAGATACCCTTGTTAACACAATACGCCCAGAAGCCAACACAGCACGAGCTACGCAGAACATCTTATGGAACCAAGCCCATCCTACTGGCCACAGCCCGTGTGGACCATGTTCCATGTGCACACAAACTGCCCGCAGCTCTACCATTGACATTGGCTGGACAACTCCATGGGTCCAAAAAGCATTCACGAATTGCAACACGAGAGGAGTAATGTATATGATCACTTGTCCATGTAATCTACAATACATCGGAATGTTGGCTCGTGAAGTGAAAAAACGAATGATCGAACACAGATCATGTATTAGAACAAAGAAAATAACATTCACCAATGGTCCCTCATTTTTTGGCAGAAGGTCACACAGCCGAGTCATTTAAATGGACAATCCTTGAAAAGATCAAACGGCCCAAGCGTGGAGGAAATTACCATGCCATGTTGTTCACACAAGAACAGAAGTGGATTTTCCGCCTGAACACATGTAATCAAGGCCTGAACGAAGCGATGCAGTGGCAGGAACTCGCTGTGCTACAGCACTAAGCCATGCTTTCTTCTGCTAAATACACTTCATCATGCTCGCAAAACCATAATCCTATAAGATGTGGATTGAATCAATAATGCATTGCATATTGTATGTTTTTCCATATGTGTCTTTGCCATGTATGCTGTTTTTCTTCTCTTTCACACAGTTTTCTTTGTATATTGGTTGCGTGCCTTTTAGCCTCCAGCACTCATCGGCTTAGGCAATACACTCCTTTTGCATACATAACAATGTGTTTCTAATAATATTTGATTTCCTCATTCTGTTGCAAAACAAAGCAGTGGTGAGTATGTCAGCCCACACACTTGTTGTAAGTGGGTTTCTCCTGCCTTTTTGTAAATCCGTCCCCCCTGTCCCCCCTCCCCCTCCCTCACCTCCCCCTCCCTTACCCTTACCCCCACCACCCCGCGCCGGATCTATTCCGGACCCCCCTTTCTCTTTGAAGGCCAGTCTTCCTACCCGTGTTAGACAGGCACCCCTTAGCACTCACTCAACATGCTGGTCGGCCGATCATTGATTCGGCCCCAGCAGCTTTGTCAGCTGTTTCTGGTGACACCGGAGCAGTGGACCTCGTACACTACATAGGCCCCGCCCCTAGCAGGCCCTTCTCCCACTATACACACCCCCGGCGAGATCCACAGATATTGGACAAGACCAGGGCACATAGACATGTACACACCCCCTAACCCGATTTTGCATTGGACTTAGCTGCCTGCTAACTCACGCCCCAACAACGCGTCACACGCTTGAATTCATTCTGCTCCTTCCGCGCTTGGATATCGAGGCTCCTAAACACACCTCTCACCCGTTCTGGCATTGGATTTAGGCGCCTGTTCAGTCACGCCCCTAACTACGTGTCACACTAGGGCAGATTGTGCAGAGTAGAATTTTGATTGAGCTGAACTTTCTTTTATAAGGGAAATTGAAATTGTGCTTTAAATTGTGGCAATTGTTTTTAAATTGTTTTTATTTGATCTTAGCCTGATGCATTCTCAAGTACCTGTAGGCTCTCACGGGTGAAACTAGGATTTATAAACACCACCGTGCACTCGTTAAGCACGGACCTCGCATCGCGAGGAGGTAACACCATTAACTTCTTAAGAACTACAACTCCCTTGTTAGTTGTAGTTCCGTCGCGCTTCTAAAGACACGTCATGCGCGTTAGCAGTGGCGCATCGGAGTCAGTTTGGCCAGGTTCACCACGGAAGCTAGGAATTAGCACTATTTCGTACTTTGCTGTGTGAGTGTTCTACTTCTTCCTTCCCTCCTAATATGGGTATAAAGGAGGCCCTGGAGGCCATACAACAAGCTAGAGATCGTATGGATGCCCTAAGTTTAGAATACGCATCTAGGATTAAAACCATCCCCACCTCCCAGGCACCTAAAAATTTGGTAAACACACCCCCTTCATGCCAGCTCCTCCCTAAAGTCCCTAATGTGCAAATTAACCTCCTATGCAATGATCCAATTCCTTCAAACCACAGCCCCGCCT
Source organism: Ambystoma mexicanum (assembly GCF_040938575.1). Taxonomy (NCBI): domain Eukaryota; kingdom Metazoa; phylum Chordata; class Amphibia; order Caudata; family Ambystomatidae; genus Ambystoma; species Ambystoma mexicanum. The sequence goes on along the minus strand of NC_090921.1, from coordinate 650,229,729 downwards.
CCTCCATGAACATATTAGCTCCCCCTGATTCAATATTAGAGGTGCGCTATCTATCGGAAATCAACATGAACCTCGAACGGCCTATGATCAACATGGTCCAGCCTTGTGTGAATCCCCTTAGTGGGTCGACCTGTTCTCTTAAATGTATGTTGCTAAATACAAGATCTCTTGTAAAACATGCCACTCAGGTAGCTACCATGATTCAGGATTTAGACTTGGACATATGCGCCCTAGCCGAAACCTGGGGACATGAAGCAGCAGACCCCATATTGGAATTGGCTACTCCAGTAGGATATCATATCATCAGAAAGGATAGGACTTTGAGCAGGGGAGCGGGTGTTGCCCTTATTGTCAAATCTAATTTCAGAATTTGGGAATGTAAGATTGATTCTATACAGGGCTCGGAACACTTGAGGGTGAAACTATTTATTGATGCAGAAACTACCCTGAATGTTTTGGTATCATACAGAGCTCCTTCAATTGATCCTACTTTTGCAGCGTCCCTTAAAAGTTTACTATTATCTTTCCTTAAACCTAAAACCAAATTACTTCTGCTGGGTGATTTTAATTTATGGTTGGGCTGTGCTACTGACGCTTTAGCCAAAAATACGGAAAATATTCTTGACTCCCTTGATATGTCGCAACATATTCGAGCCCCGACTCACATTAAGGGACATACTCTTGATTGGGTTTCCACTTTAAATTTCAATCTGGCCAATCAAGAGGTGCTTGCATGCCCTTGGTCTCATCATTCCTGTATTCATTTTTTAATCCAGACAGATTATTATGAAAAGAGAGTTTCTCTCCCTAAACTATCTATTAGGATTTGAAACCGCAGGAAGCTAAACCTTACACACCTTGCGGAATGGGCTTCATCCCTTAACAATCATATCACCAGCATGGACAATCTAGATGAAATGTCCACTACTCTTTTTGAGGCGATGGGCTCAATTACAGAGAAATTGGCACCACAAAAAAACAAATCAATACCCACGGAGGTACGCAATGCATGGTTCAACAAATAACATCAAATACTTAAATCTAAGAAACCCAATCTTCTAAATACTTGGCAAAAAATAAAAACCTCATGGATCTTGATGCTTATAAAAAAGCAGCTAAAGTCTATAAATCAGCTATTTATTTAGCTAAGAAAGAGTCCTTTGATACCAGAATTATAGAGGCTAAATCGGACAGTCGGGAATTGTTCAAAATCTTAAAAGAACAGGCACAAGCACCTAGACCTACTCAAGTTTACTTTATTAAGGATGAGGCATGGTGTACGGAGATTCAATCTGCCTTATCCAATAAACTTGAGAAAATTAGAGAGGTGATTGAGCTGAAGAAACTCGATTTACCGATACAGGCTTTAGAGAGTAGTCCCTGCCCCCTAACAAAAAATTGGAGGGTCAAGCCACATTCAGCTTCCAGCCTATTTCAGAGCAAGAATTGGCCAAGGTGATCTCCAAGCTAAAACGTATGAGCTGCAAAGGAGAGCCCTGCTCCTCTCTTATAATTAAAGAGTGCTCTCCTGTCCTCATTCCAGCCTTGACCAAGTTTGTTAATGCTTCTCTTATAGCAAATGAAGTCCCAGGCAATATAAAAAAGGCGTGGATCACTCAATTGCTGAAAAACACCAATCTCTGCCCCCTCACTGCTTCTAATTATAGGCCTATTACTAACACTCCTTTTTTGTTGAAGATCTTGGATAGAGTTGCCTATAATCAGATCGCCACTTTTTTGGAGCAAAACGAGGTCTAGCATAAATATCAATCAGGGTTCCGCCTGAATCATGGTACGGAGACGGCCTTGTTAGCCCTCAAATCCCATCTCCTTCAAAGGATGGATGGAGGTCACATCTCACTCCTCATGATTCTGGATCACCAGGCTAAAGAGGAATACCAGCTTCTCTGATAAAGCGACAAACTGGGTCATCTCCTTTCTGAAGGACAGACAAAAGAGATTGGTCAGTGACACTGCTGAAGCAAAACCGACAGTGCTCACATATGGTGTCCCGCAAGGAGCCTGTGTGTCGCCTTGCTTTTATAATATATTCATGATCCCCTTTTTCCAGATGTTGGAGAAAGAGGGGATCATATTTGCAAACTATGCGGATGACACTCAATGTGTCATCCCCATAACTGGATCCCATGTGGAAGATGAATGCAGAATTAATGAAATTCATAAGAAAATTCAGGACTGGATTGTGTTGAATGGCTTAGCCATTAATTGCTCCAAAACAGAGCTTCTACTTATTGGCTCAGAGTCCAAACTAGAGAAGTTAGGACCCAGCTACAAGTCATTCCGTATAGATAGCTGCCACATCGAGGTTATGAGCAAAGTGAAAACTCTCTGCATTTATCTTGATAAAAACCTGAACATGAATGCCCAAGTGAACAGTCTAGTTTCTTCGGCCTCATAACTCCTTAAGTTGTTTCATTGCCTTAGACCTTTTATTTCAGAAACAAACTCCGAAACACTGGCAAGAGCTATAATTGGATCAAAGAATCACTATTGTTGTAGTCTCCTTGTTGGGTTGCCGCTTTCGGAAGTTCATCGGTTACAGGTTATACAGAATGGGGCAGTTAGAGTAGTGAAAGGTCTATCTAGAAGAGACCATGTGTCAGAAGCCCGGCGAAGTTCACACTGGTTACCTGTGCAGGCCAGGGTTGTGTTTAGGCTTCTCCTTATTACACACAAATGTGTACATGGAGTCATGCCCATCTACCTGATAGATTTAGTCATGGTAAAAAACAACATTAGATCCCTTCGATCAGATGATTCTAACACCCTGGCCATGCCACGTCTGAAAACAAAAAAATCCAGGGACTCAGCATTCTTTTCGGCAGCCCCTCTCAAGTGGAACTCTCTTGCACCTATACTGAGGACCACCTCATCTACGGAAATTTTTAAGAAGGGGCTGAAAACCGCACTTTTCGCATAAAATGTTTCCGCCTTACGCCTGATCCTGTCATTGTACGACTTTCATTTTTGAGCTAATCCGCGGATTTGGCTCTGTTTTTATCCTTGTTTTGTTTGATTGTTTCACGTTTCACAGCGCCCTTAAGTCTTAGGGTACCTGGCTGCGCTATACAAATTTTAAACATAAACACAAACATAAACATAAACACGCGGAAGGAGCTTCCATCCATTCCGCTCCTTCCGTGTTCGGACATCGAGGCCCCTGAACACAGCCCATGTCGGCTCAGCCCGCACATCTCGGTAAGGGACCCTTTTCCTTCAGGACAGCATTTTTGCTTTACATTTACTCCGCCGCCTGTCACAACCAGCGTTCTTCTATTCTGTACACAGAAGCAGCGCCGCGGCATACATCTATGACCACACCCGTGTGGATATCATGCTTCTGTTGACTACACCAAGGTAGGATGCTCTTTCCCCACTTTTGGCATTTTTTCCAGAGCCCCGTTTCTCCAGTGACACAATTGGCACTATTCACCCCGTGGAGGTTTTGTCCACCACAAGAGCCGTTTCACAGCACTCTCCCTCACTGCCCCCTCCTTTCCCCTTCCTTCTCTCCTCTTCCCTCCCTCCCCCCGCACTTCTCCCACCCCGGTGTTCTGGGCTAAGGGTTCTACAGATTTTATTCTAGCCACTACTAGGTGGCCATTCTCCGAAAATTAAACAAAGAGCACATGCACCTTTTTTATAGCAAAACAGCCACTGAGACATGATTGGGAATGTTCTGGAATAGTATGTTATGCAACATTGCGATTAGAGGTTATTCATGTCCCCTTTTGCAATGTTTCATTATGTTTCCCAATACAGGATTCTGTGTAGCCTGTTTATGCTGTGTATGCTGTCCTATTCACGAGTACAGCAAGAGATTTGGTCACTATTTGAAGCAATCCCACGTCCTGAAGAAGATGGTTCTCAACTGCTTATAACCATTGAAACCGGTCGACCTGACCTGTTGTGGCTCCTCCACAACACTCTATGATATCTCCAAGACAAATAGGGGATACCAAGATAACAAAGACCACAACCCAGCAGCGAATGGGTTCCCAGCACCTCCAGTGCAGAAAAAAGTGACATTGTTTTTAGAATGATTTTTATTGAAATCATATTTTTTGACCATTATATATATATATATTTTGTCCAACCTAGACAACCGCCCACATGAAAAGGATTTTGAGACATTTGGGCTAATAAAGCATGTACTTGGAAATAAATCCCAATGCCCTTACAACATTCATGTTAGGTATAAAGTGCTTGAGTCATTGTTATGAGATATACTTTCCGTCTCTAAGCAACTTAGACCTGTTGGGTGGTTGCCGTCAGTCAGAGCATTCCCTGATCTAGCGTCCATGTTGGACTTCCCAAACCTCACCATTTATTTAGGGCAACTATATTGCCAATCCAAATTTTTTTCCCCCGTTTAACCGTCCTTTGTGTACCACTATACCCCTACAGTTAGGGATGACAATTTTTTCCCTGGCTTAAGCAAGCCACAATTTGCCCTGTTGGTATTTCCTGACGACAAGACTGAACTTCTAATACTAGAAACCTCGGACAACCTCAAAAAACCTAACAACGATTACTCCTCTTTCAGCATTGATGGCAACTCTATCAAGGTTGTAAAGGAAGTAAAAACTCTTGGATTCTACCTCGACTCTACTCTAACCATGAGCAAATAAGTCAATTCCTTAGCATCCACATCAGCATATACATGCAAATTAATCAGGGCCTGCAGACCTTATCTATCCTCAACCAGCTGCATCATCTTAGCAAATGCCCTCATACTTTCAAGATTGGAGTACTGCAATGCCATCTACTTGGGGGCTAACAAGTACATCTTAAACAAGATCCAAACTCTACAAAATAATGCCCTAAGAACAGCACTAAATATCCCAAATAAAGATCACATATCTGTGTTTAGAAGACAAAACCACTGGCTGACAATCAAGGACAGAATCCTGCTAAAACAACTTCCCTGACCCACAAATGCCTGAATAATGATGCACCACGGTCCCTCTCTGACCGGACAGTGAAGAAAACAACCACTCGCCGACTCGGTCATCCAAACGTGGCCACTAAGGGGCGAAAAAGGGCCATTTCTCTAATGGGAACTAGCCCACTCACACTGAAGCAGCTATTTCCCATCTGTGAAATGGCCCTAACAACCAATGGTCCGTTTCTCGGATGGGAACTAGTATCAACCTATTTATTGCCTGCAGCAAATTGCCACTTCCTGGGCTCCGTACTGTGCAAGCGTGAACATCGCTCATGCTGATTGGTCCATGTGACAGAGCTCCGAGCCTCAGTTAACCGTGTCCTTGCCAGGACTGCAGTGTCTCACCTCCTTTCTCCCATTATCACCCCCCACCTTGTGGCATAGCTGCTGCGTGTCCCAACAATTTTAATTTTATTTAGAGTGAAGGGTCCCAATTTTTTAAAAAAAGACACTATCAAAACTGCAGCAGTGTGTAATTACATATTTCCGTGGACTAGCACTCACTTTGCTTGGAGCCGTTACGTCAGGCTTCAAGGCACCTAATGCAAGTAGAGACATTGCCCAGCCTTGAGGCAGTAATACTTAATGAACTTTTGTTGAACAAAGTCGGAGCTTCCACCTACAGCTGTCTGTAACTTGCATCATTTCACTTCCTGGTAGGTGACAATAAGGGGTGCTATGGATGAACAGGTAGCGGCCAACAGAGAATAGTAACCCTGCAACATAAGCTTTTTCAAATATAATATGAACAAGTGCCTTGAGGGGCAAGTGGAGCGGCTGTGGGCACTAAAATATGTCCCTGAATTCTAGAATGTATGTTTTCACAGGAACTGGCCTTAAGTGAAAAGGCCATTGAAAGTGTTGGCTCACAGAAATCCGAAGTTCAAGGAAGGAGGAGGACTAGCTGGAATTCACAGGGTAACTCCATATGAACAGCAAAGGTGCCTGCGTTTTTAAAATAGATTTGGGAATTTGTAAGCTACTGGTGAGTAGTTGTGAGCAGAGCATTGTCTGGCGACTGCCAGGCTGAGAATGAAGAACAAGGAAGGCTAGTGTAGGTGTGCCGGAGGAGGAGTTGTGAGTCCAACTTGCTTTTGTGCCACAGTGGGACTGATGTAGGATGCTCTTGGTCTTCACGTGTTCCAAGAGCTGTTGATAGATATATTTCATAAGGAGTTTCATTTGTTGGTGGAATTTATCCAACCCCGCCTTCTGTATTTGTTGTGGAAATCTTTTGGAGGGACTTGCTATATGCTGATTGAAACCCTTGTGGAATGGTTTCTTGATCAGTACCGGAGGGTCCAGAAGAAGCAGGCTAGCAGGGGCAAAGGCAAAATCCTAACGTGGGTATGTTTCTCTGGTCAAAGTGGGCCACTCTTTTGGGCAATATGGGCCCATTTGATGAGCTACTTCACTATGTGGCTAATAGTTTTGCCCAGTGTTGCTGAATAAATATTCTTTAAAATACACAATTTGCATCACATTTTATCAAAAAACTCCCCCTTGGGTACCACTCAAAACAGGCTGTCATGAAAGGAACGCATAGCCATTTGCATCGATGGGCCTCTTTTTTATTGGTGCCTGAGACAATTTGATGGCCCAGTCCGACCCTACAGGCTAGGGTTTGTTGGGTGATGGCTTGTAGATATCCTCTTGCGATCTGGCTTTGTTGCTCAAACTGACTCAAATTCATGGTTAGTGAATGGATGATTGCCTTCAGGGCACAGTAGTGTATTGGTTTGACAGCGAGGTTAGCTCCCTACTGATCCTGTATCATTATTATTAGGATTATTATTCTGGTATTTATTGAGCGCGGACATAGGTGTAGAAGCAACAGAACACTTTACAGGGATATACAACAATACAGATACACAACTGAGCGCTTTTCAGAGGCAATACCAGAACAGATGGTGATAGGATACAAAACACCTGTATTATTTGTTTTTTATTTATTTGTTTTGGTTAATATAAACCTTTACAAAATTAACATTCTTTTAGAACAACGCCATTAAAAACCTTACTACACATTATACATTATTTCAAACGTCAACAATTGATTTAAAACACATATAGTGATACAAATACAATTACAAATGCTTATACATCAATATATACAGTATCCATAGAACAAATACAATTCCATAGTACAATTCTGATTCAATTCAAAAGTCCATTTTCTGTAACAGAAGCATCAAATACTAAAATAAATTACATACCACAGATACAAATCTCCTTTCTGTCAGATTTAGTGCAACTGATTTGCTATGCAAGATATCCCACCATAAATGATCCAGACAGACCCGCTCAGGGTTGGTCACATATTTTTTTAAATAATTAATTCAGTGCCACTCAATCAGCAAATGTGATAGGATTTCCTTGGGGTCTACTACATTGCAAAAGTGACAGATTGTAGTAGCGTCTCTCGCTTCCCCTCTTACCGATAAGATCTGTCTTGTCGGGAGAACATTCAGTCGAAAAAGCATGACATTTTGGCACATTTGTTTGTTGCGGAAGCGTTTTAAATAGGGCCCGGCATAACCCAATAATTTTCGGGACGAGATACTATGTGAGTAGAGTTGCAAGCCAATAACTGCATCATTAGTAATGGCCCAATCATTATGTTGTAACTGCCTTTTCACTTTATCTGGATAGTGCAGAAGTGTATCAAGTGCCACCCCGACTTCTTCAACAATAGTAGACATTCTTCATGCAGCTTAAACTCAAAACCCTCCTTTGCCACACCATCCCTAACACCCTTTACTCAATAGCATATATAGGAATTCATTCGAGCTCACATATAATTTCTGATAAAAAGACATTCTTCTCCACTCCACCAAACTTTGAATGGTCTTTCTAAAGCACCTCTTTCTAAATCTGCCTTCTTCTACTCTCCGCCCTTTGCAACTCATCCAGAACAGGACTGCAAGACTTGTCTGTGGCCTCAAGCCCAGGGATCGTATCGCTCCAGGACTGAAATCTCTGCACTCGCTCCCAGTGGCTTTGAGGATTAAGTTCAAAACCCTCTGCATTGTCCACAAGGCCTTCTGGGGCCTGGGGCCTCAATACCTTCAACCATCTCTTCCTAAATAATCTTCCTTCTCGAGCTCTTCACTCATCCGCCTCCAACTCCCTCATGGTCAGTCGCTTCTCCAATCAACGAGTTAGTGGTAGATCTCTTTCTTCGGCTGGGGTTTTCCTCTGGAACAGCCTCCCTGCCTCCCTGAAACTTGAGGAGAACCATCTCCAGTTCCAGAAGCACCTCAAAACCTTCCTTTTTGCTTCTGCTTTCTCTCCTCCTCTCCCCTGCTGAACTCCTGGCTGAAACCGAAACTGCACTGGTCACCGGGCTACCATCTGATCTCGGGCCAAGGTCCCCTCCCCCACCAGTTGCACACCTGCGCTGCCTCTCTGGCAACCCCCGAAGTTGGGGACTGTTTTCTGTAGCCCTACAATCTCCTACCAGCACTTGACACCTGATGTCTGTACTTACCTTTGCACTTGCCACCAGCTGGCCGCACTTTTTACTTATTGCTTTTATTTATTCTATTTATTTTTTACTGTCAGTCCCATGTACTGCACTGCCCCTTCCCCTCCCCCCCTGCATTTTCCCCCAGCCCCCGCACTTGTCAATGTCACCTGGCCTAATAAGATCGTTGTCTCTGTCTTCCATCTGTTCCTTCTCCCTTGCCTCGTCGCCCCTTGAAACACTTGTGTATAGGTACATTATAAATGCCATATCATATCATATCATTGTAAGCATAGTTAATATCTGATTTCAGATTGTGACACACATTTGGGCAGGCAATACAAAACAGACCACCAAATCAGAGCTTCATATTTGTATATTTCACTTACTGCCCATGAAGGGAACAGTTCTAGATCATAACACATGCGAGGAATGATTTTAGAGTAATAGAGACTTAGGGTCATAGAGAATGTGCCATATGTCTTATCTATTTTTTTAGTCTGTGCTACTTGTTAGATTGCTTTGTCCCACAAATAATTTCGATAAAAATAATTTTTAGGCGATGTAATAATAGATAATGCTCGATTTCACGGTCAGTATTATGTGTTTATTGTCCAGGTGGTTACTCATCTGTTCCACTTTCTTTCTTAGTGAAGTGGGCTGCATAGGATTGTAAACCTGGCATCAGCAAGCAAAGCACCGAAGAAGGTGAATGTGTCCGTAAACAAAGGGTTGCAGGATGACTGGATAGTTAAAGGTAAAGTAATGAGTCAGTGGGCCTCATTACAACTGTTGCAGTAAGGGAACAACGGTGCCGGTAGCTCTAGCTGCGCTGTTGTTGCCATGCCGCAACATTACGAGTTTGCTTGCGGGTACCGCTCTGGATGCCTGGTCAGACCAGGCATGCAGAGCGGCACCCGCGAGCAGACCAGGATGGTAGCAACGGTACCGTTATGAACGGTACCGCTGCTACCATCCGGCCCATTCCTATTGAGCCCTATGGGGGCTCAAATGGGAATAGGGACATACTGCAAGGTCGGAATGGCCCGGTAAATCCCCTTTTGCGGGACCAGGACCTGGACCCGGACCCGAGTTTGGGGGCAGCCATGCCCTTATTAAGGGCATGGCTGCTCCCAAACTCGTAATGTGGCCCAGTGTGTGTCATGTCAAAGTGCACCAGCACGGATTTGCATGCTTGAATGTATAGGGTAGTCGTCATGTAAGAGTGGGATTTCTCCTCCTCTCCTCAAGTGGGTTTAAACAGCCCAATCTTGTAATATGGTAGGGTGGTCTCATGGAGGAGCACAGCGATGTCATCTGTCAGGCAGGTCACTGTGATACAGAGGTTGGTATTGCTATCCAGGAGCACGTTAAAAGGGTCTGTGTTGTGCTTAGATATGGATTGATCATTGGTCAGAAGGTAGCGTCTCTGATGGTTGCATGTGGCTCAGTCAAATGGTTTGCTTTAGGATCTTGCAATGTTCTGTTTGGCCTGTGTTGGCTTCTGTCCATTTAGTGCATGCCTTATGTGTTGTTCTAGCCCATTTCCATCTGTGCTCATTCTGCTCTGTATGAAAAGGCAAGTGTGGAGGGTTTTGTTCTTCTAAATGCATCAGGTATTCTTTTTAGGGTTTTAGTCACTCTCCTGGTGCTGGTATCCAATGGTAGAGGATGCCGTGATGATAGGTTGGCCGTGTGAGCCGTGTAATTTTATAAAAATGGTTACTATAAGTGAGGTAACACTTCCTGTCGCTTCTGCACTTCAGGAAGTAGCTCAAGACCCTCCTCTTCAAGGAATGGCTCCTGCTAAGCACCTAGATTCACATCCCTTCCACTCCCCATCTAACCCGAGACTTGGGTATTCTGCAAATTGCCTGACTTCCACCTACCCCATTCTTAGAACCCCACTTCTTTGTATTGAGCCCTTGCGATCGGCTTCCCTAACCATATAGTTCCTCCTATAACTTGCAATGAATTCAATGTTTCCTGAAGCTCAGCCCGCTGTCACAAAAACCCTAAAAATTATAGAGGGGTCTTGTCGATGATTGGAGAACCCCTGCAATTTCAAGCAGCTGTGCAACATTGGCTGGAATCTGCTGGTGGATGTACTCCAATAAAATGCTGATATATCAGAATTATTGTCTGTCAGTGGTGAGTGCCCTTATCTTGAAATGTACATTGTGGGTCGTTTGGAAAGGGCAGAGTGCCTGAAGGAGCACATACTCTAGTTGATTGATTTGCTGTGGTCTCAGATTCGTTCCAATGGGTGTTCTCTAATTCCTTGCATAGTTGGCTTGGTGGAGGCGCTTCCTGGAGCTTAGTAAAGTCTCAGTTACTGCTGTCTTTGCACTGGTTCCTAGTAATGACAGTGTGGGCTGCACATGTGATAGAGCAGAGGGTCATATCTGTGGACGTCTTATGAAAATCCAGAAATATTGGGACATGGTGGTCCATTTCTGAGTAGGTCAGTCCAGTTGAGTCTGTGTGTAGGTGCACAGGAACAGAGGGTATGAGCCCAACTAACAAACGGGAGAGTGCACAGTCAGGTGTAAGTAGAGAGGCAATGCGTTATTGGAAGTGATGGATGGCATGGCTTAGGAAGGTTGTAATTGATCCAGATTAGTGTGGCCTAAAAGCAAGCTTGATGACACCTGTGAAGTGGAGCCGGCCAATCAGGAGGCTTGGGACGCAGGCATGAATCCACAATCACCACCTGCATTCACTCCTGACCTCCAGTGCCGCTGCCCCAAGTTGTCAATTTTTTTTTTTATTCCCTCTCTCTGCGGCCCTTCGGCCTCATCTCGTGAACCCGAGCCAGTTCCGGGAAACCCCCAAACTTTCCTTTGCTGCCTCCTCATCCAGTCTCTCTGTCCACGTCCCCTCACCATCCCTGCCATGGAAATAGGAAAGGGATGTACTCCCTATTATAGATTTCCATGAGGGCGGCCTTCTTTGTTGCATCTTTTTATGGGAAACCGGGCTTGTAAAATATGTGCAATGCCCATTTGCCATAAAATATACTTGAAAGGTGTTTGCACCTCTGAAGGATCCGTGGGTTGTGAATAGGACTCACCCATACACTTGGGTGGAAGACAGGGCTGATAACAGCATCGAGCCCTCCGGAGGCCTGTGTGTATTTGTATTTGTATTTTGTTTATTTATAAAGCGCAACCAGGCCCAGGGGCATACGGGCGCGTACGTTTTTTGATCATGTTACATAAGAGTACAGTTACATTAGCAAGCAGTAGGCAACAGTTACAATAGTTGTGGTTACAAATAAATACATACATTGGTATTACAGGTACAAGCATACATGTTGCAATTAAGGCGGTGGGCCTAAGGTGAGACAGATAGTAATATTATTTACAATATGTACAGTGGGTAGGCAGTAAAACTAAGCTCTAGGATGGTAAGCTGTCAATGTGTCCAGTTCATGAAGCTAACGTTTGGTGTTGCGTTTAAATAGGTTGAAGGAGGTTACCGACCTGATTGGAACAGCTAGTGTGTTCCATAGCTTTGAGGCTTGTACAGGGAAACTAACTCCTCCCGAGTTATGGAGTTTGAATCTTGGTATAGACATAGTGTTAACTTGAGCTGTTCTAAGTGGTCTTGTAGATGAGTGTGGGGTAAGTAGGTTAGAGATATAGGATGGTGCGAGGTTAGCCCTTGCTTTGTGGGTAAGGGCAAGAACTTTGAGGGATATTCTGTGCTCTATTGGGAGCCAATGCAAATTACGTCTAGTCTCAGAGATATGCGACTTCTTAGGGATGTTGAGGGCTGCCCTACTGGCGTTATTTTGAGTTACTTGTAGTTTGTGAATATTTTTGCGGCTAGTGCCTAAGTAGAGGGCATTACAATAATCTACTTTGGACAAGACTAACGTTCTAGCAAGAGTAATGCAGTTAGGAGTGGAGATAAACGGCCTACATGCGGTAATAAGTTTACATGTGCACGCGGTTGAAGACGCTACTGCATTTGTTTGTTTGGTGAAGGATAATGTGGCATCGAGGTAGATACCAAGGGTTTTAGTATTATTAGAGACAGGGATGGGGTTACCATCAATAGTGAACGATTTGAAAGCAGTATTTAGTTTTTTAGTTTAGCGTGAGTACCAAGGATAATCAACTCAGTTTTTTCGTCATTGAGACAAAGTCCATGGTGTGCCATCCACACTTGTATTACTGCGTATATTTCATTGAGGGTTTTGCTATCAGTTTCATAGTCGCCAGAGATAAGAATGAGTATCTGGGTGTCATCCGCATAATTAGTATACGTGACACCCAGATAGTCAAGGATATCGAAGAGGGGCTTCGTAAATACATTATAGAGCGTTGGGGACATGGAGGAGCCTTGCGAGACACCACACGGGACTGGTGAGGGTTCAGCCGAGTCAGTAGGAGAAAAGACCCTCATGGTTCTGTTAGCCAAGAAGCAGCTGATCCAGGCAGTGGCTGCGTCGGAAAAGTGAGCTGCAGATTTCAGGTGGTGGCAAAGCATTTGGTGGTTGACCAAGTCAAAAGCTGCTGACAGATCAAGCAATAAGAGCAGTGCTAGTTTGCCATTGTCTTTTAAAATTTGAATCTGAGTAGTGAGATCTATTAGGGCAGTTTTCGTGCCATGTCTAGGTCGGAAGCCGGATTGCCTTAGTCCCAGAAGATTGTTTGTTTCTAGATAAGCCCGTATTTGCAGGGTTCTACGTTATTTTGCCGCAGGATTTTTCGTCGCAGGACTTTTCATCGCCTTTTTTTATCGAAAAAAACTCGTTTTTTTTTTTTTTTGGGTGGTTACCACCTCCAAACCCCCTTTTTTTGTTTTATTATTCCCTTTCACCCACAAATATTTATTTGATTTTTAACCCCCCCCCAAAAAAAAAACCAATGATTTTTTTGATAAAAAAACAGCGATGTAAAGTCATGCGACGAAAAATCCCACGGCAAAAGAACGGGATACCATTTGCATGTAGGCTGCTCTATCTAGTATCTTTAGTAAGAAGGGTACAGTTGTTATCGGCCTATAGTTAGACGGGTTGGTTGGGTCAAGAGTGGGTTTTTTGATTATTGGAATGACCCAGGCGTCTTTTAAGTTATCAGGCACTACTCCCGTGTTGAAGGAGGCATTGATAAGGTTAGTAATGAATGGTGCCAGTTCATGAGCTGCTGCTTTGATAATCGGAACAGGAAAAGCGTTGCCTTGGCAATTCGATGGTTTAAGTTTCCTAATGATGTTTTCTACTTCCCAAATTGACAGGGGTGAGAAACTAAATGGCAGGTTGGCTCAAAGGTAGGTGACTTGTTAGGAAGTTGTTTGTGATCAGGGTCAGCGAGTAACAGGTCTTTTTTCGCATTGATTTTAGATTGTAAACGGGCTATTTTAACTATAAGTGCCTTCTGGATGTTGCAGCACCATAGTGCATTTGTGACACATTTATCAATAGGGGCAATCAGGGATTCTAATTCTTTTAGAATCTTAAAAAGTTCTTTTGTGTTAGATTCTGCTTGTTCAATCCTTTTGTTATAGGTGGCTTTTTTGGCAAGTATAATAGCTTGTTTATAGCTAGAAGTTGCTAGAATTAGTTCTTTTTTATTATTTACTTAAGGGCACTTTTTCCAATGTGCTTCTGCAGTTCTCTTAGTTTTACGTAGTTCTCTAAGATGTGGCGTGAACCATGTATTCAGGTGATGTGGTTTAGGTTTCCACAATTTTAGGGGGGGCGATGGTATTCAAGGCTTTCAGTATTGCCTGATTGTAAATGTCTACTAAAACTGTGGGGTTGGAGATGGCCATGTTGTCAAGAAGGGGAAGTAATAGCGGTAGGAATTTATCTGGTGTAATGTCTTTCTTATTTCTAGTGCGGGTGGCTGGAGCGATGATAGGAGCAGGGTGTTGTGTGTTGGCTTTGATGGAGAAGGTTATTTTATGATGAACCGACCAAATACATGGATCATTGGATAGAAGATCGATTGAGCAGTTAAGGTTGGTGAGCCAGTCCAATGTTCTTCCTTTGATATGTGTGCGCTCATGAATAATATGGGTATGACCCAAGTCTGATAGGGCGTTAGCTAGATCACGGGCATTATTATTTGTGGGGTCATTAAAACCAAGGTTGAAGTCCCCTAGTAGGATAGTTTGTGAATTAGGTTTAGTGTCAGTGGATACAAGGGATACAATATCCTCTATGAATAAGGAAATGGGTCCTGGTGGGCGATAGATAAGGTGCACTGTTGCTGTGTGGTTAGGTGATAGTGGCAGTTTGATGGACAAGGATTCGGCACAGAGATTCGGCACAGGCTCATAGGCTGACCTCCGCCCAGCCCTTCCCCGATGCGGGGGTGATCACTGTACTCAGCAGGCATTCAGACACACAGACAGGGACATCATTTAGGGGGTCTCAGTGGTCGCACTTGCGACCCCTGAGTTTTCCCTTGCTGCCCCTGTGGTCTCCCTGGCTACCTCTAAAAAATGAAAATAAAAATAAATCATTTTTGTGGTTGTTTATTTTAACAAATTAAAGCTGCTGGGTTGCAGCCAATGCCGTCTGGCTATTTGAGCTATTTGCCTTTCCGGAATTCCATACAATAATTGCTAGACTCATTAAAGGTTTATTTCAGGCAAACCTCAGGGGTGAGTCCCTATTTAGTCTGTTGTTAAACACTTCAAATTCACAATGCAAACAAAATCCTCCAAAAGTCATTTAGAGTACAATAAGCATCCATTTTGCTTTTCACAAGTTGCAGTTATAGCATGTTTTTTCCTGCTGATGCACATGGTGATCCATTCTTGTATGAAATGTATATCACGTTACAGTGATATTGAAGCCATGTTTTTCAAAGTTTACTTGGAAACAATGCTATGTGATGCACTTCCTGTTTAGTAAATGGGCAAATGGTTGTGTTCCATCGCTTCCTGTGAAGTCACGTCAGGGTGGGTTGAATGACATCCCTTCCTGTGATGTCATCAGAGGTCAAGGGTCATGTGATGTCACTTCCGCTACCCCCGGCATTTTGGTGAAATTACGTCCCTGCACACACATGGGTCCACAGTCAAGTTGCAAACCTAATACGAGGGAAACATGAGCAGAATTAGAATGCAAGCATCAAGAGGCAAATCTATCAGCGCAATCAAGGTGCAGACTCAGGCAAGTGTCAAGGGGTTCCTATTGATGCAGTAGTCAAGCTCAGTGGTACAGCAATGGGGGTGGAAGTGCCCCTGTGGGGCAAAACTAAAAAGGATACTCACAAAGACAATAAGTACGATGTATGTGGAATACCGTACCAGCAGAGGGTGGATGCAATTGGAACAAAGGACACATTGGAAAACTAAGAATAAAATAGCCCTCAGGAAGTTCTTCTGATAACAGCAGGAGGGATATGTTCCATGTTTGTACATAATATTTATTCTGAATTGTTGTCTGCAACGTATGAATAATCAGGTTGCTGATGTTTGTCAGATGGGCCATTTTCATGTGAAAGTGTTACAAAAAGTGCTCCCTATGATTTCGGCCCCCCTTCGCCCGCCGTAGTAGCAGCCATGGTGTTATCCAGGTTAGGCTGCTGTAATTCCCTCTATCTGGCACAGCCTAAGGGGCTGATCTGGCGGTTGCAGCGCCTACAAAATCTAGCGGCCCGTGTTTCTACGAATACGCCCTACGGGGCTCATATCTCACTGGTCCTCCGTTCCCTTCATTGGCTCCCAGTCGCCCAACGCATCAGGTTTAATGCATTATGTATTGTGTATCGGGCACTACATGACTCGCGGCGTGGAATTCCTCACAGCCAAGTTTACTTGCTACTGTCCCGGGCGCTGTCGTGTACCTTCTTTTTGGCATGTGCGGATTGGCGGTCATCCCTTTTTCGTAGCAGCTGCTAAGCTCTGGAATGAGTTTCCACTAGATATGAAGAAATTGTCCAATCATTCGGCCTTCAGGAAGGCCAACAAGACTTATCTGTTCTAGCTGCTTTTTAGCCAGAGGTGTGCCTTGCTCTCTAGCGCAAAGATACCTTGGGTGAATGTGCGCTTAAGAAGTTCTCTTAACATAACATAACAGCGTTCCTCCAAGCACCATGTACTGCATGACAAGAAGATCGAGAATGCTGAAAGTTTGCATGCCACTCGCCAGGCTTTTAAAATGAGCCTTAGGATATGCTCTTAAGAGATGGACGCACTAATGTACATGTGTCCTCTACTTAGCTACCTCGCAGTTTCATCTACAACTGCGTGGAACTTCCATCATTTCTCATATCTTGGAGTAGACACTAAACAGGATCCTTTTGGTGAAACAATTCTTGGAGCTTGAATGTACCCTGGGACTGTGCCAGGGTACTGGTTTACATTTTACACAACACTTAGCAGCCTGTTTATGTTCATTGCCTATTAACCGCTCTTGAATAACACATGCAGTATAATCTAGAACGGTGCGCAAGGTCCATCATTTCTCATATCTTGGAGGAGATGCTAAACAGCAGCCTTTTTGATAACACAATTCTTGGCGATTAAATGTACCCTGAGACGGTGCCCAGGCATTGGTTAACATTTTAAATAAATACTTAGCAACAGGCTTTTGTTTAAAAAAAAAAAAACAAGCTTTTAGTTGAGGCAATAAATAATGGACGTTTTCCAGAGTTTGCCAAGAGCTGTACAAGTGCATAGTTATATGTACTTAAACAAACAACCTCTAGCAAAGGCATTAGGTCTGGCCTTGTGTATATGTTGTGCTATTTATAGATAGGTAAACTAGTGGCTTAATCTGTGGGTTGGAACGCGTTTTAGTGCGTTAGTGATGTGGGGATTTTTAGATCTTTGATGTGTATATCCATGCTTGACTGAGTGCTTACAGTGTATGCATTGCTGGAATGTTTCCCACAAACACGCCCGAGTGCATGTGGGTATGCAACATTGGCCCACACGAGGAAATGACCGAATCCAGTCATGTGCACCAATAAATACATGCAATCGTCATGGCCAACAGCCTGCACCAATAGAGGAAAAGGGACTGCAAACAGAGAAACACAAAATCCCTGGGAACACCTGACTCTCATCAAGGCCTTTCTGTACGCCTCCACGAGTACACCAGGAAACAAATCACCCCTTCAGAATCCATATAGCTTCAGATGGAGGAAATACCCAACCACACCAAGGTTTCAGGTGCAGACACATACACAATCTATGCACTACCAAACGACCAAAAAGGCCATGCAACCAAGAACAGTGGCATATTGGCGCATCCAACCCTTTAATCGATCAATGAAATGTCAGGATGAGATACCAAAAGTAATTACACAGTATGCCACCAGAAGGGTGTTGCCCACGCACTAGTGGCATAACGACAACATAAAGCATGGCCACACCTCATGCAACGCCCTACACCTGCATACTATACAGCCAGAGCATGAACGGACACACAACACATGCAGATTTGCCCAGACAAGAAGATCACACACCCACATCCCCCCTTGCATGCACCAGGGTCATGCCAACATCTGTAAAGGCACTTCCCATGAAACGCAATCAGGTCCTCACACTCATCCGGATACTAAATACACTGGTCATCAAGCTGGAAATACACATCTTTCTGCAAACTGCAGTCTCACTGGATACAACGATGCCATACTTCAGCGGGTATTAAAGGAAGTCTCATAGGGCATGCTATGAGTAAAATAACACAGATACTGCCATATCCCTCTCAAGCCATCAGGGAAAGCCTGGCCAGACCGGAGTTCACAGAAACAATGTCACATAACACATCAACAGTAACATCCAAACCAAGCCAATATTACACCCAAGCCATGCGCTACTGGATCTCAGAAGGGCATGTACAGCAACATCACCAACTCAAGAGGGAACACCCCAGTGCTTTCCTATACGTGACAGCTTGCCTTGTGGCCACATCTGGACAAGCTTCCAAGGAGTACATGGAGCAGCAGCTTGAGCGCACCGAGACGCGCAGACTTACCCACAACGGGACGCCCACACTCGCACAGCCTAACATCAATCAATTCGGACCCAGGGGCACACCTTGACGTTTAGGGCAAAAATTGTCAGACTCATCACGGCCCCAGTGCCAACCCCATCCAGGGAGGACTGATTTTACACCAACTGCAGTACCAGCGTGGCAAGCCACACTGGTTACTTAGCAACGAGACGCAACGGCACAACGACACATGTGCAACATCTATGCTGCCCATGGCAACGAGACACTGCCGTGTCATCCAAAGGACATGCATGTACACAGTGGTGGAGCCTGTTACTTCAAACCTATGCCGGCTATCACGAGGATGCGTTCACAGAGGCACACCAAGTAAGTGCGGAAATGTTGAAAAAGATATAGATCCATGGCAATGACCACACAGGCCATAGAACTGACACACAGGCTCTCTGTTTGATCTCTTCACCGCTTCACACAATTATGAAGTGGGAAGACAGCATAAAAAGGGAGCGTTAATAAGCACAACAGATGAAAGTCTCCATTGGATTCCGTACCTCGGGTACATCAAGAATCAGGTAAGACAATGTGCAGGGGGTCATAAGGGCCACGGTCCAATATTTGATGTTTATATGTTTAAATAGTGGACTAGCTCCACGAACGAAAATCCCCCAACATCACATTCACCTTTATTCCTTTAGAATAGAAGCAAAGCAGCCACGGCTGCAGCGCACAATGGAGGCAAGAGACCGTCAAAATACTCAACTGTCCCGCAGAACCTTGATTTGCCCAACAGTAAGTCACCATAGGACTCAAGAAATAACCCAACAGCAGGGTAAGATATTTGTGTTAAGATAGATACAAACAACGCACCTTGACACACTGCAAACAGAGGGCAATCCAAACACACTCATGTTTAACAGGTGATCAGCAAGAGGCTAGAAGAACAAAGCCTACATTACAAGTGAAGCACAGGAGGACGCATGTGCAGAGCAGGGTTAGTACAGTAGTGGTTAGGTCGCCAAGAGGCAGACACTCTGACTCATTGGCCATTTTAGTCTTTCTAGTTTTTAAGGATTTTATCAACACAATACCTTTACACACACATGCGGTTGCTTTCCATAGTCCCCACACAAGTCCTGAGGAAGGTGGCGCAATAAAAGATCAGCCGAAATGTCACCTATGGAGGAGGAAAATTAATTGTGTAGAAAGTGTACTAACACAAGACGTAGACCTGGTTGCAAATGAATTGTGTCATCTCACAAACTGCCTGATTCATGGAATTATTTACGTGAAAAACGCAGATTTGCGTGACTTTCTGCCCGAAAATCCCTATATTTCAAACAGGGATTTTCGGGCAGAAAGGCGGGCAAATCTGTGTTTTTCACACAAATAATTCCATGAATCAGGCTGAAAGTGTTTTAGGAAATATTTGCTGTAGAAACAGCATTTAGCATTCACGCCAGGATTTATACAAATCTATAATTGTTAATACAGCCCTACTGGTTTAGAAAATGAAAAATACCAGGGGGTGCATGCGGAAAGCAATATGTTTATGAAAATGAATGTGAAATATGTGGAATTGCACTAAATAATTGATGCAAATAAAAGAAAAATAAATAAAAATGAATGTGAAATATGTGGAATTGCACTAAATAATTGATGCAAATAATAGCAAATAAATAGCGATAAATTGAATATGATTGGCTACTAGCAATGAGTCCCAAGAATTTACTTTAGCATTTGATGCAGTAAACATTGATAAAAAGTAAGAGGAATAAAGAAGAAAAATGCTGGGTACAATTGTGTAATTATCCAAATTCTACTAGAGCCATCCTCAGTGCTTCAGTGAGATCAGCATTTAGGATCGCATGTAAACCATCACAATCACCAGTAATGCACTGCACTTGCCACAAAATATACAAAGTGAAACCATGGCTCAAGATCACCTCTCCAAACCAGAATTGCCTGCAGAAATGAAGAGACGCCAAAATGCATTGTTGAAGATAGCACGCCATTGTAGCAGAACCTCTGAGGAGGCTGAGCAGCAGAGCCCTTTGTGGAAAGGACATCGATGGAGGGTTACAACCTCACTAGCTGCCATTATAGACACCCAGCAAAAACGACTGTCAGCGGATCCAATTGTAATGCTGACATGCTTAGCAATCCTGGGAAAGGGTGGACTTCAGTTAAACCAAGTATGTAATGTCTCTACCTTTTTTAAAGTTTTACAGGGTGAGAGGTATTGTACATATCTGCATTAGCATGAATGTATACATGCTGATTCTTGGAATGTCACTGACATCATGTGAGGTCTGGGGGGAAACTGGGTCAGGAACATTTTAATGAGCCCTTTGATTACTCTACTGCCTATTACTCTACACAGCCAATGCTAACTGCCATCTTTACCAAGTGCCCCATTGCCATGGCCTTGTGAGCCCTATGTTCTAATGTGCATGCCCTAACTCAGAATTATTTATCACCTAATACATAGAAATGCTAGCCTCCACAATTCTCACCTCTGATGTTTCCATTTTGGCATATAGAAGTGTTTTTTAGAGTGCTTCTCTCCTAGGAAAGGCGGCATTAGCAGACCGTAGTTGCCACGTAGTACGCAGGCTTGAATGCCAGAACCGCGTGTGAATTAAAGAAGTAGCTTGCACAGCACAACACAAATGTATCACTATTTGTCTTCCATCTGATTATGCGTCCCTAAGCATGATAATGCAGACTCTGCCTAAGACCTATACGCTGAAGCACTCTTCTTTCACCTGAAACATTCTTGGTTAATGATACCAAGCCATGTCTGAGACCTCCCTCTCCATTGAAATACATGGATGCTCTCTCATATAAAACCTGCTGTGTGGAGGAAAAGGGGGTTGATGTGTCAAGTCTAATTTGTCATTGGGTTGTTGTTTTGTCATTAAAGTCATTCACCAATACACTTGAAAAATCTGTGGTTATTTTTCAACGCCAAGATTGGTGACTGTGATGTCGGATTCCCGCTGTCTTTTGGCCAAACTTAGGGGTTTCCATGAATAGCACAGTGAACCAGGACTGGATTGCCCCTCATTTCGCGTCAATAGCACAGGATTATTGTGAAAGTTGTGCCCCATGTTTAACGCAAAAGGTTAGGTGAGCGGTCAGAGCATAGCTGTATGCACGTCCAGTACCAGAGGGACCCTTCTTAAACATGCAGACAGATTTCATGCAGCTCCCCTCATCCATGACATTCTCGTATTGCCTCGTAATTGTTGATGTGTTTTTGGGGTGGGTTGAAGCCTATCCCTGCAGGAGAGTGGATACAGTCACAGTTGCAAAGAATTGCTTGCAGAAGTCATATCCCGATTTGGGTTTCCCCTTGTTATAGACAGTGACCAAAGTACCCACTTTACCCGCCAGATTGTTAAAGAAGTGGGGAAGGCACTAGGAAACTCACAGCAGTTTCACTGCGCTTGCCACACCCAGTCGAGCGGATTTGTAAAATGCTGCAACGGCGACCTCAAGCTGAGGCTGTCCAAAGTGTTTCAGGAAACAGATCTGAAAAGGTCACACGCACTGCCCCCAGCTCTGTTTTCCATGAGACATAACACACAGTGCAAGCATGATCTTTCTGCCCATGAAATCCTTGCAAGTCGTCCCATGAGAGTAAGAACTGCACCCACTGCAGCCCCACACCTCCTGAATTTGCACCTAGAAAATGAAATTATACTTACGTATATTCGCACATGGTCTAAACTGCTTGCTCTCTTCATGCCCAGGTCAAGCTATCCTACTGGAAACAGCGACTGAGCCCTGCCACCCTCTGGAGCCTGGCGACTGGATCCTTGTGACTGTTCACCAGCAGAAGTCTGCACTCCAGTTCACTTGATGTGGAACGCACCATACAATGTTGACAAAGCATTGAAGGGTTTCCAGTTTCATATCTTGGGTACATGCTGCCCACTGCCACAAAGTCACCTGAGTCTGCCAAAAACACTGCCTCCAACCGCCCGTGCCAGCTCGACTCAGCACCGTGGGCCTTCCACAAGCAGCATCAGAGACAGAGACCACTGCTCCATGTGCATCAGTACTCCCATGTACTTAACCAAGAACCCCAACTTCATATTGTATTCACCCTTGTGTGGTCACTGCAGGAGCTGCTGCTCAAACTCCTGCAGCAGGCGACCGAAGCACCGTAGGGTCAACTCTTTTTCAGGTTCCACTTCTTGCCTACCACCTCTGGTGCCTGAACCCACTGGATCTTTCAACTCCTCCCCGGGAAGATATATGCCCTGTGATCACGCAGGGGTCCACCCAAGGGCCACTAACCCAGGGTCGAGGACCAGTCGGCATGCCTCCTTACCCCTGGATCTGACGACACAACTAAATTAATCCTCCTGATGTAATAGTACAGTGGAACAAACTGAAAGCTTCAACCACTGATATGCCAGTGTCTGCTAGATTTGGACCCTTGTTCTGGTATCTTAGATATTTCTAGCTTAAACTTTTAGTTGGGAGTACACAGGTGCGGCCATGAATACTGAACTGTGGAACCTTTTGTTCAGCACCCAGTCGAGGTTGGAACTCTATTTGAACAATGACATTTGGCCTGGTGACAAACTACAATTGGTGGGTCTTGATCGGAATGGATTTTTGCGGACTGAAATGCACACCCAAGTCCCAGATTAACTGAATTCTATCCCTACCACACACTTTGATAGTACGTCAGATTCCCTGGATTTTTGACATTTGAGGCTCAGCCCCTGATACACCCCATATCTGGTTATTTGACTACTGTTGTTGTAATTGTTGGTTCGTTGGTTCAGTACAATCTCACTATGATTGCTGCTTTTCAAGCTACATGCCATGAACACAATGGCCCCTCTGCTCACCGTTGGGTACACAGTGAGAATACATATCTGCACCTCACCAACAGAATGCCTGCATCTTCAATGTCACTGATTGCTGGGTAGGTGCACATCTACTTCATGACTTCTCCTCCTAGTTCCTCTTAGCCTCTATTCCCTTCAACTGGGGGATGTATGCCATAATCCCAAGCTTGTCATCCAATTCCTAAGCCCCAGACCCTGTAGCAATTCACATTCCCAGATGGGGCTTTCTGGTCCTACGAATGTCCCCACCAGAGACCAGGTACGCAGGAGGCCAGCAGCACTTTACCTTTCATTTCAGGCTACTGGCCTTGTATGTTATGTCAACCGGGTACACTATTCATGCGAATCAACAAGTGTCACTATTACCTTTCCACCAACTCCAATGTAGTCATCAATAATGTCACATTTGCCTTTGATCCTAATTTTTCCTTTGCCCAATCCAGGTACACCACTTATTCCGTGACCTTTTTCATCTGTGCGGACAAGACTTTTCCCTGGTTGCCCAATAATTGTGGAGGAAGCTGTTTCATGGGATATGTCCTACCAGCTGTCAGGCACACCCACACTCTCTCAAACAGCCCTGCCCAAAAAGAATGGGCTACATTATACCAGATGTTGGGGGCACAGTGAATCGGGACTGCCTGACCCGACTTTCATGTCTGATTGAAGATATTTACAAATGCCACTGCATCCTCCTTGACACTACTGTCCCGGGAGCACGTAGCCATCTGAACAATGGTGCTATCGTGAAGAGCGAGTGCGGCACTTTCATGACTTGTTATGCTAGCCCACATATCGGACATTGTCTCACACATCAGGAGTACAGTAGTTCTTGGATACTGAGCATTCTGGGACCACCTTCATCTGCCAGATCCTATTCATAATTTTAGTACTGATCCTGAGCTTGTCCTGTCTTGTGATGAGTTGCACATTTCTCTACTATCGCGCCTGCGCCCATTGCTTATGTGTTTTACTGTCAGAGGAAGTGAAATACTATGACTTGCCAGAATGTAATATCTGTTCTCTGAACAATGTAATGGATGAGAGTGGAGTGAAGGTCTCATGGGAGGGAATTGTGGAGAAAATCATTGGGTTATGAACATTGTAATAAGACTTTTGATTACTTTGTTGCCTATAAAAATGCACAGCCAATGCTAATTGCCATGTTTAACAAGTGCCTTATTGTCGTTGCATTGTGAGCCCTATGTTCTGATGCACATGTCCGAACTCAGAAGGCTTTATCACCTAATACCTCGAGATACTAGCTTCCACATTTCTCTCTTCTGGCACATTTCCCTTTTGGAATATTGAAGCATGTTTTAGAGTGCTGCTTTCCTAGGCAAGCTGGCTTTAACAGACCATAGTTCCCATATAGTAAGCACACTTGCATGCCTATAAACGTGTGTATATTTTTGTATTTGTATTTATTGATTTATTAAGCGCCTTATGCCAAAGCGCTGTACAATTGAACAACATAATACATAAACAAACAACAATATAATACATAAACAAACAAATATTGTGGAAGTAGATTGCACAGCACAACCCAAATATATCACTTTTTTGCATTTCATCCTGATTTTGCTTTCCTGCGTTATGTTATGTTATTGTGCATTTGTATAGCGCCTTTGATACCATTGGTATGATCTCAAAGCTCTGTGGGTGGAACACCCTTGGGGACCGTAGTCCAGGTCAGTAGAGAGAGTAAGGTAGTATATAGTGCCTGGGTGCTCTCAATATATGTGCAGTCAGTGCGGTTTGTGGGGTGAGTAGCTGCATTCTAATGCTAGATTTGTGCAGTGGTTGTGTGAGATCAGTAGAATGTGTGCAGCAAGGCCGTTGACCTTGGTGTCTGTATTCTGGCATGCTGGAGCTTGTGTGTGAGATTATGTGTGCAGCTAGGCTGATTTTCTGGTTGGGTATAGCTGCATTCTAAAGACTGTTAAGGTGTTCATGTAAGTGGGCATGTATGTGTACAGCTAGGCCAAATTGGTCGAGGGGTATAGCTGCATTCTATTGTTTGTTGGTGTAGAGGAGAGAGTGAGCGTATCAGTATTTGTGAGTGTCTGTGCAGATTGGTGCGGGACCTCAATTCCTGATTATCTTCCAGAGACTGCTGAGCTCACTGTATCTATCCTGGGTGTTTGGTTCTCCGAGAGAGATTCCCTTTCTGCTGCAGAGTTTGTTCGGATAAACAGGTTTCAGGGTGTGTCCCCGGGTTTAGAGTGTTCTTGAATCCAGTGACTGGTTAGAGTGTTGATGAGAAATGGCCACACCTCAGTGTCACTTGCAGGAGCTGGCCTTGCCAGATTCCTCGCCTGCTTAAGAGCGTATTCCCTAGAGGCGGAACAGAGTAAGTCCGTTTCTGAAGCTCGGTTATAGTGCTAGTGGCCCGATTTCCAGGTCCCTGGTAATTTTTTATAGTGGGTAGATGTGTATTCCTTAGATCGTTTATGGTTTAAGTTGTGGAATTATATTGCATCATTGTCCCTTCCGAGTGCCCATCTGATTGGAGGGCATAGTGCATATCCTCAAGAGACAACAAGAGAGTCCTATCAAGCATGGATGATACTGCACCCCAGGTGAGGGAATTCATGGCATCATTTCCTAGGCGTGTCAGGGTAAACTAACTTCATCAGAGACCGCATTGTGTACCCAGTGGATGACATGTTCTGACCCAGTCATAATGTTTGGACATAAGTGGTATTGGGCTCTGTGATTGTGGTTATGCCCTTTAATTCCCAGATAGGTAAAGATTGACCCCTGTTAACAAGGGCAGGGACAATCCTATTGGTTAAACAAAGGTACTATGGTGCTCTGCGATTGTAGTTCTGCGCAATCATTTGTAGATGGTAGGATTGACAGAGGTTGAGATCTCCGGGTCTGATAACGTAGTGCATACTCGTAGGAAGATATGGTTAAGCTCAGTTGTGGCGGAGAACATAAGTGCTGTTAGTGCTCTGGTTTGGAATTAGGATATGAGTTTCCAGGTAGATAGATACAGATAGACATCACCAGGTCTTGAGCATGGTGCATGTCCGGAGCATGTCCGGTCGGGCACTGTGAGCAGGCCCGGCCAAACCATAGGAACCTAAGTGCTGTTATGTCCTTGGTTTGGAGGCAAGGGCATTAAGATTGTAGCATGGTTAGGGTGGCATGGTTAGCTTATTTGCACGAGGGAACAGCTAGAGCATTGTTACTGAGCCATCAGATTCCTAGCGTTAAAACAGACCGATCCCTTGCTGCCTTATCTTGCTCTCCGCATTACACACCTACATAGTGCTCTCAGTCTCCCTATATTCTCTAACTGCTATTCTATCTCCTATCCTATCCCTCTCTCTAAGTCTGGTAGGAAGAAGCTCAAAAGGGACATACATGGTCTTCAATCTAGGCCTCACTATTGCTGATACCTACACCACTGCTTTCTCCAGACAGACCCTCACATCATCTTTCTCTTTCTCTCTCCAGGCCTCCTGGCCCTCTTCCGCTCCTCCAAGACCATCATTAATGTCTGTCTGAAAGGCACCTTCTTGGTCCAAGGCCCTCAGCCCAATCTACTCCTTTTCAATAGAAGCTTCCTGCATCTTATCAACTTATTTCCTTCTCCTTCTACCCCTGACTACACCTCTCTGGCTCCTCCACCACCTTCCTCTTCTGCCACCTCTCTGGCACTCTCCTTTGCATCTCTGGATGCTGTGCCTCCTTCTTCCTCCTTCACCTCTCTGGCACCCTCTTCCTCCTCTCTGAATACTGCCATCTCTCTCTCCCTCTTCTGCCAACCCTCGGGCACCTCTAATAACTCTGCAAGGCGTACCTCATGCCTGTACCCCTCCACGGAAGTCTGTCAAATGTGGCAATCTGCTCCACATCGCTACCCTTAACTCTCGCTCTGCTGTCAGACACTCCTCTGACATCTGCCGGGTGCTCAAAGAATTTGATCTGGATATCCTCGGTCTCACCGAGACATGGTTCATGGTCAGTTCTGTCAGGAGTTTCGACACTCTCCTCCCTGACAGCTCCAAGATCCTCTCTGAACCCAGAACCACCCGTCCAGGAGGTGGCATACCCCTGATCTTCCCAGAGTGGACCCCTGCTTCTGTCATTCCTACAAAGGCCTACTCCTCCTTTGAATGCCTGGTCTGCAGGCTCTCTATCGCTCCTGGATTCTCTCTTACTTTGGCCCCTTGGCCAGGTCACCCTCTTCTTCTCTGACTGGGCCGACGTACCCTCCTGCCTCCTTGCCTGAATCTCTCAACTTCTCATCCTCAGAGACCTCAACATCCACTTGGATGCCTCTAGCCCTCTGACTCTCTCTCTCTCTTTCTCTCTCTCTCTCTCTCTCTCTCTCTCTCTCTCTCTCTCACTAACTCTCTCTCTCTCTCTCTCTCTTCTTCCCTCTGGCCCGACACACTCTGCTGGGCACACCATAGATGTTCATATCTCCTCAGACATCCCCCTCTATAACCCTCTAACCACTCTTCTCTCCTGGGCTGACCACTTTCTCCTCTCCTCTCACCTGTCGCTCTCTGTCCCCCAGGTGATGCCAACCCCAGCACTGCCACCCACCTTCTCAGTCATCCGGCCCATGAAACGTGTGTTAATGGAGGCTTTCACTGTTAATTTCTCTCCTCCTCCTTCACCTGCGGCTGAATCACACTCTGACACAGCCCTCTCCAACCTCCATATCTCAATCTCTAACACTCTTGATGCCCTTGCCCCTGTCATGAGGATCCGTCTGAAGCCCACATCCAAGTGCAATTCTTGGTATGATTCCGACAATGCCATCCTTAAACACAAGTGTAGGGTGGCTGAGAGAAAGTGGAGGGCATCAAACTCACCCTCCAACAAACTGGCATGCCCCCTGCTCCAAAGGCAATTTAGACTCTCTTTCCTGTCGAACAAGAGACCGTATGTCCAAGCCCATGTCTCTGCGGCCTCTAACAACTTGGCAGAACTTTTCAAAATCTATAAGGAGCGGGCCAATCCTGGCTTCTCCCTTTTCCAGTAAAACTCAGGACATCCTGTACACTCGCTCCTCTTCCTCTCCCTCTACCACTCCCGGCCCCCCTATGGCTGTCTCCCCTCCTCCTTTCTCCCCCTTCCCCGTGTTCACTCCAATGTTTCTAAATAAGTTTGATCTATGAAACTCTCATCAAAGCAGGTGCTCCCCTGCTCCTCCTGTACCATCAAGGACCACAAAGACACCCTCGCTGCAGCCTTGGTTGATTTCTGCAATCACTCTTTTGCCACTGGAACCTTCCCTCCCCCCCTAAAGCACTCCCTTGTGCACCCCCTCCTCAAGAAGCCCTCTGCCGATCCTTCCTCTCTGGCAAATGTCCACCCGATCTCTATCACTCCTTTCCTGGGCAAACTCCTGGAAAAGCTGGCCATCTCCCAGCTTACTCTCCATATTGAATCTGTTGGTTGTCTCCATGACCACCAGTCTGGCTTTAGAGCAGCCAGAAGCATGGAAACTGCTCTCCTGAACACCTGTGGAGACCTGCTCTCTAATCTCGACTCTAACCTTCCTTCTATCCTCATTCTCCTTGATCCACCCTCTGCTTTCAATATGGTCAACCATGCCATCCTGATCATTTGTCTCCATGACAACTTGGTCATCACTTGTCATGCCCTAGCATGGTTGACCTCCTTTCTCTCCGATCAACCCTCCCAAGTTCAACTTGGATAATTTCTCTCCCCCACCTTTCTCGCTACTTGTGGTATTCCCCAGGGTTCTAACCTCTCACCATGGCTCTTCAACCACTACTTGGCTCCTCTAGCCCACTTCATCTCTTCCCTCTGCTCTAACTTCCAGTGTAATGCGGATGACACTCAGCTCTCCTTCAGGTTCCCCTCAGCCTCCTCTGATCTTTTGCTCATTCCTGACTGTCTATCCGTGATTCAGGAATGGTGTGTCTCCAACGTTCTCTGCCTTAATGTCTTTAAGACTGAGATCCTTCTCATTGGGACCGCTGCTCCTGCTTCCCCTCTTGCACTCTGGATGCCCAACCTGGGCCCTCCACCCGCACCTTCCCGTGAGGCAAAGAACCTTGGTGTCATCTTCGACTCCACCCTCTCCTTCTCTCCTTACATATCTGACATATCTAAGAAGTCACACTACCAGCTGCACCTCCTCAGAGGTATTCTTTCTTTTCTCACTTTTATCCAGAAGCTCACTGTCTCGAGAGCCCTGGTTCTCTCTGGCTGGACTACTGCCACAGCCTCAATCTAAATCTACCTGCATCTACTCTTTGCAACTAATCCAGAACAGGACTGCAAGACTTGTGCTTGGCCTCAAGCCCATAGATCGTATCTCTCCAGCCCTGAAATCTCTCCACTGGCTCCCGGTGGCTGAAAGGATCAAGTTCAAGACACTCTGCATCTTCCACAAGGCTTTCTGGGGACACAGAAACCACACTACATCCCACTCGCTCTTCCTAAGCATATTCCTTCTCGAGCCCTCTGCTTATCCACCTTCAACTCTCAGAAGGTACGATGCTTCTACAGGCAGGGAGTGGGAGGTAGATCTCTGATCCTCTGGAACAGCCGCCTTGCCTCTCTCAAATGTAAGCAGGACCACCTAAGGTTCCGGAAGCAACTCAAGACCTTTCTTTTCGCTTCTGCTTTCTCTCTTCCCTGCTGATGCTCCTGTCTGCTGTGCTTACTGGTTACCTGGCCACCCACTGAACCTCACGGGCACCAGGCTCCTGCACGATGTGCGACCAGTAGCCCCTTGCACTGCCTCCAGGCCTCCGACCCACTTCGGGACTGTATCTGCAACCCTCAGTCCCCTGCCTCTCTGCACTTACTTGAGCCACCACTCTGGCAGCACTTACTGCGTCTTACCACTGTACCTCCCCCCAGCACTTCTCCTCTTTCCTCCCCCTAGCACTTGCATGATCTGAATGACACAAGGCATGGTCAGATCATTTGTTTTGTCTTCCCGCTGTCTACCCTTCCTTGTCTTGTCGCGCCTAGAAACATTGTGTACAAGCATTTTATAGATGACTTATATCATAACCCTAGAGCCGGCTTCCATGTCCCAGCTGTTCTTACATTCCCATGCTGATTTGGTTCCAACAAAATTATGGCCATTGGCAGTCTGTCGAATGGCCCAAAGTGGTCCCTTCCATGATTTATGGAAAGAGGCAGGTTGTCAGTGCTTTCTGGACAAAAAAAAAGTGCCTGGTTGAGTAGGCGGACCCGCCAATCCTGGCTGAATTGAAGGCAGGAACCACTAGGAGGAGGGCCGTGCATGACCTTAGAGTGTGGGTTAGGAGGCAAGGCATAATCTTTTCTTGAAGGTCTATGGGGCCGGCTTTGTGCACTGCTCGGTTAGTAATGCACTGGATTGTGAGAAAGCAGCCTCTGCCTAAGACTTGTATGCTGAGACATTGTTCTTTCACCTGAAACATTGTTGCTTAATGTTACCAAGCCATGTCTGAGAACTCCCTCTCCATTGAAATACAGCTGTGCTCTCTCATAAAGAAACCTGCTGTGTGGAGGAGAAGAGGGCTTTAGCATCCAGCCTCATTTGTTGTTGGGTTGTTGTATTTTCCTGTGTGTATTGGCTTTGCTGACTGCCATTAAAGTCGTTCACCAATCCACTGGAAGAATCTCTGGTTGTTTTTCCACGACAGGGTGTTAGACCATGGAATATTGATACTGTATGAGGGCTTGAATGATTGTTCGATGAATGTCATTTAAGAGAGCTGGGTGCGTCTCAGGAATCTGGTGGGTGCCCATTGTGCCTCTTCTCTGACCTTATATGCACTCGAACTAGAACTCAGCAATAGGCGTACCTTACAAGTAACTGAAGATCTCAAATCACAAGACTGGGACTTTCATTACAACACTCACTTTTTGATTCTAGATGCGATGGAGAAATATGTGTAACTTCTCATTTCTTTTCAGGTGGTCATTTTTTTCTAATGCATCATACATGTGTGCATATAGTATAGGTTGCAAGTGTCTGGTGTGAGTGTTCTTGATCTGCAGGTGATCTGCCACAATTGAAATCAGTTCTGATTGTCTACTATCTCTCAGGCTGATCCACCACAGCAAAGGAGGGAGGCATAGTCCCCTATTCCAACCGTCTCAATCACGGGGGCGGGGGGGTTCCCATTCAAAAGCTTCTCTGGAGTCACTTTCAATAAACAATGCGCCACAACATAGCCCAGATTGCCTAAGACAATTTCGGGAGGAAGGGTCGCCAGTATAGATGGAAGGAGGGGATATCCTCATCCCTGCCTAGTCATATCAAAGAGAGCAGAACAATCTTTACATCTGTTTTTACATATTAAAGGCATGCCCGTGGATGATTTTAGAAAGCAAATTGGTAAGGGAAATTGGTGTATTTGCAAATAATTGCAAATTAAAGTTGACCAATTTCAGTCTCATAAATTAGAGTTCTTATCTGAAATGTTTTGAAGTTCACAGGAGTGGAATTGGTGACACAGAGATAGTTACTTAAAGAATATTTTTAAATGCTGTGAGAACAAGACATCACATTTTGTGTTGAGAATGCACCTCTCTGATAACATTTGAACCTCAACACGATTTACTCCCCTGTTATTGACATCAGGTCATGTGCCCTTCTATGTTGCACATTTGTCTCAATATAAGAACACAGAAGACACAGAAGCCATACAGTGATTGGTCCTGCAGTTAGATTTGCTTTATTATGTCACCAAAATAAGTGACTACTTTCGCATTCTTCACAGTACACACTTCAGAATTCTGAAGAATTACAGAACATCACTCTTTGTGACATGCAGACTCCAGAATATTTCTTATGCAGCATTCTACTCTAACAGAGTGGAGACTACAGACCTGCACAGTGCTGTCTAGCCTTTACTCCCAGGTAATATGCTTGATGAAGAAGGCATAGATGTGGCCGCCGTCGTTCTTGACAATGGATCTGGGAAGTGTAAAGCCGGAGTGGCTGGAGAAAAGGCCCCAAGGTCTGTCATTTCCACCATCATAGGGCGGCCAAGAGTCAGGTCTGCCATGTTGGGAGCCGGCCACAGGGAATATTATATTGGAGAAGAAGCCCAAGCCAAGAGGGGTGTTTTGTCCCTGCATTACCCTATGGAGCATGGGATTGTCACCAACTGGAATGACATGGAGAAAATCTGGAGGCATCTGTATGAGCGAGAGCTGAAGATAAAACCTGGAAGCAGGCCAGTGCTGCTCACCGAGGCTCCGCTGAACCCACGCCAGAACAGGGAAAAGATGGCGGAGATGATGTTTGAACGCTTTGATGTGCCTGCCATCTATGTGGCTCTGCAGGCCATGCTGGCCCTCTATGCGTCCGGGCACACTACTGGAATCGTCTTGGACAGTGGAGATGGCGTGACCCACTCTGTGCCTCTCTTCGAAGGGCACTGTTTGACACACAGTGTTTCTCGGCTGGATTTCGCTGGAAGGGACATTACAATGTACTTCTCACGGCTTTTGATGGAAAGTGGGTTTACTTTCCAGGGCTCGGCGGAGAGAGAAATTGTGAGAAACATCAAAGAAACTCTATGCTACATTGCCATGGACCCGAAGAAAGAAATGAAGAAAAAGCGAAAAGATCTCCTTCAAGTGTATTACCTTCCTGATGGCAACTGCATTCATATTGGGAGCCCACTCTTCCAAGCCCCAGAGGCTCTATTCAAGCCCATTGTCGCTGGCATCACTGACCCGGGCATTCATCATATGGTCCTTGCCAGCATCATGAAGTGTGACAGAGACATTCACAAACACCTCTTGGGCAATGTGGTCCTTGCAGGTGGGTCGACCCTCTTCCACGGCATTGACCGCAGGCTGCTGAAGGAAATGCAACAGCAAGTGGCGGATGGAGTAGCGATACGCATCACCGCCCCGCCAGAGCGCCTCCACTCCAGCTGGATTGGTGCTTCCATCCTGGCTTCGTTACCCTCCTTTTCTCAAATGTGGGTGTCTGCAGATGAATACAAAGAGGGTGGACCGGCTGCAGTTCATAGAAAGTGTTTCTGAAGGGATATACAGAAGACCCAAATTACCTTAGTGCCCTGACCTCGCCACACCAGATAATAAATTCCCTTAATCCGCCTCTGGGTTCCCTGATCATCTATAATGATGTTTGAAAACAGGCAATCACATTAATATGTTAAATGAGATATGTATTGGTTTGGTTGAAAAATGTCTTTGACATGAGATAAAGGGTTACAAATAAAGCCAGGTCTGGTTGAACTTTATGTTGCTCATTTGACGAGTGTTTACTTTTCAAAAGGGGATCGTACAACTTGAACAGTTTTAGTTGATGTCTTGAGTTTTCATCTGTTAAATCGACAATTGATCATTATGGACTGGTTTCATAAGCACCCCACTCGGATCAGCGAATGTCCTATGGGCAACACTAAAATGTCTATGGGTTTTGGGATAACAGATGGTATCAAAAGGAATGCACTCACCTGTTTATGTGAAACAACATTAATTTTATGCATGGGTGCCGAGCTCAAACTCAGCAGCACAATGTTATAGGTAGCACGTGGGGTAAATGTTTAAGGATATTTCAGTTTGTTCAAAGATCTATGTATTGTAGTTACGGTAGTAACTTACCAAGACAGCCAGGGCGTGGGAGTCACTTGGTTCATCACTGAGTACGTGAAAAAGAGACAGTGAAAAAGTGAGCGAATCAGTAATTTTTTGAGCCAATCTGTGAGTGAACAAGTGATTTATTTAGTGAATGTGTGAGTGAGTGAGTGAGTGAGTGAGTGAGTGAGTGAGTGAGAGTCAGTGAGTGAGTGATGGACAGACTGCATGTTAATTAGTGAGTAAGTGAGTCAGTGACTGTGTAGATAAGGAGCGACTGTGCTGGCCAATAAGTTAAACAGTACTTTAGTAAATGAGTGTGTGTAAATGGGTTAGTGTGTCAGTGAATGAGAGAATGCGTGAATGAGTGATGATGCAAATCGGTGCATGTCTGAATGATGAAGTGAGTGAATAAGTGAGGACATTTGTAAATAATTGAGTGATTGTGTGAATAAGGGGGCTTGTGGGTGCAGGTGAGTGGGTTAATGAGTGTGTGATTTATGAAGATAACGAATGCATAGTGAAGAGAGCCTTAATGAAAATGAGAGCGGACATGCGTGAGTGTAACGATTGAACCACGGGTTTCCAGAATGCCAATACAACATGGCGGGATTTGAGCATCAAGTTAACACAGTATTGACTACGGAGTGGGTGAACAAGTTTAAGGATTCTATGGAGTGGAGCAAGGCGTGAAGAGTGGACAATTGTGTTTTATGCCAGGCGATTGGGTAAGGATTAAGAAAGGAGTCATGCCATGTCAAGGAGGTTCCCCATTTTCAGATCCCATGAGGATAAGAGAAGTGTTTGCTAATGTTGTAAGAATTGAAGATTGGTCCATTTGGAATGCAGACAGGCTGAGCAAATGGAATGGGGAAGGTGTGTGTGGAAGTGTGCAGAGAGAGTAGAGTGGGTGCAGGTGTCGGTTGGCTGATGATGATGGAGTAGTGGGTATTGAGTCAGAGATGGCCTAAAAGATAGTCACAATAGTGTGGGTGTTTGATGCCAGGGAAGAAAGGGGCGTGGTTGGAATAAGGGGAAGAAATAAGGGTCCCCCTTGCGTGGTCTAAAGATTATTTGATGATTTGGAATCATAGATAGACTGTAATCTGTTACGGATTTATCAATTGCATTTTACAGTTTCATGCATTGCAAATTTTATGGGGTTGGTTAATGGTTGACATCAAGTTCAATTAGTGTTTATCAGAAACAAATATATTTCATTTTAGGGTTTTGCTGGTCCTGTAAGGTTTGGTGGGAGGGGATGTGTAGTGATTTGAGC
Source organism: Ambystoma mexicanum (assembly GCF_040938575.1). Lineage (NCBI taxonomy): Eukaryota > Metazoa > Chordata > Amphibia > Caudata > Ambystomatidae > Ambystoma > Ambystoma mexicanum. The sequence goes on along the minus strand of NC_090921.1, from coordinate 650,194,662 downwards.
ATCTAGTTGAGGGCTTCAGAATGTTGGGACTTGGAATGTGAGGGCGGAATGAGAGCTGATGAAGGAGCACCGGTGGAGGAAGGAGCGTGGAGGAGGCCGCTGATTCTGATTAAATAGACAACCAGTGCTTACCTCTACGTTTGGCCTTGGTCCCTCTGTTGGAGTGGGCGGTACTGCACAAAAGTAAATGTTTTTACATGCCAGCCCAACAAAGTGGGAGGGGTAGCCAGGGAGAAAGAAAAGTAACAGTTCAGATGGCTGTATAACAACTAAACGTAAACACCTTTGAATGGCCTGCGCAGGGAGCAGACCGGTTGGTTCAAGCTATATTGCCAACAACCGAGTTTCTTTTCCTTTACATGTGCTTTATTATTGAACTTCTCTGGCAATACCACCAATGACTATCATGCTCCAGCAAGATGACATGTATTAATTAGTCATTGACTTGGCTGATGAACAAACATAGCGATAAACGGCATGGCTGTTGGGAAGTGGGCTACTGGGAAATTCCCCCCAAATACCCCTATGAAGAAGCGAGGGTGGTCCTATTGCAAGTGTCTATGACAATGAAAATCCAATGGAATGTAACTGGAAAAGAATGGCAGTGCATCCATCTACGGTCTATTGCATACATCAGGGACATAATTAACCCTGCCATTAAACTATTAGTTTAGTGGTAATGTCAGCTTCATTTAAAGAAAGTGTGACAGAATAAAGTAGCACCCAAAATCTGGCAGGTCAGAGTTTAAAAATAAAGTTTATATTAGGACAACATTACTGAAAGCCTTTGGGAAGCAATAGGAAGCAGTATATCCCCATCTGTTTTCTAGTTTGCCTCCTTCCAGCAAACATACTTTACTAGAGCAATACATTCTGCATCAAGAGTATCATGAAGACATGGTGAAGCCACTAAATGAGATAGGGGGATTAGTTCAAAATCATTAAAAATATGACTGTCACTGATAAGTTATTGTCTCCAATTTGTTATTGCTTAGAATGCATTTATCGATTGGTATGTATATATCTAATCAATGGATTTGACCACTGCATCGAATTCGTCACCCACTCTGATATACATTAAAGAGCAAAAATGAGCAAGGTCATGGGATACCTGCTGATGAACGAAGGGTGAACACACACCTATGGGGGTTACACCTTGGTAAGTGTGTACACGTTACTGTAAATTACTTCTGACAGAAATGTATCAGGACAATTCTGAGTACTGCAGTCAGATTTTTAATAAAACTGCAGTTTACGTGTTTGTAGATACACTTAACTGAGAGTTACACAAGATACAACGGTATTTACACATTTTTCAGGTATAGTAACCAGTTTGTAAGTGACTAATTTCAAATATTTGTAACGTCTTTCCAATGCTTACACATCCACTGAGCGGTCCTTGGGAAGGAGACCAGAGGATTTAGTGAGGTGATAGCATGTAATAATCAGCACATATACATCAAAACAATGTGGGGTTGAACAAGGACAACGCAGACAATATAACAGTCAACACAACAGTGTTTCGGACAGAAGGTGAGCTGGGATGAGCTCTGATGGTGTGGCCTTCATCAGGACGAGATATTCCAAAGCGGGAAGTATCTTGTGAGGTCTGTTGAGATAAACAGACGAGGTGTTATAGGAGTGGGCACATTCGTGATTATCTAGCACAGGTAGAGGTATCAATACATGAAAGACCGGTGCTTACCGGAACATGGGAGCGGAGTGGCTCAGGGAGTAGCAGTGTCAGGAGTACACTGGAGGATTTTCAAGGTCCTAGAAGGGGCCGTTCCTGTGGAAGTAGGAAGGACATGGAGGCTGTGTTAAGCCATAAAGAGTGGGGGAGCAACTTTTTGCTCTTTAATACGTGACTACCCACCTGGGTAGAGCAAGGCATCAACCAGGTGCCCTTTTTGATAAACAACCCACTCTGATATAGGCACATTCAGTCCTTATGAATAGGCTTCAGGCCATTAGTTTGGTGCAAGTTGAGGGAGTGAACATTGCATTGCTGTAGGGGAGGTCCCTTAGAGCATATCCACCAACCAGGTGCTAGAGTTGAACCAGCCATAGAATACCTTGCTGGCCAGGTTAAACGGCTTGACAAAGCCTCAGGCCTTGCATGTGAACCCATTTTTGTGTGCTATGGACCCCAAGAAGTCAATCCTGGGAACCTGCCCCTTAAGTCGCAGTGGACGCCAATCATATCCTATATGAGCCTTGAACACCTGTTTGCAAACGTGTCCACCACCTAGGCAAGGTCTTGCATTACTCAGTGCTGCCATTACCCTTGGAGCAACCAGTGCTGTCACCATCACCATGGCACATAGCTGCTACCACCTCCACAGTGCCCTGTGCAACTGATACCAATACTCCTACGTTTTAAGTTAAATCAATTTCACACAAGAGAGAGAACAGGCATTGGACACATATCTGATTATTGCACTTGCTCGTTTTTTAAATTGTATTGATTTTAATTGTTACATTTTATGTGTTTTTTCTGTGATTACTGTATGTATGTATTGTGGAACTATGTATTTTTTTGTATGAATTTGTGGAAGGTTTTCTGTAAACCATATCACAATAAAAAAAATACTCTTGTCGATAGTAATGCAAAACCGATTGCATCCTCCATGGCTGATAGCTTGAAGGTCATGTTGAAGGAGATCATGATGACACCATCTGAGCCTGGACCGTCCGTCAGCCTGAGATCATTGTCCAGGGAAAGGGTTTCTTCAAGTGAGGTTGAATATTAAGGTGGGTGGACCAGGCAAATCAGATGCTATATGGCTGGCGAACACTTGGAGCGGGAGAAGGGGAGTAGAGTGATAAGGAGTCGGCAAAGTCCTGCGCTGAGATGACTACAGTCACGCTGTGCCAAGCATACACACCGATCAGTGTCCAAAGTCTTCTACACCTTAGACAGCATGTGCAGTGACTTGGTTGCAGAGCTGATGTTAAAGTACTACGCCACTTGGCTGCAAATCACTGAGAGAGTTTTTGTGTATCCAGCCAGGATGGAGCCAACCCTTCAGCGGGCATGTAAATGGAAGGGAAATCAGCCTCCAAGCCTAAATCTAGTGAGGATTCAGTGAGGAGTCAGCAAGTCATGTGGGGAGCCAGATCAATGTAACTGATGCTCTTGCAGCTGAGTCTCTGAGAATGGACTGGGACCTCACCATTGTTTCAAGAGCAAGTACGAGGGGTGTGTGACCTAGAGGGAGAGAGAGGACACTGTGTATCAGCTGGTAGCCCCATATAAAGCCCCATCATGTGTCTGGCAACATCAGCTGGAAGAGTTGCAGCAAGTTATCCAGTCAAGGCAACTTCAGAAGCTCCTTCAGCTAAACCCATTCCACCAGAGTATGGCAGAAGCTTTGCCTACCCTCGTTTGAGGGAGAACAGCAGTTGTTCTTTTGGGCTCAAGTGTCCAGGGGGCCTAGAGAGTACACTTAGAATCCAGGACAGTATCAGCTATGGCAGTTCTGCCTGAGGTTGGTAAGCTGGTGCAAGAGAATTTAGGTCACACAACCTAAGCCCCACTTACCTGTCAATCACTGCTAATCTTTTGCCGCCTTCATGTTTTTCTGATCTTTTTCCTTGCATAAGCAGCCCTTCAACCTCTTCTCTTTTGCAGTTGGTGAGCTGGTCTAGGTCACCTTACCTAAACACTACCTACCTATCCATTGCTGCTAATCTTTTGGGGCTTTCTTATTTTGCTGCTGTTTTCATCACTTAAGCAGCACTCCAGCCTCTTTTCTTTTGCAGTTAGTGATTTGGTGGAAGTGGATCTCGGTCACGTGACGAAAGTCCCATGCACCTACTTAGACCAACGCCTTCCTTTCCTTTCCTAACTGTTAGATCAAAGGGTGTATCTCACCCGGCATCTGAATCAAAGCTACTCTCATTAACCCAACTTCAACAAAAGAACTATCAGAAAACAAGAAACGACTTGGTGAAAATCCTGCAACCCCTCTGACCTTGTTATGCTCAAGGAACTCTGTGCTAGACTCAGATGGCTGATCACCACTTCCAAGACCAACTATTACCAAACCACCATATCCAACATCAACAATGAATGCAGTACCCTCTTTAATGCCATCAATCGTTCCATGTACCCTCTAACCATTCCACCCTTTCCGCACTCCATCAAAAAATCAACTGCTGTCAACTTTTTCCTCATCAACAAGATCAGCATGATCCACCAGCACCTAGACACCAACACCACAAATGACAACACACTGCACATCACATCTCACAAAATCACCACTATCCGTATGACTTTCAAAATGCTCTCTATAGAAGACATCAAAGCCACCTTAGTAAGCCTCGGGCACATCGCACATGGACAACATCCTCTTTGCCTCTGCATTGAAGACCCTTCCGATAAAAGCACTCATACCTTACTTGACTGGACCCTGACGAGCACAGTAACTGCCATTCCTTTACCCATTTTATATTCCTAGGTATGGTCCTTGAGGAACCAGTAGCCGCAAAACTCCTCCAACACATTGAAGCAAACAACCTCCATCAATCCCACCAATCTGTATTCAGACCCAACTGCAGAATGGAAACAGCTACCATAAAGGTGAATGACGATGGCCTTTCCATCCTCGTTGAAGGCTATTCCTGCCTCCTTGTTCTCCTCGACCTCACAGCATCATTAAACAGAGTAAAAGACCAGACACTCACCACCATTCTACATTGTTGCATGGCATCAGTGAGATCATCCTCATCTAGTTAAAATCCTGCCTTTCTAATCACCAGCAGTTTGTTAAAATTGATTCCTCCAGATCACCAACTCTACCCATCACCTATGAAGTCCTGCAAGGATCCATTCCCTCTCTGTGATCTTTAACCCTTACGTGAAACCACTCAGAATCCTCCTGTCTCCACACACCATCCACCAATATACAGACAGAAAGCATCTCTACCTCAAGGTATTCTCCATCAAAGACATCCACAGGGTCAAGGCCTGCACCACTGCTTAACTGAAGCTCAACCCCTCCAAGACTAAATTCCTACTGCTCACCAACAATATCAAATACCCTGACATCCACACCTGGCACTTAGCTATGAACCTCAAAGGTTTCAAACCACAGCTGACCACCTGTGCCAAGTCCCTATGGTTTGACATCAACGGACATCTCTCCTTCAAGAAGCATATAGCAATGAACACACAAATGGCTTGGTACAAAATTTCACTCCTGCAGAAAATCAAACCTTCATCCAGCAAACAACAGTCTTGGTCCCCTGCCATCTAGTTGGAGCAATGCCCTCCTGAAAGGCCTTCCAGAGGCCCCACGGGCAGCCTACATGCTGTAGCATGACTTATCAAAGGACTCTGCAATTTTTATCTCATCAGCCCGATCCTCATTGAGCTGCACCGGCTCCCACAGCAAGCATGTATTCTCTTCAAATCCTGCTGCATCCTTCACAAAGCTGTCACACTTAAGTCCCCAAGCTACCCTGCTGTGAAACTCAGCACTAGAGTCCTATGATCCACCAGAAGTAAGGATATGTGCAGACTTGAACTCTGGCGGTGCAGTAAGGAAAGAACAGAAGAAAGGTCTTCTCGGTCCACACCCCCAGACTCTGAAAGCTCCTCCCCATCAGCACCTTACTCTCCCCCTCACTTCTACATATTAGGAAGCCACTCAAGACCCTCCTCTTAAAGTAATGGCTCCTCCCAAACACTTAAGTATACACACCCTCCACTCCCCAGCGAACCTGAGACTGGGCAATCCACTTCCCCCCTTTTTCCTACCCTGGTTGCTTGCATATTCGATACCTTGCTTCCAAATTTCCAGCCCTCTCCCTCACTCACTGTCAGCTCCCCACACCCTTGTATGTCTGCTTGCCCCACTTCTTCCTCCCCCATGTGTGTTGATAAATGCTCAGTTGCTTCCCAAACCTAGATCCGCGCTCAATATGAACAATAATAATAATAATAATAATAATCATAACAATAAGTGTGGTAAGGAAGGACACCAGTGCATTGCAACGTTCTTCACACTAATCATGATATTGAAGAGGAGGTGACCTAGAAGTCTGCACACAAAAAAGAGACACAAGTATAGCGTGATTGTCTAGCTACAACTGCCTGTTAGGATGCTAATGCTGGGCTTCACCGGTGTGCCGCTTATCTAAAAGTGGACAGAAAAAGAAAGGAAAAAAGATGGTATGTTGCTTCCTATGTTCTTCAAAAGACACTCTTGTCACTAATAGTATCCTCTTCTTCTCATCATTCACTCTCTATTATTCATACTTAAAAAATGGGAGAGAGGGCAATTGTAACATCGTTCAGTTGTCTATTTTTGGTATAGTACAATTTTAATGACCTATAGACAATATGAACATCTCCCTTGAATCTCTAAAAAAACCGAAAAGAATAAGGTATTTACTGTAACACAGATGTATATTTCTGAAGACAAAAGGGCATCTGATCTCTTATGCGGCCCATATAACGTTAATTGGGCCACATAAAGATCAGAGCAAGACTGTTTATTTGGGTAGACACCTTACCCTTGTTACAGTTTCTACTGTCTACCCATTTCAGTGGTATTAGGTAACTGGACTCACTTTCTTCGGGACTGTTTTCGATTAAAAACAGTGATAAAATCACTACTGTCAGGAGTGTAATGGACAGGCGCTGTACCTCTTACCACACCTTCCTCAACTGTCCAGTGCGAAAAAAGGGATGGTGGCCCTGTAACAAACCAAGAGGCACAGGGTCACACTTTCGTTGCAAGACTAAGTCAATTAGATAGGAACATACATCTCTTCGCATTTCCATCATCTTGTCTATTCCTAACATTTTTTTTTTGTATTTTTTTTAAAAAACTTCATTTATCTATTCCTATCATGTTGATCGTGCACCTTGTGAAACAGGTGCTGCTTATTCACCTCTAAAGTCATTATGATGCTAGGTTGTCAATGTACCGTGGCATCTAATCAGTGGACTAACATTTGGGGAGTCACTGACTTGGTTAACTGTCAGTGTGGTCATCCACTTGTTCCCTTATATAGACTGCATGATCCAACGTCGGCGGGCCAAGATGTTGAACGATTATGGTTGAGTGAATACCCACAGCATACCTGACCAGTACACCATGGCCCAGGCGGCCAAAACACAGTATTGTCTCACCGGGAGTAAGTAGTCGTTAGTCCTGGACCTTAGTGGATATTACAAGAGTGCCATGAATAAGGCAGACTTAGAGAAGACTGTGTTAATCTGTCCTCTGGGACTATGAATTCAACTCGATGTCTCAGGGGATTTCCTGCTCACTAGTGACTTTCTAGCATGTTATGGGAAAGACAATCGGCGACATGAACATACTGGACGTATTGATTTACCTGGATGGCTTCATCGTGTTCAGGAGGATGTTGGAGGAACACGCCAGAAGGCTCATCTCATGAAGGTGGTGGATCTTCGGAGGTAGCAGGGACTGATTGCATGGATAAGTGACACTTTTGCCAGATAACCGAAAAGTATATAGATCACTTTGTCTTTGTAAAAAAGGATCACCATGAATCCTTCAAAAATGGATGCCCTCCTCAGCAAGCCTAGACCACAGACCTCGAGGGGCCACATAATGGTTTGGGTTCCTGTAATGATTAGCAGTGTTTTGGCCCTGCTTTGGGCACATTTGAAGTGTGAGGCCTTCTGGATTCGACAACGGCATTAGCGCTGTAATTTTGAAAAATGACTATATCCACAAGCACACTTCATTGTCCACATGCAACTTCAAATTCATTGCTAACATCGATGCAAAAACCAGAAGGTCTCGCACTTGGCAGGACAACTCTGCCAACTATACCACCTGAAAGGAGTTATCTGCTGCTGTCATAGTCATCTATCAACCTGCAATCTACCTGGTGCCAGAAAGAGCTAGGAGTATTGACTGCTTGGGACAACAGTAAGAAACTATGCAAGCCATATAGCGTAACGATACCAGTCTGGAGGCACCCTATCTACCACATCTGCCCAGAGTGGAGATCTGTCTAACCCAGCTAGGGGATCCAGCCACATTCCTGCAAGCCAAGATAGAAGCAATGGGTGCATTTAGATGCAATTGCAAAGACTTAGGTCCTCCTACCTTAATGAGGGAGTGGAAGATGCTTTTGCAAAAGGGTGGAATACTTCATAAGAAAAACAACACCAGTGATCCAAGCTCTACAGCACCGGTTAATGGCTCAATGAATCTTCCATTCAGTGCCATACAGTGAAGTACATCCTCCATGACTGGCATGGGAATCTCAGCAGTGAGTGAATGTCTGTGTTGATCCAGTTGAGATCCTACTGGCCCAGACTATCAGGTTGTGTGGAGTACTACTGCCAGCATTGTGCCAGGTGTGTTACCCTGAAGACGGCGACTTGAGCTGCAGCCTACCTCAATCATCTGTAGATGCTGCGGCCCATTAGCCTAATCTATATTTACTTTCTAAGCCTGGATTGGATCAACAAGAAGTCTAGAACATCCTGGTGGTGACATAGCACTTATCCAGGAGGCATTTCTCACAAACGATCAGCATGCAACTACAGTTGCCCACATGGGAGAAGAGAAATACTTAATGCATTATGGATGGCTTACCAGAATTAATTCAGACCACGGGCCATAATTCAAGTCATTGCTCATAAAACATGCTGGAGATAATTAGCTTCAAGGGGAGCTTTACAACTCCAAACCTCTCACAAGTTGATGCCTTCGTGGAGAGGCTCAATTGAACCCTTTTGGGATGCTGGGAACCACGAGGCTGCAAGTGAACAGCCAATGAGTGAGCAAGAGACTTCCCTTACTCATGCTTAAAACTGTACATGCAATAAAGTCACCAGTTCCACACTGTACTGTCTGATGTTCAGAAGGGATGCATAGCTGCCCGTAGACCTGTGCTTTGGGGGTTGTTGGAGTGTCAGCAGGTGGAGTAAGCAGCAAGAACTACAGTAGCTATCTAAGGCAGTTTCAAAACTTGCTTCAGCTAGCCCGCCAGCTCTGCCAGACTGCAACAGACAAGGCAGCTCAGAGCAACAAATGGAGGTACGATGCCAAGGTGAAGGTCCATGAACTCAAACATGGCAATCATACGATGAACCACAGCCTATAGCAAAAAGGCCAGAAGGAGCTTGGAACCAATAGTCTCACCTGTAGACCACTGAGCATCAATTGACCAATATCCCTGACTACCAACTGCGGAAGACGGTCAACCACAAAACCTCAATATGCTACATAATAATCCCTTTCTACCAGTTGGGAACAAGGTGGAGTTACCAGGACCGTAGGCCGGGGATCTCCAATGGACTCATCTTTCAACTAGACAGTGCTGCCGTGCTAAAGCTGCTCAAGATCCAGAAAGAGCTTAATCCCTGCTCTTGAGATGTTGAATTCAGAAGCTTGCCACCCGGACACTGACATAGACTCCCTGACCTTTCACTGATATGGGTTCCTATCTCCATTATGCAGGTCTTTCTCCTGGTGAACTAAACTTTCCGGACCTTTCTCCAGAACCCTGTGCTGCATATCATCCCATGTCTGATCATGTAGTCACTGCTGCAATGGATGAAGTATGGAATGACTTACCCCCTATGCCTCCACTGGAATTTAGGGACCATCCCCACCTGTTGGCTGTTGACAAGGTCAGGAAGACCTCCTATAAGATGACATTTTTTCTTCCTGGATGTTCACCTGGAAGAGCAAAACAGTGAAGAAGCTTACCTACAATTCTCCAGGGGCACAATGTCTCCTTCATTAGAACATGTTCCCAGGAGTATGGCGGATAGTAAAATGTATCAGAGATACAGGATAGTGGGTGGCAACTGATGGCATAGAAATCTAAATCAGGGTTGGTTGTATTCATCTGTCAGGCACAGTCTATCCTCTGGCGAGGATATTTTTAAAGGTCGGGGAGGGGTGTAAAACCCTTCCATAAAAATGGGAGTTACAAGCAAGCTAGTTGTTGGAATATTTTAAACATATTAATGCACATTTATCTTTTGTCTGTATAGATCAGGCTCCCCTCGTCTGTACAAAGTGTGTGCCTGATATGCAAGTGCCGACCATTACAAAAAAGACTGGCCAGCTGGAAAAGAAAGAACTGGTTTGTTGTTGAGCCAATTCGTGCCATACCCACCAGCCTGGAAGGCCTATCTGCCTGGTGCCCCATGCCCCACTGCTTTACACCACCTTACACCACCATAGCATACCTTCACAAATAATCCAGGGACCATCAGTGAAACATTGGTTTGCAGTGATCGTATTAGCAGCGGGACTGCTTCACAGACACAGTGTTGCTTAAGCATTATTTGCCAGGTTGCCACGCACATTCACGGCCGGGGTGTGACAAAATTATTACTGCTCTGCAGAAGTACAGGGATGAGTAATGGATGAAAATGCATCTCGGCCCATACTATCACTAAACTAGCAGTGACCTCAAAAATACAGGTGGAACAGGCACAGTCTGATAGGTATATCTCCTTTGTGTCTTTTGATAATGTGTGCCAAGGACAGACTATACACTTTAGGAGAGGTGTAAGGTCGTACAGAGGCAGTTGAACACATGGGTATACAGGCAATAGTTCCAGCATAAATGCTATGTTCACTGAAGAGATCTTTAAAAAAGGGTACAGAGAAGAATCTTATTATTCACTATGGCTCTGTAAAACAGGCCAGTTGCAATAGAAAGGCTTTACACATCCTTAAATGCTTGTCTTTGGGGCTCAACAGCATCAAGCTAGGTGTATCTGCACTTTTAATGAGTCAAGTCAGCATCATGATAAGTCAAGCAATTGGGTCCGAATGGACCATGGGTTTCGAGACAGTCTAGTTGGCCCGAGATTGTCCAGCAATGCGGGTGAAGATCAGGCAGTTCTATGGGTTGAGTCGGGGGCTCTATTCATTGAGTCATTGATGCAATAAAGGTCTTCAGTGGGGACGGCTCAAAAACAGTTGGAGTGCAGGCAGCCGATGGGTCGTGTCAGTGGGCCCATAGGTCGATTGAATATTGAACAGCGGCAAGTGTCAAAGGCAGATCTGGATGCTTGCAGCGGCTTGATAAGCACCTCAAAATGGTTGAGTCTACTCAAAGATGTATCAAAGCTAGAAAACAAGATCCAGAGCTATCTCTTGACTTCTGGGTGCTGGGGGTCCATGCCCAGATTCACTAGAGACAAGGTAAATCCTTATGAACCTCCAAACTAGGAAAGATTGTAGAGTGAGCACTTGCAGTGTTATGACACCTCCAGTGAGCAGGTTATTCGGTACCAGTATTCTTAGCTGCAGATTAATTCTTCTGCATGTGTCCATAAATTAATAAACTAGGGGAAGATCCCCCATCCCTCATTAAATGCCACAGTAGCTTAGTTCCCTTCTGGCCTACTGTAAGTGATCCAATCCTGGCTGCAGTGTTTGAAATCTGTGACCTGGTTGTGTCATACGCAGAGTGCTTTGTCTACAGGAAATAGATAGTAGGACAGGAAGTTTGAGAGCCTTAGGAAAATCCAAAATGGTGGAAGCCCTCACTAACTGAAAAGTCCTCTCCTGGGCTACACTACTCTTCCCCTTTCCTCTTTAAACCTCCATGAAAGGGTCTCTGTTACTTAACTCTCTGGTGTGATTTCCTAGAAGACCCTACCTTTTGAAGCAGTGGAACTCTCTACCCACTTATCCTGGGATGTGAGAACTCTTTCCCTGGGAGATAAAAGCTTTTGCTAAGGTAAGGCTGCATCCATATGGCTTGTGTTCGGCAAAACTCAGTTCCAGATACTGAATACACAGGAGTCCTTGACCAGGAAGGTCCCAAGTAATTAAGCTGGTAATAAAAGGGCATCAATTTGTTTTTGGCCTGTATAATTGAGGAGTGCTTTATATTTGTCACCTGCCATCAGATGGGTCTATGGCCCACAACTTTATGATGTAATTTTTGTGCAGTACTGCCCACGGTTAGATGCAGATCCTGGATGCTAGATGTTTTGTTCCAATAGTTGCTGGTAGGAATGCACATGTATATTTATGACTGTCATGTTACCTAACCCACAAGTCAGAATCTGGGAGTTGTCAGAAGACAAGCACATGCTTTTTTGGCATGTAGTATTAGGAAACGGGGTGGGGGGTCTGAATAGCAGACCTCAATTTGAGAGACAGACTTAATCTCATAATTTTATCTATAAAATAATCATATTGCTCAGGCTTTTCTGCCTCACAGGTGGCATTCTGTCACATGCCTCCAGGTTAAAAATGGCTGAGCACCACCCTTTTAAGGGCCTGGCTCATCATCCAGGAAAACGTATCTACTGAGGCCATCTTCAGTGGAATGCTGAGGTGCAGGTTTGTGTTAGATGCCCATCTTCAATCTTTGCAAGGATATAGTTCACCACAAAAACTTTGGACTCTAACCATGCATTGCCATGAACCACCTGAGAGGCCTCTGGTCTGTTTGGGTAGGGAAGTGAGACCCAAAAATTTAGGGTTTTAACCTGTGCATGGCCTAAACTACTGCAAAATCCACCTTAATTGTGGATCCATTTCTTTCTTTGTTGGTAAGTCACCTTCTTATGTAATATAATGGTTGTTCAAGACCTTCTAAGTTTAGCTGTGCTAAAACTACTCAAGTTACACATTCATAGGCATCTGTTTGATTATAAATACCTGTTCATTAGTGAGGAAATTTAGAACTGGGGCCCTGCAAAACCATCTTTAAAGTTCTGGAAAGCTGTTTGCAGGCAGGAGTCCAATTGACTTGCTTTGCCATCATCCTTGAAGTCAAGGGAAGGGCAATGGTCCCATCCTCCTTGATATAACTCTAGTAAAAACCAAGTGAGGCCAAGAAATGCTCTCACGTGGGTCTGATCAGTTCGAAAGTCTCAACCCTGGATCACTTGCACTTTTGCCCTAAGAGGCCATTTCTTACGGTCACCCACTCGGTGTCCTACGTACCTTACAGTACCCTGCACTGTCTGGCACTTTGAAGCCTTGATAGTCAAGACAGCATTCTGCATAGCTGGTAGCACCTGCTTCAGATGGGGTGGATGGTCATGCCAGGTGTGAAGACTGAAACATCATCTAAATAGGCATTGCTGAAGTCTTCTAAGCCATTAAGGACCTGATTTACTTTTCCTTATCAGTCAAGTACTCAGCCATGAGGTCAAAGGTTGTCAACAATAGGGATGGACCATAGGATAGAGGATGACAACAAATAACAAGAAATGATTTTCTGTACTTCATGTCTTTTTAGTCAGTCAAAAATAACAATTTAATGTAAAATATATTTCCAATAAAAAAACATTACATTCTCAATTTGGTTCATCAGCATTCATCCCTACCATACATTCATTCACATTCTTTCTCATCACACACTCAGTTACATATGTATAAATTACCTAATACACTTGATCACAATCTACAATTTTCAACGTAAACAATATTGAATTCCCTCTAATCTCTGGTAATTTCATATGCATATAATTATTCAAGCAGCTTTGATGGTCCACATGTGTTTCGGTTGTAACTCTGATCTTTAAATATGTCAACTGTGTACATCAACCTTCGTCAGGACACAAACGGGAAGTTCATTAAGTCCCATTTCGCATTGTAGGGTGAACCACACCTCCTAAAAAAACAATAGTAAAACATGTTGTAAAGTATGTCAGATAGTCATCCTCTCTTACTTATCATAACACTCTTATTGTAGCTGGTTATGACTCTAACAAGTAGTCAAATAAACCGTACCCACCTCCATCATGTAGTAGCGGTGTGGGAACGGAATTGATGGATAAATCCTGTCTGCAATTGTACTTGTATCCCGAATAAATAAGGACCAACCTACAAGGTTGCAATACATAAGACCCCATTAGATCAGGTATTTTAGTGATTAGATTCCAAATATAATAAGCTGTTAATGTACTCACTTCTGAATCAGCAATAGATCATTCAATGTTTCCCTCTGGTCTGCTCTGGGTCTTGGACTCAATTCCAAGTATGAGCTCCATTAGCGTGGCCCAAACAGTCCACGGGCCACTGTATATCGAATAATATTTCCACTTTCCAACTTTATCAATTAGTATAATGATATGATATGATATGGCATTTATAACGTGCCTATACAGAAATGTTTCAAGGCACGACGAGGCAAGGGAGGGGAACAGAGGGAGGACAGACAACGATCCAACTAGGCCAGGTATCATTCAGATCGCGCAAGTGCGTGGGACTCCATCATGGACACCGAGTATGACTCAGTTATTTCCTACAGATTAAGAAACATATGATTGTCTTGATGCAAAGCGCGTGGCACTACTTCCCTTCTATAACATACTATAGGATCACTTACATCTATATCCGCAAGATCTTAATCCAGTGTGGGGATGTGGCGATATTCCAAAAGGTCCCCCTTCTATTCTCCCAGCCGGGATTACACTGTTTTCATATGCATTGGCTGCACATTCGCCATGACGTTAAGTAGCTAATGGGGAAGAGAGGAACACCAATTAGTGTCCATTTCCGATAATGACACATTAAGCTCTACTAATTTTATTCAAGTTCACTCTACATATAGTGACTAATAGGGAAATCATCTCTCCCATCACAAACATAAAGTTACAAAGAGGATAAGAGGGAACTTTCTTTTTACGCATATTTAGTGAGCACCCAAGTTCCCTATTGTATTCGCTCCTATGCAGGTTAAAGGTACTCAAGGGTACTCATGTACATGCCAGTGCTTAATTTGTGAATTAGCTCATATGCACCGGGTTACTATCTCCTGTGTCAATATCATGGACCCACCAGTCTGTGCAACCTGAAATCAGTGAGAACAGACCTGCAAATGGACCCAGAAGCAGCTGGGAGTTTTGCAATTGCTAGTCTGTGAGGTCAGAGGAGATGTGCACCCCCTCTATGGACCCACCTGCAAATTCTGTGTGTAGAAAGTCTGGAAGGGGGTCAGTCTCCTCTTCAGATGTACCATCAGTCACCAGAGCCAAAGCCAAGTAATCCCTGCTGTATTGAGGTTTCACCAGTTTGAATGTTTATTTATTTATTTATATACAGGAGGAACAATGCTGTTTTGATCACAAAACCATGTACAATAGATAAGAAATCAGTTTTGACAGGAAGCAGTGAGCTTCTTACAATGGGGTGATTTTGAGGGACATTGTGACCAGGTTTTGGAGGAGAGTAAATGGAACAGTCACCTGGGAACAATGCATAAGTAGAGATACATAGATTAAGGACAATGAACATTGGCAATTTTAAGTGCAGGTAGGCAGTACGGCCAGCTGTGCTCAGAATGTGGCCATGATGGGTGAAGTGCTAAAGTGGTGGCAGTGGAAGAAAGGGACAGAGGCAGGTTAGAGGCAATGGAATAATGTTTGCTAATAGGCAGATGAGAGGTAGATTAAGAGGTTAACTCAGAGGAGATATGATTTTAGTTTGGTTTTGAACAAATCAGTGTGGACTGTTTCTCGTATGTATGGAGGAAGAGAATTCCATGCAAGTGGAGCATGGCACAGGGAGTACAAGGAGCCACAAGGGTAGTTGAGCAGGGAGAGCAGAGATTACGATAAGGTCTGTAGAGTAGGATAGAAGAGGATAGATACAGTGGTGCCTTACTGTGGATACATTTGTGAACCAGGAGAAGAAATTAGAATCTGGTCCTTTTTTGCATTGTCAGCCTGATGACTGTGCAAGGAAATAGGTGTGAAGTGAAGGAGAGTCCCGGTAGCGTAGTAAATTATCTTTTCGAGAGGACAAAAACTATAGTTGGGGAGACCAAAGAGGATGCTGGCACAGTAGTCCAGTTTAGAGAAATCAAGAGTGGTTAAGATATATTTTGCGGTGTTAAAAGGAAGGAGGTGCCTGATGTTCCTAATATTTAGGAGATTGAGGTGAGCTGCTGTTCCAGTTTTGGAGAGGAAAGTAGAGAAGGTGTGAGAAGGTTCATAGATGACAGCATGGTTTCATGCTGAAGAAGAGTAGGGTATAGTGTCAAGTGGGAACCGGTTAGGCAGAGAAAGAGATGAGAGATATCTTTTGGCAGGGAAGAAGAGCACCTCTTTTCTGGTAGATTTTAGCAACAGAGAGTGTGAAGCCATCCAATATTTAATGGCATAGAGACAGTTTGAAATTTTGATAGAGAGATCAGAGGAGAGTTCAGGAAAAGAGAAGATTTGGGTGTTGTTTGCAAAGAGTTGTTACACAAACCAATATGAACCCAAAGGAGGAGATTAGTGCCCCAAGAGCAGAGGTGTAAAGAGGAGCAGACTAAAGACAGAGCCTTGTGGAACACCAACAGAGTGAGTTGAGAATTGGTGAGATGCAAGGTAGGATTCAATCCAGGCAAGGGCTTGATCGCGAATCTCAAGAAGAAAAAGAGTATTAAGGAGATCAGAGTGATCGGCAGTGTCAAAGGCAGCAGACAGGTCAAAGCGAATTAGGATAGAGGATCAGTTGGAGTGCTTAGTGAAGGCAATGAAGTTGGACATATTCATGAGAACAGTTTCCGTGGAGTGACATGAGCGGAAACTTGCTTGTAGAATAGTAAATAAAAAACTCTGCCAAGGAGCCTTTTTATCAGTGAGGTTGTAAACCACACTAAACTTGACCAGAACCACGTGGGGTCCAGTCCACCTCATATAAAGTACACTGAGTTTGACAGGTTCATTACCCAGACAATCTGTCTTGGAGCGCAATCTTTCACTCTGTCCTTTTGATCATGCCAGTGTTTCCTAACCAGCCATTACATTTGTAGTGTACTCTTCAAAGTACTGGGCCATTAAAGGATATTGTTATGTTATGTTATGGATCATTAGCCAGTGCACGTTCACCCGAGGGCATCATGTCGCTACAGTGAGGGAGTGACAGTAAAACAACAAGAGACGCCACTATTAAAACAACAGAGTTTTCAACTTACGTTGGAAGGTGAGATGATCGATCGTCTCACGGAGGGGAAGAGGCAGATTGTTCCACCCTTTAGAGGCCGCTACCGAGAACGTGCAACCACCTTTAAGAGCGGGCCTAAAGCGAGGTACTGCCACCCGACAAGTCCCTTGAGAATGGAGAGCGCGAGTAGGCAGGTACTGGTGGAATTTGGCTTGCAGGTATTGAGCTCCAGTGCCATAGAAGGCCCTGTGCACCAAGCAAATGGACTTGAACATAATCCGCTGAGCAACCGGAAGCCAATGCAGTTGACGTAGCAGAGGAGTCATGTGTGTGCTAAAAGGAGGGTGGAGAATAGATCTGGTGGCGGCATTCTGAGGTAATTGCAACCACCCCATCAGGTGGGCAGGTTGGGCCAGATAAAGTGAGTTAAAATAATCCAACACACTCAAGACCAATGCCGCAACCACAGGTGCCTGGTTTACAGCCGGAATAAAACGGAGAACCTTCCACATGAGACATCCACATACCTAATTCCTCAAGGCAGAGTTTGAGACAGGACGCCGTTTCTGATTTAGTTAGATCGAGGCGAACCAAGATCTGGGTGTCGTCCGTGTAAGAATAGAAGCGGAACCCATGAGCCACAATAAGGAGCAAGAGATACCTTATATAGATAGTTATTGTTATTGTTATTGTTATTTTGCATTTATATAGTGCCTTATATACCATTGGTATGGTCTGAAGGCGCTGGTAGGTTGAATGCCCTTGGGAACCGAAGTTCAGATTAGTAGAGAGAGTAGAAAGAGTCAAAGGTGCGTGTGAGCACCGGGTATGTGTGCAGCTGGTGCAGTATTTGTGTAATAGCTGCTTCTTAGCGGTAGGTGTGGTGGTTGAGAGCTCAGGAGTATGTGTTCGTTCTGGCAGGATTTATCCAGACTGAGTGTGGCTGCGTTAGGCCTGATGAGAACGCCTGGCTAGGGGGTGTGTAACCAGCAGTGTTTTACTTAGAGTGATGTGGAGTATGCGGCGGATGTTGGTATGAGAACAGTTATACCGAATGGTGTCATAGTATCTCTGTGTTCTAGTTGAGTGGTGGTGTATAGGGGAGAGTAAGCGTGGTGGTGTGGTATGATGGGTTGTATGCTCTTTCAAAATGTTCTCTGCATTCTAAACCATACTATATACGTCATGCAATTCTATGCACTCCAGTCCGTTCCATGCACTCCTATCCACTCCATGCATCCCAATCTGCTCCACACACTCCGGTTCGCTCGACGCACACATGTGCTCCAGTCCGCCCGCGCGCTCCAGTCTGCCCCACACATGCACTATGCATTCATCTGTTTTGCTCACTCATTGGCTCTACGCACTCGTCCCCTCTATGCACTCGCCCCTTCTACGCACTCGGACCCTCTACGCACTCGTCCCCTCTACACACTTGTCCACTCAACACACTTGTCCCTTCTACGCACTCGGCCCCTCTACGCAATCGGCCCCTCTATGCACTCAGCCCCTCTACGCACTCGGTCTCTCTACACACTCATCCCCTCTATGCACTCGTTCCCTCTACGCACTCATCCCCTCTATGCACTCGTCCCCTGTACGCACTCGGCCCCTCTACGCACTCGGCCTCTCTACGCACTCAGCCCCTCTACGCACTCATCCCCTTCTACGCACCCCTTTTTTCATATGCACTCTTTCGCTCATATGCACTCGTCTGCTCTATGTACTTGTCGGCCCTACACACTAGTCTGTTCTATGCAGCCCTCCATTCTATACGTTCATCTGGTCAGCTCATCTATCCCGCTCCGATCATCCATCAGTTCCCCGCACTCATCCGTTCTATGCACTCATCGGCTCTACATGATTATCCATTCTGCGCACTCATCCGGTCTATGTAACTCCTCCGCTCTAGGCATTTGTTCGCTTTATCCCTCGTATGCACCATACCTTCATCTGCTTAACGCATTCATCCACCCTACACAATCACGTGCTCCCCGCACTCGCCTGCTCCCCGAACTCACCAGCTCTCCATGCGCATCCGCCTTCCACGCACATCCGCCCTCCGCACTCATCCGCCCTATGCATTCACCTGCTCTCTGCACTCATCCGCCCTCTGCACTCATCCGCCCTCCGCACTCATCCGCCCTCCGCACTCATCCGCTCTCCGGACTCATCCGCTCCCTGCACTCATCCACTCCCCGCACTTATCCGCTCCCCTGCACTCATCCGCCCCTGGCTCATCCGCTCCCCGCGCTCATCCACTCCCCGCGCTCATCCGCTCCCCACGCACATCTGGTCCCCACGCATTCAACGGCAATATGCACCCATCAATCTTTATTAAGTCATTCGCTAATACGCAGTAATCCTGTTCTATCTATTCGTCTGCGCTGTACACTCATCTACTCTGAACACCCATCCGCTCTGTACACCCATCCGCTCTGTACACCCATCTGCTCTGTACACTCGTCCTCTCTGTACACCCATGCGCTCTGTACACTCATCCGCTCTGTACACTCATCCGCTCTATACACTCATCCGCTCTGTACACTCAGGCGCTCTGTACACTCAGGCGCTCTATACACTCAGGCGCTCTATGCACTCAGCCGCTCTATGCACTCATCCGCTCTATGCATTTATCCGCTCTACACACCCAACCGCTCAACCTGATCATCCATTCTATACACTCATCCAATTTAGATATTCATTCGATTTATACACTCATTCAAATTATATAGTCATCTGTTCTTCCCCTCGTGCATTCTTCCACTCAGTGCATCATCTGGTCCACATGCTTCATCTATTCTAACTATTTCACCCACACCATTCATTTCGTTCACTCCTCATGTATTATGTCCATTTCAGGAGTTTAAGTCTTTTTACTGTTTCCGTACGATTTATTCTTATTAACCACTTCATTGTTTTGATATATTTCATTCGGTTAATTCTGATTGTCCTTTTAGTTTATAGTAGGGGTTTACTAGCTGTCAATTTCTCGCAAATCAGGTAGTTTGTTGGATTGGTGTCATTGAGATGCTGCTAGTCAGTTTGGGTTAGTTTGCTATGGGTTGGTTTTAGGGGAAGAGCCAGGTTTTCGGCAGTTTGCGGAAAGACGTTAAATCCTCAGTTAAGCGGATGTGGTGTGGGAGTGAGTTCCATAGCATGGGGGCCAAGGCTGAGAATGATGAACTGCCTAATCTGACTGCATTTGTCTTAGGTATGACTAAGAGGCCGTCTGAGCTTGATTTTAGGGTGCTTGGGGGGTGATAGTAGATAGGATAGGGGACAATGTCGATCCCTGAGGGACTCCACAAGATAGAAAAGCAGGAGAGGAGCAAAAAGGAGGAAGAGAGACAGATTGAGAGCGATCAGCAAGGAATGCAGTAAACCAGTGCAGGACTTGGCCAGCAATCCCAGCCTCAGAGAGCCAGGAAATAAGAAGAGCTTGGTCAACGGTGTTGAAGGCAGCGGAAAGATCTAATAACAGGACTGCCCCGACACCGTCCTGATCAACCATACACAACAGGTCATCCATGACTGAATTCAGGACCGACTCGGTGCCTCTACCCGGGCAAAAACCTGATTGAAAAGGGTCAAGAAAGTGTGAGGATTCTAAAAATGCAGAAAGAAGGGGAGATGCCAGTGCCTCCAAAACCTTCATCAGAAATGGTAAGAGGGAAATTGGGTGGCAGTTGGCCAGCACCTCGGGGTCGAGTGAGGGCTTGGTCAGTAAAGGGATGACTAAGGCATGTTTAAGGAATCATGGTATGTCACCTGTCGCGAATGAGAGATTGACAGCAGAGGTAATGGAATCAATTATATCAATGGATGTTGCCTGCAGAAGAGCCAGGGGTATGGCATCGGTCGGGGGGGGGGGGTGATTGTAATTTCTGAAAAGCAGAAAGTACATCAATGTTTGAAAAAAGAGGAAAGGTAGACCAGGACCCTGTCGTAAGAGGAAGTATCATAGGGGCCAAAGCCTTCGTACCTGAGTGGTAGTCGGTTTTCATCTTATCGCAAATAGTCACAATTTTATCCACAAAGAAGGTAGAGATGGAGTTGCATAGTTCCTGAGACGGGTGAGCTGCGCTGTGTTCTGTCTTGGGGGTGGACTAAGATTGAACTAAGTCGAATAGGGATTTGGGCTTATTAATAGCCATGTCAACCGACTGCCCAAAATAAGAACATTTGGCGTTTATAATATCGGTGTGATATGCGAAAAGCATATTCCGATAGAGCGATTTAGATTCCGGGGAATAACATAAACGCCATTTTCTTTCAGCTTGTCTACAGCAAAGTTTGCTTTCCCTTAAACCCTATGAAAACAAGGGTTCAGAAGGGCAGTTGCGCTGTTTACATTGCTTGATAGGTGCCAGTGTATTTACAGTAGTTAGAAAAGCTGCTTCCAGCATAGACAGGGTGCAAGATTCCACACTGCTACAATGAGTTTGTAGTAAATTAATCAACTCAGGTTGGGGTACCCCCGTCCAACTGCGTTTAGAAATAGCAGGTTTTTCAATCACAGTGGGAGAGCATTTTAGGGGAATAGAGAAGGGAACCATTACATGATCAGGCCACACAACAGAAACCGGGGTCGTGATATTAGCATAAGAGACAGGGGAGAAAATAAGATCAAGTATGTTCCCACCATTATGAGTGGGGACCATAACACCTTGGGAAAGACCTAAGTCAGTGATCAATGCTAGAAAATTAGAAATAGGTTTGGCAGACGCCAAATTCATGGGTAGATTAAAATCCCCAATAGTTATTAGGTTAGGGTATTGCCCAAATGCAGGAAATTCACTATCGATCCCAGGGGGTCGGTACATCAATAGAATTGTAAGAGTGAAGGTGGAGGTAATGCCAATACGGTTTAAAATGCATTCCATTTTTAAGGTGTGTTTTGGGACTGAGCTAGACACTCTATAATTAGTTTTAAAAATGAGGGCTACCCCGCCACCAGGGTGGGAAGCCACACGATACTCATGTATTATAGCATACTTTTCCGGGAGGGCTTGAACAATGGTGGGGCCAGATGACTCTCTAAGCCAAGTTTCAGTGACAAAGAGAAGATCCAGTCCCTCATTAGACAAAAGATCATAGCAGTCCATCGTGTGGGCCACCAGAGAGTGAGTATTCAGTTGGGCACATCGTAGTGTATTGGAAGAGATGTGTCTCTTCAAGGTAGAGAATGTTTTGAAGCCAGATGGCCATTTAGTAGTGATAGGGTCATAGGATATGAGCTCACTGCATTTCTCCCAGCCCTTGGAAGATAAATCTGCCAGGACAGACTGATCAATCGGCACATTCCGTGCACGGACAGGCACAGACTGGCTTGCCTTAAGCACGCCTTTGGTGCGTTGGCGGCTTGCCCGCTGCGCCCGTCCGCTGCACGGACTGTCGATCTGGCACATAAGTGCTGAGATCTGGATGAGAGCGAGGCTAACTGGCTTCCACCACTCGAGCAAGAAAGAGGACTAACCTCTAACTTGCTACGTAGTGGGAGATAAACCCCAGACAGCGAGATTAGAACGCAGCCTAGTAAATTAACGTAGGTTCTTTTAAGTCAATACACGTTACAGAATGTCACGCAAATGCAGTCATACAATTACTTAAATCAGTAACAATTTTAAATGTTTAGTGCTTTCAAGACAGCATACATGAACACCCACTAGCAGTTAAGGCATTCAGGCAGCTAGATAAAATCAACAGCAGTTTTTTTAAAATTAAGATTACACCCGAGTGGCTTTAAAGTGGCGGACCAATGAGGTAGAACCTCACCTCTCTATTAACCCAAGTACATAATTCGCTACATTGTGGAAGGACTTTAATCTCCTATCCTTTATGCTCTATAGTTAGAGCACCCCTAACAGGATGGTCAAACAGAAGCTCAAAGGTACTGACCCCTACTCTGTTATGTGGCACCTGTCTGTAGGCAAACAGCAGACATGGCAAGAGACCATCCTATTTTCTTCTTAGGTGCTATTCAAGGCCACTGATTATGCCTTTTGAATCTGTACACAACACCATTTGTTTATGGATGGAAATTTTTAATGAACGTAAACTTTACTCCACACTCTCTCACATGGCACTTACATATGCAGATATGAAGTAGGATTCCCTGTAAGAAATAGCTTCTTTGGGGAATCCCACAAGACAGGATATCCCTATCAGAGCCTTCACCATCACATGGGTGTTGATACTCCTCAAGGGACTGCTTCAGGATACAGCGTGGCATCGTCTACCACTACCAAAATGTACTTTGAGGGTACAAAAAGGGACCCACAATGTCCATCCCTATTGCATCAAAAGGCCACCCAAATGATGGTAGTGGAATTAGGGAGCCTCCCCACCTGACTTATCAGAAGCTTGGCAACTATGACAAGAGCATGCAAATTCCTTCATTTATATACCCATCCGAGGCCAGAAAACATTAGCAGTCAACCTGTCTACTGTTTTGGTCACTCCTAAATCTCTTGCCAGAGAAACATCATTGGCCATGTCCAGTAGGAATTTTCTGTGGCATAGGGGAACAACCAATCTTCAGCCACTCACTGCTTTAGAATTTTTGGGCTCACTGTACAGGAGACCATAATCCCAGTATACTTTGAAACATGCAGAGGCCTCACCCTCAGCCTGTTACTCGTCTCCACCTGCTTTTACAGACATGTCAGAGTTTGGCAGTCTCTCTGCACCTTGCAATAGTCAGCCTGACTTGGGCCTCCGTCTGAGTGCAACTCGCTTAGTTCTGCCAGGACCATGATGTCAGAAGCTACTGTGTCTTCCATCTGAGGCTCCTGTTCTTCTCGTGTAGGCAACATAGAGATCACTGGATTCTGTGCCACTAATGTGGGCACAACAGTGGACATGTCGCCCTCTTCCACAGTAGCAGGGGTTTCAGTGGGCTCGGGATGTGGACTAGGCACTTCCAGGGTCTCCGGTCTCTTGCAGTCTCCAGCAGGTAGAGCATCTGGCCCATGCCCTCAAATGCTGCTTCTTTAGCTGCTTTCTAAACCCTTTGTCTAGTGACCAACAAGATTATTGTAGGATCTGGAAGGTCATTACCCAACAAACATGGTACAGAAATTAAGTTTTTGACTGCTATCCAGCGCTTGGACATTTCTCCCATTAACATAGGGCACTGGATGAGGACATAAAAACCCCTGACTAACCTGCCTGCGCCCTGGATTATCTGCCCTATGTGCACACACTGTCACCTGACATCTGTGACATTAGCAGCTGTCTCACACAGCATGGGGGCTTTGTTCCCATTGAAAAAGACAAGCTCTAAAAAGATCTGCGTGTTTGTTTGAGTTGGGGTCGCCTCTGGGGACCCAGTACCTTTCCCCTTCAGAGTCAATAGGGAGCATTTGGCCAATCCCTGACCTAGTAGGAATCTATCTGCTAGGAGGCTCACTCTATCTACGGCCTCCTCCATGAGGCCAGCACTCATGATTACCTCTTTGGGTCTGACATTCCAGGCTGCATCTCCTTTCCTATGGGTCAAGTCCCCACACAGAACACTTTACTTTGGGTGTTGAAGGTGTTGCTGCTCCAATGTTAGAGGTACCATCACGCTTCCTTTCTGTGTGAGCTGATGAACCACGTGGCTGGGATTTCCCATAAGATTTTTGGATGACTTTCTTGTAGGATGGGTGAGAACCTTTTCTTTGACCTTTTTTGATTTATATTTGTCAGAAACCTTTTTTTCTGATTTGTGTGTGCTCGCCTGAAGCTTTTTCTGGGTGTGAGTGCTCACAAACATGCCGGCTTCCCAGGGTCAGTGATATTCATGTCCACTAGATATTAGTGTAATTCTGCCTCACATTTCTCAAGAACATGCTCACATGCAACTAAATTATACATTCCCACAATTGTGTCCACTTTGTTACCTATTACCCACTCACTCAGATACTTCAGGGACATATGCGTAAATGCCTAAAACATTTGTTTGACCCTCTTTGTGAGTTCTATAAAACTCCAAAGCTATTCTTTTGGGTCTTGCAGTACCTTCTAAGATTGACAACCTTCATTTTGGAAGAAATGTGCCTCTGAGGACACTGAATGATGGCATCAGTGCCCTGTGTTGGTGAGAAACTCATTGGCTGCACTCCACAGACCTTCTTCAACCTCCTGTTGGTGCCAGCTCTTGCCAGCTCTTCCCACTAAGAGGTCTGTCTACGGCACTCCTTTTTCCCCAAATCTCTAGTTGGCACAGTTCTAGCATTACTCAATCCTTCTCTTCCTGTGCCTCTTCTCTCTCTTTTTGCTTTGATAGGGTGATCCTCCTCTTTACTAGAAAGCACATTCTAGCAGCCAGGTCGGCCCCATTGAGAATACCCTGGGACCTGGCTGAGACTCAGGACTTAACTGAAGCATGGGACCTAGCTGGAGTCTCAGGATCTTTGGGGCACCATGCTACCCGCCCTTCATAAAGAATGGCAGGATCAGCGATCACTATGGCTATCCCCATTCACTACCACACCCACCATAAGAATAGGTATCTGGTTTGGTGCTTAAGATGACTGCCGGCCCAATGGCACTTCTCCGTCACTCCTGCTTCTTCAAAAGCTTGGAAGCTTTTCAGCATTTCAGGATTACTTACCTTAATGCCATGGGGGAGACATAGATCAAGAAGGGTGCTTGACTTTAGACCCTTCAACCAATCAAAGTTTAGTTTCATTGTGCAACAAAAATGAAGTGGCTGTGTTTCTAACATTTCCTACACAGACATTTATTTTGACAGACAAAGCTGTAGGCGCAGTCTGCCTTAAATCCAACCGGTGGCCACCAGTGTGACAAAATGACTACTGTTCTGCAGGATTACAGGGATAATTAACCGATAAAACTGCTACTCACCCCCACATCTTTTCTCTCTCTATGCATAAAGCAGAAAATCTGTTCGTTTTTTCCTTGTAAAATTCCACACCATTCCACCAATCTGCACCAAATGTTTCATAGTTGCCTGTTAGGACCCTCCGGATATTACTGGCTACATGATATTTGGACACCCCACCGCTGTCCCTGAATTTCAGCCCCTTCACACATGAGACGGTTGCCTGAAACTGGAAAAACATCAATGTGGTTGTGGAAGGACTGGACAATGCTCATTTTAAGTGTCTCAATGCGAGGAACAAAACTCAAAGACCTTAAAAACCATGTTTTAAAGCCCTAGGATGCACCGTTTCTGAGATATTTGCACCGCAACAAACTGCACCACGTCAGGGTGAGGCGACAGGTGGGTAGAGTGCACAGTAGGTCCCATTATGCTGCAGCACGCCAACTCTTGCCTCCCCTCCTCATCTGCTCCAGGGTATGCCACACGCACCCATTCTCAGTGCAGTTTACCAGTATAAAGCACATCAAGTGATAAGCGACTCGGAACAGCGACCTACAGGATCATTGATGTTCAACAATTGATGAGAGTGTTATCATGTATGTCTACAGAAACCGTGCGCAGCACAGGTACTTTCTGCTACTATCTCCTAAACCAGTAGTGATCCTAATCATACATATGACACAGGCACCGCCCAATAGGTATACCTCCTTTTCCTCTATTTTGGTAACTTGACACAGGGTAGGCTTTACACATCAGGAGGGATATCCAAACAGCATTAATACTATGGTACCAAAATAAATGAATATCCAATCAAAGTTCTAGGAAAATCAGATACTTTAATTAAATTAGAAAGGCAAACACCTAATCAAAAACACTAAAACTCACCTATGTAAGTTAAAATATAGAGAATGCAGACTTTGAGATAAAAGGATCACTCTGGGTATGAAGACATGGGTGCACACGCAGTAAATTCAGCAACAATGTCAAGTTTGCTTAAGATGTCTTTTAGCCAGGCTAGGCGGGAAAAACCACTTCAAATACCTTTAACTTCTTTTCTATGGGTCTCAACATTACGATGCCAGCTTCTATCTGTTTACAATGGGTCGAGTCACCATAAAGGTATTTCATCGAGCAATGTGATGCAGTGCTGTTGTGCTGATCAGTTTCAAGCGGCTGGAGAACTGATAGGTTGATGGGAAGGTACAAATATATGATGCAGTTCTTCAGTGGCAATCAGCTAAAAAACTGTTGGAGTACAGGCCAGCGATGGGTCGAGTCAGCGGTTTAACGGCTCAACTGCGGAAAGAAAAGCAGTGAGCTTCAAAGTCAGTTCTGATGCGTCGGAGCTCGAAAAGTGCCTTGAGATGGTTGAGTAAACTCAAAGACAGATCAAAGCTGGAAAACAAGGTCCAAAGCTGTTTCTTAACTTCTGAGTATTGGGGGAGGGGTTGTACAGGGTCTCCAGAGACAAGGAAAGTAGTTTCTTCTGCACTTGCCACCGGGAAGTTTTGGAGAGTGCACTTGCAGGGTTCTGTCATCTGAAGTGAGCAGGTTCATTGGTACTAGTGGTCTAGGCAGCAGTAGGCATTGTCTAGCCAGTAGGTTATCACAAATGTTCCCTTCAGATGGTTAAAGGGAAGAGTTTGCTTCTTCCTTGGAAATGTTGCAAATCTTGGTCTTCACCTCTATGGCAGAGGACCGTGGAGCAGACTGTGCCCCCAGCAAGGTGATAGATGAATCTTCCTCAAGTGTCCAAAGATGAATCATCCAATAAGGGGAAGGCAAAAGGCTAAAGCAGATTGGTTCCCTTCTAGCCATCTGTAAAGGGTAAAATCCTGGCTGTCTGTTCGGAATCTTCTGCCTTGTATTGTCTTGCCCAGAATGCGTTATCTGCAGGATATAGGGAGGGGAACAGGACGTTTGGGAGCCCTAGGGAAATCTAAGATGGTTGAACCCTTCTCTAACTGAAAAGTCCACTCATGGGATACACTACGCCACCTCCCTCCTCTGTCTGCCTACACCAGAGGCTATCTGTCAATGAACACCATGGTGTGATTTCCTTTTGACTATCAGAGCCTGCCCTGTGAAGAACCAGGCCTCTCTCTACCCCCTGCGGTTGCTGCCTGTATTCCTAGGAAGTGGCAACACATTCCCGGGGAAAACAGAAGCTTTTTTCTGAGGATGTACCCATAGAACCTATTTTTGCAGGGCTCAATTCCAGACAGTGAATACATATGAACCCCTGACCTCGAATGTCAAAAGTAATCAAGCTGGTAATACATTGATATTGATACTTTTTGAGCAGTATAAGCGTGGAGACCCAGAGACAACAATATTACAACCAAATATGGCTTATACTTAGATGTGTCACCTGCCAAACCACAAGGCAGCTGCTGGGAGGTGGCAGTAGACATGCTCCGCAAACCCACATAGCGGCACTATGCTTTGCTAGCATTGAGCATTTGGAAAGGGGGTCTGATGAGCAGATCTCACTTTCCGAGGCAGAACTACACACATCTTTTCATTAATAAGAATTTTAAAAAAGCTTAGGCTATTCTTCCTTTACATATTACATACTATCACACCAGGGGATTCAGCAGCTTCTCATCTCTTACATCAGCATCTATACTCCGTGCTAGGGCTACATCTGTTATGCGCGCTCAGGTATCACAACCAGCTCCTCCATCAGCCTGCCCCTGGGTCACATGCCTTGGGGAAGTCACCCTGAAGCTCCTGTGCTGGTCAGGGATACCTCTAGCCTTTATGTGTTTACTTATTTATTTATTGTGCGTCTGTAAGGTGCTTGTACATCAAGAAATTATGTTTCAAAGCACCCGCCTGTCTTTGCCTGTGCCACCCCTGGCACACACAAGGCCTGGTGCTTCTGACAATCTTCATCTTCCTGACTTGGTTCAGGTGCCAGATAAAGAAGTTGTAGTCCAGGGCATTTTCCTTTCTTTACAGCCTGGGCAACAGCGATATTCAACATCTGCCCTAATACAAATACCACTACACCAACAGTACCACGGAGTAATACTATGTATAAGCATTGTATGTACAACCTCATTTTTTATTGGATTTGAGAAATGTTCGGGAACCCCCCACCTTTGTCTTGCCACGCCTACTCCCCTGTCTTTCTGCTGTTACCACGTATTTAATCCACTATGTGATCTCAGAACTCAGAGACACATATATGAAACTAGTCATGCCTGGCAAAAGTTGAACACCTATTGCATTTCCCTGAGAGGAGTTGTTGTTTACTTGCCCATTGGTGCCTCTCTCTACCTGTGACATGTGCCAGTCATAAGAGTTTCTTTCGCTGCTACAGTAAGTTTGCCAACAAGCTACTGAAATGCCTAACAAAATACAAATAGTGCCCATGCTGCTGAAAATATTTTTTGGAAATGGAACTTAAATCATCCTTGATCTTATGTGTGTATACAACTACAGATATCACCTCAAAGTTGTCCCTCTACAAATCGGAATGCAAGCACAAAAAACAATGTTTTCAAAAAATGGTTGACATTTTATTTTACACAATTCAAATCAAAAGGCATAAGAGAAAATGAAGTGTTTGAAAAAAGGAAAACAAAGACCTTGATAAATGTTAATATACAAAAGACATACAAACTCAATCTCAAACAGAGTTTGCAATGCAGGACACATGAAATGTGCTCAATATTCTTTTTACAGTTGTAATTTCTTTTTTCTTTTTTCTTTTCTTGCAGGTCTGCATCACATCACACATAAGATAAAGGATCATTTAAATTCCTTTTCTAAAAAAATCTTTTCAGCAGCATGGACACTATTTGTAGTCTACTTCTTGACCCCTACCATAGCTGCACCACAAAGGGGTGCCCCTATATTTTTTTACTGAAATGCCTACCTGCTGTGTTTTGTCCATTGTCACTTTGAATAAATTCTCTTCTTATGTACTGTCCATCAAGACCCGCTCTTCAGTGGTTGGGGACTGGGCCATGCAGAATCATTTTGACAGTGTCTCTGGGTGTCTTGGTTGTGGTCACAGTGACTGAGCATGACACCCTGTGTGAGGGCACTCAGAATGGGTCACCTCGCAAAGAAGTGATCCCACAATACACATCCTCAGTGGCTCTCTACAGACTTCCTGCTTCTTAGGCATCCATTACCACAGTGTGTCTGTCGATTCAGTGTTTGTGCCAATAGGCTCTGTGGGCATGGGTACACTGTACAACAGGGGAAGGGCCTGTGATGGGTTAGCTGCACATGAGGGAGGTAAGGCTGATGGAAAGGAGGGCACGTTTCTGATGAACTACTTCCACAATGGTCTTTTAAAGTTTTAAAATGTAGCCCTCTCAGGATCTGCTAGGATACACAGAGTCCTAGTCAGCTCCATCCTGGCCGTTGACTCTCCTCCATATTAGAAACATCCCAACATTCTTTTCCTTAGAAGAGAACATCTGCCTCTTGAGGCATATCTGTTTTCTTAGCAGTAAGAGCTGGACAAGTCTATAGAGAGAATCCGTTTCTAAAGGGTACTCTTCAGATCAATTAATAAACTAAAGGAAACATCAACAAGGATGTTTGGAATTTTAAATGCAGGTCTATAATTGCATTATTGAATGTACCTTTCAAAGATTACCACTACCCATTGTTGGCAGAGAACCACTATGTTGGAGTACCTGGACCGACATCACCCCACAAAAGAGGAATGTATTTGGTAGTCAGTACATTACAATAAAGTCCCTCCAGCACTCCCCATGTGATCCTTCACTTCCAACCACTCCCTCTCATCCTTGCCTTCCCACTCCTCGTTACCTTCACGACATTCTCTGTTCCACATCATTCATTCCATATACGTATTACTAGTATACTGCACACCTCCATCTCATCCGTAAACAACACAATCAGTAAGATGTCCCAGGCCTCTTACTGTCCTCCCCAGCCTTCGACCCATGGGACTTTCCATCTCCACTCATACACTTCTTTCTCTCTGTTCTCCTACTCTAGCCACTCTATTAAGGTTCCATGTTCCATCCTCCATCTTGACAGCCCTATGGAACACCTCAATCACCCTCAAGGGGAGTGACCTATTCATGGGCCCTACCCTGAGAGGAGCAGGAAACTTCTCTCTCGCCATTCCTCTCTCCTGTATCTCTCATACAGCTACACTCTCATCATACTTTATTTTTGTGTCACTTGATGCAGGCCTTGGCCACTTCTACTGCTTCCAACACCCATCTTGTGCTCTTTAACCAGAGTGGAGACAGTTTGCTGTTTGGCTTCCTTTCCCTAATATTTTCAAAAGGAGACATCATCATGGTGATGTGTGGTGAGAACCTAGGTGATACTATCCTCTCCATAACTGCCTTTCTCATTATGGGCCCAGGCCCACCTAATGCAGTCTTTTATCACTTTGTTGAACCTCTCTGTCACCCCATTGGTCTGGGGTTGGTATATACATGTGACCTTGTGAACAATGCACTTTTCTAAACAAAATAATTGCATTTCATTGGACCTAAAATGTACCCCGTTATCTGTCAGAATGTCCTCGGGATACCCTTCTATCTAAAACTAAAATACTCCTTCCATAAAGTCTAGAGTGACCCAGTCTGGAAAAAGGTGCCGGTAACAGTTGTTACTGCCACCTTTTCCAGGCCTTATCGCTCTGAGTCTGCCAGTAGGAGCTGTGAATTACCAGCAGGCCTGATCTGCTGATAGTTCAGGCACCTACCGGCAAATTTTTCACTAATGGTGCTTCAGTGTTTCCACTGTTCCTACAGGACTCCATGGAAATGGGAACTTACCATTCCTCCGCCGCCGGTAATATCCCGGTATCCCGGTATTACCGGGATATTGGGCTGTGGAAATGGTAGGCCGAGATTGCTTGTCAGAGCAGCTCACCAGCAATCTCTTAAGGAGGGCCTATGACTTAATTTGTCATTATATTGCTTGGTATGGCCCCCCTACCCATTTTGACAACGTGCCTACCAAGACCACAATACCAAGGTGTTCCCCGACTTTGTATTGTTCCAATCATGTCCATACCAACTCTCTCCCATGGCATTCAGGGAATTGACATTTGTGCCATAGGACTTTCCCTCGATATTCCAGAACACCCCCAGCACACCAATACTGGGATTGAATACTCTGCTTCATCTTGGTGATACCCTGATGATCCTCGTGAGCCACTGGTATAATTATTTCCCTCACTCCACTGCGAGGTATTATTCTATCACCTCTCATGATGCGCTCAACATTCACTTGCAAATTATCTCTTATGGGCCATACGCCTTCCGAATCAGTGCCCCATTTACTATTTTTAGAGACCGATCCATTCTCCATAATCTCTCTTTGTACACATTTCAGTATTTCATCCCTCTCCAGACTGGCATTCCATTCTCCATTCAAAACCATTCTCTGTTTAACACTTAGTACACAATCATCTTGTCCATCCATTTCTTCTTCTCAGGAATGGGTTTCAGTATGTGACACTAAGTGAGACAAGGCATCAGCAGGTGTATTTCTCTTTCCAAGAACATATTCCACATCAAATACATATTCTTGGAGAGGACACTCTGTCATGATCCTTTTTTTGAAGTGTTTCTTTCAGTGGTTTGTGATCCATATGCAGTATGAATTTCGATCCCCACAAAAATGTCCTGAACTTCTCTATCAACCACTTTATTGCGAGAAGCTCTTTCTCAGTGCTAGAGTAATTGCTGAGGACCCTGGAAGTGAATGCTATGAGATATTGTTTGCATTCTTTGGGCTGCATTATGACTGCGCCCAAACCAGTACAACTGGTGTCTGTTGAAACTATTGTTTACCTTACCACTCTGAAATTCTTAAGCAATGGGGTCTTAATCAGTGTAGCCTTGATCATACTAAATTTCTCAGCACATTCTGCATTACATTCATACTTGGCCTTATCTTCAAATAGGATCCTCATGTTTGCCGTCTTGTCTGTACAGTTAGGTGTACATTTGGAGTAATATACCGCCATCCCTAGGAAAGAACACAGCTTGCCTTTGTTTTTCAGTTCTGGCATGTCCTTAATACTTTTAATAGAGGGAGAATTATTATCCGATGTTAAACAGACGTGAGGTTTAGTGAGCATATATGTATTTACAAAAAAAGGCTGACTAGGCTAGCTTCTTATTTTCAATTTACTGGTTGTCACGTTTTGAATATAAAGCCAATTTTGTGTCTCCGAGTTAGGCTGATCCACAAAACTGAATGCCATTTTGAGCTGTTAGCAGTCATTCCACTCTGACAGCTAAAGTCTTTGATGGCCAAACTTGTATATATATATATATATATATATATATATATATATATATATATATATATATATATATATATATATATATATATACACAAAAAAAAGGAAACACATACCAAACCCAGCCTGCTTTAGGTATTTAGTGATTCAGTCATACAACTCTCACAGACATTTATGACAGATATAAAGCTGTTTGGTCATTCTTATCTTCCCAAAAATATCTTTAATGTGCAAAACAGCCAAAACCTCATTGGTTGTATTGGCACCAATTCACATTCTCTTTGAAGTTCTCTCTAATCAACAAACACATACACAGCGTTAAGCAATCACGTTTATATTCAAATACATTATTCAAATACATGACATGCATTTTTAAGCAGTTGCAAAACCTTATTGGTTGTATTGGTGCCACTTCACATTATCTTTGGAGTTCTTTCTAATCACTAAACACATACAGTGTGTTAAGCAATCACTTTTATATTCAAATACACAACATGCATTTTTTAAACAGTTGCAAAAATTAGAGTTTTCCCTTCAGAAAAGTAAGGGTTAAAAATGATGTGTCATTATACAATATTAAACGCATGCCCTGCTTAAGTCAAGCAGAGTTCCCACAGGTGGCACTAAAATGATGTTCAGAAGCAAGCACTAATTTCCCTCCCCGGTCCCATGTTTCAGAGGTCTGTGGCCGCCGAAAAGGTGCAAGCATGAAATAGATCATAGAGAAGTTAAAATGGCGAAGAGTAAATCTGATTGCCTAAGTGCATCAAGAAACCTGTGAAAGGATACCCAAAGCCATAGAGGGTGAGAACAAAAACTGTGTGAACTCTATAACAGCTTTAAACTCGTAAAGATATCTATTCAGCAATCCTTAAAGAAGCTGCTCAGTGCTAAGCAGGCAAATGGCATCCCTGCTGGGTTTATCATGTGTCTTTGATGACATTCTGCTGCACGCTCAGTACTACCAGGAGAACCAACTGCAGTATATGTCACACAATGCATAATTTACATTCATTTTATTTTAAACACAAGGTAGGAATTTTACTGTGAAGCAGTACTTCAACCAACAGCATGACATATATACCTATACCCACAAATCTCAAAATGTGACTGTGTATGGTTCAGTCCAACTAATTCTACGAAGTGAATAAACATTTTAAATTCCCTTAAACTGAAGCTGGCAGGACTCGTAGCCTAAACCACGCCCACAAAAATAATATTATGCTGGAACACCCGATCCATTGTGCAGTTTTACTCTTGGAGTGTTAGGCATTTTTAAACATTTTACAAACAGCAATGATGTAAACAGTATGTACCACTTCATTTGATATAAAAGGTGCCTGCATTGTGAAGCTACGAGGAATGCTGTTGCATCCCACACATGAATGTTCAGGGTCACCCTTTACCATTGCTCAATCGTGAGGATGCAAAGCCAAAGATTCGAAGAACCTTCTCCAACTGTTTTTACACTACTGAGGTGCGCATGCCCAGGCAGAGTTTGCAAACTCCACTTGTGATTTTGCCATATTTCTCAAGGGTTTGGTGGTACATTGGCTGCAGAAGCTAACTTGCCTTTTTCCATGTTGCCCCCTGCTAACACCAGAGCTGTAACCATGAGAGGAGGATGAGTTGTTTTTATTCAACATTTTTATAAGATATGCATGTACCGCTTGCATATATTTCATATGTAAACTTTACCATTTAACAAGATTGGATGTAGAAATGTAGTTATGTGGCATTAATATTACAGACATGTCTAGGTGCTTCTCTATAAAGTGGCAGCAGGCAATTTGGGAGAGAAACCAGATATTAGCATTGAAACCAAAATTCCTCTTTTCAACCTTCTTTCACTTGGATGCAGTTGGCAGACAGCTTATGTTCTTATCACTTCGTCTGAAAATATTGTTTTCGGACCTAACCGAAAGTAGGCAATTAGCACTAACAATTACCTCTAGTACACTCAACTGTAGAGTACACTGCCTTCTCCAAATCTTGGGCAGCAGGGATATGAAAATACTCTTTTAACTAACATAACATAGAAGATGACAGTCTTGAATTAATAAAGAAGAAGCAATAACTTTATAATCCCTGCAACCATAAAAATGACCTTATAATGTTATGGAGCCAAAATGGGGGATACACTGGGGTTGAAGGGGCGTAGTTTGGACAACACAGACAAAGCTTATTGAAGGGGGAGTATATGGTAAAGGTGCAGAGCCTGGTAGAGGTAGAGTAATGTTGGGGAGGGGCGCATGCACTCATTTGGGCCTACAGCAGCGGAAAGCCTAAATACACCACTGCTAGTAACGAGAATATGCTTGTATCTCCTAAGGTGGCCAAGGTTTCTGCAATATTCGTCAGAGGATGGAGAGCTGAAATGACACATTTATTCAGAGAGCGGGGGTCCACACGGAGCCTTGGTTATCCATTCAGTTTTGCCACTACTACAAGAGGGGAACCCACTTTGATGAATGTGGACAAGTCACCATTCACCCCAGAGGGTACCACCGCCATTGAGGCTAGGGAGGTGAGACCACTATGCATACTGTTAAGCGGCTTCACTTCAACACTACAGCTAAGTCAATGCCTAGTCTGGGATGCTGAGGGAAACCCTTATTGATATATTTTTAGGTCCAGTTCATGTACTCTGGATGACAACCCTTATATAACACCCCTCTCTTAGAATCCCCCTGACCCCACTGAGCCAAGAAGTAGGTCTGTTTTGCAAATTTGAAAGGTTTATTTGAGAAATATAACAATATATATATATCACACTTTTATAATAAATTAATATCTGATAGTACACTGAGAGATATGATGTGGATCCACAATGGGTAATGTTACAGTGGTACACTTGATTACTTAGGAGTAGTATAGAGGATGAGGTAGCTGAAATGCTTTATGGTTTCAAGGAAATGCAAGGTGGAATAAAATGCAGTACAGTAAATAAACTTGATATGATTTCAACCAACAACAATGTAATCACTTTTTCTCTGGCAATTCACCCCCCCCCCCATGCAATGTAAGAAATGGAAGGAGATGGAAAGAGGAGCACACAGTTCTCAGGAATGCAATCAAATACAATACGAAATTCAGTTCCCCCCCAGCAAGCTTAGAGGAAACAGGTAGAAGTTTGATACACAGGCCCAAAATGCTTTTAAATGTGATGGCAAGGGATGGGAAAATGTGCTAACTGATTTTAATTCCCTCTAGAGATTCAGGGTGAGTGAGAGATGCTTGTTGGTATTAGTTCAGGCTCACTTTAGCAATGCTCTATGAGTTATTACCAGGTTGCAAACAGATTTTAACAAAGGAAAGAATGGAGCTGCTATTTTGACAAGTGGAGAAATTGAGCCAAATCGCAAATCGCGGTAAATTTCGCGAGTGCGTAAATCGCGATTGCGGTAAAAGTATAAGGACGAATTAATAAAGGTAGATTTTTGGATTTAAAGTAAAACTCATAATGACAGGTGACAGCTTGCAGCTGCAGAATCGACAGGTGACAGTTGTGCAGCTTTAAAAATGACGGATGATACGATTTCTAGGAGGCAGTTCTACTTAGGTTAAAATAGTTTGGATTATATTATTTTAACTAAGAGATTGGGTTCTGCACAGTTCTGGCGGATACTCACTCCTAATTTTGAAATGAATGGGCCTCGTCATGGATCTGGTCAACACGTCCAGCGGCGGTTCTCTCTGCTCGGCGGGTCAATCAGGCACTGGTTCTGTTCACAGCGATCCGGATCTCTGGTTCTGCTCACAGCGGTCTGGGTCTGGTCTGCGGTTCCGGCAAAAGTTCTTGGCAGAGAATTCAAACAGCTCGCCCGGCTGTTGAATAGTTTGGTTAGGTTTGCTGGATTCTGAAGGCCTGCTGAGAAGAGTTCTCAGTTTGTGGGTTTAGGCCCTTGCTTTAAGTTCTGAAGTAAATTTCTGGTCTCTGAAGATTGATGGATGTGAAGTCTGGAGTCTCCCGGCAGAACGTCCCGCAGAAAATGGAATTGAATCTCTCTACCTGTCCCAGCAGTCTCTTTTTATGTGTTTTAAAAAGTGGGTGGAGAGGCTAGCATCACTAAGCCTGCCCCTCTCTTGATTTGATAGGTCAATAGATTCTTTGGTCCCTGATTTGGGAAGAGATGGTATGTCAGAGTGATGTCATTTTTATGACCTGCAGAAATGACACTCCCCTGGTCAATGTGCACACAAATCTATTCCTGATCCAAATACATATTTCCCAGGTACACAGTTGTTTGACATCACATACACACATCATATATTACTAAAGATAGCCCCTGTCCCGACTCTGGCGTTTCTAGGAGCTTGCATTCAAAAATGGCAACTTATTTTCGATTTTAGTGGGTTTTGCAACATTGGTTTTTCATCAAAAATTATACAAAGGTACATTTCCCTTACACATATATCCCAGTAACTTTCCATGTCTCTAGCTTAAATACAGTGTCTACAGTAATCATAATTAGCAGGGTTTTGCCCCAGAACATGGTACAAATCGGAGTTTGGACTCAAATCGTGAGGGCATTTTCCATACTAAGACTCTCAAAGTTGTACATTCCTGTCATTTGCTTACAATAAGTTATAACTGCTTCTTTAAAATGTATATTTGTTGCAATTCAACTCCCCAAAGTGTTTGGGTCCGCCTCCAGAAGTCTGGGTGGGTCAATGATCACATGTCTCTCCTTGCTGGCAGAGGGCTGTTCACAGGAAACACTCAATATTAACATACCCCATTCACTGAAAGGGGCTATTGTCTCTCTCCTCCAGGCTGAAGGGGAAACCCCCTACCTCTCACTCAGAAGGGCCATGTGATATCCTGCCTCCTGTTGTGAGTGTCTGGGGTGTTAAGAGTTCTCAGCCTCTTGGCCTCTGGGAACAGCAGGTGGCTAAGATTTTCAATTAACCAACAAGCTTTGAAGTCCCTGTTGACTCAGGTCCCTTTGTCAGCCAGTTCTCCTGTCAGAGTTTAGACCGCTAGCGCCGCCTTGGGGAATTTGTCGGTACTGCATCCATTTTTGAGTTGTCTTGAATTTGACAGGAGATTTTTGCTATTGTTCTGATAGGCATCCTGACATTATAGTGGTTATGTGGAACCCCCCCACAAGAAGGTTGAATCTTTAGAGTGGTCTTGTGCCAACTGCGCAGTTCTCCGCAATTCTGGTGTGAATGTGGGCGGCGCCAGCTCATCCCCACATCTACCCAGTCTAAGGATTCAACATGGGTCAAAACCCTTGACAAAACCCCCCCGCCCGACTACGCTTTGATTCAAGTCGAGAGGAAGTCGGGTGCAAAGGAGGTTTTGAGCCCTTGCGCTGGTATGTCCCCATTATGTTCTTCCAATTCTGTAGATGGCACAGTTCAGCATCTTTTCCTCCACCCAGTTGGATCGATCGGTTCTCCTCGCCGGTCCTGATGGGAATATTGGGCGGTACCCCGGGCCCCTCGGGTCTCTGCTCCCGGTCCCCGGTCGTCCTCCTTGGCCAGTCTCCAAGTTTTCTTTCTCCTAGGACGACAAAGGAAAGCGGCAATACCTATTCGTAGACATTTCTTCCCCACCATTGATATAGTGGGGTGGCATATACATTTTATAGTCAAAACATTTGCATTCTTATTTTAACAAAAAACGAGATACAATTATAAGACATTTTTTTTTTTCCAAATCATAATATTTTAGAGACTATATGTGGGATATTTTAGGGTTGGAATTGAATTACTCTGGAGCAGTCCCCTCTGGTATTGCAGAGGACTCCTCCAGTTGTTGCAGAGTGTGCCTGGGATGGCAACACTTTAGCTGATTTATATGGACCCACTTATCCTCCCCCTCTGCCAAACTGCCTTTGGGGATGCGGATCTTGTACGCTACAGGGGAGATCTTGTCTATAATTTCAAATGGTCCCTTCCATGTAGGCAAAAGTTTTCGCTGTTTGGCCTGGTTCCTTTGGAAATTGTATAGATAGACCCAGTCCCCCACAGTATATTCCTTCCTGGTGGTCTTCAGGTCGTAGTGGGTTTTCATGCTATCAGCTGATCTTTCTAGATTCCGCTGAGCATAGGCAAAAGCATGTTGGAGGTGTTTCCGTAAATTGTCCACATGCTCATGAGTTGGGGAGGCATTTATCAGTGTCTGCTCCTTGGTCCTGTAGAGCAAATGCTGAGGAAGCACCATCTTGCGTCCAGTCATCAACTAAAATGGTGACATTTTAGTTGCAGATGAAGGGGTAGATCTGATGGCCACTAAGACCAGAGGTAATCGGATATCCCAACTTGGCCCAGAATCCACCACAAACCTTTTTAATATGCTCACAATGGTTCGGTTGTATCTCTCTACTGCCCCAGAAGAAGCTGGCCGGTAAGCAATATGTAGCTTTCTTTTGACCCCCAGTATCTCCCACATCTTTGTCATTACTTCATTGGTGAAATGGCTACCTCGGTCTGACTCAATCCTTTGAGGTAGACCAAAACCGGAAAAGATGTGGATTATCATCAGGGCAGCTGTAGTTTCTGCCTTGCAGTTGGGGGCCGGGAGACATTCCACCCACTTGGTAAACAAGCATGTAACGGTCAACATGTACTTGTTTCCTTTAGACAAGCGAATTACAGGGCCTACAAAGTCGATTTGCAAATCTGACCATGGCAGTGTCATTCCCCTCTTTTGGAGGGGCACCCAGTGTGTGAGGGATGTTGGCTGAAATTGGGCACACACAAGACACCCCTTCAAGTATTGGTTGAGGTCCTGGCCCATGTGTGGCCAGTATGCAACCTCTCTTAAGATTTCCAGTGTTGTGTGAAACCCCCTATGACCGGCGGTGGCCACATCATGGGCGTGACTTAACATCAGGCTTCGGAATGAGGTAGGGACCACCCACTGATCATGGCCAGCTTGGGATTTCCTTATCAACAAACCGTCTTGGATTCGGAACATCTTTGGACATTTCATCAACACTCTAAGGTCCTCCTTCCCAAAGTAATCGGTATCCTTCAGGGGAAAATTCTCAGGGTCCTCAAGGTGTTGGTAAAACTTACCAATAATTGGATCCCCCTTCTGAGCTGTAATTAAATCAGCATCAGGGGTTTCCTTACTCCATTGTGCAGTTGAAAGATCATTGTGAGCATTTGTCTGGGACCTAGTGATAGCAGTGACCTGGATTTCCCCCAACAGGGACTCTATTTCTATTAGATCCCCTTGGATGGCCCCGGTTTTGGCCAGCTGATCAGCTAAGTCATTTCCAGTTTTGTCTGGTCCCTCTACTTTGGAATGACCCTTGATCTTTTTCCAGTAGATGGTATCCCATTCGAGGTGACCAGATCATCAATATTTTGGATTAGCTTCCCATGTTTCAGGGGTTTGTTATTAGCACATAACATGCCTCTGGTTTTCCAATTAACCAGGTGCTCCACAAACCCGTTCCGTACATAATCCGAATCTGTGATTATGACCAGTTCGTGGAGTTGATGCTGGACAGCAGTGAGGATGGTCTGATGCACAGCCATCAATTCTGCCACCTGACTACTCCGAGGACCAATTTTGTATCCAGCGGAGGGTTCTGGGGACTCATTCACCCATGCATTCCCTACGCCGGCCACCAGTTCTTTCTCCCCGTTGTTGTCAACATGGTACGAGCATCCATCCACATAGACAGTGGGCATTCCCTCACACTTGTCTTCTTCAAAGACTTTGTGTGGGGAATTGAGGTATGCCTCCATGTTGTCCTTGATTTTTAGACTTTCGTCCTCGAGACAGTTTTCTCTGGCACAATCATGCAAGTCAGCCAGACCTTGCGCGAGGGGACTCTTCTTGTTTTGGCCATATCTGACCTCTACAGGAAAGCCTTGCATTGACAGAATCCAGGAAGTAATTCGGGAATTACTCACATTTCCGGCCCGGATTCTGTCACTTTGGAGATATTGCAGAGGCTGGTGTGGAGTCTCCACTATGATGTGTTCCCCCTGGATAAACGGGCGGTAATTCTTCAATGCCCACACCGTTGCCAGGAGTGCCTTCTCACAATCGTTGAATTTTTCCTCCACAGAGGATAAAGTTTTGCTCGCATAGGAGATTACTTTATTGACCTTGTCATGCTTTTGGTACAATACTGCCGTGAAGCACGTATTAGAGAACCCTGTCTCCAGGAAGAACTCCTTGTTTCTGACAGGGTAAGCTAGGCAAGGCGCTTGTGAGAGGCTTCTTTTGAGTTGTCTTACTGCCTCGGCTTGTTCTGGACCCCATTCCCACTTGACCCCCCCCCCTTCAGGAGATGAAGCAGGGGTCTAGTGATCTCTGCGTAGCCCTCAATGAACTTTCTGCTGTAATTAGTCAGTCCAAGGAGGCTCCTTAGTTCCCGCAGAGTTGTGGGATCCTTCAGTTTCTGGAGTGCTTCCACTTTCTTTTCTTGGGGACAGAGACCCTGAGGAGTAATCTCATGCCCCAAGAAATGATCACGGGTTTTACACCACTGTGCCTTCTGAAAGGAAAGTTTTGCTCTGGCGGCCCTCAACTGCATCAGAACATAACAGATCTCCGCTATGTGTTCCTCCACAGATGAACTTTTGATGAGGACATCATCTACATAAGCCAGGTTACCCCTCGCACCCAGGTCTGGAATGGCCTTATGCAGGAAAATGTTGAATTCATTGCCGGAGTTGAGGTCTCCGAAGGGAGTCCGGGTCCATGTGTACTGCTGGCCCCCAAAGGTAAAAGCCAGTTTGTATTGGTCCTCCCTACTGACAGGCACGGTCCAGTATCCATTGGTCAGGTCTATTGCTGTGAATACCTGTGACCCCTGAATCTGGGCCAGCCCTTGGTCAATGTAGGGCAGAGGCCATCGGGAAGTATGGACCCATTTGTTGAGCTCCCTAAGGTCGGCGCAGAGTCTCCACTGGCCGTTTGGCTTCAATATTCCCAGCACCGGATTATTGAAGGTGCTGTGGACTGGATGGATTAGTCCCCGGGACTCAAGGTTCTTAATTATTTCATTAAGGGACTCCATGGATGCGAGAGGCAAGCGATATTGCTTCACAAACCCTGGAGTCATTCCAAGATCCGTGGGAATTGTTGTGGTGTGGATGTCGGTGCGACCACAGTCATATGAGTCTACTGCAAAGAGATCTTGAAAATCCAAGAAAACTTGTTTCAACTTTTGCTTCTGTTCCAGAGTCACGCAGGCATCAGCTAGGTTGACCCTCTCTTCCACCATCTGCCTGAAGCCGGGAAAGACTTCTGGTTTGGCTATCTCAGCGGCCTCCTCCAGCTGGATGGAGAAGTCCCTGGTCAGAGTGCTGATTTGGACTGGAGGCTTCAGGTGGGAAAGGCAGCCCTCATGGACCTGGAAAATCACCTCATCCCTCCTGAAGTCACAAGTCACATCTTCCTTACCATAAGGGCAAGAAGTGTACACCAGGAAGTTCCCCCCATGCCGGGTGAAAATCCTGTCTGGTGTTGTGTTGTCATCACTGTCACTGTCAAAACAGTCCTTGGGGATTGGTCCTAACAGTTCATTTCCTAGATCAATGGAAAAATGTCGGTCATTAACCGCCATTCCAATAATGGTGCCTGCGGCTATAGTAATACTCTTTAAGTCGCTGTTATCCACCTCTATTGGAATGGTGTCATGTTCTATGTTGACTAATGGAGTTTACCCCCAACCCTT
This sequence comes from Ambystoma mexicanum, assembly GCF_040938575.1. Classification (NCBI taxonomy): domain Eukaryota; kingdom Metazoa; phylum Chordata; class Amphibia; order Caudata; family Ambystomatidae; genus Ambystoma; species Ambystoma mexicanum. The sequence goes on along the minus strand of NC_090921.1, from coordinate 650,152,044 downwards.
GCTGTTGGAGAGAAGCATTTAGATGTATGTAGATGTATGTAAGCATCAGGGTTTTTCAATTTTTGTCCTCTTTTAACTTTCACTTCCAGGGAGAATTGTCGGGTCCTTTCTGGGATGGTGACTTCCTCTTTAATCTGAATTTCAACTGCATAAGGTAGCAATTGAGCTGACTTAAATGCTTTTTCTGGATCATCAAAGCCCATGGGATTATCCGCTAATCGGGACCAAGCGTTGAAGTTTATTAGGTCCAAACTAATGGCAAAGCGATTGAGAATGTCACTGCCTAAGTAAAAGGCGGCAGTGACGTCTCACACGACCCAACAATTATGGACTATGATGTTGTTGCCAATGGAGATTTTGAGCATACACCTGCTTGGAAGGAGATGTTTTGAATTGGGTGCTTCCAGGTCCATTTCCCATTTGTCTATCAGTTTGAATGTGGGAATGGCTGGATCTTTTGGGAGTTGGAGGAACATGGCTTCGCTGATGAAGCTCTTAATGTTGTTCACACACACTCGAGCGAGAACAGAGTCCTTCCCATCATTTAACTGAACAGGGATGAACAACTGCTCTCCAATTTGCTGAATATCAGCCAGGCTCTGAGCTGATTTCACATCTTTCTGGACTATAGGAGTGGGGTTTCTGATTGTGGATTAGTAAAGAATTTCAGAGTATTTTCTTCCAGTGTGGAATACCACCTTAAACTGGAAGGAAGGTTGATTTTCAGAAATAGAGAGGACCCCCCATCACCAGTCTGTTGTCCTACTGCTATTACTGTCACGTCTGGAATTTGGTTGTTCTGGAAGTGAAATTCTACTTGGTCAGATTTTTGTTCAACCATGTGGCAGGTGCCGTTTAAACTAACATAGTTGACACTCTGTTTTAATTTTATTGGTCGGCTAGTCTGGGTCCAGAGGACTTTGTTTACACAATCTATTAGGGGTGACAACCTTCTCAGGAGGTCATTCCCTAGTAAACAAGGGGTGCCCTCTGGAGTCACTACTATGACCGGGTGTTTCACCTTGTGTTGCCCAATTTTGATGTCCAAGTCTGCAGTCCCTTCGACGGGAAATTCCTTCCCGTCTAAGTTCTGCAGTTGTCCAGAAAGAGAGGTGAGAGGGATACGGTAATTCTCCCCCCTTCCTGCATTTAGTTAATCAAAGGCCCTTTTGGACAAAAGGGTAGCTTGGGATCCAGTGTCCACCAGTGCCATAATTGTACCCTGCCCCTGTACTTGTACCAGGGCATAATATCTTCCCTCCTTCTCCTCAAGGGGGCACAGATAATGCACATTTTTGGACAACTGGTGGGCTAACTTTCTGGTTTTGGACATTGCTAGCGAAGAGATTTGGGCAGAATTCTGTGGAGTTCCTGGGGAATCTGAAAGAAAAAGTTGGCAACTGGAGATCAGAGCCATTGTGGGTTCCCCTGGTTCCGGTTCTGGGCCGCCCCCCCCTTTTTGGAGGCAGTCACCAGGATGGGTTTGAACCAGGGGATTTTGGTATTGTCGGTTCTGGGATGAGATGATGGGCGGCAGTAGCTCAGTCTCCATATCTCCCCAGTCTGAATTGGCATCCCTTGGGACCCATTTTTCCTTGGGAGGAGTTCCCCTGTCTCTGAAGGAGAAGATCCTTTTCCCAGGATCTTCTGAGGATCCCTCTCCCTCAAATTGGAAGACCTGTACCTCCTCCACAAAGTGGGTCTGTTTGGGTCCTTTGTTTCTCCTACCCCCCTCTGCTCCTTGGGAGGCAGGCTTTCAGGGGCAGGAGATTTTGTTTCCGGTTCCTGGTTTTCCAGGGGCTGTTTACAAGTTGGGAAGGAAGCTTCCTCCAAGGCTTTACACCCCTCTTCCCCTTGTGCCTCCTCCCTGGGAACCGGTGGGTTATCGGGGTGCTGCCCCCGTCATTGTTCTGGAGCACCAGGCCCAGAGTTTGGGGCAATCTGCTGTGGCATGCTCATCTGAGGGTTCTGTTGAGCCCTCAGTATGTGACCCAGATCCCGTGCGATATTTTGGACCTGACGCTCAAGTTGTGAAACCCGCTCAGGCTGATACGGGGCTCTATTTTCTCCCCTGGGCTGATCCCGGGAAGGGTAGCTATCCCTTCTCTGGTAGTATCCCTGGTTGGGAAGATTTTGGTACCCCTCCACGCTTGGCCTCCCCTCTCCCGGATTAGGTTGTCTGGGCTCAGGGAATTGGGGAAAGAAGGATGGATGATTTTGGGGCTGGAAATTGGGTGGATACCTGGGGAAAATGTTCTGCCCAGGATTTGGAGAATTTCTTCCCTCCTGTGGGAAGTTGGGAGGGAAGTTCCCTTGGTTAGGTGCTTGGCTGGATCCCCCCCCTTGGGCTGGAGGAGTCCACACATAACCAAGGATGGGTCGGTTTCCCTTGTAGCGGGGACTGACATAATCAGGGGAGTGAGTGACCCCATTTGTGGGACTACCTCCTTGGCTCCCTGTCTGTGACTGGCCCGAGGGCCTTCTGGGCTGGGCATTATTAGGTGCAGGTAGGTTTTTAGGTCCCCCCCCATCTCCAAATCCAAAACGGGGGTGACCTTTACCTCTGCCACCTTGGCAGCAGCAGGGGTGCTGTTGGTTTTGGGGTTTTTCTGCACATTATTTTTATTTTCGATGGGCTTCTGCACCTCATAGATCCGGGTAGCCTGTTCAATGACCCAGTCTAAAGATCTTTTCTCATGAAAATCTCTCACGAGCTGGGTCATTATGTATTTGGGTAAGGCATGGAAAAACATATTGATAAATTCTCTGCTATCCGTGCGTACCCTTCTGGTGTTCTGCGCAAAAGCACGCTTTAATTCTTGCACAATCTCTTGTGGGGCCTGATCCTCCCCACATTGCAGATTGTAGGCTGCCTTGCGAGCCTCTTGAGGATTTCTGTGCACAGAAAAATGTTTCAAGATGGCCGCCCTGTATGTGGACCACCTTGAATGTTTTTGATCCTCCAGCCCTGCAAAAAAACTAGAGTATTCTGGTGAGAAGGTCCATTTGACATACTGGATGCAGCTACTGCTGTCCTTCAAATGGAAAGTCTCCATCATTTGCTCATAGAGCTCCAAGTGTTCCCAAACAGAATAGATGGGGTTCTTATGATAAGGCGTGATGACACTCCTTATTGCCTTTATTTGTTTCAATGGGTCCTTAAGCAAGGCCCTTTTTTGCCTTATTGGCCTTTTTGGTTCGGGTCACCCTGGTCCATTCATACTCTGACTCTGAAGCACTGCTCCCAGAGGTGCTTGTCTGATCTTCCAGGTTTTCCCGGATTCTGCGAGCCTGGGAATAGCTGGCAGAATGTGGGGACTGGTCTCCTGTGTCCTGTGATGCTCAGAGGAGTCTTCAGATCCCTCCTTGCTACCAGGATTTGATGGGTACCCCCCCACTGACCTAACTGGGCAGAGGTTTTCAGGATGCGCTTAGTGGGCCTACTCTCCTGGGGTTCCCCACTAAATTGCACTGTGCTTGGGTGCCCATACCCGGATGCCCGCCCATCCATTCCTGGGAGGTACTGGCCTATGAGCCCCATACTTCTAGCTGGATAGTAATCTGCCATCCCCGTGGCCCTGGGCTCATGTGCGCGAGGGGACATGGGGGTGGCAGAGTCCAGGGACTGGGAGAGATGAAGGCCTCTGGTAAAAGGGCTCCTGAGGTTATGCTCAGGAGTTTCTCTTTCCCAGCGAACCTCATCTCTATCCGCCCCTGCTTCCTGTTGCAATGCAAGAGCCTGCGCTTTCAGTTCCTCAGTTAAGGCCTTACTAGACTCTATCCATCTCTCCTGCATCGCTACCTGTTGCTGGAGCCTATCATTGTGCTGGCAGAGAGCCTCATTCTCTCTCTGTGCCTCCTGATTGGTCCTGGAGTACAGGGCCATTCTTTGCTGCAGGAGGGTTACCTCCTGAGCTGTGTCCCTATTGGCCTGCTCCTTTCTTGCCAGAGCATCCTCCACCCTCCTGGTGTGCTCTAACAAGTTCTGGTGTTCTTTTTGGAGGTCACCCAGTCCCTGGAGGGCCAGGTGATTTTCTTCAATTTTCCTTTTTAAGTGGCAGACTTCCTGGCCTAAGGTATCCCTTTCCTGACTAAGAGCCTGCATCTGTGCCGCCAGGTCGTCCCTTTGCCTTTGGAAGGCACCAGCTTTCTGGCGCTCCTGGTCAAACTCTGCCTGGGTATCCAGGTCTTTCAAAATCAGTTTATTGCTCTCTGCCTTCTCCCTATCTAGGTGGCTTTGCAGGGTGACTACCTGCTCAACACATGCCCTATTGAAGTCTAACTGTTGCTCCAGCTTTTTCTGGCTCTGCAGTAGGGAGTCCAAACCTTCTTGGTACTCCTTATGCAAGGCCAGAAATCTGGTATCCTGGTCAGCCTTTTCCTGTTGCAGCACATCCATATCCTCCTTTATTTTAGTGATGTACTGTCTGCTGTCCTTTTCTGACTCCTGGCTCCTGAGCAGCCTCTGCTCAGAAGAGTCCTGATCAGATTGGCCTTCTCTCAGGCCATCTGTTGCCTATTTGCCAGATCTTGGCCTTCAGCACATTTGTCCTGCATGGCTCCCATATATAGGTACAAATATGCCGCTATCCTGGCAATCTTATTATGTTTATCTTTGGCTTTAGGGGCCATATAGAGTTCACTCAGGGCCACATGTAGGGGATCCTGATCTCTCCATATATCTGACCCTGTTTCAGTGACCTGTTGCGCGATTGCCTGCAACCAGACCTTTTGGTCCTGATGAGTCGACTCACCTCTCACAAATAGCTTATGTAAGAAGTGCTCTCTGGCTATTTTGATGTCTACCAGTGTCGTCATTCTGGAATTTGAGTTCCTTCCTGACTTACAGAAGTTTGTATTTTATTTTTGCAAAACAGACCGTTTCCTTAGAGCGTTCCTTTGAGGAGTGCTTTACAGCGTAACACAGCATGGTGATCCGACCGGATGTATGTCTCCTGTCAGTTAGCACACTGTATTAATCTGCACAAGTGATAGATCTAACCCAGAATCTCCGGCTACGAGCCCCCACTTTGTTAAGTGGCTTCACTTCAACACTACAGCTAAGTCAATGCCTAGTCTGGGATGCTGAGGGAAACCCTTATTGAAATATTTTTAGGCCCAGTTCATGTACTCTGGATGACAACCCTTATATAACACCCCTCTCTTAGAATCCCCCAGACCCCACTGAGCCAAGATGTAGGTCTGTTTTGCAAATTTAAAAGGTTTATTTGAGAAATATAACAATATATATATCACACTTTTATAATAAATTAATATCTGATAGTGCACTGAGACATATGATGTGGATCCACAATGGGTAATGTTACAGTGGTACACTTGATTACTTAGGAGTAGTATAGAGGATGAGGTAGCTGAAATGCTTTATGGTTTCAAGGAAATGCAAGGTGGAATAACATGCAGTACAGCAAATAAACTTGATATGATTTCAACCAACAACAATGTAATCACTTTTTCTCTGGCAATTCACCCCCCTATGCAATGTAAGAAATGGAAGGAGATGGAAAGAGGAGCACACAGTTCTCAGGAATGCAATCAAATACAATATGAAATTCAGTTCCCCCCCAGCAAGCTTAGAGGAAACAGGTAGAAGTTTGAAACACAGGCCCAAAATGCTTTTAAATATGATGGCAAGGGATGGGAAAATGTGCTAACTGATTTTAATTCCCTCTAGAGATTCAGGGTGAGTGAGAGATGCTTGTTGGTATTAGTTCAGGCTCACTTTAGCAATGCTCTATGAGTTATTACCAGGTTGCAAACGGATTTTAACAAAGGAAAGAATGGAGCTGCTATTTTGACAAGTGTAGAAATTGAGCCAAATCGCAAATCGCGGTAATCGCAAATCGCGAGTGCGTAAATCGCGATTGCAGTAAAAGCATAAGGACGAATTAATAAAGGTAGATTTTCGGATTTAAAGTAAAACTCAAAATGACAGGTGACAGCTTGCAGCTGCAGAATCGACAGGTGACAGTTGTGCAGCTTTAAAAATGACAGATGACACGATTTCTAGGAGGCAGTTCTACTTAGGTTAAAATAGTTTGGATTAGATTATTTTAACTAAGAGATTGGGTTATGCACAGTTCTGGCGGATACTCACTCCTAATTTTGAAATGAATGGGCCTCGTCACGGATCTGGTCAACACGTCCAGCGGCGGTTCTCTCTGCTCGGCGGGTCAATCAGGCACTGGTTCTGCTCACAGCGATCCGGATCTCTGGTTCTGCTCACAGCGGTCTGGTCTGCGGTTCCGGCAAAAGTTCTTGGCAGAGAATTCAAACAGCTCGCCCGGCTGTTGAATAGTTTGGTTAGGTTTGCTGGATTCTGAAGGCCTGCTGAGAAGAGTTCTCAGTTTGTGGGTTTAGGCCCTTGCTTTAAGTTCTGAAGTAAATTTCTGGTCTCTGAAGATTGATGGATGTGAAGTCTGGAGTCTCCCGGCAGAGCGTCCCACAGAAAATGGAATTGAATCTCTCTACCTGTCCCAGCAGTCTCTTTTTATGTGTTTTAAAAAGTGGGTGGAGAGGCTAGCATCACTAAGCCTGCCCCTCTCTTGATTTGATAGGTCAATAGATTCTTTGGTCCCTGATTTGGGAAGGGATGGTGTGTCAGAGTGATGTCATTTTTATGACCTGCAGAAATGACACTCCCCTGGTAAATGTGCACACAAATCTATTCCTGATCCAAATACATATTTCCCAGGTACACAGTTGTTTGACATCACATACACACATCATATATTACTAAAGATAGTCCCTCTCCCGACTCTGGCGTTTCTAGGAGCTTGCATTCAAAAATGGCAATTTATTTTCAATTTTAGTGGGTTTTGCAACATTGGTTTTTCATCAAAAATTATACAAAGGTACATTTCCCTTCTACATATATCCCAGTAACTTTCCATGTCTCTAGCTTAAATACAGTGTCTACAATAATCATAATTAGTGAGGTTTTGCCCCAGAACATGGTACAAATCGGAGTTTGGACTCAAATCGTGAGGGCATTTTCCATACTAAGACTCTCAAAGTTGTACATTCCTGTCATTTGGTTACAATAAGTTATCACTGCTTCTTTAAAATACATATTTGTTGCAATTCAACTCCCCAAAGTGTTTGGGTCCACCTCCAGAAGTCTGGGTGGGTCAGTGATCACATGTCTCTCCTTGCTGGCAGAGGGCTGTTGACAGGAAACACTCAAAATTAACATACCCCATTCACTGAAAGGGGCTATTGTCTCTCTCCTCCAGGCTGAAGGGGAAACCCCCTCCCTCTCACTCAGAAGGGCCATGTGATATCCTGCTTCCTGTTGTGAGTGTCTGGGGTGTTAAGAGTTCTCAGCCTCTTGGCCTCTGGGAACAGCAGGTCGCTAAGATTTTCAATTAACCAACAAGCTTTGAAGTCCCCGTTGACTCAGGTCCCTTTGTCAGCCAGTTCTCCTGTCAGAGTTTAGACCGCTAGCGCCGCCTTGGGGAATTTGTCGGTACTGCCTCCATTTTTGAGTTGTCTTGAATTTGACAGGAGATTTTTGCTATTGTTCTGATAGGCATCCTGACATTAGAGTGGTTATGTGGAACCCCCCCACAAGAAGGTTGAATCTTTAGAGTGGTCTATGCCAACTGCGCAGTTCTCCTGGATTCTGGCGTGAATGTGGGCGGCGACAGATAATCCCCACATCCACCCAGTCTATTGATTTAGTTTGTTCTGGGATAGAATAATGGCCGGCGCCAGCTCATCCCCACATCTACCCAGTCTAAGGATTCAACATGGGTCAAAACCCTTGACAATACACTCCCTAGGTTTCTGGGCAAGTGGAGCCTCACTGGGAGTGAGTCTCCTCTTGGAGACAAGGACTCCCAGTCCAGCATGGAACTCTCTGTCCTTCATGTAGGGGAGTCGGAAAAACGTTTTCATTGTGTGATGAATCCTGAAGAGTCATCACTGATCCCCAGCCTGAAATCTCCTTCCATGTGTCCCGGGGTGGGAAGTCATTACCTGATCCGGACCCTGGGGGTGGTATTACGAGGGAGGATATGGCTGTCGGGCAAATGGGTGACCCCATCAGGAGAGACGCTGTATTCATCCCTTTCAAATGAAGAGACCCTATAATTCCTGAAATCCTGATGGCTTGTTGTCACTTCAAAAATACCTCTCATTTTAAGACTCAAAAACACCTTCTTGCAAAACAATCTCAGCAGAACACCATCTATACTTCATGTACATATAATAATCACTTAACATCTCCTGTCTATGATGTTTTTGATTCAAACAAAGATCCAAAACACTGCAACTTTAAAAGATCTAAAGTTCATGTGGACTCCAACTCCCACAAAGCCTCAAGTACTAAGACAAGAAAGAGGAAGAAGGAGTTAACGTGCAGACTAGTTGTCATAATGAAAATCAGCTCCATGGGACATTTAAACCTGGGGAATACCTACCATTGACCAGTGGAAATGAGAGATACAGAGTGGGTGGATTGGAAAGCCGAATTGAAGACAGACACAGACTCACAGTGATGGATCATGCTAAGAGAGGCAGGCTCTTACAAAGAACCGCTTGCAAAGCTGACTTAACAGAGAAGCGGGAGACTGGGAGAAGCACAGCGGGTGCTGTGAGAGGTCCTCTGCACCACAAGCAACAGCAGGAAGGCTGCTAGGGATGCAGTCTCCTGGAACCGCAGCAGTTGTGCCTGCGGGTGAACGAAGAGCTGGGGAGGGAGGTGAGCAAGTGCTATTCAGAGGAGAGCCACTGAAGCTACGACATCTTGGAGGGGCAGAGACACGTTAAGCCATGGAGCCAGCCATGGCGTTCTGAGCAAGAAACCCATTAGCTGGAGGCTGGAAGGGGGGAACCTTGACCAAGCATGAGGCTCCGGTCAACTGGAAGAAGAGGACGGAATGCCAACTGAGTTTGTGGGTGGCGTGACCACTGAAGAGCAGTGGTCGGCCTGATGCCCAGCAGCCGATGCTGAGACCCAAAAGAAGAGAGAATCTCTATCTCCTTCGCACTCTACCCAAAGTTCAGTGTAGTTATGCGGGTCAACAGGACATGTGAACATTGTCCCAGGCAGTCCTATAGGAAGTTCCATTGAATACATGCAGGGTTATTCTTCTGTGTGTGTATATTTGTGAATATGGTCAACCACATTTATTATTATTGTCATCTCCAGTGCTTTCTTCCTGGCCTTTCTACATTGGTTCAGTGCTATTTTCAGGCCACAGATGGCTGTCAAGACAAGTACCAGTATGGCCAGTAATATTTTGAATGTGTTTGCCAACCAGGTGGGTACCCATTAAAACAGGTAATTAAACCATTCATCATTTTCCAGTAACATTGCATTTCTGCCAAACAGTTTCTGTCAATCTGGTGTGTCATCATAGGCCTAGACTGATTTTGCCGAAAAATAATTCTCCCTTCGGGTACATTTTAAGGCGAGGCTTTTTATTTCTGGTGTTCGTGCTCATCAGTGGCAAAATAGCCTATCTGTACCTCATTTCATGGCATCACCGTGGCCGGTGCACTTATTACTACTATGGAGCATTGATCTCTCTAAACTGGAGGGAGCTGCATATAGGCCTTCGAACCACTAGCCAAATAGCGTTATATTAATACAGCTGTGCCCATCTTCATTCCTGGTGCATCAAAAATGCATTGGCAACCTTCGTTCATCCCTACCTCCACTGACCCATTGTTTCTAAAACACAGGGTTGCATTTTTTAGTTGTATTACGGGTACTGGTCTGCTTCATCTTCTACCCAAGTGAATCAGTTTGGAATCTTCAGTTCACTCTTTGATGCACATCCTGTTTGCACTCTTCACAACCTTCTTTGGTGCTGTTATGAGTGCTTGTACTTAACAGCCTATCAGTCAACCCATCCTTCTGTGGTCAATACTCTTCCTGTTATGTGTAACTGAGATCTATTTCAGCAACCAGGTATTTCTTTCCCTTATGCATGGGTACACTGCAACACTTTGTGCTCCTCTATTTTAATGTCTCTGCTCTGCAGACTGAACAATATGTTTTTCATTACCTTGTGTTACATTTTTGCGTTGATCGTCAGGTACCTTTGTTTTAATAAGCTATCCTCACAAAGGGAATATGTCTTTGCTACCCATTGTATGGTATCCGTTTGTCCCTTGAATTGTCCTCTTGGGGTGCATAATGCAAGATGTGTTAAGCAATGTCCTATGCGCTTTTACTTATATTGCTATGGGAGGTACTCATGGCACACGGTATGAGAGAAACAAACAAAGCAGCTCTCATTAGACTTCTCCCTTCCCGCTCTGTGCATGTGCTGATACCACACAGTGCTTGTAACATGGAGGAAATTATCAAAATACTGCATCACATGGTGCATGTCATTTTGCAAACCTCTTTTTTTTCTTTTAATGTGTGTGCTTCCTTCAAGGGACCTTTTAAATATCATCCCAACTCTTGTCATTTCAGGACCTGTACTTGTGTTATCATCACTGAATACTAGCCTGACTGTAGCATTATTGTTAAACGGCTGCATTGCCATACAATAAATGAAATAAAGACAACACATTGCAAAAAAGAATGCCACAATCATTATAGCCAAAGAATCTATATTGTGTAGGTATGTATGTCTTTAAAAACCTATTTAAAAAAAGAGGAGATTTCATGCTGAAACAATATATGCTTTTAGGTTAAACAACAAATCTGTTATACAAATGTTCAAAACTCCTAGAAAAGGATGAGTGTTCAGGAAAAAGGAAAGGATCAGAAAAAACAAAATGTCTTTGGGGAACATTTGATATCCTTCTTGGGATGAAAAGAAAAACATCTCTGGCCCTCATTAGAGGTTTGCCAGTATCCTGGCGATATTAACACCAGGATACTGGCAAACAGTAATATGGTTACCGGCACTTGATCTGCCAGAATTACTGACAGATTACAGGTGTCGGCAATGGTAGATTAATCCCCATTCCATGTAGTCCATAGGACTCTACGTTGGGATTGTCAGCAATACCGGCTGTTTTTTGCTGGTGGGGTGCCTTACTTACCTCTAGATCTTGACCTCTTGACTGGTAAATCTGGGCACCCCACTGGAAACTTGTAATTTGGTGGTGCAGGAAAAGTGGCACTAACAGAATTACCACCACTTTTTTCCCACACCACAAACCTTGTAATGAGCCGCACGTCTCTTTCTTCTTGCTGCCGGTTCGCCCTGGTCATCACTCTCGTTGGAGGTCTTCGCCCGTCTTCTTCTGGTGGCTCGGTATCGTGTGACAGGAGGCCTCACCCCAACACCTCCTAATATCACTAAGATGCAATCAAGCTCTTCTACCCCTAATTTTACAGCTGAAGGCATTGCTCCTTCTACTGAAAACTAGCCATTTTGTTCACTACATCAGCTCCTGCACACGCATGCAATATGCCCTGTTATTCTGCAAGTTCAACACACTGTATCCTTGATTGTATCCTCCCTGAGCACCCTGTGTGTTTTAGAATCCACCTCCTCTTCCCCTAAAACCCATACCTCTGTCTCGTGGTGCAATCCCATAACCACCTTCATCCATCTGGTGTGAATCATTCGCCTGAAAAGTACCTATTGCTTTCTGCATTCCCAATGCTTCTCCACTTGCCAACACCGCCCCTTCCATGGAAAATGTTGACAATTTGTTCTGAACTATTTTGGATTCTTCAATTTTTGTATTTTCATCCTTCTTTTTGTTCTTCTCTTGTAATAACCAACAGTGATGTACTATTATGAACTGTATCTCAGCCCATGGCTTCGCTTCCATCCCTACTTGTTTTTTCATCTGTCTTTGTACTGGTTCTGGTAACTCCTGACATAAAATATGGTATAATAGTGCCACTGTCTTTTCACATTGCTCGCAAGTTTCAAGCTGCCATTTCTCCTGAATATCTTGAATATAAGAAATAGCATCGTCATCTTCCTTCATTTTCCGTGTCATAATTGCACCTATATCTGATGTGTCAGGATACTGTACCCTGAGAGCCCTCCAAACATCTGCCCTACAAATATTAAATGGCGTTCCATCATGCACTGTGTATTGCTCAGTCACACTTTAGTACCCCGATCTCCTCTATATGTCGTCAACCCTCTCCCCAAGAATGACTGCTTGGAAACCTTTTATGTCTCCTATGGCCAGCATGTTTCCCCCTGTTATTTTCTCTAATTCATAGATCCATTTCCCAGCCCCCAAAGTCAAACTAGGGAGCTTTGCATTTTACATTATCCTTATCCATCTGCGGCCATGGAATGTTTTGTGGTATCGCTCCCCCCTTCTCTAGCAAGGGGAACTGTGTGAACCCCATCCCATAATCAAATCCCACTATTAGTCTATCTATGGAAGGTGCAAATGTCCCTATTCACCTTCTTGCTGGTAGCGACCTTAACCTGCTTACATATGGTGGAGACTCTCACTTCTCAATATATGATCATCCTCTGGGACGCTCAGGATATGCTATGGGATCTGGTGTTCTTTCTTTAGGATTTTCCCGATCTGATCATCTTACTTTCTTACCCTTCTGTTGGCTTCCCAGGGGGGCACAAGCACCCACTCGTTCTGCTTCACAACCAGACTCTCTGTCCTTGACTGACATTTCTAGACCCCAACTAGTGCGACTATCATCCTCTTCTTGGTCTAAATCTAGTCTACTTAAGGACAATGCCTGGTGTTCACTAATTAGCATATTTTCTCCTTCAACACGTGGTTACCGCTCCCTTGAGTTCCATACTCGCTAGCTCATCTTAATTGTTGTTAGACCTTATCGATCCTTTCTCCAATGCCTTCTGCATCCTATCTTTCTTCTTCTAGTGCTACTCTAGGTGCTGCTGACGTTACTTCCTTTATTGGGAGAGTCTCTCCCACTCTATCCCATCGTATTTCTGTGCTCAGCCTCATTTGTTCCTTTAGGATGAGGCTGGCATCCAAACCTCGCTGCCTCCTGTTCTGTTCTATTTTTTCATCTACTTCCCTTCGCTTTCTCGCATCCCTTCTAGCTTTTTCTTCCTCCTGCCTTCGTTCTTCCCTCTTTACTCCTTTTCTTCATTCCTCTTCTTCTCTTCTGCTCTGTAAACTTTTGTCCTTTGATCTTTGTTCTTCCTCCTCTCTCTTTCTTTCCTTCCTGTCCCTTTCTTCTATTGCCCTTTGTCTATTGTCATACTTCCTATGTTCCTCTGCCCATTTTTCATCTTTCTCTTGTTCCTCCCTATATCTGTTCCCTGTCACTCCCTGCTCTTCCTTCCTTGTTCATCCTGCCTCAATATCTTCTCTCGTTCCCTATCCTTCTTTCCTTGCTCGTCTTTTTCTTCTCTTTGCCTAACTTCCTCGATGCTTTTCCCATGTAACTTGAGTAATATCTGTCCTCCCATCCACTCGTTCTATACAAGCATTACCTCGTTAGACCGGTCCTTTTCCCCCTTCCATCAATTGATTTCTCGATCTATGTCTGTTGATAAATTCGACCTGTCACCTCTTTCTTCCTTGTCTCGTATACATTTACAAGCATCTTTCTTTCTTTTACTCTCTTCTGGACTGTCACCACTACTGTAAGTAGGGGGTTCACATGTCGGATTAATATACCCCGCTGCTGCCTACAACTCCTTTAAAGGATAAACTCCTATTTCTTCTAGATTTAAACGTTTGCTTTCGGGCAAGGTTAGAGGAGCTGTGGGCTCAACACATTCTCCCTTATCCTGATTAAGCACCCATTCCTCTGATGGTGGGTCCTCTTTTTCCTCTTGGTACATCTTCCAAAGTTCTAAAATTGCCAGTCTTTTCTCAAATGTCTTTCCTGTGTACGCAGCGTGAACATATGTGATCATGTTTTGCCATACCGCTTTTGACAATGATCCCCCTTGCAGCCATGGCATGAACATTTTATCCGCTGTGCCCATTACCCATTCTGCACTGTACTGTTTGAGCCTGGGTGCATGTTTTGGCAGTGTCTTATAAAAGTGCATGAGAGGAGTGTCCTCCATAATGACAGGTCTCAACTGACGGTTGATACTTACCAGATTGTTAAATAAACCTTTTATTTCAACTCAACTCACCACCTTTAGTGTTATAAAACAACAAATAAGAACATGCACTGTCATTCACCGCTCAATCCTGCTTTGTTTGCCTAACCTATCTATCTTTTGATTGGCGCCAATCGTTTACTAAACCATAACTTCAAACACTGTTACTTTACAATCTTTCACAGTTAGATAGCTCCTTGACCCTTCACACAATAAAAAATATTTAGACTAATCACACACTACACATTAATAACTCCCATGATCACCGTCCCTTCATTAATAATCATTTATAATAAGGGGTATACTTCTCCTGCTTCTACTTATTTTACCCTATACAAGGTTTAAGGCATAATCTTTCATGGTCCTGACCGTGAGTTTTCTTTATTTATCTGTACTCCCATTGGAGTTTGAAATGTCTTCTTCCAATTCCCTTGAACTAGGATTTCTAGGTGCTATCTTTGTCTACTCAACATTTCTCAATCCTGCCCCTTTATATTGCCATTTGCCTCAGTCTACTTACAGTCGTTAATCAACTCGAGGCTGTCGGTATCGACTCCTCCTTCAATCTGACCACTTCACCTTCCGTCTGTAGAGCCCCCGCGGAAACCGAGCAGGGATTTCTTCAAAGAGGGACCTGCCCACCGTCTCGATTTTTCTTGCAAGTTGATTTCTATCAGCCGCTCTCCACAGGAAACTCTGCAGTCTTCCATTCCAACTAATGGCGGAGGATGCTCGATCATCAGAAATAATGGAGAAAAACTAATTTGGATCTTTAAACCATCCGCACCACTACGACATGAGCATAGGGCCCTTTTGGAATGTGCATATGTAATGGATGGGATCATATCAGAATAATTCTGAGTCCAAATCAGGGAACCAACTCAGGAAGATGGAAAAGTACTGTTTTATTAACAATTATCTAAAACAGGGAGGTTACAACGAACATCGACGGACGCTCAGTCTCTCAATACTCTCTACACAAAATATGTTTTTTATATGAAAAATACATCAGAGTGACATCATACTACATGGCAACAATGAAAAAACCTATCAAGTGTCGGGATTGGTTAAGGGAGAAATCTAAGTATACTTTTCTATAGGAGCTAGGATTGGTATTGGTTGTCAATTATCAGGTAAACAACTTATGCCCACCTCTAAAAATATGTCATTTCAAAAACATGAGATACACAGTTTATCATTGGTCTTCAAACTATAATGTCCTTTGTTGTATGGACAAATACAATTGGTTGGCATGATTTTGCCATGTCTGGAACATTCGGTTCATTTATCAGCATGTAAGCCAAGACCCAGGTGCAGGGAGATAGGACATGAAGTTACCTCACCACCCAATTTGCCCAACATCTCTCATCGCCCATGCCTTCTGCCATGAAATTGTCTTTGTACTTGGCCTTGCAGAATATCCTTGTCTTTGAGAATGCAAAGGAGTGAGGGCACTCACTATTGTGTCTGGGACTTCAAGTTCAACCACGATTTGGTCCATTTAGCAGCTTTTAAATGCTATAAATGAATTAAAGTTTGGCATCCTTTGGTTTCTATCTTGCACCTTAATGCAAGAAGTTATCCTCCACATACTTGTTCTTCTTTAGAATAGATAGCTGACCTTGCTTCTTGAATCTTGACTCCAGGCCAGGCAGCCTTACCATACAGCTTCACAGGCCTATTATACTTGCGGCAACATAGTTTTCTATTTCAGCTTCATGGGTTTTGGCCTACTAAATTCATGACACCAATGTCCAGTTTCTATACAATGGCGGCTTTGCATGCATTCTATTCACTGCTCATAGCCAGCTTCTATGATGACTTAATCTACCTTCCATTTCAGGAACTGTACATTTACTGAATGGTTGTTTTTTCTGAAGCACTTCGTGCACGTGCAATCTTCCTTTTCTATAATGGGCAACTCACTCGATTGTTTACTTCGTCATTAGGTTCTTCAGGACCTATACATCATCTTTAGCCAGTATCTTGAGATGTCGTGCACACTTCTTTCTGACGTCATCAATTCATTGCTTAGCTTCTTTTCACACTTCTTCAGGTTTTTCCTCCTGTAGGTTATCATCACGCCGAGGGTAAATTCGGTAGGGTTGCCTCAATGGGTATCTTCTTTCAAACACTCAATGCGGTATTGGTATTATGGCTGGTGTTATGCACAGCACAATTTCATGTCTCCAATACACGGGGGTAGGGTGCGGGATCTCCTCCAGATGCAGACAGCTGCTCCTCTACAAGGTCATAATCACAGATTAAAAATAAATCTGTCATATCCATTGCAAAGTATCGCTCCTTAAAGAATTGGAAGTGTAGGTCTGAAGCTGTCCTGGTAACTGAAATGATAGATGCAAGTAACAATCTTTTGCACACCCTCTTCATGAATATTTACTTCAATCCAATTTGGTCCATGCTCGATGCACTTATAGATGACATTGAAAATGTCTTATGTGAACGGCAATGTAAATTCCCCACTAGCCCAATAAGTGTGGGTGCAGATTTCAATTCTGAATGTAACACTACTAAAGTGAGTGTGTGCCATTTGATGAGGATAATTGTGAGACTACGGTGAAATCAAGTGACAAATCTAAGTGGGGTTCACATGGCAGAATTCGGTCTGTTTTTATTGTAAATGGGGCTTCATGTAGGCAAATTTGCTATTGGATGGGATGTTGAAAAATTTTCCAACTTGGCAGAACCTGGGTGCATCTTCTATGATTGATTATTTTTTCTTGAGAAATGTTGACCTAGCCAACATTTATGCTTTTGACATAGTTACGACCAAGCTGAGTGACCGTGCAATGCTTAGTTTGGTCTGTAACTTGGGATGTTGTAGGACGGCAGAAACTAAGAGGCCGGTGGATCTTATTGTGACTGGGAAAAATAACAGTTTAGGGTGAATTGGAAACCGCCATAAAGCAAACAACAGACTAAGGGTCTGGTGGGATACTTTGAGATGACAGCAAGGACACTTTCACTTGGCCAGAGAACTTTTCCCTGCTTCTAGTTGAATTAGAAACCCTGGTGATGGAGAAGAGTATGGCTTTTGGGGGTTTAATTTTGGGCAACCGTAATGTCTTTGATAGTCAAAATAATGGGGGAAAAAGGATCTGAGGAACTACATTAAATCCCTAACCATCAGGAGCCCAACATGATCCAGGGCAGAAATAATGCAGGGGAAAAAACTGGTGAAACAGGCATATTATAGGTGGTTGAAAATGCACAGACTGCAGATGTACATTGAGAGCAATCAGACGCTGTTTAAGA
Organism: Ambystoma mexicanum; assembly: GCF_040938575.1. NCBI lineage: Eukaryota > Metazoa > Chordata > Amphibia > Caudata > Ambystomatidae > Ambystoma > Ambystoma mexicanum. The sequence continues at coordinate 650,134,753 of NC_090921.1, read as the reverse complement.
AACTGGTAAATAAGGATACTAGGTCCATTTGGAGGATTCTAAATGGGACAGAATGGGCCTCATTACGACCCTGGCAGAATGGGTTTAATAGCGCCGGTAGAGCTGCCGGTGCCGTTAAACCCATTCCGCCCTATTACGAGGTCCCCTTGCAGGACCCGCTCTGGACGTCTGGTCAGACCGGACGTCCTTTGCGGGTCCCGCGAGGGGACCTGGGGGCTAACAACGGGCCCATTATTAACAGGCCCATTGTTAGCTGCCTTCCCATTCCCATTGAGCCCTATGGGGGATCAAATGGGAATGGGGATGGTCTAGGTTCCCTGAATGGGGAAATACCGGGCCCTCCAAAGTCGGAATGGCCTGGTATTTCCCCATTCAGGAACCATGGATCCGGACCCGAGTTAGGAGGCAGCCATGCCCTTATTAAGGGCATGGCTGCCTCCAAACTCGTAATGAGGCCCATGGTCTCCAGGCAGATCTGCAGTCATGCTGTGTGTTGGAGGATGCATGGGTGGAGTACTTATCAAGCAATTCAAAACAAAACAATTCAAAGCAGGACAGGGCTATACAACATCTGACAGAGGGAATGGGTTGCAGACTGTTGTTCCGAATTTTCCGTTTGACAAATTGGACATTGAAATAATCCTTGGAGCCTTAAATAATTCTAGAGCATGTGGCCCGGATGGGCTGTCCAACTTGACATAGAGAGAAAGCCCAACACTATGGTCTGAAATATTATGCAGACTCTTCACGGGCATGGGGCGCTATACAAGCAAATAAAACAAACAAACAAACAAACATTGTGGAAAGTGGTCCTTGCCCTAGCTCCTGGCAGAGTGCCCTGATTGTACCCATATTTAAAATAAGTGATAGAGCTGAGCCACACAATTACCGCCCAATTGCGCTAATAGATTAGGCAGCTAAGATCTTTGCCAAACTAATACTGAAAGATCTAACCAACTCTGCCGACTCTATCAGGGTATTGAGCCCCTTACAAACAGGTTTCCGGAAACGGGTGGGGCTCACTCTGAGTGTGCTGGCCCTTCATGCCTGCTCCTTGAATATCGGAGGGGAGTATGGGAAAGCAATGTATATAGCGGTAATTTACTTGGAAGCTGCCTTTGATAAAATCAACAAACTGTGGTGCAAACTTACAAAATGGGGAATTGACAAGGGGTTATTATGTATGGTCCAGCTATTGTACTCCAATAACACGGTTAAAGTAAGATTGAACAGTCAGGGTGATTTATCCCAGGCAATTCCTCTCACTAAAGGAGTGTTCCAGTGGTGTGCCGTAGCCCCCTTTCTATTTAACCTTTACCTAGCGGATCTGTAGGAAGAAAGCAATATGCAGAAGTGCTACCCACCGAAATGGAAAGGTGTGGGGGCAAATATAATTGCCTACGAAAACAACTGTGTCCTGTTGGACTAGACTGAGGCAGGCTTGCAGAGATGACTGGAGGGTGTCGAAAAATCTTTTGTTATGTCCTTCACAAACTGCATAAAAGGAAAACCTTCACGTGGAAGCTAAATAAGTTACCGGTAGCTAAAGCCACTACGTTAAACTCTTTGGGCTTTCCATTTTCCTTTAGGGCTCAATTTAGCATCAGAAAGAAAAGATGGGGGGAAAGTACTTCCGTGTATTTCTCTCATGAAGGTCATTAAGAGGAAATTGTGTGCATACTCTCTCATTCCATTATTTGAGAATAACCGCCACAATGTTATATGGGTGTGAACTGATTCCTTTTAAGAACAGAAAGTTTCTAGATGAACTAGAAGGAAAAGTTTGGAAAGTAGTGCTGGGGCTTCCGATGTCAACCCTGAATAGAGTAATTCGACTGGGAATGGGCGAAAGAAGTCTGGTTCTGTCACATAAGATACAGATGGCAGAAGAACCTAATCTGAGGTATTATCTGCAGAATTGCTTAACAAATAGGCCTCACTCAGTACCTTTCTTGAGTAAATTCAACAAACGCTGTCTGGACTTTGAAGAATGAATGGAGTAGAACGCGCTAGATTCTGACCATGCAAAGAAAAAGAGGGTACCAGGATGGGCCAAAATCACAGATGGGACGGATTTGGAAAGACTAAAATTATTTAAAGAAAAACAAATCTATTATGTCCCTAGGCTCAAACTGCGACAGTATCTGGACAAATTCCCGTTGCAGAAGAGTAGGGACTGCTACTTTAAATTCTGTCTTAATGCTCTTTCCACATTCGATGTTATTGGTCCTAGGCTTGCCCTCCCAGTAGAACTACGAGGGCGGAGCGCATGTGGGCAGGCTCATTCGGAATCTTTATACCATCTGGTATTGGAAGGTCCTTTCTTCTTGAGTGAGAGAATCAGGCTGTAAGGCCCTTGCTTGCACTCAACTTCATCAGTCTTGACATCCTCACTCTGAGATAGACTCATGATGACCTCAAACCAGGCCATGATACTCGGTTTGACTAAACGACTGGGGTTTTCAATGAGCTGGGGAAGGTCCTTCATCAAGGGGAATGCAATTTGCGAGAAACCTGGTATGGTGTATGGTAAGATGGTGCTCTCTATTTACTCCTACTGTGGATGTCTAAATGTGGTCAGGTTTTGCAGTGTGTATATTTTATGATTTTGAATTGTGTATATTCTTTGGATATTATAAAATACCATAGTGTAATAGCTTATTGTAAACTGATAAACACTAATAAAAAATGAAGAAATAAAAATTATGTCATAAACACCAATTAAAAATAAAGGGCAAATGACAAGCCATAATAGGACGGCAGATAAAAATAAATTACAATTATTAAAAAAATATATAAGAAAATGACTTATTTAACATTCTACAGTCAACCTGTCCAATGTATAGGTGATATTTACCTGATCCATATTAAAATCTTGTTTATTGCCTCTGATTAAGTGGGTTGTTTTAATTCACTAACTGGATTGTTCTTAACATTCCATTTGGATGAAATCTATATATACATTTCTTACCCATTTGACATCAGCATGTGAGGTTCAGAGTGCGTGCATTTATACTGGTGGTCACCATTTTGTTTTCAGTTTATAGAGACTCTAGCCATCATCGATTCGAGATAGATGACGGATTACATTGGAGAACAGATAAACTGTCTATACACCGAGAGCCATGTTAAAATAACGCTCTATGGGGAGGAAGATACATTTATAAAATATTTTCAGTATTTAAACAGACAGCATTGGCAGAGCTGCGTGCTAGCATGTTTGTGTTTGGGTGGCCCGGAGCCACGGTACGCTGCCTAACAGTATTCTGTTAGTATGGGGGCTTTAAGGGTCCTGTTCCAGAGACAAGTGAGTAATACAGACGGCCATAATTACATGCACAATATTATGAAAACTCATTGCATGCAATCAGAGGTGGCCAAAGTGGTTTCTAATTATTCTGAAATAGCAAAGCATGACTTTGGTACGCATGTATTGACTTCTCAGCTACCCGTGCACTTGTCTGTGAGGAGAGATTGTAACCCTCAGGCAGGACCCGTGGAGCACATATAAATAATACAGGTAACACCATTGAAATGGCTCTTTAGAGTTAACAGTGATTATATGCCAGTGGCACAGCCACTGCGCCCCCCATGCCTCCGGTTGAGCTTTTTCAGTATGTGCCAGCACTGGTAGCTTCCTCGGTTATGCATAAGTACATACATCAAAATAAATACCTCCGTGTGAGGAATTGCCATTCGGCAAGGGTGTGAAAGCCCTGGCTTTTTTGATTTTTCCTAATTAATAAAATGATGTGGGTAATTCTATCTTTGAAAGGGTAATCTGCTGATCAGATTCCCCTTTCATAAATTCCATATCAAAAGCATGATGTGTAACTGTGTCCTGCTACATCAGTTTCCTGATTTGCAACGCCTGCTCTACCAGTGGCACAGAGCAGGTTCAGAGGTCACATTTACCCATTTGACAGCTGCATTGACAGCCAAGTCTCTGCACCGCAGGTGCTGCATTTAAGATATAACACCCTTTACCAAACCTATGATGATCAACATTACCCCAGGATGGTGTCAGGCTAAACTTGAAGAATAAAGCTCTGCCTGAGTTAAGGCACAGTGCATGGCATTACTTATGATCATTACAGCCACATCCAAAGGATGTCACATATGGGTCATCTCCTGTGAGCCAAGCTCAGCTGTGGAAGGTGATGTGTTTTAGGGCCAGACGGTTCAACCTGACAAATGACAGGACAGGGACCTGAGTGGCCATTCCTCTTGTTTGATCTCTTTGTGAGGGCAGGGATCACCCTCTGCCAGGGGCTTACACACAGCAGGCAGCTGCCCCGGTCCCAGGCATCAAAGAAGCAGACCCATTCATAGGGAGTAGCCTTAAACCAGGATGCTCCATTTCGAAAGGCAGTTGATCCTAGTGAGAAGGCGAGGGGGTGAAATTAGAGTAGTCAGGAGGGATCTGTTCAGTGGAAAGAGACTTACACCATTTTCTTTCTCCCTGCCTCTCTCATGCCTGAGGGGACAGGCATGAGAGAGAGAGGCAGAGAGAAAGAAAATGCTGGAAGTCTCTTTCCACTGAACAGATCCCTCCTGACTACTCTAATTCTTCTGGAGCAAAGCACTCTGAGTGTGATGTCAGAAGGGCAAAGTCCACTCCTTTCGAGGATAGGGATTGGAGCACTAAAGAATTCTAGCTTTATTCCAATCACCTGCAGGCTTTTGCCTTTAAAAGAAGGGGTCTCCCACCACATCTTTGATTCACTCTCAAACAACTGAGAAGGATTCACTGGACCTCTTTTGGGAGAGTTGAACTTTCCAAAGCCCTCAAGCACTGTGGTGAAGAAGGAGCAGTCCAAGTCAAAGGTGTTTTCTACATAGTTTTATTGCAGATGGTATGTTTGATTAAAGTATATATATATTTATAGAACCTTTATTTGACCTTCCCTTTATTTTGGACAGTATTACTGTGTTGGTTGGGTCCCTAATGGATCACATTCACTCCCCTCTTAAGAGCATAGCCTCCCCTCGCCCCATGTAACTACAAAAGGCAAAGGAGGTAGATCTCTTAAATGTGGCTGTTTTACCTTTATGATTGCCTTGGATCTTGGTTTGTAGAAGTGTGAGGGCTGAGTGGGCAGGTGCACCCCTAGTCACCCTTGTACTCCTGCAGAGCAGAATCCAATTCGTCACACCCCTCTCAGGAAAAATATTGACACTTCATTTCCAGAACCATTGCTAATGTTCAGAGAGAATTAGATAGCTCGAAATTGGTAAATGCCAATAGAAGAGTAAAGCACAATGTAATGCATGCAGCTTAATTTATTGGATGTTCAGCAGTTTAATAAAATGCATTGCCATTCTGACTTGATAGTAGACTTAAATTGTGAGTTTCTTCGTGTTACAGAAACTTGGTTTTCTGACTATTCAATATCAGAATTAAATAATATTTTATGTTGATTTATACCGCACACTGCTGTGCCATGAATGTTATTTAACTGTTACATTTGGACAGGAAAATTAGGAGGTGGTGTTACCTTCATCTATAAAAATACGTGGAGAATTACTAAAAAGAAAATAAATTCTTGGTGGAGTTGAGGCTCTACAAATTACGTACATATTGAACCCAACTGCATTGGATGATTTTTGTACTAGTTTCTCATCCCCTGACTTCAGCAACTCAATTATTATTGGAATTGATGAAGTGGGAGCTCAACTCCTACCAGCCTCTCCATATTGGATAGTTTTAGAAGACGTATACTTTTTGGTGGAGATTGTATGAATGATTTAGGTTTTGAACATTTGGTATTCCAATCCAGGCATTTAACCGGCCACATTATGGACTGCATCTTTGATACCGCTAGCTGCTTTAACATCCATGATCCTTTTTTTCTCTCTTGGTTGGATCATGCAGATATTCCCTTGAGTAATGATATTGATTTTGTTAATAATGTCACTAGAGTTAATAATATTGAACACATAGTACGTAAATGGGATCATCTAACTCCAGAGAGGGTTATTGTGTTATTCTCTGTTTATCAACAATCAGATGGAGGAGACACAGAGACCAGTTGCCACATCTCAATTGCTTGAATGGAATGAAACAATGTCATCTGTTGGGGATCAACTGGATTTAGTACAAAATATGTTAGTGAAAGTAGTATAGGAGAAGAGTGATCTTTGGTGTAATGCACAGTTAGGACTAGAGAAAAAGGTCATTAGACAATTAGAGTGGGCTTTGGGGGGAGATCAGGACCTAAAAACTAGAATTACATGTATGGGGAAAATGCACAATTGCAAAAAATTATGGACAAGCGAAAAGGAGCTACTTGGTGAAGCATAGTTTTAAAAATTCAAATATGGCTAAATGATTATTCAGAGTATCTAAAGAGTTAAGATACCCCTCGGCCATGAAGGGATCAATTATTCCATTATAAGCTTTCTGTGACGAACTGGCCCTGTTTCCTGAGAAGTACAGATTATCAATCAAATCCAAACTGATTTCATTAGCCTTAGATAGCCTTTTCGTTCTAGATGGTTATGTATCAGTTCCAGCTACAATTATGGATCCTTTTCAGCTGGTAACAGCTGGGAACAAAGACCCTTCTGCTTGACCTTATGTGTGATCATCGAGAAACCGATCCCCATGTGAATCTTGCCCAGCCAGGATAATGAAGGCGTTAGATCAACAGTAGTAATGGATATAAGTACAATTATACAATGCTTTTCAACATCTGCAGAGTTTTCCAACCATCGTAGGGCTGCAGTTATAACAACTTTGCAAAAACAAAATAGACCTTGGATGCCGAAGATCCTTTAAACTTCAGGCCTAACTCACAGCTTTCCTATCCTACAAAACTGATGAAGACACTTATTTTGTGCACTGGAGCTGTGCATTGGTCAGTTTAGCACCACACAAAGAATGAATCACAGACCTTCTCACTTGGTTTGGTCACTCTTTTTTACAGTAGTTCATTATATATTCATGGAATTCCCTTGTAGGACTTCTGGCCCTGGCGGATTGCGTGGAACCAACAACCTCATATGTTTTTTTTATAGTATTGTAATTTGATATTCATAGCTAAAAGATGGCCTGTTCCCTTTGATAGTATTCAAACCCTTCGATTTGGCCCTGAGTGATTTCCTGCACTCCACACACCCATATGGTTTTAAGAAGTGTTCTAGTTTGGTCTTGATCACATGCCTCTCCCGTACTCAAACCATGCAGTTGGCTCAGCCACTATCACTTGACCAGCACCACTTACTATGTGCATCAAAGCACTGCTGCTGTGTAGTGACTGTGTGCAGCAGGCTCACTGGGGGCTCACCGGAGGTTGGCCAGATGAAAATCGGTCTTTGCCCACATGCATCCCATTTTGCACAACCCACAACCTCATAATAATGTCTCAGATACCCCAATCTCCAAATGTTTCTCTATATGCCATGCTTTGTTGCTTGCCACAGGTAACCCAGAGGAAATAAATATCCTGAAAGCTGAATCTTTACTGCCCCCTCATTGATGAGGGACTACAGGTAGGGCAAGGTGAAATCGTGAAATTCCGTTCTGCCTTCTGTGTAAGTGAAATCTAAAAGATTTTGATCTGTTTTGCCAAAATTCGCTGTTCCACCAACACTGTGTTTCGAAAATAGCAGTGTGAAGTTTTGTGTGCCGTCTCGCAACCTGAAATGAGCTGCACAAAGTTCCTTGTGCCGCTGCGTGAATCTAGCACGAATTGAAAATAGCGGCACAAGGTTTCTCGTGCCACTATGCAAACCTAGCATGAATCGCAAAGAGTGGCCCGAAGTTTCTCGTACTACTGCGTGAATCTAGTATGAATTGAAAAGAGCGGCACAAAGTTTCTCATGCCACTGTACGAACCAACATTGAATCGAACCAAAACATGCAAAGTTTCTCGTGCTCCTGCCTAAACCTAGCACTGTTTGAAAAGTCTCTGAAGTTTCTCATGCCGCTGTGCAAACCTACCACGAATTGAACAAAAATGCTGCGTCAAGTTTCTGGTGCTACTACACGAAACTACCACAGATTGAAAAAGAAGCGCCTGACGTTTCGCATGCCACCGCACAAACGTAGTACGAATCGATAAAAGACTTGCACAAAGTTTCTCATGTCGCTGCACAAACCTAGCATGGACCAGTAAAAAAAATATGTGCGAAGTTTCTCTTTGTGTGGCATGAAACTAACATGGGAACAAAACACCACTGCCATGCGAAACCAGGTGAAATGTCAGTGGCAGTGAAAAAGTAATGCTGATTTCACAGATTGGACAGAGGCGGAATCCACTGCAGATTGCACACTATTTGCTTCGCGGGTGAAAGTTTCGCTCACCCCTAACTACGGGCTAATCTAAACATGGTTGTGGCTGCTATTTGAATATCTATACCATCAACTCTCGTTCTGATGAAAAACATAGGTTTTTCATTTATAATTGTATCCTTTTCAGGATCAGATTACCAATGCTCAGATCATTATCATGGAACTCTTAGAAAGAGTGTTACACGTGGTAAAATCTACTGCAACCCTAAAAAAATATTTTTTCATCAAAAAGCTAGTCTTGAACTTTTATTCTCTTTGCCTCTACCTCATCCTGTTCCCTCTTCCCTACATGGGATACACACACGCATGGAATCCTATTTGACTCTTTCTCCCCCATAATTGCCACTCAAATGGACCTCCTACGATCTAATGCAAACAAACTTGGACTCGCCCAAAGATATGTGTCCTGCCATGCATTTAACAAGATCTCCGACCTTGTTGCCCAGGAAATTGGGATTTCGTGAATTCCTCCTACGAAATTGGGTACACACCAACTGAACTCGAATATGCTTCGCTACTCAGTCTCCTGATAAAACATCGGTAGATCAGTCTGACCCATCCAGTTTTTGACCTGCATCCTTTTATTAGTACTGCAATCTGCAACATTACAACGCCTCCAATTTTGTGTTGAAAATGCTGCCATCCTGGATGAATGCCATGTTGGCTTTCTGCCAGAGCTGGAAACTGAGCTTGTGATGGTCAATTTAATGAATGACCTACAGAGATTTGGGGATGGTGTCAATATTGGTGGCACTATCTTTTTGGACCTGTTAGTGGCATTCAACACAGTCGACCATGATATCTTGTTGGGCCATGTTGGATGCTTCAGTGTCAAGCATTAGGACTTGGAATGGATTATATCACTCTTGTCTACTGGTTACCATGTTTAAATTGCGGCAATGCTCACTGCAGCTATTTTCACCGTGGTGTTTTCACCCCAGCCATTTTTGGCAATTTCCTTTTTTTTTATAGGTTGTGTGTTGGTGTAGGGTTTTTGAGGGTGGTGGGAGTGGGTTAGATGAGGGTTGAGGGAGAGCACCCATTAAGAATAATACAGGCAATTACGACCAGGGTGAAAAAAAACACGGTTACAATAGCTGCTGCGAAATTTGCCACCATTAAAACATGTGAAACCCATTCTACCCATGAACAGGTTGACTCCATTGCTCGCTACTGATGTACCAAAATCCTTCTCAGCTTGTGAGTACCACTGGTGCCTGCTTTAGTCCCACTTCTTTTTGACTTGTAACTTTGTCAAAATTCGATGTTCTCTCACGCTAAACTCCCTCAATTATTCAGAGAATATGCAAATCCGGCCATCCTTGAGTACCATGGATGAACTTCTCTGACTCTATGTCTAGGGTCACCACTCTATGGATGGGAACAGGCTTAAATTGAATGGGTGTTAGACCAAAGGGCTAGCATGCGGCAAGGAACCCAATCTATTGAGCACCAACATCTTCCCCATTCCTCATCGGGATCCCTCTATCCCAGGTTTCCAAAGTCCTTAATTTAGGAGTTTACATGAAGAGCCAATTTTTGATGAACAGCCATGGAAATGTAAAGTAAACTCCTGCCTTTTCAGATTAGGCAACTGTATGAACGTTTGCCCTTCTTTAAACAGATGCACTAAGTGAAGGTGCTCTTTATTTATTTATTGTGAATTTGTAAGGCGCTTATACAGCAAGTAAATTGTGTTTCAAAGGGCCCACAGGGCAACAGGGAGGGAACATGGGAATGAAAGTCAACTATATCAATGAAAGATAGAGGCGGACCTACTAGGACTTGTGAGCATTCAAAAAGTGCAAGTTCGGAGAGAGAGTGAGAGGGGACAAGGGGTTGGGGGATGGGTTCAAAGTGTGCCAGGAGGGAAGTGCTAAGGAGTGAGCAGCTGTAAGTGCCTAGGTGTTAAATTAATACATCTCCTTGAAGTTTGCACTACTGTAGTGCAGTTCATCCAGTATCAGGTAAATATAGTCCAACAGGTCCAACACTCTGCTGCAAGACTTGTTCTAAAAGTTCCATGGCGATCCAGTATAACTCTCAACATAAGAGATCACCATTGGCCTCCTGTATGCTTGTGCATTCTTCTTGAGGCCTTGTGACTAGTACAAAGCAAAACAGATAATTCCACCCTCTTTGTTTGTACACAAATATCTTCTCTTTAAATCCATTGGATGCCTGTGTCCTCTTCCCACCTTCTGCTCTTTCGGCCAAACGTTCATCTAAAGAAATTAAGTGGCGGCTCCTTCGGTTACTGGCTTGCACCCAGTAGAACAAGCTTCCATTACGCATTCCAGCCTGGCTTGATTGGCTGGAAGGCATTTATTTTGTTAGTCTGCTCCTGAGCTAAGAGCCCAAAGCAAAGTCGAGGGAGCTTAATGAGGGGAGAAGGGCCAAAAACATGCATTCCAGCCAAGCCAAGTTGGAATACCAATATTGCATTGGAAAAGACAGAAAACGTGGAGAAAAAGATTGCAAAGAGAAAAAAGGGGAAAAAGGACCTGACTCAGTTGTGATGTGGAGGGATTGTGACATAGAAGAAATAGGTGGGTACTGTGGGATGAGATGCCATCAACAAAGAAGATGGACAAGGGGGCTGGAGCTGAGTGAAGTGGAGAGGGTCCATCTGTTTAACTTGCTGTTTACATCTTTCTGTGCATTCATGTAATGGTGTATGTTATAGCTTTGCCGAACCCCGCTGCAATGCAAAGGCTATACCATTATTCTTCATTAGTACCCGGCGCGGGTTATGTTTAATAAAATGAACTCACCAATTGGTGCGTTTGCGATCCTTACCACACAGAAAGCCTGCACATGTCCCTGCGCGTCCCTTGCACCTGTCTTCGTTGTTTTTTTTTTCAGGCCACCATGGACAGGGAGAAGGGACTATAAACATTCTGCTCCCTTTCACCACCCCCTCCCTTCCTCCACACTTTCACCACCCCCTCCTGCCGTTAGCCGCCGCTATGGAACTGGAAAAGGGACTAAGGGCCACATCACAAATTGGGCAGTAGCCCTTAAATACGGCAGTAACGCTATTACTGCCGCATTTAAGGACTTGCCCTATTATGAGTTGGGCGGAAAGTTTGGAGTTTTACCTCCAGCTTTTTGCTGGAGGTAAAAATTCTGTTTTCTGCACGTTTTTCAGCGCTATTGGTGCAGCGCTAAGTGCACCGGTGCTAATAGCGCCCCAACCCATTGGGTCTAATGGAACCAAAGGGGAATGGGAATTTACCGCCTTACCGATACTTGGGAGGCAGCTCAAATTGCGCCGGACTAAGTAGCGGTAACGCTATTTGTGCTGGCAGTATATTGCCGAGATACCGTCCCTTTTCCTATGGCTGGAAACCTTTTTTCTTTACAGGAGATAGGGCTTGCGCAATATGCGTGGAGGCCATCTACCATTAAGACAATAATAATAATTAAACGATTTGCACCTCAGGCGGATCCCAGGGTGTGAATCGCTATCATGCCTTTGTCATGGGGTGTACATGGCCGTTAAAGGCCCACAGCCTTTGCTGAGGGTCTCGATTGTCATACTAACTGAATTCCGATCCAGCAAAATGACTGTTTATCATCCAAAAAGGTGTGCCTCGTGGCGAAATGCGTTTCCATACGTTTTCCACCATGTTATTCCTATCTAGTAATCCATACATTTCTTAAACTACATTGCAAGCTGCAATTGCTTAAAAACCTGTCACATGAATGTCGTACTTTTATTGCCCTTAGGATATATTTACTCCAGAATTAGAAATGGTGAAAAACGATGTAAAGAGTGCCTCATAGTAGGTAAAAGTGTTTTGAGTAGAGAAAAATGAACACATACGCATAACATTTTGTTTTACGATGAAGCTCCTCTTGCCTGTAAACCTCACACAGACCTGAAAAGCGGAGATCATTGTTAAGTAAAGGGTATTTAAAAGCACAGCATATTTCTTTATGAAATGAACGTTTAAAGTACAGAAAATGCAGAACAGACCGCATGTGCATGAACGAGACGTTGCCGAACTGCCTGAATCTCCCGAGGCGAGGTGAGGCATCTCACACGCGTTTCTAGACAGCATCTCACCTCAGGCATCTTCCCATGATGCAATTCCAGCATACCTGAAGCTCGCCACCTGCGCACACCCAGTCACAGCGGCCTGCTTTCAAACCACTGCTGCCCTGAGCGCAGGGATGTCTCAGAGTTCATGAAGCAACAAGAGGCGGTTGGTGCCATTTAGAAACTTAATAAAGAGCGCTCATGTGCCTATAAATCAGGACTAGTCGAAGACACGAAGGAATATTGTTATTAATGGGCATCTAGTCCTGCTATGATTGGAACATTACATTATACGCTGCAACCTTTTACAATAATTGAAACTGAATGCCACACCAAACACCAACAAAATTATATCTTTTCTTAAACCCAAACTCCTCATTGAGAGTTTCCAAGTATCCCGCTGGTAAATCCGGCTGCCCCTGTCGTCCCCGTCGCCTGATATCCCAGTGTTACCGGATTATTACGGGTGCTGGAGTGCCGGTAAATTCCCATTCTCATGGATTCCTATATATTTGCTGGTAGGGTCATAAACATGATCAGTGGCCCCCACCAGGAAACTTGAAGTGTGCTGGTCCGGAAAAAATGCCAGAGCAGGGTTTGCAGGTATTTTTCCAGCATTTTTTCCCAACCGGCCTGATATTATTTATTGGCTCATTTCTATAGTATGATTAATGACATTATTTTTGTCTATTGGTTGAGAGCCTGATTGGCCGGAGGACTTTTTGTTGAAGCAAGGGTTTGTCAAAAAGTTGATGTTGAATGATTGGCAAAAGAACTGCGAGCATCTGGCGGCCTGGAAAATGTGCAGTGAGTACTCTGGCCTGGGCCACTCTTACCTTTAACCACAATACTATTTGACGCTATGCACAGCCCTGGAGCTAAGGAGGTTTGTTCTATTGCTACGGCTTGGACATCTTCCTACTTTCTCTATTACTGGGCGTCAACAGAAAGTCCCTACTGAGAATAGGGTCTGCAGGATCTGTTGTGATAAAGTGATTGAAAAGAATAGACAAATACAGGCCGATTCATGGAATGAATTTACACGGAAAATTCCGGCGCAGAGGTGCCAAAACGTGCGAATCGCAGTGCAAGTGCGAAAATCGCAGGGAAACCAGCGCACAACGATTCATGGAAGTCCGTGCGCGAGAAAAATATTGGATGTGCGCTGAAAAAGTGCACAGCGCACGCCGGCGCACAGGTCATCCAACGGCGTGCGCCACGGCCATAGCGAAATCGCACATAGCGCGGCGCAAATAATTAAAGTAGGCGGAACACGGGGCGGAACACTCGGAATGGGGAACAACGCGTGAAAATATGGGCGTCACGGGGGAAGTACAGGAGGCAAGTGCGCGGAACGCCCACACGCTCGCCTACAACTCGTATTCATGGAATCGAATAGGGCAAACCAGCGCACGGGCAAAGACGCGCACAGGGCCAAACAAGTCCGCCACAAGAAAGCAGGCGGTAGCGTCCCTGCACCTGAAATAAATGTGTGCCAAAATGTGCCCTAATAAAAAGCACCTATATACAGCTATGATGAATGATCCATACTGTGGCCCTCTAGGACAAATGAGGTGCAAAGGGGTACGCGACAAACACGGACACCCGCTGTGTGAAAAATAGCGTGTGTGTGTATTTCGGGGTGCACGGGAAGTTCCACACGCGATTGGCCTGGGTACGTGTATTTCGGGGTGTGCGGGAAGTTCCACACGAGATTGTCCTTGGTACGTGTATTTCAGGGTGCGTGTGAAGTTTCACATGCAATTTCAGCAGGGTACGTGTATTCCAAGGTGCTCGGGAAGTTTCACACGCGAATTTGCAGGGTACGTGTATTTCGGGGTGCACATGAAGTTCCACACGCGATTTCAGCAGGGTACGTGTACTTCGGGTGCGCGGGAAGTTCCACACGCGAATGCAGCAGCCTACTTGTATTTGGGGGTGCCGGGGAGTACTACATGTGAATTGGCCGTGTGGGTCCTCCCAGGTGTTCCCGCTACACCCTCCACGGCCCCTGCAGGAAGCCCACACCACAGGGGACAACACTGCACCCCTGCACATGTCCCGCAGGCAGCCCATCCACCATGGCCATGCCCCCCAGCCAACTCACATGTCACCTTGCACTACTGTCCACCAACGCATGTCTCCCAGCACCCCCACCCCCCAGCAGTCAGGAACACTCTCCACCAGGCCCCCACTCATGTCTCCCAGCACCCCAGCCCCCAGCATCCAGGGGCACCCTCCACCAGGTCCCCACTCATGTCCAACTCATGTCTCCCTGCACCCCCACCCCCCAGCAGTCAGGGGCACCCTCCACCAGGCCCCCACTCATGTCTCCCTGCACCCTCAACCCCCAGCATCCAGGGGCACCATCCACCAGGCCCCCACTCATGTCCCCCTGCACCCCCAACCCCCAGCATCCAGGGGCACCTGCCAGCAGGCCCCCACTGATGTCCAATTCATGTCCCCCTGCACCCCCACCCCCCAGCACTGTGGGGCACCTGCCAGCAGGCCCCCACTCATGTCCAACTCATGTCTCCCTGCACCCCCACCCCCCAGCAGTCAGAGGCACCCTCCACCAGGCCCCCACTCATGTCTCCCGGCACCCCCACCCCCCAGCAGTGCAGGGCACCTGCCAGCAGGCCCCCACTCATGTCCAACTCATGTCCCCCTGCACCCCCACCCCATAGCAGTCAGGGACACCCTCCACCAGGCCCCCACTCATGTCTCCCAGCACCCCCACCCTCCAGCATCCAGGGGCACCCTCCACCAGGCCCCCACTCATGTCCAACTCATGTCTCCCTGCACCCCCACCCCCGAGCATCCCGGGGCACACTCCGCCAGGCCCCCACTCATGTCCAATTCATGTCTCCCTGCACCCCCACCCTCCAGCAGTTAGGGGCACCCTCCACCAGGCCCCCACTCATGTCTCCCAGCACCCCCGTCTCCCAGCACCCCCACCGCCCAGCAGTGCAGGGCCCCACTCATGTCCAACTCATGTCCCCCTGCACCCCCACCCCCCAGCACTGTGGGGCACCTGCCAGCAGGCCCCCACTCATGTCCAACTCATGTCTCCCTGCACCCCCACCCCCCAGCAGTCAGGGGCACCCTCCACCAGGCCCCCACTCAGGTCTCCCAGCACCCCCACCCCCCAGCAGTGCAGGGCACCTGCCAGCAGGCCCCCACTCATGTCCAACACATGTCCCCCTGCACCCCCATCCCCCAGCAGTCAGGGGCACCCTCCACCAGGCCCTCACTCATGTCTCCCAGCGCCCCCACCCCCCAGCAGTGTGAATGGCCTGGGTACGTGTATTTCAGGGGTGCGCGGGTAGTTTTACACGCAATTTCAGCAGGCTACGTGTATTACGGGTTTGCGTGAACTTCCACACGCGATATCAGCAGGGTATGTGTATTATGGGGTTCGCGTGAACTTCCACACGCGACTGGGCCTGGGAGAGTGGGGTACGTGTATTCCTGGGGTGGCCGGGAAGATTTACACGCGACTGGGCCTGGGAGAGCGTGTTACGTGTATTCCTGGGGTGGGCGGGAAGATTTACACGGTCGCCTACAACGCGCCAAAAAAGACGGTCTAATCCGGAAACACGTACGCCAGCATGAAGCAGGCGCACGTCGACTCGCAGGAAGCAGGCATACGTCGACCCACGCAGCATAAAAGTGTGCGCAAACACCAAACAAGCCCAGGCGCCAGGATGAATATATCGTTCCTAGCAGCAGTGGCCGTTGGATACCGCAGGAGGAGGAGGAGGATAGTCAGGGCCAGAATCTTTACACCCAGAACCAGCCTTTTTGGTATGCCTGATGACCAGGTGTATGGGAGGTACAGGCTTCCACCTCACATAATACTCGACCTGGTCAGTGAGTGGGAGAATGACCTCACATCACCCACCCTGTGCTCCCAAGCACTCAGCCCCCGCCAGAAGGTCCTCAATGTACTGCACTTCTTGGCTACCGGATCATTTCAGCGGACCCATAGTGGGGGGGGGGTGTCACAGGCCACGCAGTCACGGTGCCTACACCAGGTGTTGGCCATCATCACTGCACGCCCATCAGTCCGCAGGCACATATACCTGCCCAGAACACCTGCAGAAAGGCAGGCTATAATCCAGGAATTCTACGGGGTAGCACAATTCCCCAAAGTGCTAGGTGCCATTGATTGCACCCATGTGGCTTTACGTCCCCCCAGGGCATCTCAGCACATTTATAGAAACCGCAAGCACTGGCATTCCATCAACATCCAGGTAGTATGTGATGCCAAGGGAATCATCACCTCAGTATATGCCAACTATCCAGGGTCCACCCACGACAGCTTCATTTACAGGATGTCAACCCTAAACCGGGACATGGAAGCTGGGCGGCATGGCGATGCATGGCTGCTTGGTGAGTATAAATGCCACTGCACACGCATGCATGTCAGATACAGAGTAATGTCACTACCCCACTAATGATACCCATCACCACCTCCCCAGGGGACAGTGCCTACCCTCTGAGCACCCACATGATGACGCCAATTCGGAACCCCATCATGCCTCCCGAGGTAAGATACAACACAGCCCATATTGCAACCCGGGGCATAGTGGAGCGCACATTCGGAGTGCTCAAGTCACGCTTTCTCTCCCTTGACCGTTCTGGCGGGCAACTGTTATACGCTCCCCCAGTAGTGTGCAGGATCATAGTGGCAGCATGTATCCTGCACAATGTTGCAACACGCCGGGGCCTGGCTGTGGACATGGTGGTGCCCCCACATCCCAAACCACATGCACGCCCGCTGCACATGGGAGGGGAAAGGGCACGGGGTGAGGCAGCCCGTACGCAGCTGGTGGCTAATTACTTCACATAGAAATCACACCCCTGTGGAGTGCACACAGCCCTGGCACATACCATCTGACAATCAATGATGACTCAATCTGGCAATATTGATGAATGAAGGGACACTCAACTGTCAGAACCATAATAGCCTGAGATTGTTCACCTAGAAGTGTCACAATGTGTGCATCCCTACCTACACAAACACCACCAATGCAGTGTCATCAAAAGACAAACTTCTATGCAGCAAAAATGAATACCCACTTGCAAAATACAACATGTGAACAGAGCCATGTCACCCAACCCCTCCCCGGCACCGCCACATAACACACCAAGGCATGTCATGCAATGTGAGAGCAAACAAATTAATCCCCACAACATGACACAAGTGTCACAAAGTACAGTGTCCCTAATGGAAACTGGCCACACATGAAATGCTCACAGTAATGCAGGACCAACAACACACATTACCAAATATTTAGCAATAATACAAATCACCTACACAACCTCAAACCTACCATAAACATGACAGTACGGATTTAAAAAATTGGTAGTCTCACTACCTGATAATGCCAGCACTTCGACCACTTCCAACTGTACAGTGTTAGCGCCACGCAAAGGTGTAGGTGCACTGCTTACAACATGGACTCCATTTCCAAAGTAGACCGCCTTGTGAAGACATGAGGAATGGACCTGCAAATTAGGAGGATGAGATGGATGCAGAGGCACATATCAATACACCATGCAGTGTACAATACAACAACAATATGCACTAGGAATGCATACACAGTATTGACTACAGACTGCCCACACCGCAAATGGGAGTCCAACGTTACTGTGTAAGTCAATGTCACTTGGGCACGCCCTTTGCAAGCCCATGGAAACCCAAACATCTAACCCAAATTCAGGACAAGCCTGCATGTGCCCAGCCACAATACAGCGTATGCCCATGGGAGCCACACAAGGCAACACACTGTAAAGAAAATCAAAAATCAAAAATCAAAAATCAAAAATCAAAAATGGCCATGTATGGGCCAGGGGGTGTGGGGGAGGCCACCCAGGAAGGCCACCCAGGAGGTCCGAGGACAGGGTGCACACCAAAATCCACCTGTGTGGATTTTGGGAAAAAAAAACACCTCCATGGGTTCATGGCCTGCACGGCTACCCTATTGTGAGAGAATCGCTGCTGTCGCTCTCCTCACCCTCTGCAGCTGCATCAGGAGGTGGTGGTACTATGGGAGGCAGCCCACGCAAAGCCCTAGTCTGGTCCTCCATGGCAGCAAGCATGCGTGTGTGGAAGGTCTGGTTCTGGAGGATAATCGTGCAGAGTTCCCCATGCAACAACTCACGGGATTCCCGGACCTCCTCCCGAGTTGCCTGCATCTCAGCTGAGAGCGTACGTGTGAGCCGCTCCAGCTGCTGTTCTGTCCTCGTGTCAGTTGAAGCCTCAAGCTCAACAAGAGTCACCCTGAGCTGACGGAGTTCCACCCTCAGGGCTTCCCTGTGGCCCTGGGACTCAATAGAAATGGCTTCCCGCAGAGTCTCTAGTGCCGCCCGTCTGTCCCTGTTGGACACCAACATGTCCTCCCTGTGTGACTGGCAAATGGAGTCTGTTGCCTGCTGTAGTTGTTCCATCAGCCTTTCTTGGGGGACAATGGAAGTGGCCACCCTATCCATGGCCTGAGCCATCATCTCAGATGATGCTGCCTGTTGGTTTGCCATACCGTATATGGATTACTCCCATGCGGTATTGCCAGGTGGCATACGGCAACCGCCTCGCCGGGCACCACACCTGTCTGGGGCAAGGCGAACTGCGCCTTGCTGTGCTGGCACAGCCTGAGGCTGCAGGACTGCATTCCCCCTCTGATCTGCTTGCCCAGGAACAGGATCAGATGTTGCGGAGTGTGACCCTGCATCCGTAACCACCAAAGGCGGACCTACCAACACTGACATCCCCATTGACGGTTCTACCCCTAGTGCAGGTGGGTTGGACAGTACAGAATCCCTCCCAGAAACACTTACCTGCGACGGCACATAGGTCTCATCATCCGAATCGACACCTGAATAGAGCTCGGTGGAGGTGCACCCAGAGACACCCCTTGAGAGAATGGTCTGCAGCAAGTGTGGGTTCTCACCCACCACCACACCACGTCCCTCACTGGTGCCCGGTCGGGCCTGAGACCCCTCCTGGGTCTGCACCATCTCCACAACCCCAGCAGTATCAAGTGCGTCATCCCCTGCAAAGACATGAAAGAAAAGAAATGGGAACAGGCATTAGCACCATGGCACACAATTAGGGCTGAGAAGCAACAGAACCAGTACTTCATTGACACATGTCCCACATGACTATAACCCTCCCATGCATGCACCGTCACTGCGTATGAAGGGGAGGCAAATGGCACACATTGATGACACCAAGATGAAAGACCAACACATTTGCTGCATGCTGGCTAGCAGTGCCATCACACATTGGCCTGTGATTGGCATGTCCAATACACATACATTACACATGCCATCACACAGATGGCATGTACCATAGCCATGTCACACATGTGACAATAGGACTGAGAAATGCCTAGTGAAAGTGGTGGAATGCAAACAAACAGCCTGAATGAACACACAATAATATGCAACAATGTTGTGGCAAGATGACACTTCAAGGGCAACTGGCGTGATATTGGGCTAAATGTCTACTGTTGCCAGAAGGGATACTGCAATACCCAAATCCTGGTGCCCAGAATGTATTGGATGAAGCACATGGGTGACCCAAACCACTCAGGCACACGCACCCTCACTTGGCACTCCATCAGAAGCCCTCACACACACACCATGCACATGGATGACACACACATGCATGTGCACTCACCGGACAATGCCTCGTAATCTGGCAGGTCTCCCACGCCTTGGATCTGTCCCTCCGTGACGTAGGTCCCAGCAACATACTCATGTGGAGTGAGTTCAATGTCCTCTGCTGGAGACCCACCTCCAGTCACTAGAGTAGCGGCATGACTTGAGGCCAGCTTTTTCTTTGCCCTGCGCTTCTGGTCATTCCAGCGCTTGTAGCAATCATTAGCTGTGCGCCTTACAAGTCCAAGGGCACTTATGATGTCTGCGATGGTCTGCCAGTGTGCCAGACGTTGTGCAGGTGTGGTCTTGCATCCTGCAGTAATCACCATTTCGTGGTCATGTGCGGACACATACTCCACAAGTGCATCAAGTTCGGCCTGATTGAAGCTGGGCTTCCTTGGCAGGCAGGACTGTGTAGCCGTGTCTGGGGCATCAGCCTGTACTGGACGAGCACTCTTCCTCTTCCGCTTGGAAGGTGGTGGGGATCCTAAGTGTCCTACGCCGCTCTGGACACTAGGGGCAGGAGCCCCGGTGAACTGTGGACTAGGAGTGTGGGAATGAACACTCACCATGGGACTTGGTGCAGGCATTAGCTGAAGTGTGGTGTAGTCAGGGGGAACGTCAGCAGGATGGACTGGGACCGACACTGTCCTGGCTGGGAGACTCAGAGCTGGGGTGGATGGAGCCGCAGCTGCCCCTGCAGCCTCCCCACCCTGCCTACTCGGGGCAGCAGATGACATAGCTGCCCCTGATCCACGTGGCCTGGTGACATCAACTTGCACTTACCTGGAAGTCAGCCATGGAGTCACCCTGTGCCAGGTCTGGTGCAACAAGGGCTGAGCAGGGATGGTGTCAGCCACGTTACCCTCAACCGGGGGGGGGGGCATGGGTGTCCCTGACTGGGACATCCACACATGGGGGCTAGGGACACCCTGCAAGTCCTGGCCACGTCCCCTACCGTATCCACCATGCACACCTCTTGAGGCTCGGCCACCTTTGCCACCCTTACCATGTGCTCGCCTCCCAACCATGGCACTGATGTTGTTGTGCATATGGGAGTTACAGTAAACTATTGTCCTGGGCAATTGGGGTTCAAAGGGGTAGGGTACTAGATGGAATTCGTACCCTAGTGCTCTAGCAAGGCTGTATGTGACCCCTGAGGGAAGATGACGGGTCACGAAACACACAGGCACCCCAAAAAAGGGAGATAATGTGCACGCAACCCCTCCTAGACCACGTGCGTGGAAAAATAAACCTGCACTACGCTGTGGCACCCAGAAACACAAAAATGAACGTATGCGTGTCACACGCAGCCTAGAATGACCTCTGAAGGGGTACGCGACACACGGGGCAAGAACAGATGTTAAATACGTGCGCGACTCACCGTCTGCCTGGAAAAATAGCGTGAAAAAGACGCGCATGTGCGCGTTGGCAACACCCCCGCCAATAGAAGAATTGTACGCTGTCTGAGGAGACAGGACAACAGAAGAAGTGAACGCTGTTTGAGGAAACAGGCCCAGGAAAAAGACAAGAAGAGAAAAAGCTGTCAGAGGTAACAGGGAGTACGAACTTGGAACGGCGTGAAGTAAATCGCGTGTGAACCGACAAGAAGTACAGTTTTCACCTACTCGCTCTCCACGAAAAGCACAAGGAAATGGCGTTCTACACGTACCTTTTAAACATGCCCACACGTCCAGCGTCACTTCCGCGTGTACGTGCTAAGGCCGTATCCTCCAATTACATGAGCTGACACTCTGACGTGCAGTCATTGGACGTGTAACATGCACCCCTGTACAGGGAAACGCCTGCACATGCACGTCACAGACGTGCATACGCGCTGAGGCCCTTTCCACCAATTACACGCTTTGACACTCTGACGTGCTTATATTTTCTACGCGCCATGGAAAACGCACGTGCGCGTAACGTCATAGACGCGCCTACATGCTGGGGGCCTTTGGGCCAATGAATTTGCATACGTGTGCTGACGCGCTTACGCGCTAAGGGCCTTCCCTCGAATTTCACGCAGACGTGCTGGATTTTCACGTGCCAAATCACTCCGTATCAAGCTGGCCACGCGTAAGCACACGGAAGACCACGCTCCTGCCCAGAAGGCCGAATTACTGCCCCCCAGAGCCCCGAGCACGCTCCCACCTGCCATCTGCTGCTTCCTGACTGCCTGCTGCCCACATGCCCTGCCATTTGCTGCCTGCACATCAGCCAGGGGTGCTGTGGCTGTGACCACCCCTGCTGGAACCGAAGACTCCCGACTGGGATTCCATCGCTCCACAGACCAGCCCCAGGACCCAGTTGCCCACCCACTTCTGCCTCTGGGGTTGTCATGTCGGGCACTGCAACATCTGGCACCACTGGAAACCCCGGCCAGAGAGGCAGACGGGCACCAGCTTCACTGCCACCGAAGTTGGTGTCCTGGTGGAGCAAGTCCTGGGGCAGTATGATGCCCTCTTAGGAAGTTTGCGCACCGACAAGGAAGGACGGACTCGGATCTGGACGGACATCGTGACTGCCATCAACGCGGAGGGGGTGGCAGTCCGACTATTCCATCATGTCAAGAAGTGCTGGGAGGACTTCAGGTCCAGGACCCTCAACAAGGCCCGGCGCCTCTTGAAGGCAGCGGATGCTAAGGGGCGCCGTGGCCACTTGTCGGAAGATCAGATGAGGGTCCTGGAACACATATCCCCAGAGCTCCACATCCAGGTGCTTGAGAGCCAGAACCGTCTGGAGTCGAGCGGTAAGTGTACATGCATCCTGATTGTAAGCTGTGCGTGTGGTGGTGTGCCAGTAGTGTGCAGGTTGCACATGTGTTTTTATGGGGCCAAGTATGGGGGGGTGTACAGGGCCGTGAGGCTAACACATGCGAGGGCTCTCATGTGTGAGACATGGATGGTGCTTGTGTGTGAAGGCTTGCATGCCAAATGCAGATGTGTGGGCACACATGTTTGAATGAATGTGTATGTAAGTAGGCATGTTCGTGATGTCACACATGGATGTTGGTTTCAGCTGCATGTATCTGCACTGTGTATATTTGCATGTGTATGTATTTGACAAGGGTGAAACAGTGATGCAACATGGATGCATGTGACACCGGGATGTGGAAGACTGATTGTGACATGGATGCCGATCTCAACACTGCGACAGTTGGCAGAGGTGTACACATGCATGCAAGTGTGGTGGTGTGTGTGCATGTGTAGTGCACTCCCTGTGTTGCATGTGATGTCTGGCTCACCTTTGCCTGCTCATGCTGTTGTATGTGTATGGATTGTGCTGGCTGTTGCGATATGGCTGTGGTATGGCTCATGTGTGCGAGTTGAAATGACATGTGTGTTGGCGATTGTGATGCCATGTCTGAGGTTTGCCAATGCCACTCATGTACAACTGTCATGTGTGTATGTGTCCATTGTACAGTGCCCTGATGCCTGTGTTTTATTTCTCCCTGTCTGCAGCGTCAACTGATGAAGAGGGCGGACAAGGTGCTGTGGAGCACAGCGGCAGGGATCGCACCGCCAGCCGGAGACACAAGGCCCGGCTCCCCTCCCAGGTTGTCATCTCGTCGGGGAGTGAGGAGTCCAGTGCCGCGTCCAAGGCCGCAGCTGCCGGGGGGAGGTCCAAGAGGCGGAGGTCGGAGTTGGACTCCTCGGCAGCAGAAGGGGCGGCTGGGACCCCACAGGGCCCAACGGGGGAAG
This sequence comes from Ambystoma mexicanum, assembly GCF_040938575.1. NCBI lineage: Eukaryota > Metazoa > Chordata > Amphibia > Caudata > Ambystomatidae > Ambystoma > Ambystoma mexicanum. The sequence continues at coordinate 650,111,043 of NC_090921.1, read as the reverse complement.
ATGGCACGGAGTCATCCAGTTGGTGGGGGGTTTGGTGGAGGAGGAGGCCGTGCAAGTGACAGAGACGGGATCTGGAGGTGAGGATTCCACTGGTGCTAGTGGTGCAGTGCAGGACCAGGGACAGGAGGCAGCACAGGCTGCCGCTGAGGTACCTGTGTGCAATCCTGTCCCTGATCCTGTCACTGCATCATCTTGCACCAGCAGGGATGCCTACGTCCAGACCCGTTTTCTAGCAGGGGATGAGCTTATAACAACTGGCCTTCCTCTGCCTGCGGATGTGGCTATCCAGGTACGGGTTGAGCCTGTCCTGACTGGTGTGGCGTTGCGTCAACGGGCCATGCGAGGTGACCTGCAGTCTTCTCATGAGGAGACTGCACATCATCTCAAATGGCTCGTTGACCGCTTTGGCCTACTGGGACAGGTCACCCAGGCCGGATTCCTCCGTTTGCTGGAGCTTGTTCCGACCCCCCCCTCAACTGAACACCCTATGCGCCAGTCGTCCTCTGTGCCATCTTTCCACCCATTTGTCACCTGGGTGCCCTGTGGAGCTGCCTCTGACGGTGCGGCCAGGGTGGTGGAGGACACATCCCTGCCACAGTCGGGAGTCGGACGTCCAGCAGGGGTGGCCATATCAACGACTGCACCCCGGCCGGTGGAGGATGTGCAGGCAGCAGGAGCCAGGGCACGGGCACAGGCACAGCAGCAGCAGCAAGGAGGTGGGAGCCATGATGGCTCGGGGCCTCCGACATCGGAGGGGCAGGCATCGGCCGGAGGGCAGGAGGACCCAGGACGGGAAGTGTCTTCCGTGTGGCAGCGGTCGGGCCACGCCATAGATGCGGAGCGGCAGCGGGCGTAAGAGGCACGGCTCACGATGGTCAGGACGGAGAACTCCATGCGGAGGGCCCTGAGGCGGGCCGAGTGCCTTGAGGCAATCCGCAGGGAGTTGGAGGAGAACATGTCGTCATCCCTGCGGACCCTCGGGGCCATGGAAGAGGACCGCCTCTGGGATATTGAGCAGGAGTTCGATGATGCCCTGGCCCGTAACATCCAGAAGTGAGCCGTCGGACTAGCCCGCTGCCCTTGTAAATAGTTCTTTAGTGTTAAGTTTCCTTTCGGTTTTGTTTTGTTTTGGGGCGCTTGGACAATGCCCCAACTTCTTGTATATAGTTCTTCATTAGGTAGGATTTTATTTTATAGGTTTTATTTAAAGGATTGGGCACATGGACCCTGGATGTTCACTTTGTACATAGTTTGACAATGGATTTGGATTGTTGGTTTTTTTCCCATGGATCAATGTTTTTTATACTTTTTGCACCTTGGATTTATTTTCTCAGACTGACACTTTGGAGACTTGCTTTTGGATTGCTTTTCATTTGGATTTCATGCATCTTTTTCATTTATTGGACATGCTGGATTTCATTTATTATTTCCATTTTCTTCTGTTCCATTTCATTGCCTTGCTTTTCTGTTTAATACATTATCATTTGGTACTTCAATGTGTGGTATTCTCTCTTTGGTTTCATGCATGTCACAATGTGTGTTTTATCATTCACATGCTGTCATTGTGTGGGTTTGACGGATATATGTTGATGTGCAGACTAGCCATTTGGGATGCATCATGTGCTGGTGATTTCTTTGTGGGGTGGATGTCATACCTGGTGGTGTGTTCGGACTGGGGTGGCATAGGCAGTGTATTGATGGGGCATGGGGGCCATGATTATGGATTGTCATGAGGTGTTGGGGGGACATGTATGGGGGCCTGCTGGCAGGTGCCCCACAGTGCTGGGGGGTGGGGGTGCAGGGGGACATGAGTTGGACATGAGTGGGGGCCTGCTGGCAGGTGCCCTGCACTGCTGGGGGGTGGGGGTGCTGGGAGACATGAGTGGGGTCCTGGTGGAGGGTGCCCCTGGCTGCTGGGGGGTGGGGGTGCTGGGAGACATGAGTTGGACATGAGTGGGGGCCTGCTGGCAGGTGCCCTACAGTGCTGGGGGGTGGGGGTGCAGGAGGACATGAGTTGGACATGATTGGGGGCCTGCTGGCAGGTGCCCTGCACTGCTGGGGGTGGGGGTGCTGGGAGATGTGTATGGGGGCCTGGTGGAGGGTGCCCCTGACTGCTGGGGGGTGGGATGCAGGGGGACATGAGTGGGGGCCTGGTGAGGGTGCCCCTGGATGCTGGGGGGTGGTGGTGCAGGGGGACATGAGTGGGGGCCTGCTGGTAGGTGCCCTGCACTGCTGGGGGGTGGGGGTGCTGGGAGACATGTGTGGGGGCCTGGTGGAGGGTGCCCCTAACTGCTGGGGGGTGGGGAGGCAGGGGAACATGAGTTGGACATGAGTGGGGGCCTGGTGGAGGGTGCCCCTGGATGCTGGGGGCTGGTGGTGCAGGGGGACATGAGTGGGGGCCTGGTGGAGGGTGCCCCTGACTGCTGGGGGGTGGGGGTGCAGGGAGACATGAGTTGGACATGAGTGGGGGCCTGCTGGCAGGTGCCCTGCACTGCTGGGGGGTGGGGGTGCTGGGCGACAGGTGTGGGGGCCTGGTGGAGGGTTACCCCCACTGCTGGGGGGTGGGGATGCAGGGGGACATGAGTTGGACATGAGTAGGGGCCTGGTGGAGGGTGCCCCTGTATGCTGGGGTGGTGGTGCAGGGGGACATGAGTGGGGGCCTGGTGGAGTGTGCCCCTGACTGCTGGGGTTTGGGGGGCAGGGAGACATGAGTTGGACATGAGTGGGGGCCTGCTGGCAGGTGCCCTGCACTTCTGGGGGGTGGGGGTGCTGGGAGACATGAGTGGGGGCCTGCTGGCAGGTGCCCTGCACTGCTGGGGGGTGGGGGTGCTGGGAGACACGAGTGGGGGCCTGCCGGCAGGTGCCCTGCACTGCTGGGGGGTGGGGGTGTTGGGTGACATGAGTGGGGGCCTGGTGGAGGGTGCCCCTGGATGCTGGGGGGTGGTGGTGCAGGGGGACATGAGTGGGGGCCTGCTGGCAGTGCCCTGCACTGCTGGTGGGTGGGCGTGCTGGGAGACTTGAGTGGGGGCCTGGTGGAGGGTGCCCCTGACTGCTTGGGGGGTGGGGGTGCTGGGAGACATGAGTTGGACATGAGTGGGGGCCTGGTGGAGGGTGCCCCTGGATGCTGGGGGCTGGGGGTGCAGGGGACATGAGTTGGATATGAGTCGGGGCCTGCTGGCAGGTGCCCCACAGTGCTGGGGGTGGGGGTGCTGGGAGACATGCGTTGTTGATCAGTAGTGCAAGGTGACATGTGGCTTGGCTGGGGGGCATGCTCATGGTGGATGGGCTGCCTGCGGGACATGAGCAGGGGTGCAGGGTAGTCCCCTGTGGTGTGGGCTGCCTGCAGGGGCCGTGGAGGGTGTAGAGGGAACACCTGGGAGGACCCACATGGCCAATTCATGTGTAGTACTCCCCGGAACCCCTGAAATACATGTACCCTGCTGAATTTGCGTGTGAAACTTCCCGCGCACCCCGAAATACACGTACCTAGGCCAATCGCGTGTGGAACTTCCTGCGCACCCCTGAAATACACGTACCCTGCTGAATTCGCGTGTGAAACTTCCCGCGCACCCCGAAATACACGTACCCAGGCCAATCGCGTGTGGAACTTCCCGCGCACCCCTGAAATACACGTACCCTGCTGAATTCATGTATGGAAATTCCCGCGCACTTTGAGATACACATACCCTGCTGGAATCGCGTGTGAAAATTCACGTGCACCCCGAAATACACGTACCCAAGCCAATCGCAAGTGGATCTACCCATGCACCCTGAAATACACGTGCCCTGATGGAATCGCGTGTGACACTTCACGCGCACCCCTGAAATACAGGTACCCTGTTGGGATCGCGTGTGAAACTTCCCGCGAACCCCTGAAATACACGTTCCCCGCTTGGCGTTTCTGTTTGGCAGCCCTGTAAACTGGTCCAGGGTTAGCGTAGACATTTGCGATGAATTGGGGATTTTGATGGATTTTCCTTGCGCAAGGGCGTTCTTGGGGGCGTAACTGGCGCTGCTGCAGGGTCGCTGCGCCACTCTGCGCCATGGCTGCTTTTGGAGGCTAAAATCCATGAATGCGCTGTGCGATGAAATGGATTTTATCGCACGTGGCTGGCGCAGTGTATCGCACGGGGACACTGTGCGCCAGACGCGTGCGCCACTTTTGTGCGAAATTCTATGAATTACCCAGATAATGACTTCCAGAGCCTTGGTAATATTTATATCTACCATCTTAGCAGGTTGTTGTATTCCCCTGAAAGTATACTCTTGTTAGGAAATAATGTTTCTCTGTTGTGTCGGCCCTAAGGAATCTGAGGCCCTACCTCTATGGGACCCACTTCACTGTGCAAACTGACCATAAGCCCTTAAAGTGGCTCATGAACATGAAGGGAGAGAATCCTAAATTGCTCAGGTGGTCCATAAGCCTGCAAGGTTTTGACTTCACCATTGAGCATAGTCCAGGTGTTCAACATAGCAATGCTGAAGGGTTGTCCAGAATGTTTAACCGACCGGAACAAGAAGCTCATCAAGGGGTGGATTAGTTCCCCCTGTCCTTGGTCTGGTAGGAGCGAGTGTTAGGAAAGATTTCCATGTATGTGTCATTTTTCCTCCAGTGGTGAACCCCCCAACTTATGCTGTTGTCTGACCCTCTTAGCCTGACTTTTGCCAGTGGAGCCCAGCCTTATACTGCACTCTGCTAGGATTTCGCTCACTTTATTATGGGGAAACTGACATGCCTTTAAAGACATGCCCTTAAAGACAGTCAGTACTGGGAGACTTTGTTTCCCTTAGTCTTTCACTTTGTTGCCAGTTCTTAGCAACATTTTATCAGTGCACAAAGTGCCTTAAAGTACAGTGCACTGGGGTCCCCCTTTAATTTTTAAGGCCCTAGAAACCCTCAGAGGATTTTTTGGTAGATGTATAAATGTGCCTTGGACAGAGCTGGTGGTAGCTGTTATTTTTCATATATTTTTAACCCTTTTCTATGGGCCATACCGTGTTTACCACGTTTGGCCCAGGACAGTGGCCTGTGCCTAAAATGGCAATGCCACAAGGTCCTTTGTTCTGTCCTTTGGCCATATTGTACTTTTGCCTTCCCCAGGTCGAGCAGACCCTGGAAAATCCTTATTTGGTTATGCAGACCCCTGGGCAAACCGAAGCTTTCGCAGGTTTCTGCATGCCTTGTGTGTGTAGCTCCAGGATGTGGGCTGGAATGTCTAGTTTCAATACACATCCTGGGTGCCCGGATGTCTGGTGTGCTGGGAATGACTGGGACCACCATGGTTCGTGATTGGTCCACGTCTGGGATGACTGTATGTGATTAGATCTCTTATTAGGTCCTCGCTATAAAAGTCCGACCCCACCAAAATACCTAAAACACACACCACGAAAAGTTGTAACTACCAAAAGTTTGAACTTTTCGTGGTATTTGTTTAGGTGTTTTGGTGGGGTCAGACATTGGGCTGGGGGGGTGTCCCCCGCAACACCCTGCTCACTAGAGTGAGCAGGATGTTGCGGGGGACACCCATCCAGCCACCCGCCAAATAAAAAAAAAGGTGTAGGCTGCGGGGGTGTCTCTCGCGATAACCCGCTCACTATGCTATACAGTATAGTGAGCGGGTTGTTGCGGGGGAAACCCCTGCAGCTGCCTGGAAAAACAAAAGAAGAAAAAGAAAAGGACTTTGCAGTGCCGGTTCCTGATCACAAAAGTGAAAGGGAACTGGTGCCGCAGGGACTTAACGCATCTTCAAAGGTAAGTAGGGTGGGGGTATGTTGGGGTGTGTGTTGGAGGTGTGTTGGGGTTGTGGTTGGGGGTGTGTTGTGGGTGTGGGTTTGTAGGGGTTTTTAACTTATGTTCTCATGGGAAATGTACAAACCTTTTGTGGTTCGAACATTTCTCATGCAAACTTTTCCGTCACAGACTTTTCTGCAATGGAAAATACACGCAGATTCTTACACCCATACCAGGTCGATCTCTTGAGTTCACACTGAACTTAGGAAAGGAGCCAAGTATCCTGAAACCAAGAAGCAGAGCAGAGGATCCGCTGGTGACCCGCTGTAAGGTTTGGCACCCTGAGCCCGCTATCGTCCCGTTAGACCCCATGTTTCTGGTTGAACTTAGACGGTCTGCAAAGGCGCTTTTACCCATTGGAATAGTGGGACAAACTATTTTCAGCACCTCCACCTTAAACTGTAAGTGTGCCTTCTTGGAAGTATTCCTGGACCTCCCAGTAAACTGACCAGTTTGCACAAGACCTTTTCCTTGGAACTGCCACCATCTCAAGTTGACACTTGCACATTTGGAGACTGTAAACTCTGGGTATAAGGCACTCTCCCGCCATGTTTCATACACCTAGTATTCCTAGGTCTGGATTTAGGAGAGTATGCCTGAACCCGAGCATACACGGTCACTGTGTCGCCCAGCTGTGGTGACAAACTTCGTGGGTGCCTTGCTGCTGTTCCCCCCTTCTGCCCTCAGATCCGCTGCAGTGGAATTGGCCTGATCCCTTCATCAGGAGCAGAGAAACTGCGACTGCCCTAACGGGATCATCCCTGGAACACAGCACCTGAAAGCTGCAGAGCCGTACAAGTGCAAAATTTGAACCTTTGACCAAAGTGGACTTGACTGCCGAAGCTTGGTCCAGAATGCATCGAGGGTCTGTGAGTACTTGCAACCCTTACTGGTGACCCCTGGCGCATCCATCCATTTTTTCACTGACAGCCATTTTCCTTTATCGAGGTAGCCTGTGCTACCGAGCTATTCTCAACTCTTGGATCCTGTTCTGCCCTCTTGGGGAGACCCTCCTCGAATAGTAGGAACTTATTCTTTACAGCCTCACCCACCTTCCTGACCTGCTACAGCCCCTGCAAGAGACCCCGTTTTGACCCAACTGCACCATTGCGTGCATCAACACCGAAAGTACTTTTGAGCAGAACGCTCCTCTCATCTTAGGGATTGGACTGTCTCTCAGTTAGGGTTTGAAAAGTGAAGGACTGTCTAAACAATATTTACACTGTATGCTCCCTTTCTTTGCAGTTTGTGGACCCTTACTGTGTAGTATTCCGTTAGGCCATTGGTAACTGTATATATGTTTAATTGTAGTGTTGTGTTGGTTTAGTTATTACTGCTGATATTTGCTTTGTGGTTGATTCAAAAGGCCTTTTATGAATGTATATATATTTGAAATATACACCTGACTGAGAGTAATTTGTAGTGTGGTTTACTGTGTGTACTCATTGTGGGCTTTCGATCACTCTCACCCCTGTTGAGACCTACTCTTGACCACCGCCAATGCTGCCTTAATTGGTATGCCTTGTCCAGAAGGTTACCCTGTTCCAATAAACTAAGCTGGCATTCTGAACCTCTGCTCACCAGGTCAGAGTTCAGAAATCTATCTTAACAACTCTCCAACACAGTTTGGGCATACTGCTTACAAGCTGATAGTAAGGCTATCAAGGTGGTGCTCTTCAGAATATGGAAACAGGTGGAAAATATGCTACAATGATAGCAAAACTTCGGCTAACCTTGGAAGTCAGATTGAATGAATTTTGACAGAGTGATGCAACAGGAATTATATGTATTGGTATACTATGACTTTGAGAATAATGTTCTTTAGGAATTTTAAGTATAGTTATTTTCATTATTGGACCTTTAGAGAATGTTATGGTCACAGTGGGGCTATTGGTTTAGTGTTCAATGTTATTATATTCCATTATGTGTTTGTGGAGGGTAATATTTTGATTTGGATTGACTTAATATGTGTGTGTATTGTAATTTATGTGTATGTTTGTTGAGCTGAAACACATTAATAATAATGCAATTTATTTTCTAAATGTACTTATGTGAAGCTCATTTTTCCCCATATTGTACTTAATTACATTTCTTCCTTATCTTGCTCTTTTTCACCAGGGCTCCTGCACTGTGTTCGTGAAGTGTTGGAATCCCCACTCTGAATACCCTCTTCTCCATTGCACCTTTACTCCCAGATTGTCAAGTAGTTAAACCACACTCACATCAGGCGATTTTCCTCTGTCCTGTTTGATTTTATCAGCACATCTGTATTAGTTCTCTGGAGTGATTAAACCACAGTGATGAAGACCGTTGCATTCCTCTCTCCCGAGCCCCACGCCACAGTTCCTGTCATATTAGCAGCATCGTGTTGTCTGCTACCTGCTCAGGCCAGGATGGTCCGACGCTGGGGATTTGTTGAAGAGCCCTACACGGGCTGTGCTGACACAAGCCGGGAAGCGTCAGTGAGGGCAAAGTATGATGCAGCAGCCCTTCACAAGAATGTAAGTGGTCAGAAGCACCGGAACCCCTGGTACAGGTGGCTATACTACCACAGACTGGAGAGAACCCCCCAATTTGGAAAGCATGTACATGAGGAGTGTTAGCACTGCACTCGCCCCAGGTACTGGAGCAGCTCCAGGGTCTCAGAGAATCCAGGAGTCAAGTTGTACCCAGGATGGTCCATCATCTATGTCTATGACCTCACAACTCTGCCTAATTTCACGCCCATCTTGGGGTGCTGAACCACAGTTAAAATAATGGCCTCACCTATTGACATGGCTAGAGGGCAGAAGGGTCAGAGAACATTCGCACTGCATTACTTAGCATTGTCTGAGCCAAATTTTAACAAAGCAATATTGAGCCTTGCTGAGCAGAAACTCACTGGAGCTGTGTCTTACAAAAATGTACAACGTCCTTTCATCAACACCCATTTTTATTTTAGGACAGATATTTTTCTGTGGAATTTTCGCTGAAAAAAACGTGTCTCCATTTTTTGGGGGGTGGGAAAGGGTATATAAAGGGTTGGCGGGTTAGGAATAGGTAAATGATGGGGGGGAGTTTTTTTCAGCAAACTTTCTGCGTAAAAACACCCGTCGGAAAAACGGGTGTCGATGAAATGACATAGAACCTCAAAAAAGTGTTGCATTTCAATGGAGAGAGGTGCTCAGCAACATCAACACCTCAACTGAAAACTGTATCCATACAAGGGGGCACACCGCTCAAGGGGGAACTGGTTTCAATTCTGTCAGAAATCAACATAATTCAGCAAACCATTATATCAGTGGATTGATGTACACTGGAGATGTTTGGGAAATGATGTCTCTCCATGCAGCCATTAATCAGTTCACTCTATGCCTGAACTATGACGAAGAGCAGATCTCCACACTTGAAGACAGAGTAGAAGACCTTGAATATCTCCAAGGCAGACTCCTTGAACTTGAGGACTGCAGCAATGATCTGGAAGACAAAATCAGATGCTATAATATCAGTTTGTTCAGCATTCCTGAAGGGCTGGAAGGGTCGGACACCATGGCTTGCTTGGAGAAATGGCTCCCTGCCTTCCTGTGTATTTCTCCCACCTACTTTGGAAATACAGCGGGCACATCGGATCCGACTTCTGGCACCACCCTAAAAGAAAGATTCAGACCTCTTATTTCCTGTACAGGTCATTGACGCAATCAGGTAAATTGAAGGGAAATTGTTCTTCCAAGGTCAAGTAATTTTTCGCTCTGAGGACTTCTCCAAGCACACCATGGCAAAAAGAAGGCAATTCCTTGAAATCTGACCAGAGCAATGTTGAAGAGGTCGGAGGTACAGTCTTTATGCACTGGCAAGGAGGAAAATCTGCAGATCCCATGAAGTACCTACAATCCTTCCCTGAAGAACCAATGTAAACCAATGATGTTGTTAAAGCATGCTTCCTCTTTAGCATGCTTAAACTAGAGCTCCCACAAGACAAACATTCTCTTTCACTTGAGTTTATCAGAGCCACTTCTTTTGAAGGGTTTGAACAACCTCCTCAAAACAATCCAACTTTGCTTTACTTGAGTTCTTGAATGGCAGAGCACTAGTACAAGCTCCTAGGTGTCTTTGAACTGCATCCACAAGAACATTTGGATCTATGAGTGTTTCCCGATTTTTTTTTGCCGGATGCAACTTTGTCGATTTCTTTCCTTCCGATTTTACCCTTTTATTTACCCTGAAAAGTGCACCCCTTTACTCCCCACTCCCACTATATACCATTCACATACTTATCATCTATAGTTTTGAAGTAAAACAAGTGGTTAAAGAATCAGCAAAGGAATTTGGCAAAGTTGCATTTGGAAAAAATGGGGAATACTGACAATACTTCACATGTCACTTGAGTTTTAGTCAATTTTCTAGCTTTTTCGAATGTTTGCACAACTTCCACAGAACAGTTCTTCTTTAAGGTTTCCCTTTGTATATTTTCAATATTTTCCTGTGTGCCTGCAGTCTGTCAGTGTCTGGCAGCTATATTCAGAGTCTCTGCATTTGGCTGTGAATGGACTCTCTCTACAGTCTTCATCGAGGAGAGGCAAACCCACCACTCGACAATCCCTGCAAGCGCAGAGTGCGAGCAGTGTGCTCGCAGTTTGGCACTTCAGTGGTTCAAGGTACAAGGATAGAGTACACCTTTGAAATCCCCACAGTGACTTCATTCCATCAGAAAGGCATGGTGTTGCTGCCAGAGCGGGGTGCACAGCTTCATTTTTTCATGCCTGACTGCTGGAGTGAGACGGCCGTCAAAGGTTGAGTAATCTGAGCTAAATTACCATCCCCGCTATCACAGAGTTTGACTTGGAGCCTGGGATGCCAGTGCTTTGAAAAAAAAGCATGTGAAAAGACAGCCCATAAATCTCCTTTCAACTATTTCTGAGCTGACAAGTAGGAGAGGTACAGCACGCCTATACATGGTGGAGGCGTTGAGGGTGCTTAAGTCATTACTGAAGCAACACCCGACTAAAGCATTATAAATCTCACTGACAGGCTGTTTACTGCTCAGAAGAAGCTATGCCACAGTGCAGCAGGCAGAAAAGTGAAAAAGTGGAAACACAATTTGCGCCCAAAACCAAGATTAGTTGAGACAGAAAAATGCACATTAGGGAATGTTCCCACTAATAAACAGAGCAGTGACAATGCATAGGATGCTTTGCATGGGAGAAGAATTACTGACTATTTCATGGCGGTGCCGGCCAGGATGGACCCTTTAAATGAACATGCTGAGGGTCAAATTGAAAGCAATATGGAGCAAACCTCGTCCATCATGATTGATAACAACATTTCTCTTCTCAAGCTCTGTTATTGCCTGCAGAAGGAAAAAGACAATGGGCCTCATTACAAGTTTGAAGGTAGCCATGCCTGTAATAAAGGCAGGCTACCTCCAAACTTGTGAAAAAATCCAGCACCCGCAAATGGGCAATTACCGGGTCATGCCAAGTTTGGTGGACCCTGTAATTGCACATTCGACGGTGCCGGTAATAAGGGACCCCCCATTCCCACTCGGCCCCAGAGGGCTGAATAGGAATGGGGAGAGTGGTAGCACCGGTACCGTTAATAACGGTACCGGTGCTACCATCATGTTCTGCTCGCGGGTGCTGGTACAGCCACCAGGTCAGACCTGGTGGCTTCAAGGGCACCTGCGAGCAGAACTCCTAGTATGGTGGAACGGTAGCAACGGTGCCGGTAGCGATACCGGCACCGTTGTTGGCTTACCGCCATACTGTAATGCGGCCGAATGTTGAGCTTGCCCCTGTGCTTAAGCCAACTATGATGGAGGGACAGGAAATGGATTTAAACATACATAGCTTGGCCATCGCCCATTGCCCACCCCTTTTCTGGGGGCATAAGACATCATGCAATAGATACATATACCTAAGAATAATAAGGACAACTGGTTTATATTTGGAAACACAAGCTCACATTTATTGGAGTCATACAGCAATACGGCGGGCAGTCCCAGCCCTAAGTAAATTCACATCCTAAGACATCTATGGTAGCCCCTTAGTTGGGCAACGGTAGCCCCTTAGTCGGGCATTGTCATTGTCATAAGTTACCAGAGACACTTGTCACTTCCGGTTTGCAGAGTAGCGGACATATGGCTCTGATGTGTCACTACCGGTTTGCAGAGTAGCGGACATATGCCTCTGATTTGTCACTTCCGGTTTACAGAGTAGCGGACATAAGCTTCTGATTGTAACTGTCAAACAGTAACTCTTCGGGACCACTGAATCTCGTTGATGAGGTGTCTCAACTGTCCCTAAAGGACTCAGTGCCCGCCATTGAATTGGGCTCGAGTGCGGCCATCGTAAAACAGCCCATAGCTGAAACCGCAGCATCCTTCTCTTCCCTGGCTAGAACTGCCCCATAACTCTGCCACGCTCTGAGGGTCGACCCACGCTACCCCCAATGCCCCCACCAACTTCAGACTTTACCTACACTCCCCGTCTCGGATTAGAACAGTCTGTCCACTTAGGTGCTGTGACCACAAATATGAGGAGAACTTTGAGGGCCTCTGGTATCCGACTGCCAGGACTGTCACTCCAATAAACTGTGTATGTATCTCTCCTGTTACAGTTCCCACGAGAATGGCCCTCCACTGGTTTCCAGCTGCCAGGTCAGTTACACTCAGGACCTTTGTATGGATCACTCCGGTTTCTGTTCCAGCGAGCACAGCCCCATGCTGGTATCCAACTGCCAGCAGTCGCTCAAATGCCCTTTGTATGGATCACTATGTCACCACTCTTGCAAGCACACCCCACCTCTGGACTCTGACCGCCAGGTCAGCACCCCCATCACTGCCCCACATATTTCGGGCAACATATACACCCCATCCTTCTTACGGGTGTCCCCCAAGGCACGCTCGTTTACCAAATGTTCCCAGTTTGTTGTGAGACGCAAGATTAATCCTAGTGGGGTAATACTAACCATACAACCATGGCTGGGTAAGTGGGTGGATTTTTGAAAACAGCCATGGCGCTGAGAATGGCATCATTAAATGCAGGTGGCCCAAGTATCCAGAGCATCTTGTGCTATTAAAGGCCTGCTGTCCAACCAAACACCTGGTAACAATGTGCATGCTTTCTCGTTTGCATTCTAAGCAACATTTCTCATTGTCAGTGCACTTAAGCAACCATCCCGTCTTACTGCTGAGCGTGCACCCTGTGGGAGTGTCCCACACCTTACCAAAAAATCTATGCACACCTGCTGGATTCATAGCCATAATCCAGAGACCAACCTGAAGAGATCCTCATCGTCCTTATCTTTCTCCAATTCCTACGACAGTACATAAAAATAAGTCTGTTAATTAACGACACTGCAAGTGTGCTGGATGGACCTTCTGGCGAGTCAGTAATTTCCATTTCCATTATCCTTCCATTCCTACCACCTGGCCATCCCCATTTGCAGGGGGGCGGATCGTTCAACCTTGTATTGCCATGCTGAAGATCTGGCAAACTGCAAATGAACAAACAGCATATTATATCTACCTACGAGACTAAATGACAAATTGAAATAGGCATCTGGCACCCTATGGCTCCTTTCGGCGGATGCTCACCATCTAGGTACACTGGCCTAATTTGACCCAACTTGAAAACTGCAGGTCAGACGTGCACTGCCAAACGGAAAAGCTCCAGAGCACCGGAATGCACACAGCAAAATGTATTGTACCTGAGTTGCACATGCAAACCTTACCTTTATTTCCCTGTTCCTCCTTTGCCTGTGGCAGGCCTGTTAATGTTCCTTTACCTTTCCATGATGACCTTATTGTGTCGAGCATGTAAAACAAATCATTATCGCTGTAAAGTAAAAACTGCAACCTTCAGTACCCACCCCAGTACTCCTACTCCTTGACCTTCACCTTGTGTATAGGTGCATTATAAATACCCATTAAACCACCAACACATGTACCATAACGCTCAAAGGTGTGACCTCTGCCTTATGTACAGGCACCTTATAAACTGAATAAACCACCAGCCATATGTACCCCAATTGAAATAGGTGCATCGTAGAACTTAACATTGGTGTGCGCCAATGCAGGTTTCCCGATGTCATGGTACACCCCAGCTTTCCCCAGTTCCGTAATATTATCGTGCCCCTGCTGAAGAGGTGTGGGGGCCTGTGGGCACCCTTCCGATAGATTTGAAAACATCTGCGGGTCCAATCTTACGATGGCTTCTAATTATATGAGACGGCCAGTCCGCCGTGAGCTCAAACACTAAATGGCCACTGAAAGCATAAACAATTGTCAACCACCGCAGTGGCGCCCCCAGAAATGTTTCATAGGCGTGGCCTAATGAGGCCACAAGAAATCTTGGGGTGCCACACAGGGTGCTACACAGGGGCGGATCCAGCCTCAACATTTTGGCGGGGCTGGATGGCAGTTTTGAAAACTGTTAGTAAAATGGGACATTAAACCTATTGCGCTAGTGATTTCCCCCCAAACCCAACCGTCCTACCGCCCTCTCCCCAAGACCAGGAGGCCGAGTAGATATCACGCCTTCCTTTGGCCCATTAGATCCATCTTTCACCCCAACTCACCAGGGGCGTAGCCATTATACTGTAACAAGTGGGGCCTGGAGCTAATGTAGTAGGGCCCACATTGAGAAGAGCCTGCAGAAGGAAGGACACTTGTTCTGCCCCCAGCCAAATGCATAAGAGTGACAGAGAGTAGTGAGGGAGGGCAAACCAATCAAGGGGGGTTTGCCCCCTTGAGAAAAGGTTTTAAATAATGGGTTAAAATTGTGCATTTTACAGTACACTTTCTGTGATAAATTAGGTAAAAATCCACACAGTTTACAATGGGTTTCGTAGGGTAAGACATAAAAAGTATGTTAGATGCCAAGCCACCAACAATGCACAGTAGCATTTTCATTTTGTCCGCTATATGCCAGTACTCTGCAAGTGTAAAAAAGCATTTTCATATTGATTGTGCTCACACATGTCCATCCTGGTGCACCTATATATGCCACTATTCCCACATAGGAAAATACTCATGTTTGCTTTGTCCATAATGCCAGGAACCATACTATGACAAAGTATGTTTATGCTAGCTCTCCCAATACATGCCAGTATCTCCATGTAAGAGCATACTCCTTTTGGCTTTGCCTTAATGCCAGTGAAAAAAAGCCATGCCACAGTAAGAAAATATATCCTTGCTGGCTACACAAATCACCCACTTCCCATATAAGAACACTCACGTTGTATTTGCTCCCTAACCGCAGTAAACATCACATGCCGCAGTAAAAAAAACAGCCTTGCAGGTAGCACAAATCCCCCCACCCCAATGTAAGAACACTTATGTTGCCATTGGCCTTAACACCAGTAATAAACTGCAATGCCACAGAAAGAAGACATGCTCTTAAGATAGCTCAGCGGGCTGAGCGCATGCTCTTGTAATCTGAGTGTGATTTGCAGGTTCAAATCACGGCAAGGCCAACTCAGCCTTTCATACATACTTCAAAGTGACCTCCCTGATCTCTACCCTCCTCTACGGACCTTATACTATTATGTTGCTTTTGCACCTTGTTACCCCTCTCTTACTATGTGCTGTACTGTTTTCCCTGCTCACCAAGTTGTATCACTGCCGTGATACTTACGGGTTTGGGCGATGTCAATAAATGCAATAAATAAAGCTCATTAAATGAGTGCAAACTTCGGCTGGGTGATATATTGGATGTAAATATGTTCTCTGAACATCACTTTTGCCAAAGTACTATATAAATAGCAAATCATCACACAAATCCCCCCATATAAGTACAATTATGTTGCACGCATCATGTTATATTCCCCATGTAAGAATATGTATGTTGCCTTTGACCTTAAACACGAGTAAAATAAAGACCCAAGTCAAAATAAGGAAACATGCGCTCCCCATGTAAGAACACTCATCATGTTGCCTTTTACCTTAATGCGAGTACACCATTCTATGACACAGTAAGACCCAGCCAGGTCAGCCCCACTGTAGTATTCTCCCCAATCCACACCCCCTAACCCCACCATCACATAACACTCACGTTGGCTTTCCTTTGCCCAAAAACGGCAGTAAAACATGACATGCTCTTGTCAAAAAATGTCAATGCTTTAATGCCCCTCCTCAGATACACAGAGATATGGAGACATTCAGACACATGCACCCACACAGCTGATCTGTCATTCACACGAGCATCCAGAACATTTAGACTGTGCGCTCATTAACCAGCGCAGTCACACCATGCACACTGCATTCATTCACAGGTGTGCACTTGCAGACAAGGCCTAGTATACAAACATACAACCACCTACACACTCCCGCGCATGCATGCACGCATACATTCATCCATGCATACATACATACATACATACATACATACATACATACAATCCCCACATGCAAATAAATATACTTTTTCTATTGTTAATGGTAATTTTTAAAGCATGGGCCATGTAAAAGCTGAGCCAGCAGTTAAGCCTTTAGCTTAAACATGGGGGTGGAGGGAGTCCTAATGATGGGCTGGCAGGCTTTTGTCCTCAGCCTCTACCCTTCACTTCAATGTCTGTTTTCTCACCTCGGAGAGCAGTGTATTTGTTTAAATAAATACACCGCTCTCCGAGGGGAGAAATGTGACAGGTTCTTGCTGGCTGGGATCGGGCTGGGCATAACAGCACTGATGACTGCTGTGTCAAAGGGGGGTGGGGAGGCTTTAGCCCTCCCAAGCCCAGGGGCATGGGAAGGCCCAAATAATCCATGCCATAGTGATATTAACTGGCCATTGATAGTAGCAGGTGCAAACGGTGTGAGTGCCTGGGTGTCTAATAGCAGCGCCTTGCAATAAGCCAAAACTGTTGACTTTGCCAATACTTGTTTTTAACAGGACTTCAGTACTGGACACGCATAGTGTTTATAAATTGGGTACTAGACCTGGTTAAGGCATTTCTATTGCACCAATAGCACGTTTACAACACAAATGACGTCATTAACACTCAGAAGACATCACTTGATGGGCCTGCCAGTGTTTTTGTCAAAGCAAAGTTTGATAGCAAAGCTTGAACAAAGAGAGCTCAAAGAATTCCCATGAGGAGGTGCTTTGGCGGGGGTTGGTGAGAGGGGGAGGGTACTTGGTTGGAGGGACCATAGGGATTAGCATAGCAATGGGCAGTCAATGGGGGGGTAGATAACCAAACAACACATTAAAGCTTTGTTTCCCTCCTCATATGCCATCTCTCCCCATATGTACTCCTAATGCAATAGTTTCAGCTTTTAGTTGGCTCTGCCACATAATAGCCCAAACTAAAAAGGTGCATTGTAGGGCATACTCAACTCATTGTAGGGTTACGGCGTGCCTTAGAGTAGTCTAATCTGCCTCTTTTTAGCCAAGTAAATATCAGATTTGGCAAAGAGGTCAACGGACATACCAGGATAGTGGGCCAGTCAGAGAGAAAAAGGCAAGTCTAGGAAATATGGCAGTAGTGGTACTGCATGGCATGCTCGGATGTGAGGAAACGCAATACGTTAGAAACGTGGCACGGATGTGGGGTAGTGTAACATAGGAGCAAAATAAAACATACTAGTTAGACGACAGAGTGCATCATCTTTACTTAGTTTTGTCAGAATGGGCTGGGGATACAGACCTATCAGGGAAAAGGGTCTTTCCACAACAAAATAGGATATTGTTCTCTGAGAACACTAGGAACAGAGTCAGAATGGGATTTATTATCTATTGAGTGTCACGATTTCTAACCTAATAGGGATACTGGACACCCTAGGAGGCTTCTATTCCAGTACACATTTGCTAGCTTATAGCCCACCTGTCCTCGAACATACTTAGTTCTAGTCGAAGGTAGGGTTTGGGTTAAACACTTACAGGTTCAAGGGGCATTACATTAGAACTCATAAAGGTTAATTCCCTATGATAAATGTGGCAACCCCTGGAGAGACACATTTTGCTGAACATCCTAGCAATGACAACACTGATCTTTCCCAGGATTCCCAGATTCCTGAGTGGTCCTGCTACGCCACCCCCCTGGTGCCACACACATAACATCCTCAGCTGGCTCTGAAGTGTTTGCCAGGAACCATTCGATCCCTCAGTCAGCACCGCAGCCCAGGTCTCCTTTTCAGAGCCTGGAACACAGCCTGGAAGCGTGAGCCAAAGCAGAAATGCGCGCGCTCAGGCTGTGTTAACGGGTGCACTGAGCATGCGCAAATTGATCAATGGGGTGCAGGGCCACCATGTCTCTCCGATTTGACTACAGTCCATCCCCGACCGCGGGAAAAAAAGAAAGATTTTCTTTCGCACTGAACTGGGCATGTTATTGTTCATGCACAGTTCAGTGTAAAAACATTTTGCTTTTTTTTGCTTTTTCGCTGGGGTGGCCGATGGGGTGGACAGCATTTTTATAAGGGTGGCCACGGCCCCCCCTAGCCACACCTTGGTGGCGCCCCTGACCAGTGGCGGGTGTAGAGGAGCACTTTTTAAAAAGGGGCAAGCCAAGCACTGTCTTCAGAAGACAAAGTGTAGAGAACAGCGACGCCGCCGCCAGCGCACAATTTCCCAAGCCAGCTCAGCTTTTTAAACCAGACAGTGAACCTGGCCATTATTAGAGTCACAACGATATTACTGTGGTGTCAATTGTTTAAATTGGGCAACTTATAACTACCATTTTCCCTGCACGTGTTTAAACTACACCAATTCAGAACACAAGCCGCTCCTTCCAGTACAAGTTAGTCCCTCTTTATACACACGTATATGCAGGTATGTATGCCCCACTGACCTGCCAGCCCTATTCTGGCCAATGAGAGCAGGCAATTGGAGGAGTATTTAATTTGAGATACCACACCCTTCTTCACCTTTTCGATGTGCATTTATGTCTTTTTTTTTATTTCTATTAAAGTCCTTCATTAAACATAAGGATGCAAGAAAAATGTTTGCATGGTGCTCATGAAATGAATATTGAAACATAGGTGCAATTATGCTATACCGAGTAACAATAACCTGGCTCTGACTTTGCCCCAAGAATTGTCTCGGGCTTGAATGGAAAATGTCGCACAATTGTAACTGACCCTTCCTTTCTTTTATGACCCTGTTCCAATAGCACCCAGTACAATGACATTAAAATGCCAATAGTGCATTTCAGAATATTTACTCAGCCCCACTGCTCAAACTGCTGACCATGCAGTGAGTTAACGCATCATGTTGGTTCAATGTGGTCATGAGCCTAAAGCCCTTTAGGCCATTCCCTGCCTGTAGCCCGACCATTTTAATCTGGCTCATTCCACTAGTGTTAGCCATAAAAGGCTATGCAAAGATGTGTGCCAATGAAAAAGGCAGTCCATCCTTGCAAATGTGATGCAAATTGTTCAGTTGTTCGAAGATATTTAATCTGCCACACTGGTGAAGAATTAGTGGAACAGAGCACCCAATCTCGGGACAGTCATCGTAGATAGAAAAAAATAAGTTATTTATGATACGATATGGTATGGCATTTATAACAAGCCTACACACAAGTGTTTCCTAAACACAAGTGTTTCATACTTGGCCCTAAAGATTGCCGGATTTTTATGTTCACCTTTCACCTTACACCATCTAGATTTATTTTAGCAGGAAATTCAGGCAATTTACCAACCTTATTTGCAACAATCACATTTACATTTCCCCCTTCACTTCCTAATTAGCGCGAAACATGCCCGTTTACTCAATGTCCACAGTTTGTTGGGGCTCAATGCTGTCCTGGTAGCATCATTTTGCAATAATCCTTTCCAAGCACCCCTTGACACATAGTCCCACAAAGCACTGGTGTTGAGACTTAAACGAATGCCACCCGCCATGGCGATCTAGCCCAAATTCAAAACGCGTACACGTTAACCATGCAATGGGCCAGAATACTCACGGGACTGGTCTCATTCCGCTTCACAGTGCGCTCCTTATGCTAACCGAATTAATGTATTGCCATTTTGCACTTGAGGGCCACCCTTCTGTCTGTGCCCAGACAATTCAGTAATCCAGGCCAGCACTTCAGCTGCCGTGGGCAGGGTGTCACTTCCTGGGACCTAATTAAATTAATCACATAATCTTGGAGCTCATAAACTAACCCGCTATGTCCATTTCACTGGTCCGTTTCTGTTCCTCCAATATACCTTGACTGACCCAAACGAGTGGTCCTTTTCTGCAATTATTAAACCTGTGTTCTGTACCGAGAAATACATCATTATTAACACCACATTGAACCCATTCAGTTTAAACATGTGTTTGTGCTGCATTGCCTTGCAGACCTATAATGTACCCTGTCAAGGTGCTTTAAAAACAAAATGCTTCTCCATATCTTTCTGGAATCCTCCCACAATGGCAAATTGCATGAAGGCTCGAACGCACCCTAGCATCACATCCCTCAAAAGCTCATGGTTTCAGTTCAAGCGCGCAACCCCAGCAATAAAGAACGCGCCCCATGTGCCGAAAATCCAATAATACTGAACCCGGATTTACCACATTGCGGGATGGAAACCGCGTTGCTCTGCATCATCCTGCTTCCAAAATGGGGTGAGTTACTACCGCCACACTGGTGAAGAAATAATAGCACCTAAAGTACGATCGCCATGGGTTGCCCTGTCAGTTTGTAACCCAAGTGCTTGATTATAACGTTTCAAAGTTAGATTGCAGTACCCAGTGGCGCCGGCGCAACATGTTAAGAAATAACCATAAATGTTTTAAGCGGGAGATGAAACTTCGCAAAGCCCCATTGCCCCTTGGCATCCTGTGTATTGGGCGTAATTTTAGGGGGGGGGGGTTGGTCCCCCCCAACTTTAATGGGACACCTTTTTGTCCCCATTCATTTTACTGGGGCACCTTTCTTCGGATGTTATGTCCCCCCCAACATTTTCAGCAAAGTTACTCCACTGTGTCTAATAAACACTGGCTGGAGATACCTACTAAGCCCAATATGGCATCAACCTGACACTGGTTCCTTTAACAGCAATGCGTACATTAAAGAACAACACCAAAATTAGAAAACCGTAATTTCGATAATGCCCACGAGGTAATAATGGTCTTCCGGCAGGGCCCGGTTTATCAACCCCTGTATACTGGGAGGTGCCAAAGCAACCTTGCGCCAAACTGGCGGCTTTCTCAGTAGCTGGGGCCCTGTTTTGCATGCATTATTCCGTGTCTCTGGCTCACCTGTATAATGTAAAAACCATGTCATGCAATGCGGCCGAAAACGGTGAGCATAAACAAAGAAGTGCTAACTAATTATCCCTTTAAGGCCTTTGTTTAATCTCATCGCAGTGGCTGCACTTATCCCGCTGCCCAGGAATGAGTGTTTCTATACAATCACGTGTTGCACAGCGACATCGGTAGGTGCATTCAATGCAAAACATGGACAATTCAATTCTTTCGATTCAACGAACTGTACGTTCGAAAACATTGCGTCACATGTTAAAAGCACACACCTCTCTATTTGAATAACGTGCTGCACGGCGGGCGCAACATGTGCTTGAATAAACAGTCTTCAGCAATATTCACCACTGCCCTCCCAGATTCCCAAAGGCTGATATGCGACGAATCAAGGAAACAGCTGATCTCTTTTAAAGGGGCAACATCTGAAAAGCCGGTGCAGTAACAATTTTTGACCATAATTACTCCATTCCACTACACCTAGCAATCCCCTACACCTAGCAATCCACTGCCTCAAGAGCAGTATGCAAAACCACACCGTAAAGTACGACAGACTTTGCGGCCTCAGGCAGCCATTCAAGGAAATTGCCCGACCGCTATCTAACGTGCAACTTTTGCCCCATTGTGCACAGCGACCCGAGGGACCTGGCGCCAACCTCTTTCCCAGCCCCATCATTGGTTAATTCTTGCAATATCAGGAATATATACAACCCCCCACGCAGTATGGCAGCCAGCTAGGGGGCACAAACGGAACACAACACAGAACTAAATCCCTGCTGCATGGCGGCCAGCCAGAGTACACCCAGGGCACTACAAAATACCACTCCCTGTAATATATTAATGACGCCGCACAAATACATTTCCACCGTAAGACACCACGGCATGGCGGCCGAAGCAACCTGGATATTAATTCAGCCTAAAATCACAGAATTAAACCTCTGTCGACACTACCCAGATATGAATTCATACAGAAATCACAGAAATAAACCTCTCCGGCCCTGCGGCCAGCAAGGAAACACAAAGCCATACAAAATGTAATTCACCTATATTTCAATTTCATGCAGGCGAACTGCACACAGAGCACGGTGGTCGACAAAACTTGGCTTGCTCAAACAGCTGACCCAACCATAACGGGCAACCAGCACTTATTTTCCCGACACTTACAAATCAAATCGTAAGAACATTGCGAAAGGAGCTGCTGCTGACTTCCGGCGGGGGTGGGAGGGCTGCAAGCAGAGGCTGGGCAGTGCTTGTTCCTCTTCTTGCTGATAGATTTTTACCCATCAGCGCTGATTTTTGGAGCCTCATTACTCCATCTTGTCGGGTTGAATTCCTTCAGACTGTAATTGAACAAGCAATTGGCAACAGCTAAATATAAACACAGCCTCCCTGAAGAGAGTTGGAGACTCGAAAGTACTTGGAGGAGCAGAATTATTGTGCATTTAAACTGGCAGTTGGGATTTAACCCTGGTATATTTCTTTTTGAACATTTTGTGGCAGTTGGAATTTAACCGTGTTATTTTTGAACATTGCTGGGATCAAACCCTGTTATTACTAGTTTGAGGATTAAAAAGACTGGGAACTAGAGTGCGCGCCTGACCTTTTTCTTTTTTACTTAATAATTGAGCCTCATTACTCCATCTTCTCGGGTTGAGTATGTAGTCGTGGGTTTGTATTCTTCTTGGTCTGTGTGGTCTTGTCACAGTAGGGCTGGTTTCACAAGGTCTTCGCAGTGATGGGCCGCGGGTAGCTGTCGGAGGGGTTTGCAGTGGTGGCAGTGAGTCTTCTGATCAGAGGGTTCGGGTTCTGATCCAGTCCTTGGCAGAAGTTCTTAGTCAGCTTCGCTAGATGTTCCTCCAACATCTCGATGTCCAGGTCTCTGTGAAGGTCTGGTTGATATCCGCAGGGCCTTGTTCTGGACTATCTGAAGACTCTTCCGGTGTTGCTCATGGCAGGTCATCCATGCTGGGGAGGCATACGTCAGGGTTGGTCTGATGATCACCTTGTAGACATTGATCTTTGTCCGGAAGGGCATGGACTTGGTCTTCAGGAGTGGGTACAGCGCTGCCATCTTTCCTGTTGCCTTCTGCTGAGTATTCTCGATGTGGCTTTCGCAGTTGAGTTTGCTGTCAAGGTCACACCGAGGTAGTGGCTGCTGCTCTCCAATTTGATGATCTCCCCGTTGAGGCTGATGTGTGGGTGCTCCTTGATCTTCTTTCTGGTGAACAGCCTTGCGAAAGTTGAAATCCCTTGAGATCTTTCAACAAGCAGAGCGGGAATAGGAAATAATTGCATGCCAAACTGGAAACCGGCAGGAAGCTGAGCATATTGAGAATGAAGCTCTCATAGTGGCTAATGATGAGACTGTAAAGAGCATCTTCTTTACTAACAAGCAAATAAGGAGGCTTAAAGGAATGGTTCGGTCAGGAATTTTTATTGTCCCTACGGGTCGGCCATGTGTTTTTAAGCCTAAATCGCTCGATTTTAGAAACAATTCCTATGGACCTTACACGAGTTTTCGTCCATTAAACGCACACGTAAAGAGGCACCAGGGCGCTGCCATTTTGTGATAATCCTATGATATGATATGATATGATATGGCATTTATAACGCGCCTATACACAAGTGTTTCAAGGCGCGACGAGGCGGGGGGGAACAAGGGGAGACAGACAACGATCCTACTAGGCCAGGTGTCATTCAGATCGCGCAAGTGCAAAGGGTAGAGGGAAAGGGAAAAGTGCAAGGGGGAAAGGAAGAGGGGAAAGTGCAGTACAGAGTTAATAGCATACAGCAAACAGGATAAATAACAAGGGCCAGCTGGTGGCAAGTGCGAAGTAAGTGCAGACAAGTGCTGGGAAGGGGGGGCTGTAGGGATACAGACACAGTCCCGTAGTGCAGGGGTTGCCATGGAGGCAGTGCAGGGGAGAGTGGCTGGGCCAAGGACCGAGAACGGTGAGTGGCCCAGATGCATATTCAGTGCAGTTTCAGTAGTATTAGCAGGGGAGAGGGGGAGAGAAAGCAGAGGCAAAGAGGAAGGTTTTGATGTGCTTCTGGAACCGGAGATGGTTCTCCTCAAATTTCAGGGAGGCAGAAAGGCTGTTCCAGAGGGAGGCCCCTGCAGCGGAGAGAGCTCTGCCCGCAACTCGTTGTTTGGAGAAGCGGCTGACCCTGAGGGAGTTGGAGGCGGATGAGCGAAGAGCTCGAGAAGGAAGATGTTTAGGAAGAGAGAGTTGAAAGTATTTTGGCACAAGGCCCCAGACGGCCTTGTGGACAATGCAGAGGGTTTTGAACTTGATCCTCGCAGTCACTGGGAGCCAGTGCAGTGATTTCAGTCCTGAAGAGATACGGTCCCTGGGCTTGAGGCCAAGGACAAGTCTTGCAGTCCTGTTCGGGATGAGTTGCAAAGGGTGGAGAGTAGAGGCGGGCAGATTTAGATAGAGGCTGTTACAGTAGTCCAGCTTCGAGAGAACCACGGCTCTAGAGACAGTGAGCTTCTGGGGGAAGGAGAGGAAAGGAAGGATACCTCTGAGGAGGTGTAGCTGGTAGTGTGACTTCTTGAGAGAAGGAGAGTGTGGAGTCGAAGATGACCCCAAGGTTTTTTGCTTTGCAGGTAGGAGCAGGAAGAGGGCCAAGAGAGGCCAGCCAGAGAGCTGCAGGAAAGGATGGAGTGGGTGTGCCGATGAGTAGAATCTCAGACTTACTGGCATTAAGGCAGAGGTCGTTGGCGGCACACCATTCCTGGATAGCAGAAAGACAGTCAGAGATGAGGGAAGGAGAAGAGGAGGTCGAGTGTAGCCTGAAAATGAGCTGGGTATCATCCGCATATAAAGTTGGGGCAGAGAGCAGCGATGCGGTGGGTGAAAAGTGCCAGATACTGGTTGAACAGCCAGGGAGAGAGGTTAGATCCCTGGGGGACACCACAGGTAGAGAAAAAGATGTCAGAGAGAAAAGACCCCAGTTGGACCTGGGAGAATCGATTGGAGAGGAAAGAGGTCAGCCACGCCAGAGCCTGACCAGTGATACCCAGGTTATCACAGAGACAGTTGAGCAGGATGGTATGGTTGACAGTATCAAAGGCAGAAGAGAGATCAAGCAAAATGAGAACACATGGAATGTTAGAGTCAAGGTTCGAGAGCAGGTCCTCACGGATGTTCAGGAGAGCAGTTTCCGTGCTTCTGGCCGCTCTGAAGCCAGACTGATGGTCATGAAGATTACCAACAGATTCAGCATGGAGATTGAGCTGGGAGATGGCCACTTTCTCAGGAGCTTGCCCAAGAAGGGGGTGATAGAGATTGGGCGATAGTTAGAAGGCAGGAAGGATCGGAAGAGGGTTTCTTAAGAAGGGGGTGCACAAGGGATTGCTTGAGAGGGGATGGGAAGACTCCAGAGGCAAAGGAGTGATTGCAGAAGTCAGCAAGGGCAGGAGCCAGGGAGTCTATGTGGTCATTGATAGTCCTTGATAGTCTATCACTTGCCCCATCGCCCTGGCTGACCTGCTTTTGCGGCACTAAATCATATCCCCCGACCCTGAGCCTGACAATATCAAAACATTCATATTTCCCGCCTCTCTCCGTGACGTTACTGTGCTGCGTAGGCAAACACGCCCAGTCGTCTTCTACGCGACTTCACACAGAACCCAGAAACCAACACAGATCAACTCACAACACAGCGCGCCACCATTCGGAATATGAAACTGTACTTTAAAATCAAACAGCAATACGGTACATTTGGTAAAGTACATTTATTTGACATTAAATGTTTAGAGAATATTCAGCAATTGGCATATTAAATCAGAATGGATTTTTTTTCTTTTCTCACGATTTGCAAATCCTCTAAAGTTTATCGTGTGTCACGCGCTGTTCCTTTATGGTACACAGGGTGTTGGTTTTCGTTAAAAGAAGCACTTTGGTCGCACGGTGAACTGCAAGGCTGTTCCATCAACTAGGCACTAGGCCACCGTAAATGTTGATATGTTGCTTCTAGCCGCTCGTACTGCATAAGGGCATATGGGCCCTTGGCGATCGTCCCATAAAATTGGCAACGTTGTGCAGTTGTTTACAAGAAGCTGCAGCTGGCGATTAAAAAATCTGTCGGCCGGGGTCTGGAATAGGTGGCAGTAGCAGTACGGTAGGATGTACTTGTTTAGAAAACATAAAAGTTGAAATTAGTCTCACCAGCCAATCTTTATTACTATTATTCATTTTATTTATTACAGCCGAGCTGAAACTATTTGCTTGCGAGGATAGTGCAATGGAGTATGTTCGGCTCTAAAAGCAATGCGAAAACTAACGAAATAAATCGAGATTAACACACAATGTAATGATTTTTTAGCGTTGAACCACTGAGAAGCGACTGTTTGTCTACATGTGTCTCGAATGGGCACATGCATGCCCATGTGCCTGGTAGAAAGACGATCCCACAAATGTTTACTTGCTATTCATTCATTCATTCATTCATTCATTCATTCATTAATTCTTCATTCCGCTATAAAAGCGTCTAAAGAGTTACTTACAGTATATTTGCCATTTCCATTGTGTCTCTGCGTAATGCAGTCCGTGAATCCCACTGTGTTCGTGCCAACGATTTTTCATATACTGGACTAACATGAAACTCGGTCTAGTTTCAGAATTTTCATCCTTATCGTCTCTTATGTTATTGCACCCCTCCTTCAAATGAAGTCCTTTCGGCATGGTCCCTGTCTCTCAAGGTCAAAAAACAATAGAACCTTATACTGCCAGTGCGAGTCGCGGGCCTCTTCAGCCCGCGAGCAAAAAATCAAAGCCGCTGACCTTCACTGTGCATGAGCATACATTCTTACTTTGCAACATCCCGTGTAAAGCCATCTGTGAGAACTTGAATTTTCGACTCCATCTTTGTACTAGGCCTCAATGTGCAAATGCGAACTGGCTTCTCTCCCATCTGCAAAGCCTCGCTTGGCGCGTTCTAAGGCCCCCAATTTTGTCCTCGTTGTCCCCGAGCTGTGCAGCCCTAGAGAATCATAACTATGGAGACATTGACTTTTTGGGGGAAGGTCAGGGAAAGTATAAAGTACCCGAGGAGTTGAGTTGAAAGTGAGATTTATTGTTTATTTGTTTTATTATTTGCAATGTGCAAGCCTCCCCACGTTTAACAGTGTGCAGCCTTTACATGAGATTGCGAAACTTAGTTACAGCAACAAAAATATATACATGCACATATTCACAAGGTCAGCGATATGAGGTGAATAGGGAGAGAAGTCAAAGATGACACCCACGTTGTTCGCCACCCAGGATGGTTAATGGAGGGTTTAGGGTTAGCATACTTTGTATGTACACTGTACAATAACATTATTTTCAAAAAGACAATCAGATTACAATGATTTAAACCGGGATTTGTACTTCTCAACGAGCTCTGCTTTTGGTGGACATGGCACAGTGCTAATGTTTGGTGGCAATGCATCAGTGCTGTGCCCAGAAACGCTGTGCTTCTCTAGTACAGTAACAAGAAGGCCTTTAACAAAGTTGAACTCCATTTCCTCATATACTGGTTTCACCACCCATTTCTTTTTGCAAAGGCCGTAGTGTAGCGAGGCATCCCTACATTTCCCATAGTCCTAGACTGTTCACGGCACACATTCTCGTTATGGTCCAAGACCGCTAGTAGAGTCCTATGTTTCATGCCCTGTATGCCGAAATGCAATCGCTTTGGTCTGTACTTTAGGCACATCTTGTGGAACAGCTCCAAACCTCCTGTGTGACAGAATTCTGTCAGTCTCCTCAAATCTCTTGATAGAGTTTTATCGAAAACAATCTTCTCAATGGCTTTGTGTGTAGGTGAAGATGGAATCAACCACTTCTTCTGCCGTGCCTCCTCTGTGGACAAAGGGCCATGTTCACATTGGTGGAAATGTTGGTTTTCTGTCCAGCAGTGAACGTTGGTACAGTGGTGCATCAGTAACTGCCATTTTTCAAGTAGGATTTCCATTGACCCTTCACAAGTTTTGGAGCACCACCAAAGATGGTTGCTGATAGACTGGGACCACTGTGAAATACTTTCCAAACCTTTTTTTCCCCTGCAGCCGAGATTTTCTTATTGATTGATTTAGCAAGATGGCATACGTCAAATTGATGTTTAATATGTGGGAACTGCTCTCTCATTGTCTTGGCTTTTGAAACGTGTCTGTCCGTGGCTATGAGGTCGATGGGCATTCCCGTCGATTGTAGATATTCCAATGATTTTATAAATCCTAGTTTCTCCATGGCCACTGAGGATTTACATTGGGACACCTGCACGACCACCAAACTCACAATTTTCTTACTATCCATGTCCTGAAAGTGGTACGTGCAGTACTTGGCAGAAAATCCAGGGCTGTCGCACTGTCCATTGCCAGCTAGCCTGAATAGTTTGCCTTCAAATGTACTTTCTAGAGACAATTGTTCAATTTTCCAAGTATCACTAATGGCCGGAAATAGATAATCATGTTGGAATTTGTAGTACTGCTTTTTAGAAATGAAATGGAGTCCCACAAACTGAAAGAAAGACTCTAATTTTCTAAAACTGGAGCCACTAAAAAGTGAGGCAGCTGCACACAGTAGATTGCCTGCTGGCAGTTTCCCCAGCATCGGTTGTGCAAACCATGAGGACGTATGATTTAATCTACAGGCGGCATGTATTTTGACGTTACTGCCTTTTTTTTGACAAGTCACATGAATCAATGGCTTCCCACATACTTCCCCTCTAACTGAATGCCCACATTTCAGCATACTTATAATATCCATCAAACAACTGTCGAATACTATGTATTTGCCCTTTTTCATTAGACTGTCTTCCAGCGTCAAAGTTGTTTCGGACTGTATCGTTGAGGACATATCACCACAATTGAAAGAAATATCGCTGATATCAAGTTCTGATGCGTCAGTGAATACTGCTGATGGTTCATTCTCTGTCATTTCAACATCTGTTACTTCAACATTGATGGGAGAACACAACAAAGTCGACAGCTTTTTGGGTGGCATTTTTTTGGCGGGTGTAGATTGTGTGAATTGATCTGCGACTACTTCAGAGCTATCTTCAATACATTCAGTATCATCTTCTTGTGGTGGTACGGTCGCACTGTAGCAATGGTCCAATAAAACTTTACTGGATTCTCCGGAAACATTCAATTCATGTTCTGGCCATTGGACATAAGCATCTCGAGTCTCAACACGCCGCGTCTGAATTAATAGTTCCTCCATAGTGTAAATGGTCTGGCAAGCAACATCTCTCATTTGCTTCACTGTCTGTGTATGTATAGTTCGTACACCCACGGGTAACTAGAGGACAGATTGGAAAAGGGATCTTCAATTTAAACACAAGATAAAGTATAGTACAATTGACAGGAAAAAAACATAACATAGTCCCCAGCACAAAACAATTTCTAAAATTATGAACTGTTTGTAACTAACCTTATTTTTGTTTATTTTCTTTGCAACTTTCTTGACTCGAACTTCAACATCTGCACGCTGTTGCTCCGATTAGTTTCCGCATGTCTTCCCTTCCTCTTGCGCTGCAACGACTATATTTTCTGGATCCGCATAGACAGCACGGAATGGCGCTCCATCGACTCCCTGAAACATAGTACTTGCGTTAGTATGGTTTTCAATATTGTAAACATAATACACACTTGGGGTCGATGGCACAGGTACATGTAAAGAGATAACCACAAATGATGCATTGTCTAAAAGAATCAAGGAATATCTAAATATGATCAAATTTAATCGACTTATTTCTCTGATTTATTTACATCTGCATCATCTAAATGGGATGTTGTGATTGTAGTGGAAGCTCTGTCGTCTCACTGAAACACAGTACTTGCGTTAATAGGGAAGAAAGTATAGCAAATGGAATCACGTTATATGATCACGCTCGATGGAGCTGTCAGTATCCATACCTCATGCTGCTGAAGAATATCTATGGATGTTGCAAATGTAGTGCGCACTTCTGAAAGCTGTTGCACCGATTTGTATACGCATGGTCCCCCTTCCACTTCCCCTGGAACTACTTGAATGTCAGGCTCCGCATCAAGTGCAGGGGTTGACGCTCCATCAACTGCCTGAAACATAGTACTTGCATTAGTAAGGATTACAATATTGAAAACATAACACACAGTTGGGGTCCACCGCACAGGTACATATCAATAGATAACCACAAATGATGCATTGTCTAAAAGAATCAATGGATATCTAAATATGAACCCATTTAATAGACTTTTTTCTCCGATTTCTTAACATCTGCATCACCTACAAGGGATGTTGTGATTGTAGAGGAAGCTCTGTCGTCTCCCTGAAACACAGTACTTGCATTAGTATGGTTCTCAATATTGTAAACATAACACACACTTGGGGTCGACGGCACAGGTACAAATAAAGAGATAACCACAAATGATGCATTGTCTAAAAGAATCAAGGAATATCTAAATATGATCAGATTTAATCGACTTATTTCTCCGATTTATTTACATCTGCATCATCTAAATGGGATGTTGTGATTGTAGTGGAAGCTCCGTCGTCTCCCTGATACACAGTACTTGCGTTAATAGGGAAGAAAGTATAGAAATGGAATCACGTTATATGATCACGCTCAATGGAGCTGTCAGTATCCATACCTCGTGCTGCTGAAGAACATCTAGGGATGCTGTCAATGTGGTGGACGCTTCAGCATCTCCTTGAAAGACAGTACTTGCATTAGTATGGATAACACTAATTATAACTGAAAACAAACACCAGTGGACGATAACTAAGGTGTATATCAATTGGAAAGCACTAACCAAACATTCGGTAAAATAATTACACAAGATACATAAAAACTATTACTTGACATGCATAAAACAAGTCTGTAGCGGAATAGCCAAGTAAGATCACCTGATACGCGCTAGAAGTGGTTGATAACTGCGAGCACGTCACGGATGTAGACTGTTCTTGCTTCAGATTCAAGGGATAGTCAAGCAGTTGTAATTGTAAATTATTGTTTGAAAATGAAATGCCAATATTAAAAATTGCCATGTAAGGTGACAGAATACTTGAGTGTAATGCTATTGAAAATTCGCAATATAGCACAGTTCCCTGTTCCCATATATAGATTTCGTTTGTGGGTTATGAAATCGAAAAAGAAGATATTGATAAATGTCATTATTCAAAAAGCTAGACACTCATATCAATGTCGAAAGTATCACAAGGGACACAACACCTAAAATATCAATTAATCCATTCAGCTACCTACACACTACCGCAAGGCCTACAGCTAAATCCGGACACTTGACTCCCCAGTGGCAGAATGTGGACGAACAGAGTGGGAGTAGCGTTTGCGAACAATTTTCGTGTCGTTAGCCGTTTATTCTTCTTTGTTACCCAAGATGTGGCGTACATGTTCGAGGAAAAGTGCCGGCTGCAGATGCAGTATCGATCACCCCTCTTGTCCTCTAAGACTTGTTGGACTCTACTTTCCAGCTCAACCAGTGGATATCTGCAATATCTGACCCATTCTCTTATTCGATCAACAGTTTTCAGGAATACATGCATTGTAGTGCCTTCAGATATAGCACGGGTCTTCGAAGGGCAACCGCTAATCGAACTGGGAGGCATTGTTGAAAATTCTGAAAAGTAAATATTGACGTTCGTTATTATACAATCTTGATGAATAAAAATGTGATACAAAAGTAAATGAACAATACCATGTTCAATACAAGGTTTGTTTTGGTCGCCGGAACTATACCAGTTCATCATGTGCGGCTTAGTATTTGAATAAGTTACAGAAATGTATAAATGATGTGACTAAACTCTGGACATGTGACTCGTCCCTTGGATGTTCTGTCTTGCACGAGAAGGAAACATGCTTACATTATAGAATGGACCCCCGAAGGATGCAATTCGATGACAATTGACACAGATGAAAATAAATAGATCTATTGATAGCATAACAATTGAAACTCAAGTCAATAGCAATGAGACCAATGAACATAGCACTATTGAGTACTCTACTCGCAAAAAGATAGAAATTTAAAAATCAACGAAATATGACTAGGATACATGGCCTTACCTTGACCAACAAACAGTTGGATTCAGCAAGCAGAGCAGTATGTTGCAGGAGGACAGGTAGATGGCCACAGATAGAACACTGACGAGTTTGCTCGAAGCGGTCATAGAAGTTCACGGATAGCACGACGACGAGCAGATTATCATAGATCTCAGTGGTTCCCAGGTAGCACGTTCCGGAGTTGACTTGAAAAGCACAAAGATGTTCTCATGAGACATATCAAGTGGTTTATAAAGTATTAGAAACAGGGGTGTGTTTGTGAATGAATGACGTGTGTATGTCATGGTATTATGTGGTTTGCCGGGGGCCGGCAAGCGTGAGGGGGGTCCTGGAGACACAGGGTCTGAGGAGACCATGTGAGCGATGGCCCCTGGGCGTGGGATACCTTTTGAAGTGTATATGTGTTTGGCACCTTGGCCGTTTGCGCCCCTGACAGCACACCATGGCAGCGCTCATCCCTGGGTGCGAACCGCCTTTGATGGGGGGGGGGTGATGGGCCGGTGGGTGTGCAGACAAGGCACAGGAAGACTGCTGAATGGAGACACACTTATGTGGATTGCAGGGGGGCGGCCAGCGTCAGGGGAGGCCTTCCTGGAGACACGGGGTCTGAGGAGGCCATGTGAGCGATGGCCCCTGGGCATGAGACACCTTTTGAAGTGTACATGGTGTTTGGCACCTTGGCCGTTTGCGCCCCTGACAGCCCCCCATGGCAGCGCGCATCCACTGGCGCGAACCGCCTTTGATCGGGGGGGTGGATGGGCCGGTGGGCATGCAGACAAGGCACAGGAAGACTCTTGAATGGAGGCACACTTGATTCATTTAAAAAATCGAAAACAACCGTTGTTAAAATGTATGTGGTGTTTTATTTTGTTTCTTATTTTGATGGCACAAAAATACAAAACTTTACACATTGTACAGGTCAGGTTGCAGCACAGCGA
This sequence comes from Ambystoma mexicanum, assembly GCF_040938575.1. Taxonomy (NCBI): domain Eukaryota; kingdom Metazoa; phylum Chordata; class Amphibia; order Caudata; family Ambystomatidae; genus Ambystoma; species Ambystoma mexicanum. The sequence goes on along the minus strand of NC_090921.1, from coordinate 650,078,101 downwards.
GGGAAAATCCCCTGTACTGACCGCTGTCACTGGGGAAAGTTTGTTTTATGGCACGAATGGCACAGGCGGGTATTACTCTTCGAACGCGGTGTCCAAGCCTCCCGTGAAGCCACCATGTAAAGGAACGATAGGCCACCAGCCTGTACCACCTGTGAAAAAGAATGATACAAACTGTTTTTAAATGACCAAGATAAGTTTATTAAACGTTTGTTGTCAATGACAATTCTTGTAACTAATGGCATTCTGCTCGGACAAAGGCTATCTAGACACTGCACACTATTGAACGACTTTCATGCGTTACAATGATATGTAGATGTAATTTTGGATATAGGAGACGGCCATGAAATAATAGTGACATCACAACCAGCGTATACTTACTTGTTACTCGGATTACGAGGACGAACAGTTGCGTGAAGTTCATGCATAAGCACCATCATTATCCTCAACACGGACCGTGTGAGTTATGCCGCCCTGAAGTATGGCAGCTCGGTGATGCATTGCGACCGTGGAACGCCTTCCAAAATGTAGGCCACGCATCCTGAGTTTTCACAGCAGCAGCAGTTCTCATCCTCGGTTGGCATTAGCTTGCACCGATTGCATGTGCACCAGGTGGAAACACCGTCCATGCGACTAGGTCCAGTGTCTTCATCCGTCGATTCGTCCTGCCAACTGCCGTCCGAAGCCCCATCGTTTTCGCATGTTTCCCTTTCCAGTAGATCCTCCTCGGTATACTCGGGCTCGTACATGTAGGGCATTATTGTAGCCATTGTGTGGTAAACAAACTAAAATAATTCATAGCGATGGTACAGGTGTTCACACAGGCTACAAGCGGCAAAGGTAGCTGACCAGAGCACAGAAACGAGTCACAGAATACTCAATGTAACACAGAGAGAGGAATGGAATCGAAAATCTGCTGCTGTGTGTTGTGAAACGGTCTGTTTATACTTATTGAGGAAAGAGGCGTCCTGCCATTTCCATGGCGACAAGTCATTAGCTGAAGTGCAGCGATTGTTGACACGAGACGTGTTTTGGCGTTGTGAAATGGGTGGTACATGTCTACTGAGGACAGGCTCAGAGGCGGGGGATATGATTTAGTGCCGCAAAAGCAGGTCAGCCAGGGCGATGGGGCAAGTGATAGGATTATCACAAAATGGCAGCGCCCTGGTGCCTGTTTTCGAGTGCGTTTAAAGGACAAAAACTCGGGTAAGGTCCATAGGACATTTTTCTAAAATCGAGCGATTTAGGCTTAAAAACACATGGCCAACCCGTAGGGACAATAAACATTTCTGACCGAACCATTCCTTTAAAAGATTAGCCACTCTCAAAGCAAAGAATGGGCTAAGACAAAGATGTCAAAAGACTGCCACCTGTGGAGAACAAGACAGTCTGGAGCCCTGGAATAATGAGGCGGAAAATAACAAAAAATCGAGGAAAAGAGAAATAAGGAGGAAAAAAGAGTGGGGAGGAAATTAGGAATGTTAACCAGTTGGTTAATTGGTGCTCCAACTGAAAAGGACAAGACTGGCCTGAATGACGACTGTGAATCCTTCTCGGAAAGTGAAGTAAAGTCAACTATTGTGAGCTCTGAGGAAAATGACATGGGATTATTAGAGGAACAACTCACATGTACGGTGGAAGAGGTCATTACGGACCTATTGAATTGGTCAAATGCTAAACAAGCTAACAAAATTGAAGTAAAAGCATTACAGAGGCCCTACAAAAGGTTCTCAATAAGTAGCCTGTTCACAAATGGGGAGGAAAAATATCTAAACAGGTCCACAGTCCTGCAAATACTCAATGTAATTCCTCAATTTAGGGTTTTGCTTTCGAGTGATTTTGAATTTGTTGAACTGGAGGAGCATGGTAGCACTCTGTTCTCTGATGTACACTGCTATGCGAGCTCGACGATAGACCTTTTATTCTATGACTAGTGCTTACTGAGAATTGCTACGACATAGTAGCTGTAAATAGAGCCATTAAGGAGGACGAGCCTTCAAAGGTTTCAGGAATTATTGGTGCTTCTTATGTTCCTGATGTGATGAAGGGAGGCAAAAAAGCCCAAAACGTAGAGCTTGAGTGTGGGGAAAGTGAGAGCAATCAAGTGTGATAGAGACCTAATGAAAAGCAGCAGCATACAAAGGACCTTGATTGGGGGTGGTTCACTGAGTTTTGGCAAGGCAATCTACAGCATAAGCACCGAATCTAAAGTCTATTTTCACAGAACACGCCTAGTTTCAGATATTTTCTGTCAAGGGAGGGGGGATACAAGTTATTATATGATAGTGACTTTTTCCACCTACAGGAGTGTTGACTGACCCAGCCGGTGATCATAGACGGCTACACAATTACACAAGCCATGGCAAAAAAAGGTTTATTGGGGAGGCCCATGGGGGTATGATTAGTGGGGTGGTAAATGATCTTGAGGTAACTGAAGTCAGACCGAGTGACAATGGGCAAAAATACTAGCAGAAGAAATAGAAATACCAGTTGCTAGTGGTCAATGTGTACGATCCTCCAGAAGGTAGTAGCGCAATTCTCATACAGGAGTCAGTGGCAGAAATCATGGTTCACTGGCACCAAAAGAGTGGGGGAACGTTGTTAATTGTACGTGGTGACTTTAACACACATTGGGCCTCATTACGAGGTAGGTGGTAAGGGTTTACAGGCACCGGTAAGGACACCGGTGCCGGTAATCCCCTACCACCCTATTCCGAGGTCCCTTAGCGGGTCCCTTCCTTAACACCTGGTCTGACCAGGTGTTAAGGTTGGCACCCGTTCAGGGACTTCATAGCTAATAACGGTACCGCAAATTGTGTTACCGTTATTAGCTCCATCCCCATTCCCATTGAGCCCTATGGGGGCTCGAATGGGAATGGGGAATGGTTCCCGGAATGGGGACATACCGGGTCCTCCAAGGTTGGAATTACCCGGTAAGTCCCTATTTCAGGAACCCGGACCTGGAATGCGGTAAGGGGGTAGCCATGGTGCTAACAGCACCATGGCTACCTCCTACCTCGTAATGAGGCCCATTGTGTGGATGAGCAGACAATACTCCCTACTGAGCATGTGAGGACGGTTATGACGCAGACAGAATAAGACCAATAGACTGGGGTTGCAATGGATACAGTTTTTTAAAAAATGGGAGTTACGCATGCTCAATGGGAGAGTGATGGGAGACATTCTGAGAAAACATACGCTGCAGATCGATGGTAGAAAGGCAACTCTGGACTATCTGTTCATGAGCCCAGAGGAGTATTGCTTCCTTGAAAATTTCTCACACACCACACAGCAATCACTCGATTGTCGAACTAAACATGGATTTGGATAAAGCAGTGCAGCCACTTCCTAGAATAGGTGACATTGAGATAAATATGGGGGGAAACCGAGTAGACTGGAAGGCCATGGAGAGCATTGCAATGAAGAACATGGCTGAGAAATTGTATACTAACCCAAAAATCTCGGCTGGTGATATCATAACATGGTTCTCCCAGTGTGCTGCTAAAGTTGCAGTGGTTGGCAATAGATACGTTCATAGGGACGGTGTACAGAACTCAGGGGTGCATGATCTAGACTTTCATGAGGCAAAAAATGGCTTTAGGCTTAATATAAGATCAGTAAAGAGGACCACGAGTGAGGCGCCTGTCATAGCCTTAAAAATAAAGAGTGAAAAATGCAAATATTGCAATTGTCTAAAAAGATGGCACTTATCAATCAACAATGCCTGATGGGGTCTCGCCACCAGGGGGCGTCGAATGAAGACCTAGCTTCACGTCGCTCTGCCAGGGCCGCCTAAATCCTCCATAATCCTGCCGTTTCTTTTGCTGACCTGCACCACGTACCACGGTAGGGGAATGCACCAGCATCCCCTCCGAAAAATCCGGAGGAAAATCGGACCTGCCTGAGCCTCCCACACCGTGTGAAGCCCCGGCCGGGACCGCAGGGCCGCGAGGCAGGCCGCGCAAGCGAGCCAGCGTGAACACCAGCCGCGACCGGCGCAGCCCCGAAGAGGACGCATCGGAGATCGCTGCGGGCTCGCCCCCCCCCCAGGGCCCGCGGGACTGCTGCTGCGGGACCGGAGTCGTCGCCCACCGAAGCGAGAGGTGAGGACCTCCCCCCCACCTCCCCCCCCCGGGCCTCCGTTGCGGCCGCTGCGGACCGTCGCCGCCGGATCGGCCGGTCCCGTGGGCCGCCCGCCAGACCTGAGGCTGCCTCCTCCCCCCCTCCCCCGGTACGACTCTCGTGCGGGCTCTCCCTCCCCGGCCCCCGCTGTGCGCGGGCCGCCTGGGTCGAGGGGGAACATCGAGTGCGGGGGAGGCACACGCGGCGGCTGGAGGGGGGAGGTGAAATCTTGGGGGCGTCCGGCAGCGGGGACAATTACCAGCGGATCGAAGCGGACCTGCTGGGGGTCTGCCCCAGGTGCTACGACCGAGGTCCCCTGCCAGCGGTCGAGCAACCCAAAAAGCACCCGCCACGCACTGGGAAAGAAACTAGGGGTTCAGCCCCCCCCCAGGCACAGACCAACACCACCCTCTGCCTGCATAATCACCCCCCCCTCCCGCACCTCCGGAACCACACGACAAAGCATGCCCAGAGCTGGACTATACGGGACATAGAACCAAACTGCGCAGGCCAAGGCCCGACAAAGGTCTGAGCAGCGCGGCGCAAACAGTGATAGGGCCACCAACCGGCAGCCCGCGGGGGACCACAGGGACGGAGCGGGAGGCGGAGGACCACCCAGGAAGGAACCTCCGCCCAAGGAGACATATCCTCACCCAGAGCCGCCCCACAGGGTCAGGATGGGCAAGGACCAGCCCCGCAGGGGAACGACCCAAAACAAAATGGACAAATACACGACGAGCCCCCCGGCGGCTCTCCCGGACCCAATTAGTGGGGTGGACAATGAGGCTATGAAGGGGGGTGCGGCCCAAACGCTGTCCCTCACCGACATCATGGCAGCAATCAACGACTCCAGAACCTCGGTAGAGACCAAAATAGACGGGTTTGCCTCCGAGGTGTCCTTTGTGAGGCAGGACTTAAGGAACCTCACTACCAGGGTCGGAGAAGCAGAACAACGAATATCAGACACAGAGGACACGGTTAAAAACCTGGGAGGCCGCCTTGAGCAAACGGAACGGAAAATCACCACACTGGAAAACAGAGCCGAAGATAGTGAGGGGAGGTCCCGTCGGAACAACCTCCGCATACTCGGCCTTCCTGAGAAAGAGGAAGGGCCCTCTATGGAGCTCTTTCTGGAGCACTGGCTAGCAGACTTGATGGCTCCCAAGCAGCTCTCAAAATTCTTCTCAATAGAAAGAGCACACAGAGTTCCGACGGGCAGACCAGTCCCGGGGGCCCCCCACGAACGGTGATCGCGAAACTCATGAACTACAGGGACCGGGACACACTACTGCACATGGCAAGGCCGACCGGCCCCATCACTTACAATGGTCACCGAATCGGGCTCTTCCCCGACTACACGAGGGAGGTCCAGAAGTCGCGTCAGTCCTACGACTCCATCAAAAAGAAACTGTCACCCCTGGGCATCAAATATGCACTCTTCTTTCCGGCAACATTCAAAGTGTACCACAACGGCAAGGTCCAAGTGTTCTACACACCCCGCGAGGCCTGGGACTGGTTGGAAACACAGGTCCTCTCTACTCCACGCCCGAATAGACCGGATGGAAACACACCCCGCAGCAACGATGGAGACAACAACCGCCCTACTGGACAGGACATCCCACCACGTGGGGAGGCGGGAGGACTCGGCCCCCCGATCGACACAGGTCACACCTGAAAATGTGCAGCTGCTGAGGGACAGGAATAAGGAACAGTATGAGATCCTTGCGACTGGCGGCCCTGGCCGGCTACCACCTCTGCGCCCCCAGAGGGGGACCTTTCACTGTTAGCTTTACTCTAAGTTCAGTGGTTCTTGAACCACACGAGTTGCGGGGTAGGGTCCTCCTGACCCCCCCCCGCCTTCGAGTTGGGGCCTTCGCCTCTTTAGTAGTTTAAATGGTTAGGGGAACAGGTACTTCAGGTTGGGGGGAAGTACGGGGTGGGGGGAGTTTGGGGTTTTTGGAGAAGGAAGAGACGGGCCTCATGTCACAGCCACCAGCAATAGTGGGCAGCAAAACAGTAGTTCACAGAAATCCTTACACGAGATATGAGAGGGACCGACACGTCCCCCCCACTGGCCAGCACATACCCACCTGCACGGACGTGGCCTACGGTTCACAGGTTGGGGTTCTAGAGTTTGCACATGAAGCACACAACATAGATCATCAAATAAGCACGACAGAAGGGCTCAGGGGTCAGTTACACCCCAGAACGGCAGGCAAGATAGGAAAAAGGGAACCACTCCGCATCCTTACATATGACCCCAATCCAAATCCCACGCCGATATAACACAAAAGAAACCAATATCCCTGTTGACCTGGAACGTGAACGGCCTGGGGTCGGGCATAAAGCGTAAACTGGTACTTCAATACCTTAACCGCCACTCCCCAGACATTGCATTCATAACAGAAACCCACCTGATCGGTACCAACTGTGGGCTCTTTAGGAAATCAAATTACCCGCACACATACCTTGCTGGGTTCTCCAGAGGCTCTAGGGGAGCAATGATCCTCTTACATAAGAGATTTCCGTTTACTACGAGGAAAGTTAAAGCAGACCCTCGGGGCAGGTTTGTGATGGTACTGGGTGAACTGAGGGGGGAGACTTGGGGCCTCGTGGCAGTGTATGCACCTCCCACGCTCACAGCGGAACTCCTGGCCGAGCTCCAGGATATAATACTGGAAGAACGGGCGGACTCATGGGCGATAGGGGGGGATTTCAATGAGGTCATGGAGACAGCTCGGGACAGAACACGCGTGGGCAGCAGAGCGGTAGACGTCCCGACCAAACTCCACACCTTTGCAGAAGCTATGGGGCTATCTGACACATGGAGGGCAGCCCACCCACTAGATCGGGGCTACTCGTTCTACTCCAACGCACACCGGTCCCTATCCAGACTTGATTATATCCTCACCCCAATGAATATGGGCCATCGACTATTGTCCGCAGAATTCCTAGCGAGAGGGATCTCTGACCACTCCCCCCTATTGGTAAAACTCAAGGGCCTATCAGCAAAACAAGAACCCACCTGGCGCCTAAACACCTATTACTTAGGGATACCCGAAATACTGGAAGGGCTTGCAAACAAGACATCGGAATACTTCGACTTAAATATGGAGGCAGTAGACTGCCCAATAACAAGGTGGGAGGCATACAAGACCATCATACGGGGGGAAGCAATATCCTTGGTGGCAGCTCACCGCAAACAACATAGCGAGGCAATCTCCGAAGCAGAAGCCCAGGTAACTAGGCGGGAGGAGCAATACCTCGAGGAGGGAACCCAGGAGGCGCATGAGGCCTTGGTAACAGCCCAAACAATCCTGAGAGACAGGGCCTTAGATAATGCCCGAACTGCCCACTGGCAGGCCCGGAGCCAGATATACGAGAGAGGAGACAAAGCCACCAAAACACTAGCCTGGCTGGAACGCAGGGAACAGAGCAAAGGACAAGTACGGGCCATCCAAACCCAGGACGGGAACTTACTAACGGGGGATGCTGAGATCGCAGGGGAATTCGCAAACTACTACAGAGAACTATACTCCCCACAAATACGAGACCCCACAATAAACGCCCCGAACTTCCTGGACGAGATCACGATCCCCCGCCTTTCTGAACTTCAGACAGAACAGTTAGACACTGCCATCACTGAGGATGAGGTAGGGGAAGCCCTCGCACAACTACAGACGGGGAAGACCCCTGGCCCCAACGGGTTCCCGGTAGAACTGTGGAAAAAACTGAGCGCAACGACAACGAAACACATGCATGACATGTTCCTCCGAAAACAGAAAACAGGGCACCCTCCCCCCAGACCTCCGGAAAACGACAATAGTGGTGATCCCCAAAGCAGGGAAACCCCCGGAGCACTGCGCCTCTTACAGGCCCATTTCTTTAATAAATGGGGAGGCAAAAACGCTAGCCAGAGTCCTCGCCAATAGACTGCTGGGGGTGATTGGATCCCTAACCCACCCAGATCAGTGTGGTTTTATGCCCGGCAAGTCCACCCGAATGAATCTCCGCAGGGTCCAGATTGCCCTCGACCGAGCTGACGAGATCCAGTCTCCACTAGCCCTCCTGGCGGTGGACTTCGAGAAGGCTTTCGATTCGGTGGGATGGGAAGCCCTGTGGGACATAATGGAACGCATGGGCTTTGGACAATACTTCATGTCATGGGTTAAACTCCTTTACTCCCTCCCCGAGGCCTCTGTAAGAGTCAATGGGAAATCATCCGCCACATTCCAGCTGAGTAGGGGGACCAGGCAGGGATGCCCCTTCTCTCCCCTGCTGTTTCTCCTCGCCATTGAACCTCTGGCAATCCGGTTGAGAACTGACACACGATGGACAGGATTCGCCTGGCCACGGGGCTGGGAGGAACGAGTCTCGCTGTACGCGGATGACCTTCTGATATATTTGAGCAACCCAATAATCTCCTGTCCGATTGTGACCAGAACCCTGGAGGAATACCAACACTTCATGGGACTACGGGTCAACACACAGAAAACAATTTACTTCCCGGTACAGGGAGGGGAGGAAGCAATCCCAGATCCCTGTCCATACTCCGTTTCAATTCTGGGCTTCACCTACCTAGGCATACGTATTAACAAGACACAGGACTTCCCCAAACTGAACCTACACCCGATAATGCAAAAACTGGAGAACGATGTCGCCCACTGGCACTCCCTCCCACTTTCATTACTCGGGAGGGCGGCACTGTTTAAGATGCTGGCACTCCCGAGATTTCTGTACGTCCTCCAAAATGCCCCGCTCCCCATCCCGGCCACAATATTCGCAGATATAAACCGGACTCTCCGTACACTTCTCTGGGGAGGGAAACAGCCACGCATTGCCCTAAAAACGCTCTATCGTTCTGTGTGGGATGGGGGTATAGGACTGCCCAACATTCGCACATATTATTGGGCGGCACAAGCGGGAGTGGCAAATGAATGGCTACACGGAGACCCGCTGCTACCACACATCCGCGTGGAGACAGGGGACACCGGCTTGCCATCCCCCCTGCATGTACTATATGATAGCCCAAGGAACCTAAGAGCAGCGCCGACCGGGTGCCGTCATATACAGCGAGTTTGGAGGGAGATACACAGATACTTAGGCTGGGCAGACAGACCAACCCTGATCCAACCCCTTTGGCGTAATGCACACCTTCCCGAAATACAAAAAATGGGCCACTTCGAAACCTGGGAGAGGAAAGGGATATCCACTCTGGCGGACATTGTCCAGGAGGGGCGAATAACGGACTTTGAAACCCTGCGAACGAGACACGGGCTGTCACCCATGGACCGCTTCAGATACCTCCAGCTTACACACGCCATTAATACCCAACTCCCGAACCTGGCCGATATACCCGCCTGCTCTCCCCTGGAAACAAACATACTTCCACACCCCATCCCCCACAAGGTAACCTCCACCCTCTATCAGGCAATTAACTCCTTTGGATCCGGGGAGCTTGACAACCTCAGGGCTAAATGGGAACAGGACCTGGGGCCACTAGAGACGGAGGAGTGGGTGGAAGCCCTGATGTCCCCCCGGGAAATAGGGATAGACGCCAAACTCCGGCTGATTCAGCTCCGAATCCTGCACAGGTCCTACTACTCCAGAACGCGAATGGCCAGTTGGAGTGGGGATGGAAACGCAGAATGCAGTCGATGCAAAAGGGCGGAGGGCACCTTCTACCATTTGGTGTGGGAATGCGGGGTGCTGCAGGAGTTTTGGACTGCGTGTTTACTCCACCTCTCCAGAATACTTGGCTCCACAATCCCGAGAGACCCTAAGCTTGTCCTGCTGGGTATAGGAGGTGAAACTGACCTTAACAAGTATGAGAGATTGTTTCTAGGAGTAGCACTTGGTGCAGGAAAGAGACTCACGGCAGCCACATGGGGATCGGGGGACAGGATAACCATTGACAGATGGTCCAATGAAATGGACAGATGCGCCTCCCTGGAGAGGCGAATTTATAATGCGAGGGGTGCCCCCCGTAAGTTCCAGAAAATATGGGGAAAATGGGAGCTATAAATGCTAAGACTAAAACAAGGGACAGCGGCGACGCCCTACGCAGCTGCCGGGTGGGGGGTGCGGATTTATGAGCCCCAGTTCCCCCCACCCCGCAGAACTATACAACTGTCAAGGAATATGTTAAGCACTGCTATCTGTTGTGTTCTCGATGATAGGTCTCCTAATGTCTCTTTGTGCGCTGGCTGTACGTGCTGCCTTTCTTTTTCTTCTTTTGTTCTCTGTTTAACAAACCAATAAAAAAAGATTTATAAAAAAAAAAAACAATGCCTGATGGCATTATATGCTAGGGATCATAACCAAAGGAGATACAAATCACTTATGGAAAGTACTGAACGATCAAGAAAGACCAAAGTCAACCATTGTTATAAATCCCAGAACAGTGGATAAAATATGAAAACCACATATATGGGGCTAGTGCAGCTGACCCACAGAGTAATACGGTAAAAGTAGGTTCCGGATTTGAGATACATTTTATAAAGACGATATAATGCTCTTGATCAGGAAATCAAAAAAAATCCAGAGCTCCCGGGACCGGTGGTCTGCCGAGTGTGGTTATTGGTGCAAACCCAAAGCTTTGGGGAGAGATACTGTTAACACTATACACCCATGTATGTGATGAGGGCGTAATCCCTGAATTATGGAGGCAGGCGATCTTGGTACCAATTTATAAAAAAAAAAGGATTGAAATGATCCAGCAAATTACCACCTTCTATCTATGCTGCATGCGGCAGGGAAGATGTTTGCCGCCATGATTTTAAAGTTCCTAAAACGGGGGTTGAGGAAAGAGATATTCTGTCCCCTTTCCAAATGTGATTCAGGGCCAGCTGATCTACAGCAGATAACATCCTTCTGTTGAGCACCCTAATGGCCAATGCAAAAATAAAGGGAGTCCATCACTATATCTGGCGCATGCCGACCTCAAGTCGCATTCAACACAGTCGACAGACATTGACTGTGGGCAAAGTTACATGGATGGGATGTGCAGGATTCAGTGTTCAGGATTCTGCAACTGCTCCATGAAGGGACTAGTGACCAGGTGAGGATGAATAGCATGGGTGCATGCACAAGTGAGGTACCCACTGCAATAGATTTAAAGCAGCGGTGTTTGATCGCGCCCATGCTATTTAACCTCCACCTTGCAGACTTTCCTGTTAGGCTAGCTGCCTTACATGGCGTCCCTCCTAAAATCAGGGCCCCACATGTGAATTGAGCGTCTTCCACTGATGATGTGGTCCTTGCGGACCACACACAGGTGGGCATGAGAAGGGCATTGGATGAACTCATCCAGTATGCATCAGAGGATGGTCTTATAGTGAACTTTGACAAAACAAGGTTGATGATCTGTGCACGTGGGGTACTTGCAAAAGTTCCCGTGTACAAATAACTTTGGTTGCCAATTAGAGCAGACAACAAATACATGGCTATGATGGAAGCTAAGACAGATGGAAAAATGGCAAGAACTGTGAATGTAAAGGCATTTGCAGAGAGAACTTCGGGATACATCCTGGCTGGGGTGTTATAGGTGTATAGTCAGAGCATTGTACCCGCCATTGTGTGCAGCCTAGAAGCCATATCATGACCAAGTTGGGGTGGTTCAAAATTGTCAATGGTGGGGTTTGGAGAAGATTCCCTCAGTGTTTACATATAGAGGCTCTGAGATTAGAGTTGGGCATTACTTCCATGGCTGGCCTCGTATATCTGCGAAAGGGCCTTCTCTATATTAAGGCCATGAAGACACTGTTATCCCCACTATTGGAGATTGTGAGCAGTGTCATGAAGACAGAGGGCCAACATCCATTACAGAGATTTGCCTTCTTAAACCAAGAAATGTTAAAAAAAATAGACTTGGTCCGGAATGGGAGAAGGACCCTGGAATCCTTGAAAGAGAGATCAAGGCCTGACATAAAGTGTGTGGACTGGAAGGCGAATCACCGACATTTGTCAGGTTTAAAAACCTATAATGATAATTTGCACATCCAGATGGGCTACTTTTGCACCCGAAAATATCTGAGGACGGCTCCAGCTCCAGCACATACGAGATTTGTGCTATTGATGCACTTTAACCAACTACCCTTCAGGGATGGAACTGGCTCTAGAACTGGTATGCCAAAACAGGACAGATGGTGTTGACTATGTGCTAATAGCAGTCTGGAGGAGACAAACAGATACTTAGGGGGTAATTCATAGAATCCAGTGCACAAGTGTCGCACTGCGTATTCATGGATTTCAACATCCAAAACCAGCCGTGGTGCAGAGTGGCGCAGCGACCCTGCCGCAGCGGCAGTTATGGCCCCAACCCCTCCCAGTGCCCCATGCACAGCGCACAAATACCGTACATGGCGCACAGGCCCCCAACCACCTAAACGCCTGTAAAACTCCCCGCGCACCCCTCCGAATACATGTACACCACGGCGCTGGGAGTTTCACACGCGATTGACCCTGTGCGAGCAGGGTACGTGTATAACTGGGGTTTGCTGGAAGTTTCACACGTGATTGGCCCTGTGCGAGCGGGTTACATGTATTACTGGGGTTCGCGGGTAGTTTCACACGCGATTGGCCCTGTGCGAGCGGGTTACGTTTATTACTGGGGTTTGCGGAAAATTTCACACGCGATTGGCCCTGTGCGAGCGGGTTACGTGTATTACTGGGGTTCGCGGGAAGTTTCACATGCGATTGGCCCTGTGCGAGCATGTTACGTGTATTACTGGGGTTCACGGGAAGTGTCACACGCGATTGGCCCTGTGCGAGCGGGGTACGTGTATTACTGGGGTTCACGGGAAGTTTCACATGTGATTGGCCCTGTGCGAGCAGGGTACGTGTATTACTGGGGTTCGCATAAAGTTTCACACGCGATTTCGCTGTCAGAGTGGGGTACGTGTATTTCGGGGGTGCGTGTCAAGTTTCACATGCGATTTCGCTGTCAGAGAGGGGTATGTGTATCCAGTGGGGTGCGCGGGGAGTCCCACACGTGAATTGACAGTGTGGGTCCTCCCAGGTGTCCCCTCTACCCCCTCCACGGCCCTTGCAGGCAGCCCATACCACAGGGGACTACCCTGCACCCCTGGCTATGTCCGGCAGGCAGCCCATCCTCCATGGGCATACCCCCCAGCCAAGCCACATGTCACGTTGCAATATGATCACCAACCCATGTCCCCCAGCACCCCCACCCCACAGCAGTGAGGGGCGCCTGCCAGCAGGCCCCCACTCATGTCCCACTCATGTCCCCCAGCACCCCCACATCTCAGCAGTGAGGGGCACTTGCCAGCAGGCCCCCACTCATGTCCCCCAGCACCCCCACCCCCCAGCAGTGAGGGGCACCTGCCAACAGCCCCACACTCATGTCCCCCCTACATGAAATAAAGATGCACAATCATGGCCCACTTCTACACCACAGCATGCCACCCCATTCTTGAGACGCAATTATTTCCCAATCCACCACACACTGACATGCCTATCTCAAGACACAAACCAAAAGTCAACTATGTACATCAACACATGTCCGTCACACACACACACTGGTTGCCATTGATTGAGTAAACCCACATGTCGACATGCATGAACCCAATGAGCGAATCCCACACATTGAAGTAAAACATCAAAATGTATTAACATCAAAATCAATGTAAAGTAATTAAAGCATACAATAATGGCAAACATGAAATGAAAAGCATGTCCAAATGAAAAAAAAGAAATCCTCAAGAAATCCCAAGTAATCCAAAAGAAAAATGACCAAAACTCTCTGTCCACCAAACCAAATCCAAATGAAACGCAAAAAGGTCAATCCATTGATCCATGGTGAAATTAAATTAAAATGTCCAAATAAATCCAACATCCAACTATGTACAATCCAATTTTCAAGGGTCCATGAGCCCAACGAAATCAATGAAACCTGTCTAATAACCTACCTAACAAAAAAACTATATACAAAAGTGTGTCCAAAAGTCCAAAAGCCCCAAAATAAAAAAAAAGAAAAGGAAACCTAACACTATAAACTATTTACAATGGCGGCGGGCAAGTCCTGCGGCTCACTCAGTGATGTTGTCAGCCAGGGCATCATCGAACTCCATGTCTATTTGCAGGAGGCGGGCCTCCGTCCTGGCCCCGAGGTCTCGCAGGGCCTGTTCCAACTCCCTGCGAGTCGCCTCGAGGCACTCTGCCCGCCTCAACGCCCGCGCATGGAGAACTCCGCCCTGACCATGGTGAGCCGCGCCTCTTCCGCCCGCCGCCGCTCCGCACCTATACGCTGGCCCAACCGCAGCCACACGGAAGACACACCCATTCCAGGGTCCTCCTGCCCTCTGGCCGATGCCTGCCCCCCTGATGTCGATGGCCCCGAGCCATCATTGCTCCCACCTAGAGCCTGCTCCTGCTGCTGCTGCTGCTGTCCATGTGCCCTGTCCGATGATGCCTGCACATCCTCCATCAGCTGGTCTCCAGTTGTGGTGTCCACCCCTGCTGGACCGCCATCTCCAGACTGTGACAGGGATGGGATCTCCACCAAGCTGGCTGTGTTGGTCAGGCCAGGTCCAAAGGGGGCTCTGGTGGAATCTGGGCCGGAAGACGGCCCAGATTCTATGAAGAATTCTTCATATTCGAATTCTTTGAAGAACGACTGGCGCATAGTCTCCACAGAGGAGGAGAGGTCCGCCAGAGTGCGCGTCACATGTAGGAACCCATCGACCAGGGCCCCTCCCAACGGCGCCGCGACGCTGCTGTTCGTGATGGTGTGCGTTCTCCGCCCAGGAAGAACGCACATCATCACGAATGTCACGCGTGCGCAACGTGACACCAATCAGGACGGAGCCCATACGTTCATGGGACCCCTCGTCCGCAGGTAGTGGAGAGGCAGATGACATGCCACTCTCCCCTACCTGCAGACGGGCCTGGGACGGGGCATCCCTGCTGGTGCATGGTGGTGCAGTCACAGGGTCAAGGACAGCGACATGCACAGGCCCCTCCGCAGTGACCTGTGCTGCCTCCTGACCCTGGCCCTGGACTGCACCACTTGCACCAATGGTACTACCCCCACCAGGCCCCATGTGCGGCTCAGTAGCGGGCTCCTCCTCCTCTGTGGAGACCACCAACCTGGATGTCTCCACACCGTCTTCCGCCATTGCAAGCCCCTGTAGGGGCTCACCTGGCCCTTCCGCCACAGCCGTAGTGGCAGACGCGGCACCAGCCCCCTCGCTCCCAGATGATGGCAAGTCCTGGGAGGGTGGTTGGGCCTTGCGTCGCTGCCTGGTGGAGGCATCCCCGCTGCTTACCTCCACAGCGCCGTCTCCGCCCTCTTCTTCACTTGACGCTGCGTAGAGGGAGCATAGAACACAAGCATCAAGGTACAGTACAATATTCCCCTAGACAGGAAGCAATAACACATGAGTGGCAGTGTCAAACGTCACTTCCATCCTGTCCCTCCACAACACATGGGTGAATGCAAGCAACACACATGCAGAAACAGGCACGGCGTCTGCAATCAACATCAGCATCCATGTACAAGGGCCTCTAATAACCAAAATGTTGCCTTCAAACTCACATGCATCATGGCTCACACTGAGCGGATGCACACACATCACCGGAGGGTCATGCATCATGGCTTGTACACCACAGACACAGTGGATAGACACAGTGCATACAACGGTGACCGCACTGCATGAGTGAATCTACACATCATCACAGACATGTGTCATGCATCCATGGCCTTTCAAAGTCACACACACACTTCTCAGACACACACACATGTGCACCATACATGTACATGACAGCAGCACCCATCTCTCACACCCCATCCATGTCCAAGAACAGAGACAGGCATGTTTTCATGTGTGCGTTCCGCATGCTGCTCCTCATGTTGAATTGGAACACATGCACCAACCATGTGGTTCACACATTACTGGTCTCACATGCTTGACCATGATGTCCCTGCACACACACATCCATACATGGTCTATGTCACACATACAGGCAAGTTTCAGACAACCAGCAAACTGCAACATGCCCTGTCTCACACACCAATGCTTGGCCACTCACCGCTCAACTCCAGACAGGTCTTCATCTGAAGGATCTGGGTGTGGAGCGCTGGGCATACTTGTTCCAGGACCGTCATCTGGATGTCACTCATGCTGACCCGGCCCCCCTCTGTGAGACGCCGGGCCTTGTAGAGGGTCCTGGACCTGAAGTCCTCCCAACGCTTCTTGACGTGCTTGATGTTGCGGGTTGCCACCCCCTCCCGTTGATGGCAACCACTATGTCATCCCAGATCTTCTCCCGTGCTTCTTTGTTGGCGCGTGATGTTCTGAAGAGGGCATCAAAATGCCCCAGGACATGCTCCACCAGGACACCAACTTCCTTCACACTGAAGCTGGTGGCCCTCTGCCTCTCTGGCGGGGGTTGCCAGTGGTCTCAGATGGTGTTTGCCCCGAGATGGCGACCCCTGAGGCAGGCGTGGGTCGGCAACTAGGTCCTGGGGCTGGGCTGTGGAGCGATGGTATCCCGGTCAGGAGTCTTCTGTTCCAGCAGGGGTGGACACAGCAACTGGAACCCTGGCTGACGTGCAGGCACCAAATAGCAGGGCATGTGGGCAGCAGGCAGGCAGCAGCAGATGGCAGGTGGGAGCGTGCTCGGGGCTATGGGGGGCAGTAATTCGGCCTTCTGGGCAGGAGCGTGGTCTTCCGTGTGTTGTTGCATGGCCAGCTTGATACGGAGTGATTTGGCACGTGAAAATCTTGCACGTCTGCGTGTAATTCGAGGAAAGGCCCTTAGCGCATAAGCGCGTCTGTGACTTTACGCGCGCAGGAGTTTCCCTCCTGACGTGGGCATAGTGGTTCAGCGCATGTGAAAAAACTGCACGTCCACGTGTGAATGCATGTAATCTGAGGAAAGGGCCTACGCGTAAGTGACGTGATGCGCGCAGGCGTTTCCCTCAGCACGGGTTAAAGGTGAGCGGGGCCAGCAGTTCGCTGTACGTGCCTTTCGTGGAGACCAACGTGTGTTGCTGCTTCGTGTTGTTTCCCGCGCCATCACAACTTCACAGCGGATCGAGGACGTATCTCTTCTTTTGGCGGGGGTATTGACTACGCATGTTTTTCATTATCACGCTAGTCAGACGGTGAGCAGCGCACGTTATTTTTCCCACTGCGGGTGCCCCTATGTATCGAACCCATTTCTGAGGTCATAGTAGCCTATGTGTCCCACGCGTACAGGTTTTTCGTGTTATTGGGTGCCACCGCGTACTGCGGGAGGTTGATTCCACGCACGTAGGCTGCAGGGTTGCGTGCACGGTTTTACTGCAGTTTTTCGGGTGCCTGAGCGTTGCGTGACCCGTCACTACATCACCGGGGTCACATACAGCCTTGCAGGTGCAGGGGGGCTGTTAACATCTTGCATCCCACCCCTTCACCCCAATTGCCCAGGACAATTGTGGTGTACACCTCCCATTGGTACTCCTCCATCTGTGCCGGCACTATTCCATCTATGCCATGGTTGGAAGGCCACCAAAGGTGAGGGGCGCCTCAGCTGGATGTCCTCCTCGTGGCGGGCGTGGTCAGGGACGTGGCCGGGGTGACCAAGGAGTAGGGGGACTCCTGGTTGTCCAGGGTGGGCGCAGAGGGGGAAGAGGCAGGGATGCGACACTTGAGCATGATGTTGTGCCATGTGGCGGTGCAGTCTTGCCACCACCCCTGTGGTTCCGGGAGATGCAGCTTCTGCATCTGACACTGGCGCCCGTGTGACCCGACAGTCTGTTTCATCGATTGCCACAGGCTCAAGGGTAGTGGTAGCTGCAGGTGCAGCTGTGGACACCACCTCCCAGGCTCAGGGTCTGCCAGCGCAGGCTGCGTTGGCACTTGAAGAACCCTTGGAAGATTTCCAACAGGTCAGGAGGGAAACCGTAGGTGCACGCAGGGCTGCCCTGATCAAGACACGTGTCCCTGGGGCAGTAATGTCATCTGCTGCCAGACCAGCCGGGTGTTGGCAAGTGCAGGGGCAGATGCAGCCAACAACACCCCGGTTGTGAGTCTGCCAACCAGGACAGTCACGGTCAATGACCCTGCCACAGCGGATGTTGCTGCGCAGGGCCCATTAGAGGGCACCCAGCTGCCACTGACGCACGTCAGGCCTTTGGTCGACCCTCCACCTGCCACTCCCTTGGCTCAGTCCAACGGTGCTACTGGCCATAGTGATCAGGGCGGCATTTGCCAGCCAGGGTCTGCGCCACAATCCAAGAGGAGGAAGGTTGCACCTGCAGCACAGGCTGGGACCCCACACACATCCACAACCTCCAGCATGTCGAGGAAGAAGCCTTTCTGCAACCAGGAACTGGACTGCCTCGTGGACTACGTGTGGGGCCACAGCCGTGACATGCTAGTGGGTCCTAATTGTCAGACTACGGCTGCCCACTCGGATACCCACTGGAAGCAAGTTGCGGAACATGTGAGTGCATTCGGCCATGAGGTGCGCATGGCGCAAGAGTACAAAAAGCGCTGGAATTACCTCAAACGCAGCGCTAAGGCTAAGCGTGCCTCAAATTACAACTTGACTCTGGTGACTGGCAGTGGGCCTGCACCTGAGGAGGAAGACCTCACTCCGCATGAGTCACTCGTTGCGGAGTTCATACCATCTGAATCGGTCAAAGGAGTGGGAGAGATGCCGGACTTTGATGCCCAGTCCAGTGAGTGTTGCTGTGTGTCTGTTGTGGACATGTGTGTTTCACTTGTGTGATATGTTGTGCATGACTGCCACTACATGTCACGGGTACATGGTTCTGATGTGCAAGTAATGCAATGCTTCCCTGATGCATGTTTGCTCTGCTGGATGGTGGACATGTGGAGCGGACGGGGACTGTCCGCATCACCACTATTGCACCCTACTCACATGCTGTTCACCAGGATGCCCCTCAAGTCCATGTTCCAGCTCACTGGCCCTTCAGCATGTAGCGTGGGGTGACCTTCCTCTCAGCCAAAGGACTATGTCATAGCATAACTGACGTGCATGTGTCCTGTGCCTGCATGCAGGTACTCCATGTAGGCATGCTCCCTTGCTCCTCCACCCCCCCTCTGCACCCCAATTCCACCTTAACTCTGGTATGCTTCAATTTTGCCGTTAATTACTTACCTGTTCATGTGTCCTGTGTACATTCTGACTTCCAGCAGCCAATCTGCCAGACATATGCTGTGTGGTACATCCTTTGTACTTGATGAAGGGTGTCTCACTTGGACTGTGCAGAGGTCAGATGCCCAGCAGGGACATGAGTGTCCATTCATGTTCCATGTGAATTCCACTCATGCCCCTATGTGTCCTTGACTGGATGATCATTGTGGTAGGAGCCCAGAGGGACCTACATTGCATGGCATTTCATCAGCCTTCCCATTTCCACTGTGGCTCAGTCCTACGTCACACACATGTTTAGGATGTGACGGTCTGTGTAGGTCACAGGCCTCAGCCTGTTTAATGGCCAATGACTCTGTCCAACTGCTGTCGTGTCTTCTTCACATGTGGGTGTACTCCAAAGTTTTCATCATGTGCCTTGCTTACTGTCCCATCATCATTTGCTGTGTTGTCACTTGACTCACATGATGCAGTTGATTGTAGTCAACACTGTCTGTCAATACACAGGTCTATGTTCAGCCTTCTGATACCATGCTAGGCATCCCTGCATTTGCATTTGGGGGAAAGGGTGGTTTACTTGTAGACATGCTACCCATTGAATGCAGATTGCAGGTGATGCCAGAAGTTGACCTTGCACTGCCTTCACATTTTCTGACATACATCATGAAGTTCTTGTATACGTAGATAGTGAGTAACGTACATATTTGCTGCACTGCATCGACCCACTTCAGTGCAAACTGACACCTTTCGACATGCCTAATCACAGGAGCAATTTCAAGTTGACCCAGCATGCATGGCAGGTTCTATTTTCTGTGTGACATGTCTGTTTGATGTGTTTGGTGTCTGTGTGTGTGTTGTGTGCTTCTAACATGTGTAGTGACCTTTTTTCTCTCTACTTTTCAGATGATGACGCAATGGAGCCAGAGGATGGTGTTGTCATGCCAGGCACAGGGTTGTCATCACTACAGCAACCCGGCACAAGTGAGTGTCATGGGGTTGTAGGCCACGAAAACCCACATGTGCAACAGTCCATCTTGTCTCTGGCTGGCAATGAATCCAGCCCTGATGACCACTCTGACGTCCATGTCGAGTTGGATGAGCATCAGGTCCATATGTCAGGGGTGAGTGATTCTGATGTGGACACTCCTCTGTCCGTGACACCTGCACTGAGGGGTCAGACAGTCTTGGAACCTCTGCCTGTGGTGGATTGGGACGCAGGGTCACCCTCCACACCAGTCACTGATGGGCCTGGGCCATCACGTTGAAGGGGGCATGTAGTCGTGCAGACGCGGGCGGTGCCAACACAACGAGGACACCCAGTACTTGGGTCCCGCAGGGGTCAAGCCCAGCAACGCGCAACCACAGTATACTGAGTGGGAGCAAGACATGTCTGAACGGCAGGGGGCAGCAATCGAGAACATCGCTGAGAGCATGGAGCGTGTGGGCCAATCCGTGCTCCCCCCTGCTAGGCAGGTGCTTCTCCAGCAGCAGGCGGCACGGTCCACGGCCCGCTTGCTCAGGCTGGGCATGGCAGCCTCAGACAGAGCACGCCAGGCTGAAATGTCGTCTCTGAGTAAAGCAATTGCTGCTCACGCAGAGGCACACATGGAGGCCCTGAGGCAAGAGTATGCTTCCCTCAGATCCACTCTGGGTGTCCGTCTGATGTCCCAGAGGGAGTGGGCAGAGGAGAGGTTTGCGCAGCTTGAGCGTACCATCTTGGCTGAGCTACATGCTTGCCGGGAGGTGCAGCAGCTGTCCAGCCAGGCCTTGCACGATGAACTCCGTGTTACACGTGCTACCTTGCAAGAGGAAGCACGTGTATCACGGGAGGTTCTGCATACAGACCTACGTGTGATCGCCGCACAGAACCAGGCTCACCCATCCGGCAGACTTGCTGCCGACGAGGGGCAAGCTGCGGCTAGGCGTGGTCAGGCTCCTGTGCCACGTCCTCCTTTCCAGGAAGAGCCAGACTCGAATGACAATCTATCTCCCACATAGGTCGGGCTGTGCAGGTGTTGAGCCCATAGAGGTTTTTTTTTCCTCAACATCATCGCATGTGGGTGTTGAGCAGCACCCTGTACCTCCCCCCTCATGGGTGCCGCCCCCCCCGGGTCGTATGTGGCCATTTATTTTATTTTATTTTAGTTTAGTTAGTTTAGTTTCAATTTGATAGTTAGTTTAAATAGGTAATGTAGGTTTTTCATAGTTAGTGTAATTAGTTAATATAGTTTGAAATTGTTTGTCTATTGTGCTTTCATATGACGTGTGGTGCTTTGTGGCTTTTCAGAGCATCCACTGTCTTTTCCAGCTGGGCCCTTCAAGCTTGTCTTGTGTATATGTTTGCAGCTTGGGGTCCTTGACTCACATATGCCACTCCTGCTTCCCTTATCCATGGGTTCGCAAGGATGGTTCGGTGTAACAGCCTATTACACAAGGGCTCTGGACTGTCATATCTGTGGCATGTCTGCTGCTGTGAAACTTGTGTTAACACCCCTAGTGGGGATGATAGGGTTGTTATTGACCACTGTTCTTCATTCACTAGATGGGGGGTTTCATGATTGATGTGTACATTCATTGCTATTCATTGTGTAGTATGTTTATTATCTATACTCTACATGTGCTTGTTGCAATTCATGGCGTAGATGGTGTGTTCAACAGTTTGCCTGTGAAAGACGGACTGATGGTGTGATTTGTGTTGTACGTCTCTGACATGGTCCAGTCATGTAATGCCTCAAGAGACACACAGAGATGATTTTACAGCATTAATCATGTGTTTCATGCCCTTTCTGCAGGGGGATGAGCCTCCAGACCACCTTTGCTAGCAGACATGGGCCATTGGATGTCTGGAAGCTGGACACGTTTGGTGGTGCCGACATGTGCATGTGTGCGCAAGCAGAGGCACAGGGATTGCGCTCATACATCCAAAAACAGCTGATGTATTTCAAGGGACTCCAGGCAAGGTGAGCAGGACAGGGGGGGCCACAACGCAGCAGACCTTCCACCTGGCCAGTTGCACATGCATGCTTAGTAGCAGCACGGACGGTGAGCTTGGAAAAATATTGGTGTTGAAGCGCACAATATAGCTGAGATGCGTTGGTGGACTAATGGCTAGTTGATGGGAAAGTTGTCTGGGGCACCTGCAGAGCCAGTGGCACATACCCTCCGGTCCACCATGGTCCATTGAGGCACTTGTATTAGCCATGTAGCATTCAGAGACATGGAAAGAAGCAGCTCATAGGGACAGACAGCAAGGGACAGACTCGTGTGCAGTGCATTTCATTACCATGTAAAATTTGACACATGCACTACCTACTTTTTTTGGGTCATGGTGGAACACAACTTGTTCTGAAGTTATTCCTTGCTATATGCGTGTGGCTGCTTACCCTGGGAACATTGCATGTTGTGTGATTCGTGACACATTGGTCTTCTATTTGCAACGCACCCAGTGGCGCCTGACTTACTGCATTGACTGTGTATGAACCATCACAGTGGTAATGTTACGTACAGGTACGAAGAATCCACACCAGATTGTTTGTTTGTAGAGTATTTTGTTACTTTGGGGCATATATGGTGGTATGTTTGTGTGTCATAGGCATGCACAGATTAGTAACTGTGGCTCTCTTTGCCGCATTAAACTGCTCCTGTTACCGGACCTGAGAGTGCGCAGGCAGGGGGCCAGCACTCACCCCAGAGATAAGTTTCTGTTTGTCTTCCATTTGAGTAATTTGTTACTATGTGCATGATGATCAGGTTTGGTGTAGTTGTGTATGTGTTAATGTGAGTGGTACAGTTTTGTGCATTTCCTACTTTCCCATGTGAATCCTACTCCCCTCTCCTGCCCCTCATTCCGGTTATCCAGTATAGAAATGCCTGTCCCGACTGCATATCCCTGACCCTCCTTTCCCACCAGGGTCTCAGAGGCCTGTGTGAGTTTGACCTTGCAGGCACCCAGCCACGGTGGGGGTGGTTGGTTTGTGCCACTCCTGCACCTGTACACGGGAGCAGTGACAGTACACATCAGTGCGTGGTGCATTATTCTGTGTTATGTACCACACATGGTACACATCCTGGGAGATGGTGACAAAGGGGAAGGGTGATCCTGTGGCCAGGTGATCTTCAAGGATGAAGGCTAGATAAACCAGGTGCAGTTGTTAAGTGGGTCGTGGTGATTTGTGAGGGAGGCGGTGTTTTGTTGTTGACAGTTGCCTTGCCCTACAGTGTGATGCACACCCTGACATTGTAATTGCAGTATCCTATGTACATGATGTATTCTGCTGATCAATGCCTGTTCATGTGTTGTGTTTACCTTTCAGGTGTGAGGGAATAGTTGTGGCTTGACATGCTGGGGTGTACACATGGTGAATGTTCACATGTGATGTGTAGAGGAAACTGATGGTCACTTGATTGTACATGCATATATTGAGTGCATGTCCCTACTGACCCAAACACTCGCTCTATGATCCACTACATGTACAACCACCCTTCCATGTCCACATGTACACTCTGTTTGCCCACTGTGTCCCTGCAGCACATGATCTATGACCAATTGTGGATCCTGTACATGCGTAATTTGCTTTTTCATGTATTTTTTCACTTGGATGTGATGCTCAGGGTGTGCGTCACACACAATGGCTGTTCACTATGCTGGGTGCCGAGCAGTGTGTTGCATGAGGTGGGCATGGCACACAGAAGCTGCAGTGTTGATTTTGCAATGCGCAATGTGCATGTAGACAGGCATGTATTGTTATGTTACAACTACAACTGTTGGAATGCATTTGGGTATGACTTCTTTTGGGTGGGAGGTTGTTGGTCAGTCATTTCATCTAATTCCATGTCAGGCATCATTGTGTGATGCCACTTTACATTATTCACATGTCAATGTGTACCTTATTGGTACTGTGTTGGTGTATGGCTATTGCTTGCCATGTCATGTTGTGGTTTGGGACGGGTTTGGGTGACATAGCAGTGATAGTCATGGCCTGTTTTGCAGGTCTGTGTGATTCACACATTGCATGTGTGCCTTTTGGTCACACAGGATTGCTTATGTTTAAAGGAATGGTTCGGTAAAAATTGTTTATTGCCCCTACGGATCGGCCATGTGTTTTTAAGCCTAAATCGCTCGATTTTAGAAAAATTTCTTATGGACCTTACCTGAGTTTTTGTCCATTAAACGCACGTGAAAACAGGCATCAGGGAGCTGCCATTTTGTGATAATCCTATCACTTGCCGCATCGCCCTGGCTGACCTGCTTTTGTGGTACTAAATCATATCCCCCGCCCCTGAGCCTGACATTATCAAAACATTCATATTCCCCGCCTCTCTCCGTGACGTTACTGTGCTGCATAGGCAAACACGCCCAGTCGTCTTCTACGCGACTTCACACAGAACCCGGAAACCAACACAGATCAACTCACAACACAGCGCACCACAATTCGGAATATGTAACTGTACTTTAAAATCAAACAGCAACAGGGTACATTTGGTAAAGTCCATTTATTTGACATTAAATGCCTATAGAATATTCAGCAATTGCCATTTTAACTCGGAATGCCATTTATTTTCTTTTATCTCTATCCGAAAAACTTTTCCGTTTTATCGTGAGTCACGCACTGTTCCTTTATGGTACACAGGGTGTTGGTTTTCGTTAAAAGAAGCACTTTGGTCGCACGGTGAACCGCAAGGCTGTTCCATCAACTAGGCACTAGGTCAGCGTAAAGGTTGATATGTTGCTTCTAGCCGCTAGTACCGCTTAAGGGCATATGGGCCCTTGGCGATCATCCCATAAGATCGTCAAAGTGGTGCAGTTGTTGACAGGAAGCTGCAGCTGGTGGTTGAAGAAGCCGTCTGCTGGGGTCTGAAACTGGTGGCAGTGGCAGTAGGTAGGATATAACTGTTTTGAAAACATAAAAATAATAATTAGTCTCACCAGCCGATCTTTATTAATATTATTCATTTTATTTATTACGGCCCATCTGAAACTATTTGCTTGCAAGGATAGTGCAATTGAGTATGTTCGGCTCTAAAATCAATGCAAAAAGTAACGAAATAAATCGAGGTTAGCACACATGAGAAACGACTGTTTGTCTACATGCATGCGGAATGTGGACCTGCATTCCCATGTGCCCGCTACAAGGACGATCCCACAAACGTTTTCCTAGCTCTTCATTCATTCATTCATTTATTCATGCATCCATTCATTAATTCTTCATTCCGGTATAAAAGCGTCTAAAGAGTTACTTACATTATATTTGCAATTTCCATTGTGTCTCTGCCTAATGCAGTCCATAAATCCCACTGTGCTCTTGACAACGATTTTTCGTATACTGAACCAACATGAAACTCGGTCTAGTTTCAGGATTTTCTGCCTTATCGTCTCTTCCGTTATTGCACCCCCTCTTCAAATGAAGTTCTTTCGGCATGGTCCCTGTCTCTCAAGGTAAAAAAACAATACAACCTTATACTGCCAGTGTGAATTGTGGGCCTCTTCAGGCCGCCAGCTGAAAATCAAAGCCGCTGACCTTCACTAGAAATGAGCATACATTCTTTCTTTGCAACATCCCGTAGTAAAGCCATCTGTGAGAACTTGAAGTTTCGAATCCATCTATGTACTGCGCCTCAATGTGCAAATGCGAACTGGCTTCTCTCCCATCTGCAACGGCTCGCTTGGCGCGTTCTAAGGCCCCAATTTTGTCCTCGTTGTCTGCGAGCTTTGCAGCCCCAAAGAACCATAACTATGGAGAAATTTAAGTTTTGGGGGAAGGTCAGGGAAAGTATAAAGTACCCGAGGAGTTGAGTTGAAAGTGAGATTTATTGTTTGTTTGTTTTATTATTTGCAATACGCAAGCCTCCCCTCGGTTAACAGTGCGCAGCATTTACATGAGATTGCGAAAATTAGTTACATCAACAAAAATATATACATACACATATAGACAAGGTCAGCAATATGAGGTGAATAGAGAGAGAATTCAAAGATGACACCCAGGTTGTTCGCCACCCAGGATGGTGAAGGTAGGGGTTAGGGTTAGCATACTTTTTATGTACACCGTGCAATAACATTTATTTACAAAAAGACAATCGCATTACAATTATTTAAACTGGGATTTGTACTTCACAACCAGCTCTCCTTTGGGTGGACATGGCACAGTGGCAATGTTTGGTGGCAATGGATCAGTGCTCTTCACAGAAACGTTCAAAATTCCATATCTGTGCTTCTCTAATACAGCAACAATAAGGCTTTTGACAAAGTCGAACTCCATTTCCTCATAGACTGGTTTGATCACCCATTGCTTACTTCTTTTTGAAAAGGCCTTAGTGTAGCGAGGCATCCTTACATTACACGTAGTCCTAGATTGTTCACGGCCGAGATTCTCGTTATGGGCCAAGACGGCAAGTAGAGTCTTATGTCTCATGCCCTGTATACTGAAATGCAAGCGCTTTGGCCTGTACTTTAGGCACATATTGTGGAACACCTCCAAACCTCCTGTGTGACAGAATTCTGTCAGTCCACTGAAATCTCTTGATAGAGTTTTATCAAAAACAATCTTCTCAATGGCTTTGTGTGTCAGTGAAGATGGAATCAACCACTTCTTCTTCCGTGCCTCCACTGGGGACAAAGGGCCATGTTCACATTGGTGGAAATGTAGGTTTTCTGACCAGCGGTGCACGTTGGTACAGTGGTGCATCAGTGACCGCCATTTTTCAAGTAGTATTTCCACTGACCCTTCACATGTTTTGGAGCTCCACCAAAGATGGTTGCTGGGACTGGGACCACTCTGAAATACTTTCCAAACCTTTTTTTTTCCCCCGCAGCCGAGATTTTCTTATTGATTGATTTAGCAAGATGCCATACGTCAAATTGATGTTTAATATGTGGGAACTGCTCTCTCATTGTCTTGGCAATTGAAACGTGTCTGTCCGTGGCTATGAGGTCGATGTGCATTCCCCTCGATTGTAGATATTCCACTGATTTTATAAATCCTAGTTTCTCCATGGCCACTGAGGATGTACATTGTGTTACCTGCACGACCACCGAACTCACAATTTTCTTACTATCCATGTCCTGAAAGTGGTAGGTGCAGTACTTGGCAGAAAATCCAGGGCTGTTGCACTGTCCATCGCCGGCTAGCATCAATCGTTTGCCTTCGAATGTACTTGCTAGAGACAATTGTTAAATTTTCCAAGCATCACTAATGACCGGAAACAGATAATCATGTTGGTATTTGTAGTACTGCGTTTTTTAAATGAAATGAAGTCCCACAAACTGAAAGAAAGACTCTAACTTTCTAAAACTGGACCCACTAAAAAGTGATGCAGCTGCACACAGTAGATTGCCTCCTGGCAGTTTCCCCAGCATCGGTTGTGCAGACCATGAGAACGTATGATTTAATCTACAGGCGGCATTTATTTTGACGTTACTGCCTTTTTTTGGTATCACAGGTATTAATATCGCCACATATATGGTCACCGTAAATAATATCGCTGGGAAAATGTTGTGGCGATATTATTTGGGTGACCATATATGTGGCGATAGGGGCAAAACATTTTTTTAAAAAAATTTAAAAATTGAGGGTTGCGGGGGTGTCCCCCACATGTTCCATGCAATAATGTCGCCACAAAAAACGACAATTTTTCGGCGATATTTTTGTATGGCGATATGTTTGTGGTGGCATTATTACATGGAACCCTTTTTTTGACGAGTGACATGAATCAATGGCTTCCCACTTACTTTCCCTCTGACGGAATGCCCACATTTCAGCATACTTATAATATTCATCAAACAACTGTCGAATACTATGTATTTGCCCTCTTTCATTAGACTGTCATCCGGCGTCAAAGTTGTCTCGGCCTGTGACGTTGAGGACATATCACCACATTTGAAAGAAATATCGCTGCTATCAAGTTCTGATGTGTCGGTGAATGCTGCTGATGGTTCATTCTCTGTCATTTCAACATCTGCTACTTCAACATTGTTGGGAGAACACAACAATGTCGACAGCTTTTTTGGTGGCAATTTTTTGGTGGGTATAGATTGTGTGAATTGATCTGCGACTACTTCAGAGCTATCTTCAATACATCCAGTATCATGTTGTTGTGGTGGTGCGGTCGCACTGTAGCAATGGTCCAATACAACTTTGCTGGATTCTCCGGACACATTCATTTCATGTTCTGGCCATTGGACATGAGCATCTCAAGTCTCAACACGCGGCGTCTGAATTAATAGTTCCTCCATAGTGTAAATGGTCTGGCAAGCAACATCTCTCATTCGCTTCACTGTCTGTGTATGTATAGTTCGACACCCACGGGTAACAAGAGGATAGATTGGAAAAGGTCATGACCAGTAATGTACTGATCCTATTTTGACAAACAACATGAAATTAATTAAAATATTTCTTTAATTCAATTCAAGGTCAAGTTCAAATATCTGCAAAATCTGCAGAGTCAAATGCCAACACGTGTTTCGACCTCACAGGTCTTTCTCAAGGCAAAGCTCTGCTCCAAATAATAATCAACATTCCATTGTGTATATAGAATACCGAACAGTCCCCAATAATTCAAATATGTATAACCCCCAATTCAGATTAGGGTCAAATGATACAGGGAAAACATCAAACATTACCAAAAATTATATATATATATTAATATAAACATATACATTACCCAACCAGGTTGAAATATTATTGAATATAGCGACGCGTAATCAGCAACACATATAAAGAAAACAAATGTGATAAAGACATAGATCAGAATTGCCATTGACAATTGAAAATTCATTGATTACATATCATATAATAACAAAATCACCTAATATCCATGTGTGCCACCGTTTGGAGCCCAGTGTTACCAGCCACATGTGTCATGTAACCACAGCCGTTGCGCCAAACACATGCAAATACCTTAACTGGATGCATATAGGTCCCCATCATCCCTTAACCAATGTGTAAGCTGGGTCCTTGCCTTTACAATAATCACACTATGATGGGGACCTATATGCATCCAGTTAAGGTATTTGCATGTGTTTGGCGCAACGGCTGTGGTTACATGACACATGTGGCTGGTAACACTGGGCTCCAAACGGTGGCACACATGGATATTAGGTGATTTTGTTATTATATGATATGTAATCAATGAATTTTCAATTGTCAATGGCAATTCTGATCTATGTCTTTATCACATTTGTTTTCTTTATATGTGTTGCTGATTACGCGTCGCTATATTCAATAATATTTCAACCTGGTTGGGTAATGTATATGTTTATATTAATATATATATATAATTTTTGGTAATGTTTGATGTTTTCCCTGTATCATTTGACCCTAATCTGAATTGGGGGTTATACATATTTGAATTATTGGGGACTGTTCGGTATTCTATATACACAATGGAATGTTGATTATTATTTGGAGCAGAGCTTTGCCTTGAGAAAGACCTGTGAGGTCGAAACACGTGTTGGCATTTGACTCTGCAGATTTTGCAGATATTTGAACTTGACCTTGAATTGAATTAAAGAAATATTTTAATTAATTTCATGTTGTTTGTCAAAATAGGATCAGTACATTACTGGTCATGACCATGTTGAAAGTAATATGACAGCGCATCCGACTGTGGAACAATCATTAGTCTATGTGTTCTGATAAGTGGAAAAGAGGTGTACACCTGTTCCCACGGGTGCTGCAGTCTCCCCTTTTAGGGCAACTAATTTATCGGTTTTGTTGAATCATATTAGCTCAAGCGCTTCCGCATACCTGGAACACCTCTCAGGATTAGTCTT
Source organism: Ambystoma mexicanum (assembly GCF_040938575.1). Lineage (NCBI taxonomy): Eukaryota > Metazoa > Chordata > Amphibia > Caudata > Ambystomatidae > Ambystoma > Ambystoma mexicanum. The sequence continues at coordinate 650,048,088 of NC_090921.1, read as the reverse complement.
AGATTTTGTATTACACCAGGTGGGGCTTTGCTGAGCAAGACACATATGCTAGTTTTGTAACTACTTGAACATGGCTGAGTATTTGGTTAACCGAGAAAGGGATAGGGTAGCTTTGTTCTCCCCCAAAGGGACCCCAGGGAATGCTTTTGCCGGAAGTAGTTCTCAACCAGAAACATTAGTGAACAAATTTATCAAACTAGAAAGATTGGCTAAGCGAGAAACGAATAAATATTGGGAGAAAGCCTCATTAGTTAATTATCTAGAACATAAAATGATACCTAGAGGTCTGAGAATACTCATATTCCCTAACTTCACAAATGATGCAGATCAAGATCTGGCTCAGGAATGGGAAGAAAACTTAATCATCAGCTCAGAGAAAATGTTGAAACTATTAATAACACATGCAGAACGAGAGCACACAAGAGTGTCCACTCAAATTGAGACTGTACACAAAGAAATAGAAGGAATGGACAATACTGCAGCTGTTAAGGAAAAGAACTACAAGACCATGCATACTGTTTTGAAGGAATATCAAGATGAGATTAAAATTCGTAAATTTAGAAAATTCTTTAGAGATGAGAGAGATTACAGAAATGATAGGGTGTATACATTTCAAGCAAAGTACGATAAAGACAATATTGGTTCTTTGGTTAAAACACCCACAGGAAGTCCATTTTCCTCAGAGGTAGACTCAGAGGAAGAAATCCCAAATAGAACACAAGGGACAGAGGGAGAGAACCCTACACCTTCCCCAGCTCTTTGTAGAAGGGGGTTTATGGCAGAAATTAAAAGACATAGAAAAGGAAATGCTTCCAATTATAATTCCGCTACTAACAAACACGTGAGATTCACCGTCCCTTTAGGACGAGCTACATCAACACCAATTGCGTCTTCCGAGGAGGAAGAGGAAGAGGATCTAGGGCTAGATACAGGGTACAACGCAAACAGACGCCAGACAAGGGCCAGTTACAAGAGTCTTCAAGCCAAATCAATTCTGAAAACTTAGTGTATAATCTATCTGCTAAAGTTCTTACACCGGTAGAATTGTCAGTTTTGAATAAAGGTTTGTCTTTTGCACCAAGTTGTCAACCTGATTACATAGATTTTCAAATAGATCTTTTTAAATTTATACGGAAATTGAAGCTCAAAAAATATTACCATACACAGGTACAAAAATATAGATCCCAGAGTACTCATAGCTCACCAAGTCAGTTCACATTATCCGACATAGAAGACACTTCTTTATTGTTGTCGTTGTCCGAAAACTCTGATTATCAGAAAGCTCACTTACAGCAAGAATTGGGTATTCAACAACTAAATCTTTCATTAAGAGAACATAAAAAGTCATCTAAATTTGTTCCGGTCTCACCTAATGAAAATATAATTGACACATTTTATCAGGCTGTAACACATGATATTCACCATCTTATTGATCATCCTAAAAGAAATTCTCAATGTTATTACAATCTTTCGAAATTGGAACAACAAGCTTTAATTAGCCTTAGGTCAGATTTCAGTATAGTTATTAAGGAAGCCGATAAAGGTGGGAATATCGTCATACTCAACCGAGATGATTATATTCGAATGGCAAATGAACACCTAGCTACACCTGGATGTTATCAACGTTTACCGGGGAATCCCACTTACCAAACAATCTCTAATTTAATGCTTTTAATTCAAAACTGGCATTCGCGGGGTTTTATTACTGATAATGAAAAGCAATTTTTGACGTCTTCGGCTCCGGTCATTCCGACCATGTATTTTTTACCCAAGATTCACAAAGAATATGTCGGTTTGCCACAAGTTAGACCTATTATGAGTGGTTTAGGATGGGCCACGGAGGGCCTGTCACAGTATATTGATACTGCTATTAATGATTTGGTTCCCACATTGCCAGCTTATTTACGAGATACTACTCACACTTTGCAAATTTTGTCTTCAATCAAATGGTCTGAATGTTACATGTTAGCCACTTTAGATGTGAAATCATTATATACTTCTATCCAACATGAGTTGGCACTTGATACAATTGATTTTTCTTTTAGAAATCACTCAGCATCTTATGCTGATCACATAACGATGATTAAGGAATTTTTGGCCTTTACACTGCAACATAATCAGTTTCTTTTCAATGGACAATATTATGTTCAAACTAGAGGGGTAGCCATGGGAGCTAAGTATGCACCTTCTTTAGCGAACCTCTTTATGGGGAATTTTGAATATCATTACATCTTCAATTCACATCAGTTTAGGGAGTACATCATTGTATGGAAAAGATATATTGACGATGTATTACTGATTTGGAACGGTTCCATTGAACAGTTTCAACAATTCACAAAATATCTAAATAATAACACTTTTGGCATTGAATTTGTTGGACATGTGAGTTCAGACAAAATAGAATTTTTGGATCTTGTTATCAGTATTTCAAATTGTCAAATACATACACATACATTTAGAAAACCGACAGCGGTGAATTCAGTCTTGCATGCTACAAGCTGTCACAAAAGATCGGTCATAGAAAACATACCCTTTGGGGAATTTTATCGGGCTCGTCGCAATTGTAGTGATACAGCAGACTTTATGGTTGAAGTAGAACGGATACTGCAAAGGTTTAAAAGAAGAGGCTACAAGAATTCTTGCATTCAAAGGGGCATTGAAAGGGTTAGCAGCATTCCAAGAGAGGACATGTTGATTGACCATGACAAGATCAAACCCACCGAGTTTTCAGATGTAAGAATTATAACAAAATATGTGCAAAACTCTAAGATGTTATATAAGCTGTTAGCAAAGCATTGGCATTTACTCCAACTTGATTCTGACCTATTACCATACATTACGGATAAGCCAAATGTTATTTTTACACGAAATCGAACTCTTAAGGGATATTTGTGTCCCTCTTATTTAACCACGCAGACTTCTGCAACAAATCCCCTAACATGGCTTCCCTCGAAGCCAAATGGTTTCTTCAAATGTGGTACATGTAATTTCTGTAAATATGTTATTCAATCTGATACCTTTTCATGTCATCATGGTTTAACAGTGCAAATACGAGATTTCATGAACTGTAAGACTAAATATTTAGTATATGCGATTCTTTGTGTTTGTGGTAAAGTGTATGTTGGTTCCACAATAAGGGAATTACGCATTAGGATCAGAGAGCATTTTGCCAGTTTAACTAAAGTTGATTCCAAATTACCGCTCTCAACACATTGGCAAGAACATCACCAAATGGACCATGTTAATGATATTAAATTTATTGGTTTAATACAAGCCAAAATCCATCCCAGAGGAGGGGACCGTCTGGGACTGTTACGTCAATTGGAAGCACGTACTATCTGCAAACTCCGATGTACCACTTTAGGTCTGAATAGTGACACGGAACTACATGTATTTTTGTAAATGGGAGGTCTAATGTCTGAACCAAATCCTAATGTATTTGTATCCTTTGGGTGTTACCCGCTGGAGCCTAGTGGATCGGTCCAGTGCCAGGGCCGCGACCGGGAGCCAACCACACCAGCACTTGTAATAAGAATAAGCAATATTAAATTGGATTTGAAATTTGGACACTTTATGCAGATTTACATGTTACAATTAGGGAGCAATAGATTGTAAGGCGGACCATGCGTGCTAAGTTGGCAGTTAATTGACAGATAAAATTATTATTATAAAATTTTCTTTTATTCATTTATTTATTTATTAATTTTTTCCTTTTCCCAATTGTGTTGTGATCGCGTAAAAACGCATCCTATTTATAATAAGAATCATTCAATTTTGCATGTGCTGTTATTCTAATTAGTATTTATGGGACACCAGGTCTCAAGTATTTTTATTATTATCAGGTCTCATTTAAACATTTGAGCTCAAAATACGATAGACTCAGGTCACATGGACAGTGCGTCACGTGAATAGAGTCATACGGATACCGTGTCACGAGACCAGTGAAATGCGCATGAAGCGCGATTTATTCTTTTCTTATATATATATTTTTTCATGCCAGGAATGCTAAATCGATTTTGTTTAAGTTACCCACACATATATATTGTGGGTATCAAATAACTTTAGTTGGTTTAGATACCAATTTCATTTGTATCGTGAACCATGAATATAATTGATAACAATCATATGATCAAGGCACGTGATTAATGTTAAACGTGAGGTTCACTTTTCTAACCTCGTTCGAATAGCTCCAAGTCAACATAGATACAAGTTTTCACGATTCTTTACGTTTATCGTGTATTAGTAACATGACTGACTCTAATCACATGATCACGGCACGTGATCAATGGTAAACGCTAGGTCCACTTTTCGAACCTCGTTCGAGGTTTCTTAATGCAGAACGCGGGAACGGTCGTGTTTACATGTAACTTGCACGAGATGGATTAAGGAACATCAAACCAACATGTAAGTTTGGATACTAATTAATATGAGTTAATAGGCAGATACATGGGACACAGTATCTTTACTCTGATAAATATATATGGTTTTCTTTATCAGGAAATGTAAATACATGGCAGGTCATTTAGAAGTATGAAAGGATACATTGGATTCGCTTCCACAAATTAACGATGCAGGTAACTTTGTGGTTGAACTCGTTTAAGAGCTTTGTATACATAGTGTCAGTTAGTTTTATTATTTGTTATTATCCTTTTCTCGCCATTCAGGACATTGATTCAAACTCTTTGACACATCACTGAAGTGACTCAAAAGGATATTTAAACTACCAAGATTTACCAATGGGTAATTTATGAATTAATACTTGGTGTCATAGTGTGATTATTGTAAAGGCAAGGACCCAGCTTACACATTGGTTAAGGGATGATGGGGACCTATATGCATCCAGTTAAGGTATTTGCATGTGTTTGGCGCAACGGCTGTGGTTACATGACACATGTGGCTGGTAACACTGGGCTCCAAACGGTGGCACACATGGATATTAGGTGATTTTGTTATTATATGATATGTAATCAATGAATTTTCAATTGTCAATGGCAATTCTGATCTATGTCTTTATCACATTTGTTTTCTTTATATGTGTTGCTGATTACGCGTCGCTATATTCAATAATATTTCAACCTGGTTGGGTAATGTATATGTTTATATTAATATATATATATAATTTTTGGTAATGTTTGATGTTTTCCCTGTATCATTTGACCCTAATCTGAATTGGGGGTTATACATATTTGAATTATTGGGGACTGTTCGGTATTCTATATACACAATGGAATGTTGATTATTATTTGGAGCAGAGCTTTGCCTTGAGAAAGACCTGTGAGGTCGAAACACGTGTTGGCATTTGACTCTGCAGATTTTGCAGATATTTGAACTTGACCTTGAATTGAATTAAAGAAATATTTTAATTAATTTCATGTTGTTTGTCAAAATAGGATCAGTACATTACTGGTCATGACCATGTTGAAAGTAATATGACAGCGCATCCGACTGTGGAACAATCATTAGTCTATGTGTTCTGATAAGTGGAAAAGAGGTGTACACCTGTTCCCACGGGTGCTGCAGTCTCCCCTTTTAGGGCAACTAATTTATCGGTTTTGTTGAATCATATTAGCTCAAGCGCTTCCGCATACCTGGAACACCTCTCAGGATTAGTCATAGATTGGAAAAGGGATGTTCAGTTTAAACACAAGATAAAGTATGGTACAATTGACTGGAAAAAACATAAAATAGTCCCCAGCACAAAAAATGTCTAAAGTTATGAACTGTTTGTAACTAACCTTATTTTTGTTTCTTTTCTTTGGAACTTTTTTGACTCGACCTTCAACATCTGCACGCTGTTGCTCCGATTCGTATCCACATGTCTCCCCTTCCTCTTGTGCTGCAACGCCTATATTTTCTGTATCCGCATAGACAGCACAGAATGAGGCTCCATTGACTCCCTGAAACATAGTATTTTCATTACTGTGTATCAAAATATTGTTAGCATAAAACACACGTGAGGACGAACACACAGGTACATCTCAATAGCCAAACATGATTTAAACATTGTGTGGAACAATCAAACAACAAGTATTCAAGCTCTGATGACCTAGTTCGATGGAGCTGTCAGTATCCATACCTCTGGCTCTGCATGGACTGCCACGAATTATTGTATTGAAGAGGAGGCATCAGCAACTCCCTGAAACACAGTACTTGCGTTAGTATGGTTTTCAATATTGTAAATATAACACACACTTGGGGTCGACAGCACAGGTACATATGAAGAGATAACCACAAATGTTGCATTGTCTAAAAGAATCAAGGAATATTTAAATATGATCAGATTTAATCGACTTATTTCTCCGATTTCTTTACATCTGCATCATCTAAATGGGATCTTGTGATTGTAGTGGAAGCTCCATCGTCTCCCTGAAACACAGTACTTGCGTTAATAGGGAAGTAAGTATAGCGAATGGAATCACGTTATATGATCATGCTCGATGGAGCTGTCAGTATCCATACCTTGTGCTGCTGAAGAATATCTATGGATGTTGTAAATGTGGTGCGCACTTCCGAAAGCTGTTGCGCCGACTCGTATCCACATGGTCCCGCTTCTCCTGGAAATACTTGAATGTCAGGCTCCGCATCAAGTGCGTGGGTTGACGCTTCAACAACTGCCTGAAACATAGTATTTGCATTAGTAAGGATTACAATATTGAAAACACAACACACACTTGGAGTCGACCGCACAGGTACATATCAATGGCTAACCACAAATGAAACATGGTGTAGAACAATCAAACGACAAGTGTTCCAGTCCTGATGATCACAATCGATGGAGCTGTCAGTATCCATACCTCGTGTTGCTGAAGAACATCTAGGGCTGTTGTCAATGTGGTGGACGCTTCAGCATCTCCCTGAAAGACAGTACTTGCATTAGTATGAATAACACTAATTATAAATGAAAACAAACACCAGGGGACGAAAACTAAGGTGCATATCAATTGGAAAGCACTAACCAAACAATTGGTAAAATAATCACACGATACATAAAAACTATTACTTGACATACATAAAACAAGTCTGTAGCGGAATAGCCAAGTATGATTACCTGATACGCGCTAGAAGTGGTTGATAACTGCGGGCACGTCACGGATGTAGAATATTCTTGCTTCAGATTCAGCAGTTGTAAAGGTAAATTATTGTTTGATAATGAAATGCAAATATTAAAAAATTGCCATGTAAACCGACAGAATACTTGAGAATAATGCTATTGAAAATGCGCAATATAGTACAGTTCTCTGTATCCATAAATAGATTTCCTTTGGGAGTTATAAAATCGAAAAATTATTTATTGATAAATGTCATTATTCAAAAAGCTATACACTCATATCGCTATCGAAAGTATTACAAGGGAGTATTACAAGGGACACAACACCTAAAATATCAATTAATCCATTCGGCTACCTACACACTACCGCAAGGCCTAAAGCTAAATCCGGACACTTGACTCATCAGTGGCGGAATGTGGGCGAATAGAGTTGGAATAGCGTTTGCGAGCAATTTTCGTGTCGTTAGCCGTTTATTCTTCTTTGTTACCCAAGATGTGGCGTACATGATCGAGGAAAAGTGCCGGCTGCAGATGCGGTATCGATCACCCCTCTTGTCCACTAAGACTTGTTGGACTCTACTTTCCAGCTCATCCAGTGGATATCCGCAATGTCTGACCCATTCTCTTATTCGATCACAGTTTTTGGGAATACATGCATTGTAGTGCCTTCAGATTTAGCATGGGTCGTCGAAGGGCAACCGCTAATCGAACAGGCAGGCATTGTTGACAATTCTGAAAAGTAAATATCAAGATTATTATAAAACCTTGATGAATAAAAATGTAATAAAAAAGTAAATGAACCATACCATTTTCAATGCAAGGATTGTTTTGGTCGCATGATGAACTATACCAGTTTATCATGTGCTTAGTATTTGCATAAGTTACAGACATTTTTTAAATGATGTGACTAAACTCTGAACATGTGACTCGTCCCTTGGGTGTTCTGTCTTGCACGAAAAGGAAACATGCTTACATTATAGACTGGACCCCCGAAGGATGCAATTCGATGACAAGTGACACAGATGAAAATAAATAGATCTATTGATAGCATAACAATTGAAACTCAAGTCAATAGCAATGAGACCAATGACCATAGCACTATTGGGTACTGTAATCGCAAATAGATAGAAATGTAAAAATGACCGAAATATGACTAGGATACATGGCCTTACCTTGACCAACAAACAGTTGGATTCAGCAGGCCGAGCAGTATGTTGCAGGAGAACAGGTAGATGGCCACAGGTAGCACACTGACGAGTTTGCTCGAAGCGGTCACAGATTGTACGACAACGAGCAGATTAGCATAGATCTCAGTGCTTCTCAGGTAGAAGGTTCAGGAGTTGACTTGCAAAGCACAAAGATGTTCTCATGAGACATATCAAGTATTAGAAACAGGGGTGTGTTTGTGAATGAATGACGTGTGTATGCCGTGGTATTATGTGGTTTGCAGGGGGTGGGGCCTGCCTCAGGGGAGGCCTGCCTGGAGACACGGGGTCTGAGGAGGCCATGTGAGCGATGGCCTCTGGGCGTGGGATACCTTTTGAAGTGTACATGCTGTTTGGCACCTTGGCCGTTTGCGCCCGTGACAGCCCCCCATGCCAGCGCTCATCCCCGGGTGCAAACTGCCTTTGATAGAGGGGGGTGGGATGGATGGGCCGGTGGGCGTGCAGATAAGGCACAGGAAGACTGCTGAATGGAGACACACTTATGTGGATTGCAGGGGTGCGGCCTGCCTCAGGGGAGGCCTGCCTGGAGACACGGGGTCTGAGGAGGCCATGTGAGCGATGGCCCCTGGGCGTGGGATACCTTTTGAAGTGTACATGCTGTTTGGCACCTTTGCCGTTTGCGCCCGTGAATGCCCCCCATGCCAGTGCTCATCCCCGGGTGTGAACCGCCTTTGATAGAGGCGGATGGGATGGATGGGCCGGTGGGCATGCAGGCAAGTGTGTGGGAGCGAGGGGCCATCAGGCCCCTCTCATCCTTTACTTCTCAGTAGAAACTCGGACCAAGTGCCTTCAGTAGTGGGTTCCCCCCTTTGCCCTTATGTGATGTTAACTTTGGTTGACATTCGCGTAGATGGGACCACTGAGCAGGACACGGGGCATCCATTTGTGTACCCCCTTTCCACTCCATCTTGGTGACCAGGCCTCACTGCGCAGTGCACATGGCCCCCACCCTCGGTCCCACTCTGACTGGAAAACTCCAGAGGTATTTGCAACAGCTAATAAATGTAACACATCACTCTTCCTCTGAGATCGCTGTCCTGCATGTGTACCAGCCTGAACTAAGCACATAGCTCGTTCATCTCCACAAACGTGTCCTTGCCCACGCACCCTCACCAGTGGAAACTTACTGCCATTATGACCCTGTGTCCCTGCAAGGTATTCTCTTCATGTGCCAGACCACTGACCACGCCATGATGCCCACCTAGCAGATCCCCAACTAACATTAGACCCCTACTGCAGTATATCGTTGCCTATCAATAACAAATGCCACATACCAGAGATTCTTGTGAGCACAGACCCACACTTCAAACAGTGTATTATAGTGGTCAAGACCCTTAACCTAAGGCCTGCATAATCCAATGTTGATTGATAGTATAGATATATGTGTGACTTTTATAGAGATATAACTGACTGAAAGACTTTGAACAAGTGTTATTTAGTGCATGCATTATTGAGAATATATTATGTTAGCTTAGATAGTGACTTCTCTGCTTCACAGCGACCTGACCTTCACCCATTCGGAGCACAGATGTCTGACGTCCATCCTTGAATGGAGACACATGTGATTCATTTAAAAAATCGAAACAACCGTTGTTAAAATATATGTGGTGTTTTATTTTGTATCTTATTTTGATGGCACAAAAATACAAGACTTTACACATTGTACAGGTCAGGTTGCAGCACAGCGAGAGAAAATCCCCTGTACTGACCGCTGTCACTTGGGAACGTTTCTCTTATGGCACTAACGGCACAGGCGGGTATTACTCTTCGAACGCGGTGTCCAAGCCTCCCGTGAAGCCACCATGTAAAGGAACGATAGGCCACCAGCCGGTACCACCTGTGAAAAAGAATGATGCAAACTGTTTTTAAATAAAAAAGATAAGTTTAATAAACGTTTGTTGTCAATGACAATTCTTGTAACTAATGGCATTCTGCTCGGACAAATGCTATCTAGACACTGCACACTATTGAACGACTTTCACGTGTTACAATGATATGTATATGTAATTTTGGATATAGTAGAAGACCATGAAATAGGAGTGGAATAACAAGCAGAGTATACTTACTCGTTACTCGGATTACGAGGACGAACAGTTGCGCGAAGTTCGTGCATAAGCACCATCATTATCCTCAACACGGACCGTGTGAGTCAGGCTGCCCTGAAGTATGGCAGCTCGGTTATGCATTGCGGTCATGGCTCGCCTTCCGAAATGTAGGCCTGCATCCTGAGTTTTCACAGCAGCAGCAGTTCTTGTCCTTGGTTGGCATTAGCTTGCACCGATTGCATGTGCACCAGATGGAAACACTGTCCATGCAACTAGGTCCAGGCTCTTCAGCTGTTGAATCGTCCTCCCAACTGCTGTCCGAAGACCCATCGTTTTCACGTGTTTCCGTTTCCAGTAGTTCCTCCTCGGTATACTCGGGCTCGTACATGTAGGGCATTATTGTAGCCATTGTGTGTTAAACAAACTAAAATAATTTATAGCGGTGGTACTGGTATCTGTTCACACGGGCTACAAGCAATGAAGGTAGCTGACCAGAGCACAGAAACGAGTCACAGAATACTCAAAGTAACACAGAGAGAGGAATGGAATCAAAAATCTGCTGCTGTGTGGTGTGAAACGGTCTGTTTATACTTATTGAGGAAAGAGGCATCCTGCCATTTCCATGGCGACACGTCATTAGCTGAAGCGCAGCGAATGTTCACACAAGACATGCTTTGGCGTTGTGAAATGGGCGGTACGCGTCTGCTGATGACAAGCTCAAGGGCGGGGGATATGATTTAGTGCCGCAAAAGCAGGTCAGCCAGGGCGATGGGGCAAGTGATAGGATTATCACTAAATGGCAGCTCCCTGATGCCTGTTTTTGCATGCGTTTAATGGACGAAAACCTGGGTAAGGTCCATAGGAAATTATTCTAAAATCAAGCGACTTAGGCTTAAAAACACATGGCCGACCCGTAGGGCCAATAAAAAATGTTGACCGAACCATTCCTTTAATGAGCTAGGGATGCACACAATGTGGCACTTGCATGGCAACATTCTCAGGGTGGTAAGGTTGTGACAGTTGACTGTCTCTCTTTGTCATCATCGATTGTCACCTGGTATGTGCCAGGCCTGTGTGCACTCTGCAGCGGTGGGGGTTTAGGTGAAAAATGTGGCCACAAGCTGGGTCCGGGCTGACTCGCCACGTGCCTTGTCCCCTCCCATGGGCAGCGCCTGTGCCTGTGGTTGGGGATGTGGGAGCACCACCATGTCCACCGGTACGCCCTGCCGTGTTGCAACATTGTGCAGGACACATGCTGCCACAATGATCCTGCACACTACTGGGGGTGCATAGAGTAGCTGCCCGCCAGAGCGGTCAAGGGAGCGGAAGTGTGACTTGAGCACTCCGAATGTGCGCTCCACTATGGCCCTGGTTGCAATATAGGCAGCGTTGTATCTTACCTGGGGTGGTGTGGTGGGGTTCCGGATTGGCGTCATCATGTGGTTGCTCAGAGGGTAGGCACCTCCCCTGGAGAGGTGATGATGGTTGTGATTATTGGGCTTTGTGTATTTGTGTGTGTGTGACATGCATGCATGTGCAAAGGCATTTGTACTCACCTAGGAGCCACGTGCCGCCATGCTGTCCAGCTTCCAGGGCCCGGCTCAGGGCAGACATTCTGTATATGAAACTGTCATGGGTGGAGCCAGGGTAGTTTGCATAGACAGAGGTGATGATTCCCTTTGCATCGCATACCACCTGCACGTTGATGGAATGCCAGTGCTTGCGGTTTCGGTAGATGTGCTCAGTGGCCCTAGGTGGACGTAGGGCCACATGGGTGCAATCTATGGCACCGAGCACTTTGGGGAAGTGTGCCACCCTGTAAAAGTCCTGGACAACGGGCTGCCTTTCTGCGGGTGTTATGAGAATGTATATGTGCCTGCGGACTGAGGGGCGTGCTGTCATGAGTGCCAAGACCTGGTGTAGGCAGCGTGACTGCTTGGCCTGTGAGACTCCCCCACTATGGCAGTGGTTCGCTGAAATGACCCAATGGCCAAAAAATGCAGGAAATTGAGCACCTTCTCCAAGGGGCTCAATGCTTGGGAGCAGAGGGTGGGGGATGTAAGTTCATCTTCCCACTCCCTGACCAGGTCTAGGATGATCCGAAGTGGAAACCTATACCTGCCATAGACCTGGTCGTCAGGCATCCCAAAAAGGCTTGTCTGGGGTGAAAAAATGCATGCCTTGACTATTCTCCTCCTCCTGTGGTGTCCCACGATCACTGCTGCGACAAATGGGGCATTCATCGTAGCGGTATATACGTGTTTCTTGTTTGCACGCACTTTTGTACTGTGCGCGGGGACGCTTCCGCATGCCTTCCTGTGGCGGACGCGTTGATGCCTATGCGCGTCTTTTGCCGTGCGCAGGTTTCCCGTATTCGGATCCATGAATACGGGTTGTTCGCGTGTGTGTGGGCGTTCCGTGTAGTTCCCTGCAGTACTTCCCCAGTTACGCCTTCTTTTTCACACTTTAATCCCCATTCCGCGTGTTATGCCCACTGTTCCGCCCACTTTTGTTGTGCGCTTTCGATGTACGCGTAGCGCACGTCGTTTGAAGACGTGTGCGCCCGCGTGCGCCACGCACAGATTTGGCGCACAACCAGTGGTATACACACGCAGCGCCTGCCTGGAATCGCACGCGTGCGCTTGCTTTCTCACGCTTGCGCCACCTTGCGCCTGCTTGAGCTGGGATTTTCGGCACACGTTTGTTCCATGTATCGGCCCCTCAATGACTCAGTGTAAAATGTTAGGCCCTGATTACACATGGGCGGGTGTGCATGACTGAAAGGAGTTAAGGGCACACTCTTTTTGGTTAACTTGTTTGACAGCTAGAAACAATCACAGGTACATGCCTTTGTATAAGATGTGGCAAACTATAAATAAACGTCTAGAGAATACGGCCAATTAGAAGGCTGGCTCCCCCAAGGTGGATATGCCGCATACGGCCTGTCCTGCAGTGCAGGAGAACAAATCAACAGAATATCTATCTACAGGAGAACATGCTAATCCATGTGAAATTTAGAAATGTAGCCAGATTTTAATTGGTATTACCCACATTTTCTGCAAAAATGTGAACGCATGGTAGATTTGACTGAATTCAGTCACTACCTTAAGTTTGAATACTTTGGAACATTTTGGGTCTGAAAATATTGAACATGGGGAGCGGAGGTTGCAGAGGTGTCCTCCACTCCCCATGTTCAGTATCTGCACCCTCAGGGGTTGCTGTGGTGTGCCCCGTATCCTTAACAATGGAGGTGGGGGACAAAAATTGCTCAGGCTCCCGTTTTCAATGAATGGTCAAAACGGGGGCCCGAGCAGTTTGCGAAAAAAAACATTTGGTGCCAGATTACCCAGATCCTTTTCATTTAGGGTTGTTCATTGAAGTTTATCTTATGTGTTGTATTTAGTTTGATTTTAAGCTAGTGTTAAGACGGATTTCTGAGCTCTGTCCTGGTGGCGCAGAATTTCAGAAGGCCAACCTAATTACTTGGAACAGGGTAACCTCTGGACGAGCCAGACCAATCAAGGTAGCGATCGCGGCGGTCAAGACTAGGTCTCAAGAGGGGTGAGGGTGACTGAAAGCCCGCAATGAGCACACAAAGCAAGGACACTTACAAACTACTCCAAACAGGTGCTATATTAAAAATATATACACATTTATTCCAAGGCCTTTAAAACAATGACCGTAGCAAGAAAATCACAATATAACAATAGTAAACCAACACATACCATACCAATACAATATATATACAAATACAACAAGTCTCAAGCGTTAGATGCACGAAATGTGTAGTCCACCTAAAAGGGAAGGAAAACAGGCAGTGCGAAATAATGCTTAGACCCAGTCCGCCTTCAGAGGCACCTAACTAAAAGGAAGTCCGAGCCCTACGAAGAGTGGATCCTTGTGCTCAAAAGTACCTGCTCACGCTGGTGCCAACGGGCAAAAGAGGAGTCTCTTCGAGGGAAATCAGGCAGTTCAGTTTAGTGCACAAATGAAGAAGGACAAGTTCCGCGACTCAAGCGCAGCCTCCACTGTGGGCAGAAGCAGAGCGCGAGTACGGAAAGGGGCGCTGTTTTGACACAGCGGGGAAAAGCTATGGGCTCCTGCAGGAGGGCGACCAGTTCCTAGCTATGCTACTCACCGGTCCCCGATGCAAGCAGACCCAGGCTTCTCCGCGTCAGTTTCAGTCGCTGGCAGGTTCAGAAGAGCAGGGAGCGCCTCGTCTTCGTGTTGTGTAAAAAGACGTCCCAATCGAAGAAACCCGCACAGTTTGTTACCACAGCAGGGCAACGGAGCGGCCGTGTGTATCTGAGCCAAATGTACACTACTCACTTCAGACCTGGGAACGCCAAGTGTACGAAGCGCGTGAGAGTGACAAGGACTCGAACTACTACACAACCTGGCGGCGGTTACAGAGCAAGACTCCCGTGTAAGCTGGTCAGTCAGCTGGATGGCCCAGAGACGCTTCCGAAGGCTTACTGGCAGGAGATGGTGAAGATGCTGAGAATAGCTGTTCCCGCTATTCCAAGGGTCGAAGTACCAGTACAGGCCTTCTGGTTCGATCAAAGGTGAAAAGGGTTTCACAAGGCGACAGCAGTGCAGAAGGGAAGTCCTTCAGCGGGTCACCAGCGATTCCTCGGTCCAGCCTCTTGGTTGCAGGATACTTGGCTCCTGTATTCCTTTGTTCGTGAGAACTCAGGAGATCGAAATGGTAGTGGTGTTTCCAGCCCCCTCTTATCCACGGTTCCCTTTGCGCCAAAACGGAGGGGACCCAATGGGAGATCCGCTCATCAACACTCACACCATTCGTGGACCAATCACGGACCACGGTGGTCCCAGGCACTCACACCACCCTAGACTCTCTGGCACCCAGGATGTGTATTGGGACCAGACATCCCAGCCCACATCCTGGAGGCACACACAAGACATGTAGAAGCCCGCGAAAGCATCCGTGTTTCGCAGGAAAGTACATGCCCAAATAAGGAAGGCCCCGGGTCGGCTCGACCTGGGGAAGGTGAAGGGAGCAAGACGGTCAGCGGACAGGACAAAGGAGCCTCGTGGTCTGGCCATTTTGGGAGCCAGGCCACCATTTTGGGTTAAGCGCGGAAAACGCGCTTAGAACGCCAAAAGGAGCTCAAAACACAAGAAACGGTCGCTGCCACCATTCCCGTCCGTGAATCACTTGCACCGATCAGTTACAATCCTAAACGAGTATCTAGGGCTTGTAGAAGGCTAGAGACCCAAGAGAGCTGTAACTTAGCTTACAGTGCCCTCTTGTGTCATGTTGCACGAAAGCCGCAACATGATAAAAGAAACTACGGGAAACAGCGTTCCCCGGTACTGACTGTCTTAAGGGCACGTCAGTTTCCCCGTAAGAAAGGAGCGAAAGCCCAGAGGAGTGTGGCAGAAGGCTGCACTTCTCTGGCAAAGTCGAGAACAAGGTTAAAAACAACAGCAAAAAGTTTAGGGGTTGCCACATGAAATGAAAATTACCTACAATTACGAAATCTTTCCTAACAGCTAGGGTTATTATCTGAAGTATATTCATTTGTGTTCCAAATTGGTATTTGCCACTGTTTCAAGATCATACAATGTGATGTAAATAACAATGTATTTTAGTTCCTTTGCTTTGTATTGTTATATTTATCTGTTTTACTTTTAGTGTAAAAACGTGAAAAGTTCTTTTGAACTGAAACTCAGAATAAATAATTTAAAAAAAACAACATTCCCCTTTGGAGTCTCTGCTTTCCTTTCACCTAGGGTACCACCTCATCATCTCCTCCTCCAGCTCTCTCAGCCTCACTGCCCTCCCTTGCCATCTTGCCCTTGGGCTACTCTAGGTTGTAACTATCACTCACATCAGGTCAGAGGTGATCAGGGTAAAGATGTTCTCTCGCACACAGCTCCCATTTCTGCAGTTCTGTATTTGGGTGGCTTCTCCTACGTTTCTTGCAGATTATAGAACTTCAGCAGCCTGAGGCAAATATCCCTCTCCTCAGCTGCTTCATGGATCTGTGAAGAGCGGTTCAGGAAACCCTCAACATCTCAGCACTGCCAGTGCCTTCTCACTAGGTGTCTTCAACAACTTTCAGCTTAGTCCTCTATTTCGTGCCCTCTCTTGCCTCAGCATATACCCCTCAACTATGTCGCACTGTATGCCCAGGATGTCCTCTAGTTTTTCTGATTTAGGTTGATTTGGTTGAATCTATTTGGTCGTTGGAGAATTGGTTGAATATTTTTTTTGATAGATTCATTTTGCCACGTATATATGTGGGGGCGACACCCCGGACCTTGCCCTTGACCCCTCTGCATTAATTATATGCCTAGACCCACCCCCCACAAATACACGCAGCAAAATGCGTTAAAAGAACCAATTCTGCGACCAAATCTCTGGCGCAGTAATCTGTCAATCCCATTTTTTTACATGAAGCCCATTTTGCACAGTCAGGTATTCACCAAAAAGTGGTAAAGGTTCCTCGTTTTATATTTCTTGGTGGTTAACAAGGAACTTCATCACAACACATATAACGGCAGATTCACAAAGAAATGTGGTTACAATTGCAAAATGAGGTATGTGGATTTTGCGACTATGACCACTTGCAATTTGGTTGGTCATTCACATAGAGCACAGTCACAAACTGCAACTGGAACATTTTGCATTACATGCAGGCACATTAGTATTCACACCAATTGCACGTGCAGAAATCTGTCGATAATTGCACGTGCAGAAATCTGTCGATCACAGAGTGTGCACGCTTTGTGTGTGTGTGCGTAGGCTTTGTGTGTGTGTTTGTGTATGTGTGTGTGTGTATATGTGTGCAGGTGCACACGCATGTGCAACCCTCATCTGCATAGTGCATATGGAAAATATGTGCATGACAAGCATAGCATGTATTGAAATGTATCAAACACATTTAACACTCAGAATGTGTCACAACTGCAGGTTTTATACACAGAGCACATAAAGACAAGGATTACTGGGAAGAAAATCAGATGAGTTGCGATGCATCATCCAAAAAAACACTGCAAAATAAGACAACTGAACAAACATGCAATTTGCTAGAACACAGCAACTGACATGTTCCCCAGTGGCACTGACTATACATCAGTGATGACACTATAGTACATGCTTAGCGTCAGCCAGGAACCGAGAAGTCCATACCATAGTCCTTGTGGCCAAACCAAAGACAAGATCACAATATGTGTGCTCAAAGTATGCATCAACTGCTATCTGAACCACCACGGCTACTTTTGGAATTACCAACTTTTCATAAGGAACTACTTGACATCCACAGGATGCATTCCCGAAATGCACACTACACACCTGTATAAGCAAATGCACAAAGTGAACTTACCGACCCAGGCATTGGCAGCTTTGTGAATAGCTGCGTGGTATATCCCCAAGCATGCCTTGATGAGTGTATTGTACATACGTGGGTCGCAGTGCCAAGTGGGCAAGAGACAATATGCGGTCTTGATACCAAGATTTATTCTCAATCCTGGTTATAATGAATTCAACATCAGTCTTTGGCACTTCGTGCACACCTATGTCTGAGAGATGACTCAATACCATTCAATAACTTCAGGGTCCTGGAGTGTAAGGATGGATAACAGCACATGCAAGAGGGAGACGTGCTGATAAATGTGGTTTCAATCATAGCGAGGACAGAGAATGACACAAGAAGATGTCAGATGTTCACTAAATAAAAAAGTTAACAAACAAGTACATTTTGCCATCTCTAAGCAACAGCGTATCCACAACTAAAGATGTGTGTATGGACAACAACGGCCTAGCCAGATGTGTGCTTCCTCCATTCCCTCTTTCACCTTTGCTACCTCTATCTCGTCTACTCTTCTCCCTCTTCCATATCCACTTTTCCCTTATATACCTCCTATGTCTCTTCTACCTTCCCTACATTCCTCTTCCCTTACTCCTGCCTTTTCTCCATCATAAATATTCACTCTTCTCCTCCACATATTTCTTTTCATTCTCAAACTCTCCTTGTCCTCCTTTCTCTGCTCACTTACTTTTACTTTCTCATGCTCCACCCTTAACTCTTGCTCATTCTCAACCTTCTTCCCTACCTCCTTACCCTCGTCCACCACCTCCACCGCTTCACTCTTCACCCCCTCTCCTCCATCTCTGCCACACACCACCTAAGGCCCACAAGGGGCCCTGCCTCCATCCAGCTTCACTCTGCCTTCTCTCCCCTTTGTGATGGAATCCATTCCCTCTGCCCCCCAGCGCCCCCATCTGCACCGGAGATCCATCTTGCTGAGCTCTGCTGGGGGTAAGGAATCTGGGGCATTTATGGACATTTGTTTTTGCCGGGACGAGCAAACTTTGACTGTGTTGGGCAATTAACACGATCCGATCGTGCTTTTGCAGCATGAGCTGCCGTTTTCATGTTGTTGCGCTCCACTCTTGTGGCACCTGGATATTTCCATTAATGTGTATTGCCCTGCCTATCTGCCACCATGCCTTGGCCTTTGCAAGATGGCCATTCCTCGTCGTTGCAAATGGTGAATATTCTAAATATTTTCCTGCTTTTCGTGCCGGCTCGCACCCCCCTCTCCCATTGGTTGCCTTTGGCCCTTAAGCCAATAGCTGCAACCCTGAGGCGGGAGCCGGCCACACCACCTAAGGCCCACAACGGGGCCCTGCCTCCATACAGCTTCACTCTGCCTTCTCTCCCCTTCATGATGGAGTCCATTCCCTCTGCCCCCCAGCGCCCCCATCTGCACCGGAGATCCATCTTGCTGAGCTCTGCTGGGGGTAAGGAATCTGTGGCATTTATGGACATTTGCTTTTGCCGGGACGAGCGAACTTTGACTGTGTTGGGCAATTAACACGATTGATCGTGCTTTTGCAGCATGAGCTGCCGTTTTCATGTTGTTTCGCTCCGCGCTTGTGGCACCTGGATATTTCCATTAATGTGTATTGCCCTGCCTATCTACCACCATGCCTTGGCCTTTGCAAGATGGCCGTTCCTCGTTGTTGCAAATGGTGAATATTCTAAATATTTTCCTGCTTTTCGTGCCGGCTCCCGCCCCCCTCTCCCATTGGTTGCTTTTGGCCCTTAAGCCAATAGCTGCAACCGGGAGGCGGGAGCCGGCCACACCACCTAAGGCCCACACGGGGCCCTGCCTCCATCCAGCTTCACTCTGCCTTCTCTCCCCTTCATGATGGAGTCCATTCCCTCTGCCCCCCAGCACCCCCATCTGCACCGGAGATCCATCGGGAGGAGGGAGCCGGCCACACCACCTAAGGCCCACAACGAAGGCCCTGTCTACCCCTGTCTACCACGGTACGCTGGATCACCCATGCCCCCCCTTGAATGTTTGTGTGCCCCATGCCCCCCGTGAGTGTCTGTGTGCCCCCATGACCCCCCTTGAATGTCTATGTGCCCCCATGCCCCCATGAGTTACTGTGTGCCCCCTTGCCCCCACTTGAGTGTATGTGTGCCCCCATGCCCCCCGTGAGTGTCTGTGTGCCCCCACGCCCCCCCTTGAATGTCTGTGTGCCCCCATGCCCCCCGTGAGTGTCTGTGTGCCCCCATGCCCCCCTTGAATGTCTGTGTGCCCCCATTTCCCCCGTGATGTCTGTGTTCCCCCATGCCCCCTGTGAGTGTCTCTGTGCCCCCATTCCCCCCGTGAGTGTCTGTGTGCCCCCATGCCCCCCATGAATGTCTGTGTGCCCTCACCTGCCTGCTCCCCCCTTCTTCATAGCTCTGTGTTCCCCCTCATTCCCATTACCTGCCTTCTACCCCCTTCCCCCTCCATAAATCCCTCCTCTCTACCATCTTCCTATTCCCCTTCCCTTTCTTTCTCCCTTCTCTCAGCCTTTCTCCCCTTAGCACTTACTCCTATCATTTGTCTCTTGACTTTTGATAGCAGCTTGTCTGTCCCCCCTCCTCCCCTCCGTGTTCTTCCCCCTCCTCCCCCCTCCCTGCTTCTTTAATTTGTCACTGACAAATTTGCACAGTAGCGTGTCATATTCTTCCCCTTCTCCCCACTCATATTCCCCCATCCCCCACCCCCCCTCTTGTTTACCTCCTGCACTACATCAATTGTCATCAGACATAGTAATGTTACTGCTTGCTTTGTTCTCCTTCTTTTCCTCTCCCTCTTGCCTTACTTGTTCTATGCACTTGAATTATCAGAAATGTCGACAGGCCTATTACGATAGTTATTTTCGCATTCTGTATTGTTTCAAGGACCTTAACTGAAGGTAACTGTATTTTCCTATGTTCCCTTCCTCCTTGAAGGGCTTTGAAACACATTGTGTATAGGCGCTACATAAATAAACAATCAATCAATCAATCTCCTTCTCATATACCTCCTTCACAACAATCAGCCCTGATGTGGAAATGGGAACTTCACGATCATGTGGTAGGTTCACCGGTATTGTTTGGGGCTCCCCAATGTCCTGTTGGGAATATGGCAGCCAAGTTGGGGGGTTGTTTAGAGCATGAGGCTCACAACTCGCTTCATTTTACAGGGAGCTGGAAGGGGAATGGCTGTACCACCTATCTGGCGAAGAGCAGCACCAAGGAGGATGCTATGTACCTCAGTGGCGTCTGCTGGTCACAGAGAAGTTCTTCATATGGGACAGACCGTTCTCAATGCACTAGTGAATAGCCCATGGCTTTGACAGTCCTCCAGTAAGCAGATACTGTTCCAGGACGACTACCAAACCGGGGGCATCAGAGAGCTTAGTGGAAACTGTTGACGTGGAAGGTACCATGGAAGGTGAGCAGTCTCCCTGTTGCAACCAAAGACTCCAACTTGCACAGTGTCCAGCAACATCCACAATGCACCCAGAGCCAGAGGCCACATTTGCCGCTGGTTGCTCCTCCATACTGAACTCTTTGTCCACACACTTTCCCTCAACCTCCTCTGCTTCCACATTCCCACATCTCTAAGGGTTTTGTCTATGCATGACTGGAGAGAACAGGAAATGTCATTAGGAACAGTGATTCTGATCTGATGGCACTCAACATCATTCCTCAAAGTAGAAAGCTTCAGGTGACAGAGCTGGTGCCTTATTTGGGGACAAAGTTCTCCTTATGCCCGCGGGTGACTTGGTGCTAAGGCATTGATTTGCTGCACGGTGAAACTAGAATGAACTTCCAACACAAGCAGGCAAAACCTAGGAATGAAGATGGAAATCATCCTGCAATTTTAGATGAAGGGTCTGTCACTTGGCAGTGTTTTCCAGCACACAGGCTGCCATACTCTTGAGCATCTCCCATAGCATCCAGCACTTTTATGTGGATCTGTCACTTAGCAGTATTTTCCAACATACAGATCACCATACTCTTGAGTATCTCCCATCTCCCATTTCCCATGGTATCCTGCACTTTTAGATGAAGGATCTGTCACTTGGCAGTGTTTTCCAGCACACAGGCTGCCATACTCTTGAGCATCTCCCATAGCATACAGCACTTTTATGTGGATCTGTCACTTAGCAGTATTTTCCAACATACAGATCACCATACTCTTGAGTATCTCCCATCTCCCATTTCCCATGGTATCCTGCACTTTTAGATGAAGGATCTGTCTCTTAGCAGTATTTTCCACATGGCAGGTGAAGCAAAACACCACCTGTGTGATTGGGGCAGCAGAATCATACCTTCATGCGGGGTTTAGTTGCTGCGTGCATAGCATTGAATAAAGAAAACGTTGCAGCATAGCTCCCCGGCCCCGTCTCGTTATTATCCCTCAGCGTTTGGTGTTTCTGGCAGGTGGAGAAAAAAGGGGCGGGGGGAAACTATATTAGTTCTGGTCTAATATATCTTTTGTAACAGACTGACTTCCAGCCCCCTATGTTTTTTAATTGCTGGGGGCTGAATCCCCCTTGTTATGCTACGGTTGCGGCCCCAATTCTAAAGGAGTGGGTGCCGAATTCCTTTGGGTCCCACCCTGCTTTGCTGATTGCTTTTATTAACACCCCTTTAAATTGATAGCAGCTTAGAGCAGAGGCATCCCTGTGGATTAAACCTCCCCCCCCACTTCGGGCCTTTGTGCGTAATAAAGGTTGGTGATGCACACCGAGCAGTTTGTTGCATTGTCAATGCAGCAAATGTTGATGGTTCTTTTGGCCCCTGTTTTAGACTGTTGTATGTCTATGCTGACGCTGTCATGTCTAACTCTGGTCTCCATGAAACCTAAACCATTGTTGGCTTTGGTGCTAGAGGCGATGAGCTCTCTTATTCGGAATGCCCCAAAATATGCCAGAAAAATGCCGTTTTAAATAACATGGTCTCATATGGATGACAGCATGTGCTATTTAGCTGGATTGTTATCTTTATTAGCTTGTCAAAATCTAGAGGGCGGCGGGTGTCTACCTGGGGTCCCTCCATTTTGCCCCAGCTTTTCATGCCATAACATATCAGGGCGCTCTGGGTGGGATCTGAGTCCCCCAGCAGTTTCGAGAAATAGGATATTGCTACTAGGTGTCTTTTTGCCCAATCCTGCTTGAAACCCTGCTCGTGAGCCCATTTAAAAAATATTTCTATATCTTTAATTGTTATTAATTCTACATGGTTTAAACCTGTTGCTCTAAAGACTGTTTGCAGGCACTTATTGTACTGAGCTGTGGTGGTGCTTGTCAGTGCTTTCTCTGCCATCTCTGCTAGGAACACCGTGCCAGGGTTCATGTTCTCTGTGGGCAGTGTGTTGTTGGCACCCGTTTTTGAGGTGCCTGGTTTTTGGTGTACATCCCGGCCTTGGCTCTCCGGCACTGGCGTTGATGCAATTTCTTTTAGATTCCCATTATTGCCCAGCAGTCCACTGGTATTAACGCCATCTTTTCTTGGGTGTGTGGTGCTAGCTCCCGGAATCCTGTCCACTGAAAGCGCATCTGCAATGTTATTATCCATTCCAGTGATGTGTTTGGCTTTAACAACAATGTTTTCTTGCAGTGTGACTGCTGAAATGGCTCATAGGACTTTTAGCACTAAGTAGCATTTGGTAGTTCTTCTGTTTATGATGCCTACCACGACCATGTTGTCACACCAAATCAAGAGCTCCATGTTAGCTAGCTGCCTGCCCCAGATGCGTATGGTTAGCCAGATGGGAAATATTTCTAAAAGAGTAATGTTTTTTGTCCAACCTGCTGGTTGCCATGACTTAGGCCAATGCCCAGCCACCCATTCTGTATATAGTATGGCTCCAAACCCCTTGCTCCCGGCTGCATCTGTGAAGAGGACCCTTTTTGCCCATGTATTCAATGGCGTGCGCCAAAGTGTGGTCCTGTTGAAGTTTTTGAGGAAATTCCCACCAAACTTTCAGATCTTCTTTCACTTCTTTGCCATAGCCGGATGTGTAGGTGGGGTTTGGTGCATGATTTGGTTTAAAACTCTAAACTTCTGGAAAATAGCTTCGATTGCGGGATGATTATGGCTGAAAAGTTGAGACTGCCTGCCAGTGATTGGATTTCCTTTACTGGGCCCTTGTTTTTTGTACTTAAGTCTTGTATTTTCTCCAGGAGTTCTGCTATCTTTGTTTTTGGGATTCTGCAAAGGCCCTCTGCTGAGTCTATCTCAATTCCCAAAAAGATTATGTTGGTGGATGGTTTGGTTGTCTTCTCTGTAGCCAGGGGGATGCCCCATAGTGTGGCCATCCTTTCTATCTCTGCCAGTGCCCTCTTGCATTCTCCCAACTCTGCTGGTCCCATCACCATGAAATCGTCAAGATAATGTACTACTTTGGCCCCTGGTCGTTGTTTTTGTAATACCCATTGCATGAGATGAACTGCTCAAACAGGGCTCAGGATACTGCACAGCCCATGGGGAGGCATCTGTCAACATAATACTTATCTTTGAAGGTACACCCTAGCCATTGCTCTGATTCTGGGTGGACTGGTAAAAGACTAAAGGCAGATTCAATGTCCAGTTTGGCCATAAGGGCATTCCTACCGCAGTCGTGTATAAGTCTTACTGCTTCTTGGAAATGTGTGTAGGATATCGCAGATTCAGTGTGTGGGATGCCGTTGTTAAGTGATTGGCCTTTTGGGTAGGACAGATGGTGAATTAACCACATTTTGCTGGGTTCTTTTTTGGGAACCAGCCTAGGGGTGATACTAAGTAGTCTGAAAATGGCATGGAGTCCCAAGGAACTGCGATCCTGTCCAGGCGTAACTCTTTCTCTATTTTGTTTTTTACCACTTCTGGGTTGTCCCTGGCAGACTTCAGGTTTTTTGGGATTTTGTGGGACCCTGTTCCCTTGAACAGAATGATGAAACCCATTTTGAAACCTTGCTGGATTGCCGTGCTGATTTCTCTGTCTGGGTAACTCATCAGTGTTTTGCTGAAATTGTTTGGGTTGATGGGGGTTCTGCCTGGTTCTAAAAACTGACTGGTCAATGTTATTGCTAATCAGCTGTATTTTTGTATGGAATTCAGGTGTTGGCTGGACAAAGTTGTTGCTAATATTTCGTATTCTTGGATGGTAATCTGGTGCAATTGCTTGCCCGGTGGTGGCCATTGCAGTTTGTGCAGTTGTGTTTATACCAGCATTCTTTACCCCAAGTGCACAGGTTTTTACCAAAATTCCTGTATAGAATATTGGCTTTGCAGGCGTGGTGAATCTTGTTCTGTCTGTGGGCATTGACTTTGCCGCCCAGGGCTGGTTTTTCCAAAAGGGCTCCTCCCTTTTCTTATTTTTTTCATTGTCAGAAATACTGGCCCCTTGTGAATTTTTATTGGTTTTGGTTGTTGCTTGGGCAACCTCCTTCTCAGATGGAAGCTCAGCGTTTAATATGTATAAGTCATTCTGAACCTCATCCCATTCTATGGTTGGCCTCTCTGACATACTCTGTCTGAATCTAATATTGTATGCTAAACAGATTTTAACTTTTTGAGCGATTTTTACTTCTCTGACTTTGTCCATGTAAACCCATAGTTTGGTGCCACCCCCAGGAAATGTTTCCAAGTATATCGTTGCTACGATGGCGAAGGATTTTAGCCAGTTGTCCCAGTTCTGTTCTACCTGGGCGTTCCTGGCTATCGCCTTTTCCTCTATTTTCTGAAAGCATCTCTCCCCTTGCGTTGGGCTTCTATAAGTGAAAATATTTTGATGAAATCTTTTGCCCATATGGCCTCTTTGATTGTATTGTCTATGTTCCATGCTAAGCATCTTTTGTATCTATTCAGAATTTCTGTGTGAAAGGATTTCAGCTTTAGATCCAGTTGGGCACTGCTGATCATCAACATTTCAGCTGTGCTGTTGTTGTTTGCATCTACCTTTCCTGGTATGCTTGCATTGGGGCCTTCCCATGCTTTCAGTGCACCTCCTGGGTCTGCGTTTGCTGTTGCTGCTGTAGGTGCAATTGGGCTTGTGGCTGATGCTGCCGGGGTGGCTGTTATTGTGGGGAGCAAAGGTGCTGCTGATGGTGCAGGGGTTAATGGTGTTGGTATTGCTGTGGGCGGGGTGGGATTTGCAATAATTATGGGTTCTAATGGTATGTTGTGGCTTAGTGGGCCATTTGTGCCTGTAGGGAGTTGTTTGTCCCTAATTTTCAGCATCATTTGTTGCATCACCCTCATGTTCTCGCATAATTTTGACAAAATGCTGCTTTTGTTACCTTTCCCCTTTCCCTCTGTTGACTTCCTCGTCTTTGGAGGCGGAGGCCTGTCTTCCACCCCAGTTGGCATGGGCACCCCTTCTTTTGGTAGGCCATATAGGTTTTCCCTGACCCAGCCCCAACCGTAGTGTACGGCTGCCTCAATTGCTGCAAGTAGGTGAGTTGATTTAGGTTTCGGTGGCGAGTTTATGGGTTGCTGCGGTTTTCGTTTTGGAGCCATTTGCTTGCCTGTTAGTAGAAAAGAAACAAAACTTTTTATTTTTGTACTTTATGTAATCTTAAATTTGGTGGCTGCCCTAAGTGCAGAAGAAAATTCTATGATAAAATTTGGTTGCCACCCGTATATGGGTAACTGCCTGATGGTGGACCCGTATAATAAACATTTTTGTTGAAAGGCTGTTTAGAAAAAAGTTATGTGCGGTAGTGAGAACTGTATTTTAATTAAATGCAAAATTAGCTGGTATAGGCGTTCGTCCAGGATCTGAGATATATAGTTGCTCAAAGCCTTTCTTTGCCCTTGTCATGTGCATGCTTAATGTCCTCACTAATGTGGGACTTGTAGATCTGTAAAGGTTTTTGACTATTTCATTTGAAGTTGCCTTGCACTATGCACAGTATGTCTTTGTGTCTTAAAATGCACTTAACCCAGTTTGCAAATGCGATTTGTTAACCCAACTGTTGTGTTTTTAAAATAAACAAACCCCCATGTTTGTTAAAACTAGCAAAGTACTTGTTTCATCCATTGTATCCTTTATCGTGTATTTGCAAAACATGCATGTTCAATGTCTGCACGTTGCTCCGTGTTGGCTTGCTTCCAAAGGGAGTGTTTACTTTAAGAGAATGATCAGCCTGATGCCTGTTGTTGCTGCGCTGCTTTGTTTGTTTTTTTCTCCCTCGGTCTGGCCACACGAACGTCCTGCTCTCTGGCTTGCCAAGTGCTCCGGATGGGGCTCCCTGTGAGCTTCTGCTTTCCGCTCTCCTGCTGATTCGAATTGAACAGGACTATGTTCAAAGTGGAAAAAGACGTTGCGGTTGCAGCGAACTTTGGAAAGAAGAATACCCAAGTTAGGGGTGGCAAAGGGAAGATGCTGAGTCAACATTAAACTTCTGCCAGGAAAAGAAGAGAGAGAGTGGAAGACTCTGAGTGAACAGCAAACCTCCTGACTGTTTGGGTCCCCGTTCAGGGTCCACAAACAGTTTGCATTTCTTGTGAGCTGTGCAGCTCTTTTTATAAGACCCAGGGATAGCCCTGGGTCTTTGATGTGTAACTGTGGGGGCTGAGGCCCAACCCCCAGGTCAGCTGTAGCTGACTGTCTGGACCCCGGGGGGGCAGGCCATTGTGTTCCTTCCTGCCTGACTGCTGGTTTCCTCTGGGTGCTTAGAACCCTGTTGCTTTGTGGGTGAGGTGATTGTTTACACCTCACCCTCCTGTGTATTGTAGTGAGAGAGACTCTGTGTCTCTGCATAAGTGGGGAAGAGGGGCGCAGGCTTGGGGGAAAGAGCTGCCCTCTCCTGGGCGTGCCGGATGTTACCAGCAGTTACCCTGCCTCGCTTTGGGAGGCCCTGCAGCATTGCCCAGAACCGTAAACACGCTAGGACTGCAATGCAGACGAACACACCCGCACAGCCCATGCATGGGCAAAAGTTTTCAGATTGAAGCCTTGTCGTTGGCATGGCGTGACAAAAATTATACATTTGTGCCAATTCAAAATATATATTATATAGGTATATATAGTAAATACGATAACAAATAATATATGTAATAATACATTTTACCAAATGTAAAATGTCATATGCCAGATATAATTTTAAAAATATATACAAATATATATATAGGCATATATTTACAATTATGATATTGTTCTTAGTAAACCTAGTATGCAGATCATAGCACACCTGTGTCTTGCTCTCCAAGACCGGCTCAGCTTTCCAAACGTGCAGCAGTTACATAACGCTGGAAGGAACCAAATGCTCCAAATTCATAAAGGTTTATTGCATTCAAAAACATTTAAAAGTCACTCTTTCACAGTGGCATAATCATGATTATTAGGTCTGGATTACTGCAGCCTTCAATCATCACTTCCTCTCTGTGGCCTACATCCTCATTAGTAAATAGATAGGTAGACCAATATTCATTAAGCTCAAACGTATGACCGTGTACATCAGTTTAAATAGCTATATTTACAAAAATATACTGCACAGTGCAATACTCTTCCATTTTATGGACGTGCACATTTTGATATCTACCATAAATTGACAATGCTTTGAAGTGCAGAAGTCCATTCATAAACATTTGCACTTAGAAAGTGCAACCCAAGCAATTAGGTCTTCTTTATCTGTCATTCTTTTTTCTAACACACAATCCAATGCTGTTCATATCAGAAATAAATGCAGGCCCTCATTAATATGCAATCCATTAGGAATCTTTCTCTGAAATCTAATAATTAATTTAGCTTCTAATTGCCTTAGCACTAGTTCTCTGTTGCCCCCCTTTTAGATTTCTTTACCATTATTTATGCATTTCTTGCTCTTCTTGTTCTTTGTCTTCTTCTTCTTCTTTTTCTTCTTCTTCTTCTTCTTTTTCTTCTTCTTCTTCTTATTATTATTATTATTATTATTACTATTAGGGCATTTATTTATTTATTTATTGGACATTTGTATGGCGCCTATACACAAGTGTTTCCAGGCATCAAAGACAAAATGGGGGCGGGGGGATCAGTGGGTGAGGGGTGGAGAGAGACATACAAGAGCGGGGTGCCCCCAGGGAGGGTCAGCAGGGAAGTGCTGGGTGGGCCAAGGTGGCAAGTGCTAGGGGAAAGGGGGAAAGGGAGGATGAGTGTGGTGGGCAGGGAGGACCAAGTTGGGCTAGTCGTGGAAAGGTAGCCCGAGGGCAAGTGCTGGCAAAGAATGCAGGGGGGACTGGTAGGGGTTAGACTGCCCCTATATGTCTCTGAAAGGACTAGTCACCAGTCGCAATGGCAGAGGGAGAGTTGGCACGGGAGGGGGAAGGAAGAGGAGAAAAGGAAAGTCTGGAGAAGTTTTCAGAACTTTAGACCATCTGGCTCAAGTCTGGGAGGGGGCTGTTCCAGAGGGAGGAGCCAGCAGAGGAAATGGATCTATCTCCCACTCTCTGCTTGGAGAAGCGTTTGACCAGCAGAGAGTTGGAGCCAGAGGACTGAAGGTCTCTGGCAAGGAGGTATTTAGGAAGGGAAAGTTGGATGTAAAGAGGTCCCATGCCCCAGAAAGCCTTGTGGATGATGCAAAGGGCCTTGAATTTGATCCTTGCAGTCACTGGGAGCCACTGGAGAGATTCTAGGGCTATAGAGATGTGGTACATGGGCTTGAGACCAAGGATAAGTCTTGTAGTCCTATTCTGGATTAGTTGAAAGGGGCAAAGTGAGGGAAGAGGCAGATTGAGGAAGAGGATGTTGGAGTAGTGAAGCCTACAAAAAATCATGGCCCTGGAGACGTTGTGCTTCAGGGGGAAGAGGAGGAAAGGTAGAATGTCCCTGAGAGTGTGGAGCTGAAAGTTGGACTTCTTGGCAAGGTCTGTGATGTGTGGAGAGAAAGAGGAGTCAAAGAGGACCCCAAGGTGCTTTGCCTCACAGATGGGTGACGGGAGAGGACCCATGGAGTCAGGCCAGAGAGAGGGGGGAAATAAGGAGCAGGCGTCCCAAAAAATAGGATCTCTCTCTTGCTGTCATTAAGGCAGAAATAATTGGCAGAGCACCATACATGACTAGCATTCAGGCATGAGGGAGGAGGAGGTAGAGGATGGGAGCTTCACGGAGTTGTGTGTGTCGTTTGCATAACACTGGAAATGAGGGGAGAAAGTGGAGATATGGTAGGCCAGAGGGGCCAGGTACTTATTGAAGAGCCAAGGTGATAGGATGGAGCCCTGACGGATGCCACAAGTAGAGAGTGTGCTGGAGGAGAGAAAAGGACCCATTTGCACTGTGGAGGGTCTGTTAGAAAGGAAGGAGGTAATCCATGCCAGTGCCCTGTCTGAGATGCCGAGGGTACCATCGAGATGGTTAATGAGGATGAAGTGGTTGACAGTGTCATAGACAGAAGTGAGATCGAGGAGGATTATAGCAGAGGGAGAGTTGGAGTCCAGGCTGGAGAGTAGGTCTTCACGGGTGTTCAGGAGAGCAGTTTTGGTGCCTCTGATAGCCCTAAAATCAGACAGGTGGTCGTGGAGGCAGCCAGCCATTTCAGTGTATACGTTCAGTTGGGGGATGATCAACTTCTATATAAGTTTGCCCAAGAAATGGGTGATAGAGATAGGGCGATAGTTAGCAAAGAGCTAGCTTTGGCAAGCAACAGGGTGCTTGACTAATCATAGGGGAAGAGCATAGTGAGGGAAGTAGAGAAAAAGGAAGCAGGGAGATAACAACAGTGTGGGAAATTGGCAGCAAGGGATCTGCAAGCAACCATGGGAGGAAACAGTGAGCAGCAGATCACCGACCTTCTGGTAGGACGGGGAGTGGTGGGCATGTAGACCTATGTGTTAGGCAGGACCATTGCTTTAACAAGAAGTCTTGAGCTCTTTCATGAACTTTAGAAGCACTGGGGTGAGTCTGATGTTGATGTGGAGGAGGTTCTAGAGTCTTGGGGCATACACAGATAGGCCCTGATGAATGCCTGTTTTCTGGTTCTTTCCTTCCTGCACTTTCAGATTTCATGTCTGCACATACTTCTGGTGGAGCAAAGGCCTCCAGAGAGGCTGAGTTTCTCATTGAGGAAGCTTGGGCAACCGATGCAGTTTGATGAGGGCTGAGGTGATGTGGTTGAATTTGTGTAGTCCTTTGATGAGTCGTGCTGCAGTATGCAGGACACATCTCAGGTGTGTCAAGGTAGTTTCTGGAAGGCTTTTGAAAAGGGCATCACCACCATCCAGATGGGAAAGGACCAAGGCTTGGACAATGGATCTGAAGTTGTTTTCTAGGATGAAGGGCTTGCTTTTTCACATGAGAGAGTGTTGGTACCAACATAAGCCGTTTGTGGCTTTCTTGCAATGTGCTGTTTGAAGGTGAGGTAGCTATCGATGTTGAAACCAAGGGACCTGGCACAAGTGGCCAGCTCCTGTGTGAAGAACTCAAGGTTCATAACAGAGAGCCAGGTCTGGATGTCAGGGTGTTCAGTGTTGTTGGTCAGCAGTAGGAATTCAGTCTTTGAGGGCTTGAGCTTCAGGTAAGCACTGGCCATCCATGACTGGATCAATGTGAGGCAGGTCTTGAGCCTGTGGATGTCTTCAATTGATAGTTTGAGGTAGATCTACATGTCATCTACGTATTGGTGGATGTGGACATTGTGTGCAGCAAGGAGGGTTCAGAGCAGTTCCATGTAAAAATTCATGATCACAGTGGACAGGATAAATCCTTTGCAGGACTCCATGGGTAGTGGGTAGAGTTGATGATCTGGAGGAAACCATTTGTACAAACTGTTGGTGATTAGCAAGGTAGGATTTGAACCAGCTGAGAACGATATTGCTGATCCCCATTTGACAATGTAGATAGTCAATAAGTGTCTGGTGGTTTTTTGTGTCCAATGCTGCTGAGAGGTCAAGAAAAACCAGTAGGCAAGGATTTGCCATCATCAAGGATTTTAAGGGCATCACCGATCACCTTGATGGTAGCTGTTTCTGTGCTGAATCTCAGTCCAACACCAGATTAGTAGAATGAAAGAGGTTATTGGTGTCAATATGTTTGAGGAGTTGCGTGGCTACTGCTTTTCCAAGGATCTTACCTACGAAGGGAAGATTGATGATGGGCATAGTTGCTGAGGTCGTCAGGTTCCAGTGCTGGTTTCTTGAGAAGCAGGAGGATTGTCAGGTCTTGAGGGTTGAGATTAAGGTGCTTTGAGTTATGGAGCCCTTGACGATTGCCAGGTTAGGGAGGAGTGCTTCAGGCGGAAGGGTTTGAGTACGGATGCAGGGAAGATGTCATCTGCATATGATGTGGCCTTGAGGGATTCTAAGGTGGCATTGAGGTCTTCCAAAGTTAGAGTCTTAAAATGTGTACAGGTAGTTGTTTTGTGAGATGGGATGCGTAGTGTTCTGTCAGTTGTGAGGTTGGTGTCTATGTATTGGTGTATCATTCTGATCTGATGAGTAGAGCAAACGAGACTGCTGACCTGTGGTTCCATGGACAAAGATGAGGCCAATATTAAACCGAATATTATATCCAATGATTTCACATGGTCCATGGTGTCAATGCTGCAATTAGGGTGAGAAAGATCTACAAACCTATGTAGTTCTTTCAAAAATAAGGGTGAAGATGGTGTAAACACTATTTCAGGTTTAGCTTGCTTAAGTCCTAACCAATTTGATGACATCCAATTTAAGGTTTAATAGAAATTGAACTGAATGAAGGCCTCATTGCTGTCAGAATGGCCCTTCAAATTGAAGCTCATGGTGTAATTCTGAAAATTAAAGCCACAATCGATTAAATGGTCTAGTAGAGACTGAGGGTGCACATTAAAAAGGAGTGACAAGAGTCAGTACCTCTGAGGCCCCTCCTCCCCCAAGTCAGCACTTCAGTCCAAGATGTACACTTGTTGACTTTTATTCTGGAGGATCTCTTGAGAAGGAAGGAGCCAGACCAGTCGGTGGCTGCACTGGAAACAGCAGCCGATTCCCTAAAATGAGAACGCTCTCCTACATATTACTAACTTTCTTCCTTTTGCTCCCCATCTCAAACAATCTCCCAGCTCAATCTTCACACTGAATCTGTTGGTTGTCTCCATGATCATCAGTCTGGCTTCAGAGCTGCCAAAAGCACGGAAACTGCTCACCTGAACATCCCTTAAGACCTGCTCTCCAACCTTGATTCCAACACCCCTTGGGTCCTCATCCTACTTCATCTCTCTTCCACCTTTGACACGCTCAACCATGCCATCCTGCTCATTCATCTCTGTGATAACCTGGGTATCAAAGGTCAGGCCCTGGCCTGGCCGACTTCTTTCCTCTCCGATCGACCTTCCCAGGTTCATCTTGAGCCCTTCCTCTTCTCCATCTCTAACTCTTTCTGTCGTGTTCTCCAGGGATCTAACCTCTCTCCCTGGCTGTTCAACCTATACCTGGCACTTCTTGCCCACCGCATTGCTGCTCTCTGCCCCAATTTCCAGTGCTATGTGGATGACACACAGCTCATTTTCAGGCTACCCTCAGCCACCTCTTCTCCCTCTCTCATCTCTGACTGCCTGTCCGCCATCCAGGAGTGGTGTGTTTCCAATGATCTCTGCCTTAATGCCAGTAAGACCGAGATTCTCCTCATTGGAAAACCCGTTCCCTCCTTTCCTGTCACTCTCTGGCCGGCTTCCCTTGGCCCTCCTCCTGCTCCCACCTGTGAGGCCAAAAAGCTTGGGGTCAACTTCGACTCCACACTCTCCTTCTCTCCTCACATCTCTGACATCTCTAAGAAGTCACACTACCAGCTGCACCTCCTCAGAGGTATTCTTCCTTTCCTCTCCTTCCCCCAGAAGCTCACTGTCTCCAGAGCCCTGGTTCTCTGTAGGATGGACTATTGCAACAACCTCTTTCTAAATCTCAAAGCAATGTTCCTATACCGCGCTAAACTCTTCCGATTAACAAGTAAATTGAATAATATGCAAAGAGATATTGTTATCTCAGAACAATTGTTTTTTTCTTATCACATCCTATTCTAAACAAAATATTGTACTGGTCAATCAAATTGCTCATATCAATACATATAATGGATGAGATCAATTGTTACACACAAGGCATATAATTTCTCAATTGGAAATCCAAAACCAATAATGAAAAACACTGAATGATCAATCCAATATTTGATACAATTCATTTGAATATTTGATATAATTCATTCGCAAATTATGATGGGTTGTTACATATGAGGGTCAATTCAATTCCAGAAATGAGAACAAAGACCAGATTGGTAATCTATATCCAATTCAATGGCTGTTAGTGCCCGAAAGAACCAATCATCTGTGCCCCACTCAATTTCTAACATAACCAGTGCTGTCGATTCAAAAATACAACAGTGCAAACACATGTTTCAACCCGTCCGGGTCTTCTTCAGGCATAACAATTGTAAATCAACCTCAATTAGTCTAATTGTTCAGTTTGTGTTCAATAAATGTGTTCCCCACATCAATAGTCATCAATAGAAAAAGAGGGATGGGGGGAGAGAGAGGAGAGACAAAAAACGCAAACCATGATTAATGTTGAAAGCTCTCATTTCCAAACTAAATTATAACACATTGATAAAAACCCACTAATCTCTTATATCTCTTTCTAAATCTGCCTGCTTCTACTCTGCGCCCTCTGCAACTCATCTAGAACAGGACTGAAAGCCTTGTCTTTGGCCTCAAGACCAGGGATCGTATCTCTCCAGGACTGAAATCTCTGCACTGGCTCCCAGTGGCTGCAAGGATTAAGTTCAAAACCCTCTGCATTGTCCACAGGGCCTTGTGGGGCCTGGGGCATCAATACCTTCAGCTCTCTCTTCCAAAATATCTTCCTTCTCGAGCTCTTTGCTCATCCACCTCCAACTCCCTCAGGGTCAGTCGCATCTCCAACCAACAAATTGGTGGTAGATCTCTTTCCTCGGCTGGGACCTCTCTCTGGAACAGCCTCCCTGAAATTTGAGGAGAATCATCTCCGGTTCCGGAAGCACCTCAAAACCTTTCTCTTTGCTTATGCTTTCTCTCCTCCTCTCTCCTGCGGACTTGCTGGCCGATACTGAAACTGCACTGGTTACCTGGCCACCCTCTGATCTTGGGCCCAGGTTCACCCCCCCACCCCACGCCAGTCGCACACCTTCCTGGCAACCCCCTCACTTAGGGACTGTTTCTGTATCCCTACAGTTCCACCACCAGCACTTGACACCTGATGTCTGCACTTACCCTTGCACTCACCACCAGCTGGCCGTACGTTACTTATTGTTAGTCATTCTTTATCCCATGTACTGCACTTTCCCCCTCCCCCTTCTCTTGCAGTTGTGTGATCTGAATGGAGACCGGCCTGGTTGGATTGTTGTCTGTCTTCCCTCTGTTCCCCCTCCCTTGCTGCGTCACGCCTTGAAACACTTGTGTATAGGCGCATTATAAATGCCACATCATATAATATCATATCATCATCATATCATATCATATCATATCATATCATATCAATCTTCTATACTTATTCTCCTGGACCTGTCTGCGGCCTTCAACACTGTTTCTCTCTTATTAACTTAACTTTTTCTCTTGACTTTTCTGATTCTTTCTTTAAGTGGTCCCAATCTGTCTCTTGGGCTGGTTTTACTTTTTCTCTCCTTTACTTCACAACGTTCCTCAAGGCTCTGTTCCTGGTCCTCGATTGTTCTCTCCTTACACTATCCATTTATTTGAACTCATCTCTTCTTAAAACATACCATGTTACTTCTACGCTTATGACACAAACACACATCCTTTTATCATTGTGTTGCTTTTCTGACTCTCTCCACTCTGCTCTTTCTCACTGCCCCCCTGCCACCTGCCATCCATTCGTGGATGGCCCTCACTTGCTACATCTCCATCTGGAGCTACTTTTCTTTCTGCTAATACCCAACTTCCCCTCTCCCACCACCTTCTCTTTCGTTTCACCCCTCGTCCCTACTTTTTTGTCTTCAGCTAAAAATGTGGATTTTATCTTTGATTCCTCTCTATCTTTTGCTTCCCACATATCTAGCACTGCTCATGTCTTTAACTTTCATCTCCATGATATCCGTCGTGCCCATCACTTGGTATCCTTTTATGCCACTGAACTCTCACTCTACCTCTCATTTTCTCTTGCATTGAACATTGCTCTGCTTCTGATCGTACCTATTCTCTATATCACCACTCTGTGCTCTGTTTATGACCTCCTCTGTGCTCTCGCACCACCTCTCTATTATCTATTTCACGTCTTCCTTTTGATTCTCGTGTTATTTTCCACTTTCTCACCATTATCTACAAGTGCATCAATGTTGTTGCTAATCTCAATCTCCTCTCTTATCTCTCTCTACATTCCTTCACTAGAATCTCAATCTCATTTCCTGTGCACTGCTCCTGCTCGTGCCTGCTCTCATTTCCATTCGTTCCCACTTCTAGCCTCTACGTTCTGGAACTCTCATCCACTGTCTATCCACTCTGCTCCCTCCCTCCACTTATTCCATACTCGCTTTAAATATCACCTTCTCTCTCCTCTTTCAAACTCTTTCCATTTTTGGGCTGATGCATTTGTATCTAATACGTAATTGTGTACCGCCATTTAATATGTGCAGTGCTTTCGCGAAAGTGGTTTATAAATCTAAATAGAGGCAAATACAAATGCACTCCTTGACCCCAGAATATCCCTTTCTCTCTTTTTTTTCGTGGGTTCCACTTAGACCTATGGATCTGCACTTGGGTGTTTGATGGCCGATAATGAGAAGGAGGCTACATCTGGGCATATGAAGGAAGCACATGTGTCCTTCCCTCCCATGCCCCTACTCTGCTGCCCTGTAGTCCTTCCAATGTGCCACTTCCCTCTGTGCTATGGCACTCTTAGATACCCAGTGCTCCTTCCTCCATGTGACCATGTCTTTCTTTACCCACTCCTCTGTACTCCTCCCACTCTCACTACCTCCTGTAATTATGTGCCACTTCCCTCTGTGCTATGGCACTCTTAGATACCCAGTGCTCCTTCCTCCATGTGACCATGTCTTTCTTTACCCACTCCTCTGTACTCCTCCCACTCTCACTACCTCCTGTAATTATGTGCCACTTCCCTCTGTGCTATGGCACTCTTAGATACCCAGTGCTCCTTCCTCCATGTGACCATGTCTTTCTTTACCCACTCCTCTGTACTCCTCCCACTCTCACTACCTCCTGTAATTATCTGGCTGTAGACCACACTATGTCGATTTCCCCTTGGCTGAAGCATGACGTACAGTCTGTTGCGTTTCAGCACAGTAGGCCTGAGAATGCGGTGTGGAATGGAGTCGGGATGGAAAGGTAAGTAGGGGTAGCATGGGAACGTGGGGGAAAGAGAGGCGAGGAAAAGCGGTTGTCCCATGCAGCAGGAAAGAGGGGTCGGGGGACTGACGCCCCTACAAATTAGCAGGGGGAAGAGTGACCTTTCACAGGCATCTCTCCGGTAATCACTCTTTTGTCATCTCCCATTTCCCTATACTGGGCAACCATGCTCTTCTGTCTCCAACACAGAAAAGTTTCTCATTATACGAAAGCCCAAAATGTTGGTTTTGTAAACATTTATTTTAAATAGCATATCAGAAAGCAGTCTGGAATACTGGAAGAAACTCTGGGTTCAAGACAATTGCACTGAGGGCTGAGCTTCCATAAGAACAGAACCACAATATATGTTTGGAATGCTACTGGGCTAGTGCGCCTCTTAAACGTACTGAGTAGCATTTCCTGTTTCATAACCTCACATATTAAAGAGTCTCCTGCTAATGATATAGTCTGTTGTTTTCACCCAAACTGTATTGCTGCAAATTCTACATTATAATACGACTGGTTGCAGATCAAGTCCGGCCAGCAGAGTGCATTCCTGGGAAGTATTATGAAGCGATGTGTGCTTTCATTCCTTGCCCTTTTTGCAAGAAAGTATTTTTTGGAAACTTACCGATAGCAATAAGGGCTCGAACTTTCCAGTATGTGTCCTGCAGGAAGGTCAAGCAATTTTAGTATGGTTTGACCCACTCGTTGGGATTTCATGGATTTTCGAAAGTGTCAATACGTTGCTGTGGATCTCAAGGTGGAGTTCACAAACTGACGTCCAATTGGAAGACCCAAGATTCCAAAGTAATGTTTGACCAGCCAATTAAAGGTCTTGAGCCATTCTAAAGTAGGTTTGAGCACTTTTAAAAGGCCCTGCTCGCTTTCTACCTATTGTCTAGCTTGTGTTTGGCTGTTGAAGTAAGAGAGATTAGGACAGTTTTACAATACAAACCCTGTCTACTGTCTTACTTAGAAAGACATTGCAATGATC
This sequence comes from Ambystoma mexicanum, assembly GCF_040938575.1. NCBI lineage: Eukaryota > Metazoa > Chordata > Amphibia > Caudata > Ambystomatidae > Ambystoma > Ambystoma mexicanum. Next base: position 650,010,209 of record NC_090921.1, on the reverse strand, counting down.
AACCAAGAAGGTTGTGTCCTGGATGTGGGAAGGGCGTGGCTGAGAAGTGGGATGATCCTGTTACTGGTCAGGTTGCAGGTGCTACCGGCCAGGATGGTAGATGTGGCAGCATCCGTGAAACACAAGTGCAAAGTTGCAGAATGGAAGTGGCAGACCTCAGGTTCATCCTTTGACAAACTGGCCTGTCGCCTACTCCAAAGGCAATATCGCTCTTCTATCTGCCCCAAGAAGAGGGCCCACATCAAGCCCGCATCTCTGGAGCCACTAACAACTCGGCTAACTTTTCAAAATCTGCAAGGAACTCGCCAGTCGATCTGCAGTCTACACCTCCTTCCTTCCTTCCTTCCTTCCTTCCTTCCTTCCTTCCTTCCTTCCTTCCTTCCTTCCTTCCTTCCTTCCTTCCTTCCTTCCTTCCTTCCTTCCTTCCTTCCTTCCTTCCTTCCTTCCTTCCTTCCTTCCTTCCTTCCTTCCTTCCTTCCTTCCTTCCTTCCTTCCTTCCTTCCTTCCTTCCTTCCTTCCTTCCTTCCTTCCTTCCTTCCTTCCTTCCCAGGCTCTCTGCACCACCCTGGCCTCCAACTTCCCATCTAAAACTCAGGACTTCCTGTCCTCACTCTCCACCACGCCCACCTCCAACCATGCACCAGCCTGCCAGCATCCCTTGGCTCCACTCTCTCCAACCACCCATACTTCCCTCCCTCCGGCCCATAACACCTGATGAGGTCTCTAAAGTTATTTGTTCTATAAAAGTCTCATCCAAACAGGTGCACCCCTGCTCTTCCAGAACCATTAAGGACAACGTCACCCCTCTCACCCTGGCCCTTGCCAATTTCTGTAACCACTCCCTCACTTCTGGTTCTTTCCCTCTTTCCCTCAAGCACTCCCTTGTGCAACCTCTCCTGCAAATCTTGACTCCAACTCTCCTGCTGTTCTCATTCTCCTCAATCTCTCCTTTGCCTTTCACACTATCAACCATTCTATCCTCATAAAACGGCTCAGCAATACCCTTGGTATCATGGATCGGGTACTGGACTGGCTGACCTCTTTCCTCACTAACCAGCCTTCTCAGGTGCAACTGGGCCCTTTCTCCTCCACCACCCAACTCTCTACCTGAGGCATCCCACAGGGTTCTATAGTATTGTCGTGGCTTTTCAATATCTATCTCACCTTGATTCCTCTCCTGAACTTCTCCTTCTCTCCTCATTTGCAGTGTTATGCTGATGACACTCAGACTTCCATCAAACTTCCCTCTACTACCTCCTCCTCCCCCTCCCTCATCCCCAATTGTCTGACTGCCATCCAGGAATGGTGTACAGCTAATGATCTCTGTCTTAATGCCAGTAAGGTGGAGATCCTTCTCATGGGGAACCTGTGCTCTCTTTCCCTCCTACCCTCTGGCTGCCCTCCTTGGGCCCTCTACCCGCAACATCCTGTGAGAACAAAAACCCTGGGGTCATCTTCGACTCCGCTCTCTCCTTCACGTCCACATCTTGGACCTTGACAAAAAGGCCACTTCCAGCTTCACCTCCTTAGAGGCATTCTCCCTTTCCTCACCTTTCCCCAGAAGCTCAACTTCTCCAGAGCTCTGGTCCTCTCTAGGCTGGACTACTGCAACAGCCTGTTCCTCAATCTCCCCCTTTCCTCCCTACGACTCCTTCAGCTAATCCAGAATAGGGTTGCAAGACTTCTCCTTGGACTCAAGTCCAGGAACCGTATCTCCAGTTCTAAAATCTCTCCACTTGCTCCCAGTGGCAGCAAAGATCAAATTCAAGACCCTCTGCATCACCCGCAAGGATTTCTGTGGCCTGGGGCCACGCTATGTCTGACTTTCCCAACCCAAATACTTCCCTGCTCGAGCCCTCTGCTCATCTAACTCCAACTCTCTGCTTGTCAAATGCTTCTCCAAGCAGAGAGTGGGGACAGGTCTCTCTCTTTGACTGGTTCCTCTCTTTGGAACAGCCTCCCTGCACCTCTCAGACTTGAGCCGGACCACCTTAAGTTCCGGAAACTTCTCAAAATTCTGCTTTTCCCCACCTCTTTCCCTGCTAATCACCTTACTGCAGCTGAGACTGGCGGCCTGGTCCTTCTGGAATATGACAAGTTTCCAGGCCCTCTACCCAGTCGTCACCAGGACCCCCCACCCCTTCAGCATTGACCTTGTGGGACCCTGCCTGGTGGCTGTGCATCCCTCCCATGGGATTGCTCCATTCTAGCACTTAGTCAGTGGCCTCCTCCCTTGGCTCCCCTTGGCACTGCCCTCCTGGGCACCCACCAGCACTTGTCCTTACCCTGCTCCCTCCCACTCCCCTCCCTTCCTTTCCCTATCCCCCGCACTTCTCATCACTGCACTTGCACGTCCGAATGTCACAAGGCCTAGTAGGACCATGACGGTATATTTACTGTTTTGCCACTGTTATTTACTCCCCTGTTCCCTCCCCACTTTGCTTTGTGGCTCCTTGAAACACTATTCTGTTGTATAGGCGCCTAACAAATGTTCAATAAATAAATAAATAAATACATACAACTAGCTTGGCATGTCTGATGGGGATGGGAATGGTGAAGGTGATGGTATGGTAATCTGACCACGGGCATGGAAGGTATGATAAGGCAGGGATGTTACTTTTATGGTTAACGAGCCAGTCTAAGATAGGGCCGTGGAAATATGTAGGGTCTCTGAGGTGTTGGATGCAGCCTAAGGCTGCAATGGAGTTGGAGGGGGCTTTGGTGTCCGAAGGGTCATTGAAGTCAAGGTTGAGGTCGCCCAGAAGTAGGAGTTGGGTAGTAGGCTTAATGTTTGTTGATATGAGTTGGGTGAGATCATCCTCGAAGGTAGTAATAGGGCCGGGAGGTCGACTGAGATGCGTTAGTGTCTGACATTGAATGACACTAAAAGAGAGATGTATTTATTTATTTATTTTAACTTTTATAGCGCGCCAACTCGCCCAAAGGGCTCATAGCGCAGAAGAGGAGTAGTCTTCTTTTAAGAATCGTTTTGCAGCTGGGCTACATTGCACTCAGATACAGACTGGCCTTAAAAAAACATGCTTGGTTAAATGAAAATGTTTTACGTTTTTCTTTCTTTCTCACAGGAACAGTCTCTTGTTGTGCGGTACATCATGTGCTAACGTCAAGTCTGCAAGGAATAAACATTGTACTAATCTGGGGGCAAGGCCATGGAACATTCCACTTTCAGATTAAAAAGACGTGTCTGCTTTCTTAGAAATAACTCAAAACCACAAAAACAGAACCTGGAAAACATAGTCAACAACCCCAACCACAACATAAAGGTGGCTAGAACAGATAATGACGTGTGCTTGCATTTTTTTTAAAAAACGTAGGATACTCCAAAACCGTTTCTGAATGCTAATGGCTTGAGGCTTTAATATGTGTGCTATTTGACATAGGGTGGACCGAGCCCGAAGTGGCAGTAGGGCACTCTATAAATGAATGAAAATGTAGGTTTTAACACGGGAGGTTTTCCTGAGATGTGGAAAATACCCCTATTTCGATGGCGCACCGGCTGCTTTGCTTTTCTTTATGCACTCTGATCTTCCCTCAAGGTCTAGCTGCTTAGCACTGAGGCACGCCATCATAAAGGATGATTGCTTTAAGTCCCAGGAGCCTTGCAACCTTTCCTCACCTCCCTCTGCCGCTTCCACTCCACCCAAAAGTGCCATAAAAATACCTGATCTTCCATCACTCTACTTCTTGTTTGTTTGTTTGTTTTATTATTTATAAAGCGCACCAGATCCAGGGGAACAGGGCGCAGGATATAAAGGATACGTTCAGCTTGGTTACATCGGTACAAAGATACATAGGAATGGATACAGATATAGTGCAAATAGATACAGATACAGGTACATATATAGTGTAAATAGACACAGATACAGATACAGGTCTAAACACTAGATGATCCCAGTACAGCACAGAGAAAGTGTGCACTATGGACTAATACATAGTAAGCGAATAAATATGCGGTGGGATATGCATCTTTTGTCCCACCCACGTACCAGATGTTCCTGGTGCCCTAACCCATAACCAAAAACACAAAATAGTTGACCTCCTGAAACACCTCCTACTTTCCATATAATATACGTCTCTTCTCATTGGGTGCTTGTGGTTTTCCACCAAAATTGGAGCAGGGGCAAGCTAGGCAGACTGCTTTTCACAGCGACAGGCTTGAGGCTGACCACAGCATTACGCACTCTATGTCAGGGTGCAGCACTATGTGCCAGGTGCTGCACCTGAACATAGTGTGATCCGTACACCTATATTTACCCTTGTTGTCTGTGTAGACCTGGGAGAGGCCGGGACTAACGATTATTCACTAATGTGGCAACACAGAAGTGAACAATTGGATTTAGCACCTGGGGAAATGCTGCCAGTAAGTCAGGAGGCTAGGGACGCAGGCGGGCACTACCAGTATAAGCCAATTTTTCTTTCCAGCCCAATGCTGCCATTGTTTTTGCCATTGCCTCATCCCCGCATCTCCACCATTTCTGACCCCCTCCCACCTCCATTACCTCTCTTCCACCAGCAAACTCCTTCCCTTCCGACCCCTTTGCCTATTTACCTGCCACATGTCTCTTCCGTCCTTGCTGCCTGCTCCTGCTTGCCATGATGTCTATCATCACCATAAAAAAGGACTTTTTTCCTTTTCTACATTGTGTGGTGGCCATGTTGGTTGTATTTGTTTTTGTTAAGGGGAATTCGGGTTAGCACTCTAGTCATGCACTCCATTCCTATTAAAATAGAAAATATATTAGCACACTGGAGGGGGGGCAGAGAGCTAATAGTGTTAATCAACACTTTGGCATACGAGCTTCACCAATAACACCTTAATCCTTTGCCTGGGCTTTGGTGGAGACACAAGATTCAGGCTAGCAGTCCATCATTGACCGAGCCCACCCCCAAAGCGCTGATAAACTCTACAATAAATTCAGTATTCAGTGAAAAGGTTGCCAACACAAATATAAGCAGCGAAAAAATCATGGTGCAAATACCTCAGTAGAGAGGTTGGCAGGTTAAAAGTAGTCAAAAATGCAGCTGAAAATCGCCTGAAATACAGTGCTGTGAGGGTGTTAGGTTAAGGATGGTTTAGTGGGGTTGTGGTTGCTTTATTTAGGGTTCGCATAAGGGTTCGGATAAGGAGGGGGTTAGGGTTACAGTGAAGATGTTTAATTTAGGGTAGGCGTTAGGGTCAGGGTGGTTGTGGAATGGCTCGGGCTGTTGGCGTTTCGTTAGCAGTCGGTGAAGATTAAGTATCAGGCCAAATGGTGGGGTAGGAGTTAGAGACAGGGAAGGTGAGGAGGGCTGGTGATGTTGGTTTAGGTTAGGGGTTAATAAAAGAGTACTCATTAGGATAGAGTAAGCATTAGGTTAAGTGTTAGAGTTGTGGTTAGGGTAAGGCTAAGGTTCGGATTAAAGCAAGGGTTTCTGTTAGAGCAAGAGCTATGGAATTTGTTGAATGCTGGTGATGGGGTTTGAAGTTAGGTTCGCTGTTCATTATATATTTATTTGGCACTTTGAATTCGAGTCACATGAAAATAAGATGCTTTTGCACTCTGAAGGGTTTGTGTTAGATAAGGGTTCAGGGTAGGATAAGGGTTGTAATTAGAGTTAGGGTAAGGCTTAGAAATGGAGCTAGCGTAATTGTGAAGGTTTTATTAAAGGTGTGGGCCATTGCTAAGATTATAATCTTGTACTTTGTGTTTTTAAAAGTAGTCTTTTAGGCGACCTTATCACTGGCAACATTTTCACGCTTTGCATTGCAAATAAGCTGAACAGAGGTATAATTGCTTGCATTGATTGACTACATTTTTTAAAACAACTTTTTGCTGACTACATTTTCTCTTGATTTCATTTTGCTTCCTGTGGCATTTTCGCATAGAACAATAAATTCAGATGTGATGCACGAGGGTTTCCATTGGAAGACTTACCGGATAATAGAAATAGCCAAAATTAAGTACTGAATTTGGGATCACAACTCCTACGAAAAAATGAATAGAGCATTCAACCAGGAGACTGAACTGATCATTCCCAGGTCCTGGTACATTCAGATCAGTGCATACAGGAGAGAAGGAGAGGGGTGGGGGCAAATTCAGGGGGAGTAAAGTGCTTTAGATGAAGTGCTTCAGATGCAGTTCACAGATACAGGAACATAACAAGGCAAAGTCAATAACATGACATGACGGGAGCAATTCATTGTCTGCAGAGGGGGGAAGAAGGCAGGAACAGCAAGGACACCAAACCCCAGATGTCAAGCAATCCAGAAATCTGGTGCTGAGGAGGGGGAGGAAACTATAGCCTTGGAGATGAGAGGCTATTTTCATGCTGTCGGTGAGGGTGGGCACCTCGAGAGCTGATGGAGCATTTCCTGAAGGAGGTTGAAGACATTTTCTGGGCATCTGAGGGACTTAAGGATCTCATAGGATTGTGTCTTTTAAAGAGGACAGCAAGTTACTCTGGAGCCTTGCCACTAACAGCCTTGCAGGTAAAGAGACCCGAATTCAATTATTATTTTCCACAGGAAGCCAGTGCAAATGCTATCACACATATTCGTATTGAGGATGAGGCTGCCAGCTTTATTGAGGATCAGTTGCATGTGGATGAGATCTTTCGGAAGGTCGCGGTATAGGCTAGCACCATGCAGGTCAGAAGTGTCAGGGACCATTGTCGCAGGAGGAATGGGAGAAGAGACAAACCCAACAGCTGGTCCTCTATTGCGGATGACCAGGTCATTTCACCCAAAATGCCTAAAACGTCCATGGGCATGATACATGACCGGAATGATGTGCCACTGGAGGGAAACTAATCCTCCCAGCGTCTTCAGAGGCCAATTTTAAAAATGAGAAAGCACACACACATTTCACTAACTAGCCCAAACTACAACCATGGGGAAGATGCAGGCAGCAGTGGTGTTCATTGGTTGAGGAGTTTTCTGGAAATGATGTAGACCAATCTGATGCAGCCAACCAGCCGCGGGGTAATGATGGTCCCAAAGTAAAGAGTGGAGTGTGTGCTGTGGATGGAACTACTTGGAGGTCAGGTCCAGTGTGGTATCCTACAGACCATCTGCAACTCCAAAGTTCGGATGGCCACTCAGAGTGGGTCCCTTTCGACCTCATTAATGCAAAGTGTTACAAAAATAATCCTGCAAATCCTTTGTCTAGAGAGCATGACCCAAAGATTTCCTGGAAAGAACAGACATTGTGAGTTTCTTCTCCTACATGTCTCCAGCAATGCTTCAAGGTGTACTGTCCACAAAAACGCTGCCTAATTGCTCAAGGGATCACTAAAGGTCCTAGTTTGGGGGTCATGCAAAGCCTCCCCGAAGAATATTGGGAATTCCAAGATGTATTCAGTAAGAGAATGGCAAAATCCTTACTGCTTCATTGACCATATGATTGTCAAATCAATTTAGTACCTGGATCCCAGGGGCACTGTAGCCAAGAGTAGTATCTAACTGAGAAATATTCACATTTATCTGGACTAATACCTCATCATCTGGCCCTCCAAGTCAGCGGTACCTTCACCTGCCTTCTCTGTGCAGAAAAAGCAAGAAGACCTGCATACTTCTATTGGCTACCCAGCACTGAACTGAATAAAAAGCAAGGAGACCTGCATACTTCTATTGGCTGCCCGGCACTGAACTGAATAAAAAGCAAGGAGACCTGCATACTTCTATTGGCTAGCCGGCACTGAACTGAATAAAAAGCAAGGGGGGCTCCTTCGATCCTGTGCGCCGCAGGAGCAACGCAAATACAGCCCATCACCTTTACATCAGCCACGAGGTAAGTCCCGTTGGCTTGTTCGAGCACATGCTGCTCCGATTGCTCCACAAGAGCGCCGTCGCGGTTTGACTTCTCTGTGCTTCTGAACTATTTTTTTTAATCTGAATGCCTTTCCTGCACCAAGATGGCCGCTGCTGCCTCCACGTTTGCCCTGCTTCCTGAATGAAATGTATGCTGTGATTGGATTGGGTGCCCACCCCATTTAATCCAATCAGTAGTGCTGGCAGGCGTAAACGTCTCCTATCTAAATCATATAACATTATAATCTTTGCATGAATAACATGATGTAATTTATCACCACTCACATGTACTGTGTTGCCTGAACTGCTTTGCATCCCAGCCCATTGTATATTTACTGTTCACCTCAGTTCACATCCTCAAACGTGTACTACACAACAATATGCCCCATCATTGCCACGTACTAATCAGCATACTACTGAATTTGTATTACATGTATTAATTGTGTATCTTCCTCTGTCATACAGCTTCGAACCTGCTATAGGTTGCCTCACCCATTATACTCTAGTGTCTGATTAGCATGGTAATGGTGGCACCTACATAGCCACCTACCTTTGCCTACCTACATTTGACCAGAACAACTTCCAGATGCAACTATAATCACCTATAGGAACATCCTGAGATAGCCATGACTTCTTTAGAACTTAATGGCACAGGCACCCGAGGGTCTACTCTGCATTCGCCTAGGTCGCCACCTCCTTCTCATTTGATACAACCTATTAATTTACTACCTGCCCTGAATCGGCTACAATACACCTCCTCTCACGCCCTCCCAATGGATACATAAATTCGCCACTTGGCCCACGCCCAATATACCTTGCCCTCCTAGTATAAGAAATGCCAGACTTAGGTCAAGAAGTACACTGAGCCCAACTATTGATACATCTCTCCACAAGAAAAATCATGACATGAGTGACCATCAGATCCACAAGCAGTCCAATACAATCAGGAAGACTCAGAAAAACATCAAGAGACCTTTTAACTTCCGCCCCACCACTAGTGGAAATAGTGCACTTATCGATTATAATTCGCAGGCACACCACAATAAATTACCAGTCACTATCCCTTCTCAGACCAAAACTCACCCCCCCCAAAGTAGAGCCACCACCTCTCAAGTGTGCTCTCATAAATGCAAGATCCATAACAGCACATGCGCTGGATATTGCTCATCTCATCCTAACCAACAAACTGGATATACTAGACGTCTCGGAAATATGGTTGCATGCAGCAGCAGGTCCAGCTCTGTCATTGGCAATACCAGATGACTATATGATACTAAGAACAGAAAGAGAAAACGCAAGAGGAGGAGGAGTAGCACTTATTGCTAGAAAACAATTGGGGGTAAGAAAAACACCTATCTACAAATCATTCTCCCCAGGGGAACACCTATCTCTGAAACTTCCCCTTACAGCCAAGTCAACCCTGACTATACACCTCCTATACAGACCACCGGGTCCAGTTTCTTTCCTTGATGAAGAAATCACCCAGCTTCTTACCTACAATGTCAAACCAGGCTCTAAACTCATCCTTCCTAGAGACCTCAACCTAGGACTTAATGACCCTAAAGACTTAGCTATAGCCAACACGATAAGTGAACTAAGCTTCCTCAATTGTATCACCGAAACAACCAACAACAAAGGTTGCACCCTTGACTGGATTGTAGATCTCAATTGTAACACTGAGATCCTAACAAATACTCCTTGTGCATGGTCTGATCACCATGTAGTCACCTTCACCATCCAAGGCCAACCCAAACCTGAAGCACACTATGACCCCTCCAGCCCTCGCAAGAAATAAACAAAGTATCGCTGCAGAAAGGATGCTACCCCTACTCAACCCTATCATCTGACCTTCTAATAACGACTGTCTAACCCCTACAGCTGTGGTAGAATTATACAACCTAACTCTGTCCCAAGCCATAGACAAGGTGGCCCCTCTAAAAATGTGGAAATCGAAACAGGTAGTTAAATAGGTTCATCACAAATCTAAAAAAGTTACGTAAGATTAAGAGAACAGCAGAAACTACATAAATATTCATTTGTAATAGCCTCTAATAATTACAAAAACGCTATACTCCATACCAAAAGTGACATCTATAACGCAAGGATCAGTAATGCCAAATCAGGAAAAAAATTATTATTTACAATTCTCAGAGAACTAGAAATTCCAGTGACCCCTCAAGATCACTGCATAAAAGACTCTGCGTGGTGCACTAATATTCAAAAGGCATTACTGAACAAAATCTCACTCCTTCAAAATAAAACTGATGGCAAAAAAAGCAGCCTTTCCTCAGACGCTCCAGGTTTCGAGCACTCAGACTACACCCTGAATAGGCCGCCGCCATTCCAGTTTTCACCAGTCTCAGTGACTGAAGTAACTAAAATCATTGAAGGCATCTAACCTTCCTGATGCCAGGAAGACACATGTCCTGCCACATTTATCAAAGATATTGGAGCAGAGCTTGCCCCATTCATCACCACTTATAAACGCCTCATTTAAAAATGGCACAGTACCTACCAATCTCAAGGATGCTTGGGTTCGCCCACTCCTTAAGAAATCTACACTAGACCCAAACATACCTAATAACTACTGCCCCATAACCACAGTACCCTTCCTACTGAACATTTTGGATAGAGCAGTTTACCTGCAAATCTAAAGTTATCTTGAATCTAACAATCTACTAGGCCTACGCCAATCAGGCTTTAGACCATGTCATGGCACAGAAACTGCACTCATCGACCTTAAAACCCAAATTGATGACTTAAAGGATAAAGGTAACCTAGCCCTCCTTCTCCTACTAGATTTATCTGCTGCCTTTGACCTCGTCAATCACAATATCCTATGTAAACATCTGCCATCAGCCCCACATTTTTCCCCTAAAGCCACAACCTGGATCAAAACCTTCTTCTCTAATAGAACAATGAAAGTTTTCTCCCAAACGGCTATGGCCAACCCAGCACTTGTCCTATGTGGAGTTCCCCAAGGATCTTGCATCTCACCTACTTTGTAGAATATTTTCACAAAGCCACTATTTCATTACCTTGATAGCTTGGGTGTCATCTACACTAACAATGCAGATGACACCCAAATACTCATTTCCCTCACAGGGTGTTATGAATTTGATGCCAAGCTCCTGAGTGAAATATACCAGTTTATTCAGGCCTGGATGGCCACACAAGGCCTTTGTATTAAGGATGAAAAAACGGAGCTACTACTGATTGAATCACAACACTGCCTAAACAAATTGCCAGAGCAATTCCAATCCTTCCTTATTGATAACATTGCTATCAATGTTTCAAAAGAGGTCAAAACCTTGGGCATCTACTTGGACTCAACACTCTCACTTACTAAACAAATCAATTCCGTAGTCCCCTCAGTCGTGTACACAGATAAACTGATCACATCCTGCAGGCCTTTCCTCTCACCAACTAGTTGTATCACTTTGGCCAGAGCCCTGATACTATCAAGATTGGATTACTGTAATGCCGTATACATCGGTACAAGTTGCTTTAACCTTAACAATTACAAGTACTACAGAATAACATGTTAAGAGCAGCGCTCAACATCCCTAAAGCCAACCACATTACTAGCACTAGCCAAATGGTTCACTGGCTCTCAATCAAAAACAGAAAAGCCTTTAAAACACTGGGCCTCATTAGGAGGCTGATGGTAGCCGTGCCTCTATAACAGGCACGGCTGCCGCCGGTATTTCTTTTTCTCCCTTGCCCAGGAATGGGCAATAACCGGGTCATTATGACATTGCCAGACCCAGTATTTTCCCATTCCTGGGCGCCAGAAAATATTCTTTCCCATTCCCATTTGAGCCCCATAGTGTTCAATGGAAATGGGGAAGTCGGATGCAGCAGCACCGTTATAAACAGTGCCGGTGCAACCGACATGCTGTGCTCGCGGGTGCCGGTCTGCCCGCAGGTCAGACCTGGTGGGCCGAAAGCACCCACGAGCACAACTCGTAGTTTGCCGGTCCGAGAACTACGGTACTGGCAAGCTTACCGGTACCGTAGTTCCCAGACCGGCAAACTTATAATGAGGCCCACTATCTTTAATGCACAAGTGTCGGGCTAACAAAGCCCCTAAATATCTAAACTGTAAATTCTCCAAGATCCAATCAACTAGACCTATCAGAGCCACCCAGGTAAACAAATACGGGTACAAAGATACAAACTAGAAGGACCAGAGGGTAAGAGCTTCCCAATCTTAGCATCCAAACATTGGAACTCTTTGCCACCTAACATCAGAAATGAGACTGCCTACTGGGACTTCCGGGAAAAAACGAAAATCCTGGCTATTCGCACCAGATCACCGTCATTGCATACTACTTACATTTCTACAATACTGTACCCCCGCTATAGTTCACTCTTTTCAATGAACTCTAATCTGCCCCATTTAACTACTGTAATTAATGTTCAACCTTATGTACATACTCGTAGAACTATAAATGTGAGAAAAAAAATGTAACACTGTAAATATTGTTACTCTATGTGCCTTTGCTAATTCAACTTGAAACTACCTGTAACGCAATGATGACTTGTAAAAATGTGCAACCAGATACCCTTGGGTTAGGAGCACTATATAAATAAATACATAAAATAAAAAAATACTTCTATTGGCTAAGTGGCACTGAACTCAATGAGATCAGAATAAAGGACAGGTACCCTTTTCCTTTAAAACGGTGCTCTTGGGCCAGGTAAAGTTAGCCAGAATATACACCAAGCTGAACCAACTAGAGGAGCATACAGCCTTGATCATGTGGAGACCGGAGATGAATGGAAGATGGCCTTCCAGACACAATATGGCCTCTATGAATACCAGGTAATCTCATTCAGCCTCTGTAATGCCCAGGCAGCATTTTAATATTTCATCAACAAAGTGCTACAGGAATTACTTGGTGTATGCACCACAGTATACATACGTAGATGATATACGTTTCAAAACCCAGGAAGTGCACATGAAACACTTTTGAGCAGTACTATGCCAGCTACAAAAATACAGACGCTTTGCAAAACTAGAAAAATACTACTTTTACAAGCAATGTGTGGAATTAGTTGGATTTCTTTCTAACCCCAAAATGAGCAACGATGGTCCTGAGAATGTATTTATTTATTTTATTTGTTCCCGCAGAGTTGTGGGGTCTTTCAGTTTCTGAAGTGCTTCCACTTTCTTTTCCTGGGGACAGAGACCCTGAGGAGTAACCTCATGCCCCAAGAAATTAACACGGGTTCTACACCACTGTGCTTTCTGAAAGGAAAGTTTTGCTCCGGCGGCCCTCAACTGCGTCAGAACATAACGGATCTCCGCTATGTGTTCCTCCACAGATGAACTTTTGATGAGGACATCATCTACATAAGCCAGGTTACCCCTCGCACCCAGGTCGGGCATGGCCTTATGTAGGAAAATATTGAACTCATTACCGGAGTTAAGGTATCCGAAGGGAGTCCGGGTCCATGTGTACTGCTGGCCCCCAAAGGTAAAAGCCAGTTTGTATTGGTCCTCCCTGCTGACAGGCACGGTCCAGTATCCATTGGTCAGGTCTATTGCAGTGAATACCTGTGACCCCTGGATCTGGGCCAGCCCTTGGTCAATGTAGGGCAGAGGCCATCGGGAAGTATGGACCCGTTTGTTGAGCTCCCTGAGGTCGGCGTAGAGTCTCCACTGGCCGTTTGGCTTCAATATTCCCAGCACCGGATTATTGAAGGTGCTGTGGACTGGACGGATTATTCCCCGGGACTCAAGGTTCTTAATTATTTCAGTAAGGGACTCTATTGATGCGAGAGGCAAGCGATATTGCGTCACAAACACAGGAGTCATGCCAGGGTCCGTGGGGATTGTTGTTGTGCGGATGTCAGTGCGACCACAGTCATATGAGTCTACCGCAAAGAGATCTTTTGCTTTTGTTCCAGAGTCACACAGGCATCAGCTAGGTTGACTCTCTCTTCCACCATCTGCCTGAAGCCGGGAAAGACTTCTGGTTTGGCTATCTCCGCGGCCTCCTCCAGCTGGGTGGAGAAGTCCCTGGTCAGAGTGCTGATTTGGACCGGAGGCTTCAGGTGGGAAAGGCAGCCCTCATGGACCTGGAAAATCACCTCATCTGAAGTCACAAGTCACATCTTCCTTACCATAGGGGCAGGAAGTGTACACCAGGAAGTTCCCCCCATGCCGGGTAAAAATCCTGTCTGGTGTTGTATTGTCCTCACTGTCACTGTCAACGCAGTCCTTGGGGATTGGCCGAAACAGTTCATTACCTAAATCAATGGAAAAATGTCGGTCATCAACCGCCATTCCAATAATGGTGCCTGCGGCTAGAGTAATACTCTTTAAGTCGCTGTTATCCACCTCTATTAGAATGGTGTCATGTTCTATGTTGACTAATGGTGTTGGGTTTACCCCTAACCCTTGCTGTTGGAGAGAAGCATTTAGATGTATGTAAGCATCAGGGTTTTTCAAATGTTGTCCTCTTTTAACTTTCACTTCCAGGGAGAATTGTCGGGTCCTTTCTGGGATGGTGACTTCCTCTTTAATCTGAATTTCAACTGCATAAAGTAGCAATTGAGCTGACCTAAATGCTTTTTCTGGATCATCAAAGCCCATGGGATTATCCGCTAATCGGGACCAAGCTTTGAAGTTTATTAGGTCCAAACTAATGGCAAAGCGATTGAGAATGTCACTGCCTAAGTAAAAGGCGGCAGTGACATCTCGCACGACCCAACAATTATGGACTATGCTCTTGTTGCCAATGGAGATTTTGAGCATACACCTGCTTGGCAGGAGATGTTTGGAATTAGGCGCTTCCAGGTCCATTTCCCATTTGTCTATCAGTTTGAATGTGGGAATGGCTGGATCTTTTGGGAGTTGGCGGAACATGGCTTCGCTGATGAAGCTCTTACCGTTGTTCACACACACTCGAGCGAGAACAGAGTCCTTCCCATCATTTAACTGAACAGGGATGAACAACTGCTCTCCAATTTGCTGAATCTCAGCCAGGCTCTGAGCTGATTTCACATCTTTCTGGACTATAGGAGTGGGAGTTTCTGATTGTGGATTAGTAAAGAATTTCAGGGTGTTTCCTTCCAGTGTGGAATAACACCTTAAACTGGAAGGAAGGTTGATTTTCAGAAATAGAGAGGACCCCCCATCACCAGTCTGTTGTCCTACTGCTATTACTGTCACGTCTGGAATTTGGTTGTTCTGGAAGTGAAATTCTACTTGGTCAGATTTTTGTTCAACCATGTGGCAGGTGCCGTTTAAACTAACATGGTTGACACTCTGTTTTAATTTTATGGGTCGGCTAGTCTGGGTCCAGAGGACCTTGTTTACGCAATCTATTAGGGGTGACAACCTCCTCAGGAGGTCATTCCCCAGTAAACAAGGGGTGCCCTCTGGAGTCACTACTATGACCGGGTGTTTCACCTTGTGTCGCCCGATCTTAATGTCCAAGTCTGCAGTCCCCTCAACGGGAATTTCCTTCCCGTCAAAGTTCTGCAGTTGTCCAGGAAGAGAGGTGAGAGGAATTTGGTAATTCTCTCCCCTTCCTGCATTCAGTTCGTCAAAGGCCCTTCTGGACAGAAGGGTAGCTTGAGATCCAGTGTCCACCAGTGCCAAAATTGTACCCTGCCCCTGTACTTGTACCGGGGCATAGTATCTTCCCTCCTTCTCCTCAAGAGGGCACAGATAATGCACATTTTTGGACAACTGGTGGGCTAACTTTCTGGTTTTGGACATCGCTAGCGAAGAGATTTGGGCAGAATTCTGTGGAGAGCCTTGGGAATCTGAAAGAAAAAGTTGGCAACTGGAGATCAGAGCCATTGTGGGTTCACCTGGCTCCGGTTCTGGGCCGCCCCCCCTTTTTGGAGGCAGTCATCAGGATGGGTTTGAACCAGGGGATTTTGGTATTGTGGGTTCTGGGGTGAGATGATGGGCGGCGGTAGCTCAGTCTCCATATCTCCCCAGTCTGGATTGGAATCCCTTGGGGCCCATTTTTCCTTGGGAGGAGTTCCCCCATCACTGAAGGAGAAGATCCTTTCCCCAGGATCTTCTGAGGATCCCTCTCCCTCAAATTGGAAGATCTGTACCTCCTCCTCAAACTGAGTCTGTTTGGGTCTTTTGTTTCTCCTACCCCCCCTCTGCTCCTTAGGAGGCAGACTTTCAGGGGCAAGAGATTTTGTTTCCGGTTCCTGGGTTTCCAGGGGCTGTTTACAAGTTGGGAAGGAAGCTTCCTCCAAGGCTTTATACCCCCCTTCCCCTTGTGCCTCCTCCCTGGGAACCGGTGTGTTATCGGGCGGCTGCCCCCGTCATTGCTCTGGAGCACCAGGCCCAGAGTTTGGTGCATTCTGTGCCGGCATGCCCATCTGAGGGTTCTGCTGCGCCCTCAGTATGTGACCCAGATCCCGTGCCATATTTTGGACCTGGCGCTCTAACTGGGAAACCCGCTCAGGCTGATACGGGGCTCTATTTTCTCCCCTGGGCTGATCCCGGGAAGGGTAGCTATCCCTTCTCTGGTAGTACCCCTGGTTGGGAAGATTTTGGTACCCCTCCACCCTTGGCCTCCCCTCTCCCGGATTAGGTTGTCTGGGCTCAGGGAATTGGGGAAAGAAGGATGGATGATTTTGGGGCTGGAAATTGGGTGGATACCTGGGGAAAAGTTCTGCCCAGGATTTGGAGAATTTCTGCCCTCCTGGGGGAAGTTAGGAGGGAAGTTCCCCGGGTCAGGTGCTTGGCTGGATCCCCCCCCCCCTTGGGCTGGAGGAGTCCACACATAACCCAGGATGGGTCGATTTCCCTTGTAACGGGGACTTACATAGTCAGGAGAGCGAGGGACCCCATTTGTGGGACTACCTCTTTCACTCCCTGTCTGTGACTGGCCCGAGGACCTTCTGGGCCTAGCATTATTAGGTGCAGGTAGGTTTTTAGGCCCCCCCATCTCCAAATCTAAAACGGGGGTGACCTTTACCTCTGCCACCTTGGCAGCAGCAGGGGTGTTGTTGGCTTTGGGGTTTTTGGGCGCATTATTTTATTTTCTATTGGCTTCTGCACCTCATAGATCCGGGTCGCCTGTTCAATGACCCAGTCTAAAGATCTTTTCGCGTGAAAATCCCTCACGAGCTGGGTCATTATGTATTTGGGCAAGGCATGGAAAAACGTATTAATAAATTCTCTGCTATCCGTGCGCACCCTTCTTGTGGTCTGTGCAAAAGCACGCTTTAACTCCTGCACAAACTCTTGTGGGGCTTGATCCTCACCACATTGTAAATTGTAGGCTGCCTTGCGAGCCTCTTGAGGATTTCTATGAGTAGAAAAATGTTTCAAGATGGCCGCCTTATAGGTGGACCATCTTAAATGATTTTGGTCCTCCAGCCCCGCAAAGAAACTGGAGTATTCCGGGGAGAAGGTCCACTTTACATATTGAATACAGCTTTGGCTGTCCTTCAAATGGAAAGTCTCCATCATTTGCTCAAACAACTCTAAGTGCTCCCAAACAGAATACTTGGCGTTCTTATGATAAGGCGTGATGACGCTCCTGATTGCCTTAATCTGCTTTAAGGGGTCCTTAAGCAAGGCCCTTTTTGTCTTATTGGCCCTTTTGGTCCGGGTAACCCTGGTCCATTCATCTTCTGACTCAGAGGCACTGCTCCCAGAGGTTCCCGTCTGTTCTTCCAGGTTTTCCCGGATTCTGCGAGCCTGGGAATGGCTGGCAGAATGTGGGGACCTAGTCTCCTGTGTCCTGTACCGCTCAGAGGTTTTCAGGATGCCCTTAATGGGCCTACTCTCCTGGGGTTCCCCATTAAATTGCACTGTGCTTGGGTGCCCATACCCGGATGCCCGCCCCTCCATTCCTGGGTGGTACTGGCCTATGAACCCCATGCTTCTGGCTGGATAGTAATCTGCCATCCCTGTGGCCCTGTGCTCATGTGCGCCAGGGGACATGGGGGTGGCAGAGTCCAGGGACTGAGAGAGATAAAGGCCTCTGGTACTAGGGCTCCTGGGGTTATGCTCAGGAGTTTCTCTTTCCCAGCGAACCTCATCTCTATCCGCCCCTGCTCCCTGTTGCAATGCAAGAGCCTGCGCCTTCAGTTCCTCAGTTAAGGCCTTACTAGACTCTATCAGTCTCTCCTGCATCGCTACCTGTTGTTGGAGTCTATCATTGTGCTGGCAGAGAGCCTCATTCTCTCTCTGTGCCTCCTGATTGGTCCTGGAGCACTGGGCCAGTCTTTGCTGCAGGAGGGTTACCTCCTGAGCTGTGTCCCTATTGGCCTGCTCCTTTCTTGCCAGAGCATCCTCCACCCTCCTGGTGTGTTCTAACAAGTTCTGGTGTTCTTTTTGGAGGTCACCCAGCCCCTGGAGGGCCAAGTGATTTTCTTCTGTTTTTCTTTTTAAATGGCAGACTTCCTGGCCTAAGGCGTCTCTTTCCTGACTAAGAGCCTGCATTTGTGCCGCCAGATCGTCCCTCCGCCTTTGAAAGGCACCAGCTTTCTGGCGTTCTTCATCAAACTCTGCCTTCACTCTATCTAGATGACTTTGCAGGGTGGCTACCTGCTCCGTGCATGCCCTGTTAAAGTCTAATTGTTGCTCCAGCTTTTTCTGGCTCTGCAGTAAGGAGTCCAAACTGTCTTGGTGCTCCTTCTGCAGGGCCAGAAGTCTAGTATCCTGGTCAGCCTTTTCCTGTTGCAGTATATCCATGTCCTCTTTTATTTTAATGATATACTGCCTACCATCATTTTCTGACTCCTGGCTCCTCTGCAGCCTCTGCTCAGAAGAGTCCAGATCAGATTGGGCCTTCTGTAATGCCAGCAGTTGCCTACTCGCCAGATCTTGGCCTTCAGCACATTTGTCCTGCATGGCTCCCATATGTAAATATAAATATGCCGCTACCCTGGCAATCTTGTTGTGCTCATCCTTGGCCTTTGAGGACATATATAGTTCACTCAGGGCCACATGTAAGGGACCCTGGTCTCTCCATATATCTGACCCTGTTTCCGTGATCTGGGGTGCGATTGCTTGCAACCAGACCGTCTGGTCCTGATGAGTCCACTCACCTCTCACAAATAGCTTATGTAAGAAGTGCTCTCTGGCTATTTTCATATCTACCAAGGTCGTCATTCTGGAATTTGAGTTCCTTCCTGACTTACAGAAGTTTGTATTTTATTTTTGCAAAACAGACCTTTTCCTTAGAGCGTTCCTTTGAGGAGTGCTTTACAGCGTAACACAGCGTGGTGATCCGACCGGATATGTGTATCTGGTCAGCTGGCACACTGTATTAATCTGCACAAGTGATAGATCTAATCCGGAATCTCTGGCTACGAGCCCCCAATTTGTAAGAGGATTCAATTCAACACTACAGCTAAATCAATGCCTAGTCTGGGATACTGAATGGAAACCCTTATTGATATATCTTTATGTCCAGTTCATGCGTTCTGGATGACTACCCCTATATAACACCCCTCTCTTGGAAACCCCCTGACCCCACTGAGCCAAGAAGTAGTTCTGTTTTGCAAGTTAAAAGGTTTATTTGAGAATTTAAACAATATATATATATATATCACACTTTATAATAAATTATTAATTGAATATCACACTTAATCTGATATGATAAAGATTAACAACGGAGAATCTGGCACTAGCCCACTTCTTTATAATCACTAAGGAGTTTACATGAAATGGATAAGGTAGCACACTGGTAAATAGGGACAGAAGAATAATGTGGTAGAGAATGCTTTATAGGGTTCAAGGAAATGCAAGGTTGAATGAATGAAATGCAGTATAGAAGATAAACTGATATTGTTTCACAAAAGACAAGGTAATCACTTTCCCTTTGTGGCAATTCACCCCCCCTATACAATGTAAGGAGATGGAAGGAAGAGCACACAGTTCAGGTATACAATCACAATGTAATACAGAGTTCCAGTTTCCCAGCAAGCTTAGAGGAGAATAGATATGAGTTTTACACAGGCTCAAAATGCTTTAAAATGTGATAGCAATATATTGGAAAATGTGCTGAAATGATTTTAATTCCCTTCAGGAGGTTCAGGTTGAGGATTAGTTGGTTTAAATAAGTTCAGGCTTACTTTAGCAATGTTCTAGGAATGATTGGCAGGTTAAACGAATTTTTGGCAAATGAAAGCAAGGAAGCTGCTGTTTTCACACGTGGAGAAATGTGCAAATCGCGGCAAATTCGTGAGTGCGTTTTTCGCGATTGCGGCAAAAGTATAGGATGTAGGAATGCAGTTCTAGGTTCGTTGAAAAGCCAAGATTCCCAGCTTTCAGAGGAAAGTTACTGCAAGTCTCTAAGTCAAACGTTCACGGAGATATGAGCGATATGGTAAAGGTCGTTTTTCAGATTTGAAATTTTAAAAGTTCAAAGTGACAAGTTACAGCTAGCAAATAGAAATGACAGGTGACAGCTTTGCAAATGACAGGTGACAGTTAGGAGGCAGTTCTACTTAGATTAAAATAGCTTGGATTAGATTTTTTTAACTAAGAGATTGGTTCTGCACAGTTCTGCTAGGTACTCACAATATATTTAGAAATAGAATGGGCCTCGCCACGGATCTGGTCAGGTTTTCTTCACTCGCCACGGACGGTCTCTGCGCACAGCGTCTGGGTCAGCTCTCTGGTTCTGCGAACAGCGGTCTGGGTCAGCTCTGCTCTGCCTCTGGTTCTGGATACTGCTCTGCTTTCTCTGGGTACAGCACTGCTTCTGGATCTTTCTGCACAGCTTTCTCTGGACCCAGCTCTGATCTGCACGGCTCCTGGATGCTGATATCGCTGTTAGGTTTGCTGGATGCTGAGGCCCACTGAGAAGAGTTCTCAGTTTGTGGGTTTAGGCCCTTGCTTTGAGTTCTGAATCAAGTTCTTTGGAGTTTTAAAGTCTAAGTGTTGAATCTAGTATCTTCTGGATGTTGTGTGGTCCGGCAGAGCGCGTTGCAGCAAATGGAATTGAATGTCCCTATCTGTCCTGACTGTCTGCTTTTATGTGTTTTGAAAGTGGGTGGAGAGGCTAGCTTTCTAGGCCCAACCCCTTCAGAGTTGTGATAGGTTGGAGAATTCTTTGCGTTCTCACTGGAGAGCAGGATTGTGTGTCAGAATGATGTCATTTAATGGCTTTCAGAAAGGACACTCCCCTGTCAAATTGCACACAATCTATATTTGATCAAAAAGACATATTTGCACAGGTACACATTTGTTTAAAATTGCATGCACCCATCACATATCACAGGACGTATACCCTGTCCAAATCTGCTCTTCCTGAGAGCTTGCATTGAGAAATGGCAACATTTGCACTTTTTAACTGGTTTTGCAATATTGGACATTAACATGCATACATTTTAAGTAATACCCTCTTAACTGCTAGCTTGCCCCCAGATCATACCACCGGTTGTAAAAACCTCTTAAAATGTGGGCAGAAAAATCACAAGAATTATGGTATCATTTAAATAATTTTCACAAGTCCGCTCTATGAATGTTCCATCTTTTTAGAGTTATGTTCTGGCCCCAAAGGGGTGTGGTTTCCCCCCAGCACAAGGTTGAATTTCTGGTTTTTCCAGTTCTGCCAAGCCAGCTTGCTCTCACATGCAGTGCTCCTCCCCTTTCCTTCCAGGAGGAAGCCACATTTACGACTCCCACCAATAAAACATTTGCCTGAGTCAGGACATGGCTTTGTTCAATTTCCTGCAGAGCCCAGGTAATTCAATCAGAGAAGTGTCATATCCCTTTTGGTGGGAACAGCAAAAGGCAGCTAGGCCTGGGAACACAGCTGTTGTGCAAGTCTCAACTCCTGTCGGGGGTAGCTGGTGGGCAGAATTCAGTTCCTTAAACCAGGCCCCAGCTAATGTCACTTTTAGTTACCCAGTTTTCTGCATTCAAATACAACTAACCATTTTTACATATGCAGCTAGAATGCTGATTCTAAGTTTAAAACTATGACATTTAAACAATTGAAACCTATGTGACACTCAAAAGTAGGTCACTCATTTCTTTTAAACATTTAGATTTTTAGTGTCTTTCAGTCCAAATTTACTTAAACTGCTGAAATCCACAGCTCAGCCAGTCTTGTTATAAACCTTCAAGTCACTTCAGAATATAACTTTACATTGGATCCACCTCTCAGTAAGTCTTTCTTTGGCCTGCTTTGGGTTCATTTATTCAGTTTTACACAAAAAAAGTTTGGTGTTGTTTTAAAACGCCGGCTTTCTGATAGTGGTGAGTACTGGTAATGCACCCATTTTTGGGATTTAAGAAAATGAATTCCCCACAATTCTAGGTTGCTTTTGGCAATCAGCATTGCCATTCCCAATGGTTTCAGGCTACTGTGTGGGTAGTCCAATGGTGGTTTTAGGCAGTGCCCTTTTGTGCCCATAACATCGGCAAAAATGGGTGGCAGCCTATTCTTCATGCATTTCCCTGGGCATTTTCTGGGAAGCTCTGGCCATCATGATGTTTTCAATGCCAGTACTGCACAGTTTTTGAGGTAGGGCTCGGATGCATGGGTAAAAACATCCCACAACCGAAACTGGATGAAAATATTTAAATTAATCCGAGAGCAAGACCAAGGAGAGGCAATGCTTAAAGCAATTGGACAGGTGAACTCGATGGCCACGTGGCCACTCCTAAATAAAACCTGTTTTAATCAGCATGCCATTCTAAACAGTGAAGTATCAGAGGGGCAATGGGTTGCACATTTCACAAAAGTTTTTAAGGTGCCTAGCAAAAAGCTTAACAGAGCAAATTATGTTAAGCTAAACTCTTGGTTAATGATCTTCCACGAAATATCCTGTGAAGTTAAAAAACTTAAATCTTCGAATGCAGCTGGTCCAGACCGACTAACGAATACCATCTTTAAAAAAACATGTGGATGTTTGGAGTGAATACATAACTGTTTTGTTCTAACAGAAATCAAAAAAGGGTAAGGCTCCCAACTAATGGACCATGGCCATAATCTTACTTATTTTGAAAGAAAGCGAAAAAGCAATTCCGAAAAAATACAGACCCATTGCACTGTTGGATGTAATTGGAAAAAATGTTTACAGCTAACATGCGAAAGTCTTAAAAATTGGGCCAATAAAGCAACCATCTTCAACCCAAGACAGACAAGTTTCACCAAAGGTGTCTGGACGGATGTGAATTCATTTATACGGAATGTTCTGAAGATTCATACGATCAAAACCAAAGTCAATATGCATCTTGCCTTCAGTGACCTTCCACAGGCCTTTGACAGTATCTACAGAAACAAACTGTGGGGCAAATTAATAGCGTAGCAATGTCCAGATGAGTTGATTAAAGTATTGAAGGCCCTACATACCAATACTTCAATTCAAATTAGACTCAATAATCAATGGGTGTTATCATCTAAAATTGAAACAAATAGAGGAGTCAAACAGGGTTGCCCTCTAGCTGCAACACGGTTCAATTTATATCTGCCCGATCTGCCTTCAGCATTAAACATGGTGAAGGATTTTCCTCCAAAAATCAGTAGACAGCAGATCCTGTGTATCAGCTATGCCGATAACCTGGTCCTTATAGACCAGACCCAAATTGGTCTACAGCAGAAACTAATTGCGCTCCAAAAATATATGCAAACAAATGAGCTCGTGATAAACACTAAAAAATCTAAAATCATTAGCTTTATACTAGGAAGTGGGAGCTCACTTTAAATGGTGTCTAGGGAAAGATGCCTTGAACAAGTTGATTCAATAAGATACCGAGGTATCCATTTCTCCAAATCACTGGGTGAAGCGATCTGGGTAGATATGTTAAAATCAAAAATTAAATTGATGTTGAAATTGTTGGCAACTCAAGGATCTATAGTACATGCATGATTTGGTAAATTTACAATAATACCCCTATTAATATTTTACAAACAGAAGGTCGTACTGTCAGTGTCCTATGGGGGTGAAACAGGTTTAAGCATGTCATGGACTCTTTGGAACACACTTGAAGGATATTTTTGGGAAAGAGTTCTACATTTACCGAAAAGCGTTCCAATAAGCGCTTTTTGATGTGAACTTGGGCTTCAGTCACGGCAATCAATCATATTATGGAAAAGTCTTTTCCTATTTATGAAAATGGTCATGCAAAACTCGGCGAAGCCTTGTAGGATACTGTGGCAAAAATCCATTGGAAACTATCCTTGGCTAGGAGACTGGAAACGCTGTGTATGGATGATTTGGCATCTATAGATATGACTGTAGAAATGCTAATCATGAATCTAGATGCCAACAAAACAAAATTAAAGAAAAGTGACTAGATATATACTCAAAATTGTAGATTACAATATAAATCACTAGAGTCAATTCTTTCAGAGCCGCGGACTCTCAACACTCTACCAAAATATCTAATTAAGTTTCCAAGTCGCTTTCAACGGAATCAGTGTACATGACTAAGGCTGAATTTATACAAAAAATAAGAGGTTATGTACATGAGGAAACAAAAAGACTACTTCAACAAGCAATGTAGATTCTGCATGGAAATTAATAGCATAGAATCAATAAAACATCTGATGACTACCTTCAGAGTGTTAACAACAATGAGGACAAACTACCTCCAAATATATACCATGCATACAAGCTCATTATCGGCAGACAAATGGTGGAGGCTCTTCCTACCTGGTGAGAACATGGGGCGAACTTGTGCAGGGATTGATTTGCTAGATAAAGTCCTTGAGCAGAAGATGTTGTTAACAGAACAAGTGAGAGAATAAAATAAAAGAGTGATGGATCAAATTGACTTGAATGGGCAATAGGAAAGAAGAAATATATTTTTGATGTTTTCATGTGTAAAAACACAATAAAAAAATAAAACAATAACAATATTGTTTCATAATGTGTCAAGAACAGAACGGTGCATTTACTGTTGCAAGACAGGGAGCACCGGAAAACTGGAATTTGGGCAAGGACAAAGTCCTTGAAACTCAGAGACATCATGGCGGAGATAACATGGGCTGTTTTATTTAAATAAGAACAAAGGCAATATGCTTGTCCTCTCCTCCCATCTACATACACATGTCATCATGCCGCCAGTTCACGGAGAGTGTGACCACATTTTAACCGATAAGCATATGTCCTTTTCACTGCAGAAGTAATTTAAAACTTACCAATAATGATATGATATGATATGATATGGCATTTATAACGCACCTATACACAAGTGTTTCAAAGCGCGATGCGGCAAGGGAGGGGCAACAGAGGGAAGACAGACAACGATCCCACTAGGCCAGGTGTCATTCAGATCGTGCAAGTGCATGGGCAGGGGAAGGAGGAAATCAAGTCATTCGGCAAATTAAGTTAGAACCATATAGGACAATAAATTACACTGGCATAATACATGGACAACTAACATCTGTCACATAGTAAAATCAACATTTGTTTATTAACATCAGTTGCAGGGATGAACACATTTCAAGAACTTTGGCCCACATACTTGAGCGATAACGCCACCCACAATGAAACCCCTAGCAAGGACATAACTATGAATAAGCACCACACAACCAAGCAAAAAGATAACACTTAATTTTTAGCACACAAACCACATAAAATGATTGCCTAGAAAATAACATATGTTTACAGAAACGAAGGATTGACAGCATCAGGACACAAAAATACTGGGAAGACACAAAGCAGCACACATAGTGGCACAACATCAGCTGTAATGATGCCCGTGTTAATAGTAAATGCAATTGTAAAAACATTTTCAATTTCATGGCAGTGACACCATGAATGGAAAGAAGAAGAGTGCCTTGCAAGAAATATAAGAAAACCTGAAAAAACCCATCAAAGTTACACCCTACTAATTACAATTGACTGCACCCAGGGATGTCATTTGGAGGTCGTTAGGCCTACCAGCTGGTAACCCGTGCTTCCTCTGTTATAACCCGGGGTCAAAGTTGAAAGTGGCAGCAGCAGGAAGTGAAAGTAATAAGGACACTCTTCGAGGCATATTGATGCACTGCTTTTCCGACTCCCTGTCCATTGCCTTCATTTCCAGCAGCAACCAGATGGGCGAGGAGCGGGTATGAATGGCATAATTTGTGAGGAGCACCAGGGTACCTGACACATTACATTGCATATGATGACCGTATCAGGACTTTAAGCATAACAAGCATAATAAGGCATTCTGAGGGCATGTAATGTATTACTTAACATTGGACAGCAGCAAACAGACAGGTTAGGCTCTTCAAAAAATATAATAACTAAGCCATGAATTTAAGACATAACGTGCAATGGAAGTTGTGCTAGGTGTTAGCAAATAGAATTCAAACGTCAGCAACTGCTGCCCGAGTGCAACCCACTTATTCGTTTGTTGGTATGCAGCAAAGTTTAGCCAGGTGCTGCCCAGTGCCACCAGCTTGGGCACCAAGTTGAATCAGGGGGCACAGGGGAATAATCAGAGCGTAGGCAGGGCAAGGGAACAAGAACACGTACAAGGGCTGCTATGCAGCTCTTGCACAAAACAAGAGGGTGCTCAGGCACCACCAGGCAGTCGCCCACCGCCCCTCCAACAATTGTCACACCACAGGGAGGGAAGGGGGCATGACAAAGGATCAGGGACTATCCAAAGGCAGGCAGGAAGGGAGGCTAGGGCCACACACCTAGGTGTGAATGGCCATTGGCGCCAGCCGGCCATGAGGCAGGAAGCCTCTAGAAGTGCAAATGCATGACCATGGGGAAGAAAAAGCAAACATAAGGAGAGGCTGGGCTGTGGAAAGCCAATTCTCCTTCATAATCTGCTCAGAGTATCAGTGTCCTCTGCGCACGCAGAAGACGTTTCTTCTTGACATTGACCTGTCGAACTGCCTGTGAGCTATTGCTGCACTCTGGTGCGTACCTCAAAGGTCAGAAGCTTTTCCTTGCTCCATCCTGGTACAGTGCGCAGTGAAACTCAGTGGAAAACCGCACCTGGAGATTCAACGTGCTCCATGCAGTATTTGATACGACCGGGAGCTTAGCTTTGCTCTCGCCGTTTCGTTTTGTTCAAGGCTTGGCGGAGGTATCAATCTGCACTGCGGTAAAATTGTCAGCTGGGCGTTAAAGATCGAGGAGCGGACAACAGGGGAGCTGGACGCCGCTAGGATCAAGGAATAAACAGGAAAATAATATGGAAAACAAGGAAGCGCTGCGGAACTTACCGGAGAGGCGTCAACAGCGTGCAACTTCAGTCCAAGGTAAGCGCGAGCTGGCGCATTAAGGACAAGACGAAGAGTCCCGGGCAGACATTGCCGGACATCAGTGGATCGTTGGCCGAACCGCACACGGCTCTTACAGAAAGACTTTGCGCACTGCAACACAGGGCAGATGGCAGCACCAGTAGACTGTGCAGACATTTGAATTTGATCCCGGGGTAATTTCTCCACACATGCTTCAGACCCCCATGTTTTTTGGCAACAGGGTAACAGAGCAAGAGCCACTGTGGCAAAAGGGACAACACCAAGCAGCAGTTAGCATTGGAAAAACAAATAATAACGCCACAGCAACAGAGGAATAAAGAAGGAACAGAAGAACATTCAAAGGCTGGGAAAATGGCAAGCCTTAAGAAAAAGAATGCAGCAGCAAAAACACAAACAGCAGCAGCAGTTCAAAGGGGGAAGAAATTGGTAGAATGGGCTGCAGAGACAGAGAAAATAGATGGCTGGCCTTGGGTGAGACAAAGGCTGGATGAAGACTCAGATGAGGAAGAAGCCATTGTAGAACAGGACAAAGATGAGCCCCCAGGAAAGAAAGCCAGAGAAGGAGAAACACCCAACAGAGCAGGATAACCAGTCAATGGCGAGCAAAGCAAGAAGGCAGAAAGAAACAACATTAGGCCTGATATGAAGGCTTTTACACAAATGTTTGTAATGATGAATGAAAAACTTAACACAATGGAAAAGGTCATGTCTGAAATGGGGGAGAAAAGACAAAGGGATAAGGTGACAGTGGGAATGGACCACACAGGAGCAGCCATCTACAGGCATGGTTGGGGGAACACAGCACACAGATTAATACTAATGAAGAGCATAAAAGAGAGGGAGGTATTGCACTCAACCCAATTATAACGATAAGCAACCTGAACGGGGAGCCAAATACCTTGGGGGTGATAGGAACCATTACCACAGATTTCATTACAAATAACACAAAGGAGAGCATCGCCAACAATAACACGGCTGGTTTATAGTGAACATTTCGAAACCAATAATGTCGAAAGTCATTTTTTCGAAAAATAAATGTCGAAAAAAAAATGTCGATTTTTTTTTAATGCATTTCTTTTCGAAATGGGGGGTTCCCCTCCCAACCCCCCTTTTTTACATTTTATTTTTGTTTTACCCATTTTTTTTATCCCGAACACCAAAATAAATATATAATTAAAAAAAATGGAATTCGCCATTTTTTTTTCGACGTTATTTTTTCGAAAAAATTGTCATTCGACATTTTTTTTTCTCGAAAAAATGACCGACCACCAACACGGCTAGTGAGGGCATTAACAACACGACAGTAGATCTGAGTACTGGGCTGCAAGCTTTACTAGCAGCAATAATTAAGCAAGTCGAAAAAGCCATGCAAGACAAATTCAAGAAACCATTAGCCTGGAATATAGAACAAGTAGCCAAATAAAAAATCGGGAAGAAAAATTCCTTGAGATATTTTCTTTACTCGAGGTAGAACAGAAGGGTTATGTTGTGCACAGGGATCCTAAGAAAATTGAGTAAAATAATCTAACACCCAAAGCACAAGTGACACACAATTATGACAATTGGTGCAAAGCTTTTAATATTTTATCATCCGTCATATTGGAGAAAAATCCCACTGCAGGCATGGCACTCGTATCATACCGAAATAAGATCCAACAGGTTAGGGAGGATTTTGAGGGGGTTGCATGGCTCACATTTGACATTGAGTTCAGGAGACACATGGCACCCCATCCTGTAATAGAATGGGACCACGTAGAAGAAAACATATATATACATGAAGTACTCAAAACCAACTCAACATGCTGCGCAGACAAAAATGTGGGAAAAGCCAAAGTTACACAAAATAGCAATACAAAGCCCACTGACACAGAACAGAAAAACAAAGGGGAACAGTCCTTTCTGAAAAAGACAGCCATGGGGGGCTAAGTCAAATACCCTTAATCAAAACAATACATTATTAAAAGCAATACCCTTGCTGGAAATTCGACAAAGGTCAATAATGTTCATGGGGCAAAGATTGTAGGTACAAACATGCATGCTCAAAGTGTGCGGGGGAGCATATCAGCAATAATTGCACCAAACACCCCAACGAAAAGGAGAGAAGATCCATGAAAAGAGCGCAGAAGCAGTCAGAGTCAGGGAGAAGAAGGAAGAAAATGACAAGTTAGGCAGCATACAAATGATGCCAGGGAGGACACCCATAAAAATAGAACATTTTAGAGAATTCTTGAAAGTCTACCCAGACAGACAAATAAGCCAAGCCATAGAGAAAGTCTTCACAAAGGGTTTTTACATCCCTTTCACTAGGCAGGGCTCAAACATAATACCAGCTAATTTATTAAAGCAAGAGAAAACCCCACCCTGGTAGAAATAAATACAAAAAGAGCTGAGCATGGGAAGAATCGGGTGGCCCTGGAGGGAAATGCCTTTCAAGTAGTACATATGTTCACCTTTGGGTTGAGCACCTAAAAAAGAACCTGGCCAATACATGATGATACACCACCTATCATACCCCAAAGGCACCTCAGTAAACGATGGTATACCCAGTACAGAGACCGCAGTATCATGCATACACTTCCAAGAAGCCATCAGAATGGGGATGAATGCAGTGAGAGGGGCATTAATATTGATATAATGTATGGTTTTCTCCCCCCCAGAGTGCAGTGCCCCCTTCAAATCAGCATGGATTGTAGGACACTCATTTGCCTTTAGGACAGGAAGATAGTCCGAAGAAACAATGGAGAAATCGGTTTTTATAAACACCATCACATCATGGTGGGGATACAGGGGTTTAAAGTGGCAAGAAATCCATGACAGGCTAGCAGACCTGGTGGCATACAGAGACCCCCCAGAATTCCTAATCATACACCTGGGCAGGAACGTCCTGGAGGAACAAGGGAGAAAGAAACTATTGACCGACATATGTGCCTCACTGGCAGGCATTGCGCACAATTGGAGAGACACAGATTTATTCTTCTCAGCACTGCTGCCAAGAAAAATAAGGAGGGGGCACACTCTTGCAAAGCAATCGACATTGCGAGGAAAAATCTTAACAAAGGCTTAGAAAATGTTTGCAGCAGCAGGGGAATCCATTGTATCCAGCACACAGCCATAACGCTGGCAGACCCCGGTCTGTTCCACCCAGACGGAGTACACCTATCGGTCAAAGGAATGGGGAAATTCCAAGACGAAATTATAGAGAACCTAATGGCCAGACGGTGTAAGGTAACTTTTAGGGGGAACCTGGATGGCTGGTAACCCATCCAGGCGTGTCGACACAGGCCAGGCAGATGCACTGGCTCCTTGCCCAAAAGATGACAGCTTGGTTTATCATTTTCTTCAACATTTTGTTCCAGTTGGATAAATACATTTACCAAATTGTGATGACATTACAATGTGCAATAAAAAAACACAGCCTTTTTATTGCCGACCACAAAACAAATGTGTCCAGTTATCATTTCTCAGCCACAAGGCACAGGTAACCAACACACCAAAAGGGCACAGGTCCGGACGGCTCTGCCTCCTCGGATTATGCACACACAGGCACAGCAATATCTGTTCAGTGGGAGGTCATTTGAAGCTGTTGCCCCTGTTGGATGTAGACGCTGCAGTTTTCGTTCCGGTTCCAATGGCGGGCTGCCCGGTTGGGAATCTACGAACAGACGGGAGCCGGACATCTCAGGAGCTGAGCAGTGAGCAGGTGCCTAGCAATCATGGAGGAGTAATTCTGTTTTGCCAGTCTCGAATGTCAGTGGGTCGCATGTCTTCCCCTTTTATGTTGGCAACCACCCCACACGGAGGGCAGTAAGCAAGGCAGAATGGCAAATGTACTCCCTGAAAGTGAAACAACGAGTCTGGGGTCTAATAAGCGAACCTCAAATACATGTATATGCGGTTTTCTGTGGGCATTACAATCAGGGACGATGTCAGGGCCTTAAAACCATTTTCAAATGAAAGGGGCCTGAGCCTCAGGGGACGCCCTAGCAACTGCCCCCATGATGCCAGTTTGCAATCTTATAACACAGCAATATATTAATTTCTCTTATTTTCGATCTGGGACTTAACATGTGAGCGTTGCAGCACTTGCATTACAAGCTGTGTTTTCTGTTCCCATGGAATATACAGAAATGTTATCACCTTATTGCCTTCTAACAGTGGCTCCTCCACCATCAGCACCCTGCTGACAAAGAAGGGTTTAGAGCTCTTCAGTGGGCATGTAGTGTTGAAGCTCCCTGCTGGCTGGCTGTCTCGTGGTAATTGGAGTCTATTAACCTTATCTTTGTCACCATTGTAATGTTTGCACACCACGGGTGCCTCAGACTGATTTTGCTCTCAGCAAGGGGCCCCCAACCATCATGTTGAAATGGGTTCCACACATCTTGAGCTGGACCTGATAAAAATGTTCATAGATGGTAAAGCACATATCATGTACCGAGCCCAGAGTGTGAGGCAAAAGTCCTGGAACTCAACTTCAACAAGGGTTTGCATGGGCATTGTCCCACAGATGTCCGTAGGAATTTAAACAGGCTGCATACCCACATGCCGAAGGCACTGCTAGGAGACCCACCCTCATTTGTCCTGACATCACTCTAGACTCTGTCCCAACATGAACCAAGGCATTACCTGCAAAGTAACTTCAGATCACACCCAATCAAGTCACAATTTTGTCACATCACTTAGCTCCATGCCCTATCCCAGCTCAGTCCACAAGAACTCAAGCACACTTCATGCCTTTCACTTCACATCAAGCCTCACCACACAATATACCCCAACACATGCATTGTCACAACCTACAGTGAAAACAGCACCTTTGACCACCTTTCACATACATGGTTGTTGGGCAGGTTGAAACATGCACTCCCCCAACAAGGATGTATCTGTAGGGAAACCTACACTCTGCAGCAGAATCACTGGGGCTCATTATGATTTTGGAGGTATTTCAGAGGTACATCCTCTGAAATACCTCCAAACGGATTTTCAGTTACCACCACTTGGTCCTGTGGATTTACCACGGGATTACAAGTGGTGGTAGGTGGTGAAAATCCCCATTTTCTGGAGTCCATAGGACTTCATTTGGGATTGTTGGTGGAATTAACACCAGTGGAATTACAAGTGGCAATTCTGCCGATTTTTGGGCGTTGAGTAGGATGATTTATCACCAGGGTTTTACTGGAGGTAAACCCTCCAATAAACACCAAAACTCATCATTTGGCGTAGTGGTAAAATTGGAGATAACTCAGTTACCTCCAATATTACCACTTACCGCCATACTCGTAATGCAGCCCTTCTTGAAACAGTGTGTGTGGGAACATCATGGGCTTCATTAGGAGGCTGGCGGTAGCCGTGCCTGTGATACAGGCACGGCTGCCACCGGTATTGTATTTTTTCCGGCGCCCAGAAATGGGCAATTACCGGTTCATTACGGCTTTGCTGGAACCGGTATTTGCCCATTCCTGGCCGCCGGGAAAAATTCTTCCCCAATCCCATTTGAATGGGAATGGCGAAGCCGGATTCACCGGCACCGTTGTGAACAGTGCCGGTGCATCCGACATGCTGTGCTCGCGGGTGCTGCTCTGCCCGCCAAGTCAGACCTAGCGGACAGAAAGGCACAAGCGAGCACAACTCGTAGTTCTCAGACCGGCAAACTTGAAATGAGGCCCCATCGATCCAACTTTTCAAAAAAACACTCCCAATGGGTTAAAAGCAAAAGTCAGACATGCTGCCATTTGCCACACACAGCTTTGAGTGCCAAAAGGGGTTTCACATGGAAGAGGGGGGTTTTCTTTAATAGCACATAATTCAAGTTGGTGACGGCTATCAGGAGCGTTTCTCATATATCACACCACATTCCATTTGTGAATTTCAGTACATGCTGTCATTCAGGAAAGCAGTCAGCAATCACTACATACAACCTTCGGAATCAGTTAAACATATAGTTCATCAAAAAGGCTGAGACAATCAAGCAGGGCATTCTCAGTACACATATGGTCCAAATTAAGCCAACCATTCATAACATTTTGCCATCTCCCCTTGTTTTACCACAGTACCCAACTTTGCATTAACAGAAGATAATCTCACCTTTCTGAAAAGCAGCTAAAATGCAAGCCCCCCACGAATTTTGGGTTACCAGATCTACTAAAAGTGAATTCCTCTGAACTGCTTCCATCTTGTTATGTCTGGTGTGTAGGGAAATCTATACCGAAGAAAAGAATGGAAAGAAAGAAAAAAGTCAGTTTAAAAAGAAATAAGTGAGTTGCAGCCTGCGCACAGTATCAGAAAAATTACATGTTTGAGGAATTGTGCAATGTTTGCAGTCCAGCTATAATACATGTATATCTCAAAAGTAACTGATAAAGCCAAGACAATCAATCCTTCCAGTTACCAGAAAGTATCCAATCTGGCATGAAAAAGACAGCCTCTCATTCAAAACAGAATTTGGGCTTTTGGATTGTGTGTATTTTCCTTTACAGGTGTGGGAATCAGCTTTGTAGAAAGAAACCTGCATAAATAGCAAAAATATAAGACTTTGGCAGGATTTTGATATCAAAGAAAATATTATAATGTTGTTCTGTTTTAGGTGACAATTGCATCTTTGGAAAGTAATGTGACTTTAAATGCTATTCTTTTGAATAAAACCCAAGCTAGGCCTGAACTGCCAAATGACCTTGCATCCCCAACAAGCTACAGGACATGGGGTTTACTGTCCGATGAGAAAAGTGTGATTACTGTCATTTCAAGCTGAACCATAAGAGCTGGTGACTGCCAGGACTTGATTCTCAGGAAGACTGGTGCTGCAGAGCAAAACAAACAGTACCCATTTACAACTTCCACCTGTCTCTGAGCTTATGCTAAACCCCTTAAAAATACAATTGATTGGCAGGCCACCAGGGGGCGCAGGCAAGATGGCAGCCTGATTCCACAGCTCCCTGAGTGGCCCCGGGAAAATAGCGAAACCATCCCGACATCGCCTGCCAGACCCCAACATATTACGAGGACTGGGTGTCTGAACCTGTGAGGAGCCCACCGGTCTGGAACTCGGGGCCCCCCCAGGCCCGAGATACGCCGTCGGCATCAGCGGAGCAGCCTGGTGTGGGGTTTCGTTTCGGCCCGAAGAGGGAGGAGCTCGGCTTCCCGTCGGTGCCGCTCGAGTGGCGCGGGCCTCTCGTGGGCCCCCGGTGAACTTTGAAGAGGTGCCGCACGGCTCTCCACCTAGCGGGGGTGGAGCTGGTCCCTCGCGCTCCCCCGACTCCTGAGGAGATCCAGAGACACTGGCCCAGGCCGACGCGGGAGCGCGCCCGGTCCCTCTCAAGCTGCACATTGCTCTGGGGAACGCCTAGAAGGGGTGCCGCACGGCCCTCCACCTGGCGGGGTTGGCGCTGGTCCTTCGCACTACTCCGCCTCCTGCGGAGATTCAGGGGCACCGGCCCGGGCTGACACAGGAGCGTTCCCGGGCCCTCTGAAGCTGCTACTACGGGGCCTTGCGCAACACCAGGTAAGGCCCCCTCCCCGTGGCCCGTGTCAGAGCGGATGGGCCCCCAGGCTGCTCTTGCCCTCCCCCTTTGCTGCAGTTACCTTGGGGCCCATATTAACTGCCGACACTTGAGCGAGCCCTGATCCCCCCCACCTGGGGCCCCCGCCCTCTCTCCTCCATTCCCCACACCACCAGCGGGAGCCACGGGCACTAGATCGCCCCCCTGGACACCTCGGTGGGTACCAGACAGGCCCTGAACTATTTGGATCTTGCAGGCCTTGCGCAGGGCACCACTGGGGCCAGAGACAGAGCGCAGGCAGTTGCCAGGCACCACTGCCCCCCTCGCACCACAGGGGGCATGTCCAGCGGAAATAAAGATCGACAGGGCCCCCATTAAGGCAGAGACCCCGCCATCCGCACCTGGGGGACCCCCCGGAAATCCACGGTAGAGTCTCAGCTTTTCATCAGGCCAGTGGACCCAGTCCGAGTCTTTGACATCACCGGGGGAGATCCCTGGAACACTGGAAAGACTGTGAACAATGACAGGGCCATAGCGAGGCCCTAAGGGAAGTGCAGATGCCGACCCCCCACAGGGGTACGTGTGGAGGTGACTCAGCCATTTACTGGGGGAAATAGCCTGCTTAGGGAGGTGGAGGAATAGACCTTGGTGGTGGGGTGAAACCGCAAAACATCAGAGGAGGCCGGACACGTTTAGGAGGAACAGCGCCACATGAGTTGGAAGGCAACTCTAGCCAAGTACCGATTCACGCCAGATTGCTCAGACATGGAGACCAACCCCTCCCCTACCCCAACCACTCCGGACCTGCATGCCATCCAGGGTAGTATCCAAACAATTCTGGATGAAATAAGAGGGATACGCTCCAACATGGTGGCTAAACTGGCCGACCTCACCACGAAGGTCTCCACATTAGAGGGCCGAATCGAGGGGGTCGAAAACAACCAAGCCTCCACCGACCTCCTAGAGGCACAAACAGAGGCCAGATTTAAGGAGATGCGGTGCCGTGAGGAGGACCTCCGCTTGAGAGTCGATGACATGGAAAATCGTGAGAGGAGAAATAACCTACGGATCTTCGGCCTGGTGGAGGCGGAGGGAGAGACTCAGGAAGGACTCGAAGGAAAGGTACAGGACATCATCCGGATCGTCCTTGGAATTGATTCGGGGGAAACGGTTCTGATTGATAGGACCCATCGAGCGGGCGGGGGGGTAGTCGCCCGTGCTCTGTACTTGCGAGGTTCCACTACTACAGGGACAAAGCCAAGATCCTGGAAACGGCAAAGACCTTAAAGGACATTCAATATGGGAACTCAAGAGTGCAATCCTTCAGGACCTCTCAGCACTCATACTTCAGATGAGGAAGAAGTACGGGCCCATCACCAGATGGCTGCCGGGCAAGGGGGTCCGCTACCGCTGGGGACACCCGTTTTACTTAGCTTTCGAGTGGCAGGGCGAGAGGTACAAACTGGTAATGGAGGAAGACATTCTGAGTGCCACGGAGGACCTGGTGGGAGCCCCAAGTACGTCACAGGATCGGAGTGGAGACGGGGGAGACCATGGTCCTGATTTTGCTGAGGGGAAGCGTAAGGTTAAGGGTGCTCGTAAATTCCGGAAAACCCAACACCCCCCACGGACCGCGGGGGGCCCACATGAGTGCATTTAGAATTTCATGAAAAGCGCCACTGTAACATAGCTGTTCTAGCGGTTACCCTGAGGTCCTGGTGATAGCAAGGGGGCGGGGGGTAATTTGAAATTGAAATTGAAGGGGTTTCACATGTTGCCACATTTGGCCGACGGTTTTGTTTGAGGAGAGGGGAGGAGGTGAAAGCGTAAAGTCACAGGATGAGAAACGTGAAATCGAGGGTGTCTCACGTGTTGCCAAGGTTGGCCAAGTGTTTTGGTTTGGTGGGGGGGAGGAGGGGAAAGCGTAAAGTCACAGGATCAGAAACAAAAGGGGCACTGCGGTTTGGAGTTCACAGGTCTCACCACTAGGTTTAAGGGACACCTTGGGACTAACAGGAAAACGCGGCCCCGGCGGGGGGCTCAAAATGAGGGGGTTAAACCGCTGTGCAGTGGCTTGAAGGGGGGGTGGGGGGTGCCGGGGGGCTCCCTGGAGACCCCGAATGTAATTGAGACTAGGGGACACTCTGGAGACGATGACGGGAGGACAAGTATGGTTTTCAGGGATATTCCCAGGGCCAGGGTAGCAACCCTGGTGGTTCGTCGACTAACTCCGACACGAGTTGTCTGAAGGAGACGAACGCCTTGTCAGATGGGAAAGGGGGGAGTTGATGGTGGGGGGGGAGAGTGTAAAAGTTAAAGGGAACAACACGTCATGGGACTGGGTGCTACGGGCAGAAATGGGCCCGGAGGACCACACAGACATCTTATCGGGGATGGGCAACGACGATCATGGTTGAAGGTTGAGTTTGTACGCTCAACGTAAAGGGCCTGAACTCCCAAAATAAATGCTCCCTCACAAGCAATATGTTTCGCAAGCAGAAACTGCTTGTCCTCTTTCTGCAGGAAACACACTATAGGAGGGGAGCAGAGTCGACGATCAAGGGGAAGGAAATAGGCAGGAATTTTTGGGCCTCACACAAGTCTTCCAAAAAAGAGGGGGTGGGCATTCTCTAGGACAAATCCATGCATCTTACAGAAGTGGAGACGAAAAGGGGTTTCGGGGGCAGATTTCTTGGCATAAAGGGGTTTTCTCAGGGGCAGCGAATTACTCTGACCAGGAAGAAGAAAAGTGTCCATGGGCTGTGGAACACTTGCGTCCCCTGCACACTCGGGTTATTGCCAATGGCAATCAATAATTCAAAAATGTCTAGATCATGTTCTCTGGGATCTGTTTCAATGTTCTATTTATAACATAAATTGCTTGCAGCACAATGGGAAGATAAGAGTACAACTAAAATAAATACATAAATAGCTGGCTAGTTCATTACCAAAAAGTGGTATACTCAAAAAATCATAGTCACTTAAATGCTTGTTTAATGTACTTGGTTAATAATCATCAAATCGCTTAATTGTTGGTTTCAGAAAACCCAACATTTTTGCATGCCAGTCTATATTCACCAATATTATCAATTGTTGGTCATCATATAGTGTCATGTATTTAATCAAAAAGTATATACATTTTAAATACAGTAGAGGCCTAACTACTGTCTGGCTAGCTCAACACGTTTCGGGAAATAATATCCCTTCTTCAGGAGCTGAATATTCTATATTATCATAAGACAGGGTTCCTTTTCATAATTTCATAGTTTCTCAATTGAAGTTCTTCCGGACAAACTGTTTCCCTTAAAGCAGAAAAGATAGGGATATTTTTTTAGAACAATGTATATCAAATTTCATAGCAATAATTGCATATTTAAACCAAAAAGTGACTCTACCTCTCATTGGTGCCCCTTTTGTGTATTTCTGGAAGGAGTATTCAGTGTTTCAAAAATGGGGAACCACCGGAATCCGGCAAACTGATTTCAAACCAAATTAGGGGAGTGCTAAAAAACAAATAAGATATGTATACTAAATTCGTATGATGTCAAAAAACACTCTAGATCAGAAGAGACAGTCAATACTCAATTAATATTCTAAATAATGTAGGCTCACAACTACAGGAGCTGTAAATAACATAATGTGGGAGTGTTAATCTACTCTCCACTTACCAATAAGATGGAATGAGAGTCCAATATGCAGTAAGTAACTCCCGTGGTGGGGGAGAAGTCCGTTCTTAACAGGTAAGTGCAGAGCATACAAGGCTTGGGTCATCCCCTGTAAAGACAGAGGGTGGTTGTCTCAGACCTATAAGGTACTGAAGTCCAGCTGGACAAAAAAGAAGTATCATGAGTGAAAAACGGTCCTGCAGGACTTTCTACCTCTCTGTGACTAGCAGGTTCAGCTGGCTGGCATCCGCTGGTGATGTGGGATGCGGGTGGCCCACGTTACATATGGGGAAGCAG
Organism: Ambystoma mexicanum; assembly: GCF_040938575.1. Classification (NCBI taxonomy): domain Eukaryota; kingdom Metazoa; phylum Chordata; class Amphibia; order Caudata; family Ambystomatidae; genus Ambystoma; species Ambystoma mexicanum. The sequence continues at coordinate 649,971,778 of NC_090921.1, read as the reverse complement.
CGCCGACGCGCGTCAGCGCGGTGACGCCAGATGTAAACATCTGACGTCATCTTGCGGCGCGCATCACGCACCGCGTCACAAACACCAAATAGTGCTTGCCGGTGAGAGTACAGATGTACTATATCTGCAATGTTTGGGGACTAGGTTTTCTAAATGGGGTAAAAACTTTCATAGTTCTGGATGACATGTCAGCATAGTGAATAGGGAGTGTCAATTGTGTGGACTGAAATGGATGTGGTAAAGAGGTCAAAGTGGTGAAATTCCAAATGATGTATAATGTAAGTTCATACGCAAGGGGCACCTCTGCTCACAATCTTCCCATATTCATATTAGATAGTGTAGTGTCTTAGTTGTAGTCTGTATCACTATGGCATAGTTACAATTATCACGTAAGTAAAGCAAACTGAGCCAGCTTGAATCTGAGCATAATGTGACTAATTAGATATGTTTTCATACATATTTACAGGACCACTTCTCCCGAACATTAGTCCGGACATCAAATTTCACAGTGAGGTCATATTAGTGAGTGTATCGAATAAATTGGACAATCTCGTACAATCAGACTTTTCAGAGGAGTATATACTGGTTAATATTAATACAGGTGGAATAATCTGCCACAGATTGACCCATCGAAAAAGGTTCTCACATTTTAGGCAAAAGCCGACAGTATGTTAAAGATCACTTTCGTGGGTGCAGGTTAACAATAAGCATATGTTCTGATAATATGGTAGTTCAGATATTACATACTCAACTTCTTCCACTGAAAGCGGGGGAGAAAAAGGTAGGAGCACAGCATGATTCTAGTTTGTACATGTAAGGTAGACTAGTTACAGGAAGTCAATACCAGCAGGTGTTACCAACCTTGGAGGAGACATTCCCTACAGTTGTGAATAGTGTGACTCCTTAATGTCAGTTCTACCTGTGATGATATATGTAAATATTAGACACTATTTCAACTCATAGGAATACTCCCAGGTGAAAATCCTCGTTCATTCCATATGGGTACATACTGTCCAACTTATCTATCCAGTGTAATTTGCGTTGGTCCATATTTTTTGCGTGGTTGCCGCCTCTGGGGCTCGTTGTACCACCTATAAGATTTGGTATCTCAGTTGTGCCACTGTGTGTTTTTTCTCATTGAAATGTCTCGCTACTGGAGACCGTTCGTTCATTGTGCGGATGTTACTCTTATGTTCAATGCAGCGTTCCTTCATCTTCTGCTTGGTTTGTCCAACATAATAGATGCCACATGGGCAACTCAAGGCATGGATTATGGATTAGGTGTCGCAGGTAGCATAGTGTCAAAGTTTGATTTTTGCCCCTGTTCGGGGATGTCTCACGTAGTCGCCTTTTGTGATGTTATTGCAATTGTTACAGTGTAGACACGCAAAAGTACCCACTTTTTTTGTCTGTAACACCCTTTGTCGATCAGATTGTATCTGCTCTGCCTTCACCAATCTGTCTCTAAAGTTCTTCCCTCTTTTGTAGGCAATTAGGGGAGGCTCTGGGAAAAGTTCATTCAAATGTGGGTCAAGTTTTATCGTCCTCCAATTCTTTCTGATTAGTCGAATGATTTGATGGCTTTGACCAGAGTATTTTAGGGAATATAAGAAAGGAATTTCTTTTTTCTCAGGTGTTTTCCTTAATAATTCTTCTCTAGATATAAGGGTGCTTCTTGTTTTAGCTGCTGCTATCACATTTTCGGGGTATCCTCTCTTAGAGTATTTATACTTCATTTTCTCCATTCAACCATTAATGTAGCTTCTATCGATGTTATTCTTTTAGCCCGAAGGAATTGGCTATAAGGTAGATTATTCTTTAGGTGTTTCGGATGGGAACTCCTGTAGTGTAAACTATTGTTGACATCGGTGGGTTTGGAAAATAGGTTGGTGACAATTACACCATCTTTAAGTTCAAGTTCAACATCCAGATAGTGGATTTCCGGTGTACCAATCTCCATTGTGAATTTTATCCTCTCATTGACTGAGTTGATGTAATGCAGGAATCTTTCTAGCAGTACCCTGTCTCCTCTCCAGATAACAAAAACATAATCTATATATCTCATCCAGCATATCAGTCTGGGACCCCATTCTTCATGGTTGATAATGTGTAGTAGTTCTAAATGATGCATAACCAAATAGTGTCAATACATGACACTATATGATGACCAACAATTGATAATATTGGTGAATATAGACTGGCATGCATTAATAAAAAATGTTGGGTTTTCTGAAACCAACAATTAAGCGATTTGATGATTATTAACCAAGTACATTAAACAAGCATTTAAGTGACTATGATTTTTTGAGTATACCACTTTTTGGTAATGAACTAGCCAGCTATTTATGTATTTATTTTAGTTGTACTCTTATCTTCCCATTGTGCTGTAAGCAATTTATGTTATAAATAGAACATTGAAACAGATCCCAGAGAACATGATCTAGACTTTTTTGAATTATTGATTGCCATTGGCAACAACCCGAGTGTGTAGGGGACACAAGTGTTCCACAGCCCGTGCACACTTTTCTTCTTCTTGTTATGTACTACTACCTAGTGTCAAGGCAGTGTTTTTCTCCACTGCACCTCACTAAATCCTGATTAGCATCATAAGAATCTCTTTGTTAACTTGGGTGTGCATACTGTGTTCAATTTTCTTTGTGAATTACTCTGGCCACCATATATGGGCCCAACACTGGCCAGGTCAGGTTCTTCCACAAGATCCTCCAGGTTATGGACAAATGGGCAGAAGGGGCAATGATCCTTGGCGAAGACTTTAATCTCATCACGGACCCCCGCCTAGACTGGTGGTCAGCTAAGGGGACAGGGACAAAGGAGCCCACGAAGGAAAACCTCGCACTGAGGGATCTCCTGCAGGAATATTATTGGGTCAACGTATGGCGAAGGTGTCACCAGGCACCTGGGGGGTATACATTTTTCTCTCCCCCACACCAAACGTATACTAGAATTGACCTATTACTGGTGTCAGAGGAGGGTGGAGGGGTGATAAGCGGCCCAGCGGTGGAGTCAGTCACCTGGTCAGACCACAATCTACTGGTCATGGAATGGTGACTACAGGAAATAACGAAGTCCTATAGATGGCGTTGCAATGACACCCTCTTGAGAGATCAAGTATTCAAAGAATTTCTCTGAAAAGAGATTGAAGCCTATTTTACAACAAATGACACGGGGGAAATGCCGATGGCCACGGTCTGGGAGGCGGCCAAGGCCACATTCAGGGGCCTCCACATAGCTGAAGGCTCCAGGAAAAAGAGGGAAAGGGCTTTGATCAAATCCAAGCTACGGGGAGAATTGCAGGCCCTGAGGACACGGCTTACTAAGAATGACATAGATAGGGCGACCCTCCTGGGGGAAATGAGAGAAAAGAGACAAGCCCTGCATACAGTCTTAATTGGTGAAGTGGTTAAAAAAATGAGATATACTAAGCAGCGATACTACGAAAAGGGAGACAGAGTTGGGACCCTTCTGGCGCATAGGCTGAGGGGGAACAGGGCAGACAGACGGGTGGAGGGTATCAAAGAGGGGGGAGGTAATATCCACACCAAAACTGAGTGAATACTACAGTCTTTTGCTGGGTTTTACCGAGAATTATATACCAAACAGGAGGAGGGCCCCCCAGACGAGCTCCGGAAATATCTGGAAGATCATCCTCTCCCCCAGCTCACCGAACTAGAGAGGGAGGTCCTGCAGGGGGATATAACGGAGGAGGGGGTGGAGCAGGCCATCAAGCGGTTGAAAGTAGGTAAGGCCTCGGGGGGGACGGGTATACCGCCGACTTCTTCAAGCAATTTCAAGCGGTTTTGATACAGCCATTGACTAAGCTCTTTAATCAGATTAGAAACTCGGAGACCATCCCGCCAACGTTTCTACTGGCCCTGATTATGGTTATACCAAAGCTGGACAAGGACCCCACAGACTGTGGATCATACAGACCCATTTCACTTTTAAACGTGGACGCAAAAATATTTACCAGAATTCTAGCCACACGTCTGGAGCGGTACCTTCCCCGCCTGGTTCACCCAGATCAAATGGGTTTTATACTCAATAGGCATGGCGCAGATAGTAGCGCGTAAAACCCTACACATATTGGGCTCGAGGGAGGTTCGAAAGGAGGGCGCTCTTCTCCTGTCCTTGAATGCGGAGAAGGCGTTCGACAGGGTGAGCTGGTCTTTCATGGGGGAGGTCATGCCGTCTCTGGGAATGGGGCCGAGATGGCGAGGGTAGCTCTCCGCCTTTTATTCTAACCCCTCAGCAAGGGTGGTGGTGAATGGCGGGGAATCAGCAGTGTTTCCACTGGAGAGAGGTACCAGGCAGGGGTGTCCTCTATCTCCTCTCATCTATGCACTAGTGGTGGGACCCTGGGCCATAGCGATTAGGGGGAATGAGAAGATTAAAGGCATCAAGATGGGTGCTATGCACTGCAAGGTGAGCCTATTTGCAGACGATGTCCTGCTCTACCTCTCTGACCCTTCGCATTCGGTTCTTGAACTCATGAACAGTTTAGAACAATATGGGACCCTCGCGGGCTACAAGGTCAACCTGGGGAAGTCGGTTGCATTCGTGGCAGGGCACCTCAGCGAAGGGGATAGACGATATGTGGCGGATCTTCCGTTTTGCAGCCGGGAGGAGGGCTTTTGTCACCTGGAGATCCATATACCACCTGATTTAACTAACCTTTTTGCAGCCAACTACCCGCCCCTGTGGTCCGCAATCAAACGAGATATGGAGAGATGGTCAAGATCTGGCTTATCCTGGATGGCCCGACTTAACTCAATTAAAATGGTGATCCTCCCCAAATTCCTTTACCTGTTCCAAATGTTCCTGACCCAGATACCAAGGCCGTTCCTCCTGGAGATCAGGCGCACCTTCTTGCGCTATCCTTGGGCGGGGAAGTCTCACAGAATTGCCTATGATGTACTCACAAGGCCCAAGGATGAGGTGGGGGTTAATTTCCCAGACCTAGATAAATATTCTAAGGCAGCCCAACTGAGAATTTTGGTTGACCACTTGGCACAGGGCACCAAGAAACAGTGGGTGGCCTTAGATAACATACTCTTTTCTCCGGTAACGCTTGATGAATGGCTGTGGGTCCCCAAGAGACGCATCCCGAGGAGTTTCTGAACCACCCAGTCTTGGGGGTACTGTGGTCCATATGGAAAGAAGGGGGCTACCTTAGATGGCTCACGACATGGCCTTCACCTCTGAGCTGCATCTGGACTCCTCCACTGATGGATGGGATCAATTAACCACTAGCCTTTCAGAAATGGTATGAGGCAGGCTTGAGCAGAGCGGGGCAGCTTTGGGTGGATGGCGTGTTCATCTCCCTCGGAGACCTCGAGGACCTCCTGGGCCTGGGTGACCTTTCTCCATTCCGGTTTTTGCAACTTAAGGGGGCCCTCACCGAAAGTAAGTGGGGGGACACCCTTAGGAGGGACTTAACGGATTTTGAAAAACTTCTGATCACGTACAAGGGTACCAAAGGGGTAATATCCAGACCTTATGGCCTCCTGTTGTTGTCCACCCCGAGGGATTCCCCCCCGTGCCCAGGTGCAGTGGGGAAAAGACCTAGGTACACCCATCACTGACAGGAGGTGGACCAAGATGTCCACGGCCGCACCCCAGTATCGACATCAGGCCTTGAAATTAATTCATAGATGGCACTACCCGCCGCAGAGAATAGCCAGAATGAGGAAGGGGTATGACCCACATTGTTGGAAGTGCAACACTGAGTGGGGTGACTATGCACACATGTGGTGGAAATGTCGGGTGGCACACACCTATTGGAATGAGGACCTATCCTGGATAAAGGAAGTGGATGGTATTGATAGAACCCTGTCTCCATGGTTGTTCTTGTTTGTATTGAGGTGGAGGGAGGTCCGAAAGTGACACATGACCACATGTTGCAGGTCATGCTGGTGGCGGCCAGGTGTTGTTGGGCGCAGAGATGGAAGGCCTCCCAACCTCCGGGGGAAAAGGACTGGGTGCTTAAACTGCGTGCCATATATGATATGGAGTTCCTTATCCACTTGATTGACAAATCCAAGATCAATATTGAGGGTCTGTGGCTACCTTTCTTCGACAAGTATGGGAGGGTGAATTGAGTTTGAAGGAACACTTTGGAGCCACCGCTTGAGTTGAGGATCGGCCTTACTGACTGCTACCCACAGGGATTGGGTGGGCCCCACGAGAAGGGCGATATGGCCCGGAGGCCTTTGGCCCTACATTTTGAGCATTAACATAAGAACTGCCTACTACCTGTAATACATTTCATCTTACTGTGTTGGACTCTTACCATGTCGGTTGCACTATGAACCATGGCGTGCGGAGGGAGGGGAGAGGGGGTGACCATAGGGGGAAAAGGTTGTGTACGCATTTCGAATTTATTCCAGGAGATGTATGTTTGTTTTCTCAACATCATAACCTAAATGTTTCAATAAAACTAAATTTTCAACAAAAAAAAAATACAATTGATTTGCTCTGGCAAGAGAGCAGTGGCCCGCTCTCAAATAATCAGATCTTTCATTCAGCCAGACCTTTTCACAAGGAAGCATGTAGCAGCTTTGGTGACTGGATGTCTCGCATAAGGGGCAAGGTAATGTAGCAATGGACTCAGGCTACCCCACCTTTTTGGCACTTGCCGGTAGTATTTCACAACACAAGATAACAGAAGATATAATTTTGTCTGTACAAGCGTTAAGCTTCACCAATGTAGCATTTATACAAATAGCATCTTTATTTTTCCAAATATTTCATAAAAACCTACTAAGGCTGTTATACATGTGTTACCATGTTAGACCAAATCCTTTTTTTGGTGTCTTACACATTTTGTCATATTAAACATTCATATCACAAAAACTGCAGTACAATTTTTTGCACATTGAAAAGTTAGTACTGGTGGTGACTTAGAGTATGGTTCCCCTAACCAAATATCTATCTAGTCAACACTATTGGTGTTTCTAGCAAGAATTGATGGTGTTGACCTTCTGATGCTGTCTTCAGGACTGGTGGAGAGGGCTGTGATGTGTATCTTGCCTGGCCACGTGGGTGGTAAATCAAAAAAATGGGAAGGTTTAAAATTAGAACATTGGTGTTTGGGGCAGGATTTTGAATGCCTAGGGTGTGTGTGAAGTATCCTAACTGAACCAATTGCTTCAGTGCCTCAGGTAAAGAGAAGAATTCATATTTTCTATTCTCTTGCGGTGCCTTCTGTGTGCCATGGGTGATTTAACCTCTCTGTGTAGGCTGTTGGCTTCTGTTGTATCTAGCTTGTATAGCTGAAAAAATAATATCATGGATTTAGAATTCCAATGTAATGCTTTCTAGCATTGTCGTGTCACTGATCAGGCAATTACTGTGATGCAGTATCTTTTCTAGGGGAAAACAGCCATTTTGCTGACTTTCCCCGGACCACACAAGCAACTTGCCCCCTAGGACGAAAAGGTCCATAGTACAGGCTTACGGAGGTGTCCCTTGGGCAATCCTAGAATAGGATGTCGTAGAGTGCCCCGCCCCTGCTAGTGAAAACGTAAAACCCATAACGGGTTATGAAAACTATGCGATCCCCTCGCTTACCTGCAGCCATGGTGTATTCGCTGAGCTGTGGGGATCAAGCGGTAGTGTTCCTGACCAGTGCGCATGCATGCTAGTGGTCTTACTTGTTTATCTAGCTCCGGTGACAGCGGTCGCTAGGCAACGGGGCGCTGGTTCTGTGCGCCTGCACGTTATGAAAGGCTCCTGAAAATGTTACGGGAGTATCTCGGAGCTGCTGTTTATTATGTCTATGCTATAGTGAGGGCACTAGATGGATATGGGTGCCGGCATGTCCTGGGCTGGTGACAATACCCATGTATAACAAAACATTAGACTGGAAAAACATGTATCGTATCTCTGGTAGGCGTGTTTACACAATTTGTGTGTATCTCAATAACGTAAATGCCACTTTATTCAAACACCATCTTCTCTAACAGATAGAGTGCAACAAAAGGAATATGATGCAGACCATGATTACAGTGCACAAAAACTGTTTGGGTCCTTATTCAAACACACGTTATGCATAATACATATTTAAGTCTAGGGTTGCCATTGGAAATTATACTTTCAATGTCATAGTTAGCCTTTCAGTATGGTGCCCTATTGGCTAGCTGCTTAGATGTATATTGTCATGTGTTAATTTTGACTGAGCCCCTATATAGCACAAAAACACCTCTTTGGTTAAGCTGGAGAGTGTATCTTTCTTGTCTACATACGTGGTAGGTTGTCAGGGGGATTCTGCTCTAGAAGAAAAGGTTCAAATCTATGGAAATATTGAGTCAGTTTTTTACTGTGTTTAGACGGTAAATCCATTTTTGCTCCAGTTTTCTTAGTTTTAGGTCCCGGTCTCCTCCCCTAGCTTTGGCACTGATGGTTTGGATGATAAACCAGAGAAGTTCAGTGTGTTTGTGTTTTAGTTTAATGAAATGTGCCACCATTGGTTTATCCTCGACTGAGTTCTTGAGGCAGGATCTGTGCTCACAAATTCTTTGCCTAATCTCACGTTTGCTTTTCCCTATGTATAGTAAATTGCACAGACACTTTATTGCATAGATACTCCATTTGGTTAAACATTTGGTGAATGTTTTGTATTTCCATATGGTTCCGTTCAGCAAGACTTCTTTCTGATCCTGTGTGAGGTTACACACAGAACAAATTCGGCATCTGTAGTGTCCCACATTCGCATAAAAGGCAGCCAGATCCTGGAATCATTCAAAGGTGGCGGAACTGAAGTCATGCATGGCCCTGCCAGCCTAACCTCAAAGACAATTTGCAGTGACGACCAGCACTCTCTGTACCAGCCACAAACTGGTATACCATTACAGATTGTGATTCATCCTATATATAAAATAATGCAATGTGAAATCTATGTATGGAATCATATATTCACTTGTAACTACTCAATGTAAGGTCAGAGAGAGTCAATTAAAACACATGTTCAGAGTAAAAAGCACTATCAGCTGAATGTAAAACATTTCTTTACATTATCTGCATTATGTAAATCAATCTAATGTGGAAATCTATGCACAGAAATGGTGCATGCCAGTGATGCAAATGTCCTAATATCTTACCGACAAACCTTTTACTTTGAGATGAGAACATTATTTTTGTTTAAAAGTATTAGTGAGTAAAAAGCCGAGATTTGTAACTCATTGTTGCATCTTCATTCCAGTGTCATCCCAGTGCCATCTGAGGGAGTGATGTTAGCGAGGGAAGGTTCCTGTGTGGATTGAATGTTTGTGTGTGAATGTAGGTTCTAGCTGAGGCCCTTTGGGGCCGAGCCCCTCTACAATGTCATCTGCCTATGTCAACTTAATAAAGTGGAACTTGGATGAACGTACAAGCTGCCTGCAGTCATCCTTAAATACAACACTCATCCACTATAAGTCGTGCTGAGATGGGAGTCGTATAATTTCACTCCGTGGAGTGAGAACAATCTGGTGACCTGATCAGTAGCATGATTACATGTGAGAAACATGATGCTTTAGAAGGTTACAATTGTTTACTGGAGCAATCACTAAGATGACATCACATAAAATGGGAGGGAAACTGTGTTTGGAAGTTAATCCCATTACACTGCCCCCCCTCATTAAAATGTCCAATAAGTATGAAGGGGTGGTTTAGTGTGATGTCACTTTGGAACCCTGTCCAATCACAAGCATTGACAAATTAGATTAGAGAAATGTAACACATTAAAGGGAGTAGTTCTGCTCTACAATACTTAAAACCCAGAGATTCTGGGGACACACTCACTCACACACTCACTGACTGATTTGTTGATCCAGGAGAAGGAGAGAAATTAACATGGATAACAACAGAAAGGAAAATGGAATAGATTGCTTTCCTTTGAGCCCATTTTGGATTATGACAGACCACCGGAAGGGACTCCTACCTGGAGTTAAAGACCCAGGCCTTCCTCAATGGAAAAGACAGTAGACAGGGCTGTGGAGGGAAACTGACACTATCTTTCTAACTTATGCTCACCGGTTCCTGAGGAGGGAACTAAAACCAGTCCTTAAGAGGACACCCCTGTCCATGAGACAGCCAAAGAAAATTCCTAAACAATACTCTGTAGGGGAATACATTAAAACCCAGTCCCAGAAATGTGTAAGTTGTGAGTGGTGGGAATATATGCATTGACTGTACATCATTAGAAGTTAGGGAATATTTCGGAACTCTTTGCACTTCTGGAATAATGCACAAGATACAATAGGTAATGTGGTGTGTATACTGGGAGATCCCCTGACTCCTTCTCTGTGTAATACACCATATCTATTTTCCCACCTTTAAATTGTCCATGGAAACTGAGAAATGTACTTTATCTAACACATTAATACAATTGAAACACCAGTGAAGGAAATGTAACAAGCATACAAGTTGAACATACATTTTGCTTTTTACAAGCAATTTATACGTGGGAAAGTCAAGTAGCTGGTATGTCAAATTAGTCTTTTACAGCACTGTTTGTCCATTGAGTAAAAGGGGAAGGGTTATTAACCATTGTCCATTTTCCCACCTTTAAGTTGTCCATGGAAAATGAGAAATGTACATTTTCTAACACATTAATGCAATTGAAACACTACTGAATGAAATATAACAAGCATACAAGTTGAACATACATTTTCATTATCCTGGACACTCATTCATTTTTCAATGCATGGTGCATGTGCGTTTACGGGGTAAAATGTATAAGTGCTGATGTGTGTGTTACAAAGGTCCACTTCACATAAATGTAATAGAGAAAATGGATGCAACCAGTGCCTTGATTGTTCTTCATTGAAGTCACTATCAACATTGGAATTTCATAAATGTAATTTTGTATATATTTAAATTGATTCAATTATTTGCATTTTATTGATCAACAGAACTTCAGTGCATTCAGTCAAAAGGAGAGGGATGCTTTAGGGAATCAATATGTTTAGATTGGGAATCCCAGATTCATAAAAATACTTTTATTAAATAAATGAAAATTGTGCATGCCTGATTTGGGGTGGGTGAAAAATTCCCCTGAAACAGTTGTCACCTGATTAAAGCACCCTAGTGCTGTCCTCTCCAACCACTTCCTATATTGGAGCAAGTGACGTATCCTTTGCTTGCCCCTTCCAGGTCTCTGTTGCCTCAAGCATATTCCCCCGGTGTACCCTTGCATGTTGCTCCTCTTGTTCCCCTGTCTGCCCATCAACCCTTCCCATTCCCTCACGCCTCTCTCCTCTGATATCCTTCTATAGTATGATTGTGTGCGCAAGTCCTGTTGTGTTATTGAAGGCCCACGTAGCTCCCTGAATCCAGTGACACTGATGCTTTCATATGGGAGGCTGGAGTAAGAATGCTCACAAGCAGAGGACGTTTAGCTGGAAGAATTGCAGCTGCCCTTCGGTTGTCGGCTGCCTGACCAATATTCTTCATCTGATTAAATCCATTTTCAGTTCCTACCTGGCAAGAGCATAGGAAAACAGATCGTCCTGGGATGTTGGACATGGTAACTAGGTTCACTGTACATTAGCTTAGTAGTTCTTCTGATTTGTATTCAAGGATGTTAAAAAAAGTGTACAACATTGGTACTTGCATGAGCCAGCAGAGGGCACTGAAGAGCTGCTAAAATCTGCTTTTCCCATTTCTCTTGATGCAGTCCCTGGGCCTGCATCATGTTTTGTGGGTTCTGGATGGGCTGCCACTAGTTGCTAGTATTAGTCTAAATGGCTTCCTCCTGCATCTAAAGAGTTTCTCTGGGCTTTTGAATGCTGTTATGTCCTTTCAGTATGGTTATGGGGCCTCATTATACATTGGCCAGTCTGGAAGTAAAGTGCCGGTAATAACATGTACCAGCACTTTTCCGGACCGGCCAACTATACGCTAGCCGGTAGAGTTGAGGATTTAGCTCTAGCTAAGAGATGGAAGTATGTCCGCCACCCTACCAACAAATAACTGCCAATATTACCGGCCCTGTAACACTGATGCCGGCAAATCCATCAATGGAGTCCTATTGGACACTATGGAATGTGAATTTACTGGTGTTACTGCCACTTGAAATCTGCAGGTAATAATTCTGGCAGACCAAGTGGCGGATACGGTACTACTGTGTGCTCGTATCCCGCCGGTTATACTGGCAGGATACCGACAAACTTTTAATGAGTCTCATAGTCTCAATTGGTGATATTCTAACTTCAGGTCGATAAAGGAGAACACTTCTGCTCCTGTGACATCCCAAACCCATCCCCTTTCATGCCTTCTTTAGGTGAGCCATTAGAAAAAGTATTATTTAAAGTACATACTAGCAGTGTATTGATTTAACTGTGCGAATGGCAGAAAGGATGCCCTCCTTTTCCATTGCTTCTGCTATGAAGGGAAAAGATGCTGAAGAGATTGCCTGAACTGTGTGATGGGGGTCCACGAAATCCACTGAACTCTTTTGAAATCCGCTTACTCAAACTTGACAAACACTATGGCACTAAAGAGAATACAATTCCACTTTGCAACCCGAGAGCAAAAGAAAGGAGAATATTTTGAGGAATTTGTCACAACACTGAGGGGAGAGTTTGCGCACTGTCAGAAAGAGCACATCCATGTACAATTTCACAAATTGAAAAGACTCTATGGGCCAGACAAAAAGAAATTACAACTGTATGAGTAGGCCGATCACAATTTAATGAAATTGGAATGTAACTTTGTGATGTTGGGCCCTGTACTGTTATATACTTCATGTGATGTCAATTATTATTTTTTTACTTTTCTTTTTTTGCTTCAATTTGTTGCAACAGTACTGTGTATTTGTATATAATGTAAAATGTGAATATAAATAGAAGCATTAAAAAAAGAAGAGCAAATCCATGACTAACACATGATAAAATGTGAGAATCACAAGATCAGAGAAGAACTGTGGAAGGAGAAGGATCCTGCACTTAAGAGAGCCATAGAACATGCTAAATACATAGAACACATTGGGTTACACTAGCCAGATTGTCTAAAGACACAAGACCTGTTGGCCATTTGCAACGATGGTAAAAGCACCAGATAACAATCATGGAAACCTGGTGAACTAACTAAAGAGATCCCTTTAGGTATAACAAAAGCTCAAGAGGTCCAACCTGCCAAAGAGTGAAGAGATATTTTCGATATGGCAGTCATACACATCTGACCAATGACAAGGAGTGCTTTGACCTAAACGTTATTATAAGCAAGAGGGACATAGGTGCCATGGGGGCCTCCCTCTTAACGGGGGGATTAAATGAGGAGGTAATCCGGGAGGTTGTAGCAACCAAGTTAATCGATGTAACTGAGGTGGTAGCAGCTGCTGACACCGTCGCTGATGTGGTAAATGTGATCGAGGTGGTCAGCTCCAGTAGCACGAGTAGTCCGTTGATTGCCATTGTTGCCGCTGTTGAAAATGACAATGATGACAATCCAGCCGAGCAGCAGGAAGCTTCCTCAGAGGAAATGGCTTCCAGCTCTGCATCAAAGTCTTCGGACGTTCTTGATTGTTCTAGCAGGATGTAAAACTCTGGGTCCAAATGTGTATGTGACGAGGTCTCTGTTTTACCAGCTGAGGCAAATGTGACAACTGTGCAAAATGTACCAAACGACAGAGCCTCCATTGTTGAACGTATAGCTGCAGCTGAACCCTCATCTAGATCAATTCTGGAAGCGCTACAGCGATCAATGAATTGATATTATGCTGAGAACAGCCTACCAGTAACCGAGTGGGCAACACCAGAGTGTGTGGAGTGTGCAGCGCTGGAAGAAGCAGACTCCTATCCAGGACCAAGGACAGGATTGTGGTCAGATGGCCTTTATTGGTCAGGAAAACAGTGTGGTCCATCTATAATAAAGGAGTTGGGTAGTAATCATTCAGGTGGCCCACGGATCTCTGCCTCTATTTCTTCTGATCTTATGAATCCTAGTATGCTGTTGGATGCTAAATAAACTACTGGGCTCAGTGTGAGCCCAGACTACATTCTATATTGCTAAACATCTTAATAGGCTTTCCAAAGCCTTCATGGAAGCGAAGGATGCTCTCAGGCTGTTGACAGGCAGGTGTGACAAAGATGCAGGGAAAATGCCTGGGTGTGATCAGCCTGTTGCCAAAGTCCCTGAATAACCTTGTGACAAGCAATGTTGATATGAATAACAATATGAATGCCCGGTCTGGGCCTGATTTTGTCCACAACGTGGTACTGAATGTCGCGTTAAGAGCACCAGGGACCATGGGTTGCCGCGCCCTCCATCTTTGTTATCGGTGCACTAGCAGCCAGTTGGTGGAAACTTGTAAAAAGGTCAGTGCTCGTGGTGCCGAATGTCATCAAGGATAGTTGGGTGACTGCAACAGTAGGGATAGAGGTGGTGCCCAGGGAGGAGGAGGGCCTGGTTGCCTCATCGTTGGGAAAGCAGACCACATGTGGACAAAGGATTATATCTACGCAGTGTAAAAGCCTGGTCGAGTCTAATAGTAGGCTGCCCAGCTTTCAAATTATTTCGATGGCAAGTAATGGAAATATGGGTAACCTGGACAAACGTTGGCATGGAGGCTGCAGAAACAACACCCTTAGTTCTAATGCCAATCAGAGTGTTCCCTGTGGAGGTGTGAAGAAGGGAATATGCAAGGACAACCCTCTGAGTGGCTACTGAGACACAAACTTAATATGTTGTTTTAAGGGCCTTACCATGGCTACACAAATGCTTACAAAGGAGCCTTAGTGAAAGGCCTGTCTGAGGTGCTTGGGGTGAATGATATCTCATTTCAGCCGTTTCCTACATTTTGGATTCTCTCAGACTGCATGTTATCCAAAGGGTGCAATGTTCGTTTTTCCTTTGTTAATGTACATTTTCGTTTGTGTATTCTAAATTCTTGAAATGCCCTAGCAATGAGGGGTATCGAAGTGTTTGAGGATACCAAGGCTAACATGTCATATTCATGATTCTTGGTATTGCAGGCATGAGGAGGGGGAGAGGGTGGGTGGTTTTATTGGATCCACCAAATGTCCCTCCCTTAAATTTTGAGCCAGGCAATAGTAAATGATTGCACCATTGATCCCACTCGGCTTACTATTGACCTGACAAGACCAGAATCGGAGCTGACGCTGAGGCAGGCCGCTGTAGGGAACTTCCAGATTTCTAAGCAGGCGGGGGAGAAGGTTTACGCCTTCACCACACATGCCCCTCCATTGAAGCAGCTTTAGGGAATATGGGCTGACATATGACATTGAGACCTGGAACAGCTTCCTAGGAGGCCAAGTGTGTGGTGGTCTGTTAAATGCTTCGGCTAATCAATCTCATGTTTCCCCGTTAGCTGATTCCTTGGTGATTGTTTCGTGGAATGCGGATGGAATTAAATCTAGACCGGGTTACCCAGAAAGGAAGTTATTTTTTGAGAGGGCGATATTATCTTATTACAGGAGACATGGGCTCTTTGATAAGAATTGTCTCCTGGTCCTATCCTCCGTGATGGAGGGTTTGGTTAACTTGGCTGCTGTGAATGGCCTACTTATCATTCTGGGGGTTATTTCAATGCCAGGCTGAAGGGTGGTCCAGGAATTGTCCTGTTTGACTCTTTGGAAGATGATTTGGCTGGGATACAAACACCTATTATGAGGGATGTAAGAATCTGTATGGAGGGGCTTAGGCTTTGGAAGCTCCTCTGTAATTGGGGTTGCGCTCGGCTAATAACTGTTTCCATGATGACATTCCAGGCATTTTCAGTTTTTCCTCAGCATCAAGTCACTCCATTATTTACTATTTATGTGTTCCCGTAATTTTCAGCCATTATGTTATCGAGATAAAGGTGCTGTGGAAATTTTTATTGACCATTTCCCCACCAGGTTGGTGCTTAAACTGCAGTGTAAGCATGCACTGCCAGGACTGTTTTACTAGCTGGAGGTGTCCCTCAATGCCAGAAAGCATTGTCAGTTCATTGATCGAGAGAGTTTAAGGAGGGATATTTTTTATAAGTAACTGGTGTGAGCTTGATCGTTTCTTCTCAGGTGGCTGAGACCAGAGTGCTTTCTTGTCTGACATTGTGTTAATCTTGTCCAATTTATCATCTGAATTCACCCTGAAGCCTAGTAAAAAAAAAGCCAGGCTAGTTTAACACGGGCTGTACAAAATCTAAGTCCATCCTGTTTGAAAACTTGAAGAACCCACTGTCCTCAAAATGGGACATAGATAGTGTCCCAGCCACCTATAACATGGCTATTTCCAAAAGGAAACATGAAATTGAAGCAGAGTCATGGCAGGATTGTGTCAATTCCTTTGCAAATAATGATGCAAAAAATATTTGGGATATAGTGCACAATGTGCCATTCTATAAATGGTACTGATGTTATGGTCCTTGATCAGGCATGGTTGGCCCATTGTTCCTACCTATACAGCGCCGATCAGATCATGCAGACATGGTTATCGTGCTGTGGAGCCCAGTGGAAGTCACCATCCTTAATGGAAGAAAGAATTGTTTTCACAGTAGGGGCAATTGTCAGCTATAAAATGCCACACTCGCAATAGGCCCCCATGCCCAGATAACATCCCATCAGACTTTTTATCTCAGAACCAGACGCCTGGGCCCCCATTTTGAGCTTGGGCTGTAATGCCATTTGTTCAGGGAGTAGGCACCCAGCTTCATGGTCCAGTGCAGTGATCCAGCCAATCTACAAAAAAGTGCTGAGGGCACTACCAGCATCGTATAGATCAATCTCACTCTTAGATGCTGTGTTTAAAATAATGGGAAGGCTCTTGATTGGAGTCCTGGGTGGAATGTAGTAATAACCATTCTCCCAACCAATTAGTATCCCTTTTGACAAGGTCAATCGCGATAAGCTCTGGTGTGTGCTCAGATCCTTGAACTGTCCTGGCGTATTGGTAGATTTGCTGGAGAGATTGCATCTTTCAACTGTTGCCTGTGTAATGAGTGGGGTACATGGACAGTGCACTTCCCCTTTCCAGGTGGAGTGAGGGGTGTGCCAGGGCTGTGTCCTGGCCCCACTGCTCTTCTGTTTGTACATTAATGGTCTTTATGATCACTTACTTAAATCCACTGTGGTTATCCCCAGGTTGGGTAGCAGGCGCCTGCCACTACGGGCCTATGTGGACCACACGGTCCTGCTGACCGGTACTCCCCGAGCCTTAGCAGCGTCTTATTGATGACTATTCCTTATTCATGGACTCTTTGGATCTAAAGGTTAATGCACAAAAATCGTCTGTCATGGCATATAGCCGGGAGAAGCGTTCCCGCAGATGCCATGCCATGTTCAGCAAGGGTGCGTTGATACCTAGAGTCTATAGTTTTGACTATCTGGGAGTCTGATTTTCTGCAAACTTTGGTGCCGAAACCCATGTTAATAAGCAGACTGCAAGATTCAAGCAGGCTATGGGTATGTTTAAAGCAAAACCGGTCGAGCAGGTACTTTGAGCTTACAATGGGAAAGCTACCTCTGTTCCTAGGTATGGCATGGATTTGTGGGGATATAGTAACATTGCGCCCATCAAGGTGGTGGAGAACACCTTTTACAAAAGAGTATTGGTGCTTCCTCGATCGCCCCAAATCATGTGGTGCACCATGAACTGGTTTTCAGGTTTATTATCGATATTATAACAATCCATCCTGCAAGTCATTGGTCAGAGTTTGGTGGGTCTGTAAAGCTGTTTTGACTTATGAGCTAATTAACTATCTGATCCCCAGGGATACTTATTTGAAGATCCCCTGCATTAGGCAAGTAAAAGCCATACTGGTGGAAGTGGATCTGGTTCAATGTTTCTATACGACAGAGGTTATTTCTAGCAAGGTTCTGAAGTCTGCAAAAGTAAGGCACTCCAGTATATCCTGAAAAAGGCAGTAATTGGAGAGCCTGAGGCCTTCCAATAGGAACCATACGATCATTACGGGCCAGGTTTCCAGATATATTTGTGGTGGGCACAGAACCCTTCTCAACGCATTGTTATCACTAGGGTGCGTTTTAATTGCATTCATTTGAGAGCAGTGGTGGCGGCTTGGTCTAATGGCAATAAGAATTAATTGTGTATTTTCTGTTATGCACCCAAGGAGGACATGGCCCATTTTGTATTGTTTTGCCCAGCCTTTTAGCCTATTAGGGATCATATGCTCAAACCACTCTTGCGGGCCAGGGGTTCCTTCAGTATGAACCTGCCACATGCTATTTGTTATGGGTGGATTCAGTATGTGTGGGTTGGGTTTTGTTGTCTAATTTAAAGAATACGTTGGCTGTTAGAGAATATGTATTGAAAACTGTTTGAAATGTTGCTTTTTGTATTTCGGGAAGGCTTTTATAGTTGTGTTGGTTTTGGGACTCATTTATATGCCTTGATCTGTAATCATGTTTTTATTGCTGATGTTTTTATGGGAATGTTCTGTATTTCTGAAATGAACTTTTCTACTACTAAACATTATCTGTTGGGAATGTTGCAGCAAAGAACATCTTGCCAGATGCGGGAAAACATTCAGTTAGTGGGAAAAATCTGTAAAAGCACTTAAAGAAATTCCAGGTGATCCAAACAGAAATATATTGAGCAAGCGCAATTAGATACATTCCTCCAGTGCCATGAGAGGGAACTCCAAAAGAATTAAACATCAAGCCCCCATTGAGGTAATTAGCATTAACATGGACTTAATGCTTGACAGTGGGGAGGACTATACACTTATAAACTAATTAATGCAGCAACCTGGACATAACTCATCAAGAAATGCACCTTATTAGAGGTAGACTTTGGAGTCCATGCATATAAAAAAGATTCCCTTCAACATTATTGGAGGATTTCTATTACAATTGGTTTTCAAAAGTGACACACGAAAGTGGTTGTATTGGTGCCAGACACAAATGGAAATGTACTCTCCTGGGATGATCAAGAAATCCTCAGATTCAAACTGGACTCGGGAGAATCTAAACAGATCCTAGCTGTCAACATTATGGAAAAAGAAAATTTGAAAAAGCCGAAGATGACATTACTACTAATATCCAGAAGTGTTCTAAGAAGTACGAAAATGTCTTAAAAGGTTCACGTATGAAATAAGACTAAGGAGAAAAGCCATACCATAGGCATGTACAAGGTGAGGAGCATAACACTAGTTCTCAGGGGCAAGACCAGAAAAAGATTGGATCAAGAAGGCATTATTGAGAAAGGAGATTCTTCAGAGTGGGTGAGCCCTATAGTGGTAGTAAGAAGGCAAACAGCAGTGCCAGGTTAGGCATTGACCTATGCAAGGTACCTGAGAAGTTCACATCACACAAGATTTCAGAATTGATCATGGATGCTGCAGGAACTCAAATGTTCTAATTGACTTGAAGGTACAATATCACCAGGTGAGACTACATTCAGACTCAAAGGATTTAACAACATTTATAAACCCAAGAAGTAGTCTTTAGATGCAGGATGATCTCATTTGAGCTAATCTCAGCAGTTAGTGTTTTTCATTGGATGCTTCATGGTCTTGTTGGAGTAAAGTTCTACCAAGATGATATCCTAATCTGGGGTTCTGGCGGGATGGGACATGACAAAAGTCTCAAGGAGATTAGTCTAGAGAATTGCAGGTTTTGGCAGAAAACTTTCAAGCATCTTGCTCATGAACCTCTGTACAAAAGTGTACTTCCCAAATTTGACACGTACGATTGATTGCAAGCATGCCCAAAACCCAAAACGGGAAAGCGATAAGTTCCTTTTTGGGTTACAGGAATTTTTTCACAAATGTTTTGAAGAAATGTATGGGGAATACATCTAAGAACACAAGAAAATTTAAAAGGAAGAATGTTAGCTCCCGATAGATTCTGGAGTGTGAAAGAGAATTTAATTAAGTTAAAGTCACCACTCTGTTGGCACTGGTGCTATCAGTGTTTCTGGAGGAACGTTGTCTTACTTTGGTCTACTCGTATGCCAGTCAGATGGTGCTAGTAGCTGTTTTGATGCAGACTGGAGGCAACCAAGTCTACTCCATGGCACTTTCATCAAGGGTGTCAGGGGTGCATATATATGTGCATATATATTAAGCATTCTGTCATTGAATGTGAGGCACTTGCCAGTCATTGTGCCATTCAAACATTTTAAAAATACTTATTGGAGCAAAATCTGGTGGTTTCCTCTGACTGCAAAACTTTTGTAGTCATCTTTAACAGAAAATGGCAGATGAAGTACCTAGAAGAATAATCATGCAGATAACAATGTTAAACAGGATGGATTTCATGGTTGAGCATGTGAATTGACAAGAGAATGCAGTGGCTGAAACACTATTCAGTAATGCCACGGGAGAGGAAGAGCAAGAGGAAGAGGTTGTGGCACCAGATGAGTGGTAAGAAGTGAAGGGAATCTTTTTCAATATTTTCAGTGGATGGCTGAATGTAGAAGGGTAGGAAGAAGATTAGAATCGGTTATGTCAGATGGATGACAGTTATGGGAGAGTGAAGTGATATAGGGTGGCCATAGGAAAAAGTAGATACAGAGACAAAGGTGTCTAGGAAATTTAAGAGTGGGTAGTAGAATGGCCAGAGGCCACAAAATGGTAGTGCCCTTAGGTTTATTGATTGATATTGATATTTTATTTGTATTGCGCTCATGAACAAAAGTTTCAGAGCGCGACAAGGCAAGAGAGGGGAACAAGGGAGAACAAAAGCAACAATCTTACTAGGCCCAGTGACATTGAGAATGCGCGAGTGCATGGGAGATTAAGTGCAGGGGAGGAGGGGAGAGGTGGAAAGTGCGGAGCGCAAACAAAAATAAGTAAATAAATCAAACATGAATAAATAAATATCAAAGGCATCAAAAAGTGGTAGTTCAGCCAGCAAGTGGCAGGTGCTAGGAATAAGGCAACAGACAGGATGTGTCTGAATAAGAGCAGAAAAGAAAAAGGGGTGGACTGTAGGGTTACAGATACAGACCCCAGTGCAAGAGATTGCCCGGCGGCAGTGCAGGTAGTGGCAGGGTGAGCAGGTACCTGGGCCCTAACGACAGAGAGAGACCAGGTGCACAATGCAGATACAAAAACAGATCAACAGGGGAGAGGAGGAGAGAAGGCAGAAGCAAAGAGGAAGGTCTTGAGGTGCGTCCTGAACCGAAGGTGGTTCTCCTCAAGTTTTAGAGTGGCAGGGAGGCTGTTCCAGAGGGAGGCCCCAGCCGAAGACAGAGATGTACCCCAGCTCGTTTCTTAGAAAAACGGCTGACCCTAAGGGAGTTAGAGGTGGAGGAGCAAAGGGCTCGAGAGGGAAGGTATTTACGGAGGGACAGCTGAAGGTATTTATGACCCAGGCCCTAGAAAGCCTTGTGGACAATGCAAAGGGTCTTGAATTTAATCCTTGCAGCCACTCAGAGCCAGTGAAGGGATTTTAGGGCTGGAGAGATACAATCCCACGGCTTGAGGCAAAAGACAAGTCTTGCAGTCCTGTTCTGCATAAATTGCAAAAGGCAGAGTGTAGAGGCAAGTAGATTTAGAAAGAGGTTGTTGCAATTGTCCAACCTTGAGAGAACCAGGGCTCGAGAGACAGTGATCTTCAGGGGGAAGGAGAGGAAAGGCAGAATACCTCTTAGGAGGTGCAGTAGGAAGTTAGACTTTTCTGAGACATCAGAGATGTGGGCAGAGAAGGAAATCGTGGAGTCAAAGATTTCCCCAAGGTTCTTGGCCTCACAGGTGGGGGTAGTTGGAGGGCCATGGGAGGCCAGCCAGAGTGTGACAGGAAAGGAGGGTGAAGGTGTGCCGATGAGGAGGATCTCTGTCTTGCTGGCATTCAGGCAGAGAAAATTGGCAGCACACCAATCCTGAATGGCGGATAGGCAGATGGAGGTGAGAGAAGGAAAGGAGGTGGCTGAGGGAAGCCTGAGTTGAGTGTTGTCAGCATAGCACTGGAAATTTGAGCAGAAAATGGCAATGCGGTGTGCGAGAGTTGCCAGGTAATGGTTAAAGAGCCAGGGTGAGCCTGGGTGAGAGATTAGACCCCTGGGGAACACCGCAAGTAGAGAGAGGGATAGAGGAAAGGAAGGACCCAAGTTGGACCTGGGAGGGTCGATCAGAGAGGAAAGAGTTCAGCCAGGCCAGAGCCTGATCAGTGATGCCCAGGTTGTTGTGGAGACGGTTGAGCAGGATGGTATAGTTGACTGTGCGAAAGCAGAAGAGAGATCAAGTAGGATGAGGACAGAGGGAATATTAGAGTCAAGGCTGAAGAGCAGATCTTCACTGATGTTCAGGAGAGCAGTTTCCGTGCTTCTGTCAGCTCTAATGACAGACTGATGGTCGTGGAGACAGCCAACAGAATTAGAGTGGAGGTTAAGCTGAGAAATGGCCAGCTTTTACAGGAGTTTGCCCAGAAAAGGAGTAATGGAAATTGGGCGATAGTTAGCTGGGCAAGGAGGATCAGCTGTGGGTTTCTTGAGAAGAGGATGCACAAGAGAGTGCTTCAGAGGGAAGGGGAAGGCTCCTGAGGCAAAGGAGAGGTTGCTGAAATTGACCAGGGCAGGAGCAAGGGTGTCAATCTGGTCCTTTATGGTTTTAGAAGAACAGGGATGAACCTGTTTTGATGAGACTTTCATAGATCGGACTTGTCTAGCGACCTCGTCAGGGAGAAAAGAGGAAAACAGGAGAAAGAGGGTGGGGGGTGGCTGAATGTCATGCACATCCCTTCTCAGCCACCAGCACAATCAGTAGTAACCCACGCTTCACACACCTCTCTCAGGAGTAAACATACTGTTATCCCACAGAACCGTCAGCTAAGAAGAACATCTTTGTATTTCAAATGGTTATTACCTTGACGTATGTATTGCCATACGAGAAAGCGCATTTCCTTGTCTATGCGATCTCAGAGGAGGAGGGATCGATGGTCACAGCAATCAAGTGATGCGGTGCCATGGCTACGTGTCATCACGTTGCTGCATCGCCTTCTGACACGTCATGCACACGTCCGGAAACACGTAATCCGGGTTGCTATAGGAACATGTTTAAAACTACGGTTCTTCAGATACACAGTGCTTCTCAGCTGTTCATCGTAGCGGTTTGGCGTTATGTGCCTTCTATCCCCGATTTACAGAAATCTTGACCTCAGACTTCGTTATTGGATTCCTCTGTCTTCCCCTTGTTGGCGCTTCGCATCTTCTGAACTTTTGGAGGAATCTCACGTCTCTTGTCTGAACTTTTTTCTGCTACAGCAGGTGCTTCCAGTGAGCCCTTAAGTGACTGACAGCCCTCCTGGTTGCTTCCAGTTGCTTGATGCTTGGGTTCACTGAGAGAACAGGTCTACTCCTGAACGCCATCCCCACCTCACCTCCCATTTAACATCCCTGCAGAGCACATCTTGGTAGGTGCCTTCTATTCTTTGATCTAGTGTTGGCTTTTACGCAAATCCTGTTCTGTATTCACTTAATCTGTTAATTCCTTTACAGCAGCCACTTGGAGGATCCGGGTTCCTGTTCCTGCCACCTGTGGCCCTAATTTCTGAACAGCAAAGTCATTTGCATCTTGCTGTTGGTTGTTTAGGGACGGAGGTATACATACTCCATGCAAGCAGCAAGTTCTGACACTGAAGGAGGTTCAGAGTTCACAGAGGGAGGGAGGAGAGGAACGGGAGGAGAGGGTGGACAGGATGTCCTCGGTTTGAGGGAGGGAATAATGAAGTTAGGTCACCAAGGTAATGTGGCATTGGCGAGGACCAAATTATTATTAAGGGAAGATTTTTGATGACATGAAATGCATCAACATGTCGAGATGGTGTTTCAAAATTGTTAGGTGTGGTCTCATAGTGACAATGTTTTAGTGGTTAGGACATCCTCACCCCTTTGTTGCCCATGGGAAGAAGTAACAATTAATTTATTGGGACATATGTACTATAAATGAACACAGAATGTTGATATGTTGGTAGTGATTAATCTCTTTCCAAAATGGACAGATGCAAAGGGTCAGTTGAAGGCAACTAACAGAGAGGTTGTTTTGCTCCTGGAGGATGTGTTAAATAGAGAAGGTATTCGAAGTGGATCATCTCGGACAACAGGCCACATTTTGTATCCAGAGTTGTTGATGGGTATTTTGAGGTGTGGAATACAACAGTTTTTGACAATGTTGTACCACCATCAAAGGAATAGAACAGTGGAAAGCTCTGACTGGACATTAATGGACAACCTCTGCATGCAGATCTGCACTGATGTGTATATGTTTCATCATGGTCAGGGAAAGGGAGCATAGGATGTCTCTGCAACAAATTACATGAGTTTTATCTTTGAGTTCCTGGCAGATGTCAAACCATGTAACAAGCTGTAGCCATCATGGATGGGAAATTCTGACATGGTGGTGGTAGAGTGAATAAGAAAAAGAAGGATAGAAAAGAAAAGGTATAGTTGCAAAGGAAGAATACAATACATTTCAGGGAGTTCTCCCTTGGAAGTAGAGACAGGATTCTTTTTTTTTTGTGAGAACAGTGCACAATGGTAAATCAAGATATTCCAAAGTTGTTGTTATGCTGCGGGACATGTCCAATGTAGTGAAGCTGATGAGTGGGCAAGTGTGGAACCTGGAGAGAGTGACTCCTGCAAGTCAGGAAGGTGGGTGAGCTGTGTGGTTGATATTGCATCTTCTCCCAGTGGTCGAGGAGGTGGTGTTATGTCTCTGTGGATGTCAACACCTTGTTCTACCCTTCTGATTCTGAGCTGTCACAAGTGTATTCCCATTGTGTACCCTCCCATGTCACACCTCTTGTTCCCCAGTCTGTCTGTTGCTCTGCCCTTTTCCTTCACTCCTGTCTGCCCTCATAGCCTTCTTCTCTATGATTGTGTCTGCGAGCGGGCAGTATCCCTGTTGTGATGGTGAAGGCTCATGTGGCCCCCGGGCTCGAGCAGTGCTGACACTCTGATGAAGGAGGATGGAATGTGAAGGCAAGCAAGCACAGGACCATTATCCGGAGGTTGGTGTGCGGCTGCCCTTCACTTTTGGGTTTTCTGATCTATATGCTTCATCCTCTTAATTAAATAAATACATTTTGAGTTCCAAATATAAACTCACCTGTGAAGAGTCCTGCTTTTGCCTGCTATTCCAGTGCTACTTAATAAAACTCCTGTGTCATTAATTATTTCTGCCACAGTTTTGACCAACCCTGCATATCCTTCTGAAATCTTGAAATGAACAGTGACAGGACAGACTCAAACCTTTGTTGAACCTGACATTTTTTGTACATTTTCCAAGACATCTTCCACCTTGTCCATGGCACTGAGCTGGTACAAAGGTCTTTCGCAGATTACCTTTATATAGCAGCAGAGGGCTGCAGTCCCAGTATGCTGATCTTGCTATGTATATTAGTCCCATAAGCACCAGCAACCACATATACTCTTGCACTGCCTCTAATAATTCTAAGGCCAGGTTAGTGAAAACAGATGTCCAAAACAATGCAGCCCTCTACCTGGTATTTGCCAATAAAGGAATAACCCAGAGTGGATGGTGGTATGCCAAATGCAAGGTAGCCCTGATTTATTGGAAGTATGCAAAAGCTGGGGAGGAAACAAGATCAGGAGCCAAGCTCTCTCTCTCCCAAATTCTTCGACGTTTGAATAGAAACCACAGTTTATATAATGCAAATGAGTCATTCTGATGTCATCATAATCGCTGAGCTATAAAACCTATCTCTAATGCGCATTGGTCCTAATTGCTAAGATACATATAGTATCTATATGTCCCACCCTGCTGAGTGGGTAACTCTCTATCTACGGTCCCACCCATAAAACATTCCATACAATGTACAAACTCATTATGCTTGAATATTATTGGTAAACTCTAAATTACTTCTCTGGTGAAAAGGACATATGCTCATCGGTTAACATGTGGTCACACTCTCAGTAAACTGGCGGCATGATGACATGTGTATGCGGATGGGAGGAGAGGACAAGCGTATCACCTTTGTTCCTAATTAAATAAAACAGCCCATGTTATCTCTGCCATGACGTCTCTGAATTTCAAGGACTTTGTCCTTGCTCAAATTCCAGTTTTCCGGCCCGCCCTGTCTTACAACAGTAAACACGCCATTCTGTTCTTGAACTTTATGAATAACTATTGTTGAGTCATGCTGCTTCTACCATGTTAAGATTTTGTTGCAGCAATTATTCTGTCTTTTTAGCTGCACTTGTTTCTCTGTCACACCTAGCCAATCGCTGAGACATTAATCTGCCAACTACTTATGAAATGTTATACTCTGCTGTGTTGTCGTAACTGATTCACCTTAATGGTTGAACACTCGCTGCCCAGACACTGGTATCTTGTTCCGTTATGTAAACTTTCTCTCCGGTGTCCTCGGCTTTGACATTCCTTTGGGGCAGCTATGTCCAGCCACTGCAGCATATTTACTGAATTAAATGTATTTGTTTCAAATAGCGTGTTTAGCTGTGAGCCCTTCTTAAAACTATAGACTTGATTCTCTGCTGTGCTTGTGCAGTTTTAAAAATTGCAACTGGCGTCACGTTTTATTCTCTGCAGGACACATTTGCTTTTCTATCTACCGATTTCCTGGTGCATGCCTGTCACATTATTTCCATTCCTATGGGTAACAGCAACCTTATCTACCTATATTTTTCTGCCCTACTTATCCAGTGAGTCCCTATCTTGTGTAAATGCTTTCCTGTCACCTAATCTATTCTATTTTAAAACACACTAATTGTGCAAGCTGATGCCTTATCTGTTCCCTACTTGTGTAGCACGAAATAACAATTTTTTGTGCCAGCTGCATTTCCAGGAGAATTTAAAGTGCAGTTTCAAATGTGTCCTCTCTTGTCTTATAATTTCATTTCTTCTGAGGCAGAGCTTGAGCATGCTCTTTAGTCAATAACTTCCCCACTACATTCCCCCTATGGTCGAGTCATCGATCACTCCTTCATTTTGTCTTCTTATATTATAGCCCTCCATGGGGAGCCACACTCTGGTGATCCCCCTCAAGATATCTCCATGTGCTACGTAATCTTCTGAACTGCATGTCATAAGCCAGCACTTGCCATTCTCGTCACATTTCGACCAGTGCTCATTGTAGTTATGGGTATCTTTTGGGCATGTAAACAATGCCCCAAGTTGTCTAGCTGGCTGACCCAATGGGTACATGGGACAGTAAAAGTCACCATCAGTTTGAGTGTACTAATGTACGGTGTCCGCCACATTAACCATTACTGTCATTTGTGGTGCCTTCTTGCCAATCTTTTTATATTGGCTTATTGCTTTTCTCAAGATGCAAAACGCCATAAGGACTAATACCAAAATTGCCAACAGGAATTTGGATGCATCTGTCAGCCAGTAGGCATCCAGGAGAATAGATCATTGAACCAGCTATCATCCTCAATGTCATCCAGGTCCTCCTCCATTTTATCGTGCAGCTCTTTCAAGGAGTATATGGCCTCTGTCAAGGTTCCATTCTCCTCATTATGTGTGGGTCCATATGTACAGCAATTAGGCACTATCTTTGTGCACACTCCTCCCTCCATGGCTGTGAGGAGGTCCAGAGCATAACTGTTCTCTAGGGTCATCAATCTGACCGCTCTTAACTCCTCCTTGATGGCATTGAAGGTTTATATTGTGACATTAATACTTTGTGATAGTTCCTACCTAGTTATCTGGATCCAGTGTGCATTTGCTGCTGCTTGCAGGCCAGGCATTAGAAAGTATGCGAAGAACATTGTTGTATTACCAAATAACTTATGACTCTCTGGGATTTCATCGAATACAGCATTGGCCTCCTTGGAAAAATAGTTTGTTCTTTTCATGCGTTTTAGGCATAGGGATCTTTTCTTCCTGTTGTGTGTCTTCGAAGGAAAACTCCCAATGTCAACCTCACTTATTTGGTATTACCAATGCTATTGCATTTAGTAGAACTATTGTACATATGACACCCCAGTTGGGTGGAAGCTGCAAATAAGCTCTTTTACCGCAGGCCCAGTAATGGTCCATGAGTACAGGTGTGCCAACTTTCATACCTGGTAAATCCAAAATGTGTTTGCACCCTTCATTGTTACCAAGCTTTACCGAACCATTATTTCTAAAGCACAATGTCAGTGCTTGTGGTTTGACTATAGGTAGTGGTCCTGCTTCATCTTCCACTCATGTTAAAAATTTGGCAGTTTGTTTCCATTCCTTACGGCATACCTTGTCTGCGTTTTTATCACTTCTATTGGCGCAGCCCATACTGCCTATGCCTTGCATCCCATTATTCCATCAACCCATCCTCCCGAGGATTATACTTTCCCTTTTATTTGCAACTGTGGTCTTTCAGCACAATAAGGTATCAAATTAAGCTGGGCATATGTGCACCTTAATATTTGGAGATCCACTACTTCGACATCTCCTTTATTTGGACCTGATAGTATGTACTTAAGCACATTAGTTTTAATTCTTATATTCTCCATCATGTGTGCCTCTTTTCCATAGTTGTCTATGTATGGGAATTCTGATCCTGCGAGATGCTTCATCATGGGCGATTGTCCCTGAAATTGCCCTCTTGTCTGGCATACTGTGAGATGTACCAAGCAGTGTGCTCTGAACTCAGGTAATTCTTGAGATATAAATATTTGAGAGGCTGTCATGGCATAGGGGATAAGTGAGCAAACAAAGCAGATTTCCCCTGATCTCTCTCTCCCCACCTTCTCCATTGACCTATACCATGAGTTTTGTTCAATATTTATGGAATTGTCAAAACCTTTTCATGTAATATTCATCGCCTGCAATACTTCTCCTACCCCTTACAGTCTCCACGACTGGGCAAAATACCATTTCCTGCTCTAACTGGAAATCTATTTGTTTTTTAACTTCTTCACTAACATTATGCCATAGGGGCACGATTATCTTATCATAGTCAGTCAAATGCAGGGTGAGATAAAATAAGGAATAAAAACATCAAAAGAGAAAGGAAAACAGAAGGACCATAATAGCCATAATGTCAGTTGTTTGTAGATGTGTCCTGCAGCGTATGGATCAGGGTATTATGAAGATATCAGGAACATAAGCATATGAAAACATTTGTACAGTTTACTTAGTACCAGGCAATAGTATGTTATTATTTTTCAATGGTGAGTGAGGTGAGCTGTAGATACCCTTTTCAAAGCATTTACAAACAATGATAAAGATAATAAAAGATTTGATTTTTTCATTTTTTTTTAAACCACTTCCACTATTATGTGGTTCATTGATGAAGATTGTAAAAATATAAAAATGTGGAAGATAAAAAAATAGTCCCAATAAAAATGTAAAGATAGAAAAGTAGAAAAAATAGTCTGTTATAGATGTATGCTCTTGTGAAAAATAGTTCTTAATACTCTGCTGGTGATATGTTCAAAAAGTAATCAGCTTCAACTCCTTTCTTACTGTTCCAGTGATATTTCAGCGTCAATGTTCCTCAAGTGGTGCAACCTGATTTATAATTTCTTGCATTCTCAAATTCCTTTTTCTTGTCAATTTCTTGTTCAGGAAGCACTTGGGCTGGTTCCATGTGATAATATCCCCACAAAAATGTTGCCATACAAGAATGGCACTGTTTTCTTGTGGTGACATTACCATATGGAACCTATGGGGGACACCCCCACAACCCCCATATTTTTTTAAAGGGAGCAGGGGACACCGGGACACCCCTACAATCCCCGCTCCCAGTTACCCAACATATTGTCCCCATAAATAATGTTGCCTGTGCCATTTCCCACACTATATGTATGGTGACACAATATATGGGGATAATATTACCTGATACCCTCGGGCTCTGATCCTGGGTCTGGGAGGTGGCACTCTTGTATCATCTTATGTCGACAACTGCAGTAGTATTCAATTGTATTTTTAGCGATACCTCACTGTCTTTTCCTTGGCTGTCAAGAAATGAAAGAGATAGGTATTTAGCCATGGACATCAAATAGTCATGTAACTCATTTACTAACACAGTCGCAGTGCTTTGGGCATCTGTCTGCACGCATGGGCGGGGTAATGGGCACATGCATCCTGCGACCTGTAGCCAACTCATAAGGAGTCAGGTGATCGTCTGAGCCTGGCTGATTGCGTAGGGCAAAAAGAGCCAGCGGAAGGCAATACATCCAGTCCTTATGCACTGTGTCACAAAATCTTGCTAATCTTACTAACCCGTGATGACAGAGAGTTTTGTGCAGTTTATAAATGTAAAATAAATAAATAAATAAATAAATAAATCTCCACGACCCTCCCTGAGATTTTTTCACTATGTATACAGCAGTATTGCAAGGAGATTCTGATGGCACTTTCACTCCCTGCCTCATGAGCGCTTTTATTTTTTCATAAATACCCTCATCTGCTTCTTTGGACATTGGTTACTGTTTCAATCGAGGTAGAATTGCCTCTTTGTTTAGTTTGATTTTTACTGCTCCAGTCCATTTTAACAACCCCACATCATATCGACTGGTCGTCCATAGTGTGCCGGGTAAACTTGCCAAATCTTCTTCCATAAATGGTGGGACTTCTGTAGCTA
Organism: Ambystoma mexicanum; assembly: GCF_040938575.1. Taxonomy (NCBI): domain Eukaryota; kingdom Metazoa; phylum Chordata; class Amphibia; order Caudata; family Ambystomatidae; genus Ambystoma; species Ambystoma mexicanum. Next base: position 649,941,320 of record NC_090921.1, on the reverse strand, counting down.
GCATTATTTATTGTGGCACCTCTGCATACTCTATTCTCAATTGACATGATATTTTTATCTCAAACAATACCTCGTCATCACAGTCACTGTAGTCAAACAACTCATCATCTGTCAACTGGGTCAGTCTTTGTGATGCGTCAAGTGCTATTACTGTATGCCAAACTACCCCTTCCTAATCAATGCCGTGTAAAATCACTCTATCATCCCTCACTACAGCCATCTCTGGCTCAATTGTAACCCGCTCCCCTTCAGTTACATCTGTAGGTAATTGTTTACTGAATAAAAAGTCTGTGGGTAGTCTCAATAGCTGTCCCTAAATGTGGCAAAGCCATGCTAACATCACTTGTACTCTATAGAAAGATACTTCAGGGTCCACTGGTATGCCCCTCTGTAATTTCTGCCCATGAAAAGCTTGTATGTATTCCTTTGCTGTCTGTAAATATATGCCTGGTGTAGAGCATATTATGCCGTCTTCGGTGAATGATATTGACATATTGAGTTTGACCACAAGATTTCTTTCCAATATATTAACAACTGTCTTCCTAGGATACAGGGATGGGATGGCTACCGTCTGCTCTCCTAATGTCACAGTCAATCTGTCAGTGAAGGGAACCATATTTGTGGCCGCAGAAAAGCCTTCAGTGTCCATGAATATTCCTGACATGGGAAATCTGCCCTCTCTGACATAGGATTTTGTTGCCCCAGTGTCAACTAAGAAGGAAAGAGTCCAGTCACCTATGGATACCTCCACCCTCAGTTCCTGTTCAGGGTGTGTGGTTCCTGATAGGATAGGGCACATCAAGCTATTCTGTGGGCTGTCCTATTGTTGATACATGTTCTGTCCTGTCCCTGTAAAAGGGATCCCCCCAACTGCTGTCACTCCTCCTATCTGGGGTGTCTGTGACAAAATGTTTGTATCCCACAGTGTCATGCTTGTTGTGATTGCGCTGCATTGTGTGGTTGCTCTGTCAATGGGGCGTTGTGGCCCTATCTGTGGCTGTATCTGTGGCCATTGTGGTTGCTGCACCTGTTGTGCTTGTGTCTGATCTGGTGAATATTGTCATAATAACCATAGTCTTGCTGTGGTGCACCATATGGTGCTGGATATGCCATTCCCTCTCTTGACCCATTTGCATTGCAGCTTGCTCCATTGCGCCTCTACTTCTACACACTAGTGAAATGTGTCCTACTTTCCCACATATCCAACATACTGCTTCAGTGCCCCCAGGTCCTCCAAAGCGGGGCTGTTCCCCACCAAGCCCTCCTTGTGGCACTACAAACCCAGATACTCTCCCTTTCTGAACAAATCCGCATCCTCTGGGGTAAAAGTTACTCTCCACTTTTCCTCCAAAATCACCACCCATGGCCTGCTGTGGCATGACAGCTCCCTGTCCATTATTCCTGTCTCCCGTATTTGTAAACCCTGCTCCTTCTACCACCATTTTGGATAATTTCATCTGCACCAATTTTGCCCCTTCCGTTTGCCTTTCCTCTATTTTCTTTTGATCCTTCTTCTGCTTTAACCTACAGTGATGGGCAATAGTCAGTTGTATCTCTGGCCATGGTCTTGTTTCAATCCCCACAATCTTTATTAACTGTCTCTGTACTTCTTCAGGTAGGCCCTGACATAAAATATGATAAAACACTGGTATATATTTTATCCCAATGGTCTATAGTTTCCAAACGCCAACGTTCTTTAATGTCTTGAATATAGGCAGCAGGGTCCTCAGCAGGCCACATCTTCCTAGTCATTACGGTGCTCATTTCTTATTGGTCTGGAAATAGCACCCTCAGTGCCTTCCATACATCATCTCTACAATTATTAAATGGTGACCCATCATATTTAGTGGTGTTATGTTCTGTCACTGCAACATAGCCTGCTCTTTCTACACGTACTGTGTCTGGTCACCCAATATGGATGCAAATAGGGTTTTCATGTCACCCGTAGCTATTGCTATCCCTGCTCTCTCTCACTCTAGCTTGTAGATTCACATGCCCACCCCTACTGTGAGTGATGACAGCTTATCCATCAAGTAATTCTTGTCTGTCTGATTCCATGGAGTATAGTGGGGTTGCCCTAATCCCTTGTGAAGCAGCAGGAATTGTGTTATCCCTTTCTTGCACAAAAGTGATGCTGTACAAATTCTTCTTTTCAATGTCTCAGCTACACAGTGTTGCTGGCGTTCTGGCAAGTTTTTTAAGAAATATGGTGATCAATCTTCTTCGTTAATGTGGAGTACTGATGTGAGGGGTAGGTATAGGCTTAAGTGTGGCCCGAGCAAATCTGCTATCTCTCCTATGGCTGGTCCTGTGGTATCCATTTGTGGGGCTTGCACTGCCTCCTCCCCATCCTCTTCATCATCATTGTCTGCCCAATCTGTCTCTCTGTCACTTTCTCCACTCTCGGCATCCTCAAGTATGAGACCAACACCCACTCCCTTAACAGGCTCCCTTACATATGTTCCACTCATTATCTCTGGCAACACATCTCTGCCCCTGGGCTTATTGTCCCACTCCCTTCTCCCCATGTCTGTGGCATTATATTTCTGCTCACTTTTGGGTCATCTCCTTCCTCGTTTTTTCAATGTCTTCCTTTTCTCTTGCCATTCTTCTGTTCTTCTCAATTAGCCTCTTTACAGACTCACCCCTTTCTCCTACCTCCCTTTTCCTTCTTTGCCTTTCCTTTTGCTCTCACTGCATCTTCTCTGCTGCTTCTCGCTGTTCCCTCTCTTTCTCCCTCTGTGCATTTTGCTGTATCTCTTCCTGTGCCTCCCTCCTGTATTCTTTCCTGGCGGTATCCTTCATTTCTTCATACTCCACTACCTTCACATAATTATTTTCTGTGCCTTTCCCATCGAGTTTCAACAATATTTTTCCTGCTATCCATTCCTCTGGTTCCATCATTGTCTCTCCACTATGTCCATTACCTATGGATACGCTTCTCACCCTTTGAGCATCCATGGGCATGCTTCACACTCTCTGGAGCTCTTCTTTAGCTACTCTTAACTGCTTTTCTAAGCTATGTAGCCCTCTATACTCTTCCTCATCCCGCTGCGCCATGCTTCATTCTCCTTTGGCACTAATGGCGCCTTCCCTTTTACCAATTTCACCCCCCTCCTACTATCATCCCTTTCCTCATCAGGGGATTCATATCTGTGATTACTTCACCCTACAGCTGCTACTTGTTGCAGGTATATTCCTGTGATGGTTGGGCCTGGTGTCCTCTCCTTATACGGAAGCGGTACTGTGAATTGTGTGCGGACGCCTGCGTCAGCTTGCAATGGCAGGGCTGTTGGCTATGTTTGAGCACTCTCCTCAGAGGAAGGAGGCGGCGGCAGTGTGGGCTGCACGTGCTCCCCCTCAGACATATTAAGCATCAATTTCTTCTTAGGCCCCTCTGTCTCTTCCTCAAAGGCCTTCCAGACCTCTACTATACCTCGCCTGTTTTTAAGCTTCCTGCCTTTGTGTATGGCATGTAAGTACCTTGTGTATGGCATGGCACCTGGAACCACCGGCAGGTGTCAGCTGGCACCAACAAAGGCGGAACAGCAAAGACCCCTGTGTCGAGCCCTCATACCTCCGCTACTGCCCGAGGAGAAGGAGCGCTCCCCGTTCCGTGCGCTGCAGGAACAGTGCACACGAGAAGCCTCTCACAGCAGAGACCACGAGGTTAGCTCACAAGCTCATCACTGGCGTCAGCTGATTGAGCTGTAACATTCAATTTGCACGTGACTCTGAAGCGACATTAACAATATGACAAACGTGTCTACAGATGCTCCCTGAGTTCCTGCCTACAAGTCCTACTTGCGATACCTCCATTTAGTGGCCCATACAACCCGCGAGGGTTTCCTACTACAAAATGGCCACCTGATATATTTTGCACCTTCGGGGCATTTCCTGATTCCTTGTCAGCTGATTGGCTAAAGTTCAGCCTATCTTGCAGCTGGAAACACCGGCAGGAGTCAGCCGGCACCAACGAAGGCGGAACAACAAAGATTCCTGTCCCGAGCCTGTCCAGAGCTGACCAGAGGCCAGGGCCCATCCCCCTACAATCAGACCCACTTGAATCCTCCTCTGACCTGTCTTCCGCATCCACGTGTAAGCAGAGTCTATTGAAACAATTGCTCATTACTGCCTATGTCTCCGCTTCACTTTCCGGTTTCATCCACAATCGTATGCCTTACACTTTTGCTTACTATGTCCGAGTTCTAAATTGCTTCAATCGGACTGAACTTCCGATTTTGTCCTGTATCTCAAGTCGCTGTCCCACCGCCTTTCGCCTACAAGAGTGTCTCCTAGTATCAAAATGTTATCACTCTGTGTCCTTTCTATATTGCATAATCTATTTACTATTGCTTTATCGTAATTAATACATGCGCTCACTGTCCTCTGAGACACGTGGCAACTTTTTCCTAAATTGCTCGACTGCCCCCTAGCTGTGTTATGCACTTGTACTTACCCTATCGAATATTGTCTTTGGTTCACCTTTGCCTTACCGAACATTGTCGTGGCTCACCCTGCTTCATCATATGTTGTATTGTTTACCCATGCCTTAACGAATGCAGCTTGGTTTACTTGCCTTATCTGATGGTGCTGCAGGCCCGTTCCTACGCATCAACAAATCATTACTAGGCAACTGTGTCTTATCCTACCCATGCTCCTCTAACCAGCGCTGCATAAGAAAGCCCTCACCCAACGCTTACCCACTATCGCTCTTGCTGCCGCATACCCACCACTCTGCTATGCACCATGTGCATACCACCATCCTCGACCAACACGGAGCGCCATCTAGCTCACTTATCCGCCCACTCCGATAAACTCGCACACCGCCCTTGCGGACATCAGTGCAACACTGAGGAAGCCAGTTATCCTGGTTAACACTCCACTCAATATGCTCACCCCTTCCCAAATGTGTTACCATCCATTACTATTTGGCCTAATACACCTACTGATCTTGCTACTTACTTACCTCAGTTGCTCTGCCTCAGGTCAGTTATCTTACCTCACCATGCTAGACCTTGGATACCATAGTCATAAACTATAACCTTGCTTGCCCACTCACTGCCCCCCATCAGGCCTTCTGCACAGGATCAAGACTACAACCACAGCATCTTCACTTCCTTTCAACCCTTATCTAAACGCCCCTGCTCTGTGGCTCAAGCACTTTGCGACCAAACCGACACCCAACCAACCATGCTCCATACACACTAGGAACTTCAGACTAGGTTCCAGATTCACCCGTGGTGCTCCTCACCCTATCATCTGCACCTCCCCATCAACTGCTCCACTTTTGCCAGTCACTTCATGCCACAGCTTTACCCATGCAGACACATTCACCTCCACTCATGACACCACACCTAGCTATAACACAAGCATGCCTCACTCTCCTAAAGACACCACCATCAAGGTGGCCCTTATCAACGCCAGGTCCCTTACAGCCCACGCACTTGATATAGTAGATCTCCTTACCACACAAGACCTAGACTTCCTTGCTGTCACAGAGACCTGGCTGCACGCAGCATCTGGGCCCCTCCTCTCACTAGCCATCCGTAACGATTATACTATCATTAGATGTGATCACAATGCTAACCACTTGAAAGGAGGTGGTGTTGCCTTCATCCACAAAAAATAGATTGTCATGCGCATCATATCGGACCAACAGATACCCTCAGCAGAATTCCTATCGTGGAAACTCCCTATCTCACACAACCAAACCGCTACCCTGCAGCTCATCTTCAGGCCACCAGGACCTGTCACCACCTTTGCAGACGACATCTTAACATCCCTTGCAGACAAAACCAATGCCACCTCGCAAATAATATTACTAGGCGACCTCAATCTTGGCCTCAAAGACCCCAATGACACTAAAGCCTTAGACCTTGCTAGCTCACTCACCGATACAGGCTTCACTCATCGAAGCCTTGAACCTACCCATGAAAAGGGAAGAATCCTTGATTGGCCAGCAGATCTAAACTTTAATATCACCACAGTAGTTAACGCACCTTGTGCCTGGTCTGACCATCACACTATTACATTCAACATCTCAGCTAATTACCAACACCCCTGTCCAGACCTAGCACCTCCAATTTGTACTAGAAATAAAAGAGATATCACTAGAAAACATCTCCTCCCACACATCCTGCCCACCCTGAACAATGTCTTATTATCCTGTTCAGACTGTACAGCCTAAGTTGATACCTACAATGCTACGATTCTTCAAGCTATGGACACTATTGCCCCCATTAAATCTAGGAAAGCTAAACCACACGCTCACCTCAATTTGTGGTTCACTGGCAACCCCCGGTCTTGGTGACTGTTTCTGTATCCCTACGGTCCCACTTCCAGCACTTGACACCGGACGTCTGCACTTACCCTTTCACGTGCCACCTGCTGGCCGTACTTTTACTTATTGTTTATTATTGTCTTATCCCATGTACTGCACTTTCCTCTCCCCCTTCCCCTCAACCCCCTCCCCACACATTTGTACCCCACACACCCATATATGTTGATGAGAAACTAATGCTGTCGGAAACTAATACTGTTTTATATACATTAGTGTATGTTTTGTTGAGTGCAATGTGGTGTGTGCCTGGTGCAAGATCTATTTTGTTCTCTCACGTGTTTATGTCTGTACTGGCATCATGCCTGTCTGTATAATTTCTACAGATGTCTGTGTACAGCAAAATTATGGTGTCCATGTACGGCTTGTCGCAGGTTCTTTTTCAGACCAGTATGAACATGTGATGTGTGTGAGCTATACAGTATTTTTGAGTCAGTGGTTCAGTGAGCAGAATATATGTTATGTTTCTGAATGTTGTGTGGATATTCAACTTTGTTGTTCATTTAACAATACTATATATTTTGGCTCATATCTTGATACATTAAGGGTGTTTGGCGTGTGTGCATGTATACTGGGATGGTCACGTTCAGTAGTTATAATATAGGATATTATACCATATTGTGGGATTATGCAATATGGGGTTGTGTGCATATGCATTTATGTGATATTACGCCTTAACGTACTCTGGCAATTCAGGTGTGCTATTCTTCAGGTCTTATTTGTAAGGCGGTAAGGGTTTTCATGAGTGTTGGTGATTCCCTTACAATGATCTCACATTTACTAATGTGCATGCATTCGTGGCAGTGTTGTACAAACTTGTATGGCATCATGTGGTACTTTCTTGACATGCCATGAGCTTTTGGGAGATGTGCGCTTTATGTGGTGAATTGCAAATTAAGCCTTAGCTCACACTACAAGGGTGCTCCACATAGCACAATTTAACTAAAGTAATGATGTTAGCTAACACATATTTAGAGTGGGTGTTGTGAAGTATTCTTATGGTGAGAGTTCAGGTTAATTCATAGTATAAGGCAGTATATTTATTTTAAATATCATTTCTACTGAGTATTTATTATAACCTTAATGCTGGAATTCCAAATGTTTACTTTTTTGCCATTTTACAATGTTGGGTGTAATCTTAATGTGTAAATCCCTATGATTTTACGATATACTTTTTATAGGTAGAGATGTCATCTCTGTTTAAAAAACGTTTTTTCCATGTATTTCTTCTTTTTTATATTCTGTGTGTTTGTATGTGCGTGTGTGATTTGTAGGTGCACATTGTTCCTACTCTTGACATGTTGTGTTATGCATACTGCATGTGCTTGCAAATATTTAGCTTGCTTTCAGTGTTTCATGTTTACTCTGTGCATGTTGTGCTTACTAATATTCAGAGCTTTTTACATGCAAATGTCTATTTGTGTCACTGTTTTCTGTGTTTAATTCTGTAATTATGAACAGCTACAGTTATGAAAGAGAGAAAACAGGCTCTGGCTGCACCAGCGATCATGATGGCTGTTATTTACCTTATAGCCTTAGAAGAAGATTCAACAGTCTTGATGCAATGGACTACTCACAGGTTATGATGGCGACAGTGAAGATCGGGAGCTCAGTGAGAACATGTCTACACTTTGTATGGGCAGTCAGCTGCCGCTCATCACCATTGTCATGGGGAGGTATGTTGGAGATTTCATTCAAAAGGCTCAGAAGAGTTCTGATGAGTTCTGACGATGATGTGGCTTATTGGCTGGGGCCGATGCTGTAGTTCTCGATCAGCTAATGGGAGTAGAGCCCATACTATAATGTTTAGATATGCAATATGCTGAAATTGAGTCTGAATACAATGGATATTCGTCTATGATCATACAGAATGATGGAGTTGAGGAGGGGATGAGTGACCCTGACCCCATCAAAATTTGGAGACTACAGAAGGACATGGAGTGTCGACATCAGATGGTGTGCCAAACAGTGGGTGTATTTTTCAAGCAAACTTTTCTACCTTTTTTGGAGTGTGACACCTAACCTGACATTAAAACCATGCATTTCTGTTTTTGTCTACAGCACTTAGCTGATAAAATGGGTGGCAATGAGGAGAGCCACACTCTAGCAGACATGGTCAATATTTACTGTGCTTGCTGTTCAAATCAAATTGAAAATGCGTGGAATCCCAATAACAGACTTTATAAGAATTGTATCTCTATAATGGAGAACGATAATGTTAAAGACGATGTGATCACAACAGTTGTGGCCTGGGCTGATATCCTACCTATTCAGGGCTTCAGAGCCATAGTTGTGAAAACATGTTTAAAACAAAACTTTTACAAATGGTACGATGGGCATATAATACATGATCCACACTAGAAGGCTCATGAATTTTTGGCATGAAAGCCCTAAACGTCTTGTAAAGATTACGCCTCTAATACAGCCATCAACCTAGCTAAGGGTTAGGAAAGGGGTGGAAAATGTGTGTCTAAAACATGGGTTATACAAGTGGCACATATGCCCCTTTTAAAAATTAAGTAGTTTAAACAGGGATGTCTGCTGTGTGTTAAAAGCATAGTTGAAAAAACTGTTCGCAAGTTGGCAGATAAAGCATATTTAAGCAATTACAAGAGAGAAATGTATATAGTGCCTCATTAACTGACCTACGAAGACTGAGAATGTAGATCATTTACATCTACTTATGCTTATTTGCAGGAAATAAAAAAATGTACACCTGTTGAGAAACCGCCAATTTAATGTGAAACCCACCAGTGTATGTGTACAGCATATACTTATAGCTTTATTTAAGGAGCATGTAGGCAGTACCTCCCCAATGATGTTATGCTGTCTGCAAACACAATTTACGGGCGTACAAACATGAATGTAACAATGTTCTATGTATCACAAACATATATTTCAACAGATGTTAAACTACAATGGACATATACTGGCAAAATCGTTACAAGGGGGGTTTCTACGATTTACGTCTGCCTGTGGAATTTTCATTGAAGCTGGTGGTGTACGGCATGCAACAACATTCTGCAGCCGTTAAAGGATGTTTGCTGTTTGATGGGGAGTATTATACATTTCTATCGGCCACCACTTTACTGTGTATGTTTGCTTATCGAGGCATCAAACGACAGAGTGTGGATGAAGTAGTTAAGCATACTGCAGAATATGTAACCTGATTGATAACTGTCCAGCAGCAAAAAAAAACAGATACTAAATATGAATAAAAAGCTGATGGTGTAAATCTGAATACAAATCTGATGTTATAAATATGAATAGAAATCAGTTGTTTGTAAAATGTATTTGTGTCTTTATGACCATCGGCTATGGGGTGAACATGCTATACAAAATATACTACGATGAAGGAGTTATTGGTAGTTAATGAGGTGATGAGGGGTTGCATTGGAAACTGGAAACTGACGGCGAGAAGGTGTTAAGGAATGCTCTCAAGACGTGGCTATTGGATTAGGATTCCAATGTGCCACACAAGCCTAGAATTCCTTGGAGGTCTAGAAAAACCTTTATGCTAAAAGACTTTCGGAAAAGGAGTCAAGAACTCCCCTTAAAAAGAGTTATCATGTATGGATGTCGAAACTCAAGGCCGTCTTTACAAAGGGGTATGAGCAGAATATAGCAGTGAGATCTTTATCATAGATGGGGTGGCTCTCTGGGAAGGTCTTTATATATACAGACTAATCAATTGGTTAGGGGAAGCTGTTCAAGGTGGTTTTTATAAGGAGGAGATCCAAAAAGTCAGCAAAGACCAGCACAGAGTACATATAATAGAAAAAGTCATAACTAGTAAAGGACGAGGGTCTAGGAAACAATATCTAGTGAAATAGCTGGGTCGACTCGTGAAATTCAAATGTTGGGTGGATGGCAGCTCTCTAGAGGCCACAGGTGTATAGTGGGGAAAGTCATAGAGCCTATACTTTTTATATAATGCTCCCCAGCAGCGCCTCTGTAGATGCATTTCCAGAGAACTGAATATCCAACTTCACTGTGAAGTTGGCTAAACCCATAAATTTGGAAGAACAGTGAACTGTGGCACTCACAAAAATTCAATACATCCGTTTGTGGGAAACTTTAGGCTTCAGGGACGCCATGTTTATCAGAAAATGAACAGACGCTGCAATGGTTTTAGCAGGATGGTTACCCGGGGGGCACTACGCATCTATACAGGATCTTATCAGAGTCATCAACAAAAGTATATCAATCATACCAGAGTATGGTGACACAGTGTCACATTTGGACCCACACCAGAGGAATGTTTTTCTTCAGGGGCTTGATGCATCTGTCAGGTTTTCAACAACGGGGAAACTGCATATTACACTGGGAACCGTGCAACATATTGGAAGTCGAGAACTGTGAGACAATAGCCAAGCGGATATTCAACTGATATTAAGGGGGGGGCTACAGGCTATGCACCATACAACTGTGGAGATCAAAGGTTAAATCTATGAGCTTGTGAACACTCAATACAGCAAACCTGATTACGTCACTTTGTGTAAAAAACATTTCAACACCATCAACATTCAGATAAGAGACTATCATGGACAATTTCTATCATTTAAATATGGACAAATCTGGTTGTGGTTGCACTTCCGACCGCTGTGGCTCAAAGACTAATAAAATAGTGTTACAATGGCAGTGGTTAAGAGCTATGTGGACCTCAGAGTTTATATTGAATATTGCAGGACCCAGGCCCGCTGTGGCAATCAGCCGTACTTTAGTGGGAGCACTATAATGTATGGAGCTGGTTTCAGAGGTCTCTTTAGAAGTGTGCTTAGATGCGCAATGCCCTTCCTTTGGCACGGCTTTGAATTAGCTAAACCACACATTAAAACGGTTGCCTCCAGTACTGCAAAGACATCATGTGACAACAGCAGTTGCCAATCGACTCGCCAAACAGAAAAAGGAGTGGCAGGATGGATCAGGCTTCATTTATAGACCTCATGGGAGTGTTAAGAGGAATTGCAACATTATGCGTTACTACTGACTTCTGCAATTGTATTCACTCTCCCCTCTTGCTTCTTCACTCTTTTTGACTGCTTACTCTCTGTTGTCTCCTCCCCTCCCCTCTCCCTTTTCTTAGCTCCTCCCCTCCTCCTCTTACTTTCTTCTATGCACTTACTCTATCAGAATTGTCCCTGGACCTAGTATGATAGCAACTTTGTCTGTCGCTCCCCCATCCCCTTGCTGTTCCCCCCCTCCCTCCAGCACTATCTGAAACGTTGTCAGGCCTAGTAGGATAGTCGCTTGTTTTGTTCCTCCCCTCCCTTTTCTGCACCCCTCTCCCTCACCTTTTGTTTTTCTCCAGCTCTACCAGAAATGTTGTCAAGCCTAGTACGGTAGTTGCCTGTCTGTTTCCATTTCCTTCCCACTCTCCCCCTCCCTTCCTGTAAATTACGGTGCCGTAATTAGCGCCAAGGACGCTTAGCGCCTTGGTACTTAACGCCTGCTAAAAGCAGGCGTTAAGGTGGAAATCAGGCGTTAAGGGTTAACTGCGCCGACGGCACCGTTAAACCCTTAACGCCTGGGTTGGAATGAGGGCCATTGTTACCTCTAACTTGTGAAATAACAAATGCCCATGGCACCGACATCATGGCTGGCGCACAGTGGCTACTATTGCGTATCCCATAGCCACAATGTTCAACCAGGTGGACATAACACTGGGCGATTGAATAATAACACAAAGTGATAATATATATGCCTACAAGGGCTATATAGAGAGAATATTAAATGATGGCCCTGATGCCTTGCAAAACCACCTCTTGGATGATCTCTTTCACTGAGACACTTCGGGACAGTTTGACACCACTGCTCTGGATGGTGTGAAGGGTTTTGACCCATGCTGAATCAATAGACTGGGTAGATGTGGGGATGAGCTGCCGCCGCCCATCATTCCATCCCAGAGTCCAGGATGACCGGGCAGTTGTGCGCATACCAAAAGCGCCAGGGGTGAAAAGTGGTGCCAAAGGAAAAATAGCAGCACCTGTCAGAGCAAAAGCGCTTTTAAATCACCTCTGTTTCTTTGAGTGCAAGCGCCAAATGTGCATTCCAAACATTGCAAGATAGCTAATACCTGAGACCTTTGTTCAAAAAATCTGTTTTACTGATGTCAAAAAGTTGCTGAAATCATGGGCACAAGACCACTCGATAGATTCAACCTTCTTGTGGGGGGGTTCCACATAACCACTCTAATGTAAGGATGCCCATCAAAACAATAGCAAAAATCTCCTGTCAAATTCAAGACAACTAAAAAATGGATGCAGTACCGACAAATTCCACAAGGCGGCGCTAGCAGTCTAAACTCTGACAGGAAAACTGGCTGACAAAGGGACCTGAGTCAACTGTTCTTCAAAGCCTGTTGGTTAATTAAAAAATCTTAGCCACCTGCTGTTCCTAGGGACCAAGAGGCTGGGAAACCTTCCCACCTCAGAGATTCCCACACCATGAGGCAGGATATCACATGGCCCTTCTGAGTGAAAAGGAGGGGTTTTCCTTCAGCTTGCTGGAGCTCACACAAAAGACTCTTTCCCTTGAATGGGGTATGTTAATTTTGAGTGTTTCCTGTCAACAGCCCTCTGCCAGCTAGGAGAGACATGTGATCGCTGACCCACCCAGACCTCTGGAGGCGGACCCAAACACTTTGGGGAGTTGAACTGAAGGCAAATATATGTTTCATAAAAACACTGATAACTCTTTGTAACCAGATGACAGAAATGTGAAATTTGGGGATCCTTAAAATGAAAACTGTGCCCACAATTCAAGACCAAACTCCAATTTGTGTGATGTTCTGGGGCAAAACCCTGCTAATTATGAATATTGTAGACACTGTATTTAAGCTAGAGACCTGGAAATTTACTGGGATATTTGGAGAAGGGGGGTGTACATTTGTATAATTTTTGATGAAAAACCAATGTTGCAAAACCCACTAAAATCGAAAATAAGTTGCCATTTTTGAATGCAAGCTCCTAGAAACGCCAGAGTCGGAACAGAGACTACCTTAAGCAATGTGTAATATGTACATGTAATGTCAACCACTTGTGTACCTGGGAAATATGTATTTGGATCAGAAATAGATTTGTGTGCACATTGACCAGGGGAGTGTCATTTCTGCAGGTCATAAAAATGACATCACTCTGACACACTATCCCTTCCCAAATCAGGGACCAAAGAATCTATTGACCTATCAAATTAAGAGAGGGGCAGGGTTAGTGAAGCTAGCCTCTCCACCCACTTTCTAAACACATAAAAGCAGACACTGCAGGACAGATAGGGATTCAATTCCATTTTCTGCGGGACGCTCTGCCGGGAGACTCCAGACTTCACATCCATCAATCTCCAGAGACCAGAACTTTACTTCAGAACTTAAAGCAAGGGCCTAAACCCACAAACTGAGAACTCTTCTCAGCAGGCCTCAGCATCCTTAAAATCATTTTCAAACTATTCCATAGCCGGGCTGAGCTGTTTGATTCTGGCCTAGAACCCTGTGACAGAAACATCCAGAACCAGGAGCCATGCTGTGTCCAGAGAAGGCAGAACCCGATCCAGAAAACTGGTGCCTAGCAGACCCTGGACAGCAGAGCAGAGCTGACCCAGACGCTGTGAGCAGAACCGCCCGAAGTCCAGTCCAGTTGACCCGATCCGTGACGAGGCCCAGTCCTTCTAAAAATATAGTGTGAGTACTGCCAGAACTGTGCGAAACCCAATCCCTTAGTTAAAATAATCTAATGCAAACTATTTTAACCTAAGTAGAACTGCCTCCTAGTAATCCTGTCATCTGTCATTCTAAAGCTGCGAGCTGTCATCTGTCATTCTAAAGCTGCAAACTGTCACCTGTCATTTTGAGTTTTACTTTAAATCCGAAAAACTACATTTACTAAATCGTCTGTATCTCTGGAACTGTTTGTCCTAGGAACATGGTTTAACTTTCATTTAAAAGCTAAGATTCTAGGCTTTCCAACAAACCTAGAAATGACTTGCTATATACTTTTGCCGTAATCACGATTCACGCACTCGCAAATTTTACAGCGATTTGACCTGATTTCTTCTCCAGTAAAAAGTCAGCAGCTCCTTGCTTTCCTTTGCTAAAATTCGTTTAACCTGCTAGTTACTCATAGAGCATTGCTAAAGTGAGCCTGAACTAATATAAAGTATCCATCACCTACCCTGAACCTCTAGAGGGAATTAAAAGCAATTTTAGCACCTTTTCACTTCCTTGCAAACCACATTAAAGTAATTTGCCTGTGTTTCAAACTTCTACCTGTTTTCCTCTAAGCTTGCTGAGGGGGAACTGAATTTCATATTGTATTTGATTGCATTCCTGAGAACTGTGTGCTCCTCCTTCCATTTCTTACATTGCATAGGGGGGGGTGAATTGCCAAAGAAAAAGTGATTATATTAACTTTTGCTAAAATCATATCAAGTTATTTCTGTACTGCATTTCATTCCTCATTGCTTTTCCCTTGAAACCATAAAAGTATTTTTGCTGCCTTATCCATCCTATACCAACTCCTCATTGATTGTAAAGAGGTGTGCTAGTGTCAGATTGCCCATTGTTGATCAACATTATATTCATAAGTGTGATATCAATTATTAATTTATTATAAAAGTGTGATATATATATTGTTTAATTTTTCAAATAAACCTTTTAAATTTGCAAAACAAATCTACTTCTTGGCTCAGTTGGGTCAGGGGGATTCTAAGAGAGGGGTGTTATACAAGGGTTCATCATCCAGATTATAACTTGCCATGAAAATATATAAATAAGGGCTTCCCTTGGGCATCCCAGACAAGGCACTGACTTAGTGGGATTGCTTGATTGGAGTCACTTACAATGGTGACAACTCAGGGTCCACGAAGAGAGCCCTCTACACCATGCTGAGTAGAACATTATATTTTATAGGATGTCTACATTCTGACCTTTTCTTCCAGGAAAAACTGCTGATCAACTGTGTTTACCTTACTTAAAGTGAAACTATCCCGAAACACAGATGCTTTCTCTCTCATTAGCGGGAATGCAGAACTATACAAGCTAGTCATCATATCGGCTAATCTGTTTGTTAAACATGTGAGCGTCTCACCAACTCACGCTAAATCGAATCTAGGTGACCCTTATTTATGCATTTGATTGCTGTGCCTTTCTGCCCTTCATTGCTAAATCCAATCTAGGTGACCCTTATTTATGCATTTGATTGCTGTGCCTTTCTGCCCTTCATTGCTAAATCGAATCTAGGTGACCCTTATTTATGCATTTGATTGCTGTGCCTTTATGCCCTTCATTACTAAATCGAATCTAGGTGACCCTTATTTATGCATTTGATTGCTGTGCCTTTCATTGCTAATCAATTCTAGGTGACCCTTATTTATTCATTTGATCATAGTGCTCTCCTGGCTCTCTCCCTTTTACACAGGTAACTAGGACTACCATCATGTACATCAATGCTCTACTTCCACTTTATTACACTCTAGCCCTACGACTTGCCCAAGTCAGTCAGCTACATACGGTAACCACCCTACCACCCCCTCCTAAACCTGATCAGCCTCCTCTCAGTCTTGCCTCCCCACGACTTAAGCTGTCTCCCAGAATGAGCCTGGCAGCCTCTGCTGGAGGACAGATCAACCTATACCTTAATGACCCTGCACTATGGCTGGAACACTTCGCTAGGAAACCCACACCTAACCAACCTTGCCCCCTCCTTCTCAGAAAGAAGAGACTAGGCACCGGATTCCATCTACGTCACTCCCGCAACAACGCCTCGAAGCAAACCCTACTACCTCCACTTGGTTCACCGTCAATCACTACCACTCGCAAATCCACAACCACAGGGGTTAAACTGCCCATGTTTAAGGGCGCCCTTATTAATGCCAGATCCCTCACTGCACATGCACTAGACATAGCTGACCTTATCACCACGTCTGACCTTGACTTCCTAGCTATATCCTAAACCTGGCTTCATGCTGCTTCTGGCCCCTTACTAGCGTTGGCCCTACCGCCAGATTACGGCATCACACGATGTGACCGCCCCACTGCCTACTCTAGAGGTGGGGGTGTAGCCTTCATCCACAAAAATGCGCTCGACCTAAGAGTGATACCTGATGCCAAACTTGTATCAGCTGAGCTGCTGTCAGTCAAATTAGCACTCACCCCCAATCAAACGGCCACCTTGCACCTTATCTACAGGCCTCTGGGACCGGCACCATCCTTTGCCAGTGAAATTTCCACCCTCCTCCTGGACAATACTAAAAATAAAACACAAACAATTATCCTAGGCGACCTTAACTCAGGTCTTGGTGACCTAAAGGATCCTGTGGCAACGGACCTGGAGAACGTACTAACTGATCTTGGCCCCACCTTGTACATTCAAGAACCTACCCATATCAAAGGTAAAACACTTGATTGGTTAGCTGGTTCCAATTGCAACATTAAGGTTCTCAGCAACACCCCCTGGTTATGGTCCGACCATCACATCATAACCTTTAACATTGAAGCAACCCCACGCACCCCGACTCCAATAGCCCCAGCACTCCCGACTAGAAGCAAAAAAGATATAACTAAGGAGAAACTCCTCCCTCTGTTAATCCCAACCCTTGATGCAGCACCAACACCTGCTCTGACCCTATGTCCTTAGCAGACACGTACAACCAAACTATGCTAACGGCTATTGACTCTATAGCACCTATCAAACTTAGGAAGGCCAAATTACAAGCTCATCTTAACTCATGGTTCACCCCACAGTAAAGAATACTCCGCAAAGCGAAACGCTGTGCCGAAAATCGATGGAAAAGCCATCCCTCTGACGTGCACAAAGATGGTTTCCTTCTTGCCTCACTCTCTTATAAAGATGCCATTATCACTGCAAAAAAGGAATCTCTTAATAACTGCATTATGCAAGCTGACTCGAACACTAAGGAACTCTTCAAAATCCTAAAAGAGCTTGAAACTCCAGTCGCCCCCCCTGACACTTGCTTGAAAGATAGTAAATGGTGGGCTAACATCCAAGCAGCCTTACTAAATAAAATCTCCACACTACAAGCGAAAATTAAAGACAAGCAGGACACCCTGAAGCGCGACAACCGCGCTCTTTCCCATGTCAAGGCCCCCTCTCCAGACAATGCTAACACCGCACCATTTACATTCTCACCGCTCACCGTCGTTGAGATAGAAAACATAATTCTTAGAATTAAACCTTCCAACTGCCAAGGTGATCCATGCCCAGCCCCTTTTATTAAGGACTCGGCGCTTGAGCTGGCCCCGTTCATCACGGCCTTCATTAACGCATCTTTCAAAACCGGTATTGTCCCGGATAACCTTAAGGACGCTTGGGTGATCCCTCTGCTCAAAAAACCATCCCTCGACGCAAGCATTCCCTCCAACTTCCGACCTATCACAACAGTACCATTTCTGCTTAAGATTTTAGACCGTGCTGCATACCTCCAGATTCAAAACTATCTGGAATCCAATAACATGCTAGGTCTACGACAATCTGGATTCCGTCCCAGACACGGGACGGAGACTGCTTTAATAGACTTCAAAACCCAAATAGAGGTCTTAAAGGATTAGGGCAAGCTAGCAATGCTACTACTTCTCGACCTTTCGGCCGCTTTTGATTTGGTCAATCACCAAATCCTTTGCAAGCACCTCCACTCCGCTGCTAACTTCTCATCCTCGGCTGCAGCCTGGATCAAATCCTTTTTGAGCAACAGATCCATGAGAGTCTTTGCCCCATCCGCAGCCGTCGACCCTTCCCCAATTCACTGTGGCGTACCCCAGGGTTCCTGTGTGTCACCTACACTTTATAACATCTTCACAAAACCACTCTTTGATGTGCTTGACTATCTGGGTGTCCCCTACACTAATTATGCGGACGACACCCAGATACTCATTCCCATCACTGGTGATTATCTAGCTGACACCAAGGCCCTCAATGATGTCTACTTGGTCATCCAGGCTTGGATGGCCCAACACCAGCTGTGCCTAAACGACGACAAGACGGAGCTCCTGATCTTGGGCACTGCACAACGCCTGAGCAGACTAGAACCGTCATATCAGTCATTCACCATAGACGGTAATAACATTCGAGTCTCAAAAGACACTAAAACATTAGGGTTCTACCTTGACGCTACTTTATCATTAACCCGACAAACGAATGCTGTCCGATCGGCTTCTGCATACACATGCAAACTCATTGCAGCCTGCAGACCTTTCCTTACTACCTCCAACAGTGTCACACTAGCGAGAACCCTCATCATCGCTAAAATCGACTACTGTAGTGCTCTTTACTTAGGCACCAGCCAAGAGAATCTAAATAAACTCCAAACTACCCAAAATAATGCCATTCATGCCGCCTTAAACATCCCCCGTAACCACCATATCACAGAAACTAGAACTAAGTTAAAGTGGCTACCTGTCAAGCAAAGAATCTCACTCAAAGCACTCGCCATTACGCACAAATGCCTGGATAATAAGGCCCCCATCAACCTCAGCAGTCGACTGTCGCGACACTCGACCTCCCGTCCACTAAGAACTGCCCAGTCCCACAGTCTAGCCATCCCTACATTTAAACTGCAAAAAGCAGGGGGTTCAAGCTTCCCGGTCCTAGCTTCCAAGCTCTGGAACTCCCTCCTTGCTACAATTAGAGCTGAAATTACACTTTCAAAGCCAATACTAGGTCTTGCCGACCTCAGTTATTACTCAGCGGCTCCGGTACCACTGTATTATATGTATATAGACTCCTTTAAGTCACCTCATGTCCTTGTTTATATCATGTATTGTTATTCCTTTTGTGTAAATTCCTTTGTGTAAATGTATGTATTGCTATTCCTGTGTATATGCATTTCTGTAACCTTGTATAAATTGCGCCCTGATGCCTCCGGGCCTGCAGGTTTGCGCGTTATAAATAAAATAAATACAAATACAAATACAAATAACCATTAGATTAGCACATGCAGAGCCTTTGCAAATATCTAACGTGAAGTATCCGGTTGAGAGGGAAGCCCTTAAAATCTTCAGCATTCCTAACTGTAGTTGGGATATCAGTCAAGACAACCTGTTCCTGGGACAACTATCAAAAATAGTCATCATGGGGATTGTTGAAACTGCATCGCTCACATGGAACATACGCTCAAAACCCATTAGGCTTCAAACTCTGTAACATTAACTATGCAGCATTGCATAAGGAGCATTTCATGATCCCAGCCAAAGCATAAGAACCTACCTTTGGAATTCCAAACATTATCGGAGAGTATATGGGGCAAGTTTCTATTACGTCAAAGCACATGCGTGATGCAGCAGTTGCATTTGCACGCTATGACTATCCCATGGCTACATGCTACTGGCCTTTGCCCTAAGACTGAACAATGCATCTTCAGGATATTTCAAGCTATTGAGGAGTGGGAGCTCATGAGCTGATTTGAAGTTTGAAAGAAGCATATCAGCTACACACTTGTTTCTAGTGTGGAGCGTTTTCGATAGCGTTCTCAAGATCAACGCACAGCAAAACATATTCTTTGATATACAATGGATAGTCTACAGATCAAAGGATTCCTGAATAACAATAGACACGGCAGGAAAATATTTTACAGTGTGTATTCCAGAGTAACATACCTCGCAGTTGCCCTGTTAGATTGGTGATGAACACTGATCCGCTGGCCCGAGATGAAATGCATTGGACAGCTCTATGGTTTGCGTGATATGATATGATATGGCATTTATAACACGCCTATACACAGGTGTTTCAAGGAGTGGGATACACTAACTGTGTTTGACAGATTGGCACACTTTCCGCAACACCATATATTGGTCAGTGTATTAATGGATTACTTGAAAAGCATTGCAAAGTATTTACGTTATACCACCATGCCGGTCCAAGACTCTAAAGCTATTACATGCAGGCAATACTGTATATTCTTTATCAGTCAAATGGCGGAATGGCGATCGCTGTCGGCTGTTTTGAAAATGTAATCAAGCAATCACAAGCAGAACGATCAAATGGTGACGAGATTTGTTAACAATGATAATACATTACATAGCATGTCTAGATCTCACAGACGTTTTACCCTATGTCAGGAATGCAGATGGGTGTGTTCTGTTTAGTGTTATCTTGTATGAATAAAATATTTTTTTTTAAATCAACAAGTGTTGTATATCACTATACATAGATGTGGCACGTAATAAACAACCAGTCTGTATTTTTACTTGTCAAAATATTTATTTATAAAAGGCATATTTAATACAGAAAGGATATTAAGGCAGTTATACTTAAAACAGCCATTTTTAATACATAGGGCATAAAAGGCAGCAGTTATTCTTAAAACAGTCATGTTTAAGTATAACTTCTGCCCTTTCTCCTCTATGTATTAAAATGACTGTTTATGTATAACTGATGTACATTTCTCTGTTGTGATTGCTTGAACATACTTCATCCCCCACTTGCAAATAGTTTTCTCAATTACATGTCTAACACACAGCAGACATCCCCGTCTAAACTGCTTCATTTTCAAAAGGGGCTTATATGCCACTTGTATAACCCACAACATTTTAGACACACATTATTCCACCCCTTTACAAACCCTTAGCTGTGTTGACAGCTGTATTAGACACATCATTTTTACAAGACGTTTAGGGCTCAACATGTAGCATATTGTATGTAATGATTTATCTGTATAGGGTACTTGCAAACATTCATGAGCCTCCTGTTGCAGATCATCAATTTTATGCAAGTTGCACCAATTGTACAAGTGTTGTTTTAAACATGTTTTCACCACTACTGCCTGTGAAGCCCTGAATGGCTAGGAATTTAGCCCAGGTCGCAACTGCTTTGACTGCATCGTCTTTAACACTATCAGTCTCCATTATAGCGATACAATTCTTACAAAGTCTATCATTGGCATTCCCCAGTTTATTGACAGTTTCTGCTACAGCTTGACTCTCCTCATTGCCATCCATTTGATCAGCTATAGGCTGTAGAAAAAAACAGAAACATATGTTTTTTACGCCAGGTCAGGAATAACATCCACAAAAAGGTACACACATTCGCTTTATAAATATACCCACTGGTTGGCACGATGCCGGATATCAATGCTACATGTCCTCCAAATGTTGAGGGGGTCAGAGTCGCTCACTCCCTCCTCAACTTCATCATTCTGCATGTTTATAGACTCATGCCTATTGTCTTCAGACTCTATTTCAGCATGTTGCATATCTGAAAATAATAGTACAGACTCATTGAGAACCACAGCGTCAGCACCGCTAGCCTCTTGCAAGTTAGCCATATCTTCAGTAAAACACACCTATGCATTTTGATTGACATCTCCAACAGACTGCCCTACTGAGCTCCCGACTTCACGGTCCACCATCATAGCCTGTGAGTAGTCCATTGCATCAAGACTGTTGCATCTTTTTCTAAGGCAATAAGGTAATTAATTATCATTGGGATTGCTGATGCTGTCAGGATCTGTTTTCTCTCCATCATAACCGTAGCTGTTCATAATTACAGTTTCCCTGACACCACGCTTGCTAGCCCCGAGAAGTCTGAAGAGCACATGTGTTTTCGGAGGCCTACAATAACAGCTATATAACCGTATTTTGAGACCACCCCCCTAATTTCATCATAGCCTTAGTGGCACCCATAGACACATAACTATTTAGTGCAATTAAACTATAGGGTTGATCTCAAAGTTGTATTTTTGATATCAAATTAATTGGAATTCTGTTCAAATTCATATAACATGTAAATCAAATGTATATAAAATGTATTGGGAGTCAGTCAAATCTATACCAAATTTGTATACCAAATTCATTGCTGTTCTTATCAAGTTTATATTGAATTTATATAAAATGTATATTACGTGGTGGTCATCACATTTATTGGAGTTCAATTAAATGTATAGGGGTTCAGTTAAATCTGTATCAAATGTTATATATATTACAGCAGAGTTTGTATCAAATTCATATCGAATTTATATGAAATGTATATAAACATTTTTGAGGGGTCATTAAATTGATAGGTGTTCTATCAAATCCTTAGGGGTTCAGGGCATGATAAAGGGGCATGGCAACCGCTCACTTCTAACACTTGATGAAAGGTTTCCCACTCCACTACTCCCATATTCTGAGTATGGTGCATGTATGTGCTTATGGCTCAGTTATGCCAAGTGTGCATGGTACGTGCATATTCTGCTTAATTCCCAACATATTGTATATCTGTGCATGTTTCACTGACTTATGTTGAGCATGCATTGCACTTGCATAGGTTTCTTCACTATATTCCGAGCACAATGTCTATGCGTATGCTTCTATGCTTCTCATGAGGATCTCATTGCAGATTGTGCTTACTCATATACTGAACGTATTGTCTGTCTACGCATATTGGGGGCAGTTTTATTCCCTGGATATTTTTTGAACATATTGTGCTTATTGATGTTACATGCATATTGCATTTATGTGCATAGTGGTCTTGCATATGCTCCATGCACATTCTACATGAATATTGTGAATACTCACATTCTGAGCATATTGTATGCATGGTATGCTGATTTATGTTCTGCATGTGTTGTACGTGCAATTATCCGTCAGAATGCTTGTCCAGGGAAGGTGCCAAGTCTAAAGGACCAAAGGACCAAGATCATGCCCACTCTTGTATCAAGCTAGTCTCTGATCAGGACAGTGTTCAGCAAGTCACTCACTGTCTCTGCGTTTAGAGTGTTACCCATAAACCTATTTCATGAGGCTGTGTCTCTCGTCATGGCTGAGGCCTTTGTTCGGGCTGTGGTCTTTGCTTGGCTGGGTCCTGGAGCTTGGCTTAATATTGGTTAGGATTAGCTAAGTGGTGAAGACTTGAATGGAACCCATCTTACCCTAGGGGCTCTCAAGGTAACCAACATGAATGGTTTTTCTTCCCTTGCTGGGTACTTACAGGTAGGAGTAGAGTAAAAACCATCTTGCCCTACAGTATCAAGGTAACCAATAAGTAGTAGTATTGCCCATACTATTTACTTTAAGGTAGGATGAATGGCCTTTTCCCTATTTCTTAGGCAAAAGCAAGTTTATTTGATCTGGTGGTCTCAGTACTCCCACCAAGCTTCTTGACTTGCAGCAGGGTTTATGTAGTTGGGCTGATGGTCCTGATACTGCCACCACAGTCTGACTAGAGCTTGCAGCGTGATTGTACTCTCAAAACTTCTTGGATTCATGGTCAGCAGGCCCTGCACATAGCCTGTCCTCTCTCAAGTGAAGTCTCCACTGACTTAGTCAACTCCCCTTCTCACTCCCCCTTCCTGTTTGGTCCTCTTTGCTTGGCCAACACAGAATAAGAATTTAAACTTCCATGCCCTTCCTTTTCTCCATCAGGATTTACTCTTGTGCTAAGCCCTCTCCGCTTGGCCAATAAATCTTTCCCTCTCCTACTTCTCCTAACTCATTTGTTCTCTATCTGTCACCTGTCTCTCTCAGGAATTATGCTCTTTCACCCACACTGTCAGAAAGTTTCTAATTCCTTGTATCTACACATTTATTCAGTGATTGACACAACGATAGATGGGTTAAGCCCTGAGGTCTAAGGGCTGAGGAGACGCTGTTTGGCTGTTTGGCGAACGACAGTATCCAGCAGAGAAGCGAGATCCCAGGTGCAGCATATCAGCATATCAGTGTCCTGAGAGGTGCCTGTGCCTGTGCCTTTTAGACTCCTACCCAGTCATCAGTCACCTGACTGGGTCTCAAGGCATAAAAGGCCGCCTCTCCCGCCCTTGCGGCGTTAAGCCCTGAGGTCTAAGGGCTGAGGAGACGCTGTTTGGCTGTTTGGCGAGTTGGGCGATGGATCCTTTAATTTTGGTAGCCTCAACAACGCTAAGGACTCGAGCCCAACTCAAGCGTGTGGCCCCGCTTGATCCTCCGGAGCCCCCGGCGAAAAAATGCCATCAGAAGCAGGTGAGCCAATATTATTCATGCAACTCGCCTACAAACAATTTTGGTCACGCAGGAGAATCCACTCCCCATCTACATGACAATGTGTTTATTTGCCCAGCCGAAGTACCGTCGTATTCGAAGTCCCCTGGATCCAATTCCCACCTAAACCCTGAAGTTACGTTGGGTCTCACGCAGGCTGCATATCCTACACTCAATTCGAATCAGGAAAGTTCAAAGACTCGCCGTCTGTCGAGCCTCAAATTACTACCGACGTGTGATTCGCCTGAAAAATGCAAACACGCCATGAGAGTCTTACCGATGTGAGCGGATCCCTCCCTTGTGGACCGCGGCGGGATGGGAGTGTCCCCTCGAGAGTCGCGGGGGCCAGTGGTGGGGGTGATGCGAGATGCCCCCTTCCTGGACGTGTGCTCGGAGGCGCCGGCAGTTGCATTCGACGAATTCGCCGTGGATGGGGGGCGGGGCTGTTCGATGGCCCCGGAGGAGGAAAGAGAAAATGTCGAGGACCGTGACTCCCTAGCGGAGGCTGTAGATACTACACAGCGACTTGCTGATTCAGCGGAGGCGAGTCCCGGTAGTCGGGACGTTGCAGTGCCCTGCAAGCTTTCGAACTGCTTCAATGAAGGCGAATGCCTTTCTGTCTCGGAGACAGTTCGCGGTAATGACGTGTTAGTGTTTTCTCATGAAGGCTTATTGTCCATAAAGTCTAGCCAACTACAAACGAATACACCAACTTCATCGTTACTACGCCCACCCGCAATCAATCCGGCTGATGTTCAAGCTTTGACTGATGACGTCCTATCAGGTGACAAACTATGGGTCGGTTAATTGGTGTCTGGCACCTCAGATAGGAGAAGCTCGCTGGAGGTGGTATCCACAGTGCTAAAGAACCTGATATTACTGAACAAATCGTACTCAAATAAACATTCTGTCACATCTACTTCTAAGCTCGTTGCATTGCCGGAGACTCCTCAGGAAAGGAGTCGTCCGAACATCACGATTTTAAATAGTCGCAGTTGGGAGTATGGTAAGAGCATGAATTACAAAGTCCTTGACCCTGCATCCCCAGATGAGTCAGTCTCGCCTATGCAAAATAAAATGGCAGACTCACAAAAAAGACTCCCGATGCATGGTGGGGTAAATCTTAATCTTAGACAGAATTTCCAGCAGCAAATCACAAATGAGTCAAACAATGAAGGTTCTGTAAATGATTCGACTACAAAAGACTCCTCATTTATTGAACGCCCGTTTCCGAAAATTAGACGGGAAAGGAATCGCCATAGACATGTAAAACGTAACTTACAAGGAAAAGGCAGTGAGAATCAGCCAGCCTCATGCGTGCATGTACCAGCAAATGAGCTTTTAATAGCTCTAACTTCGGCAATGGCGATTTCCTTAACACCCTTTACAAAGCTATATGAATCAATAAAAGAAAACATAAAAGACATTTCGACCCTAACAGCCATGTTGAACTCAAAAGTGATGCACTTGGAGTCATTACAGTCCGCCCAAAAATCTAAATATGAGGAACAAAATCACACCATATTAGCGGAATTAAAGTCCTTAAACGAAGTCAAATTAAATGACAAAATCGATAAAAAACTCTTTGCAGAAGTTGCAAGGGAAGCCTTGTCTCTCTTTCGAAAACCGGAAAGTGAACGAAACTGGGATGTGCAAATCCCGGGAAGTGATTTAACACAATCAACAAAGTCAAAGGAAGGCTCCCGTGAAAAGGATAAATTCAATTGCGATAAGTCATCTAAAAAGCTGACTTCTAAAAGGAAAGACCCCGAAAGCCAAGTAGAAGGATCTAGAGACAAAGAGAAAACAGCCTTGCTCACTTCGCCGGATTCAGGTCGTCTCCTAGCGGAACAGTTGGCTGGGCCCCTAGCCAA
This sequence comes from Ambystoma mexicanum, assembly GCF_040938575.1. Lineage (NCBI taxonomy): Eukaryota > Metazoa > Chordata > Amphibia > Caudata > Ambystomatidae > Ambystoma > Ambystoma mexicanum. The sequence goes on along the minus strand of NC_090921.1, from coordinate 649,915,165 downwards.
CTGCATTACACAGACAAGGGATAAGCCGGACGATGCTAACACCCTTGATATGGCCTTCAACACTGCCTTTCTACAATCTAAAAATATTACGAATTCGGCGTTACTGGACGCCCAACAAGCTTCAAGTTCCATGCAGCCCGTGTTGGAGATGTCACAAACCAGCGAGCCAGGTATCCATCCCCCGTCCGTTGTGATGCCGGGCGTGCTCTTTCCAATTTTTGGGAGTCAAGATGCCGAAACGAACCTGTAAGCTAAAGTGACCGCAAAAAAACCACAAGCTTGTTTGGAGAAAAAACAGAAGAATTTGCCGGCACGGAAAAAAGGGCAACAAAAGGGTGCTCGCAAATTCCTTCGTAACCTAAACATGTTCCAACTGGTGGATAAGGCCATTACCTCAAGTTTGAAGTTAGCGGATACGATCAATGAGAAGGTACCCATACATTCAAGTGAATCGGCAAAGGAACCTGATATTATCGAAAGCTTACTATTTCAAGAGGATCACTCAATCCAGATAGAGTTATTGGACCTTTCCACATATGCGGAGACTGATCCAACAAATGACCCCGGTCCAAGTGAGCTGTTCGCCATTGAAGTTCCACAGAAAGGAAGTATCACAGGCTTAACGATCGCTTCAAAATGTGATGTTCCTCATCGACAGAATGATATTCAATTATCGCACAAAAGTTGTGCTGTTCCTGTGAGCAATAACCCGCTGTCGTGTCCAATTGACCTCTCCAAACTGAGGCGATGCGAGATCATTCCCAATATAACTGGAGACGGGGGGAGGGCCAGCGTCCCCAGGAGTCCGGTCTTTAAAACACTTCAAGAGAGACGGGACGGTCAGCGTATGAATAAACCGCAAAATACGTTCGCGCCCAGCAAAATTAGCGGCATTGGCATGAATGGAGCTAACCAAACGGAACAAAGCGGCATCTCTCTTTCTACTTTCGCCACTGAACTCCGAGGTCCTCAACTAAAAATGTCCCTCGATCACCTCCCTTTGCCAAAAAAAAACAATATTATGGCTGAACAAAGGCAAGATAAAACGGGTGACAAAGAATCATTGATTCTAGTCAAAGTAACGTTGGAAAGCTTATCCAGAGGAGAAAACTTAATTTTGAACAGATCTAACGTATTAAAATTATTACATCACATTCCCCGTCTTCGGTCGCTTGATTCAAAGGATATACAAACGGTAGAATTTCCAGATGAGACCCGTACAGACTTAGTGACTCTTCATTTAAACTCCCATATAATAGCGAACGTAATTCTGGAGGCCGAAGAAGACCTGCTATCGATGGGTTTTGATTCTTATAAAGTGGAGGTCTTTGAAAGCGGCGCTAATGAACAGAGATTGAAAGGTTCCCGTGATGCACGGGCCCCTCTGATCGACACTCAATGGCCTAGCCCAATAGTACAAAATACAAAGGTATCTAACTACTCTCAATTGCTGCCGCAGAAGCAAAACGAAAAACTGCAGTCGCAGAAGCAAAATGAAGAACTCCAAAATGTTTGTCATAAGGAAGCCATAAACCAGAAGGATGAGCTCCTCGAGGAGGACGAGCTAATGAGAATGACCCCGATGGAGAAAATTAAAAGAACAATAGCAAACAGAACTCCGGTACCCATGGTGATGGCCCAGAATACAAATACCCAGGTAGAAAACGAGGCCCCGCAGAAATGGTCTTGGTTAGCTTCAGTCCTGGATATTAAAAATAACAGCTAATGTTCGATCCTGAACCAAGAATGTTCGCTCGCATCTTGGAACACTCGCGGCTTTTTACATCTGTTCAACACCCCATGGATTGACGATTTACAGGTGATATGCCTGCAAGAAACTTGGTTGCGCAAAGCTCCATTGCTACCTGATTTTGAAGTTGCACTGAATCCAGCCGCAAAGGGTGAAAAAGGGCGCCCGGTAGCAGGGTTATAAACCCTGATCAAATGATCGTCCGGCTACCGCCTAATTAAATCAACAAATCACACGCCCTACATTCAAGTATGCGAGATAAAGAAACCCACTGACAAACCTTCGCCAGACGACACATTAAACATAATTAATATTTATTGGAATCATCAAGTGGCGGGGACTTACTCTTTTATCGATCAAGTTTCCGTAATAATCGACAACTTGCGGGAATCTTCAAGTGGTTCAGGCATTATGCTCTGCGGTGATTTAAACATCGATTTTTTCACACCGCAGAGCGAGGCTAAAAGACGCCTCGCACAATCTTGGTTGGAAGAATTGAACATAAGAGGGTTGGCGATGTTAAAAGGCCACATACAGGGAGATACACCACCAAAAGTTACGTGGCAAAATGGAACTCAACGTTCAATCATCGATTACATTTTTGTCTCTGATAAATTTCAGGAACGAATAAAATCACTGAATGTCTGTAAAATGATGAATAGTGACCATGATATGTTGGTAACCAAATTCGACAACAGTCTGGTAACACAAAGACAAAAATGGGGATTTAACATGTTAGTCGAATCTAACAGACTATGCCTAAGACTAGAAGAACAGGACGTCGCCAAGATTTATACTCAGTTTAAATCACATCCAACAGACATCGAATACGCTTCGATATTGATGCAATTCAAATCTAAGATCAATGGAATGAAAAACTATAGTTTCCAAAGAAATCACTCCTTTGATTTAGCAGTGTTACAACAAAAGAGAGCAATGTGAGCTGAAATCAGGAAGAACAATAAAGGTCCAGCAGAAGAAAAATTGCTAAAAAACAAGGCAACTAGACAATGCTACAAAAACTGGATTAATTCCCACCGAGCCATACTATATCAAAATGACGCTGAGGCTATGTTACGTACGTTATCGTCCAAGAACAGCGGGGATTTCTGGCGAGTAATAAATGAATTGGAAGCACCGCAGAAGGCGTTAGTTAAATGTCAAGTAACGGAAGAAGACTGGATCAAGCATTTCACCATGTTATATGATAAACCTCGCACTCCAGAAAGGCAGCGACTATCCACACTTTCAAAGTGGAACCTTACTTTCTCAAAAGCTGAAATTCGGGAAGTCATAATGAACGCGAAAAATTCAAGAGCACCTGGGCCAGATGGGCTGACGAATCTTATGATTAAACAGTTTCCTGACCAATGGACGGATTTGTGTTCCGACTTGTTTTCACAAATAAATATAGAGAAACGAGTGCCAACTTCCTGGAAAATTAGTATCATAGTACCAATATTCAAGAAGGGGAACAGAGCGTTACCAAACAACTATCGCCCTGTGGCACTGCTCGATGTGTTAGGTGAAATCTACACATCGTTATTGCAAAAGAAACTGACGAAATGGGCCCAATTGGCGCAAAAAGTCGACGAGAGACAAGCGGGGTTTGTGAAACTAGTAGGGTGCTCATTGAATTTGCTGATCTTGAATCTACTAAAGATGGAAGCTTTGAGGACTAACACAAGAGTCTATGTGGCCTTTGTCGATTTCTCGATGGCGTTCGATATGATTGATCGCGAAGTGTTGTGGCAGAAATTGGAAACCTGGGAGTGTCCAGAAGATCTTCTCGCAGCGATCAAAGAACTTCACACTGACACCTCGATCGCCATTCGCCTTGATCAAAAAGGTGCATTATCGACCAACATCAATACCTATAAAGGAGTCAAACAAGGTTGCCCATTAGCAGCAGCAATCTTTAGTTTATTTATTTTTGATATAGGTGAGGCAATTCAATCTGTTAGAGCTTTTTCACCCAAACTTAACTCAGCTCCAGTAAGCTGGTTATTGTATGCCGACGACCTTGTTCTTCTAGATCGTACGCCGATCGGGCTTCATCGTAAATTGGACGTGGTCCAACAATACGTAGACAAGAACCGTTTAAAAATCAACCCATCAAAAACCGAAATTTTGGTGTTTGAAAATCTACGATCTTGTCGGATTCAAAAGAGACTAAAATATCGCTGGAGTTTAAATCAGGTTAAGCTAGAGTCATTGACTTCCGTAAAATACCTGGGAATGATCCTTAACTCTAGCATTTGTGATGACCAGTGGGTAATTGACTCCAAGAGGAAATGTGGGCAGCTGGCATGTCAAGCACTAGTAATCCACAAAAAATATGGCCGTTTTTCCATACGTAAAGTGAGGAATTTTTACGAACAAAAAGTGGTCCCCATCTTGTCTTATGGTGCAGAAAATGCATTCGGCTGCCCTCCATCTCACTGGGCCTCCTTAGAACACATGATTTGGTCAAAAGCACTGAGTCTGCCAATAGGCATTTCTACATCGTGCATAAGATACGAACTTGCTCTCGTGTCACTACATGCACGGATCTGTTGGAATCAACTGGTGCTGTTACGAAAATCTAAAGCCGAAATTGGAATTCCTCAATTTAAGATCTTCCACAAAGCAAGTGATGGTGATACCGACATATGGTCGCAATGGATAAAACGAGGTGAAGACTTGTTGTCTGGGTTTAACATCAATGCACAAGCTCTCTGCGTCAACCCAGCTGGTGCCAAACTAAAGATCTGGCGCGCAGATTGGATAACAACAAGTAATGAGCGCCTTTCCGCAAGTGCGATGAAAGATGCGCCGGCTGAGGCCAGAAGTTATAATTCGTTGCTACCTTATATAAGTCTATTCCCAAATCCAAATGCACGAAGACGATACATGCTATTTAGGCTGAATGCCTTCTTAACGAAGGATCGAATCAAACTAAAAGCAGGAGAAACTGACCTAAATGTGAACTGTCGTATCTGTGGTAAAGATGTGGAATCCCTGAAACACCTCGTTTTATTCTGTTCGGCTTTAAAAAATGAAAGATCTATCCATCTGGGAGAATGGGTTTCAAATCACCAAGCATTGAGTGCCGAAGATTGGTGGGAGAAAATGTGGAACGGAAATGACCGGAAATTAATCATGCCCCTGACCTCATTTTTGACAGTAATTGAAGAGGCGCTAAACAAATTGATGCCAAAAATGTAAAATGAATTTGTGTGACTTTTTAGATTTGTGATTAGCAAGAGAGCACGATTTGACATTTAAGGCGGAGAAAAGACGGAGAAATGGATATAGGCTACAGGGGCATTTTTAAGTAAAACCGTGATAATTGTAATAGTAGGATTGCTGAATTGTTGTGAAAACATTTTAAAGGTTTGATTTCCAAAACAATAAAAAAAAAAAAAAAAAAACAACGATAGATTTCATTCATTTTTCCAAGTCCCTATTGGTTTTGCGTCCCATGATTGGCCATTGCTCCATACATCCACCTAGTACCCACTACTTTGATAAGTGGCTGTGATGATCCACATGTTTAGTACATGAAGTGTTAAATATGGTGGGTCCATGCCCCAGTCCTCACAGCCCAATGTTATAATAACGGTGTCCATCATATTGGAATCAGATAGAATCCTCATGGTGACCCACAGACATGAAGCTCCCCCCTCCTTTGTGCTTGTGAGTGCTTTTGTTCCTTGCTGGTGGCACTGTGTAGTGTGCAAGCCTTGACAGGGTGGTTCTGGAGTGGTTGCCGAAGGATGTGCTTTTGGGTCTGGGACAGTATCTAGTCCGGGTTTACTTTTACTGATGAGTGCCCAGCTGTGAGCAGTGCTCCAGTTATGGAGTCGCAAATTGGACCTAAAGGGAGCTCATCCACAATCCACTGTTACTTGATGCAAGTGGAGTCACAGGTCCTTTCCGTTAGTAAAAACCCTTAGAGTAAAAGACCTTAGTATCAAGTGAGAAGCTGCTTCACAAGGCCAGAAGACAGAGCAGCACTGCTTCACTTCGCTCCCATGCAACCTGAACAGAGTCAAGGCTTTGTCCAACTGCTACTGTATCATCAGTATTGCTTATGCTTATTCCACTACTGACAATGGTTTTAACTAGAATAAGTACTAGATTACTAAAGCACCACATATATAACCAAACTATTACATTTGAGTACACGTAAGAGGGAGATAGTATATGAGGAGGGACACACAGATTCTTAGTTCTGTTTGGACCTTTACCCCCCTTTTAACTGCCCTTGGACATGCCAATCCCTATGGCCTGTCCTTCCCACTTTCTGCCCCTCCCATCCCAAAACAAATCCTCCTGGGATCTATTTAATCTAGATTTATCAAGCAGCAACTTCACCTTCTGTGATGGAAGTGCCTGCCAGTGTTATGTCTGTTAGTTAATGGCTTAATTGGAGTTAAAAAGTTATACTATTGTAATACAAATGTTTTAACAAAGTGTGCCCTTCAGCCACTTGATTTATAAGCAGTATGCATGTTCTTCAGAGACGTCCTGTTAAAACAAGCATTGACAAGCTAACCGTTTCGGCTTGTGTATAGTTATTATTAGATAGGAATATCCCATTCCTACATAAAAAAAACAAAACTGTTGGCCTTGCCAATACTTGTTGCTATGATTGTTGTAATTTGACTAGTCTGTTCTGTGCAGCCCCCTGTTGCTTGCATGGTTGAATGAGCATGTTTGAAAAATTAAATGGACTTGTGCCCTTTTTTAACATATTTCAGTTTTTTGGCTTGTGGACGAGTCAGTTGCCTATTGCCTTAGTACATTTTCAACCTACTCATGAATGCATACCTTGCTTTAAAGTTATCAATTTTATGCCTGAGCTTGTGCCCCTCAAATAGTAAAATCCCTCACATTTTTGCAACATCTACAAATGAGATCCATTATAAAATGTACATATATCTGTAGATTTGTTGATCTATTCAGTGGTATTTAATAATCTGGAGTGCAAAGGTGAGGGAACCTTGAGCTCAAGTAGAAATCCGTGTAAAATCTGGCACCCGCCAGCCCCTATTAACCAGTGGTTGAAATGGGTGGGAGCGGTGCTCGTCTACTTTAAAAAAAAAATAAAAAGGTTTTACTGTTCCTATACTTTTATTTTAAAAAGAAACAGTTACGGAATTGTTTCGTTTAAAAATAAAAGTTTAGGAAAAAGTTGAAAGTTTCACTTCAGTGCACTGCAATGACGATTTCCTTAAACAGCAGGTGTGTTTGGGGGGTTGGATTACTTGTGGAAGGGTGCGTGGGGATGGGTTTTGTGGGGACTGAACACAGGCCAGCAGGGAACATAGTTCCGCTACTTCTTTGGTACATTTCGACCACTGCTCTTAACCCTGCATTACTTCTGCTCAGTTCCTTTAATATTCTCCTCCCCACGTTCCCCGACCTCCAACATGGTTGTCTTCATATGTTAATCATTTTTATTGTCACTTGGTTGAACTGGAACAGGTTTAACATAAGCATGCATTAGGTGCCATGCAAAAGTATGGTTTCTCTATAAGAAGCTAAACACATTTATACAATGTTTTATCTTCTCTTTCTTGTGTTAATAGTATGTTGCAGCAAAAATAAGGTTCTCCCAGAGAGGAAGGGTCTTGTTGAAAAGAATCTTGCCTTGAAATTGCATTGTTGTTTCCCTGTCTGCTTCTGAAGACAAAATGTTCAGAATACAGTCAATGCCATCAGTCATTAACTGCACTGTAAACATTCTGATTGGCTGCAAGGAGGTCAATAATGATTTTCAAGTGCTAACATTTATTATTCTTTTTTGTCGATTTACAATACGAAAAATGCAAATACAATTTGCTACAGGGCGCGCAGTGAAAAGAGGGAAAAGAGACCGTAGCACAGAGGGTAAGGGGGAGAGAGGAAGGGAGAGGGTGAACAGGTAATCATTCACATACAATCGAAGTTGATGTTCCTGACGCACCTATGCATGTATGCCAGCATGATTACTCCATTCAGGAGATGCTAGTACAGTCCTAGTTTTAACTTTGCATTCTGGGACTTGTAGTCCCGGATTTCGAATCCCAGGACTACACGATTCTGAATGAAAAGTTAAAACCAATATGGGACTAACTTCTACTGACTGGAATGGGGCATGTTGGTATGTATGCTGTTGTGAAAGGTTCTACGAAAAATTGATGTAATGTGGTAGTTTGTTCTAAAGTTTCAAGACATGAGGCAACATGAGCCAACTATGCGGACATAAATATACTTTGACACTTCAGTACATTTATTTCCCCTCACATATTCTTAAAAGTGGATCTGCGTCTCATTCACAGTAATTGACTGAAGCCCTGCAATAGACGCACAAGTCATCGATGTTGAACGGCGCATCGCTGACATACATTTGACTCGGCATATTTAACCGCACATATCTTTTAAACCCACACCTTGATGAGTTTGAAACTTTGATTTGTCTACTCGATTTTTCAACTCTTCTTGTTTACACGGACCTTACGTGTTACCTTCATTGGTGCTTATTCATTAGTTACAGGACCAGTTTTCTGACCGGATATTTCACAAGTCAGGGTCTATACTCTAAAGAACCGTGGCTCATATAGATGCCCGGATGCAGTTCCTTTGTAAACTAACCAAACATCAGGCCGAAGCACACTAGTCTAACCCCAGTGAGTGTTTGCCCTGAGTGTCAACCTTTTTGTGCATATAAATATGAGTATCTAAACTTGAGTATGCCAAACCGTTCTATTGGGACACCTGCAACTCCCCCTTGAATATTTAAATTTTACACAGTAATTTAGGCATTTTTTTCACTATTCATCCCGAGAGTACCGGATCACCCTAACACATGGTGGTTTTCCCTAACACATGGTGGTTTTTGGCTTCGGATGAAGACTAAAAACTGTTAATCGTTTAAATTAACGAGGTATGAAATTGGAAATGATGTTGTGTTTTGCAATTATGTGACAAGTGCCAGCTGTTTGCACATCTAATGGACTTAGCCTTATTATCTCTCCCCTTTCTGATTTACAGTTCAGAACTTTCATCTGGCCCTGGAAGAAGAGAGTGTTTTTCTCGAAACGCGTCGGCCATTTTTTGTAAACTGAACTGTACCATTCTTTCTGACCAATATGTTTTTTTCACTTAATTATTAAATACATTTTCTGTAACACAGTTATGTTTATAGCTGTTTCTTTCGAATGTATAGACTAAATAAGAATTGACTAACCTACTGTTAGGAATCAATGATTTAACCGTCAAGTGACGGGACTGTAAGATGTGCAGGGGATGGGAGGGTTGCATCTACAGATCCTCTTTTCTTTGTGTAAGACATGAGGCAATGCCAGAACTTCAAAAGGATGGCAGAGCTGGAGCAAAGTCTGATGCATATGAGGTCAATCTCAGATATTACTAATTCCCTGTCCAGCCCTAACAATGTTTCAGGGACAATGTCATATTCAGAAATGTTTATTTTTTTATTATTGACCAACTTACCAGTGTTTTTCATGTGTATTCATAATGATCATCAAGCAATTATCTCTTCTGTTCGTTGGGATGTATTGTAAATAAAAACTCTCGTCTTTGGAAAATCTCTCATTTTATGCTCCCAGAAATGTAATGCTCTTCACTTCCTCCTATGCTGTTCCTTATTGTTAATGTTTGATCTTCTGGCTATCTCCTAGACAAAAACTCTTCCCACTGATCTTATTGTTAACATTTTCATAAGTATTTGTATTACTTCAATTGTCCTCAATTATGTGACCTGCATTCATCCCGTCCCAGTAAGCGACATCAGAGAAGGATAGGAAGTGTTGTATGCTGATCAGTTATGGAGGGAGAGATGCAAAGTAAATGGTTTCTTTCCAACAACAAGTTTGCATAATTAAAACTCCTGCCCCACCAGTATTAGCAGTAGTAGGAATAGCACCATCCGCACTACTAACATTGGTAGTAGTGTAGCCAGTAGTGGTGGTATTAGTGTGAAAAATGACTACTGCTCTGCGAAATACAGGGACACTATCACTGTCGCTGTCCCCATCCACCACCATGCTGCCCGCACGAATGGGTACTGGGCTTTGGGGCTCAAATTCTCTGCCCCAGCTTTGGTCTCCTCAGCCCCCCTTGATTTCCCAAAAGCTTGGAGGCTTTTCAGCATTCCACGCTTGGTCTGGCCCATTTTCCTGACACAGATTGTGAAGAACACTGGTTTTCAAGCCCTTCACTGTATCTTTGTTTACTTCCATAACTCCAGTAATTACATGGCGGTGTCTCTAACATTGCCTGTACAGTTCTTTGATTTCGGATGGCCAAGTTGTGGATGCAATCTGTGCTAAATGCCATCTGCTGGACACCAGTGTGAAGAAATGACTGCTGCTCTGCAGGAGCATAGTGATGAGTATTGGTAGAAACTCCTACTTAGCCCCCCACTACTTCCAAAATGAGCCGGGATCTCAATCATCAATGGAAAACAGGCACAGCATGAATTTCACACCCCCTTTGCCTTTTAGGGTAGCATGGGCCAAGGGGAGGCTGAACTCTTCAACAGAGATGCGAGCAAGCAAAAAAACACCCAGAAAACAACACGACTGTGGTACCAAAATCAAGGAAATGCCCAATCAAAGTTTGATGAAAATAAGAGACTTGATTTAAACTAACATTACATGCAAACTATTCAAAACACTAATAACCCGCTGCAATACAGGAAGACACAGAATATGCAGACTTCTGGATTAAAGTACTCTGGATGTGAAGTCAGCGATAGACAGGCAATACCCTCTGCAGCAATGTTCAAGTCTATGAATATATCTCCAAAAAGGTATAGTGGGCTCTTAAATGTCTCTTTGGCCAAGACATGTTGATTAAATCGAGCCAAGATGGTATGAGTTGGTGCTCTCAAATTGGTCAAGTGGATGTTGAGGTGGCACAACTTAGTTGCTACCAAATAGATCGAATCCTTATCAAGAGGGTTCAAGTCGATACTTCAAATGTTGTGAGTCAGCATTGAGGCAGTTTGAGTCACTTGCTCCCGGATGGGATGATTTGGCATCAAGATAGTTTGATGGGACTGATTCCAATGGGCCGAGTTTGAAACCCCTCTGAGGGTCCTGTTGCAGCCTGGAAATATCTCCAAGGAGGTTGAGTCAGCTTGCAGTTTAAGGTAAAAACAGAGCCCAGAGATCTTCCCTGATTCCAGGTTTGCGGCTGGAACCAGGACAGGGTCTCAGAGGATAAGGTGAGTCCTTCTTCTGTTCTCCCCACCCAGGACGGTTGACAGAGAGCACTTGCAGAGCTGCCACTTCCAGTAGGCAGGGTATTGGTTGCCACTTCCAATGCTTCTCTGCAGTGGTTGAGCAGAGGGTCTGGCCCTTCTTGGAAAGCTTTATCTTCACCACAATGGCTGAGGACTTTGGGCAGAATGAGCCCCAATAAATGCCCAACACAATCCTTATACTGGTTTAAAAAGATGATTCAATTAAGGCTCCTCCCCTTTATAAAGGCATTTTGCCACAGTGGCTTGGTCCGTTTCAAGCTTTATGTAAGGAAGCACTCCTGGCTGCTGTGACCATCGCTTTTGCTTGGTGGTGTCAGTCTTGGAGGGGCACATGAAGTGTGGGTGGCCTAAGAATGTGCAGGCTGGCAAACCCCTCCCCTGGAAACAACTCCTTTCCTCAGCTCCCTAACCTTCCCCCTTTCCTGTCTGGTAGCAATACAAGGAGTAGTAATATTAGTAGTAGCAGTATGTGGGTAACTACCAGTATTAGATGTTGCAACAGCAGTACTAATACTAACATCACCGGTAGTACAACTACTTCTATTACCATACGTTTATTTTACCCCAGGTGGTAAACCACATGGACTTTGCCCTCTCCATATTTCCTACTCTAGAGACTCTTGAGAAATCATCCTTAACCATTGCCTGGATGATAGTGACTGCTGCTGGCTCCCTATGTTTTCTCCTCGTCCTGTGTCCCCCAGTCTCATCTAGTAACAGTTGTTGCACACTATCTACTGCAAGCGATAGAAGCCTGCATCTGGATGCCTCAGGATGTCTCCTCACTAACAATTTTCCCAAAGTGCATCCCCACCACAACATCAACACGAAACCTTGGGATGGACCCTCGAAACTCTACAGTAGGCCCCCTGCTAACCTCCAACAGTACCATTCCCAAGTTTGATGCTCAAATACTGTGTGCAAAGACCCACTATTCCACTCACACACATCGACGTAATACCCAACCCAACAGACATCCAACAACAGAATATTGCACCTAGCACCCCAGACACACATGTATCCCATATAAACAAAAGATCTTCCATGCTCACAACACAGAGCACCTAGAAACAGACCCACATGCAGAGCCCAGGGTAGTACAAGACTGCATGCATCAACACAACAGCAAAGCTATCTTGCATTTCCCTCTCCCCGCTAACCTAATTCATCCCTCTCTTCAGATCTGCCAGAAACCCTAGAGACCAAGCAAATGGAAGCAGTGTGCAACCTGATATCAAATACTACTACTACTGTTAATATTACTGGCAGTAGGAAAAGTGGAAGGTCTACTACTACTACTGTTGGTACTAATGCTAGAAGTATTATAGTAGTAGCTGTGGTTGTTATAGTAATAGGACTCCTACTCGTAGTACAGCTACTAAAACTGGAAGTACTACTAAAAATAGATGTGCTAACACTGTCAGTAATGTTAATACTGTTAATAATAATACCATTAGTCTCTCTGATAGTAGCACCATTAGTACTGAGGGTAGTATTGCTGTTACTAATATATCTGGAAATAGTGATACTAATGCTACTTGTAGTACTACTACTACAGTAGGATTGTCAGCTATAATAGTGTTACTAAACGTATTGCTACTGTTAGTAACACTAAGGTTGCTGGAACTACTTCTGGCAGTAGTGCTATTACTGTCGATAGTAGTACTATTACTAATGGTAATAGAAGCAGTACTACTTCTGGTACTGCTATTAGTTCGACAGGCGTGGCTGGATAATAATGTAAATAAACCTGTTGATGTAAAGATGTATTGCCCCTTCGCTACTATGCTGGAATTTCAGAGGGCACTTCCTCTCCTCTGATGGCAGACAGCAATAGCAAGACAACAAATGTTGGAAATAAGGTGGATGGGAACATTGTTGCACCTGAAAACAGACAGTAAGCAGATCATTAACGGTTAGGAACACCTGTATGCCCCGTTTAAAGTGTTGAAGGGGAATAATGTGTGATTTTACCTCATCTTTAGCTCACGATGGGAAGATTCTAGAATGTATGAGTACCTGCCAGGCGCGGGCCACGGGCAATGCATTCTGAGGCCCTCTGGAGTGGGAACATGGGATGCATAGCTTCTCACAAACGTGGAGCGAGGTAGGGCAATATTTATCCACACATGCAGAATCTCACTTTTATTTTTACATAACTCACGCTGTTTTTGATTTGTACTCAACTCAGCCCTAGTATCGCGTCATCAAATGCTAGGTGTGTACCGTTTGAATAAATATCCGAAGTAGGTTGTGTCTTATCAGTGGAGTTCTGCCTTTGCACTCCCGAACATTGTACTGTTACTTGGGAAGTTAGGGAAAACCGCTTCCTCGATCCGATGTACACACCAATGAAAAATAATACAACGACATATAAAAAAGGCAAACACATAAAACACGAGCTCTAAATAGGAATAAGGGAAGACGCCAGGCATTTTGCATTTCTGTTCACAAAAACAGTCTATGGGTTCCTATTATTCAGGCTGTCACCTTCACTCAGAGAACTCATGTTCTCTGCTTCCTTTTTCGGATTAGGCTATAATTTGCAGAAGCCAGCCTTCCGGTGCAGAGAAGATAATGCTAGGGTGCACAGGGGAGCTGACATTCACATCTGATCATTGAGCCAGATTCCCTTATAGATTGACTCAGTCTTTCTTCCTTCTGAGCTCAATAAACTGACTACCATGAAATGAGACAATATAACCCCTACTGTTACAACACTTAGAAGCAGAGAGCGATTCCGCACGGCGTGCTATAGCAACATATGGCATTATTATTATGTCGATAATTTAAAGTCGTCAGGGGTGGATTGGGCACCAAAAGAGGCACTGGAAATAATTTGCAAAGTGGCCCCATATTGCATATTTTCAGCAAGCCCAAGCCCTTTCCTATGGGAACATTTGAAAATAAAATACAAAAGAGGCCCAGGGTGCAGAGTCCAGCCCTGAAAGTCGTTGTACATTCAAGCAAACCTTGGCAAGCATAGCTGAAGTTCCTGTTGAAACTAGACAGAGGCATCTACTTTTCTATTATGCAAAATCTCAAAGGTGAATGTCTGTCTCATTTACTACTAGGATCACTATCTGAGAGCCTTGCTGACATTCTCAGCTTCAGAACATGATCTCACTGATAATGAAGGAACAAGCCCTTCCATCAAAGCCTTCCAGCAAGGCATCGACCATGAGATCCCCAATGTGCCTGTGGTTAATGCTGCCACGACTCCAGGTTTGCAGCCCACATTACTTGGGACGTATCACCAATATTGAGCCCCGTGGCATCGCCCTAGCCAAAGCTACCAACAGATAATACATCTGGAACCGGCACTGAAATGCCCTACCTCAATGCCACACTATGGGTTTGCCTCTTACCTTATCGACAAATTAAAGGGCTGATCTCATCTACGATTGTTACTACTCCAAAACCATGAACTAAAATCGACCTGTGATAGTCCCATGATGGATCATTGCCGACTGAGGAATGACAACCAAGGCTGTGCATGAGAAGGTCTGAGGCCAGGCAGTCTGTGTGCTAGATACAACTATGGAAAAGTGTATGGCGGTGTCGTTTAGGGGGACACGGAAAACGGATTTTGATTCAAGCAATAAGCCCCAAGCAGGGGGTGCATTACCACTTCAGGTAATGTCCCGGGGCCCATAGTTACAGGCACAAATGAAGCAAGGGCCTTAACGAAGGCCCTGGGGCATTACCTGAAGTGGTGATGGCCCCCCTGCGAGGGGCTTATTGCTATTAGTACACTGGCCTGTAGTACCGGGATACTTAAAGCATTTTTGTTTCTGTTCCGAAACGCTCTGGTGTTGCGGAACAGAAAAAATGTTTTTTTTTTTTTAAATGGCCACCGGGGAACGGAAAACAAAGTCTGTTCTACATTTCCATGGCGGGCGCCCATTAAAAAAAGTTAACAAAAAAAAGTGCTGCCATGGAAAGGAGAGAAGGGACTGTTCTTTCCATGACGGCTTATCTCATATCGGGAGTGGACGCGCTGGGGACAGAAGTGTTCCCAGTGTGTCCACTCCCGAAATGGACTTTAAAGGAGGTAAGTGGGCATGGGGGTGGGGAGGGAATTCTCTGGATGGGGAAGGAGGGAGGGTAAAGGGAGACCACACTACCTCGTTCCGCGGCTGAGAAAGATGGCAACCTCCAGCCGCAAGGCCGCTTGGAGCTGGGGGATTACCGCTGGTAATTCCCCTGTTCCCAGCCTTTTCATTGTTTATTTGGAATGTGAGACAAAAAGTAAGCAATAACTTCTGTACAGAAAACAATTGCTGAAAAACCTGCTTTTTTGCATTACGCTTTTCATAGAGGTTGAAAAAGCACTATTTAGCGCAGGATATTTCAAAATGGATACCTCAATTTTTGAGAATGTTGACACACACCACGACCTTGGGCTGAAGTAGTGCAGGACAAATTTCGAAATTTGCATAAGCTAAACTCGACATGTTCATCTTTTAAGGGCACATTCTTTGTTGACAGTTCCGAAAAGGAGCAGTAGGCATTGAGGGACACATGGAATTGCAAAAGTGTATGAAAACATCCACAGCCTCCAGCAAACTCACACACCTCCCTACTCTGCCAGGCGTATTGCTGTCACAGTTATAAAATGAAAAATAGAATAAACTGTGAAAGGAACTATATTACCCAAAAGCAGGTAAGCTGCTCGGCATCACAAATTAAGCAATAGGGCCATAGTACATGTGCAAAACGAAACGAAAAGATGCAACAAAATAGAAAATATTCCTCAAAATGCAAAAGAAAATCCACAGCCCACACACACACACACGCCAAATCAATCATGCTCTGTAGGGTCAGCAGAACAAATTGAAATGAAGACTACATAGATCTGGTCCCCAAACACGCTCTACTGAAGTAGGCATCTCTAGTAGTCAACACGGGTAGTGACGTCCAACATGCCCTATGGGTAGGGAAGGATAATATGGAATATAAATGTACTGCAAAATGCACAAAATCACCCCAACCCCCAAACACACCCACAATCGTGTTCAGCCATATGAAGCATACAAGATGATCCACCACATCCAACATGCAATAGGGATGCCGCACATGCATGACACTTTTACTGGCAAAGCCGGCAGCAGTATGCACTTATGTGGGGCTACTGGCATACATTGTCAGAGTCATGACTTGTTTTTACATGGCTAAACCGGCATGTATTGGTGCAGCCAGCATGGAAATGTATGGGCAGAGCAAGCATGAGAATATTGTAGGAAAAGGTGTCATGAACATGTGCTGGAAAATGCCCCATCTATTGGATTTCTTTCATTTTTTATGAGTGACCCTTTTTTCATGAAATACCCTACAAAATCGATTGCAAATTCTATGGCTTTTGCTCAATTGTTCACAGAAAGTGTGCTGTAAAATACACAATTTTAACCCATTATTTTAAAACATTTCTTGTGGGATAACCTACACAAACCCCTACCTGGTTAGTTCAAGCTCCGTCGCTACGCTCCGTCCTCCTGTATATTTCTGGGAATAATTTATGCTGCCCAATTAAAAAACGTCACCAGCCACGACTGAATAAATTAGAAAGTGCAACAAAAAGTTATATAGTCAATTGTTTGTTTGATTTGCCCATACGGGAAAATAAAATGCACAATTTGCTCATGGTTTAACACTGATTGGATTTTCACCAGTTTTCTTTTGGATGCGGAAAACATGGGAATACATGCTTTTGCTAGTTTGGCAGACATGCTTCCTGTTGTTTGTATAAAATGTTCTGTAGCGTGGGGTGCCTCTTTAAATCAAAAACGCATACATGTCGTCCCTGATGCATTTCAGTAGCTGCTATTTTGATGCGCAAAGTTTTGTTTGGGAAACCAGAAACCCAGTCCTAAAAAAAGGGAATAATTTATATTACTATTTGGTTCGTTAAGAAAACACTTGTGCGGACTACAGTAGGGAAGCCAACAGTTGTCTGTTTTGTTACAGCAGCTTTGCTTCTTAACTCATGATATATTTTCGAGAGATTATCAGTGCGATCCCCGGATGTAGTGTGACCCACTATTTTATTATATTTTCCGTTTTTCCAAACCGGTGATGGTTCAACAGAAAATTTCAATATAGAAATTCAACATCGGGCATCAGAAAATATACAACATACATTCCATGTATATAAACAATCAATCAACAATACATTTACAGTAAACACGTACAGAAAACAAATCACATCAATGTCAGGCAGCCCC
Source organism: Ambystoma mexicanum (assembly GCF_040938575.1). NCBI lineage: Eukaryota > Metazoa > Chordata > Amphibia > Caudata > Ambystomatidae > Ambystoma > Ambystoma mexicanum. Next base: position 649,897,932 of record NC_090921.1, on the reverse strand, counting down.
TAAACGTAATCTGGAGCTGTGTATTCTAGTGTATGCTCAGTCAATCAGCTAATGAATTGGACACTGTATTTTAGTAAGATTGTCGACACAACAGTGTTTCGGCCATTCCAGCAGTTGTAAAGTGCTGTAATTAAATCGGCCTGCATCAGGACAGGGAATTGTAAGAAGTTCTCATTCGAGGAGTATCCTGTGATGATAATCATACTTGAAGTAATTCAGGCATGTCAAGGGTCTTTTAGGGAGCGTGAGAGATTTCTGAGTCTTAACTCATGAGGCACTACAGTGCAGAAGAGCTATGAGCAAGGTAAAAATGGCACCCGCTGAGGTATGGTGAAGTGTGAGTGACCATATGATGCCAATGGCCCTGGTAGGCATGGCCTGGGCAAAGGAGAGCTGTCTGTAGGATCTCATCCATATCAACTACTCTGTCCTAATTAATGTGAGCTAGGTAAATGCAGTGAGCTGGAATCATCACTGCTGTCTGTTAAGGCAACTTTTATTTATTAATTTATTTATTTTAGATTTGTAATATGCCTATACAACAAATGGTGTTTCAAATTGTGTCAATAATTGTGTTGAAAGTAATTGTGTGTGTATGTAGTTTATATTATATACGTGTGTGTGTGCAATGCTTGTGTGTGAGAGGGTGCAGTGTAGGTGTTTGCGAGTTTGTCTATATGTAATGTCAGGGGTAATGTTAGTTGACATATATTGATGGCATCAGTGTCACAAAAATGATTAAGCGGCACTGCAGACATATATTGGGGCACCCATGTCATGGTGTGTTTTAAAGAGGTGCTACATTATGAAAGGCAACAATCTGGTGACAGATAATGGCATATGTGATGTCATCAGTGGGGCCTCCTGTGTTATGATCAGTGTGCTCCATCCCAATCTACTCCTCACTGATGAGGCCCAACGACACTGAAACATGCCTAGGGATGCTTGTTGTCTGATGCAGAAGGGATGTGATCAGGCATTTCAGGCTGGAGTGCCCCTTTTGGGGTGGGACCAAATCTGATTTGCATATGGTCTTTCGCTTTTTGAACTGGCTTGGCAGGTGAAGAAAAATGGTCTGGCAGGTTACCCTGAGTAATGCCAGAGGTTAAGATTAATTTCAAACCTTCCAGCCATCACCTCTTTTGTTTGATATTTCTCCTCTGCTAAAGGTAAAGTGAGGTAAAGTATGTTTGATTGTGGGCTCTACTGAGTGGGAACCATCCAATCGATTAGGTTATTTGAGCCATGTTCATTCTCAGTAGAGGGGCTACCACATTTTTGAAAATCCCACAAATGATGTTATCTGTGGTGTCATCTGTGGTGTGATCAGTGATGTCACCTGTGATGTGATGAGTGGATTCATGGGCTGCGCAATGAGGGACTCTGTGTAAAGATGGCCTACCTTCCATCACCTGCAACATTTCTAGGTGTTGTTGCCTTAATTTATCTATTTTATTAATTGTACATTTGTAAGGCTCTTATGCAAGAAGTAAATTGTGTTTCAAAGTGCCCACAGGTCAACAGGGAGGGACCATGGGAGTACAGTTAGATATAACACTGTAAGATAGAGGCAGACCTACTAGGCCTTGTGAGCATTCAAAACATGCAAGTGCAGAGAGAGAGAAGGGGTGGCGGAAAAAGGGGTAAGTGCTGGTTGTATCAAGTGAGAATGGCTAGAGAGTGAGCAGCTTTAAGTGCCAAGGTGGAATGGTATATCACCAATAAATAAGTAAGTGCAAGCCTGTGGTGGCACAGGTCAGTGGGTGCCCAGGCAAAGTGCTGGGAGATGCAGAGACTGTAGTCGATTGGGTGTGGGAAGCCAGGACCTAGGAGGATACAGAAGGTGTGAGGTTTATCCTGTATTGCATCAACCAAACTAAGTTTATTTCACTGAATTTCAAGGGTACTTCCCCATTCAACAGATTCAATGTAACTGTCTCTACTGTTTTTAGATGTTGTACATAACCGTTCAACGATATATTGAGAGCCCTCTGACACTGAGAGGCTTGTTCAACTTGAACTTTCCATTACAGGACAAGGACCTTCATTTCCCCCCAACTGCATTAAACATTACTACATTGGCACATTTGGCTCAACTTTGTAAAGCTTGTAGACTAGTTTGCAATATCATATACGTTGTAATAAATAGCATATTTTGTGGTGCTTATCATCATTTTTTTGGAGCTGTTATAATGCCTCTACTTCATCAGCCCAGACTGTACAAATCAATATTTACAAAATGACTCCCTCAACAACAATGGCACTGGCAATACAAATCATCAGTAATGAGCATTAGCCTCCAGAAATATGCATTCGGTACAATCAAAATCTTGGAACTAAAATGGACACTATAATGTTGATACTTCACAGTGTGAGCATTGTTCTGTTATGGGCCAAATGTTTGGGATACACAGAATCGGGTCTTTCTAAATGAAATGGGGACAATTCTGCTGCAAAGTTTCACAGGGATATGTCATGAAACTTTTAAACAAGCTCATGACTGACCAAACTCACCGTCCAGATCCCTGACCTTTATAGAGCATTGGTCGCCTGACATGACCACATTCAAGAAACCTACTGCTAGTCCTTTAGAACATGTATCCCTCCCCCACCAAAACAAAGATCCTAATAATAAAAGAGTAGTCTGTTCTCAGTGTTTACTTCCACTGGTCGGCCGATCAGTTCTCTGGGCATTGTACCTCTACTCCAATGATGATTTCCTGACAACAATAAGCAGTTCCATTGCCCGTACCAGTTTTCACTGGCCTTCTCAATCACGTCTGTCAGTGACCTTGGCACGAGTGTCTGCCAAATAGCACTTTTGGTTCATCAGAGACCACATGTTCAGAACATGCCTTAGAAAAGCCAAAAGATATGGGGAAAATAAAATCTAGGCAAAATTGACAATGTGATATCAGAGGGGCAGGTGCAATATCATGCCTGTTCTTGTTTGAGAGCCCACATGCAAGAGAAATTCCCACCCTTCATCCTTTATTCAAATATTTATTAATTTTATATATTTATTTTTAATGACCAACTTCAACAGTTTCAACTGAATACATTGGCATGTGTCAGATGATGCCCGTGCAACTACTTCATGACACTGTTGAAAAAGTAATAACTCGTTGACATCCTAACACAACAAGTTCAAGGTCTATTGGTTTGATGTTTGATGTTGACAAAGTTATTGTTGTCTATTTTAAAATATGGGCTATTTCCAAATCTAAGTAAGCTGTTGCAAAGTAAGCTGGCATGCTTAGAAGAGATTATCTATCTGGGCCATTTGCCATATGCTGAGGTAGATTTGTTTGGGCAGGCAACATTGATAAATATCACTAATGCAACTTTTGTGAGCCATCTTTCTTAATACTATAACACATCCCTTAACTGGAGGCAAGATGAAAGTTTTGAAAATGACAGTGAGTCAAAGCAATACTGTGTATTTATCAATCTCTGGGCGAGAGCACGCCATTTGGCTCAAACCATTAGCAACCCTAAGCAGCTTACTGGCTCCTATTTTCAAACTGTGGTTGCTAATCACAGAATCAACATATAATAATCCACAAGGATAGGAAAAAAAACCATAAAAAACACATGTTGACTTACAATTGATACCATATTTAATTATACATTTAGATGTTCCACTATAGAATGTGATTAAGTAATTATGGCCCACATTTTAGAAATGGCAGTCACCACATGTGAAAATGTGATGGAACGTTGCCAGTATCAAAAGCTCCTGATCTGGCTTACTAAAAAAACTATTCACCAATTTGTACCATCGGTTACACTGTCTCTTGAAAGTAATAAAAGCACTCTTGCCAATCACAGCACACAGTCCCTCCATTATCCTCCCTTATTTTTTTCCAAGGCTTAAAACACATCCTTCTAATCATACTGCCCTGACTGCTACAGATAGTGATGAATCTAATGTGACTGTAATCGACATGGCCTTTTATTCAATAGAGAAAAAACAAAAAAGGGATACCTGTACATCACTGATCCTCTCAGGTAAACAATATGAATGTAATAAAAAAATAGGATCGGAGGCAGTGAGGTTGCATTATTGCTAGTGATACAAAATCTCCAAAACTTCAGATTTAACAACAAAATATCTTATTTATTCGTTTTCACAACAAATTCTATACACATTTAATTAAAACAGCAAAGATACTGTGTATATACCACATGTTAACCACATTGCTCACTACCACCTCGCATACACACTCATGCCTTCACAAACTCCAATGTTTTTCACATATTCTAGCATATACAAACAATATACACAATATACACTGTGGTTCTTTTTCTTCTTTAGTTATTTTCAATATTGTCTTTGGCCCCCCACTCTCTTTTACAGTGTGCCTTCTGTTATCGCCACTCAATTTTTCATGGCCTATGTCTACATATGTTTCGGTCCCTAACGGCACCAATATTGCCCACAATTCATAGGACCTTCTTCAGGACAGTCTATACAGACAAAAAAAGCAGTTCCATGTTTGCTTATGCCAAAAAATATAAAGGAGGTAGATGTCTTCACCAGTTCTATAGTTCTCAATCACCTCCAAAATTTTTGCTGGAGGATGCTGTAAGTATTGGGTAAAACAATCCCTTCTGGCTCTCACGGACCCCGTTGTGGTCTTAGAACCTTCTGTATTCTTCCAAATAGGATAGATCAGTGATAACTTCCACAGACCTCTGCAGGCTGACTCATTATTATTTCCAAAATGAACAGTCCAGGATGACCGGCTGCTGCACCGGTGTAAAATACAGAAACCGGCCTACATTATGATTGCATTATTTTTCAAATAAAGGTTTAGGATGGTATAATTTTCTGTCCTCTGCAGTCATTAGGGTGGGGGCGATTTATTCATGAAGTCATTAGTGAGGCAGGTCTGTTAGCATGCACCAGAGACATGCTGTTTGTCGGTTCACTAACATTCCTCATTCAGGACTTGTTAACTTCCAGATGAGCTTAACACGCTCTGCCCTCGACTCACCCTTCCCCACCTTGCCCGGATATTGTGGCTGGGTGTTGGCAGTCAAGGGGTGACATTGGTGGCGGGGCGAGGCCTGTGCAGGAGCTGGCTCCAGTTGCTTGGTAAGCGTCCCCCTGTGCTGCGCCATTGCCTGTTACATGCACAGCCCATCAGGGGAATTGAATGTGCCGGGAGTTTTGTCTGCAGTCTGGTCTTTCACTGAAGGCTGCAGAGTGCGCAAGGTAAGACTAGGGTCGGACTGTGCAATATATTTGTCTCAGGAACCAATGAAAAAGTGGCACACAGTAGCAAATGGCTATTCTTTCCTTTTGTGGCACTGTTTGTATAGTACCCAAGGGGGAGTTATCTGATAAAATGTGATGCAAATTGTGAATTTTAAAGAAAATTTAATCAGCAACAATGGTCAAAACTATTAGCCGCTAGTGAAGTAACGCATCAGACTGGCCCAAATTGGCCACAAAAGTGGCCTAGAGACCAAAACAACTGACCCACATCAGCTTTTTGCATTTTTGGTTTGGCCTTGCATGGGCCTATTGTCCTATAGGCCAGTCCGAGTCTGGATGAACCTCCCTTCTCTGCACCGCTGCTGAGTCCCGGCCGCCAGCCCGCCACAAGGTAAGTCTCTGTATCTTTCTTTCTCATTCCACGGCCGTGTGAGCACACCAGTGACCCAACTGCTCTGCAATGCACTGCAAGTTCATGTACGATCACAAGGTACTGGCTATTTACACCCTGTGTTCTGAAAACGGCTGTTGGTAAATTAAAGGTATTTACGGTTATATGGTTGCAATTTGTAGCGTGCACACAAGTAGCTCAATCATATCGATGACTCAGTGAATTCTAACTCTGGACCTTCCCAGCTAATATCTTTTGTACATTTTGTAATGAATATTGTTTTCTAATAGCTGCCTGATTCGCATGCTTTGTGGACTGCTCACGCATCAGTGTGCATTGTCTGTGGGTGTGTGGGTGTGTGTGTGTGTTTGTGTATTTTACCAAATATTTGGCAGTTAGCTTGTGCCCTGCATGGAAACATAGAATTGCCCTACTAGGCCAGTCCTCACTCACTGCCCCATGTCTCTGCTTAGTCTGGGCACTGTGCCCCAGAGAGGTAAGCTTGCTGTCCCACGCCATGCCCCACATAGAGAAAATATGGGGATAAAATAACGTAGCATTAATGCAGACGAGCACAAATTGTCTAATTTCGGACACTCGCAAGCTTGTGCTATCGCTCTCGCCAGTGGTGAACCAGAACTTCCCTGTTTTGGTGCATGGCACGTTGTTCTTTCATTTTTTGTTGTGTTTGCGTTTGCATTTTTTGGGTTGGATTTACTAATAAAAGACACACAGTCCAATACAGTGGACACATGAAACTAAGTAAGAGCACTGATTATGTAAAGAACTACTATTGTCATAACCTACTGAAAGAATGTTTGCTTCCTTTTTTTGTAAAATACGCCAGACACTTAAACTGCACAATGAAAATCCCAATTCCTGATTTCTTTTTTATAAATAAAAGGCAAACACCAGAAAAGGGCCTAATGATGATAGTAATTTAAATGTTCCAGTTATTTAGAAAAGATTATTGTGATAAATATAATGTTAGGTCACACAGAAGGATTCAGTTGTTGCATCCCTAGGCCATCGGGCAGCCTGAGTCCTAGCAGCACACTGCTGCTTGGCCTACATTTCTTCTCAGACTTTGTTAATGTTCATTTGTCTGGTCTAAGAGGAACAGATTTCAGAGCTCTGATAATCTGAGTCTGAGAGCAAAGGTGCAATGCCTGAGTAACTGTTTCCATGATCTAACTGAATATGACACTACTCACACCCACCACTGAGATTTCCCAAAAGCTTTCAAAAAGAAGCACTTGAACATCAATGGGTGTTGACTGTTATATGTAATGTTATGAAATAGGAATGTATACTGTGCCTGCCTACATGGTCTACTTTGCGTTGTTGTAGCAAGCCAATTTTAAGGTGATTTAGGGAGGCGCCGCTGCGCCTGAGCACATGTGAGTTGGTGGGGCTAGCTTCGATCTTCAAAAAGGCAGTGTATCTGAAGCTGAAGAAGCAGCTGCGGCTACATTCGACCTGGGTGACAATGAGGGCTGCATGGTCGTGTAGACTGTGGGGGGGGGCGCTCTAGGTCTAGCACTGAGCCCGTCCTGGCCACCCGCACCGCGGGCGGTGCCTGCCAGGGACGGTATTAGGGGACCAAGATTTATTGGGCCCTGGCACTTATTTTTTTACAAATTAAACAGTGGCCCAATCCATCAAACATTGTCTTAAATTCTAATGTAGAATTGCGGCAGCACATCTTCTAACACATTAGACAAGTGGCTCTAATAATCCTTAATATAATCCCTAGTATAGTATCGAGAATAACAGTCACACAACCCTTATTTTATTGTTGGAATAGTAATAGACTATTCCTCGGTGAAGTTCTAAACAATCGCTAATTTGAACATTTTCCCATTAACATTTCTTATCCTTCTGGTCTATCTGACCAATGTCTCAGTGGCCAAATTCCTAAAAAGATAAATCAAATAATTGTTGATAGTTATAGGACAAAAACCTGAATTTCTCTTATACCTTCTTCAACTAAATAGATCAGCACCACACCGATGACTCCCATCACCCAAAATCAATAATTGCCCGCTTGATCACTTTTTAATTGCTCTAAGAAATGTAATTTCCCACAGCCAGTATTACTCACAGATACTTTGCTCATGCAGGATTTGGTTAATAAACATATTGAGGCTCCATCTAGGGGTGAACTAGCAAGGAGTTTTCTAATATAGGTCTAGCACATATTGCTTAACCATGAAAAGGAAAAATCCCCCATGTTGTCCTCTGATTTCCTCTTCTGATCTTTGTCTGGATGATATGTTAGCAGCTTTTTCAGGTTAATAATCGCTGAGTTCGATGTTTTCCCTCTAAATCCCATTCAAAGGAAAAGATCGAACCATTATTTAATTTACCTGACTCGGTTATTTTCTTCTGCTCAGCATTCTATCTCACCTGAACCACATCAGCGTATTAAGTCTATGCATCCCCAGGAAGAGATCAATGAACTGGAGTTCTTACAGAATTCACTAGAGGGCTGCTATGCCGTTTCCCCTCCACCAATCATATTAGATCCACACTAAAATCCTACAATGCCTCCCCATGCTAAAGAAAATCCAGTTAATTACCCTTGTTAAATTACTTCAATTCCCAAAGGAAGCCCTTATTTATATATTTTTATGACAAGTTATAATCTGGATGATGTACCCTTGTATAACACCCCTCTCTTAGAATCCCCCTGACCTCACTGAGCCAAGTAGTAGGTTTGTTTTCCAATTTAAAAGATTTATTGGAAAAATTAAACAATATATATATATATATATCACACTTTTATAATAAATTAATATTTGATATCACACTTAGCCATATGACAGACATATGACAGTGATCAACAATGGATGATGTTATACTAGCACACTGGTTTAATTACTTAGGAGTAGTATAGAGGATACGGTAGCTGAGAATGCTTTATATGGTACAAGGAAATGCAAGGTGGAAAAGAATGCAGTACAGAAATAAACTTGATATAATTTCAGCAAAAGAAAATATGATCACTTTTTCTCTGACAATTCACTCCCCCCTTATGCAATATAAGGAAATGGAAGGAGAGCACACAGTCTTCAAGAATACCAACGAAAACGCAATACAAAGTTCCAATTCCCCCCCCCCAGCAAGCACACAGGCCCAAAATACTTTAATGTGGTGGCAATGAAGTGAAAAATATGCTAAACATGCTTTTAATTCCCTCTAGAGGTTCAGGGTGAGTGAGAGATACTTTAAATCAGTTCAGGCCAGCCCTATCAATGATTCAGGGATGGTTATCAGGTTGAAAACGGAATTCCGTAATGGAAGCAAAAGACAAATATTTTTACACGTGGCTGAAATGAAGCAAAAGGTCAAATTGCGGCAATTTAGTCGCGTGGTTCGAGCAATTACGAAGATTCAGAGCTTGTTGGAAAGCATAGAATCTCAGCTTCAAAACAAAAGTTAAATCTCGCTTCTAGCACAAACGGTTCAAGAGATACGGACGATTTTGTGAAGGTAGTTTTTCAGAAATGAAATAATGATTCAAAATGGCAAATGACACTTTTACAGGTATAAAATCTGAGAAGGGACACACGATTCTATGACGCAGTTCTGGGCAGGTTCAAATGTTTTGAATCCGATTAATTTAAGCTAAGAGATGGGTTCTGCACAGTTCTAGCTGGGTACTCACTCCTAATTTTGGAAGGAATGGGCCACGTCACAGATCTGGTCAACAGGTTGGACTGGACTTCTGGGCGGTTTCTGGTTCTGGATCTCTGGTTCTGGTCTGTATCTCTGGTTCTGCTCACAGCAATCTGGTCTGGGTCCGGTCTGCGGTTCTGGATACAGCTCTGCTTTCTGGGTGTTTCTGGCACAGGGTTCTAGGCCAGAATCCGACAGCTCAGCCCGGCTGTTTGAATAATTTGCAAATTATTTTGAGGCCTGCTGAAAAAGGATTCAGCTTGTGGATTCAGGCCTCTCTGCTACAAGTTCTGGAGTCTGGATTCAAAGTTCTGGTCTCTGGAGATTGATGGATTTGAAGTCTGGGGTCTCCCGGCAAAGCGCCCGCAAGAAAGTGGAAAGTGAATCCCCCTACCTGGGTTTTGGTGTTCCTTTTATGTCTTTAGAAAATGGGTGTGTGCGTAGGCATAACTAAGCCTGCCCCTCTTAACTTATCATTGGCCCAGTTCTCCTCTCTCCCTTGATTGGGGGAACTGAGTTGTGAGTCAGAGTGATGAGGTATGTTTATGGTCAGAGGATCCTCCCCTTGTCAAATTGCACACAAATCTATTTCTGATCCAAATACATATTTCCCAGAAACACAATTTGTTGAAATTACATACACACATCATATATCACATAAGGTAGTCTCTGTTCCAACTCTGATCTTTCTAAGAGCTTGGATTAAGACATGACAACATTTTGCGCTTTTTGGTTGGTTTTCCAATATTGGACTTTTACCCAAATGTACACAGAGGTACCCTGTCTCTCTACACATATTCCAGTAAATGTCCATGTCTCTAGCTTAAACCCAGTGTCTGCAACATGAATAAATTGCGGAGTTCGGTCCCAGAACATCGTACAGAATTGAGTTTAGGCTCAAATTGTAGGTACATTTCCATTTTAAGGATCTCCAAATTGTACATTCCTGTCATCTGGTTACAATTAGTCATCAGTGTTTTTATAAAACATATATTTGCCTTCAATTCAATTCACAAAAAGTGTCTGGCCCGCCCCTAGGAACTGGGTGAGTCAGGGATCACATGTCTCTTCTTTCAGGCAGAGCTCTGTTTACAGTCCACACCCAAATCAGCATATCCCATTCAATTGAAAGAGACTATTGTGTTGTGTCCTGCAGGCTGGAGGAGAAACTCCTCCCTCTCAATCAACAGGGCCATGTGATATCCTGCCTTCTTGGGTGGAGTTCTGAGGTGAGAAGGTTCCCCAGCCTCTTGGACTGTTAATTGAATCAGCCTGTCTTCTGGGAACAGCAGGTGTTTAAGAATTTTAATTAACCAAAAGGCTTTGAAGTTTCCAGCTGGCTCAGGATCCTTCTGCAACTGCTGTCAGACTTTAGACCGCTAGCGCCGGTTTGTGTCCAATGCCGGTACTGCACCTATTTTTGGGATCTGTCTTGAATTAATACATTTCCAAAAGAAAGGATTTTACTTGATAGTATATGATCCTTGCTTAACATGGCATTGGTGTTTTTCCTTTGGCACCACCTTTTACCCATGGTGCTTAGGGTCCATCACACTCGCACTGGTGGGTGGCAGGTTAGGCGAACATTTTGGTGTGCGCAAAACTGCGTGGTTCTCCTGGATTCTGGCGCAATTGTGGGCTTTTCCGCCATCTTGGATTTCCTAAGCCCACAGCACCAAATGTTGCAGCTTAATGACTCAACCGTGGATCAATAACCCTGACAAGCCCCCCCGCCCGACTGCACTTTGATTTTGAGTCGAGGGGGAGTCGGGTGCAAAGGATGTTTTGATCCACTCGCTGGTATGTCCGCATCATCTTCTTCCAATTCCACAGATGGCACAGTTCAGCATCTTTTCCTCCATCCGGTTGGATCGATCGATTCTCCTCGCCTGTCCTGATGGGAATATTGGGCGGTACCCCGGGCCCCTCGGATCTTTGCTCCCGGTCCCCGGGTCGTTCTCCTTGGTCAGTCTCCATGGTTTCATCTCTCCTAGGATGATAAAGCAAAGCAGCAATACACATTCCTAGACATTTTTCCACCACTATTAATGGTGTGGCGAACATATACATGTTATACATCCGGATACATTTTGCAGTCTTATTTTTAAAAACAAGATATAACAGGAAACATTTTCATACCAGAATCATGATATTTTAGAGACTATATGCGGGATATTTTAGGGTTGGAACTGAATCACTCTGGAGCGGCCCCCTCTGGGATTCCAGAGGATTCCTCCAGTTGCTGCAGAGTGTGCCTGGGATGGCAACACTTTAGCTGATTTATATGTACCCACCTGTCTTCCCCTTCCGCCAGACTACCTTTGGGGATGCGGATCTTATAAGCTACTGGGGAGATCTTGTCTACAATTTCAAACGGTCCCTTCCAGGTAGGCAAAAATGTTCGCTGTTTGGCCTGGTTCCTTTGGAAATTGTATAGATAGACCCTGTCTCCCACATAATATACTTTGCTGGAAGTTTTCAAATCGTAATGGGTCTTCATGCTATCAGATGATCTTTCTAGATTCTGCTGAGCAGAGGCAAAAGCATGCTGAAGGTGTTTCCTAAAATTCTCCACGTACTCATGAGTTGTGGAGGCATTTATCAATGTCTGCTGTTGGGTCCTGTAGAGCAAATGCTGGGGAAGCACCATCTTGCGTCCGGTCATCAACTCAAATGGTGACATTTTCGTTGCAGATGAAGGGGTAGATCTGATGGCCATTAGGACCAGAGGTAATCGGATATACCAACTTGGCCCAGAATCTGCCACAATCTTTTTTAATATGTTCACAATGGTCCGGTTGTAGCGTTCTACTGCCCCAGAAGAAGCTGGCCGGTAAGCAATATGTAGCTTACTTTTGACCCCCACTATCTCCCACATCTTAGTCATTACTTGGCTGGTAAAATGGCTACCTCTGTCTGACTCAATCCTTTGAGGTAGACCAAAACGGGAAAAGTTGTGGTTAATCAGCAGGGCAGCTGCTGTTTCTGCCTTGCAGTTTGGGGCTGGGAGACATTCCACCCACTTGGTAAACAAGCATGTGACCGTCAACATGTACTTGTTTCCCCTAGATGAGTGAATCGCAGGGCCTACGAAGTTGATTTGCAAATCTGCCCATGGCAGTGTCATTCCCCTTTTTTTGAGAGGCGCATGGTGTGTGAGGGATGATGGCTGAAATTGTGCACACACTAGACACCCCTTCAAGTATTGGTCGAGGTCCTGCCCCATGTGTGGCCAGTATGCAACCTCTCTTAAGATCTCAAGTGTTGTATGAAACCCCCTATGACCGGCGGTGGCCGCATCATGGGCGTGACTTAACATCAGGCTTCGGAATGAGGTAGGGACAACCCACTGTCCATGGCCAACTTGGGATTTCCTTACCAAGAAACCGTCTTGGATTCAGAACATTTTTGGACATTTCATCAACACTCTAAGGTCCTCCTTCCCAATGTAATCGGTATCCGTCAGGGGAAAGTTCTCAGGGTCCTCAATGTGTTGGTAAAATTTACCAATTATTGGATCCCCCTTCTGAGCCGTAATTAAATCAGCATCAGGGGTCTCCTTACTCCATTGTGCAGTTGAAAGATCGTTGTGTGCATTTGTCTGGGAACTATTGATAGCAGTGACCTGGATTTCCCCCAACAGGGACTCAATCTCTATTAGATCCCCTTAGATGGCCCCGGTTTTGGCCAGCTGATCATTTAAGTCATTTCCAGTTTTGTCTGTTCCCTCTACTTTGGAATGACCATTGATCTTCTTCCAATAAATGGTCATCCCATTCAAGGTGACCAGATCATCAATGTTTTGGGTCAACTTCCCATGTTTCAAGGGTTTGTTGTTAGCCCATAGCATGCCACTGATTTTCCAATTGACCAGGTGCTCCACGAACCCGTTCCATACATAATCTGTATCTGTGATTATGACCAGTTTGTGGAGTTGATGTTGGACAGCAGTGAGGATGGCTTGATACACAGCCATCAATTCTGCCACCTGACCACTTCGGGGACCAATTTTGTACCCAGCGGAGGGTTCTGGGGACTCATTCACCCATGCATTCCCTACGCCGGCCATCAGTTCTTTTTCCCTGTTGTTGTCAACCTGGTAACAGCATCCATCCACATAGACAGTGGGCATTCCCTCACACGTGCCCTCTTCAAAGCCTTTGTGTGGGGATTTAAGGTATGCCTCCATGTTGTCCTTGATTTTATACTTTCGTCCTCGAGACAGTTTTCTCTGGCGCAATCATGCAAGTCAGCCAGACCTTGCGCGAGGGGACTCTTCTAGTTTTGGCCATATCTGACCTCCACAGGAAAGCCTTGCATTGACAGAATCCAGGAAGTAATTCGGGAATTACTCATGGCCTGGATTCTGTCACTTTGGAGCTATTGCAGAGGCTGGTGTGGAGTCTCCACTATGATGTGTTCCCCCTGGATGAACGGGCGGTAATTCTTCAATGCCCACACCATTGCCAGGAGATCCTTCTCACAATCATTGAATTTTTCTTCCACAGAGGATAAAGTTTTGCTCGCATAGGAGATTACTTTATTGACCTTGTCATGCTGTTGGTATAATACTGCCGTCAAGCACATATTAGAGAACCCATTCTCCAGGAAATCCTCCTTGTTTCTGACAGGGTAAACTAGGCAGGGCGCTTGTGAGAGGCTTCTTTTGAGTTGTCTTACTGCCTCGGATTGTTCTGGACCCCATTCCCACTTGACCCCCCCCTTCAAAAAATGAATCAGGGGTCTAGTGATCTCTGCGTAGCCCTCAATGAACTTTCTGCTGTAATTAGTCAGTCCAAGAAGGCTCCTTAGTTCCCGCAGAGTAGTGGGATCCTTCAGTTTCTGAAGTGCTTCCACTTTCTTTTCTTGGGGACAGAGACCCTGAGGAGTAATCTCATGCCCCAAGAAATTAACAAGGGTTCTACACCACTGTGCTTTCTGAAAGGAAAGCTTTGCTCCGGCGGCCCTCAACTGTGTCAGAACATAACGGATCTCCGCTATATGTTCCTCCACAGATGAACTTTTGATGAGGACATCATCTACATGAGCCAGATTACCCCTCGCAACCAGGTCGGGCATGGCCTTATGTAGGAAAATGTTGAATTCATTGCCGGAGTTGAGGTATCCGAAGGGAGTTCGGGTCCATGTGTACTGCTGGCCCCTAAAGGTAAAAGCCAGTTTGTATTGGTCCTCCCTTCTGACAGGTACGGTCCAGTATCCATTGGTCAGGTCTATTGCAGTGAATACCTGTGACCCCTGAATCTGGGCCAGCTCTTGGTCAATGTAGGGCAGAGGCCATTGGGAAGTATGGACCCATTTGTTGAGCTCCCTAAGGTCGGCAAAGAGTCTCCACTGGCCGTTTGGCTTCAATATTCCCAGCACCGGATTATTGAAGGGGCTGTGTACTGGACGGATTATTCCCCGGGACTCAAGGCTCTTAATTATTTCAGTAAGGGACTCCATGGATGCAACAGGCAAGCGATATTGCTTCACAAACACTGGAGCCATGCCAGGGTCCATGGGAATTGTTGTTGTGTGGATGTCGGTGCGACCACAGTCATATGAGTCTAACGCAAAGATATCTTGGAAATCCAAGAAAACTTGTTTCAACTTTTTCTTCTGTTCCAGAGTCACGCAGTCATCAGCTAGGTTGACTCTCTCTTCCGCCATCTGCCTGAAGCCTGGAAAGACTTCTGGTTTTGCTATCTCAGCGGCCTCCTCCAGCTGGGTGGAGAGGTCCCTGGTCAGAGTGCTGATTTGGACTGGAGGCTTCAGGTGGGAAAGGCAGCACTCATGGACCTGGAAAATCACCTCATCCCTTCTGAAGTCACAAGTCACGTCTTCCTTACCATAAGGGCAGGAAGTGTACACCAGGAAGTTCCCCCCATGCCGGGTAAAGATCCTGTCTGGTGTTGTATTGTCATCACTGTCACTGTCAAAACAGTCCTTGGGGATTGGTCCTAACAGTTAATTTCCTAAATCAATGGAGAAATGTTGGTCATCAACCGCCATTCCAATAATGGTGCCTGCGGCTAGAGTGATACTCTTTAAGTGGCTGTAATCCACCTCTATTGGAATGGTGTTATGTTCTATGTTGACTAATGGTTTTGGGTTTACCCCTAACCCTTGCTGTTGGAGAGAAGCATTTAGATGAATATAAGCATCAGGGTTTTTCAATTTCTATCCTCTTTTAACTTTCACTTGCAGCGATAATTGTCAGGTCCTTTCTGGAATGTTGACTTCCTCTTTAACCTGAATTTCAACTGCATAAGGTAGCAATTGAGCTGACCTAAATGCTTTTTCTGGATCATCAAAGCCCATGGGATTATCCGCTAATTGGGACCAAGCATTGAAGTTTATTAGGTCCAAACTAATGGCAAAGCGATTGAGAATGTCACTGCCTAAGTAAAAGGCGGCAGTGATGTCTCGCACGACCCAACAATCATGGACTGTACTCTTGTTGCCAATGGAGATTTTGATCATACACCTGCTTGGCAGGAGATGTTTGGAATTGGGTCTTTCCAGATCCATTTCCCATTTGTTTATCAGTTTGAATGTGGGAACGGCGGGATCTTTTGGGAGTCGGCGGAGCATGGCTTCGCTGATGAAGCTCTTACCGTTGTTCACACACACTCGGGCGAGAACAGAGTCCTTCCCATCATTTAACTGAACAGGGATGAACAACTGCTCTCCAATTTGCCGAATATCAGCCAGGCTCTGAGCTGATTTCACATCTTTCTGGACTATCGGAGTGGGAATGTCTGATTGTGGATTAGTAAAGAATTTCAGAGTGTTTCCTTCCAGCGTGGAATACCACCTTAAACTGGAAGGAAGGTTGATTTTCAGAAATAGAGAGGACCCCCATCAGTAGTCTGTTGTCCTACTGCTATTACTGTCACATCTGGAATTTGGTTGTTCTGGAAGTGAAAATCTACTTGGTCAGATTTTTGTTCAACCATGTGGCATGTGCCGTTTAAACTAATATGGTTGACACTCTGTTTTAATTTTATTGGTCGGCTAGTCTGAGTCCAGAGGACCTTGTTTACGCAATCTATTAGGGGTGACAACCTTCTCAGAAGGTCATTCCCTAGTAAACAAGGGGTGCCCTCTGGAGTCACTACTATGACCGGGTGTTTCACCTTGTGTCGCCCAATTTTGATGTCCAAATCTGCAGTCCCCTCGATGGGAATTTCCTTCCCGTCAAAGTTCTGGAGTTGTCCAGGAAGAGAGGTGAGAGGAATACGGTAATTCTCCCCCTTCCTGCATTTAGCTCATCAAAGGCCCTTTTTGACAGAAGAGTAGCTTGGGATCCAGTGTCCACCAGTGCCAAAATTGTACCCTGCCCCTGTACTTGTACCGGTGCATAATATCTTCCCTCCTTCTCTGTAAGGGGGCACAGATAATGCACATTGTTGGACAACTGGTGGGCTAATTTTCTGGTTGTGGACATTGAGAGAGAAGACATTTGGGCAAAATTCTGTGGAGAGTCTCGGGAATCTGAAAGAAAAAGTTGGCAACTTGAAAGAGGATATTTGAGTTCCCCTGGTTCCGGTCCTGTGCCGCCCCCCCTTTTTGGAGGCAGTCACCAGAATGGGTTTGAACCCGGGGTTTTTGATGCTGTTGCTTCTGGGATAGGATGATGGGCGGCGACAGCTCAATCCCCACATCTACCCAGTCTATTGATTCGGTTTTAGGGTCTCCTGGTTCCGGTTCTGGGCCGCCCCCCCCCCCTTTTTGGAGGCGGTCACCAGGATGGGTTTGAACCAGGGGTTTTCGGTCTTGTTGGTTCTGGGATAGAATTATGGGCGGCGACAGCTCAACCCCCACATCTACCCAGTCTGGGTTGGAATCCCTTGGGACCCATTTTTCCTTGGGAGGAGTTCCCCCATCTCTGAAGGAGAAGATCCTTTTCCCAGGATCCTCTGAGGATCCCTCTCCCTCAAATTGGAAGATCTGTATCTCCTCCACAAAGTGGGTCTGTTTGGGACCTTTGTTTCTCCTACCCCCCCTCTGCCCCTTGGGAGGCAGACTTTCAGGGGTAGGAGATTTTGTTTCCGGTTCCTGGGCTTC
Source organism: Ambystoma mexicanum (assembly GCF_040938575.1). Lineage (NCBI taxonomy): Eukaryota > Metazoa > Chordata > Amphibia > Caudata > Ambystomatidae > Ambystoma > Ambystoma mexicanum. Next base: position 649,880,566 of record NC_090921.1, on the reverse strand, counting down.
CAGGGGCTGTTTACAAGTGGGGAAGGAAGCTTCCTCCAAGGCTTTACACCCCCTTCCCCTTGTGCCTCCTCCCTGGGAACCGGTGGGTTATCGGGGTGCTGCCCCCGTTATTGTTCTGGAGCACCAGGCCCAGTGTTTGGGGCATTCTGCGGTGGCATGCTCATCTGAGGGTTCTGTTGAGCCCTCAGTATGTGACCCAGATCCCGGGCCATATTTTGGACCTGGCGCACAAGTTGGGAAATCCGCTCAGGCTGGTACAGGGTTCTGTTTTCTCCCCTTTGCTGATCCCGGGAAGTGTTGCTATCCCTTCTCTGGTAATACCCTGGGTTGGGAAGATTTGGGTACCCCTCCACCCTTGGCCTTCCCTCTCCCGGATTCGGTTGTCTGGGCTCAGGGAATTGGGGAAAGAAGAATGGATGATTTTGGGGCTGGAAGTTGGGTGGATACCTGGGGAACAAGTTCTGCCCAGGATTTGGTGAATTTCTGCCCCCCTGTGGGAAGTTAGGAGGGAAGTTACCTGGGTCAGGTGCTTGGCTGGATCCCCCCCTTGGGCTGGAGGAGTCCACACATAACCCAGGATTGGACTGTTTCCCTTATAGCAGGGACTTGCATAGTAAGGGGAGCGAGGGACCCCATTTGTGGGACTACCTCCTTGACTACCTGTCTGTGACTGGCCCGAGGGCCTTCTGGGCATAGAATTATTTGGTGCAGGCAGGTTTTTAGGTCCCCATCTCCAAATCTAAAACGGGGGCAACCTTTACCTCTGCCACCGTGGCAGCAGCAGGGGTGCTGTTGGTTTTGGGGTTTTTGGGCTGATTCTTATTTTCTACCGGTTTCTGCACCTCATAGATGCGGGTGGCCTATTCAATGATCCAGTCTAAAGATCTTTTCTCGTGAAAATCTCTCATGAGCTGGGTCATTATGTATTTGGGGACTGCATGGAAAAATGTGTTGATGAATTCTCTGCTGTCCGTGCGCACCCTTCTGGTGGTCTGCGCAAAGGCACGCTTAAATTCTTCCACAAATTCTTGTGGGGCCTGATCCTCCCCACATTGCAAATTGTAGGCTGCCTTGCGAGCCTCTTGGGATTCCGGTGAACAGAAAAATGTTTCAAGATGGCCGCCCTATATGTGGACCATCTTGAATGGTTTTGGTCCTCCAGCCCCGCAAAGAAACTGGAGTATTCTGGGGAGAATGTTCATTTGACATACTGAATGCAGCTACTGCTGTCCTTCAAATGGAAAGGCTCCATCATTTGCTCATAGAGCTCCAAGTGTTCCCAAACAGAATACTTGGCGTTCTTGTGATAAGGGGTGATGACACTCCTTATTGCCTTGATCTGCTTTAAGGGGTACTTAAGAAAGGCCCTTTTTGCCTTATTGGCCTTTTTGGTTCGGGTAACTCTGGTCCACTCATCCCAGAGGTGCCCGTCTGATCTTCCAGGTTTTCCTGGATTCTGCGAGCCTGGGAATGGCTGGCAGAATGTGGAGACCTGGTCTCCTGTATCCTGGGCCGCTCAGAGGAGTATTCAGATCCCTCCTTGCTGCCAGGATTTGATGGGTACCCCCCCACTGACCTAACTGGGCAGAGGTTTTCAGCATGCCCTTAGTGGGCCTACTCTCCTGGGGTTCCCCACTAAATTGCACTGTGCTGGGGTGCCCATACCCGGATGCCCGCCCCTCCATTCCTGGGTGGTACTGGCCTATGAGCCCCATACTTTTGGCTGGATAGTAATCTGCCATCCCTGTGGCCCTGTGCTCATGTGCGCCAGGGGACATGGGGGTGGTAGAGTCCAGGGACTGGGAGAGGTGGAGGCCTCTGGTACTAGGGCTCCTGAGGTTATGCTCAGGGGTTTCCCTTTCCCAGCAAATTTCATCTCTATCAGCCCCTGCTCCCTGTGGCAATGCAAGAGCCTGGGCTTTCAGTTCCTCAACCAAGGCCTTACTAGACTCTATCAGTCTCTCCTGCATGGCTACCTGTTGCTGGAGCCTATCATTGTGTTGACAGGGAGCCTCATTTTCCCTCTGTGCTTCCTGATTGGTCCTGGAGCACAGGGTCAGTCTTTGCTGCAGAGTGGTTACCTCCTGGGCACCGTCCCTACTGGCCTGCTCCTTTCTTGTCAGAGCATCTTCCACCCGCCTGGTGTGCTCTAACAAGTTCTGATGCTCTTTTTGGAGGTCACCCAGTCCCTGGAGGGCCAAGTGATTTTCTTGAATTTTTCTTTTTAAGTGGCAGACTTCCTGGCCTAAGGTATCCCTTTCCTGAGTAAGAGCCTGCATCTGTGCCGCCAGGTGGTCCCTCTGTCGTTGAAGGGCACCAGCTTTCTGTCAATCTTCATCAAACTCTGGGTATCCAGGTCTTTCGAAAGCAATTTATTGCTTTCCTCTTTCTCTCTGTCTAGTTGGATTTGCAGGATGGCTACCTGCTCTGTGCATGCCCTGTTGAAATTGATCTGTTGCTCCAGCTTTTTCTGGCACTGCAGTAAGGAGCCCAAACTGTCTTGGTGCTCCTTCTGCAAAGCCAGAATTCTGGTATCCTGGTCAGCCTTTTCCTGTTGCAGGATATCCATATGCTCCTTTATTTTAATGATGTACTGTCTCCTATCATTTTCTGACTCCTGGCTCCTGAGCAGCCTCTGCTCAGAAGAGTCCAGGTCAGATTGGGCCTTCTCTAATGACATCAGTTGCCTATTTGCCAGATCTTGGCCTTCAGCACATTTGTCCTGTATGGCTCCCATATGTAAATATAAATATGCCGCTGCCCTGGCAATCTTGTTGTACTCATCCTTGGCCTTAGGGGCCATATATAGTTCACTCAGGGCCACATGTATGGGACCTTGATCTCTCCATATATCTGACCCTGTTTCATTGATCTGGGGTGTGATTGCCTGCAACCAGACCGCCTGGTCCTGATGAGCCCACTCACCTCTCACAAATAGCTTATGTAAGAGGTGTTCTCTGGCTATTTTGATATCTACCAAGGTCGTCATTCTGGAACTTGATTTCCTTCCTGACTTACAGAAGTTTGTATTTTATTTTGCAAAACAGACCGTTTCCTTAGAGCGTTCCTTTGAGGGGTGTTTTTACAGTGTAACACGGCGTGGTGATCCAACAGAATTGATATATCCTGTCAGTTAGCACACTGTATTAATCTGCAAAAGTGATAGATCTAATCCAGAATCCCCGGCTACGAGCCCCCACTCTGTTAAATGACTTTAATTCAGCAATCCCACTAAGTCAATGCCTTTGTCTGGGATGCCCAAAGGAAGCCCTTATTTATATAGTTCTATGACAAGTTATAATCTGGATGATGTACCCTTGTATAACGCCCCTCTCTTAGAATCCCCCTGACCTCACTGAGCCAAGAAGTAGGTTTGTTTTGCAATTTAAAAGATTTATTGGAAACATTAAACAATATATATATATCACACTTTTATAATAAATTAATATTTGATATCACACTTAGACATATGACAGTGATCAACAATGGATGATGTTATACTAGCACACTGGTTTAATTACTTAGGAGTAGTATAGAGGATAAGGTAGCTGAGACTGCTTTATATTGTGCAAGGAAATGCAAGGTGGAAAAGAATGCAGTACAGAAATAAACTTGATATGATTTCAGCAAAAGATAATATGATCACTTTTTCTCTGACAATTCACTCCCCCCTATGCAATATAAGGAAATGGAAGGAGAGCACACAGTCTTCAAGAATACCAACAAAAATGCAATACAAAGTTCCAACCCTCCCCCCCCCCAGCAAGCTGAGAGCACCAGGGATGATTTTTAAACACAGGCCCAAAATACTTTAATGTGGTGGCAATGAAATGAAAAATATGCTAAAAATGCTTTTAATTCCCTCTAGAGGTTCAGGGTGAGTGAGAGATACTTTAAATCAGTTCAGGCCAGCCCTATCAATGATTCAGGGATGGTTATCAGGTTGAAAACGGAATTCCGTAATGGAAGCAAAGACAAATATTTTTACACGTGGCTGAAATGAAGCAAAAGGTCAAAGGCGCAATTACGAAGATTTAGAGCTTCTTGGAAAGCTTAGAATCTCAGCTTTAAAACAAAAGTTAAATCTCGCTTCTAGCACAAACGGTTCAAGAGATGCGGACGATTTCGTGAAGGTAGTTTTTCAGAAATTAAATAATGATTCAAAATGGCAAATTACACTTTTACAGGTTTAAAATCGGAGAAGGGACACACGATTCTATGATGCAGTTCTGGACAGGTTCAAATGTTTTGAATCAGATTAATTTCAGCTAAGAGATGGGTTCTGCACAGTTCTAGCTGGGTACTCACTCCTAATTTTGGAAGGAATGGGCCTCGTCACAGATCTGGTCAACAGGTTGGACTGCACTTCTGGGCGGTTTCTGGTACTGGTTCTCTGGTTCTGGTCTAGTCTGGATCTCTGGTTCTGCTCACAGCGCTCTGCTCTGGGTCCGGTCTATGGTTCTGGATACAGCTCTGCTTTCTGGGTGTTTCTAGCACAGGGTTCTAGGCCAGAATCCGACAGCTCAGCCCGGCTGTTTGAATAATTTGCAAATGATTTTGAGGCCTGCTGAAAAAGGATTCAGCTTGTGGATTCAGGCCTCTCTGCTACAAGTTCTGGAGTCTGGATTCAAAGTTCTGGTCTCTGGAGATTGATGGATTTGAAGTCTGGAGTCTCACAGCAAAGCGTCCCGCACGAAAGTGGAAAGTGAATCTCCCTACCTGGGTTTTGGTGTTCCTTTTATGTCTTTAGAAAATGGGTGTGTGCGTAGGCATAACTAAGCCTGCCCCTCTCAATTTATCATTGGCCCAGTTCTCCTCTCTCCCTTGATTGGGGGAACTGAGTTGTGAGTCAGAGTGATGAGGTAGGTTTATGGTCAGAAGATCCTCCCCTTGTCAAATTGCACACAAATCTATTTCTGATCCAAATACATATTTCCCAGATACGCAATTTGTTGAAATTACATACACACATCATATATCACATAAGGTAGTCTCTGTTCCAACTCTGATCTTTCTAAGAGCTTGGATTAAGAGCTTTTTGGCTGGTTTCCCAATATTGGACTTTTACCCAAATGTACACAGAGGTACCCTGTCTCTCTACACATATTCCAGTAAATGTCCATGTCTCTAGCTTAAACCCAGTGTCTGCAACATGAATATATTGCGGAGTTCGGTCCCAGATTATTGTACGGAATTGAGTTTAGACTCAAATTGTAGGTACATATTCCATTTTAAGGATCTCCAAATTGTGCATTCCTGTCATCTGGTTACAATTAGTCATCAATGTTTTTATAAAACATATATTTGCCTTCAATTCAATTCACAAAAAGTGTCTGGCCCGCCCCTAGGAACTGGGTGAGTCAGGGATCACATGTCTCTTCTTCCAGGCAGAGCTCTGTTTACAGTCCACACCCAAATCAGCATATCCCATTCAATTGAAAGAGACTATTGTGTTGTGTCCTGCAGGCTGGAGGAGAAACTCCTCCCTCTCGATCAACAGGGCCATGTGATATCCTGCCTTCTTGGGTGGGGTTCTGAGGTGAGAAGGTTTCCCAGCCTATTGGACTGTTAATTGAATCAGCCTGTCTTCTGGGAACAGCAGGTGTTTAAGAATTTTAATTAACCAAAAAGCTTTGAAGTTTCCAGCTGGCTCAGGATCCTTCTGCAACTCCTGTCAGAATTTAGACTGCTAGTGCCGGTTTGTGTCCAATGCCGGTACTGCACCTATTTTTGGGATCTGTCTTGAATTAATACATTTCCAAAAGAAAGGATTTTACTTGATAGTATATTATCCTTGCTTAACATGGCATTGGTGTTTTTCCTTTGGCACCACCTTTTACCCATGGCGCTTAAGGTCCATCACACTCGCACTGGTGGGTGGCAGGTTAGGCGACCATTTTGGTGTGCGCAAAACTGCGTGGTTCTCCTGGATTCTGGCGCAATTGTGGGCTTTTCCGCCATCTTGGATTTCCTAAGCCCACAGCACCAAATGTTGCAGCTTAATGACTCAAACGTGGATCAATAACCCTGACAAGCCCCCCCGCCTGACGGCACTTTGATTTCGAGACGAGGGGGAGTCGGGTGCAAAGGATGTTTAGATCCACTCGCTGGTATGTCTGCATCATCTTCTTCCAATTCCACAGATGGCACAGTTCAGCATCTTTTCCTCCATCCGGTTGGATCGATCGGTTCTCCTCGCCTGTCCTGATGGGAATATTGGGCGGTACCCCGGGCCCCTCGGATCTTTGCTCCCGGTCCCCGGGTCGTTCTCCTTGGTCAGTCTCCATGGTTTCATCTCTCCTAGGATGATAAAGCAAAGCAGCAATACACATTCCTAGACATTTTTCCACCACTATTAATGGTGTGGCGAACATATACATGTTATACATCCGGATACATTTTGCAGTCTTATTTTTAAAAACAAGATATAACAGGAAACATTTTCATACCAGAATCATGATATTTTAGAGACTATATGCGGGATATTTTAGGGTTGGAACTGAATCACTCTGGAGCGGCCCCCTCTGGGATTCCAGAGGATTCCTCCAGTTGCTGCAGAGTGTGCCTGGGATGGCAACACTTTAGCTGATTTATATGTACCCACCTGTCTTCCCCTTCCACCAGACTACCTTTGGGGATGCAGATCTTATAAGCTACTGGGGAGATCTTGTCTACAATTTCAAACGGTCCCTTCCAGGTAGGCAAAAATGTTCGCTGTTTGGCCTGTTCCTTTGGAAATTGTATAGATAGACCCGGTCACCCACATTATATACTTTCCTGGAAGTTTTCAAATCGTAATGGGTCTTCATGCTATCAGCTGATCTTTCTAGATTCCGCTGAGCATAGGCAAAAGCATGCTGAAGGTGTTTCCTAAAATTCTCCACATACTCATGAGTTGTGGAGGCATTTATCAATGTCTGCCCTTTGGTCCTGTAGAGCAAATGCTGGGGAAGCACCATCTTGCGTCCGGTCATCAACTCAAATGGTGACATTTTGGTTGCAGATGAAGGGGTAGATCTGATGGCCATTCGGACCAGAGGTAATCGGATATCCCAACTTGGCCCAGAATCTGCCACAAACTTTTTTAATATGCTCACAATGGTCTGGTTGTAGCGTTCTACTGCCCCAGAAGAAGCTGGCCGGTAAGCAATATGTAGCTTCCTTTTGACCCCCACTATCTCCCACATCTTAGTCATTACTAGGCTGGTAAAATGGCTACCTCTGTCTGACTCAATCCTTTGAGGTAGACCAAAACGGGAAAAGATGTGGTTAATCATCAGGGCAGCTGCTGTTTCTGCCTTGCAGTTTGGGTCCGGGAGACATTCCACCCACTTGGTAAACAAGCATGTGACCGTCAACATGTACTTGTTTTCCCTAGATGAGCGAATCACAGGGCCTACGAAGTCGATTTGCAAATCTGCCCATGGCAGTGTCATTCCCCTCCTTTGGAGAGGCGCATGGTGTGTGAGGGATGATGGCTGAAATTGTGCACACACTAGACACCCCTTCAAGTATTGGTCGAGGTCCTGCCCCATGTGTGGCCAGTATGCAACCTCTCTTAAGATCTCAAGTGTTGTATGAAACCCCCTATGACCGGCGGTGGCCGCATCATGAGCGTGACTTAACATCAGGCTTCGGAATGAGGTAGGGACCACCCACTGTCCATGGCCAGCTTGGGATTTCCTTTCCAACAAACCGTCTTGGATTCAGAACATTTTTGGACATTTCATCAACACTCTAAGGTCCTCCTTCCCAATGTAATCGGTATCCGTCAGGGGAAAGTTCTCAGGGTCCTCAATGTGTTGGTAAAACTTACCAATTATTGGATCCCCCTTCTGAGCCGTAATTAAATCAGCATTAGGGGTCTCCTTACTCCATTGTGCAGTTGAAAGATCGTTGTGAGCATTTGTCTGGGACCTAGTGATAGCAGTGACCTGGATTTCCCCCAACAGGGACTCAATCTCTATTAGATCCCCTTGGATGGGCCCGGTTTTGGCCAGCTGATCAGTTAAGTAATTTCCAGTTTTGTCTGTTCCCTCTACTTTGGAATGACCCTTGATCTTCTTCCAATAAATGGTCATCCCATTCAAGGTGACCATATCATCAATGTTTTGGGTCAACTTCCCATGTTTTAAGGGTTTGTTGTTAGCCCATAGCATGCCTCTGGTTTTCCAATTGACCAGGTGCTCCATGAACCCGTTCCGTACATAATCCGTATCTGTGATTATGTCCAGTTTGTGGAGTTGATGTTGGACAGCAGTGAGGATGGCTTGATACACAGCCATCAATTCTGCCACCTGACTACTTCAGGGACCAATTTTGTACCCAGTGGAGGGTTCTGGGGACTCCTTCACCCATGCATTCCCTACGCCGGCCATCAGTTCTTTTTCCCCGTTGTTGTCAACCTGGTAAGAGCATCCATCCACATAGACAATGGGCATTCCCTCACACTTGTCCTCTTCAAAGACTTTGTGTGGGGATTTAAGGTATGCCTCCATGTTGTCCTTGATTTTAGACTTTCGTCCTCGAGACAGTTTTCTCTGGCACAATCATGCAAGTCAGCCAGACCTTGCGCGAGTGGACTCTTCTTGGTTTGACCATATCTGACCTCCACAGGAAAGCCTTGCATTGACAGAATCCAGGAAGTAATTCGGGAATTACTCACGGCCCGGATTCTGTCACTTTGGAGGTATTGCAGAGGCTGGTGTGGAGTCTCCACTATGATGTGTTCCCCCTGGATGAACGGGCGGTAATTCTTCAATGCCCACACCATTGCCAGGAGATCCTTCTCACAATCGTTGAATTTTTCTTCCACAGAGGATAAAGTTTTGCTCGCATAGGAGATTACTTTATTGACCTTGTCATGCTTTTGGTATAATACTGCCGTCAAGCACGGATTAGAGAACCCGGTCTCCAGGAAAAACTCCTTGTTTCTGACAGGGTAAGCTAGGCAGGGCGCTTGTGAGAGGCTTCTTTTGAGTTGTCTTACTGCCTCGGATTGTTCTGGACCCCATTCCCACTTGACCCCCCCCTTCAAAAGATGAATCATGGGTCTAGTGATCTCTGCGTAGCCCTCAATGAACTTTCTGCTGTAATTAGTTAGTCCAAGGAGGCTCCTTAGTTCCCGCAGAGTAGTGGGATCCTTCAGTTTCTGAAGTGCTTCCACTTTCTTTTCTTGGGGACAGAGACCGGGAGGAGTAATCTCATGCCCCAAGAAATTAACATGGATTCTACACCACTGTGCTTTCCGAAAGGAAAGCTATGCTCCGGCGGCGCGCAACTGTTTCAGAACATAACGGATCTCAGCTATATATTCCTCCACAGATGAGATTTTGATGAGGACATCATTCACATAAGCCAGATTACCCCTCGCACCCAGGTCGGGCATGGCCTTATGTAGGAAAATGTTGAATTCATTGCCGGAGTTGAGGTATCCGAAGGGAGTTCGGGTCCATGTGTACTGCTGGCCCCCAAAGGTAAAAGCCAGTTTATATTGGTCCTCCCTACTGACAGGCACGGTCCAGTATCCATTGCTCAGGTCTATTGCAGTGAATATCTGTGACCCCTGAATCTGGGCCAGCCTTGGTCAATGTAGGGCAGAGGCCATCGGGAAGTATGGACCCATTTGTTGAGCTCCCTAAGGTCGGCAAAGAGTCTCCACTGGTCATTTGGCTTCAATATTCCCAGCACCGGATTATTGAAGGTGCTGTGTACTGGACGGATTATTCCCCGGGACTCAAGGCTCTTAATTATTTCAGTAAGGGACTCCATGGATGCAAGAGGCAAGTGATATTGCTTCACAAACACTGGAGTCATGCCAGGGTCCATGGGAATTGTTGTTGTGTGGATGTCGGTGCGACCACAGTCATATGAGTCTACCGCAAAGATATCTTGGAAATCCAAGAAAACTTGTTTCAACTTTTTCTTCTGTTCCAGAGTCACGCAGGCATCAGCTAGGTTGACTCTCTCTTCCACCATCTGCCTGAAGCCTGGAAAGACTTCTGGTTTTGCTATCTCAGCGGCCTCCTCCAGCTGGAGGGAGAAGTCCCTGGTCAGAGTGCTGATTTGGACTGGAGGCTTCAGGTGGGAAAGGCAGCACTCATGGACCTGGAAAATCACCTCATCCGTGCTGAAGTCACAAGTCACGTTTTCCTTACCATAAGGGCAGGAAGTGTACACCAGAAAGTTCCCCCCATGCCGGGTAAAGATCCTGTCTGGTGTTGTATTGTCGTCACTGTCACTGTCAAAACAGTCCTTGGGGATTGGTCCTAACAGTTCATTTCCTAAATCAATGGAGAAATCAACCGCCATCATCAACCGCCATTCCAATAATGGTGCCTGCGGCTAGAGTGATACTCTTTAAGTCGCTGTTATCCACCTCTATTGGAATGGTTTTATGTTCTATGTTGACTAATGGTTTTGGGTTTACCCCTAACCCTTGCTGTTGGAGAGAAGCATTTAGATGAATATAAGCATCAGGGTTTTTCAATTTCTATCCTCTTTTAACTTTCACTTGCAGGGATAATTTTCAGGTCCTTTCTGGGATGGTGACTTCCTCTATAACCTGAATTTCAACTGCATAAGGTAGCAATTGAGCTGACCTAAATGCTTTTTCTGGATCATCAAAGCCCATGGGATTATCCGCTAATTGGGACCAAGCTTTGAAGTTTATTAGGTCCAAACTAATGGCAAAGCGATTGAGAATGTCACTGCCTAAGTAAAAGGCGGCAGTGACGTCTCGCACGACCCAACAATTATGGACTGTGCTCTTGTTGCCAATGGAGATTTTGATCATACACCTGCTTGGCAGGAGATGTTAGGAATTGGGTATTTCCAGATCCATTTCCCATTTGTTTATCAGTTTGAATGTGGGAACGGCGGGATCTTTTGGGAGTCGGCGGAACATGGCTTCGCTGATGAAGCTCTTACCGTTGTTCACACACACTCGGGCGAGAACAGAGTCCTTCCCATCATTTAACTGAACAGGGATGAACAACTGCTCTCCAATTTGCTGAATATCAGCCAGGCTCTGAGCTGATTTCACATCTTTCTGGACTATCGGAGTGGGAATGTCTGATTGTGGATTAGTAAAGAATTTCAGAGTGTTTACTTCCAGTGTGGAATACCACCTTAAACTGGAAGGTAGGTTGATTTTCAGAAATAGAGAGGACCCCCCATCAGTAGTCTGTTGTCCTACTGCTATTACTGTCACAACTGGAATTTGGTTGTTCTGGAAGTGAAAATCTACTTGGTCAGATTTTTGTTCAACCATGTGGCATGTGCCTTTTAAACTAATATGGTTGACACTCTGTTTTAATTTTATTGGTCGGCTAGTCTGAGTCCAGAGGACCTTGTTTACGCAATCTGTTAGGGGTGACAACCTTCTCAGGAGGTCATTCCCTAGTAAGCAAGGGGTGCACTCTGGAGTCAATACTATGACCGGGTGTTTCACCTTGTGTCGCCCAATTTTGATGTCCAAATCTGCAGTCCCCTCGACGGGAATTTCCTTCCCGTCAAAGTTCTGGAGTTGTCCAGGAAGAGAGGTGAGAGGAATACGATAATTCTCCCCCCTTCCTGCATTTAGCTCATCAAAGGAGCTTTTAGACAGAAGAGTAGCTTGGGATCCAGTGTCCACCAGTGCCAAAATTGTACCCTGCACCTGTTCTTGTACCGGTGCATAATATCTTCCCTCCTTCTCTGTAAGGGGGCACAGATAATGCACATTTTTGGACAACTGGTGGGCTAATTTTCTGGTTGTGGACATTGAGAGAGAAGACATTTGGGCAAAATTCTGTGTAGAGTCTCGGGAATCTGAAAGAAAAAGTTGGCAACTTGAAAGAGGATATTCGAGTTCCCCTGGTTCCGGTCCTGGGCCACCCCCCCCTTTTTGGAGGCAGTCACCAGAATGGGTTTGAACCCGGGGATTTTGATGCTGTTGCTTCTGGGATAGGATGATGGGCGGCGACAGCTCAATCCCCACATCTACCCAGTCTATTGATGCGGTTTTGGGTTCCCCTGGTTCCGTTTCTGGGCCGCCCCCCCCCCTTTGGAGGCAGTCACCAGGAAAGTTTTGAACCAGCTGTTTTCGGTATTGTTGGTTCTGGGATAGAATGATGGGCGGAGACAGCTCAATCCCCACATCTACCCAGTCTATTGATTCGGTTTTAGGGTCCCCTGGTTCCGGTTCTGGGCCGCCCCGCCCTTTTTTGAGGCGGTCACCAGGATGGGTTTGAACCAGGGGTTTTCGGTCTTGTTGGTTCTGGGATAGAATGATGGACGGCGACAGCTCAACCCCCACATCTCTCCAGTCTGGGTTGGAATCCCTTGGGACCCATTTTTCCTTGGGAGGAGTTCCCCCATCTCTGAAGGAGAAGATCCTTTTCCCAGGATCCTCTGAGGATCCCTCTCCCTCAAATTGGAAGATCTGTACCTCCTCCACAAAGTGAGTCTGTTTGGAACCTTTGTTTCTCCTACCCCCCCTCTGCCCCTTGGGAGGCAGACTTTCAGGGGTAGAATATTTTGTTTCCGGTTCCTGGGCTTCCAGGGGCTGTTTACAAGTGGGGAAGGAAGCTTCCTCCAAGGCTTTACACCCCCTTCCCCTTGTGCCTCCTCACTGGGAACCAGTGGGTTATCGGGGTGCTGCCCCCGTCATTGTTCTGGAGTACCACGCCAAGTGTTTGGGGTATTCTGCGGTGGCATGCTCATCTGAGGGTTCTGTTGAGCCCTCAGTATGTGACCCAGATCCCGGGCCATATTTTGGACCTGGCGCACAAGTTGGGAAATCCGCTCAGGCTGGTACAGGGTTCTGTTTTCTCCCCTGGGCTGATCCCGGGAAGGGTTGCTATCCCTTCTCTGGTAATACCCTGGGTTGGGAAGATTTGGGTACCCCTCCACCCTTGGCCTCCCCTCTCCCGGATTCGGTTGTCTGGGCTCAGGGAATTGGGGAAAGAAGAATGGATGATTTTGAGGCTGGAAGTTGGGTGGACACCTGGGGAACAAGTTCTGCCCAGGATTTGGTGAATTTCTGCCCCCCTGTGGGAAGTTAGGAGGGAAGTTCCCTGGGTCAGGTGCTTGGCTGGATCCCCCCCTTGGGCTGGAGGAGTCCACACATAACCCAGGATTGGACTGTTTCCCTTATAGCGGGGATTTACATAGTCAGGGGAGCGAGGGACCCCATTTGTGGGACTACCTCCTTGACTCCCTGTCTGTGACAGGCCCGAGTGCCTTCTGGGCTTAGAATTATTTGGTGCAGGCAGGTTTTTAGGTCCCCCCATCTCCAAATCTAAAACGGGGGCAACCTTTACCTCTGCCACTGTGGCAGCAGCAGGGGTGCTGTTGGTTTTGGGTTTTTGGGCTGATTCTTATTTTCCACCGGTTTCTGCACCTCATAGATGCGGATGGCCTGTTCAATGATCCAGTCTAAAGATCTTTTCTTGTGAAAATCTCTCACAAGCTGGGTCATTAGGTATTTGGGGAGTGCATGGAAAAATGTGTTGATGAATTCTCTGCTGTCCGTGCGCACCCTTCTGGTGGTCTGTGCAAAGGCACACTTCACTTCTTCCACAAATTCTTGTGGGGCCTGATCCTCCCCAAATTGCAAATTGTAGGCTGCCTTGCGAGCCTCTTGGGATTCCGGTGAACAGAAAAATGTTTCAAGATGGCCGCCCTATATGTGGACCATCTTGAATGGCTTTGGTCCTCCAGCCCCGCAAAGAAACTGGAGTATTCTGGGGAGAATGTTCATTTGACATACTGAATGCAGCTACTGCTGTCCTTCAAATGGAAAGTCTCCATCATTTGCTCATAGAGCTCCAAGTGTTCCCAAACAGAATACTTGGCGTTCTTGTGATAAGGGGTGATGACACTCCTTATTGCCTTCATCTGCTTTAAGGGGTCCTTAAGAAAGGCCCTTTTTGCCTTATTGGCCTTTTTGGTTTGGGTAACTCTGGTCCACTCATCCTCCGACTCGGAGGCACTGCTCCCAGAGGTGCCCGTCTGATCTTCCACGTTTTCCTGGATTCTGCGAGCCTGGGAATGGCTGGCAGAATGTGGGGACCTGGTCTCCAGTATCCTGGGCCTGTCAGAGGAGTATTCAGATCCCTCCTTGCTGCCAGGATTTGATGGGTACCCCCCCACTGACCTAACTGGGCAGAGGTTTTCAGCATGCCTTTAGTGGGCCTACTCTCCTGGGGTTCCCCACTAAATTGCACTGTGCTGGGGTGCCCATACCCAGATGCCCGCCCCTCCATTCCTGGGTGGTACTGGCCTATGAGCCCCATACTTTTGGCTGGATAGTAATCTGCCATCCCTGTGGACCTGTGTTCATGTGCGCCAGGGGACATGGGGGTGGCAGAGTCCAGGGACTGGGAGAGGTGGAGACCTCTGGTACTAGGGCTCCTGAGGTTATGCTCAGGGGTTTCCCTTTCCCAGCGAATTTCATCTCTATCAGCCCCTGCTCCCTGTTGCAATGCAAGAGCCTGGGCTTTCAGTTCCTCAACCAAGGCCTTACTAGACTCTATCAGTCTCTCCTGCATGGCCACCTGTTACTGGAGCATATCATTGTGTTGACAGGGAGCCTCATTTTCCCTCTGTGCTTCCTGATTGGTCCTGTCCTGGAGCACTGGGTCAGTCTTTGCTGCAGAGTGGTTACCTCCTGGGCACCGCCCCTACATTGCCTGCTCCTTTCTTGTCAGAGCATCTTCCACCCTCCTGGTGTGCTCTAACAAGTTCTGATGCTCTTTTTGGAGGTCACCCAGTCCCTGGAGGGCCAAGTGATTTTCTTGGCCCTCCAGGACACACGATTCTATGATGCAGTTCTGGACAGGTTCAAATGTTTTGAATCAGATTAATTTAAGCTAAGAGATGGGTTCTGCACAGTTCTAGCTGGGTACTCACTCCTAATTTTGGAAGGAATGGGCCTCGTCACAGATCTGGTCAACAGGTTGGACTGCACTTCTGGGCAGTTTCTGGTACTGGTTCTCTGGTTCTGGCCTTGTCTGGATCTCTGGTTCTGCTCACAGCGCTCTGCTTTGGGTCTGGTCTGCGGTTCTGGATACAGCTCTTCTTTCTGGGTGTTTCTGGCACAGGGTTCTAGGCCAGAATCCGACAGCTCAGCCCGGCTGTTTGAATAATTTGCAAATGATTTTGAGGCCTGCTGAAAAAAGATTCAGCTTGTGGATTCAGGCCTCTCTGCTACAAGTTCTGGAGTCTGGATTCAAAGTTCTGGTCTCTGGAGATTGATGGATTTGAAGTCAGGAGTCTCCCGGCAAAGCGTCCTGCAAGAAAGTGGAAAGTGAATCTCCCTACCTGGGTTTTGGTGTTCCTTTTATGTCTTTAGAAAATGGGTGTGTGCGTAGGCATAAACTAAGCCTGCCCCTCTCAACTTATCAATAGCCCAGTTCTCCTCTCTCCCTTGATTGGGGGAACTGAGTTGTGAGTCAGAGTGATGAGGTAGGTTTATGGTCAGAGGATCCTCCCCTTGTCAAATTACACACAAATCTATTTCTGATCCAAATACATATTTCCCAGATACACAATTTGTTGAAATTACATACACACATCATATATCACATAAGGTAGTCTCTCTTCGAACTCTGATATTTCTAAGAGCTTGGATTAAGAAATGACAACATTTTGCGCTTTTTGGTTGGTTTCCCAATATTGGACTTTTACCCAAATTTACACAGAGGTACCCTGTCTCTCTACACATATTCCAGTAAATTTCCATGTCTCTAACTTAAACCCAGTGTCTGCAACATGAATAAATTGCGGGGTTCGGTCCCAGAACATCGTACGGAATTGAGTTTAGACTCAAATTGTAGGTACAAAATCCATTTTAAGGATCTCCAAATTGTACATTCCTGTCATCTGGTTACAATTAGTTATCAGTGTTTTTATAAAACATATATTTGCCTTCAATTCAATTCACAAAAAGTGTCTGGCCCGCCCCTAGGAACTGGGTGAGTCAGGGATCACATGTCTCCTCTTCCAGGCAGAGCTCTGTTTACAGTCCACACCCAAATCAGCATATCCCATTCAATTGAAAGAGACTATTGTGTTGTGTCCTGCAGGCTGGAGGAGAAACTCCTCCCTCTCAATCAACAGGGCCATGTGATATCCTGCCTTCTTGGGTGGAGTTCTGAGGTGAGAAGGTTTCCCAGTCTCTTGGACTGTTAATTGAATCAGCCTGTCTTCTGGGAACAGCAGGTGTTTAAGAATTTTAATTAACCAAAAGGCTTTGAAGTTTCCAGCTGGCTCAGGATCCTTTTGCAACTCCTGTCAGAGTTTAGACCGCTAGCGCCGGTTTGTGTCCAATGCCGGTACCGCACCCATTTTTGGGATCTGTCTTGAATTAATACATTTCCAAAAGAAAGGATTTTACTTGATAGTATATGATCCGTGCTTAACATGGCATTGGTGTTTTTCCTTTGGCACCACCTTTTACCGATGGCGCTTCCGGTCCATCACGCTCGCACTGGTGGGTGGCAGGTTAGGCAACCATTTTGGTGTGCGCAAAACTGCGCGGTTCTCCTGGATTCTGGCGCAATTGTGGGCTTTTCCACCATCTTGGATTTCCTAAGCCCACAGCACCAAATGTTGCAGCTTAATGAATCAAATGTTGGTCAATACCCCTGACACCCTATGCCTGAACTACATAGCTGACCATAAATAAAACTTCCAAAAACAGCTGACTAGTCACAGAATACGATCTCCCACAAGCTGACTTTCTCAAACTAAATTTAGAACTACATTCAGAAATAGTGGTTGAATCTAGCAGACTCTGGTCTTCCACCAAGCCCTGTTCTGGAATGCACTCAACTGCAGTCGCCACCAAGGCGCATCCCTTCTCCATTTCCACAATCAGTTATGTCAACCTCTCATAGAAATTACTCTACTCAATACTTCATCCTTTCCCAACCCTCTCTCCCCTCTCAGTACGGGGGGCATCTAAGCACACAAACGATATGTATGACATGTTTGATGTGTTATATATCCATTATAACACAATGTGCATAGTGTGGCATAGTGTGACGTGTCATTGCAAGTATTAATATCAAGTGAAATACTATAACATCTGTGCATGGAATGAGTGATTTCCACTAAAATAGGTTGGGTGTTAATGTTAGTAAGATTCTTGCTTAGCATGAAGGCTACATGCTGGCGCCCACATTCAAGGAGGCATAAAGTTCCTACAAAAATGAAATATATTGTTGCCAACTGTTCATGATTTATCTTCTGCCTGTTTTTCAGAGGAAAATAACATTTCCAATATAACTTATCACATAGTAATGCAACATTTTACTTTGCCACATTGCAGCTGCAATGAATGTGAAGATTTAATTTCTTGTCCGCTAATATCACTTCCTCGTCCAGGCTTGAAAGCAGGTAACAACGAGAACAAACATAGCAAAACAAATGCTTTCAAAAATGTTGTAGATATGATAGATGGCAATGGTTTTTTTCACTGGAAAATAGGCAAGAGACTTGTTAAAGACTTTTCAACAGGAGAAATATGCTTTTTTTTAAAAAAATGAAACCTATATGTCCCCTTTGAAGAGCTATACAATGAGCACCAATTAACTGTCTACTCGTACGTTTGGTACATAAGGCAAGTTTAGTGTACAATCATCCGGGGAGCAGTTAGATGGTGCTGTAGAACCAAACTAACCCAAATCTCAACAAACCACGTCAGTTGACATCTTATATACAATTTTGCAACAGTTAAAACACTCCCAGATACTTTATTACAATCCACCCTGACGTATGATTGGAAAAAAACCTCTTCAAAGAAATCCCATCTTTCTCCAATTCCTACATTCTCATTGGCAGCTGTTATCTTAACTATCATCTGCAGCTCATGTGTAGGACACACCTCCTTTCAGGATTTGTCCATGATAGGTCATGACACCATCATTCAGTTAAACATTTGTATGCAAACATAATTCATTACTAGTGGTAGCTGCCCTAAGCCCTTTTAACTTAACCTTTAATTGCACATGATTCACATAAATACTTCAAGCGATATGAAGAAGGCTGTGTAAACAAGTTTCCTTTTAATTAGCGATAACTATCTCATTCCCTAGGTCACTGCTGGCCAAAAACAAATAGCGAAACCTCTTTGTCAAGCACTCATGCATTCAAGAGATTACCTCTGACATCTGCAATACTTATCAGACCATAAACCCCATGGCAGGGTCCTTCCGCTGAGCTGACCGCAAAGGTTGAAGTTATTTATTTACCCATCCCCTGAAATCCCACAGAAATCCCACAAAATCAGTTTCTCAAAAGTCGAAGTTCACTTTGCAAACAGCCCTGACTGCCGTGTTTAAATCCATTCATAAAAAGCCCACTACATTTAGATTCACAAATTCCCTATGTATGTGTATCAATGTGCATGCATGTTTAATAACTGTCATATTTACTTCACAGTGAGTTCTCTATGACCAGCCCTCTTCTTTGCATGTGCCTTAAAAACCTTCCCCGCCTCTGAATTTCCACGTACTTCAGAGCACCCTATGTGAGAAATGAGTTTATGTTTCATTTGGTGGTTTTAACATTTTATCTTTTTGCGTTAGTGTAAGCTAATATGTATCAGTTCTAAAAAAAATTAAAACTACAGTAACATATCTCATCTATAATTAACTACACTTGATACATATGAAGTTTGAACATCGAGCTCAGTTTGCCACACCCCCAGTCATCAATATGGCGCATGTAACAAAAAACCACTTGCTTGTGGGGATCTTTCCGGACCACCCCAATATTGCCCCAATGCTGAGTTACAGTTAAACAGACCCAGTAATGGGGAGAGGAGTTTATTGCTATTAGCATCCTAGCATGCTTACCCGGGGTTATAATAATTTTAATTTGTTTAAGTTGAGAAACAACATGGTTGCAGTCACTTCTCCCTTTCCATGGTGGCCATTGATGTGGAAGAGAAGTGCCGGAACAACAAAGTTCCAGCTGCCGGCGAGGGACCAAGCAGTGAGTCCAAGTTGGAAATTAGAGGTGGGGTTAGGGTAGAGGGTATAGAAGTAATTACCTGCTGTCTGGAGGGGATAATTAGGCCTCCTGCTCCTCAGGGGGCTGGTAATGCTGGATTTACCATGATTATAGCCAACATTTCAAGATCCCTGATTGGCTGGAATGGATAAGGACCCTTTCTCCAGGGAGTTGTTTTCAGATATGCTGTGAGAAAAAGGATATCCATTCTTCAGTTAGTGCATATCCTGGTACATTTCATCCAGGTGTCCAGCAATGTCAAGAAACTCGGTGTTTACCTCGATTTCCACCCTGTGATTATACAAACAGGTCAATGAGATTGCTTCTTCCGCTGCACTTACATCCAAACTAATCAATGCATGTAGACCTTTTCTAACCCTGGACAACTATGTCTCCATGAGAGCGCTTATTGGCTCTACATTTTATTATTGCAATGCCTTATTTGCAGGTGCTTCGTCACATAACATCAACAAGCTGCAAATCATTCAAAACAATGCCCTCAGAGCAGCGCTCAACATCTCGAAGCATAAACACATCTCAGAGGCATGAAGAAGCATGCACTGATAACCGATCCGCAAGCATATTACTTTCAAAACCTTAGCAATCACGCACAAATGCCTCTCCAATTCGGCAGCAAATATAACTCTAGCAAAAGCTCTCCAAAGCCCAATCCTCTAGACCCACACGCTCCTCCTATTTGAATCAATTTATCATCCCTCGATTCAAGTGCAAGAGAGCGCAGGAGAGCACAAGTGAGCAGTGGTGTCCAGCTTCCCGGTCATAAGGCCTCATTACGAGTGTGCCGGTGTCCGTTGTTACTGAACCGGCACACTCCGAGTTCTGTGAGTGGCTGCCATCCCGCCCACCAGGTCAGACTTGGTTGGCGGGACGCCAGCCGCTCACAGACTTTGACAGAAGCACCGACACTGTTGCACACAGTGCCGGTGCTTCTCTCCTCTCCATTCCCATTGAGTCCTATGGTACTCGAATGGGAATGGAGAGTTACATTTTCTGGCGCCTGAAAAAACACAACTCTGGTGAGAGCCTGCTGTTTTTATCTGTACAGCTACCGCCAGAGTTGTGATGAGGCCCATAGCCTCTAAGACCTGGAGTTCCTTACTTTGGACACTGAGATCTGAACAATCCTATTGGGTGTTCCGGAAACTCAGAAGGCATCCTTTTTATAGATGAGACTTTGGTTTCAATAGAATGGTTCAAGAGGATGGCCATCAGAAGGGAAGGGCAGTTTTCAAGTAAGCCTGCCCTGAAGCATCCCATCCTAGTGTATGCCTCGATTGGGAACATTTTAAGGGGTACCACAAATGTGCACCCAAGCCCACAAACAATGCAAATCTCTTGCATTGCAGCTCATTGGGCCTCATTACACGGACGGCGGTAACCCTGGCGCTATTAGGGCCAAGGTTGCCGCCGGTATTTTACTGAGTCCGCCTTGGTGAATGTGGGAATTACCGCCCCATTCCAAGGTTGGCAGGGCGGCAATTCCCCATTCACCAAGGCCCTTCCCCATTCCCATTTTGAGCCCTTATAGGACTCAATGGGAATGGGGAAGGAGCAAATAACGGTACCGCTATTAGCCGTACCATTATTTGCCCTGCAGTCCCTCATCGGGTCCCTTCCTTAACATGTGGTCTGGCCACACGTTAAGGACGGGACCTGCTGAGGGACCTCGTAGTATGGCGCTAAGGGATTACCGGCACCGGTGGCCTTACCGGTGCCGGTAATCCCTTAGTGCCATCCGTGTAATGAGGCCCATTGTATTGATGGCATGCCTTAACCCCCGACACTTGTGCAATGATAATAAATATTAATAAGGTGCTCGCAATGGTCATGGAGGTCAATGTGGCAGCAGTCAGTATGTGAATGGACTGAATGCTCAGACTATTATGTCATGTTACTCAACGTTCATACTGCACCGGTCACACAATAGGTACAGTCAATAAGTACATGTTATAACCATCAGAAAATGTTTTATTGTGGATGCAAGAACATGGGTTCAGCACAGCCATGTAAAGTATACTCATTAGTCGAGCCATGAGTGTCCACTTTATAGTGGAATTCAAAGAGGGAAAGGAGAAAGAACAGTGAGATCTGGTCTTCGGATAGAGGAGGAGAACGTTGTGATTGGAAGATGGAGTCATGTTGATGACTGCCAGTTACCCAGCCACTAGTTTGGGGGACTTAGGGAGTAGGGGTGGGAAAGGAATAGCTGGTGCAGGAGGCGTCACAGGTTCCCTCTTTGCATCCCCAAGAATTAAATCCGTTTTCAGTTATATGTGCTCAGCTCCAATTTACGGTCATGGAATCACACAAGCATCACACCCCCCCTACGTTCCTTGAGCTGCAATTTACTCATATACTCCAACATTCTACAATCATGCAAAAGAGGACTGATAGGACAAACACAGAGGGCAACGCATGCATACATGTCACACCACAAGACCTCCTGTTGGGGGCTCCCCCTGGGCCACCGGGCAGGCCACATATGCATGTCGGGAGCACCCAACACAGTCCTTCTGGGCAGCGATCACACCGCGAACAATGGAGTGGGGGTCACCCCACTCGCTCCAGGTCACTGGAGATATCCACGTGGCTGGGGGCACCCAACACACGAGGGCACAGCTTTGGGGGCACCCAGGCCGGGGTTGCACCAACAGTCCTGATCACATGGCTACCGGATCCTTCAGGGATGGCGTTGCCCCGCTTGGGCACCGTCCTCGTGCTGGGCTCCGTACTTGGGCCCACAGCACGCGGTGTAGCACCAGCATGGTGCAGAGCAATGAACACACCGGAGCCTTTGTTGGTCTGACTCTAGAGCCGGAAACGGCTCGTATCTTTTATTAAGTTGGTCACGTGACCCATTATTGCATCCTGGGAGCTACCATGCTCCCAGGAGGGGTGCCATGCAACACTCCTCCTTTTTCATAACAACAAAGCAAAACCCCCCAAAAATAAAAACCAACACAAACCACCCACTAATACTACTGTAACCACTCCACTAGTTTTTTACACCCTTTATTAACCTGGGTGAGTGGTTCTACTATCACAAACACAGATGAGAGCTACTGGCTCCACATTACATTTTCAGCAAGTTCGTGTCCGCAGGCTCCAAGTCTTCATGGGGATGTCGGTGACGATGTCCTTCTTCTGCCATCGTTGAGTTGCAGGAGGCCAGCTTGAGTCCTCACCAATGTTCACTTTGGACAGCCACACCAAAGTCACACAAAATGAAAACCGGCAAAGCTGCGCCTGGGGAGGCCCAGGGGCCACATCAGCCAAGTCCATGGTCTGGGGGTGCCAGTGACGGCACACTGGCATCCTGGCGGCCGACCCCTTGTTACACTTCCTCTCCTTCGTGGGCCAGGTGGCAGAAAAAACACTGGTGGCAGGGTGCCCGAGCTGCCGGGCTGGGAGGGCGCACAAAACACAGACAAGAGCTGCCACCCATCCATTTTATACTAGGAGATGGGTCCCTCCAATATTATTGCGAGGCAGGATGATCGTTATGCCCCTTTTCTTTGTCACTTGGGGGCTGCACCCCCCCCCCCATTGTCCACATGTTTTTTTTTTTTGTTCTCTCTGCAGGCCCAGTTGGAGTTGTGCCCGCCATTGTTGGGGGGGGGGGGGTGCCTCAGCTGTGCAGCTTGCGGATGGGCAGGGGGCACTCACCTCTTCATTTCTTTTGGCACCCACGTGGGGTGCTGCAGGCCTTGTCACCACCCAGCCGGGCGTCGAGGGCACACACACATTTCATTTTTCTGTACACGCTCTGGCATGGATCATTCTGTTTAGATAGGCCCATGATGACCAGGGTCATGCAGTTCTTCATTGCACCCTGCGCCGTCATGGGGCCCCTCCTTCTCATGCCGCCGGCAGGCCCATGAATCCCATATCTGGAAAAAAAACTCGGCGGTTGGAGCATGTCGCTGCTCTGTTTTTGTTTTCATCTCACCGCCAGTGGCCCGGGTCTAGCATGGGCTGGTGGATATTAGACTGCTCCGACAAGGAGCGTGTCCACAAAAATGTCCTCACTCCCGCAGTGCAAAGCTGCACTCACCGCCGGTGACCCAGGTCTCAGGAGGGCCAGGGAGCAGCGCCTTATTTCTTTATTCGCTCCGCTCCGGAGCATTTCCTCTCTCTCCTTCCCTCCGTGGGGCAGGAGCGCCACTCTCCGTGATGTTGGCGGGCATGCAGGAGGGAGGGGGGGCTCAGCTCTGCCTCCCCATATTGCGGCCAATGCCGCTTCCAACTTCGTTGCGGCCAGCCCCGCATGGGAGCATCTTGTTGCGGTGCATCCGTCAGCATCTTTCCCTTTTTTTTTTTTTGAGCGGGCCCTGTTGGTGTTGGGCCCGCCTCCCATGGGGGCCACGTCAGCTGTTTGGTGGCCCCCCGCTTGCAGCAGTCCCATCTCTGCGGGGCAGTCACACGGCCACACCTGCAGGCCAGCGCGGCTCCCGCGGCTCCCGCACAGTGCATCTTGCAGGTGTGGGAGGGGCAGCAGCTCACTGGGCCCAACCCTCCGCCACCCTCCTTCAATGTTGCCGCTGAGGCAGGCGGGGGGGCGACGCGCAGCTCAAACTGTCTTCACCGGTGGGAAGGGGGGGTAGCATCTCCTCCTCCCGCGGCGGCCTACGTTCTTCCCCCACGATGGTGAGGTGGGGGCACCTCAGGGGCGGGCAGCCGAACCCTCCTTCATGCGGTGGATGCCGCAGCTGCTGTCATTTCCACCCTGCCTGCAGCCATCCACCGCCCGAGCACCAGGTGCAACATGGCCCTGGGCCACCCGAAACGACAGACGCCGCTTCAGCGCACGTGGCTTCCTCGCCTCCTCCTCCCCAGAGGCTCCTTATCGCCATTGTTGGGGGCACACCCTGGGCCACCGGGCAGGCCGCATATGCATGTCGGGAGCACCCGACACAGTCCTTCTGGGCGGTGATCACACCGCAACAATGGAGTGGGGGTCACCCCACTCGCTCCAGGTCACTGGAGATATCCACGTGGCTGGGGGCACCCAACACACAACGGCCCGGCTCTGGGGGCACCCAGGCCGGGGTCGCACCAACAGCCCTGATCACATGGCTGCCAGATCCTTCAGGCCCGTCCTTGGGACCAAAGCACGCGGTGTAGCACCAGCATGGTGCAGAGCAATGAACACACCAGAGCCTTTGTTGGTCTGACTCTCAAGCCGGAAGCGGCTCGTATCTTTTATTAAGTTGGTCACGTGGCTACTGCCACAGAAAAAACAGAAAAACAGAAAAAGCAGCTGAGGGAGTGCTCAGTGTTTCACTGGGCTGGCTCCTCAGCTCCTCCATAATGGGTGAGGTGGCCAGTAGGTTAACGCCCCCTCACCCATTATGGATGAGCCGGCAGGCTTGGACTGGCCTATAGGGCAATAGGGCGATGACCGTACCAAAAATGCAAAATGCTAGTGTAGGCCAGTCAAAATGGGCCACTTTTTTGGCCAGTGTGGGCCAGTTTGAGGAGTTACTTCACTATGCAGCTAGTAGTTTTGACCATTGTTGCTGAATAAATATTCTTTAAAGATCACAATCTGTTTACATTTGAACAAAAAACCCCTTGGGTACTATTCAAACAGTCCGTGACTAAAGGACTGAGTATCCATTTGCAACTGCTTGCCATTTTTTCATTGGTGCCTAAAACCGTTTTATGGTCCAGTCTGACCATGTGAGCTGCCCCTTCCCATTTCCTCCCCAAAAAAAAAAATTTTTTTTTTTTTACACATTTCATGCTGGGCTCTGCCCCCCCCCCCCCTGGGATGCGGCCGCGTCCCCCTGGGGGGGCGCGCCCCACCGTTTGAAGACCTCTGGTCTAATTGGATCCATTTGAGAATTAACAATAATGCTATTCCACAAGGCCAGGTGCCACCCAGATGGAACTCTCCATACGTTTGTGCAATAGTATATGCCTGTTCACAATTTAACTAGTGTCGCATAGTACTTCCGTTCCAGACTGTAGACAGAAATTCAAGGCACAGTAGCTCAAGCAGCATGCAGGAAATGTGCTATTTCCGATTACACTCTGGCACTGGCATCTTGCAACTGTAATGACAGTCCACACAGAAACATCAGCAACATGTTTGACGGTTCCTCAAAGAATGCTTAGGCGGAGCCAGGCCATCAGCCATCTGGAAGCATTAAAAACTAGATTTCGAAATTGTTCAAGCTTTTTAGCTCCTGGGTGTAGCCTAGAGGAGAGTGGTAAGCTTGACACCAATTACAACCAGGAGCAACATTTGGCACCCCAAGCCACCTGGCGCCACACAAAATACCTCTCTAACATAAACTATGTGTGTCTTGGAAAATTGAATAAAAGGTCATTCAGGAAACCACAACTTGACATTTAAAGCCTGGTGGGTCATAGTTAGTTGACACAAAACAGCAGCAAGTGGTGAGAGAGAAGTGAAGCAGATAAAAAAGTGATGTGGCAGTTAAGTAACAGCAATTATCGATGAAGAACCATATATAGTGTTGGGTTATGCATGTTTTAGCAAAGGTAGTGAATTACCAAATTAGAGGTAGCAGCAGGATAGAAAAACAGAAAGGAAAGAAAGGAACATAGAAAGTAAACAAAATGTAAATAGTAATTCAATGTAGGGAAATATGAAGCAACATGGCAACAGAATGCGAGAAATAAACAAAAGCAGTTTACAAGAGAGTGAAAGACAGAGCAATGTAGCAGCAGAAAGAGGTGTGTATGGCACATGCATGTTTGCGTGCATGCCACCATCTTTCAGGATGTCAAGAGGTTCAGCATCTCACGCTATACAAAAGTAGAATTTATTTCAATGGCTGCATTTATTTTAATCTTCGTGCTCTGCTCATTTCTTTAGTCATCCATTAAACATTCACCATCCTGAGAAGTCATTCATGAGACTTCACTTTAATAGCTCCTGCTTCCTTACTTTTTTTGACCCCTGCATATAACACTGGAGGCTCTGAACAATGTTCGCCAGCAGCCACTGATCTTTTGCTTCTGTTTATTCAGGAGAACACAATTTGTGACTACCCGCCTTTCCTACCGGAAAGCGAAACAGTTGTTGGGTGCTTGCAGGGTTTCACCCAGACCTATTTTACATAACGATGCAAAGCAGTACAAATGACTGGTCTTAGTTGGCGGGGAGTTTGGCTGAACATGGGGTGAAAGCTGGCTTTAAGCAGTCTGGTTTATAGTGTTAGCTCATGGAATACCTGCGGGATTACTTCTTCACTGAATGAACGTGATGTCATTTTTTTTACAAGAAACCTTCTTGGTGGAGGAAATTATCTTAGATGGCTTCATTACATAATCTCAAAAGGCCACTAATGGAAAGAAGGGAAGACACAAAAGTGGCCTATTGATAGCAGTCCATTCTTCCTGTGCTTCAGAAGTCACGATTTGGCGTAACTTGTGGCAAAGGATTTTGGCAATACAAATTAATCAGCACCATGATGGGTCAAAAATTATTTTCATCAACATTTATTGTAATTATTTAGATGTTTCAATAGAAGTCACGCTCACTCACCTTGAGGAAATTCTCATATCCTGGTTTTCAATGAATTATGGTGAAGAATTATGGCCGGTGATTTCGATGTTGACTGTAATGTTTCGTTTTTTAACAACTGCTATTCAAATGTAAACAAAGAGGCAGTCTTCAGGGAGTTAAATGGGAAAACATTTATAAAGAATGGGATTTATACATCCTATATAGTAAAAATACCAAACAAGGCAAGGATGTCTACACTTGGCACAATGGAGATACTTTCTCTTCAAGACATTATTGATTAATATAGCATCCTTTGACATTACGGATGGGGCGCCCACTTATCATCAACGATTGTGTGCATTGTTTGATGATAGTCCACGGTCAACCTATTTGTGTCTAGAGGTAAAAATAGGCTTGTATGGTTAAGGTGCCCAATCATTTTTGAGAAATGTAACTCCCAAATTGATAACCTAGTGGGGTTCATCAATGATTGTAACATGATTGATTTTTGCACCCTTGGAGTATTCCCCTAATGTATGATAATTAATTTGATATTTTCCAATATTGCAAAGAAAATTTGGCCATCAAAGAGGTGGTTTTTTAATAAGGATAATTGAGGAGTCTAAAAGATCATGTAGAAATACTTTGAGGTGGGTGAAAAAATGTAGTAGGAAGAAATCTGCATATGAAACCATAGTAAAAAAGGTTGAATTACGACATAAAAATAGAGTAAAATCATTTTGCTACTTACTACATCAAATATAACTCGAAAGTATGCTTGTCTGTAATACTAGTAATCAGATATCAATTACTGGAAAATAATATATAGTGTGTGGATAATTTCCAGGTATTGACCCAGACTAATCCCATAGATGAAAATGCTTAGGTGGGCCACTTTATTAACCATTATTCTGATCATAGGGGAACGACATGCAATGGTCAATTAACTTTACGTTGAGTGACATTGTAAATTTTATTAAAAAGAAGTAGTATGTCCAAAGGCCCGGGCCCGAATGGGCGTTGCAATCTGGTCTTGAAGGAAAGACTG
Organism: Ambystoma mexicanum; assembly: GCF_040938575.1. Lineage (NCBI taxonomy): Eukaryota > Metazoa > Chordata > Amphibia > Caudata > Ambystomatidae > Ambystoma > Ambystoma mexicanum. Next base: position 649,853,015 of record NC_090921.1, on the reverse strand, counting down.
AAATTATGGGCCAGGATTTTATTTGATCTATTCCAAGAAATTGTAAGGACAGAGTTGACTGCGTATACCTGGAAACAATTCAATATAGTTCCCATTTTTAAAAAGGAGTGTAGAGTAAATCAATCTCACCATTGACTGATTGACCTGCTCGATGTAGACTCTAAGATCTTCACCTCTATTCTCTTGAGAGAGCTAACCACCTGGACAAACACCAATGAAATCCTTAGTCCATACCAAGTGGGTTTCAGAGCAAGAATTGGAATTACTTGTGCTGGGTATATGATCGATCAGATAGAAAATCAAGTATGGGAAAACCGTAAACTAAATATATTTGCTGCCGCAGTTGACCTCTCCCTATGGAATAAATTAAGGCAATGGGGTCTTTCAAATAATCAATGGAAAATGTTATCCACCTCATCTCAGAGACCACAATTAAAGTGTGGCTGCATTTAGATGCCGACTATAAGTGAGATATCCCATCCTCCTGTGGACTTCGCCAAGGCTGTATCCTGGCACCATTTTTGGGTTTTAGATCTAGAAAATGCTGTTAGTGGAGCATCTTTTATCTCTCCTAAAATAAATTTGGTTAGGGTACCTTTGACTTTGTATGCAGACAATATTATTTTAATGTATAAAACCCACTAGGGCTACAGAGATTGCTATTAGCCTTACAGAACATTTGCAGTAGTAATGAATTGCTGATAAATATTGCTAAAACTATAATATAATTCTCAAAAGGGCATAATAAATCGCATTCTTAGTGGATAAATGGAAGTACAATAGGGTTGGTGAATGAACTAAAAATACCTGGGCTTTCATATTTCTGCTTAACGAAGTAAAATCAGGTTTTTATAACATTTGAAAGAGAAGGCTGTTGTGTAGTGCCTATCTGATGTGATGTAGCTTGTGATGTCACGTGGAATGTTGATGAGTGAATGATGGAATGCTCTGAGTGAGTGTTCTGTGTAGTGGCAGTTACAGTTGGCCTGCCTGGGTGATGGGAGCTGGTGTTGTCCTAGCTATTGTCCTATATGTCTTATATGTGAAAATGTAACTAAGAAGCTGGAATACATTTACATGAAGTAATCCTAATCAGCCTGGAACCCACTAGATTACAAAGGCGACAAACTTGCCCGCACAAATGAAAGACTACCATAATATATATGGTACATTTTCACTGATTCCAACAGAAACAATTTATGAGGCCAAGGTTCAAGTTTGTCTCGGCATTCACATATGGTCTTGAGATCCACCATTTTCTAGCAGACTGAGATTGTACTACTTTGGAAGGAATGCTTTGGAAATCCGCTCTCTCCTTACAATCAGCCATTCGTATGGCTGCATTCAGGTTTGAACTATGGCTTAATTCATTAAATGCACAAATACTATGAAAGAAAAGTCTTCTTTGTAAGAAACTTTAAACACAAGTACCTATTTATTTGGCATTTTAATCTGTCTGCTCCCAATAATACTGATTGGATCATTACAAACTGCAAATCTTTATTGACTGCTGATGGATTAAGCTACGAGAAAGTTATGCAAAAACCTGTGTCATTTAAAAATAGGCTCTGGAGCTCGGACTGGTGCATTACTTGTAATGACATTATAAAATGTAAGAAAATTGTAGACCTCGGTATGGTCGACAGAGAAGTTTGAATTTGTGCTCCCTATCACTGTCAATTTCCTTCCAGAAAATTTGGCACCATGCTCTTTCGATTTAGGGTACATTTACTACCAACTAAAGAGAACTGCTTTTTATGGAAGAGGGATGGTTATAGTGACTAGTCTGTTGGCAAAAAGCAAATTATGTTTTAAAGAATATATGGGAAATTGTCACATTTTATCAGAGGAAATGTTGTGTCTGTATCTGCTGAACTTGCCTTCAGGCCATGTGTGCCACATGCTATTGCTGAGGGACTGAGAAAACTCAAATACAGTAACGATGGAAAATCACGTTGTGCTTAAACCTGCTAGCAGTTCTGTTTTCTGCTTCTTCCTGTCTACAGAGGCGGGCATGAGCAAAGTCAGTGTTGTTCTTGTTGTTCAGGAAAGAGCTCACGATCCTGCTCTTCAGAGAATTGCTCCTCCCTAACACCTACGTCCACACACCCTCCACCCCAACCCTACCTGAGAGTCGGTGATCTGCTCCCAACTGCTTCCTCCCCTGGTTGCTTGCAGATCCCTTTCTGCCAATTGCCAGCCCTCCCCTGTTGTTAGCTCTCACTCCTTTTTTACGCCCCCATGACTGTAAAGTGAAGGGTTGCGTCCCGAAGCTAAGTTTGTGCTTAATAAATACCCTAAGAATAAATAATAATACTAATGTTTTCAGCCTTAGAAGGAGAAAATGCTTTGCAGATTTTCCAATAGACAAACATTTGACTCACTGCTTGCACAGAAATGACTGTAGCAGGTCCATCAACTAACTGAGGGACCTTGTAAATTCCCTTCAAATGATCTTTTATAAGGGATAACATTCTTAAGGGTAGATGAAAAATAAGCTTGGTACACAAGGAATGGAATCATGGAGGGCCCAAACAGTATTTTGCCCACGCACACAAGCAGCGATGCCACTTCCTGTGATGTCGCTCTCCGTAATGTATCATTGCATTATCTCGATCAAAGGTTGTGCCTTAATGCTTGTCGCCCACACTCCCTATCCCCCACCCCATGACAAGTGTGGAAGTCGACACTCCTGTCCATGGACTGTGCTGTTTTGGTTGAGAATGTTTGATCCCTGTCGAGTAGCGTGATGGCCGGATCGGTGTGCTGGAAAGTTTTACAACCAAATAGCGGGGACAGCAATGGGAGCACCTATGGCACCAGTATATGCCAACAGCTTTATGCACCAATTTGAAACCACGCATGTGTTATCCAATCCAAGATGGCAACACCAGTTGAAAACATGGGTCAGATTCATAGATGACATTTTTGGCATATGGTCAGGCAGTAGACAAGATCTTCAAGAGTTTTTGATATTCCTCAATGGGATTGACCAACGTATCCAGTTTACTATTGAGATAGGTAATCCTAATGTACACTATCTTGATGTACAAACAATTATCCAAGCCAATAGAATTACCACTACGCTGTACACAAAGCCTACAGACCGAAACAATCTGCTTCATCGGCTCAGCTTTCACCCGCCCAAAACTCTCCAGAATCTGCCTTATGGGCAGATGTTAAGGGTTAAAAGGATTGTAAGTGACCCAGAGGACTGCCGCTTACAATTACAGAAGCTGGAAGAGAAATTACAAGCAAGAGGATATCCAGAGACAGATTTAACCATTGCCCGTGATGAAACCGATGCACAAGAGCGCCAGCAACTGTTGGTGAAGAAACCTGTAAAAGACAGTCCTGAATTGGTTTTCGTTACCAAATATTCAATACAAAGTAAGCAAATTAAAGCCATAATACACAACAGGTGTAATGTTCTCACAAGCGATGAACTGACTGCTGACATGTTTCCTACTCCACCGATATTTGCGTAACAGAAGAGTAGTAACCTGCGGAATTTGTTAGTACAAACCAAAGAGAGAATACCTGTCAAGAGACCAGACAAATTCCCTGGGACTCATCCCTGTATGAGCTGTGGGAACTGTAACAGCATCATCAAAGGTAGCACAGTTACACATCCAAGAAATGGCAAAAGGTTCGCACTGAGGCAACGTGCTACATGTCTTTCAGAGAATGTTATTTACACAATAAAGTGTCCCTGTGGAAAGTATTACGTGGGAGAAACCTCACGTAAAATTAGGATCAGGATAAATGAGCATAAATCTAGCATCAGGAATAACAACAGGATGTCAGCTGTAGCTAGACACTTCAATGACAATGGGCACATGGTGAGCCAATTGAGATTTCTCGTGCTAGAAGTTATGCTCCCCAAAGGACAATTTCGAGACATCAAACAGTGGCGAGCACAGAAGGAGGCTTTTTGGATCAACAAACTTGACTCGCTGTCACCGAATGGAATGAACGAGGAGCTGGACCATAGTTGTTTCATTTGATGTTTGAGTAACTGTATTATGATTTATGATTTATTGTGGAGTTGATAAGGTGTAGTATGTCAGAATGTACTATGACATTGAGCCAATTTTAGGCTCACTTAGGATATGCCAACAGAGGTATGGTCAAGAATGGACCTACTTTTAAGATATACAACATGGCCTTTATGACCAATAAGGAACTATACACTCGCCTTGGATTCTTCCAGGCTACCATCTTCTTACTGCCGGAGAATTTTGTCTAAAGTTTTTTTGTTTTTTTCTTTTCTTCCTTCTTACTTTCACAGTGTTATTTCACCCTATGGCAACCTTAGATATAGTACCCGGGGCATTCGCAGCCTTGATCTTTTCTTTACTCTCCTTTACCTCCAACTAAGGATATTTACGAACTAGTACTGGGGAGCTTACTGCTTAAACTACTCTCGCCTGTGCCAGTGCACGCCGTGGCGATAAGTTTCACGATAATGGAATTGTATTTCTAACTATAGAAACTGTGCTGGTTTTTATCTATTTTTTATTTTACATTTTTTTTCTTTTCCTTATTCTGCTTGGTTTCACATTCTCCAGTTTTATTTTTTATATTCTATATTTTTTTTATTATTTTTATTTATGTACGAATTGCTATTTAATGTTTGCCTCACGCTCCCAAGAATATTTAATTTCACAATGTAAACCTAACTATCATAACTACGAGCCCACGTAGAGTGTACACCCAATAAGGCACACTATACTTGTGATACACACCAACAGCCTTTCCAACATGGCTGCCGGCTTGTCTTAGTACTCGCGGCCCCATACGTTGCTTGGCAACGTGATACGAACACAATAAATAGCACCATGACTACAACGAACGCGTCCTAGTGGCGTCTTTGGGTGGCTCGCCTTCCATCTACTGGCAGGTACGAAGTAAGATTGAATGCTGCAGTGCTCGTAGGCATCTGAGCCTTTCAAATGGAATGACACATTGACACGCTGCGAATCGCGCTGCATGTCACTTTCGGAGCCTCTGTTACAGAATGAAACATTGATACGCCGGGTGCCGCGCTGCATGTCGCTTTAATGAGTGGCTATGCTCGTAGGCGTCCGAGCTCTGCTAGTAGAATGGTAATTTTGACACACTGCGAACCGCGTTGCATGTCTCTTTCAGATAAGAGTCTGCACGCAAAGTTAAACGCCTGCACACGTATTTGAAATGCCTGTCAAGAATTTTTCACTTTGAAAGTGTTGGTGTAAAATTCAAATCCATGCTGTATCTATGGCAAGGTTATTGTAGAGATATTCACGTTATTACTTGATGCCCATTAGAAAAAATGATATATGGCATTCTGGTGGTCATTTTTCTACCTTTTTGTCTTTCTCTCTCTTTGCTGTGATTCCACAGTTTATCATCACGTACATGTAATGGGATTTCACGTATGTATTTTTTACTTTATTTTTACTTTTTTTACCATTGGTATCCATTGGAAATCTTGTGGTTCATGACATGTGGGGACTCTTTATTACATATAACTTTTCTCCTGGTATGTGTTGAAATTGTGTTGTCCATTGCGGTTTTTGTCATTGAACTTGTGCATCCATATGGCCATTTTGGACATGATGTATCCATACCCGGCATACTTGAAAAACTCCAAAATCATGATGACGATGATGTTTACGCTGATGGCTTTATTTACTTGTTCTGTTATGATTCATGTGGATTTGCTTTATGATTGGTCTATGTTTAATTGATCAATATTGCTGATATATTGTGGGTTATCCAACAGATTAGTTTGTTCATTTTTTTAGCACTTGAATCTGATTAGTTTGTGAAAGAGCTGGCCCTGACCAAGGAACATAGTTCCGAAATGCATTGGCCAATTGTTTGAGCTCGCCCTGCACATCTGCTTTTTCTAAGATGTACAAATACTGAAATTGATGACAATAATCAAGTATTAAACTGTCGTTTTTTGCAGTAAACCAACAGAAGTTAATTATTTTTTGCTTTGAACTACATTGTATCTATACACCACGAGTGGTGTTTAGGAGTGCAGCCCGCACTGCTGGCTTAATGGCCTTGGTCCTCACCTCCTGTTTGCACCCTTCTTTAAATTCCAAATGAATAGTGACTTAACCATGAGGGTTATCTAACAAAGGAAGGTTGTGAGCGTTCACTACACGCATTTCGGATCGGTGTGCTGGTCAGGCATGTGAAATGGGAGTTGGCGAGTGGGATGTTGGCGTGCTGGACCTGTGGATTTGTAGCAGTGGGGCAATGGGCAATGGGAACGGACAGAATTGTCACCGAGGCCTGCAGCGATCCAGTGGCAGTCCATCATGACTTCCCAGCGTAACTATTCACGGTGGTCTAGAACCTTCATGCTATCACTCCGGAGGTCTGTGACAGGCTACCAAGCAGAAGTGTGTGTGACTCGTGGGAGGTGCTCCTCTCATGCAGAGCCCTGCAAGGTTTGCTGGTGGTAATTTCAGAAGGTCAGCTTATAAAGACACACTTGTAATTATGGCCGCAAGCCGCTCCTTTCCTGAAATACACATGTTTTCTCTCGTTGGATATAATAAGAACCTACCTCCCAAGAGCATGGAATCAGATAATAGTATGTTATACAGGGAAACCATGGTAACGCAGTATTTTCGGTGGAATCTCACACCACTAAATGCAGCATTGTAACATGTTGAACATCTTATTGACAATCACATCAAAACAACCCCTATTTCACAACAGTAGACCTTAATGGTTAGCCAAGCGGCCACGTTTTGGTAAAAATTATAAAATATTTTTAAAAGTGGCAGAACACAATAGAAAATCATTGGCAAAGACAGCAGTTTTGACTTTTGTGTAGACACGGGATATAGCTTTTTGAGGCACTGCCATACAGTTACTACCTGACTATGAGATACAACAGCTGCCAAATGGTGTTAGGACTTGGGAATATTATGACATGCTTTGGCAAACGCATATGTAATGCCTAAGTAAGAGTCACATCTGTTGGATTTGCCAATGCTTGTTTTAACCAGAACTCGTTGCAAGGAACAGATGCAACCACCCACATATTGCTTATAAATCAAGTGACTGAATGCCCACTTAGTCAAAGCATTTAGATTTATCCGGGAGCTGGCTTACAGCTGCAATTAGGCCAATACCTTTTGTAAGAGTATTTAGAAATAATATTTGCAGCCTCTTAATTGCACTGAGCTAGCTCAAATAGATCCCAGGAGTGTGTGTTTTCCCATTCCAATAGTTTTTACTTATAGGCAGGACTTATTTAATGGTAATACATCGCCATCAGATGGCAACTATTGACACAATGGGCCTCATTTCAAGCATGGCGGTCCGGGAACTACGGTACCGGTAAGCATGCCGGTACTGTAGTTCCCGGACCGCCATACTACGTGCTCTGCTTGTGGGTGCTGTTTCACCCGCCAGGTTTTTCCTGGCGGATGTAACGGCACTCGCGAGCAGAGCACGTCGGATGCAACGGCACAGCTCTGAATGTGCCGGTGCATCCGACGTCCCCATTCCCAGTCAGCCTTATGGGGCAGAATGGGGATCGGGAGGCCCTTGATTCCGGCACCCACAAATGGGTAATTACCAGGTCCGCCGAGCTCGGCATGACCCGGTTCTTGCCCATTCGCGGGTGTCATCATAGTTTTAAAGAGGCCCAATGTGTTAGTAACTGGGCATTTTATGGTAGTGCCTAGAAAACGCCTATCTAATGCTTATACAAAATCCAAACATGTTGGCGTTGTCTATACTTGTTTCAAAAAGGAATTCAACCCAAGGAACAGATGCAACAGCAAATAAATTCCTTATAAATACAATGGTTGTAGCCACACTTGGTTAAACATGCAATTTATGCCAGGAGTTGGTTTACATTTGAAATGAAGCCATTCCATTTCAGAAGTCATTGGACCTCATTACGATACTAGCAGTAGCCGTGGCGGTATCATTTTTTTCCCGGCGCCCGTGAATGGGCAATTACCGGGTCATTACGGCCTTGCCAGACCCAGCAATTGCCCATTCGCAGGCGCTAGAAAAAAATGCTCCCCACTCCCATTTGAGCCCAATAGGGGCGTGGGAAGGGCGGATGCACCGGCACCATTCGTGAATGGTACTGTTGCATCCAAAATGCTCCGGTACGCCCAGAACTCGTAGTTTGCCAGTCTGGTAACAACGGTACCGATAGCTTACCTGCTCTCTGCTCGCAGGTTACTGGTATCGTTGTTACCGGACCGGCAAACTTATAATGAGGCCCATTGTGTGATTGGCGGTTTGTGAAATTTCACTTGTGGAGGTGAAGAGTTGTGGTCAAGAGTAGTTTGTGGTGTCATGGTAGCATGGAGTGTTAGTGGTGTGGAGTCATTGTGGAGTGGTGGGGGTGTGGAGGTGGGGAGTAATGAACCAGAGTTGTGGAGCATAATACGGAGGGGTTTGGTGGTGTAAGGCGGTGTGGTGGAGTGGAGTGCTGATGTCTATTGGTGTGGTAGTGCGGTGGTAGGCTGAGCTGATGAAGTGATCTGGTATGGTGGGTGTGGTGGTGTGGGGAGGTGGTGACAGTGTGGTGCAGCAGGTTGAAGTGATATAGCTAACAGGCAGATAACCAAATGAAAGAAGCAGAGAGGTCCATATGCTGCAGTATGCCTCAAGTGAGGGTGGCAGGAGTTTGAGGTTACGTCAGTACCCCAGAGCAGCAAAGCAATCAAGCCCACTCCCAATTCCCACAGTGCACTATGGACTAACACGTTTATCTACATCTCGTTGAAGGTACGATGCAGTGGGTGGTCAGACAGCGCCTTGTGTGGGATGCATTTTCTGATAGCAGACAAGACATGGGAAATAACATGCCAACGAATCTCTGGCTAGAGTACTTTTCTTGCCTTTATGCTAATCAAGTTCAGACAGCAACCAGTGAGCTTATTGTGACGAGGTCTACAGAAACTAGGCTAAACGATGAGCCTCGTGTCCTTCTACGGCTTTCACATGATCAGCTAGCTTGTGCTGGCATTTATTTCGCTTAAATTTAGCCACGGCTCTGATAGTATTCCAGTAGATTTTATAAATCTAATCTAGAAATCTGCACCTCTTTATCATGTTATATTTGTAATGTCATGATCAGTATTGAGCTTTTCTCAGCCTCTTGGAAGAAAGCTATTATTTTTCGACTTCTTAAAAAAGGAGGTAGGCTTTTGTTATCTAGTTATTGTCCTATTTCTTTGTTGGACTACTCATACACATTTTTCAGAGAGGTAATATTAAAGAGGCTACCATGTTGGGCCATATCTAATAATATTTTAGCACTAACTCAGCTGGGGGGTTCTGTGGGTGTTGGCACCTAAAATCAAGTCCTCAATCTTTATCTCACTGCAGCTACAGCCCTATAGACTAAGCAAGAACTACTGTGCGTGGCTTTCATGGATTTGGCCAAGGCGTTGATTCCATATTCAGAAATAAACTCTGGGAGACCGTGGTTGCTATGAGCGCACGTGCCGGACTGCTTACGCTATTGATTCTACTTCATGAAAATAATATTGCTGAAGCCATTATGTAACTAATCGTTTCTGTGAAATTCTGTGTGATACTGAGGTGGGTCTTCCAATATTAGAGAGCACTTGTATCCTGCTGCCTTACTGTATTTAGTGTATGCTGGCCCGTAGCACCATTTCCCTTAAAACCGCGTTCAATGCATACACCTGGTTTATGGGAGACTTAGGGCTAAAGATTATTGTTAGCAAACCAGTATCTATGTTTTTTTTTCTTCACATAAACATCTGGCCAGTTATAGGCACTTCAAGACTAGCAATGATTATATAGGCCCATTAGAGGAATTCCAGTCTCTAGGACTGGGATTCTGCATCTAGTTATAATTATACACATGTGTGTAAACAGTGGAGTCAATGGAACAAGCTGACGGGGCATATTTAGCTTATCACAGAACCTCAGGACTCAGATAGTAAATTCGATGCTGAAAGTGTACAAAGATCAAGTTAAATCTGTAACTCTGTACAGTGCTGGCATCTTGGCCAGTAACATTTGCATCTGAAGGACACCTCAAGCTAATATCCATTCCCCTTTCTGCCTGACTCTGATACATACAAATCCAAAGAACAACGCAGGAAAAAAATGCAAAACCTTCAAGACCAACATAGGTCTAAAAAGTTAAAGTGCAACTAATGCAATGATTAATTCAAACTGTATTTATTGTGTTACAGTAAAGTGCTAACACCTCCTACATCCCTTAATAATTCATGACATACATTAATGACATTAAAGTGAAACTGTGCAACAATGATTACATCAAATGTACAATAAGAATTACAGCCTATAGAAAAAGACAAACGCAACAAAATGCGATAATTATACAAACATACTGACACAACACCACAATAGTCACATTCTAGGCAAATACGTTCTATTACGCTGTTTGATGGATTCTACACAATTAATTGGGGAATTGGTGACAGCTGAATTGTGTGGCAGTACCTATCAAACTTTGTAACAAGAATTTCATTGTTTAGTATTTGTACATCTTTTGGCTCTGTTTTTGAGTTGTGTCAGTATGTTAGAAAATTGAGAACCGCTGAATTGTGTGGTAGAATCCAAAGACTCATCCACTCTTGATTCCATAGTGGTGAGTTGAACCGCTTGCGTATCCTTCATTCCTTGTGCAACTGCATGGTCAAATTAATACTCTAGCATCTTAACCAACACATCTTTTTCCTCCATTTGTGTAAGATGGTGTCAGATGACTTCACCTTTGCAATGCACTGCTAATGGTTTGACCTTGGGATTTGATGTTCACGTTTTTAATTGTAATCATGGCCATCATAATCCCACCATCTTTTAATCATTTGTTTAGCTTGAGAATGGGTAATATGCAATAGAGCTTTGATTTGAGGTATTGCTCCTCTAAACGAATGGCAATGATATGATATGATAAGTCATTTATAACGCACCTCTACACAAGTGTTTCTAGGCGGGGCAGGACAAGGGAGGGAAGTCAGAGGGAGGACGAAACAAACAATCTTAATAGGCCTTGTGTCATTCATGTTGTGCAAAGTTCATGGTTGGGAGGGAGAAGGGGAAAGTGCAAGGGAGAGGTAAAAGGGGAAGTGCAATCAGGGCACCATTGCTGTACGTGCAGCCAGGGCAGCACGGCTCTGGGAAAGTGCAAAGAGGCAGGGGACTGTTGAGTTACAGTTACAGTCCCTAAGAGCGCAGAAGGCCCTGAGGCAGTGCAGGGGCAACTGGTCGTGGGGGAGCATGATACCCAGTTGTAGTTGGCCAGCAGGGGAGAGAGAGAGAAAAAGCAAAGGTGAAAAGGAAGGTCTTGAGCTGAATCCGGATCTTCCAGTGGTCTAGCTCATGTTTGAGACGGGCAGGCAGGTCATTCCAGAGGGAGGCACCTGCAGAGGAGAGAGATGTACCCCCCACCCCTACTCTCTGCCTGGAGAAGCATCTGGCCCTCAGAGAGTTGTAGAGGGCGCAGAGGAGAGGGAAGCAGATTGAGCAAGAGGCTGTTGCTGTTTTCCAGCCTCAAGAGAACCAAGGATCTGGAGGGAGTGAGCTTCTGGGGGATGGTGAGAAAAGGAAGGCTACCACTAAGGAGGTGCAGCTGGTAGTGAGCCTTCTTGGCAAGGTCAGTGATGTGAGGAGAGATGGAGAGAGTGGAGTCAAAGATGACAACAAGGTTTTTTGCCTCACATGAGGTGAAGGAAGAGGGCCCAAGGAGGGTGGCCCGAGTGAGAGAGAGAAAGCGGGAGCAGGAGTCCCATTTAGAAGGATTACAGTCTTACCAGTATTAAGGCAGAGATTGTATGGAGGCTCACCAATCCTGAATCGCAGATATACCTGGGTCGGTCCAGAAGGAAGGATGACAACCACTCCAGGGCCCAATCGGTGATGCCCAGGTTCTCACAGACTCGATTGATCAGGCTGGTGTGATTGACCATGTCAAAAGCAGAGGAAAGTTCAAGGGACAGAAAGAATGCTAGTAATTGACATTAGTGAGCAGATCTTCACAGGTGTACAGGAGAGCAGTTTATGTGCCTCTGGCTGCTCTGAAGCTACACAGATGGCCATGGAGGCAACCAACAGATTCAGTGTGGAGAGTAAGTTGGGAGATGGACAAGTTTTCCTGGAGTTTGCTCAGGAAAGGAGTGATAGAGGTTCTGCAATAGTTTGCCAGACAGGTAGGATTAACAGAAGTTTTTTTTTAAGGAGGGGTGCACAAAGGAGTGCTTGAGGAGAGAGGGGAAAGTTACAGTGGTGAAAGAGTGATTTCCGAAATCCTCCAAGGCTGGAGCGAGCGTGTCAATGTGATACTTGATGGTTCTGGAGGAAGAAGGGAGCACCTGTTTGGACGACACTCTCATAGATATGACTTGTCTAGAAACTTTGTCAGGTGTTCTCTGAGAGAAAGGGGAGGAAGATATAGAGGTGTGGCCAGAGGGTGGCCGACAGAGGTAGAGGGAGAGGAGAGGAGAGAGAGAGGACAGGATGTCCTGAGTTTTAGTGGTGAAGTGAGAAGCCAGAGCTGTACACAGGGCCTGGGAGGGAACAAGAGAGGTGGAAACTGCAGAATGATTGACCAGCTCCTTGCGTATTTTAAAGAGTAAGGCTGTGTTGTTAGAGGCTGCAGAGATGCAGGCTTGGATGTGGACTCTCTTTCTGGACAGGACAGAGAGTCTGTATTGCCTTTGGAGCAGGCGGCAGGCCAGTTAGTCAGAGAATGCACCCAAAGCCCTCCACTTTCTCTAAGCCACCTTGCACTTGCGTTTCAGGACGACGAAGTTGGAGTTATACCAAGAGTTGCACTTGGAGGTAGGCTTCAGACGGATTCTCATGGCAGGGGCAGGGACGTCCAGAGTGTTGGAGATACAAATATGCAGGTTAGAGAGGGCTGTGTCAGAGTATAAGTCAGCTGCAGGTGTATGTATGAGGAGCAGAGAAAGTAGCAGCAAAGGCATCCACTGACACATGCTTCATGGGCCAAATGACTGAGAAGGTAGGTGGCAGTGCTGGGGTAGGCTTAGCCTGAGGGACGGAGAGTTTCAGGTGAGAGGACAGAAGAAAGTGGTCAGTCCAAGAGAGAGGAGTGGTGAGAAGGGAGAGAGGGGGATGTCTGAGGAGATGAGAACATCCAGGATATGTCGGGCAGAGTGTGTCAGACCAGAGGGGAGACTGGAAAGAGAAAGTGTGTCACAGAGGTTGTGGATTAGCCCAGAGGAGTTATTATTAGGATCATCCAGGTGGATGTTGAGGTCTCTGAGGAGGAGTTGAGAGGTAGAGAGAAGGAGTGTTAAGGAGAGGTCAACCCACTCTGAGAGAAAAAAGGCAACCTGGCCAGGTGGCCTGTAGATGGTGGCCACAGTCAGAGAGAGGCCAAGAAAGATAGAGAGCCTTCAGACCTGGCATTCAAAGGAGGAGTAGGCCTACGTAGAAATGACAGAAGCAGGAACCCGCTCTGGAAAGATGAGAGCTACTCCACCTCTGGTTTGGTTGGTTCTGGGTTCGGAGTGGATCTTGTAGCCATCAGGGAGGTCAATGTCAAACTTTGGGCCAGAGCTGGCTGTGAACCATGCATCAGTGAAAGCGAGGACATCAATGTCAAGTTCTTTGCGGAGGTGGCAGATGTCAGAGGAGTGTTTGACAACAGAGCGAGAGTTGAGAGTAGCGACATGGATCATGTTGCCACATTTGAAAATCTTCTGTGGCGATGTACAGGCTTGAGATATGCCCAGCGGAAGTGATAGAGGGGTCCTAGAGTGGGCAGAGGTGGTAGCAGGAAGAGGCATAGTAGCCAGAGAGGAGGGGGAAGGTGCCGGACAGGCGACGGAAGAAGGAGGTGGTGGAGGAGCCCGAGAGGTGCTAAAGGGAGTAGCCAGAGAAGGAAGTTGATAAGATGTGGGGTATGCCTATCACAAAGGAGGAGATTAGTCCATGGGCCCTGGACCAAGATGGTTTAATTCAGATAGAAATTAATGATGGCCTTGGAGGAGTGGACGCCGGTCAAGAGGGCCTCCCACTGAGTGCCACCATTAATGGAAGAGGAAGAGACAGGAGAGCTAGCCAAGACCATGTGAGGGATCCCTAGGTCTGGTGAGAGAACGACAATGCCAACCATCAACCAGGCATTGCACCTTTCACCCTTTCAGTCAGTTCCTGAACCTTTGCAAATAATCAACCTAAAGCACAGGACATGCAGCTAATTAACTAGTCCTGTTATATCCACTCGTCAACATTGCAAGTGGTGCACTGGCAGTTGTAGAACACAGGAATTATATTTATTTGACATTCTTCTGGTAAGAGAGGGTATGCGAGGATAGAAAGGGAGGATAGCTCAGGGGCAACGTGATCGCCTTGGAGGCAAGACGACACAGAGCAACACAGGTTCAAATCCCTGGTCCGCACTTAGAAACCTCTAGGTATTAAGCGCGTTATGAATAACCTATCACATCATGCAAAGGAATTATTGCACTTTTGACTTTGAGGGGCAGATTTTCAACCTTTGACTACCCAAGCCAACCTGCACCATCATTGTCACAGATTACACTCCTGATGTAAATCACAGATAATTTGTCATTGCAAGATCAGACATTTAATTGGATATTGTAGTCCATTTAAACATTTCTCTGAACAAATGTTATTAGTCGGATCTGCGTCCAGACCCGAGGCATTTAGGCAGGGCACCTGTGAAATATAAACACATACTAATTTATTTATTTTGTATTTTTTATTTAGTGGGTATTTATAAAGCAACTATACAACACATGGTGTTTCAAGGCACCACAAGACAAAAAAAGGGGAGGGTACACGGAAGAAAACAATAATAGCGGCCCTACTAGGCGCTGTGTCATTTGTATCCTGCAAGTGCAGTAACACGTGCAGGGGGAGGGGTTTCAGTGAGGAGGGAAGGGCAGGTAAGGCGGGAGGGATAATGCTAGGGTAGGAGGGAAGTGTGTGCTGAGTGGAGGCCTATAAGTGCAGGCTGTGAAGGGGAAGAAGAGGG
Organism: Ambystoma mexicanum; assembly: GCF_040938575.1. Classification (NCBI taxonomy): domain Eukaryota; kingdom Metazoa; phylum Chordata; class Amphibia; order Caudata; family Ambystomatidae; genus Ambystoma; species Ambystoma mexicanum. Next base: position 649,838,008 of record NC_090921.1, on the reverse strand, counting down.
GCCATGGGGCTAGGCAAGTTCTAAGGGAAGGTCAGGTGAGCAAGTGCCAGGGGATGCAGGGAGTGCAGGGAGTGCTTTGTGCTCAGACGGGGGTGGACCAGGCTCGGTAGGGAGACACACCCCGACAGGCTAGTCAGGGGAAGGGGGCCCATAAAGGCAAGTGAATGTTAGGGGGTGCTGGGATAGACTGGGCGAGGAGGGCCTGGTGCCCTGTAGGGCTCAGAAGGGACTGGGCAGCCAGTCAATGCGGCAGAGGGGGCATTAGTAGGGTAGGGGGAGAGGGAAAGAAGAAGAGCACAGGAGGGTCTTTAGAAGCGCCCAGGACTTAAGGAGATCTGGCTCACGCCTGTGAGAGGCAGGGATGCAATTCCAGAGGAAGGCTCCTGCCAAAGAGAGAGTTCTACCCTCCACTCTTTGCATGGAAAAGCGTCTGATCTGCAGAGGGTTGAGCTAGAAGACTGGAGGGCTTTAGTGGGGTGGATTTAGGGACAAAGAGTTGGATGTGCGGGGTCCCAGGCCCCTGGAAGCCTTGTGGATGATGCAGAGGGTCTTGAACTAAATCCTCACAGCCACTGGGAGACAGTGGAGAGATTTTAGGCCTGGAAAGATTTTTGGGGCCAATGATAAGTCTTCCAGTCCTATTATAGATAAGTTGAAAGGGGTGAAGGGAGGATAAAGGAAGATTGAGGAAGAGGCTGTTGCAATAGTCCAGCCTAGAGAGGACCAGAGATTTGGAGACATTTAGTTTCTGGGGAAGGTGAGGAAAAGGAGAATGCCTCTGAGGAGGTGCAGCTGAAAGTGGGCCTTTTTGGCAAGGTCCGTGATGTGAGGAGAGAAGGAGAGAGAGGCGTTGAAGATGACACCAAGGTTTTTGGCCTCACAGGAGGATCAGGGAGGGTACCCAGGGAGGGCAGCCAGAGCAGGAGTGAAGATGGGATCAGGGTTCCCAATGAGAAGGATCTCAGTCTTACTGGCATTACGGCAGAGATCGTTAGCAGCACAGCATGGCTGAATAGCAGTCAGACAGTCAGGAATAATAGAGGAAGCTTGAAGGAGAGCTGTGTGTAATTCGCATAACACTAGAAGTGAGGAAAAAAGATGGAGATCAAGTGGGCCAGAGGAGCAAGGTAGATGTTCAAGAGTCACAGTGAGAGGATAGAGCCCTGAGGGGAGCAACAGGTGCAGAGTGGGGTGTAGGAGAAGAAAGGGCCCAATTGTATCGGGGAGGGTCGATCAGATAGAAAGGAGGTAAACCAGTCCAGTACCAGGTCTGTGAAGCCAATGGTAACACAGAGCCAATATATAAGGGTGGCATGATTGACCATATCAAAGGCAGAGGAAAGATCAAGAAAGATTAGAACGGAAGGAGAGTTTGTATTGAAATTTGAGAGCAAGTCTTCACGGATGCTCAGGAGAGTAGTTTGCATGCCTCTGGCTTCTCTGAAGCCAGATTGATGGTAGTGGAGACTGCCAACAGATTCAGTGTGGTGTGTCAGTTGGGAGATAACCAACTTCTCCAAGAGTTTGCTCAGCAAAGGGGTATTGGAGATAAGAAAGGTTAGCTGGGTGTCAGGATCCGGGCCACTCGTTTGTCCCTGAAGCATACCCTAGCAACAGAGGATCTCTTTCCTTGCTCAGTATCGTTCCCCATGGAAACTAGGGAGACCGCGTCTAGCCTCCCTCATGTGTTCCGTGCAGCACGGCACGTTCAGACGCTGTCACGTGACATGACCAACAATAGAATGCTGTCGACACTTCCGATTAAAGTTTTCCCGGTACGGTTACTTTGTATTCTGAACTGCTCCTTGTTTCCTTGTTTCCTTCATTTCTTTGGACCTGTACCTGTTTTTGTCCCGTTTCCTGCCTTACAAAATGCTGCATTAGTGCTCCCGGTTCCCATTTACTAAGGTTATCCTGACCCCGCATGTCCTCAGAATTCTTCTGCTGTCTGAATTTGTTCATACCTTGCCCACACAAACACCCGACCTTGGCCTGTCCCCGGATTGCTTATCGGAATGTTCTGGCATACCTTGCTCCCACCAGGCCCGACCCCAGCCTGTCCCCGGACTTCTTATTCCGCATCTCGTTGTTCTTAACAGCACTATTTCTGTTGTCTAAATCACGGATTCCGTTTGATTGAACATTCCGTTCAAACACCTGCAAACAAAAGACCTTTTTCTTTCTCTCAGTAAAACTACAACTTCTACAGCAGAGCCCTCAAATGGAAATTGCTGCACAGAACAGCTCAACACCCAGGCCTGGTGTCCAGGAGCAATGACAGGAAGAAACCTCCCACAACCAACAGGTTCCCGAGGAGGGTGCCTGGGGGGAAGGGAGATGCAAAGCCCTTGAGGAAGCTTCCTTTCCCACCAGAACAAAACCCCTGGAAACCTCTGAACCTGAGCACAAATATTCTAGCCCCGACAAGCTGTAACCTAGGGAACAAAGGCTTAGTAGGAGAAATCAAGAGCCAAAGAGAATCCACTTTGTGGAGGAAGTCTGCATCATCCCGTTGGAAGGGGAAGAATCCCTGGAGGATTCAGGGAAGAAAATCTTCTCTTTCAGGGATGGAGGGATCCCTCCCAAGGAGAAATGGAGCCCAAAAAACCCTAACCTAGACTGGGTAAGCATGGAGACTGACTCAGAGCAACACATTCTTAAACCCCAACAATGTCACCCAGATGACCCTGAAAGCATTGAGGTATCCTCCCCCAAATAGGTTTGGGTAACTGTCTCCAGGAAGGAACCAGGGGAAAAACGGGCCTTCCCAGTTCCACAGATAGCTTGGTGCAAAATCTTCTTTACAGATTCCCGAACTGTCCAAGATCACACAGTGTTGGAGTTCCTGTCCAAAAAGGCCTTTGACCAACTAAATACAGGAAGATGGGAGAATCACCAAATTCCCCTCATACCTCTTCCTGGACAACTCCAAAACTTCAATGGGAATAATGTTTCCTTAGAAGGGACTGCAGATCTGGAAATCAAAATTGGGCGATAGTGATAGTCGTCACTCCAGAGGGCTCCAACTTGTCTACAGCATGGTTTGTATTTACATCCGACACCCCTAGTTGATCTAAAACATGACACCATTTGAATATTGGTGGATAACAGTGACCCTAGAAGTATCACGTTGGGTGCAGACACCTTTATTGGAATGGTGGTTGATACCCAACATTATTCTATGGCCCTCATTACGACCCTTGCGGAAATTGACTGACCGGACCGCAACAGCGTAAATAGCGTTTCCGCCATTGCACGAAGGAGCAAAGTGCGGCTAATTACGACCCATCGGGCACGAGCATTACGCCATGGCGGAATCCGAAAGGCTGCGATGGCGGAAATGACCCCAAAACGGCCCTTACCGCCGCCGTACGCTGCACCAGGTGCAATACCGCCACCCATCTTAGCGGTCACCGTAATGAGCGGGCACCGTAATGAGCGGGCACCGCAAATTACGGGCACCGTAAATATACGGAAACGGAAGTAAAAGCATGTGGCCGGAACGGGAAACAGCACGCCGCACAACTATAAAATCCGAATCCCAACACAACCATTAAAAATCCGACCCTGACACACATCCCAACCCGTTAGCAACCCCAGTTAAAAAAATAAATATGGGAAAGGTAGCCAAGAAAGCGTGTGATCGCAAGCGGCAGGTCCACTTCTCCCGAGAGGAACTGACCGTGCTGACCGAGACCCTGCAGGAAAATGCCGCCGTCGTCTTCTCCAGTCAAATGACCAGGACGGCCCTTGCCAACAAGAAGGCCATATGGGCCCTGGTGGCACAGCGCGTAAGTGCGGTGGGGACAACACCCCGCACGCCACAGCAATGTCGCAAGCGGTGGGACGACCTGCGGATCCGCGTACGCAGCATACTTTCTGCGAACAGGAACATCGCCACAGCTACCGGGGGGGGATCAGAGTCGCCCATCAAGTTGACCCCCTGGGAGGAGATCTGCGCCTCCACCATAGGAATGGAGAGCATAGAGGGAGTCGGAGGGATGGAGAAAGGAGTGCCGACATCCGGAGAATCAGGTAGGTTGGCCAAGAGAAACAATGCGAAATCCACAAACCACGAACATGTGCAGTACCATGTGACCCCATAGTGCAATACATACTTTGCCCTGACAGCGCCCTCTAAAAGTCAGAATGAATAAACAAATTAATCAAGATGCCATAAACAACCCCTACATGTGCAGCATGCACCCCCTAACTGCAGGCAGCCAAATGAATGCATCCTCAACCCACACGAAAATGAGACCACCTCCAAGGCCCAGTCCCAAATCACCCTCATGTACCACCCCAATGCATTTGATACGTTGCCATTCCAAATCCCACAGACCCTTAACTAACGCTCGCCCCTCTTTACTCCACCACAGGGTCCGATACCAACGACGAGCTGCAGGACACCCCTACCAGCACGCCTGCAAAGAGGGCCAGGACCAACGTCCCAAGAGCCTCCACCTCAGGTGCAAGGATCAAGACACGGCAGCAGCAGGAATCAAGTGCCAGCACACTGGAGGGGACTGCAACAGGCACCCCAGCAGCCAGCAAGTCCACAACCCCAGCACCACAGGTCCCCCCAAAGAACGTATCTGATGGCACTGCCTCTGGTGGTAGCAGCACCATAGGTGACACAGCTGTCATGCCAGCATGCTCCGACACGGAAAACAGTGCTGGCGACGTAGGTACCATCCATGACCTTTCCCAATCCCCCTGCATGTCCCATCCCCTACACCATGACGAAACCACGCAGGGGCACCCTGAAGACGACGACTGGCCAACCCCCACAAGTCCTGTGCCAAGGCAACATGTGTTGAGCAGCCCCCCTGTCACACCACCGCAAATGTCCATGGCCCAGCAGAGGCAACAGTCCCTCGACCTGCTGATCGAGCAACAGCAGGAAGTGTCCACGCTACTCAAGGACCATGCGAATGAATGCGGGGGTTCCAGGGCAGCCATGGAAACATCCACCGAGACACTCAGGGCACAAATAGAGAAAAGTAGTGAGAGCCTCAGGGGAGAAATGGAGAGAAGCACCGAGAGCCTGAGAGCACAAATGGAGAGAAGCACCGAGAGCCTGAGAGCACAAATGGAGAAAAGCACCGAGAGCCTGAGGGGGGAACTGAATGCGACGTCCAAAGACGTTTGTGCTGAACTTGCTGCTGTGCGCCGTGTGCTCTCGGAGCTCTCACAAACCCTCAGAGACATGCATGGACGCGAGCAGGCAGAGACGTCATCCGTGGCAAGTTCCGTCCAGGGCAGCCCCCAACGCAGATCTGGCAGGAACCTGCGCTCCACGGGCAGGGGTGCCCCTGATACCCGTAGAGGGGGCTTGCAATAGCGTCTACCCACGGGCAGCATGCATATTTGGACACTGGTGTTGGGGGGGGAGGAAGTAGGGTGGAGGGGGTGTGTTGGGCTTCACTGGGTGGCGGGTCCATAGGGTGTATAAATCAAATCACATTAACAATACAGCACTTCATTATCATCCAATGACATGTGTGGACATTGATATTTGCGTACGAGGCCTTCATAGGCGTACAGTCCACTATGTGCCTGTACTACACACACACAGTGCCACAGGTCCCCTTTCCGTGTAATAGGCACCATGCGTGGTTGCTAGAAGCATGCATCTATGATGCTCTGTCGGATTGCACGTGCATCCTGTGCCTCATGGACTCCTTGGGGTGCCTCCACATCCCCACCCTCATCATCATCATCTTCAGGTGCATGCAGTACAGCGTCAGGGGGCATGGGCACATTCCTACGTATGCACATGTTGTGCAGCATGACACATGCCATGACCATCTTAGAAACCCTCTCATGGCTGTACATGAGTGCCCCGCCAGACCTGCTGAGGCTGCGGAAACGAGCCTTCAGTAGGCCGAATGCCTGTTCAATGACCACACGGGTACGTGAGTGGGCATGGTTGTAGTCCTCCTCATGCTGGTTCTGTGGGTTCCGGATTGGTGTAAGGAGCCATCTCTTCAGTGGATACCCGGCATCACCTGTATGGGACGAATAAAGGGTGTCAGTGGAATGATAGTGCTAAGTAGCCCCCCCCCCCTCCTGCAAGGTCATTGACGCATCAAATGGGCCACGATGTCATGCATGGAATGAGACTCACCGAGTAGCCAGGATCTGTGCCCTGCGTGTCGCTCCATGTAGCGTGGTATTCTTGTGTTCCTCAGGACCATAGAATCATGGGTAGATCCTGGAAATCTGGCACAACAATGCGTAAAGATCTTGTTGGAGTCACACACCATTTGCACATTGATTGAATGAAATTGTTTCCGGTTGCGGTACTGGACCTCCATGGCATGTGGGACAACCAATTCAACATGGGTGCAGTCGATGGCACCAATGCAACCCGGGATGCCGCCAAGTGCATGGAATCCCACCTTTGCGTTGGTAATCTCCTGGTACGTGCGTGGTAGTGTGATGTGGTCGTCGGCGTGCTTCAGGAGGGCATCGTGCACTTGGAAGAGTGTCCGTGAGAACAGTGGCTGTGAAATGCCATGCAACTGTCCGACTGTGTGCTGGTAGGTGCCTGTGGCCAGGAAGTGGAGTACAGACACCACCTTCAGTAGGGGTGGGATGGCGGTTGGGCTATCTATCATGCTCACGAGGTCAGCATGTGTCATGTCCACAATGGCGATTATGGTGTCCCGGTCCAAACGGTAGAGGGTGTGGATCTGCTCAGCAGTGAGGTTGAACGGATCAGCTCGGAGGCGTGGGATTGCGGGCCGCCTGCGTGGTGGTAGTGGCAGTGCTTGTGGGCCTTGCTGACCCTGCCTTGCCCTCCTCCTCCTCCTTCTCCTCCGTCTCCCCTGTGCGCCCGGTTGTTGTACCTGTTGTTGTTCGTCGTCTTCTTGTAGTTGTAGCACTTGCAGTGCTATCTGGTGCCCCAGGCCCAACATCGCTAGTCCTGCCGGTAGCATTTTGGAGTGGGAGTGGTTGTGGGAGGGGTTTGGGTCTGCTATATATGTGCTGTCGGCCTGTATGGCCTCCACCTGTGCTGATTGAATGAATCTGTGGCAGATGCAATCCCTTCTGGCCGAGCACGTCCCGCACGTAAGGCTGCATTTGGCCGCATGGCATCTTGGGATTGGAATCATGTATCAAATCCCGATGGCAGTGTGATGTACTTTGACTGATTTTCATGCTATGCTCCCATTGTTACACATGCTATGATTGCAGCCGCTTACATACCTGTGAAGAGTCAGTGGTATGTAGGGCTCGATCGATGGCCGACCCTCATGCAGCACAGTATCGTACTTCACCGACGGGCGTGGCGTCCCATTTGTGATTGCAGCCAGTTAGCATTATGACACACAGCCGCACTACATTGATGTAATTGTGAATGCAAGCGTTCACAGAAGCCTTTTCGACGTAATGTTGCAAGTGAGGAATTCGAAGGCCAGCATTTTTGGTTGCGAAGTAGCGGTGAGGAGACGCCCACAGGTCTGCCTGGAAATGTAACGTTCTATTGTTGAATGTCCTTGGGACAGGGCCCATAACGAGCAAGCAATGAATGACATGAATTGAATGGGATGCGCAATAGCGTAGTGGACGATAAGGCAGGACGTTCCCAAGTCCATCTTGCTTCACAACACTACAGATCCGGCCAGGAGCACAGTGGTTTTTGCAGACTGCATTACGCACAGACGCGATGGAAGTTTCACATATTATGTGAGTGAATGTTCATGCGTTTTCATTGCGGGATGAGGGAATGATGAATGGATGCATGGACAGATGATTCCATTTAGGGTCTGCCATGTACATGTGTTTTTTGATTCAATCCCCTTCCCCTGCGCTATGTGATGCAAGGCTGCCATAGTGGGACTTACGTCTATCTGCCCTTGTCGGATCCTCCCTGTCTCGACGCGCCTTCATACACTTGTGTCTAGGCACGTTACTAATCCCATGTCATGGGTTCTATCTTGACGGACGCATGCACAGTAACCGACGTTGCCAATGGTGTATTAACCTCGATTGGTTTCGTTATGTATCGATACTGATTTAGGGGTGTGTATATTCCTTTGGAGTGGGCTAGCATGCATATGGGTGTGGATTTGGTGTGTTGAATGAAGATAGTGATGCATCATGTGTCCTGTAGTGCAATCGGTTAATTTGTGTTTCATTTGGGTGACAGGTATCTCCTGCCCTATTGCAGATGCCATCTGTACGCCACTCCTCCAGATGGATTTTACTCTCGACACCTGCAGCTTCGGGTGAATCAGTGGAGCACCATTACGATCTTATGGGACGATCGCCAATGGGCCACATGCCCTTACGCTGTTCTGGTGGCTAGGTGCAACATTTCGGCCTTTCAGCTGGACTAGTGCCTGCCTCATGGGACGGACCTGCGGTTCTTGCCGCTTCCATGTTGCCTTTTGGAACGTTGATGTTGGCCCTGTGTGCCATGATGGTACAGGGCGTCACACAAGTGGAAGCTGGTCAATTATTGCAGATGCAGCCCTCGGTGATGATGGATGTTTTGGTGTTATTTTACAAATTGCTGTGAGGCCTTTGTCATTTGGATGTGCATTTAAATTGTATTCCGATATTTGGCGTGTTGCGTTATTCTTTGCAGGTGATGTGGCGATTTTCGATTTGTGGCGGTATGTATTGCGAGATGATCTGCATTGTGTTCCGCCTTCTGAGTTGAGTTGTGTGGTACAGTACTGGCCGCTTTTGCCTACGTAGCACAGTATGGTCACGGATAGGGGCTGCCATTGTGACTGTTTACATGATGTGCTGTTCAGGGGCGGGGGATTGGCTTTTGGCCGACTGGTGCCTGTCAGCCAGGTCGATTGATGGTATGATGGGATGTTCAGAATGTGGCTGGTCACAGGTGCCTGTGTTTGCGTGCGTTTGTTGGAGGGGGACTGGGGTCATGTCCATTGGAATTGCTTCTGTATTCATGCCATCTGTGCCCTGCAGCTCCCATCGGCCCCTCTTGGGATGAGCCTGGCTGCTCAGTCACTCTGCCAACTTGTGTGGTACATGCTTCTGCTGATGGTTGGTTTGTTTACTGGCAAGAGTACAGGGCTGGTGCAATCCCCCTCAGGATGCTGTTTTGGATGTTGCCTTGCGCTGGTGGCAAGCGATGGGGGACTACTGTTGTTTTGTGTCATGTGTTCTTGATTTCCATTTTGATGTCTTGTACCTTCACATGCCTGTGCTGCATCAGTACGGCTATGGTGACATGCCGTACATGGATGCCCACTCACGGGGCGCTTTGAACACCTGCATGCATTTCTACGTTGGCATGCATGGGTGAATTGTAGATTTCACTGGTTGCATGGTGTGAGTACATTGCGCCTGCCAGGAGTTGTGCAATGTGGCCAGGGAGTGGAGTACAGGCACTCAGTGGGCCATTTACGGTTGGTTCACGATGCCGTATTTCTCGCCATGGCGGAATGGTCCATTCCGCCATGCCTGATGGCGTTAGGTACATGTCCGCTAGGGTCGGAATTGGCGTACCGTTGCACCATGGTGGTGTTTGCGGTTTGGCATGGTGCGCGCGCGCGTGCTTAGTGCAGTTAGCGTTGGCGTTCACTACGGTGTCGCTAATGGCTTCGTACTTTGCGGTGACGGGTCATAGTCGCACCGAGCGCTTTTCGATGGCGGTATTGCATTTCCGCCATCGTTTTCCCCTTTCCGCCAGGGTCGTAATGAGGGCCTATGTATTTAGGTAATGAGAACATTGGACCAATTCCAATTGACTGTTACAATTTTGACAACGATATCCCTCTGGAAAAGATTTTCACCCGGCAAGGGGGGAATTTCTTGGTGTACTCCTCTTGCCCTTACGGTGTGGAAGAGGTGACCTGTGACATCAGGAAGGATGAGGTGGTATTTTGAGTCAACAGTGAATACCTCCCATCCTTGAAACCTCATATCCAGGCCAAGACCATAACAAGAGATCTCTCCACCCAGCTGGAGGATACCACTGAAATTGCCCAACCCAAGGTCTTTCCAGGCTTTAAGCAGATGGTCGAAGAACAAATCTTTTTTTTTTTTTTTTTTTTTTTGTTGAAGCTCCAGTATCCTGCGTCTTTTTTATTTTTTATTTTTTTTTATTTTTATTGTTGTTTTGGTCAGTTGAACCCGACCTTTCAACAAATTTATAACGAAAAACAAATAAATTACAATAAGATACATTAATCATCATTACATTATTCGCTCTCGCTCTCATTCCACTTCACATATATAACGGTTGCTTAAGTTTAAATTGCAAGGTTAACCATCAGCTGTGTCATGTATCTTAATTTTCAGGGAATTTAGATAATTAACAACTGCATACCTTGATTTTTTTGAGTGTCCTGTGTACAATACTAACCATAATTGCTCCGGCATAATAACTGCAGTTTCATTGAACAAATGTTTGAAGTAAAATATTCTCTTTGTTAACAACTTGACACACTCAACTACCAAATGTTTTAGCGTCTCAACCTCTTGATTACAGAACCGACAACTTTGGTCTGAAATTTTCTTCCATTTATGTAATATCTCTCTTGTGGGCCATATATTTAATCTAAAACGTAGGAAATCTGAACGGTGATCAGAACCAGGGGATTGCTTCAGGTATTGCTCTACAAGTCCCTGTGATTTTAAACCAAATGGATTCGTACTGAATTTCGATATTTTCATGCACGCTTCCCTGGTCTTAATCCAATCCGATCTCCACAGTTTAGATTTGGCTTTATCTGGGTTTTCAATGAGTAAAATTTCAGTTATATCAGCCCCATCTAGAAAGTTTTTGGCACAGTTTCGCCAATTTTTTGCAAAATTATCATTTGCTAGCAGTAGATATTGAGATATAATGGCAAGTAGCCCATTAGTATTATCTTTCATAATACATTTTCTGTATAGTTGGCAGACTTTCCATTTATATACTGCATAGATTGATATTAAACCCATTTCATGTCTAATAATCGGCATAGATTCTGAATTGGGTAACATGAGTGATTTTTTCCAAAAAGCACTCTCATATTTGGTCCAATAATAACAAGTTTGACATTTTTTTGTTTCTGACCCATACAGAATTGTGGGGATGTATTTTTGTTTGTAATATATAATAATGGGGTTTATAGTGAATTTACAATATTTTGCCCGAATTATCCGGACTTGTGATATTGCACTGAGATGTTTCAGCTGAATATGATCTTCATAGGGTTTGTCAGATGTATGATTATTCACGCATACTCCTAAATAAATATATGATTTTACAACCAAGAGATCAGTATCTTGTAATTGCCAACTACATGATTTTTGTCTTGTTTTGACACCAAATTGCATCACTTGTGTTTTTGTAGTATTAATACTAATACAATTTTTCTTGGCATATATATCTAGCGCTTTCAACATAGTGCGTAAGCCTGCTGGTGTTTTAGATAAAAGTACCATGTCATCGGCATAAAGAAGCCAATTAATGGCTATTCCAAACAATTTTGGTGAGTTTGAAACTAAGCCCGAAATCTAAAAGAAAAAAATTAAATAGTGCAGAAGCCAACAGACAACCCTGTTTCAAACCCCGCGAGGTATAAATGGGTTCAGAGAGCAATCCATCATTATTCATACGAATCTGAATTGATGTATTTGTATGTAGCTCAACTATCCATTTAAGTATATGCCAGGGACACCCCAGGTCCATTAATTTCTTAAAGAGTAATTCTCTGGGAACAAGATCAAAAGCCGACCTAAAGTCTACATATGCTATATATAAGGGTTGATGAAGCTGTTTGTTTTGCTGAATAATAGAATTCAGGGTGATTAAATTGATAGCTGTTCCTAAACCGGGAACGAAACCTGTCTGAAAAGGATCTCTGTGGTTTAGTTGATTTAGCCATTTGTTAAACTCACCTAGTATCATTCGGGCAAAAATTTTTCCCGGGCAATCTAACAATGCAATAGGTCTATAAGAGGCCGGATTAGTCCTGTCGCCTTTTTTATATATGGGAAGAACAATCGATGTTTTCCAATTCAGGGGAATGAAGCCTGTAGCCATTATTTTCTTAAATATGAGATATAATATGGTAGACCATAAATGTCTGTCTTGTTTTATTATAGCATTATGTAAACCGTCTGGTCCGGCTGCTCTTGAGACGCTCAGTTTCGATATAAAAAAAAGTATATCATCACAATCAAAATTCACATTATGGTCGGCTACAATACTGTCCCAGTTTAATCCAATATTTGTGATTGGTGTGGTATATATATTACCAAAAAAGGTCCTCCAACAATGTTGAGAAATAGAATTCACCATGAGGGAAGGTTGATTTTTAATCGCGGTTTTATTTAAAAGAGCCCATATACCCCCTGAGGATTTAAGGATGATCTGTTGCATCATTACCTCTCCGTCATGTTGATATTGGGAGGCACGACGTCCTCTTAACCATTTTTTGTGTTCCCTTTTTAATTGTTTTATCTTATCATGATTTGTCATGGGATTTGACCCACAACCTTTATATAATTTTTTTATATTCCTCCTTAATTCACTTTTCTTGATTTTAACTTCAAGGTCAAAGGCATGAGGGTGAATTTGTATGCCTCGTTTGGGGTTCAACCCCTGTGTAGTAAATAGTTGCATGGCATGAACATAATATCCACTTTCACATTCGGTATCATCAGTATACCGCTCACACAAGACCTCTCCAAACTGACGTAGTCTTGATTTGGACCATTTTATACGGTTACCAGCATTATTGACCTGTAAGTTCGAGATATTAATATTTAGAGACTGTTTCCTAATTTTAGGCCAATTACATTTCACCCGCAGCTGGCTATGATCAATCATGATGGTTGAGTTGACCATAAACATAGTTATATTGTTTAGGAAGTGATCATTCACAAAAATGTAATCTAATGTTGCATGACTACCAGCATTGTGCCAGGTGGTTTTGGGAGGATAATACCCTTGCAATGAACCATTTACCATGACAAAATTTCGATCAGCCATGATGGATAACCAACGACATTCATCTGACATGGATCTCAAGTGTTTGGAAGACAAGAGATGTAAATTTAGGTCCCCCATTATGAATGTGTTAATAATGGTTTCATCCATTAACAGTTGATCGAGAATCATGGCTAAGGTTTCAAAGAATACATTTGATGACAAGTGTTTTTTCCCCCAATAGATGTTCACTATTGCACAAAGCGTTTGACCTAACTGAATCTTAACATATTGAAAACACGGTGATGGAGTTCTGTGCCAAATGACTTCGATATTCTTATCTTTTCTAAAAGCCATCAGCAGGCCAGCCATTGGGCGACCTTGCAGCGGCTCGATGGCAGGTACCACATAGACATTATAATCATCCCACACTGGTATGGCTCGCAGCCACGTCTCCTGGAATACTAATATATCAAATTGGAGAAGCTCTTTGCTTTTGTTGTTAATAAAATGTTTATGGCCTCTGGTATTCCAGGAGAGTAGGCTGATGGATTCCAGTGTCTGGGGTTGTTATAGTCTCATATTGAGATTATCATCTCTCCATACATTTTGTGCTTGCCCATCTTCTGTAAGCAATGAAGTTGCATTATCGCCATACGTTCTAATTCTTGGGCGGTCAGTAATTAAGTGTTTTATATCTTGAGTAGTTGTATCTTGTGATAAAATAAAACCTAGGTTATAAAATGCAGTTCGGGCTAGCCATAAGGTATTTAGTACAACTCTTGATGGAATAAACAGCCGGGCTTCTGTTAGATTTGTATCATTAACAAATTCCACCAGGCTAATATCGGCTGAGGTTAGATCATCAAGAGCGATAATTTCCGCACAGATGTTCAAAATGCTAGTTCGATTTAAGTCATATGTAGCAAAAGGGTAACCACGACATTTAATAAGGAGACGATGATGGTTTTTATATTGATTTTTGCTGATATGCCTCGAAACCCCGGGGTCGGATTCGCTCTGCTGGTTCTTGAGCTGACTGTTGGTGGTTGTAGGCCCCGCGGCCCCCTGATGTATCAGGTCATGCGGGACTGACTTTTGTAGCATCTTTGGTTCTCTTAACTGGAGCTCCCTATTAGATTTCTCCTTACTTATTATTTGATTACACTGATCAGATTTATTTGATAAACCTTGATTGGCTAATCTGATAGTTTCTGTAAGAGCTTCATTTTCTTTAGCGTATTTAAGAAAGGAAGCTCGTATTTCATCGCGCAGATCTTGTAATACGCTGTCTTTGTCATTTGACACATTTGTATGTACCTTTTTTCCTTCTAAAATGTCATCATTCTTTTTGTTAGCCTGGTTTTCTCTATAGGGTACTGTATAAGACTGTACCAAAACCTCATTTGCATTGGAATGTTTTTCACAAGCAGCTCTTATTTCTTCCTGTAAATCCTGTATAATATCAACTATATTGCTTGATGCATTTTCGTGTAGTGTTTTAGTTTTAATTGGGGCCACAGTGGTACTCATAATCAGCTCTTCATTTACAACTGAAGAGATTGAGGGCCCCTTTATTGATTTAGCTTTCGTCGCAATGCTCTCAAGTGGGGTTTTTCCAGTAAGTCCCACTGGGGGTTGAGAAGTTAATGTCACAGTGTCAAGCAAGTCATCAAGCGGTTGATATTTTAGTGATTCCTTTCTCCTACAATCATTTTCAATATTCAGGTTCAATTTCCTTTTTTTCTTCGCAGAGATTACTAGCTTTGCAGCTTGTTTTACTTTGGACAGATTTTTCTTATTAATGGTTGTTTGTTGAGTTGCACAATTTGTATCTGACTCGTGAGACTGGACAAATTCTGAAGGTTGCAATTTCGAGGTAGTAAACATAGGTGCAAAAGATACCCCTTGTATTTTCGGAATTACCTCTGTTAGTTTAACCGACGGTAATTGAACACTTTCTCCCTGAATGACTGCATTTGCAGTTATTATTTGTTTCGGTGTGGTTAGTGGAACATCGACTATCAAACCCAAACCTTTCAAAGAGTTGGTTTGGGTCGATTGGTTTTTAGGCCCAAATGTACATGAACAGATTGGTAGATTTTGAGTCTGCGACTCTTTTTTGAGAAGTGAGTGTAACATTTGAATCTCTTTGTTCTGACCTATCATTTTTTCGTCCAATGATTCATATAACTTTGCTAACGACAATAAGGCCGTATTCATAGCACTCAGAGTATTATTCAGTGCTGAAGCCTCAGGAAAAGAGAATCTATTGTCTTTGTACGGCATCTGGCTGTCACGTATAAAATACGGATGATTATTGTCAGGTTCGTTAAATCTAGTGCGTCTAGGCGTTGGAGCTATAAATGAAATATTTGATATATTAGATGAAGATTTTTCAAACAGTACTGGTGATTTATATAAATCCTGATTCTCATTCGCCAATGTTGGAGTGGTATTTGGTACTTGTTCTTGGTCGGGGGTAATACTTAGAGGTTTTTGTGAATTAGCATCTAGTTGGATCAGATCACCCGTATTGGAACATATGTACATCACCTCAGGTGTTACTGATTCAAGTGGACTCGATGCATTCAGTGACGCTAAGGTGTCATTACCAAAGGCTCCTACTGCTGTTATTTTTACGTACTCAGCTTGCGGTAAATGCTGAGCTGCAACGGAACAAATAGGTGCAACCGTAGGTGATTTAACTGGACACACTTTAGAATGTTTATTGACATTGTCAGTTGCTTGGGAGATGAGTAATTCTCCTGTTGTGTATGCCATAGTGATCGTGGCGTCTGTTACTTCTCTGATCATTTGTTGTGCATTATCAAGACAAGCTCTTGTATCACTCATTGGTTCCTCTATTTCAGCGAAGGCCGAAGCACTGGGACAGGCTGAATGTGGAGCCATGACCGAGATCGAGCTCGGAATTGGCAGTGTACTGATCTTACTTTGTGGGGATTTAGATGTTTCCAACCCCACAGTATCTTTTGTATAGAAGGTGCGAATATCCATATTTAGGGAATTCGCACGCTTTCTTTCTTTACTATCTTTGAGTCTTTTACCAATTAAGGCTTTCTTTGTTAGAGGAGACAAAGGATTGTAAATATTTGACATGTGCTCTGGCATTCCTGTTTTCAACGAATTGATTTGTCGAGACATGTCACACAATGGAACACAATCAATAATATATAAAAATAAGATAATAACCTCACTTTGGATTATAAATCGTTCTCACATCAAGCAACAAGACAGCTGCCAAAATATTACTCAGGATGGGTTATAGTTAAAAGTGCAAGAGTGATTATGCAATAATATAATATAAATAATATATATTCCTACAAGCTCAAAAAATTAATGTTCATAGATCCCACCATTTACTAAGACTAATAAGGGAGAAGAAATCTTCGCAGCCCCCAAGATTGAAATAGTATGAGGTCTGGGTATCTTCAAACAGTGTCACTATGAATAGAGCTAGCAATGAAACATAGTTTAACACACTTAGTAAAATGCGAATGATAAAATATCATTACAAAAAAGATTAAAAATAAATCAAGCTCAATATTTCATAAATGACGCTTATATAAAAAAAAAAAAAAAACTGTCATCAATGATGAGCAGCAGTCAAATGAATATAACCACCTGGTTTTGGGAACGCCCGACAGCTTAAGGAGCGGCCTTAGTCCGACTCTCCTCCCCACCAGGATGGTCTTTATACGTGGAAGGTGCAAGTAATTTTCTTATTTTTGATGTGATCAGCGTACATTATTTTTCCACCATGGATGGTAATTCTGGACACAACAGGAGGCACCTTTTGGGTTACGGCACGCAAACGCCACAATACGCCCGACAGCCTAACAGCACCAGCCCTTCTGCCTCCAGGGCTTACGCCGCGAGGGTGGTTGGGACGGACTTTTCACTCAGGCTGAGGTCACGTGACTGGTCAGGTGATCGGGTCTGGGCCCCACCTCCTCCAGGAAGTGGAAGCAAGCTGGCAAGAGTTATTGTAAACTCGCAGTGCCAGTAAGAAAAGCACTCCAAGGACTCCCAAAACGAACGTTCAGGGCACAGTTCGTATACACAGCAAATACGCCTCTCAGGCGGCTGGGACGGACTTTTCACTCGGGCTGAGGTCACGTGACTGGTCAGGTGATCGGGTCTGGGCCCCACCTCCTCCAGGAAGTGGAAGCAAGCTGGCAAGAGTTATTGTAAACTCGCAGTGCCAGTAAGAAAAGCACTCCAAGGACTCCCAAAACGAACGTTCAGGGCACAGTTCGTATACACAGCAAATACGCCTCTCAGGCGGCTGGGACGGACTTTTCACTCGGGCTGAGGTCACGTGACTGGTCAGGTGATCGGGTCTGGGCCCCACCTCCTCCAGGAAGTGGAAGCAAGCTGGCAAGAGTTATTGTAAACTCGCAGTGCCAGTAAGAAAAGCACTCCAAGGACTCCCAAAACGAACGTTCAGGGCACAGTTCGTATACACAGCAAATACGCCTCTCAGGCGGCTGGGACGGACTTTTCACTCGGGCTGAGGTCACGTGACTGGTCAGGTGATCGGGTCTGGGCCCCACCTCCTCCAGGAAGTGGAAGCAAGCTGGCAAGAGTTATTGTAAACTCGCAGTGCCAGTAAGAAAAGCACTCCAAGGACTCCCAAAACGAACGTTCAGGGCACAGTTCGTATACACAGCAAATACCACAGCAAAGAACAAATCAATTTTGCTGATGCCTGTGAGAACGAGGACCAAAAGTAGAAGCTGAAACAGGTGTTTTGGGATTTTCAGGTTATCGGTGCCATGGATTTGTACAACTGTGGATGCACAGACAAACATACAACCTCCGTACCTACGGACCCTGAGATGGCACCAGTGTTTGTGAAGCAATACCGGTTGCCTCTCACGTCTATGGAGTCACTCACAGAGATTATTAAAAAGGTAGAATCCCATGGGATAAATCGTCCAGTCGACAGTACCTTTAACAACTCAGTAATTTGGATACTTAAACCCAATGACCAAGGGAGACTGTGCAGACCTTAGGGAGTTAAATAAATGGGTCCACATGTCAAGATGGCCCCTTCCCTACATTGATCAGGGACTGGCCCATATCCAATGGTCAAAGGTATAGACAGACCCTCCAGTTTATAGGGATTTTGCGATCCTGAAAAAAAAAAACAACGGCCATTTTGCACAAAATGCCACAAAAACAGCAAGTTTTGCAAAAAAGAACTGCAAAAACTAAAATAATGAAAAAGAAATCCTCAGTGTCCCAGATTCTCAAAACGTATCAATGCAAGAAATGAAATGCGCAAACACATCTCATCACTTGCGCCCAAAAAAAGAGCAGCCCAATCCACAAGGGACACTTGAATGGGCTAATTTTATCAAAACGCGTCCATTCAGATCGCCTTTTTCACCTCTGAGTAAATCAGGGGGTGTTTCTGCCAATTTAAAAGCGCATCCTAAATTTCCACGCAAGATGCACTTTTAAATGTGCAGAAATTGTAGGCAACCCTATGCACACGGGAGCTGGGGGTGCCACTGCATGACAGGGGGCCTTATTACAAGTCCGGCAGTAGCCGTGTCGGTAAAAACGGCACAGCTGGCACCGGAGTCATTTTTTTCTGGCAGTCCCTCTGGCCAGATGCTGGAAAAAAGAAAATCCCTGTTCCCATCGAGTCCCATTGGACTCGATGGGAATGGGGAGGATGGATGCACCAGCACTGTGTGCAACAGTGCTGTTGCATCCGTCAAGGTCTGCGAGCGGTTTCTGTTCTGCCTGCCAGGTCAGACCTGGTGGGCTGAAAGGAAACCCGCTCGCACAACTCATAGTTTGCTGGTCCAGAAACAACGGTAGCGGCACGTTTAACAGTACTGTTGTTTCTGGAACGGCAACCTCATAATGACCCCCAGGGTCTTTCTTGACCAAGTCATGTATTTTTTTAAGGTATATGAACCGCTGCTAAATCGCTTGCATTTCTGTTCCTCAAACAGGATAGAAAACCGTTTTTTGTGTCGCTTATTACAGTGGACGTGCTGTGAGCTTGCAGAACACTGTCGGGAGAGCACTTCTATTCAAGGTACTACCCATTTTGCCCGCCAAAAATCAATCGAATGGTACAATTTGACCTATTTCGCTAGTACCATTCGCACTCACCCGCTCCTTATGTTCAGTATTTCGGCCTTGGGGCTTGGAGGGGCGGCCCCCGCTTTCTCAAAATTGGAGGTGTGGGACTGAAAACAAAAATTTTAAAAAACTAAAAAGGGACCCTGTGGCGTCGGATCCGTCCTGCGTTAGAGGGACTGATCTGATACCGCAGAGTTGGAGGGGAAGCGGCAGCGACCAAGCGGTTAACTAGGGGAGGGGGTGGGTTAGTGGTGAAAGGTACATTTTGGGTTGTTTGGCTAAAGTGTAAATCTATTTGCGGCAACATTGAAAAACTGTTCTGCCAAGCCAAAGTCATCTGGGATTCTTCCTATTAAATTAATACAAAAGATACATAATAATGACACGCTGACTCTCTTTTAGCATTGCATTCTGCCTCTTTCCTACAATGTGGCAATCTAACACCCTCCAGATAATACAAAATGTCCCGCAAAAAAGGTTTGTACCACAAAATTTGCCATTTCATGCCGCAAAATCCTGGAAGGTCTGTATATACCACCATTGACTTGACCAATGGTTAGTGAACTGTACCGTGAGTAGAAAAGACCAATACAAGCTTGCCTTTACCTTCAGTGGCAGCAGTACACATGGACCAGAACCCCCTTTGGATACATAAACTCTGACAACAAATGTAATATCTTCCTACATAAGGCCATGTCCGACTTGGGCAAAAGAGGAAACCCAGCCTATGCAGATGATATCTTAATCAAGAGCTCAACTGTGGAGGAACACATAGCTAAAATCTGCTATGTTCTGACCCAGTTGCAGAAAGCCAGAGCGAAACTGTCCTTTCAGAAAGCACAGTGGTGTAAAACCTGCGTGAACTTCTTAGGACATAAAATCACCCCTAAGGGTCTCAGTCCTCAGGCAAAAAAAGTGGAAGAATTATTGAAATTGAAAGACCCTTCTACTCTGCGTGAACTAAGAAGTCTTGGACTCACTAATTATAGTAGAAAGTTAATTGAAGACTATGCAGTGGTGACGCAACCCTTGGTCCATTTATTAAAGGCCGGGTTCAAGTGGGAGTGGGGCCCAGAACAATCTGAGGCCATAAAACAACTAAAGAGAAGCCTTTCCCAAGTGCATTGTTTGGCTTACCCCATAAAGAACAAGGAATTCTTCTTGGAGGCAGGGTTCTCAAATACTTGCTTAACAGCAGTATTATACCAACAGCACGACAAGGTCAACAAAGTAATCTCATACACGAGCAAGACTTTGTCCTCTGTGGAGGAAAAATTCAATGATTATGAAAAGGCACTCCTGGCAACGGTGCGGGCATTGAAAAATTACCGCCCGTTTATCCAGGGGGAGCACATCACTGTCAAGACTGCTCACCAGCCCTTGCAATATCTCCAAAGTGACCGAATATGAACCAGGAACCTGAGTAATTTCAGAATTACTTCCTGGATTCTATCCATGCCAGGCTTATCTGTGGAGGTCAGGTTTGGCTGACTTGCATGACTGTGCTCAAGGAAACTGTCCCGAGGACAAAAGTCTAAAGACCACAGACAATATGGAGGCATACCTTTCTTCCTCGCACAAAGTCTATGAGGATGAAATGTGCCAGGGGATACTCACAGTTTATGTGGATGGATGCTCCTGCCAAGTTGATAATCACAGGAAAAAAGGACTAGTGGTTGACAGTGGGAATGCCTGGGTGAATGATCTCCCTGAGCCTTCTGCTGGGTACAAAATAGGTCCCCGAAGTAGTCAGGTGTTAGAGTTGATGGTGGTACATCGAGCCATCCTCACTGCTGTGCAACACCAGCTCAAAAAACTGGTCAAAATTACTGATTCAGATTATGTCAGGAATGGGTTTGTGGAACACCTGATTAATTGGAAAAATTGAGGCATGCTGCATGCAAATAACAAACCACTCATGATCTGGTCACCTCTAATGAGATAACCATCTATTGGAAAAAGATCAGAGGTCATTCCAAAATAGAGTGACCAGACAAAGTTGGAAATGACTTGGCTGACCAGTTGGCCAAAACCGGACCCATCCACGGGGATCTCATAGAAAATTAATCCCTCTTGGGGTAAATCCAGGTCACTGCTGTCACCAAATTCCAAACAAATGCCCAAAGTGAACTCTCAACTGCCCAGTGGAATAAAGAAACCCCAGATGCTGATTTGATTATTGGGAAATGTTATCAACATATTGAAGACCACGTGAATTTTCCTCTGACAGGATCTTATTATATTGGGAAAGAGGATCTCCTCTTGTTGATGAAGTTTTCCAAAATGTTCCAAATCCACGACAGTTTGTTGATAAGGAGTTCAATATCTGATGTGACCAGTGGGTGGTACCTACCTCATTCCAAAGCCTGATGTTAAGTCACGCCCATGACGCGGCGACTGCCGGTCATAGGGGGTTTCATACAACCTTAGAAATCTTGCGAGAGGTCACATACTGGCCACACTTGGGTCAGGACCTCGATCTATACTTAAAGGGGTGTCTTGTGTGTGCTCTGTTTCAGCCAAATTCCCACACACACTAAGCTCTCTTACAGAAATAGGGAATGACACTGCCTTGTTCGGATTTGCAAGTCGATTTCATTGGCCCAGTGATTCGCTCCTCTAGAGGAAACAAGTACATGTTGACTGTGACATGCTTGTTTACCAAGTGGTTGGAATGTCTTCTGGCCCCAAATTGCAAGGCAAAATTTACATTGGAACATTGAAGTGGCATATTTTTCACTGATACAGCTCCTGAGCAACCAAAGAACAACTGTACCTCTGCACAGGAAGGGCGTGCCGGCTTCAGATTAACATCATCTGATTTGGCATAAGATGTAATTCTTAAAAATATATCCATACATATAAAGATTTGAAAAATTAGGGTTTTTCCAAGTTGATAGATTTTCAGAGTTCAAACATGCCAAACCCACATGTCAGTTTGGGATGACAAAGCTTTCTTCTCCCACAGTTTTCCTAACTCGCACCCCTCAACTCCTTGTCCTATTAGCACACAGGAAGGAGGTGGGTAGAAGAAAACAACCTGTCTCTTCTGCTGGAATCATGACACGTTTGTGATGTAATTTTCCCTATAAGTAGACCAGTTTGCATTAGAACTGTGTTTTTTCACGTATTCTGGGAGGTAACCTGCTGCTGAACTCTTGCAAGAAACTCCCAGGCAGAGCCCCAAATCTTGCATTGGAGACAAGGACAAGGAGACATAGAAGGTGACTGGGACCCCTTGGAGAAGCAAGAAGGGACTATTCTTGACTGACACCCTTGATGTCCCAGAGGTGCCCTGTTGTTCCCTGATGTCTATTACAAGGCCTCTCCTGTAAGTAAAACTATCCCAAAGCCATAAATTGTGTAGGCCCTGAACTTTTCTCAAGTATTGTTCTAGTTATTTCCCCATAGAAAAATAAAATGTTTGTCTGTGTATGTCCTTAACATATTTAATTAAAGTAAATCAATTAATTCCCCTATATAAATCACAGGATGTGTTTTGTTAGAATTCGAAACTAACAAGCTCCTCCCAATGTGTTTTGAGCTGGTATAGACATAAAGAATGCATAGACTATTTGTAAGAAATCCCCTGACTTCGATACCGAAGAGGGGTCCTGAATCCAAAAGAATTAATCCAAGAACCCTGTTTCCGAGTGAGTGTGCAGGGTGTAAAAACAAAATTCCCCATTGATCCCTTTCATTTTAAATCAGAAGTATGAAGCCTTGTATTTCCTTTGCATGTGTGGGGGGGAAAACAAACAAGCCCTGACTGTTATTTGTAGGTGTGGCAAAACAAATGTTCCCATTGTTTTTCTTTCCCTCATATTGCATCTGTGGTAATAAGTGAAAAACAATTTTTCCACTTCAAAACCTTTTCAGTTTTTCCCATTGTGTTCCCACTCTATGCCACTGGCCTTCAATTCAGAAGGTTCAAGTCTAATTGATGTTTGAGGGTAGGGGTTGCTGGTATTTCTGTATTAGTGGGGGATTTGAAGAGAAAGCTGCAGGAACTTGTGAATGCATATCTCAGTATTATATCTATGTTGGTGCATCGTGGAAGTCATCTTTGTTCTTCTGTTGCCACATAATTGGTGGCTGATGTTAGTCTGTTTATCAAATTTGGTTTAAATAAATGAATAAATATATATTCTTATTACACACCGGCCTGGTTCCTAGTCCATTGTGGCACCGGGTATTTGATGCGGTTGAGTGCGATATGGCTTGGAGGCCTTACCAAACTGAATTAAAATAATAATGATTGTTGTGTGCCACCTTAATTGGGAGGAAAGGAACTCCCTGAGTTGAATGTGACTGCGTAATAAACCATGACATAGAAGCTCACTCTGGATATCGGTTCAGTTAATTACTTATTATCATATATGTATATGTTAATTTATATACAGGGAACAATGCTCTTTTGATCACAAAAGAACATACAATAGATAATAAATCAGAATTGACAGGAAGCGGGGAGTTTCTTACAATGAGATGAATTTGAGTGGCATTCTGACCAGATTGTGGATGCGAGTAAATGGAACAGTCACCAGGGACAATACATCGGTGGACATACATAGATTAAGGACAACGAACAATAGATATTTTTAAGTGCAGGTAAGCTCTATGGAAAAATGTTAGCTAGAAGGCAGATGAGCGGTAGGTTAAGAGGGAGACTCACAGGTGAAATAACAGGTCCCCATCTGAAATGGCACTGGTTAAAAATGATTCAATGGAATTCCTCTCAGAGGAGCCCCTAGTGCAGCGGTATTCAGACTGTGGGGCACGCCCCTCTGGTGGTCCGCAGCCTCATGCCCAGGGGGGCACACATATACAGCCTGAAAAGCTGCCGGACAACAGATTAAGCAGCCTGCTGTGCTGGTGACCGCTGCTCTGCGATGTGCGGCTGGCTGCAAAGTGTTCAGAATATGCATACAAAGGAATGCATATTCCGAAAGCAGCATGTGAGATGCTCTGGAGTCACACAACCTGCCCACCTCATTCTTTGTGTTGGCAGCCTTTCAAGTGGGGCAATTTATAAGTGATGGCTCATTTAACAAGCCATTGTTTTTATACAGTATATGCTTAACATTTCAGTGTTAAGAACTAAACATAGGTAATTTTTATTCACCAGGCCAGCACAAGTATCAGTTAGCTGACCAACTATTTTCTGTATTTTCGTGTCTCTTTATTTGACAACACTTTTTTAAATATTACTTTTTAGTTACATATGGCGCATCCCTGGAAAGGTTAACTGTAATTGTCTTGCTTAAGTAGTCAAGTGGCTGCTTTGGGACATGGACTAAAGGCATCCTCTCAGCACCAAAGGTCTTTTAATTGTCTAAACAAGCCAGCCACTGGCTAGCGAGCACACAAGATGGCAACTCAATGTCACTTGGCACCTTGATTAGGAAAGTGGAGTTCATTGTGTGTCACCATGCACACAGTAGTCCATGGCAAATAAATGCAGTGATGTGTACAGCAATCATTTGTGCACTCCACAAGCCACCAACCTGTTGGTTAATGGTGTCTATGTGGTGCTCCCTTATGTAACAGCACATATACCTGTTTTTCTCTGATGTGCCCAATATCCATACAAGAGCACACTGGACTGTTTTGTGTATGTGACTCTCAGGGGAGTTGCTATGTCTGGAAAAGACCCGGGGCTACGCTGATGTCAGAACTGTTGGGACTAGGGGCTAGCTAGTCTTTTGGCTGTAGCTCCTGAGATTCTATCCGGGGCTACAACCAAAAGATCAGGGGCTATAGCCCCCTTAGCCCCCCCCCTAGCAACGCCCCTGGTGACTCTGACGAGCATGCCATACTGTGCCCACACATAAACACATAACGCAATCAAAGAAGTTGTCTCCAATTGTAAATCCACTAGGCCAAATTCCCTTTCTACACTGCCACACCATGATTTTCACTAGCTGCAGGCCGGCACTAATAAGAGATGCTAATGCTAGCTCGGGTAGATAATGCATGGTCCTGCTCTTTTTTGCTCAAATAACCCCTGATGCCTGTGCAATGGTGAGGAGGTAGTGGCTGAGGAACTGTGTGCCGTTACCACGCATCAGAAGCTGGTTTTGTTTAAAACACTTCATCAGCTTATTATTGGTCAAGCTAGAGTTTGAAAGAGGTCCAATCCATTCTGTGTAGCCTTTCTGTGCATTGTTTATTGGGTCTCTCTTTTGCAGTATCCTGCCCTGTCTGTAGATATAATTCCCTAAAGATGTTTATGTATTGGGGTTGGGCATGCCCAAAATGAGACGCAGCCCTTCCTCCTTTAAAATCCTCAGAAACAAGTAGCAAAAGAGCCCTTGTACCCCATTTGAGTGGCTGATGTTGCAAACATTTTATACTTGCATCCAAAAACGTAAGCTGTCCAAATGAGCATGTATATGGCTCATGCTAACAAACATTTTAATGTTACGGTGAGTATTGTGAACCGTGATGTGAGCATCAAGCCATGCATCAGTTATGCATGTAGAGATTCACACATACAATCCTTTTATCACAAACCTGTTTATCAAATGAAGAGATCTCTGATCACTGTTATTGTCCTGAAATGCTCTGTGATTTAATGCAACGTATACAGGAATCCTCATTGGTGCTATTTGTCCCCTTTCACATTCTCAGAGAGGTATTTTGAAAGAGGTACAATAAGAGTGTACCAGACTGTTAATCTTGGAATGATAACCTTCTATCAGAAAATAATTCATATGGTTTGTCTAGTATTGCCCCTTGCGAAATACAAGTGAGGTGGTACGAACAGGACACCTGCAACACAGGGCCAGGTCAGTGGGCCCTCAGACCCTGGCAGACTGTTCACACAGCAGTGTGCCAGTACGAACAGTTTCAAACTGCATTCAGGCAAGGCCTTCACTAATAGCAGGTGACAGAAAAACCATTAACTTGGGCAGCAACAGCTGTGTTTTCACATTACATTTCTTCTGTAAAGTATTTGAATTACAATGTAATGAAACCAGCTTAATTTATATAGCAATTATGTATTCACATTGAAGAGGGGGTTTGTTGCACGACAGAGGTGCAGTTTGGGAGTGCGGTGTGCCACTCAGTGGGATTTGGGGGCACATTCTGATGTTTCTGATGTTTTGCCCTCGGCACCAGATTGGCTAGAAACTGCCCTGATTACAGCACACCCCTTCTTTTGCTGGGATGACCAGCCCATCCCATCTGAATGAAGAGCAGGAAATCACTAATGATGGCTCATTAGTGGCATACTCCCCTACTTTCAGATGGTAGGGGGTGGTAGGGTGGAAGCAACTGCCCCCATGTTGCCAGTCAGATTTCATTTAGCTCAGCAATGTATTCAGTTCTCTGTTTTTCTCCTTGGTGCTTAAAATGTGCGCTTTGCATTACAAGCTGTGTGGCACAGACTGGTTCGACTCCAAGCGGGGGAGAAATGTGTACAAGTGAATAGAACAAAGACCCCATGGTCCTCATTTCTCCTGCACCAGCAGTGGCCAGGGAAGGCACCAGGGCATTTCATCCGTTTCAAATTAGAGGCGCCAGTGCATTACAACTTTTTAATTTGAGGGGCCTTTACTGTGCCTGATAATCCCAAAATTCTCTTTAATTTTATGGAAAGCTGCATTTTATTTTTACAAGGTTATTTTACTCACTGAATGCTGATCAAGTCACCTGAAAAACATTAAGGTCCAGCTTTGATTAATACTTCCCTGAAGAAAATACTGGCATTAATGACTAGGTGATGCAGCCTTTTCTGGCAGAGGAGGTGGTTTATCTTCCATTTGATGTCCAGGAGGAGCTGATTGAGGTTCAGTCAGACACTACTCTGCAATCTGAATTTAGGAACATTGCAGTGGGTGACTTTTGGCTGAAGGTAATCCTGGAGTATCCTACATTGCTAAGGTCTACTATACAGTCTCGCTTACCATTGGGTCTTCCTACTTGTGCGAAATAGGCTTTTCAGCATTGGCTTTACTGAAAACGAGATACCACACAAGGCTGGAAGTGGAGGACAACTTCAGAGTGGCGGTCTCAAAAATAAAGCCTCACATTGACTCACTCTCTACAGAGAGACAGGCCCACCCTTCCCATTAGTACTTGCTCTGTAAAAATCAAATTGCCTTCTACTGAATATACTAAGAGGAATGTATTTTGAGAAAATAAAAGCCCTACTGGAGAATTTTGTGTTTACTTGAACGGTTTCTATGTTGGAATTGGAAGTGATTGTCCTACTGTTTTGGGATGTCGCCCCAACAACATATCCCTTCACAATGAGTTTTTTGCAAAATTCTCCTTTTTGTTGTGGGGTTTGTAGAGGACACAAAGTCATGCTCTTCCATTGAAAAGGGAAAACACATCCCTTTTTAATTCAGCAATGTGTATAGAACGGTATCTGCTGGACAATCGGCAGCAAACTAAACGAGGTTGGAAGACATTGATAAACATATGGCTATGTTGACTGATCTTGGCTGCCAGGACAACTGGCCAGTACAATTACAGTGTGGTGGTTCCATGGGAACCACTAAATGGCACTTTACGTTATATTTTAAAATGCATACAAAAGGCAACATAACACTTCAAAAGGATCTTGCCGTTTCGCTGTATGTAGTTCAACATTTTCTATTTTTAGTTTGGGGTTTGTGTAGTATCGCCCATTCCTTCTGAATGCCAAAATGTCTTACAAATACTCACCATTGGTTCTAGTGTTAGCCTGCAAATTAGATATGCATGCCATAGTGTACAACATAACTTACGTGAACACCTCAGGGGCCAGTTGAGTTTGCATGTGTTATTTTAAGTGCGCAGTTGGTTATTGCAATCGAAGGAGAGGTGTATGTATGTGTGTGTAATTTGAAGGTTGCAGGTGTATGAGCCATGCAGAAGAAATAAATCAGCAAATACCTTGGTCTCTTGATGATTTCGGGGTTGTTGCAAAATGTAAAACTGTGTTTGTTTTCTTTTGTGACATTCAGAGTAAATAAAGTAGGAACTTGTGCTTGCTTATCTCATAAGCCCACATGTATTTCATTTTAAAAGTTAGGTCCTTGAATCAGGGATCTCTTGCCCCAAATTTCCCATCTCATCATGTGGGCCTGCAGTCATTGACCTAGCATGGTTGATGCCAGCCCACAGATCGCTGCCCATGTCCCGCAACTCCCTGAATGGGCAGCAGACCATGCAGTCCTAGCACTGGCACTCTTGATACTGACCTCCAGGAGAGGGTGCACAGCTCTCAGAACAGGCCACTGATCCTTCAGGCGAAGAGCCACAATCCTCTGTGTTTACGGCTATCAAGATGGCCTAGTGAACACCAGCTTATGCAGAGGATGAGGGGCTGGGAAAGCCTGCATTCAATAACGGAAATAGACGAACTGAAAGGCAAAACCCAACTTTATTAACATACACAATAATGTAGGGACGGCAGGCAAGCATCAAATCAAATCTTGTGACTCTCGGAGCTCTTCATACAAAACATTGCATTTTATACCAAAAGCATGGCAAAATGATGAAATCATAATACAAAACCTATCGGCTAGGAGCTTGGTTAGGGGAAATGACTATATACATTTTCTATGTTGGTTAAACTTTTAATTGGATAATGCTTAACTGATGGCTCCTCCTAAAACCATTTCTAAATTGATAGCAACAAAAATACATCATTTATATGATTAACTATCTAACATCAACAGTTTTAACTGGTTATTACACTGACCAACCTTGGGCAACTGACAGGTTGTCAAGACATGAGACAAATTGGGAGTAGGGGAAGAGAGGTCCATAGGCTGTTTGTTTTAACGGAAATAAATAACATCCCTCATCTCCTGGGCCATGATCCAGGGTGATCAGCCTTGTGGTTAAACCTGTAAGGCGCCTTGTGCCTGGGACTATGCGTCAGGAGTAAACCAGGTGTCTTATATGTGTCTTTGCTAATAAATAGTGTTCTTGAATTATGAGTCACATGTGAGAGGATCGTATTTGGAATTATTTCACCATGCATTTATGACTATTTTAGCTAATATTGGTATGAGTGTTACCGTTTCTTTTTACCACTGGGAGCCCTCTTGAGCTTATATTTCATCGATTCTTCCGACTTACAATTATCCTGCCCTTGACTTACAATGGCCGGTTGTACTTTTCCAGATTTTAATTCATTTGGGAGTATAATTCATGCGTCCAGGGAATCCTTATCTGGGGCCTTTTATGCAACCTCCTTAAATTCTTCGTACCCTTGGCTTACACTTTGAGCTACTGTCTGAGCTCTGTACGGATCTGTTATTTCTGTAAAATCAGCATTCTGTGCTCTCTAAAAGTCTTGAGGCTTTTATGTTAAAGACTCACTGCGACTTTCATTTTGGAAAAGATGGCTGAAAGTTACTCTTGCTTTTCTATGTTTGTGAGCTATACTCACATATCATTAATGTTGCATTCAGCTTATATATTGCTTATGATATATTCTCCATGTCTTTATGGTTGCAGTATCAATATTCTTCATGTATAAATATATGTTTGACCTATTGTGTTTTCTTCGTGTTGAGTGCATTGTTTTCCTTTGCTGCACCTGTTTAGGATATGGGCGGTATAGTTGCCTCAGTGAGTAACGCTTCTCGCCTTTGCGGTATTGGACTGGGATAGGGGCAATAGCTATAGATGACATCTGCATCTGTCTCTCAACACGGCATATGACTGCAGGCCCAGACTCAGGATCATTTGCACCAAGATCCAGAGCTGCCATGACAGACAGCAGGGAAATATTGCTGTGATCTTTCCTAAAGCAGCTGTAGTGCAGCCAATTGCACTGATTCCAGCTGGGATGGTTTGCCACAGGATTTAGGCCCAGATGTTGTATTTAAATAGGACCTAATCATAACTCTTTGGTCAGAGGCTGGAATATTTTCCATAATGTCAACTCCAGGGGAATCTATGCCAGACACTATGGTGTTATATAATCCCTTAGCCCATGTGAATACACTTCTTTATTTGCAACATAATCATAAGAATCAGCCGAGTCACTATTTGTCCTGTTCATCTTTGTTTGGATCGAATGTACTTTTTTTGTAGCTTGTCACCTGTAGCCCGAAGCGCCAACCAGATCCATCTAATTTTTCCCACCATACACAAGCCGTTCTCTGAGATTTTCTACCCAGTGGTGGTTTTATCTGGCGATGTGTTAGGTAATGGGGAGGACTCACCTTTTTCAAGGCCGGTCTTTTTCTTAGGAATAGGGCAAATCATTATTACATCAGCAAAGAAGCCCAGAACAGATTACAGTTGAATTGTGGCTGTCCCATCTATCTTATTCTGCTGTCAGTAATACTGTTCAGATCTTAACCTCCATTTCTCTGGCAGTTCTAAAACGTCACCCTATGTCAATTTTGTTTCACAATAAATTAAAATTTTAGATTCAACTATAGTTTTGCGTGGTCTATTTATTCCATGGGCACATTTAGTATTCTGAGTGTAAAGTACATAATTTCTTTCAGTGACACCTCGCTGCCACAGGCCAGACACGACCCACCAAGAGCTTCCATTTAGTTCCACTTCTCTCTGCTTGGTGCATAGTGTGTCCGGGGAGGTCATTTAGGGTCACCAGAGGTTGCGGTTGTGACCCCTCAGGTCTTCCTTGCTACCCCTGTGGTCTTCCTTGCTACCCCTAAAAACACATTTAAAAAAAACAATCTTTTTATTTTTTTTAATTTTTTTAAAATGTAAGATCCTGGCCTGTGGACAGCACCAAGTGGCTCTTTGTTTCTGGAGTGGGTGGCTTTCTTGTTCAGGCCTCTTAAAAAACAGGGGGTTTCACAAGTGCAACACTTTGAGCAGTGACCCTAAATAAGAAAGAATAGGGATAACAAATAATTTGTCTTTCTGGAATTCTATACAATAATTGCTCGACTCATTAAAGATTTATTTCAGGCACCCTTCAGGGGATGAGTCACAGATTTAGTCTGTTCTTAAATACCTCAACTCAGCCTTTCATCCTTCTGAGGTCGATGAATTAGTACCAACACAGGTTGGGTGATATTATATGAATATTTGTTCTATATAAAGTGCTTAACCATAAATGCTATACAATAACACATCATTATCATTTGGCCTTGAACATTTATTTTATTTTTATTTTATTTATTTAAATTTGTAGAGCGCACGGCAGCCCACAGGCATTGAGGCACTATGTCAGAGTTTAAGAAGGCTTGATTAAGGGTTACAAAGAAGCTGCCCAGTATTACATGTTACAGAAAAGTTCAGAGATAGTGTTTACAGCGTAACACAGAGTACATGCAGGTGCAGATAGTCCTAAAGGTAAGGTTGAAATCAGACAAAGAGGTTAGTTTTGATGGCTTTGTGAAAGGCAGAGTGGGAACATCTGCTTGCATTCACAGTAATTTGTTAATATGGGCCTATACACACTGATATTAATGATACATATGGTGATCCATTCTTGTAGTAAATGTATATCACGTTATAGTGATATTCTAACCATATTTTTAAGAGTGTACTTAGGAACAATGCTATTTGATGCCACTTCCTGTTTTTTTCAAGGGGTGCAAGCTGTGTTCCATCGCTTCCTGTGATGTCACTTCAGGGTGGGTGTCAAATGACAGCACTTGCTGTGATGTCATCAGAGGTCAAAGGTTGTGTGATGTCACTTCCACTACCCCTGGCATTTTGGTGAAATGACTTCCCTGGGGGTGGGTTTAACGAAGCCCCGGGCATTACCGTGGGCGGTATTGGCCCGTCGCCGAGGGTCTTATTGCCATTTTACCCCGGCCCGTTAGATCGGGGTACTAATTGCTTTTTTTTTCTTCTGTTCCGGAACAGAAAAAAAAAACGACCAAGAAAATGGCTGACGCCATGGAAAGGGAAAACAGAGTCCGTTTTCCCTTTCCATGGCGGCCATTGGGAGCGGACGCGCTGGGAACACAAGTGTCCGCATCCGCGTCCGCTTACCAATCCCAGGTAAGTGGGGTTGGGAGGGCAGGAGAGGGAAAACAAAAAAAAAGTACCTGCGTCCTCGACAGGGGACGAAGGAAGCACCCAGCCATGTGGAGGTGCAGAGCGGGGATGGCCCCGCTCCGAGTCTCCACACGACTGGAGGCTCCCTCGTCCCCTGCTGGGGACGCAGGAACAAGAAGGTAAGTTGGGGGGGGTAGGAGGGAAGGGAATAAAAAAAAAGACTTACCCGAGTCCCCAGCGGGGGGCAAAAGCAGCCTTTCAACCGCGGGGAGGCTCGGAGCGGGGATGGCCCCGTTTCGAGCCTCCTCATTGGCTGAGGGGCTGCCAGGCCCCTCGCCAGGAACAGAGTAGCCGGCACGCACGGCGTAACTGGGAATACCGTGTGGTATGGCTCGCAAATGAGCCAATCACCACACAGTATTCCCTTTGCGCCGCGCGTGCCAGGTACTAATTTTGATTCTTTCACTCCAGCAGCCAAGATCATAAAAGGACCCCTTCAAGTATTGGTCTCGTAGCAAGTCAGTCACAGCAGGACTCTGCATAGCTCCACTTCTTAAGAACGAAGATTGATTACTAATCTAGTGTTTGTACTTCTGAGAGGCACGGATTCTGCAGATGTGCAGGCAAAATGACAACGTGTGCACTGCTCTATGCATGCCACACCCCATGCCACACCCCAAATTTCTCTTAGCAAGGGCTTTTCCTCACTTTTTGTGGCGCTTTTCACACCACATAAAGGAGTCAAAGCCAAACATAGTAAGTAAATACAGTTTCCAGAAACCTTTTGAAGCAACACGGCATCACACCATTTCAATACATACATTAAGTAATATATGAGCCAGCTGTGCTGTAAATTGCCGTTTGTGTCCCACCTATATTCGTATTATGTTTCCGATCGAGTTTTGGAAACCTCCGCATGGATAATGAAGTGGAAAATCATGCAGCTCACTGTCATGGCTGGGGAAGTGCAACCGGTGATCAGGGAGATGTCACTACGTTGGTATGGATTAGTCCAAGTAACAGGACAGGCACCTGCACTGTGAGCCCTGGAAAAGGGAGCGGGAACCAGTGTGGCACCAATGCAGGGCACGGTCAGTTAGCGCCATGTTCAACAGTTCTACTGTCCAACTCTGAGGTTGCTGTTGATGTTCTCTATAGTTAAATATTAGCCTTTTTAGGCGCTGCTGACGTCTTTGCTCATAATAATTAACCCTGAAGCAAACCGTGAGTGGCAAGCAGGCAAGTAAACAAACAGAAGGGGCACCGTTGATCTTGCCCTTGCTGCTTATACTCAAGAATTCTTCTTTTTCTTTCAGCTTCTTTCCTCAATTCGTTACTCATGTTCTCCTTTTTACACTTTAGATTTCGTCAGCTGTTCACTAGACATGTCCCCACATGGGCCGTTGCCCTGGCAGATATACCGGATGTCATGTATTCTCATGCCGACTTCAGGGACCATGCTCTTTGTTTTATTAACTTGACGCAACTGGAAAAGATTCTATATACTGGTCCCAGAGAGTGTTGACTTCTAATCGCTAAAGAACAGCAGTTATGCATTTAAGTAAACTGAGTGAACAATACACCCCAAACTATGCACATGTCCCTCTCTGATTACAGGCTTATTAGCTCTGACAGCTGTTAATTCCACTGATGCGAGTGGTCCGCTCTAGTCGTTGAATAAACTTTAAGAGGACAAACAAAAAAATGTCGTTAGTATTCTTGGATTGAGTTGCTTATTTTCCAAGTTTCACCGCTCAAATGTTCAATGCCCATGTGCCAACACGTGTTTCGACCATTCACAGCCTTTATCAAGGCTGGGCTAGCAACGTCAAAGATATAATACATAACCAGTAGGTAAACATGAAATATTCAAATCAGATAATAACATAGCATACATTGAATGTTAATTTGCAATATGCAATGAGTACAGATAATTCATCAAAGAAAGGGAGAAAGGGAAACACAAGAAAACACAGAACAAACAATATTTAGTAAAGTCATAAGCATTAACACAAAAATACTGCACTATATCTTACATTGCGAGGTGCACATTTTACCGTACCACTACCCTTTTCACCATAAAATATAGAAAGTGTCCATCATACAAGGCCCACAATCTTATCTACCATTACCGTGTTAATGTGCAATAATATCCTATATAAATCTGGATGCTGGCAGGCAGTAATTAATTATATCAAATGTAACCCTTGTGAAGTGTACGATATTGGTTGCACATTAACACAGTAGTAGTGGACACAAATGTGGGCTTTGTACAATGGACACTTTCTATATTTTATGGTGAAACAGATAGTGGTATGGTAAAATGTGCACATCAGAATGTGAGATACAGTGCAATATTTCTGTGTTATAGTTTACGCCTTTACTAAAAAACAGTTGTTATGTGTTTTCTTTTGTGTCCCTTTCTCCCCTTCTTTAATTATATTATCTATACTCATCACATATTGCAGTATAATCAGTAGGGCTCCTTGCAATTCGCTGATCTATCCAGGTAAAATAGGTGGTGAAAACACAATTGATCTAGTAACCAAGACTATCCTGGGCAATTTGAAAAACAACAACTATTATCAAGATAAACTATCAAGAGATGGAAGACTTGCCCTTACTTCGTTGAACAGTGATAAAGCAATCACCATCAAACCAGCAGAAAAAGGCAGTGGAATTGTACTCTTTAACACCATGGACTAGAGAAGGAATGCCTTCGACTGCTCTCAGACACAGAGGCTTATCTGAAGCTAGATCACAATCCAACTGTACGACTTCAAGACTTGAAAAATAGTTTAACATGCCACGCTGAGGAGGAAGGCTGAATCTGTGAAGAAGAAAGAGTCTTTCTAAATAAAAAAACACCCCAGAATCCCAGCTTTCTACATCCTTCCCAAAGTTCACAAAAATTCAACCAATCCACCAGGATGACCAATAGTCTTGGCCTGCGATTCACTCCTTGAACCACTTTCTTTATAGACAGACTTCTTTCTTAAACCTTTTGTTGACAAAATGAAATCCTACATTAAAGATACCACTGACACCTTGAACATCTTGAGCAACATCAACCTACCGATAGAATGCATTTTGGCCACCTTGGATGTCGAGGTTTTATATATATCGATTCCACAGCAAGAAGGTTTGGAGGCATTGAGAACCTTTCTAGATTCATGACCAGACAACTCTACAGTATTGATGTGCTTCCTTCTTGAATGTGCCAGGCCAGCCATATACGAGAAGTCTTTTCTCTTTAAAGACCAGCTATACAAGCAGACCAAGGGCGTGAGCATGGGAGCTACTTTCGCACCTGACGTGGCTAATTATTACATGGCTCAGTACAAATGGGATCACGTCTACTCCAACACCAACCCATACAAGGACAATTTACTAGTGTGGCGTTGTTATATCAACAATGTCCTTCTGGTCTGGAGTGGATACCCCACAGACCTACGCCTATTCCCTCAATGACTCAACAAGTGTAATAGACATATCAAGTTTACCATCCAGTGAGACTTTCACTTGGTCGATTTTCTGGATTTACACATATGCAGGACAGGCACCATTTTGAAGACTGAATTGTTTCGGAAAGCAACCGATCCAAACAGCCTACTATATTTCTCCAGCTACCATCCGGTTGGTCTGAAATACAACCTCTCGTACGGACAGTTCCTCAGGATCAGGAGGAATTGCACTGACAAATACAAGTTTGCGCTGCATGCAGAAAATCTACAGAAAAGACCAATCGACAGGGGGTATCCTAAAAAAGGCATAAGGACCACCAGAAAGAGAGCAGAC
Organism: Ambystoma mexicanum; assembly: GCF_040938575.1. Classification (NCBI taxonomy): domain Eukaryota; kingdom Metazoa; phylum Chordata; class Amphibia; order Caudata; family Ambystomatidae; genus Ambystoma; species Ambystoma mexicanum. Next base: position 649,802,235 of record NC_090921.1, on the reverse strand, counting down.
AGCACCTGCAGAGAAACCTGCCTTATCCCAAAAACAAGCAAACCACTGGAAAGATTAGTGTGTGTCACTACATATAGTTCCCTTAGCAACGTGATCAAAAGCACGATCAACAAACATTGGCACCTAATCAGGAACATAGGGACTCTTGCCAAAAAACCTTTTTTCACTTTTAAGAAGAATTGCAATGTTAAGGAAAGGCTGGTACACACTTATATCAAACCCACTAAAGCACTAACAACAGGAACCCTCTGGGGCTCCCACCCGTAAGGGGTCATTATAAATGCAGCCACTGTGTGGCATGTAACTTCACTGATACAAAGAAGGTGTTTGAACATGACAACGTCCACTGGGAGTTGCTTGAACAAACTAACTGTAACAGAAGGCTGGTTATCTATGTTATCCAGTGCCCTTGTGGCTTACTTTACATTGGTAAACCATCAGAGCCGTGAAACAACGCATCTCCGCACATTGATCTTGCTTCACAAAAGGAGCTGCAGACAACCCTCTACTGGAACACCATGCAGCAAGACAGCACACCCACTCAGATTTAAAATGGTTTGTACTCGAGACGATCAGCCCACAAAAAAGAGGGGGAGACGTGAACAGAGCTTTAACCAGACTTGAACAAAAATGGAGACACCTTTTGCATAGGGTGAAGAATGGCCTTAACATCATGGTCGATTGGAAACATTTTTTAGGAACCTAATTATGCCAGAGCCACTTTCCAAACTGAGGGCAGGGAAATATAAGTCCACAAATACTCTGTATTGCAAATGTGAGGGAACCATGCTTTTTGACTGGTTCTCTGTGGTCAAAGACATATTATGATCAAAACATGTCCACAGAAAAGGTCCTTTTTTTAAAAATCCTCTATGTAACATGAATGTACTGTGACTAACAATGTTTACGAATTTGTTCTTGTTCGCTGTTGTCCCTGATATATGGTGGTCAAAACATGTCCATAAAAAATGATAAGTAATTGTTTACTGTATCTGAACATTTTAGATCTCACATTAAATTATACATTGAATGTGACAATATGGCAAGTTGCTAGGGTGTTCAGAACTGGTACATCACAACATCAACAGTGGCACACGTATCTACACCCATTCAGTTCACCCATCAAATGACATTAGTTGATTCTTTACCGAAAGGTATGTCTCGGCCAGCATTTAGCGCTATGCATAGAAATATATGTGAAATGTCCTGTTTTAAAGTTTCAAGGTCCAGATTCCACAGGGCTGAACCAGCACATATCCTTAATACACACAGCAACCATTCCAACATGGCCACAAACTATTTTAGGCCCACCGTCACGGCAACGGATGGCTCAGAATCATCTAGTACGCAGCTCAATCTGTGTCTTATTTCACATTGAACACACATGGCCACTTGTTCGAGCATGCCGGCGGAGCAACTGATTCTCCTGCAAGCAAGGTGAGACCTCGATCTTAGATTGATCTTGTTATGGACCAATAATAACAGCATGTAGCAGTTGCACAACTTACGCAGGCATTGTTTACATGCTAGCAGTCACTGGCCCTCTTTACGACCCTGGCGGAAATCGAAAAACGATGGCGGAAATGCAATACCGCCATCGAATAGCGCTCGGTGCGACTATGACCCGTCACCGCAAAGTACAAAGCCATTAGCGACACCGTAGTGAACGCCAACGCTAACTGCACCAAGTACGCGCGCGCGCGCCATGCCAAACCGTAATTAGCACCATGGCGCAAGGGTACGCGAATTCCGACCCTAGCGGACATGTACCTAACGCCATCAAGCATGGCGGAAAGTACCATTCCGCCATGGTGAGAAGTACGGCATCGCGAATCAACCGTAAACGGCCCCACTGAGTGCCTGTACACCGCTCCCTGCCCACAAAGTACAACTCCCCGTAGGTGCAATGAAGTCACAATGCAACCAGTGAAATGTACAAGTCACCCATGCATGCCAACGAACAAAAGAATCACAAGAGGGGCCAATGGGAGCTGCAGGGCACAGATGGCACGAATACAGAAGCCATTCCAATGGACATGACCACAGTCCCCCCCCCCAGAAACGCACGCAAACACAGGCACCTGTGACCAGCAATATTCCGAAAATCACATCATTCCACCAGCATCTGTTACACAAAACCCAATCCCCCGCCCCTGAGCATGACAACATTCAAACAGTCATATTGGCAGCCCCCATCCCTGACCTCACTGGGCTTCGTAGGCAAACGCGCCCAGCACAGTACCACGCAACTAAACTCCGAAGCTGGAACCCAATGCATATCTCCTCACAATACATCGCTCCCCAAATAGGAATATGCCACATCACTCGCAAAGAAGAACGCTACACGGCCCATATCAGAATAGAAATTTAATGCACAACAAAATCACCAAGCCCATACAGCCATTAGGCCATGAACTCCAAAACACATTTCACCATTGTGGGCTGCATCCGCAAGAAATGACCAGCTACTACTTGTGTGACGCCCTGTTCCATCATGGTACACAGAGCCACATTCACGTACGAAAAGGCAACATGGAAGCGCACAGAACCGCAGGGCCGTCCCAATGGGGAGGCACTAGTCCAGCTGAAAGGCCGAAATGTTGCTCCGAGCCACTAGTACTGCGTAAGGGCATGTGGCCCATTGGCGATCGTCCCATAAGATCGTAATGCTGCTCCACTGATTAACACGAAGCAGCAGGTGTCGGGAGTAAAAGCCATCTGCAGGAGTGGCATACAGATGGCAGTGGCAAAAGGGGAGGAGATACCTGTCAACCAAAAGAAAAGAAAAAGAACAGAATGGCCATCAGAACTACATTCGAACAACTCACTTCAATGATCACACTAAATCCACAGCCATATGCATGCTAGCCCACTCCAAAGGATCATCACCACCCCAAAACCACTTGCGACTCATAACTATCTATATCGAGGTGTAAACACCATCACAAACGAGTGTACCTGTGCATGCGTCTGTGAAAACAGAATCCATCTGATGGGATTGGTAACGTGCATGGACACAAGTGTCTGAAGGCGCGTCGAAACAGGGAGGGCTCAACAAGGCCAGATAGACGATGGTCCCACTATGGCAGCCCTGCATCACATAGCGCAGGGGAGGCGGATAGATTCCAAGAAGCCCTGTACATGGCAAACTCTGTATCAAATCACCTGCCCATGCATCCATTCATCATTCCCTCATCCCGGTATAAAAACGCCTGAATATTTACTCACATAACATTAGAAATATCCATTGAGTCTGTGCGTTATGCAGCCTGCAAAATCCACAGTGCCCCAGCCCGTAATTCCAGTGTTGTGAAGTAACATGTATTTGGGAACGTCCGCCCTCATCGCCCACGTCGCTATTGCGCATCCCAAACTATTCATATCAATCATTGCATCCTCGCCATGGCCCCTGTCTCAAGGACATTGAACAATAGAACGTTATATTTGCAGTCAGACCTGTGGGCATCTCCTCGCCGCTAGCTGAAAACCGAAAGCGCCGCCCTCCGAATTCCTCATTTGCAACATCACGTCAAAAAGGCATCTGTGGCCGTTTGAAATCACAAATTAATCCATCTAGTGCGGCTGTGTGTGAAAATGGCAACTGCCTTCACCCACAAATGGGACGCCCCGCCCGTCGGTGCAACTCGGTACAGTGATGCATGAGGGCCCACCGTTACTCGAGTACTACGTTCCACTGACCCATCACAAGTCTGTTCGCGACTGCAAAGATTGTATGTGAAACAATGGGACCATAGCCGAATGTACATATCAACAAATGTTACACGGCCATCGGGTACAAATACATGATTGCAATAGCAAGATGCCATTCCTCGAATTGCAGCGTTGTGTGCGGGACGTGCTCGGCCAAAGGGGAGAGCAGCTTGCACAGGTGGAATGAATCACCACAGGTGGAGGCCATACAGCCTGAAAACACATAAATTGCACACCCAGTCTCCTCCCACAACCACACCCACTCCGAAATGCTACCGGCAGGACTCGCGATGTTGGCCCTGGGGGACCTGATAGCACTGCAAGTACTCCAACTCCAAGAAGAAGACGAACACCAACTACAACCGGCCGCACGGAGGAGACGCAGGAGGAGGAGGAGGCCAAGGCAAGGCCAGCAAGGGCCGCCAGCACAGCCACTACCACCACGCAGGCAGCCCGCAATCCCACGCCTCCGAGCACATCCGTTCAACCTCACTGATGAGCAGATCCACACCCTCTACCGTTTGGACCGGGACACCATAGCCGCCATTGTGGACATGAGACAGGCTGACCTTGTCAGCATGATAGATAGCCCAACCGCCATCCCACCCCTACTGAAGGTGGTGTCTGTACTCCACTTCCTGGCCACAGGCACCTACCAGCACACAGTCGGACAGTTGCATGGCATTTCTCAGCCACTGTTCTCACGGACACTATTGCAAGTGCTCGATGCCCTCCTGCAGCACGCAGACGACTACATCTCTCTACCACGCTCGGAGCAGGAAATTACCAACACAAAAGTGGGATTCCATGCACTTGCCGGCATACCGGGTTGCATTGGTGCCATCGACTGCACCCATGTGGAATTGGTCGTCCCACATGCCATGGAGGCCCAGTACCGCAACCGAAAACAATTTCATTCCCTGAATGTACAAATGGTGTGTGACTCCAACAGGATCATTACACATTGTTGTGCCAGATTCCCTGGATCAACCCATGATTCTATGGTCTTGAGGAACTCTACTATACCACGCTACATGGAGCGACACGCAGGGAACAGATCCTGGCTACTCGGTGAGTCTCATTACATGCATGATAATGTGGGGTATGTGATTCGGCAATGACCTGGCAGGAAGGGGGGGGGATGTGCGTACGTAGCAATGGCATTCCACATCATACGTTTATCGTCCACATACAGGTGATGCTGGGTATCCACTGAAGAGATGGCTCCTCACACCAGTCCGGAACCCACGGGACCAGCATGAGGAGGACTACAACCATGCCCACTCACGTACCCGTGTAGTCATTGAACAGGCATTCGGCCTACTGAAGACTCGTTTCCGCTGCCTCAGCAGGTCTGGCGGGGCACTCCTGTACCGCCATGAGAAGGTTGCAAAGATGGTCATGGCATGTGTCATGCTCCACAACATGTGCGTACGTAGAAATGTGCCCATGCCCCCTGACGCAGGACTGCAAGCACCTGATGATGGTCATGATGAGGGTGGGGATGTGGCAGCACCTCAAGGAGTCTGCGAGGCACCGGAGGGCCGTGACATTCGTCAGCATCTCATTGATGCATGCTTCTAGCACTCACGCCTGGTGGCTGATACATGGACACGGGACTCGTGGCACTGTGTGTGTCTGGTACATGCACAATATGGACTGTACGCCTATGATGGCCTAGTACACAAAGATCATTGTCCACACATCTCATTGGTTGATCGTGCACTGTTTATGGCATATGTGATATCATGTTGAACACCCTATCGACCCGCCACCCAAGTGAGCCCAACACACCCCCTCCACCCTCCTACCTCCCCCCCGAACACCAGTGTCCAAAGATGCTCATTGTCAGTGGGCTGTCGCTATTGCAAGCCCCCACTGCGGGTATCAGGGGCACCCCTGCCTGTGGAGCGCAGGTTCCTCCCAGATCTACGTTGGGGGCTGCCCTGGACGGAACTTGCAACGGATGATGTCTCTGCCTGCTCACGTCCATGCATGTCCCTAAGGGTTTGTGAGAGCTCAGTGAGCACACGGCGCACTGCGGCAAGTTCGGCACATACGTCTTTGGACGTCGCATGCAGTTCCCCCCTCAGGCTCTCGGTGCTTCTCTCCATTTGGACTCTCAGGCTCTCGGTGCCACTCTCCATTTGTACTCTCAGGCTCTCGGTGCTACTCTCCATTTGTGCCCTTAGTGTCTCTGTACTTCTCTCCATTTCTGCCCTAAGTGTCTCAGTTGATGTTTCTATGTCTGCCTTAGTGCCCCCACATTCATCGGCATGGTCCTTGAGGAGCGTGGCCAGTTGCTGCTGTTGCACGATTAACTGGTCGAGGGACTGTTGCCTCTGCTGGGCCATGGCCATTTGCGGGGGTGTCACAGAGGGGCTGTTGACCTCATGTTGCCTTGCCACAGGGCTTGTGGGGGATGGCCAGTCGTCGTCTTGTGGGTGCCCCTGCGTGGTATCCTCATGGTGTACGGGATGGAACAGACAGGGGGATTGGGACAGGTCATGGATGGATCTGACTTCGACATCCCCGTCTTCTGTGTCGGAGCATGCTGCCATCAATGGGGTGTCACCTATGGTGCTGCTGCCACCAGAGGCAGTGCCTTCTGTGGCATCCATTGGGGGGACCTGTGGTGGTGGTGTTGTGGGCATGCTGGCTGCTGGGGTGCCTGTTGATGTTCCCTCCTCTGTGCTGCCACCTGATTTGTGCTGCTGCCGTGTCTTGATGCGTGCAGCTGAGGTGGAGGGTCTTTGGCCGTTGGTCTTGGCCCTCTTTGCAGGTGTGCTGGTAGGGGTGTCCTGATGCTCGTCGTTTGGATCGGACCCTGTGGTGGAGTAAAGGAGGGCGAGGGTTATTAATGGGTCTGTGGGTATTGGAATGGCATTGTATCACATGCATTGGGGTGGTACCTGAGGGTGATTTGGGTCGGGGCCTTGGAGGTGCTTTCATTTGTGTGTGGAGTGAGGGTGCAGTTGTTTGGCAGCCTGCAGTTAGGGTGTGCCTGCTGCACGTGTAGTGGGTGTTTTAGGGGTTTTTAATTATTTATGTATTTATTGTGAGTTTTAAAGTGCGCTATCAGGCCGATGTGTGTGGACGTTCTCCTGGACATGTGTTTCTGTTGCACTATGTGGACACATGGTACTTCACATGATTGGACATTGTGGATTTAGCATTGTTTTATCTGGCCCACCTACCTGAATCTTCGGATGTCTGCACTCCTTTCTCCATCCCTCCGACTCCCTCTATGCTCTCCATTCCGATGGTGGAGGCACAGATTTCTTCCCAGGGGGTCAACTTGATGGGTGATTCAGGACCTCCCCCGGTGGCTGTGGCAATGTTGCGGTTGGCAGAGAGTATGCTGCGGACGCGTATCCGCAGGTCGTCCCATCGCTTTCTGCATTGCTGTGGGTTGCGGGGTGCGGTCCCCACCGCACTTACCCGCTGTGCCACCAGAGCCCATATGGCCTTCTTGTTCGCAAGTGCCGTCCTGGTCATTTGCGTGGAGAAGACGACGGCAGCATTCTCCTGGAGGGTCTCTGTTAGCACGGTGAGTTCCTCACAGGAGAAGTGGACCTGCCGCTTGCGGTCGCACGCTTTCTTCGCTACTTTTCCCATTTTTCTTGGTTTCGCTAGGGTGGATGACGGGTTGGGGTGTGTCTCAGGGTAGTGTTTTTAGTGGTTGTGTGGTTTTTGTAGTTTTATAGGTGTACGGCGGGATGTTTCCCGTTCCGGGCCCATGTTTTTACTTCCGTTCCGTATATTTACGGTCACCGTACTTTCCGGTAGGCGCACACTGCGGTGTCCGCTGTGATGGGTGGCGGTATTGCACCTAGGGCGCCGTACGGCGGCGGTGTGGGCCGTTTTGGGGTCATTTCCGCCATCGCGGACTTTGCACTTCCGCCATGCCGTGGTGCTCGTGCCCGATGGGTCGGAATGGGCCGCACTTTGCTCCATCATGCAATGGCGGAAACGCTATTTACGCTGTGGCGGTCCGGTCAGTCACTTTCCGCCAGGGTCGTAATGAGGGCCACTGTATGCTGTAGCCCCATGGCTGCCAGCAGTTCACCTCTCAGGTATTTTGTGCCTTTTTATCTATCCCGTTATTCCCACTATGGCACTTCTGCAATTTAGCCAAGATCCCATGATGAACTAATGCCATTTGCTCAACTTCCGTGGGGGTTTTCAGTCGGGAGCGGCACTCAAACCAGGAGTAACACCACGCGACAGGCAGCTATGGTCACTGCAACCACATGCATCAGATACCACCAATCCCTTATTCAAACACCTGGGTGATACGTCTCACGGGCAATTAAGATAGACCACCCCCACCTCTATCTCACTAGAATGTAACCCTCCACACCTCAAGGGTTATACGTCTTTACCATGCATTCATCTGTTGATAGATTAGTCATCTGTGTGGAGCCCCATTCCTCATTCAATATGAATGGGGGCCACATGGACTGACCGGGCAAACTACCCAAAATCACTACGTTTATTGTTGTTTTCCAGCAATCATTTTAGTGACATGACTAAGCTGCAAAGTCCTCTATTGTTGACTCTTGGTTGGAACACATGACTAGTTTCAGAGTGGATTACCAAAATACTGTGTCGAACAAGCAATACACCGTAAGGACACCACCTCTCTCCCTTTGGAGGAGGTCTCTTTCAAAATAAGGAACATTAAATGCCTCATAAAGTAAATTCAACAAATGACCCAAATGGCCACATATGCCTTTATACAATCTCCTCTGTTCATTTTTTGGAAGAGCAAGACAGGATTCCACATTCAATGATCCATCACCATACTCTTCCGTTTGTCCTGATGAAGGCCACCTAATTCCAAGCACACTACGCCAGCTACTTGTGGCCGGAACTCGCTTGTATCGACATTCTTCTCTCCACACTGGCACTTTTCTCAATTGTTTTAATCAGCATGTTTATTTTGAACCAGATGACATGATCCCATAAGACTTGGGGGAATTTCTATTCTATGTTTGTCTTGTACAAAATGTATTGACAACAATGTTTGTTTAGTTTATGTACCACCTGTACAGTCACCACTCCCTTTATCCTTTGTAAAATTGACTTGTCATTAATGTTGTGTATCCAGTCACTAAAAACTAAAATTGAAAAGCCAAAATGTATTTGCAAAACACTAGAACAGTGGCATTTGTTATACGACTCATTGAGTACATGGGTTTGTTTCTCGTTTGGTCACCCTGATCAATTGTGTTTTCACCACTCATTGCATATTGGACATGAACATTTAATGTATGTGATGTTGTTATCTGATTTGAATATTTCATGTTTACTTACTGGTTATGTTTTATATCTTTGATATTGCTAGCCCAGCCTTGATAAAGGCCATGAATGGTCGAAACACGTGTTGGCACATGGGTATTGAAGATTTGAGCGTTGAAACTTGGAATACCAGCAAGTCAATCCAAGAATACTGAAGACATTTTTTATTTGTCCTCTTAAAGTTTATTCAACTACTAGAGCTGACCACTCGCATCAGTGGAATTAACAGAATTCAGAGCTAATAAGCGTGTAATCAGATAGGGACATGCAGTCCATCCAATTTATATTTTTCAATTTTTTTGCGTGGCTAAATAGTTAGCCCATAATCTCTTTCTTCTCATACATTTAAGTAACTCTTTGTTGATGACCCAAATCTTTTTTCTAATTTTCAAATGCAAAACTTGGGACATTTCTTGTGTTATTTAGTGATCACTTAGGACAGCATTTCATGGCCGGGGATCACACACTACCAAAATAAAGTGGAGACAAGAAGGGAGACAGGTGAAGGGATGGTGTTCCCTTATGCTGTTTTTCCAACAGACTTGATGCGAGATGTGACATCGCCAAGAGCACAGAGTGTTAGATTGCTATCAAATGACCATGAGAGAATTTTTACTGAGGATATACTTCACGAATGGATCACAGACACTGGGCAGAGCATCATCCAATAGGAAGATATCCCTAACCCTTGAAGTAATGACATTTCAAAAAGTGGGAGACCTTGGAGAATATTTTGGCACAACCAGGGACATCTATTCACCAAAATGCCAGGGGTAGAGGAAGTGGCATCGTGCACAACATGCCTGATGATATAAAAGGGAGGGACATCACATGACCTTGGTCATATCATAGTTCATCACAACAATTCAATCATGAGGAAGCAACATTGCTAATTTTTACCATATTTTCACTAACATACTGTCTTTTTATGCCAATATTATGGGGCATGAATTGCCAGAGATGCACCTAGCAGAATTATCATAGGCCATACTGTACATTATAAGGACATTGCAAGTCACTGAGGAGTTTCATGACCAAATAGATGCATGATGCCGAAGGTTGAAGGTTGAAGTCCTTCATAAGGTCCTGGAACTCCAAGGTGACTTGCAATATCATGTTTATGTATGGTAGGTGTTATTTTATTATTCATTTTAATACATGACCACACGCTGTCTTTCCCTTTCGTCCCTTGCTTAATATAATGTAAGTGATCTTCCATTAGCTGATCCATACAATCAATATACAATCTGTTTGGATTTAAAAAAACAGAAATGCAGCTTCTAATGTGTTGCAGGAAAATAGTTCAAGTAGTTTAATAAAATGTATTGAAAAAAACTTCCATTTTGTTCTTTAAGATAAGTAATAGCATGCAGATTCTTGCTCACATGAGTTAAACTCCAGCAATACATAAATTAAACATTCTACCTTAAACAGTTCCTTGTCAATTATTTGCTGCAATGTAGCACGTGATGAATTTGAACAGCTTGTCACTGCTTTAATTAAGTGCTGCAGTGACAGCTGACATTTCTTTGCTGGCACATTCAGGAGGTATTGTGATGTCACAACTGAAGCATAATATCTGATTACAGAGCAGTTGTAATATGGCTTTCATGTCCTGCAAGGAGGGCGGATGCGTCGTTTAACAGCCGCCAGCCCGAGCTAAGGCAGGCCCGAGTGAAGCAATGGCATCAGCTCGGGTTGTGGGCCATTACAGGCCGTGTCTGCTGGACTGGCAGGGCATGAAAGCCATTCACACCGCAGGGTTCATCTGGGGTATAAATGGCTTTCACAAATGTTCATCTGGAGATCTGTGCTGCTAGCACCGCCAATCTCCTGATAACATTAAAAAAAAAAAAAAAAATGGCCATCGCAATATGAAAAAGGGACTAAATCCGGCCAGATGGTAGGAGCTCCAGGACCGGAGCATATTGCTCAGGCCCAGCAGATAGGTGGAGGGGGTGGGGCCTGTGGGGAGACATCAGGGAGGTGCTCCCTGTTGTCTCCCGTTAATTAAAAAAAAAGGAGAACAAAAAGCACCACCCGGGGAAGGGCATTAGGTGGCAGGGACAGTGGGATGGGATTGTGTATTCTCGCTCGCCATTGCAGCCACCTGATTGGCTGAGTGTAATTTCCCGGATGTGATTGTCATTTGCTTATTACAGGTCTCAGTTATGATAGCTGTAATAAGAACATGATTTCCAGGCTTTCATACAGATATTGCAGGCTGTCATGTATTATTTAAGCAATAAACGTTGAGGGAAGCAAGGTCTTTAAATTTAGTCCAGGCATTACATGCCCCGGTAAAAAAGCTTCAGGAGAAACAGCATGTTTGTTATTTCTCAACTTGAAAAAAAACTACAAATCAAGATGAACACCATGGATTAGGGAGGAGGGAACTGCACGTAGCCCCTTCTCCCGTTCCATGGCGGCCATTGCCGTGACGGAGATGAGCCAGGAATGCTGAGCGTTCCTGGCACTGGCGAGGGACAAAGGAACATCAGGTAAGTGGGGAGGTTCTAAGGTGGATAAGGAACGTATAAATTGTGAATGGGAGATGGGGGAAGAAAGGAAAGGGGCATGTAGCACTCTTAACTTAATTCCCAGTGAAGATGGTATCACTACATATTATCCCCACCAAAAATATCGCCGTATATATGGTCGTCTGGAACGGCGATGGGCAATATTTTTTGGGGAGGGATAATTTGGGGGGTTTTTGGGAGCAGGGGTTGCGGGGGTGTCACTCGCTCCTTTAAAAATAATGCATGGGTTGCGGAGGTGTCCCCCGCAGGTTCCATGCCTTAATATCGCTGCAAAAATATGACAATATATTTGTATGGTGACATTTTTGCGGGGATATTAACACATGGAACCGGGAAGATGGCAGCCACTCGGAGAGGGGGCTTTGCCATGTGGTAAAGGCTCTGATCTGAGCATCCTGATTGGCTGAGAGCACCCCCCCACTGGGTACTAAATGCCAATAAAGTATCATATCGACACTTACTGCCATTGTATAAGTTATATTCTCCTATGCCTAGTATATTATATCAATACTAAATACACCCACCCATATAATGCTAAGTAAAACCTTCTACGTGGGTCTATTACCCTCCCATGCCATTTAATGCTATATATGTCCATTTAAAGTGGTATGTGTCCATTTAAAGCTGTATATGTCACGGATGGTCTAAATGTGTAAGGCATGTCATAAAATATCCAGGTGCTGCAATCATATTCTGAGTACACCCTCTTATGCCCTTGCATTGCCAGTTTATGCTGGTTAATGCATCATATCCCTTCTATAGTCAGCATTAGCAAAGTACACCCACACGTGCAGAATTGCTTGCTAAGTGCAACCTCAAAAGTCTTAGCAATGGTGTTTGATGTAAGTTAAGGCTTCTTATGCCTGGTATAGTGTCCGTATGCACAGTACACACTGTCTTTTATAGATGCTGCCATCATAGACCATGTGCAACTTGAAATACAGAACATGTGTAATATCACCATAGCGGCCCCTGTTAGAGATGCTGTGAAGGTACATGCTTTATGACAGAGGAACAGTAATATTGCCAAGATCGCATAAGGGATCATTTTAGAAAAAGGTGTAATTGTATGCAGGGGTCCTTATATCCTATTGAGTCCCCTGCATGCAGTTTTAAACATTTAAGAAGCAGAGTGTAGAAGTGTAGAGGAAAACCGGGTGAAATTGCCTTTACTATTCACTTTTATATTCCATGTTGTTAAAAATGTAAATGTCGCTTTCCAGATGCCATTTGCAATACATTCCTATGGAATGTGCCTACTTTTGGCAAGTCCCAAATGGAGGGGTATTCTGTAGGAAATCATTAGATGTGTGACTGCATGGAAATCTAATGCAGACCTGAAATGAATCATACTTTCACGATGAAGAAGGAAAGCAAGGAGGAGATATTAACTCTGGATCATGGGGGGGAGCTGCTGCGCCGAACCAAGATGGCTGCCTGAGTGCCAGGCTCCAGACTGGTGAAGCACATATTCCTCATTTTACCCCCTCTGGTACAGTTACACCATACCTCCTTGCTGTGGCCTTTAGGGGAAGCTGCACTCCACACCTCCGCCAGGTCTCAGTGCTGGGGTCCACCTGAGGACGTTGCTGCGGCCGCCGCAGGGGCCTGGTGCTGCGGACGCCTGGCTCATCCCGTGTTGAGGCTCTGGGGGCGGCGCTCCGTCCAGTTACCAGACGCCGCAGCTTTCCCAGCCTTTGTGGGGGAAGGGTGAGCAAGCCCGAAGAATGCACCAGGCTGGAGTGTGCCTTGTGGCACTTGGAGTCTCTCTGTGCGTCTCCCCATCGGCACACCCGGACCTTTGGGGCGCCCGGCCTGAGGACCGTGGTGGGCTGCCCCGCCGACCGCAGGCTAGATCCTGTTACCCGGTGCCCGCCACATGTTGGACCCGGGCAGCGTGGGTCGACGGCGCCGCTGGTCCTGCACTGGAGCGCTGCTCGCCGGCACCCCTCCTGCTGCCCTCCCCCTCGAACAGCCTGAATCAACCACAAGGTAGGGAGGTTGGGGGGCGTGGGGGCGGGCCGCCCCCTGTGGTGTGTGGGACCGGCACCGGAGGCCATGTGCTCCCCCTGATCCTCCACCCCCGGTTCACGCAGGGCGACCGGTGGCGGCCGCTGGATTTCGCCCGTATCGCCTTGGGACACCGCCGGCTCGGGTGCCCTGGGGACGCTGCCCCACGGGGCCCCAACTTTCTGACTGCCTGAGCTCTGGGGAGCCTCCCCTCCCTGCCTGATATCAACAGGAACGACGGCCCTTCTGGGGTGGCACCTCGTAGGGCCTTCCATTGCAGCCCATTCCTCTCCAGGTGCTCGGGGCTCGCTGGTGGCTTCCTGGACCCTGGGATCCCTCTGTGCACCTCAAACACCTGGGCAACAGGTTATTGCCCCCTGGATGCTGCCTGTGACAAATCACTTGTAACTGGGTTCCCCCGTGGAGGCCCTCCCCTCACCCCCAACAATCCTACAAAAAAGTGACATTGGTGTAAACATAGGAGTCAGTGATGCGGCTAGGGTTCAACTAAGCTGGGATATTAACCTTACTGGACCATCTTCATAAACCCTAAACAGCGCCGGGACTCTCTGGGTGCTCCACGTGGCTCCGACCATTGGCACGTCCCACCCCTGATTAACAGAACCTATCCGGCACACGACCAGCCCCGTGGCCATACACCGCCAGCAAACCTGCCGATCCTCTCGAAGGGGGGGTCTACATTCCTACTGGGGACGTCCCCACCTGCGCTGAATCCGCAGAGGGTCAGCACTGTAAGGCTACTGCCACGGTGCACACCTATATGCTCAAAGAAAAGCCTGAGAACACAGATCAACCAGGGGCATCCATATAAACACAGCAAACAGAAGAACTGCATAACCACCTGCCCAGGTACCCCTACTCCAACACTCGTTCTCGGGGAACTCCAACACCACTATTCTCTGGCACTCACCCTTGTACCGGGAACCCCTTCCATTTCCTCACCATGACTGCCGAGAAGTTTACCATTGTTATGGTTTTGTTGGGGTACCATTCCTCTGTTTGCGGGAGGGATGTGAATGGGGGGGTGATGTTATGTTAAAAAAGTCTTGACAACCACCAGAGATGCCACACATACCACAGCAATACATCACAGGCACATAGATAGGATGACACACTTACCCAAGCCGAGTTGGCATTGGCTACTACTAATCCATAGACAAAAACTCAATCAACGCCCCCACATGAATGGCAGATAGCAGCTTAACCTTCATGAGCTGGAATGTGAGGGGTCTAGGGAATCACAAAAAGATGCGACAGATACAACTCTATGCTGTGCGCCACTGTGTTAAAATCCTATGTTTGCAAGAGACCCACGCCCGCTCTGAACAATGTGAAAGATTTGCTAAACAGTGGGGACCCCAGAGGTACTACACTAATTATTCCACCCAGAGTCAAGGTGCCCTTACTCTAATACACAGGAGCCTTAAGTCCTTATGCCACCATTCACAGGTAGACTCTCTTGGGAGATACGTTCTCATTATTGGCAAACTGTAGAATCAAGAGGTGGCTATCCTTAATACATATGGCCCGAACATTGAGGATCCTGAGTTCTACTTGCATTTTGCCTTCGTCCTGGAGAGTTACCCCTTGGTCCCGATCATATGGGGTGGCGACTTTAATACGATACTAGACGTCAACCTGGATAGATCGGGCTCTAGACCTCGCCAGCTCTCCAGGGCGGCCCACACGATTCTTCCAATTCTCCCTCGATAGGCAGTGGTAGACGCCTGGCGGCTTATGTACCCTGACTCCCGTACATACTCCTACTATTCCTCAGTTCATGATTCACATTCTAGGATAGACAGATGACATATTGATCAGGTGCCTGTCCCATTTGGCGATCCTCCCCAGAACATTATCAGACCATTCACCAGTGATTATATTGAACTGGGGCCAAGACTATGATAAAATGAGACACTGGAGAATGAGGCCCTATGCCCTCCTTGATCAGGCCTTTGCCTCCGAACTCGAATCCTCTATCGAAGAATTTTTTGAAATCAACGCAAACTCTGTGTCATCACAAGCCATCCTATGGGAATCCTTCAAAGCATATACTAGAGATATTGCCATATCCAAGGGAAGCGGCATCCTGAAAGGTATCAGAGCAGATATCGCTGATAGCGAATCGTCCTTAGCCAACCTAGAGACTCAATATGCCCAGGATCACTCCCCCAAAACACTAGCATCTCTGGGATTAGAGCTGGACAGGTTCAGTGGCCTTGCAGAACGAGAAGCCAAGTTCCTGGACAGCCCCCAGTTGGTAAGGGAGTATGGTGAGGGAGAGCGGCCAGGTCACGTGCTGGCCAGATTGATACGCCAAGAATTTGAAGCCCCTAACATACCGGCAATAGAAAGATCCGATGGCACACTTGCTACCTCACCAGAGGACATCAACTCGGAATTTCTATCTTTTTACACCTCTCTGTATTCGAAAGTTGAAGGCCCCCGTATCTCAGAAATTGACTCCTATCTGGAAAACCTCCCACTTTCAGTCCTGTCCACTGACACCATCATCTCCCTGGAGAGACCCTTTACTCCTGATGAACTCACGGAAGCCATTTAGCCATTGAGTTGTTGGCGTCAGGAAAAGCCCCTGGGCCGGATGGCCTCCCCATGGACTTTTATAAACATTATAAATCTCACCTGGTTCCACATTTACTGGCCCTGTGGGAGGAGGCGTGTGAAAAAGGTATACTTCCCCCTTCTCTCCGAGAAGCAATGATAACAGTCCTTCTTAAACCCGGTAAACCCCCCACCCAATGTGGCTCATACCAGCCCCTCTCGCTAATCAATAGCGATGTTAAGATATATGCTAAACTATTAGAGAATCGATTGGCTTCATTTATGCCCCACATCATTCACCCTGACCAGGCAGGATTTGTCCCGGCTAGGTCCACATCCCTGAACTTAAGAAGACTCTTCAATGTGATCAATAGGATCAACCCAAACGCACAGGCCGTGGCAGTCACCCTAGATATGCAGAAAGCATTTGACTCAGTGTCATGGGAATACTTGTGGCGTGTCCTGGAGAAATGCAGGTTTGGCCCCAACTTCCGAACCTGGGTTAGGCTGCTATACACAGGCCCATCAGCCAGGGTCTGCATTGAAGATAGGTGTTCCACCCCCTTCCAAATAGCCAGAGGGACACGACGGGGATGCCCCTTTTCCCGCTAATATTCGCCATAGCCATGGAACTCTTTGCTGATATGATGCGCCAGTCACACTCACACAGAGGATTGCGCACGGCGGGCCAGGCCGATATTGTCTCCTTGTACGCCGACAACACTCTCCTCTACATCCGCTCCCCAGAAACCAATCTTGCCCCAATTCTGAGGGATGTGGCCCGATTTGGACACATATTTGGCTTGAAAGTAAACTGTTCTAAGTTGGCCCTATTTCCGCTCACAGACGCCACGCAACCACATTCTGATTTAAGGGGATTCATTTGGTCTCGATCCAACATCACTTACCTGGAGGTGGTGGTTTCCCGGCACACTGCGAAGCTACGCGTCGACAACTACCAAAATTATCTCACAAACCTGGCCATTAAAACTGCTAGTTGGACTAGACTCCCCATTTCCCTAGCGGGTAGAATCAGAATACTCAAAATGGTAGTGTTACCTCAACTCCTCTACCGATTCACCAATCTCCCCTTATGGCCAGGTGATGAATTCTTCAAGTCGCTACACCACATAACCAACACCTTTCTTTTGCATTCCGGTGCAGTCCACCTCAAACTATCAACATTGACCACCTCCAAAGAGCTAGGAGGATTTGGCACCCCCGACTTCATTAGATACTGGGTAATGGCCCAATCTCAATTTGCTGCCCATTGGTTTAACACCATAGATCCCCCTCCTCATGTCCGCCTAGAGAAACTAACGATCAGTGAACGAGCGATTGGCTCCCTCATCCTCAAACCAGTCCCACCTGACCCTGACTCAGCAGATCCCGTCGTTAGTACATCCTTAGTACTTACCAAGATCTGGACAATGGTTGATACACCTCACCCTTTCAATGGGGACCTCCCGCTGTGGTATTTTTTCCCTGATGTCCCATACATTCCTCAATCCGTTGTATCTCGCTGGGCTGATGCAGGCTTCTTAACACTTCGCGATGCTTATGATCGGGGCAATTTTCTAGAGTGGACAGACCTTCCTCTCTCCCTCAAGTGGAATCCCTCAGCATGGCTACAATACTCCTCCCTCCGGAAGAATCTCAAAGCTAAATACCCCGATTGCCTCCACTACCACCTGACAAACCCATAATTGCAGAACTATGCTCCTTCGACTCCTTCAGAGGGAAAGTTTCAAGGCTCTACAGCCTACTACAAACTAGAGCGGACCCGTCCTTCACCAAACTGAGACTCAGGTGGGAAGAGGATCTCAGAGTTGAGATCACTGATGAACGCTGGTCCCGAATGTGCGCACGCACCCACAATGTGTCCTATAACTCTAGGTTCAAATAAATACAATTCAAGGTGCTGCACAGATATCATCAAACGCCGACTAGACTGCATCATATGTTTAATGAATTCTCTCCCAACTGCCCCAGGTGGGGCGCCGACCAAGCATCCTACATTCATATGATCTGGCCTTGCCCACAACTAACTCAATACTGGACCAAAATATGCTCCACACTGTCAGACATACTAGATCACACAATAGACCCTTCCCCAATGCGCTGTCTCTTCCACTACTTTCCCCAGTTGGGACGCAACTCTAAGAGGCTAGCGGGACTCTGCATGCTACTGGCTGTACGCTGCATACTGATGTGCTGGCTTTGTCCTGGAGCGCCCACACATGCACAATGGCTCAGGACAGTCACATGGGCGCATGATACCGAGGAGAACTGGGGGGTGTTGCAACATCCACACTCGAGGCCAAGGGATATTTGGCGTCAATTCTGAAGTTACATGTCTGCCCTGACCTCAAACTCAGATTCTGAATCCTCTTCCCCCCCGGCAACCCTCAATAATGCCGCCCGGTGAATTGTGTCTCCTTTAGTCCTGATTACAATACGTTGTCTAGAACTCTACACTTGTGCTTTATACGGAATCTTAACACTGTGCTATGAAGCTTGCATTCTGTAATGTGTAATTTGATGTCACCCTGGGACCATCTCTGTTATCTGTGTGCTGTCAAGTCGAATAAATAAAGGTTTAAAAAAAAAACTCTGGATTGGATCATGTCCCTTCTTCACCTTCAAGGCAATTGAAAATGGGCTGGAGCGGTAAATCAAGGCATAAAAGCATTACACTCTGCATGACACCTTCATTTACTGATCCAATCATTGTAGACTAACCCCCATGGCGCACTCCTGGAAATTGGAAAAATGCACTCTAGGAGTGTTCCATCCCATTGCGGGTGCAGGGGATGGGGCTGATGGGCATAGACCCAGCCTACAGTGAGCAGCACCTTATCGCTTTAAAGAACGCAATGCTGATGATTTGCATAAAAACATAGAGCATTTTGGGAAGAATTACCACATTTTACATTTCAAATGTGTCTCTGATCGTCATTCAGCATGTAATTTTTATCATTAAGTAATGCAAATTGACCTCTCTGGCTTTTGATTTGTCCCAGTACAGACCATAACACAAATAAATATTTAAATTTCAAGACATATATACATTATTGGTCCGTTTAGGCGGTGGGTGTTTCTACACGGACTTCTTAGCAAATTTAACAATACTTCACTTCCTCTGGTTTTCAGATGCTTGCATTTGTGGGGTGGGGGTAGTGTGAGCAGTTTAAAAGTAGGTTTTGGGGACTTGCAGTCATCGGGTCTTGGGCCTCAGAATGGAATGGTGCACTGGAAAGAGAAACTTTGGGTCTCAATATGACTTTGGTGGTATCTCTGTGGTAACTACACCAAGATACCACCAAATGGATTTTTACTGCCACTTTGTCCAGTGGATTTTCTGGCAGTTTACAAGTGTTAGTATGGCAGTGTTAGTTCCCATTTATGCAGTCCTTAGGACTCCATGGGGATTTTGGTGGTCATTCTGAAACAATGGGCGTTTTTTGGCATTAAGATGGCAGAATTACCACCAGCATTTTGATGTAGGTTTTTTACTCCATCTTGCCTCCAAACCAATGGTTCAGAGGTGTGTTAATGTGGTGGTAATGCAGTGGTAACTGTGTAACAACTGCATTACCACCGGTTTTGGCCATACCGTCAAACATATAATGAGGCTGATATGTCTCTTGTGCCTGCCCATTTCCTACCATGCCACGGATGTCTATGAGGAACAAGCATTGGCAATGGCAACAGTCTGAGCTTTTTTTGTAGGCATGGGAAAAGCATTTTCCAAGTAATGCCATGGCAGTAATAACTGACCTTTGATGGTAGCAGCTGCAAAATGGTGCGAGTACCTGGGCATTTAATAGCTGTGCCTTGGCAAATGTCTAATACTTATACACAGGACAAAACTGGTGGCTTTGCCAATCCTTGTTTTTAACAGGACTTCAGTGAAGGACACACATAGTGCTTATAAATCGAGTGGCCGAAGGCAGATCTGGTTATGGCATTTTTATTACACACCTTTGTTACAACGCCTTTACAGCTCCAATTAAGTCATTCAATTTCAGAAACTGTTTTAAAAAAAAAGCTGGCAGGCACTTCAAGCTCAAAGTTTGATGATAAGGCTTGATACACGTAGCTAAAAAGATCAGGCGAGGATGTGTTAATGGTGAGAGGGGCAGGGAGAGGGTGGGAATGGCTATATGGCTGAACATGGCTATTGGCAGTCAATGGGTGGGCAAAAACCAAACAACCCCTACAATCTTTGTTTCCCTTCTCATAAGCCATTTTTCCCTAGGTGCACACTAATGCAAGAGTTTGGGATTATTGGTGGTGCTAAAGCGCTACTTAATATGTAAAGCTAAAAATAAATAAAATGCTGATATTAAAGAGACAAGCAGCTACATCGGCTACCTCGGCTACCTTGGCTGCAGCACAGCCATGTGACCAGCATCAATCCTGGTGGAAGCCAGGGATCAGGAAATCATGTCTAACATTAGAGCAGAGTAGAATTGCTGTCACTGCAGGAGAGCCATGCGCCTATGCTCAAACACAGTGACAGACAGGAAACCATATGGAAATGCTGACATTAACCAGCACAGCATCATCCTCATTGCTTCACAGGAAGAAATGTCCAGGCTCATATATTATGCTTGTCGGGAACAAGGAAGTGGGGATGTTAAGCAGAAATCAACATGAGCCGCACTGATTAGCCATACATGACAACACGCCAACGTTTCTTTGCATTCTAGGGCTTATAGTCCTGACACTTTAAAGGTGAAAGTCCACAAATGCAAAGAAAAGCAGGACTGGAGGAGCATCTGATGCATGACATGGGGTCGGTTTTCAAAATCAATATGCCTAACCGCTCCTTCCACTCTCAACCACTCCTTAGTAAACCCCACCCCAGCTTGGTTTATTTGCCAGTCTACGATTCTATCCATAATAGTAACAGAGAATTGGTTTCCCTTACGCTGGCAAAGGGATATCCAAGAGGCTTGAACAAAAACAAAGACAAACTGGAGCTGTGGTTTCAATGAACTGCGGCTGAAGGATTCACCTACATGGGGCTTTAAATTAGCAAATGATGCACTGAACAATCATTCCATGTCACCCTGGGTAACCCCAACCAATGAGAGATGGGACTAAGGAAAATAGACTTCCATTAGGAAGAATAGAAGGGAGCAGCAATTGGACAATGGAGTACACTTCAGCATAAAGCTGGTGTGTGGCAATAGCAATGAGATATTTAAATTAAGCAGCAGTGGCTTCAAGTTAAGAAATCCCAAAAACCTTTATTTATGCGATTCTCTTTGACTAACACCTCAATATATTCCTGAAGAAGAGTGATGGCTCGAAGCACGTGTTGACAGATGATTAATCTCTTAAGAATTGCCGATGCTTTGTTTGTCAGGCAGATGATCAGACTGTTAAGAATAAATGCTTCAAGTAATAGTCTGGTTCTTTTCAAAAGTATACGCTATGATATATGTTATCTAATATTCACTACAAACAAGACTGGACAGAGTTCTAGTGGTCCAAATGTTTGGTGGTCTTTGTAGCTTTGTTGTGAAGGGTAGAAATGAGGGAAGGAATCTACACCTTTGTCTAGGATTGTGATACTGTCACAACGTAATTACACCTTTTTTGCCCAGTGCTGCTGCGAGGATCTTACCTTTTCAAAACAAATAAGTTATAACCAAAGGATGGATGAACACACTAGCCTAACTTGCCATTTAGCAATGGCAACCGTTGTTTTCACAAGTTGTTATTTCCCTTGTGTGCATCAGAGAAACATGTGAGCCACTGAGGAATTTGAGTGTGTGGTTGGTTTCAGGATGCCCCTGCCCTGACCCTGTCTCAGTGTATAGTTTATCCTACTCATATGCAGCACCCAGGGACCTCATTTCACCAAAATGCCAGGGGTAGCGGAAGTGACATCACAGTGCCATGCCTCCAAGAGGAAGTGGTGTCTTTTAACCCCACCCTGATGCGACATCATAGGAAGCGATGGAACACGACCTTTCACCCCTTGAAAAAACAGGAACGAGCATCACATAGCATTGTTTCTAAGTACACCACTAAATATATGTTACGATATCACTGTAATGTGATACACATTTCATACAAGAATGGATTACCATGTGTAGCATTAATAGCAGTGTGTATAGGCCCATATGACCAAATTACTATGAATGCAAGAAAACGTCCGATGCCAAATGATAATGATGTGTTATTATATAGCACTTACGCTTAAGCTCTTCATATAGAGCAAATATACATACTACATCTTCAAACCTGTGTTGGTACTCATTCGTCAACCTCAGAAGCATGTAAGGCTGAGCTGGCCTTGCTGGGATTTGAAACTGTAACCTGCAGATCACACCCACAAGTTCAGCAAGTGCTCAACCCACTGAGCTATTTTACGAGCTGTCGTAACATGAGCAATTACATGTCTGAATGTTTTCAAAGTCAGAAATCATATTACACTCTGTAGTGGACACCATTACACTGGTAACTGAAATTTAACATCAGGACAGTTCATGTGCAGGTCTGGAGCAAAGGTGGCCACATGTCAAGTTTGCTCAAGCTTGCGTGGATCTACTTTTCAGGCTTCAGATGTTGCAAAATACATACCATTGGGAGGGTTCATAACTGTGTATTAAAGAATTTAGAGTAGCCTGGGGAAAGCAGTGCACTCATACCCCATCCCATACCTTGGGCACCCATTACCTCTTACATGCAAACAAACATCCTGAACAGAATGCCAGCTCTGACTGTTCCCCTGGGTGATACCACGATCACCCTGTGTCCACCTTGCACACACACACACAGCAGCCCATCATGCCAGGCAATGCTGAATCTTGGCTCCTGAGCAACGCCACTGTTAACCTGTGTCTGCCTTGCACACCCACAGAGCCACCCCGCATGCCAGGCCAATAAAGAGTTGGGACAGGCTCCTGAGTGAATCCATGATCGGCATGTGCTTAGCTGGCACAGACCTGTCCTCTCAGCATACCAATCCAATGCTGAGGTCTGCATTCCTGGGTGATACCACGATTGACCTTTGTTTGCCAATGGTCAGATCTGTACTCCTGGGCGATGCCGATGCCATGGCTGGGCGGAGCTGCACAGACGCATGCACAGGTTATGCAGAGTGTGTGCATTGCCTAAAGATATTCTCGCAAATGGTTAGCAGTTACAATGAAAACTGCACATTGGCACTCTTCTGGATTTTAGCAAAGGGTGTTAAATGGAAATGTTTAAAACCATAAGTAAGCACAATAAGACGTAATATAAAGTCTGGGTATTTCCAGGAATGTACTCCCCATAATTCTGTAAAAGAACATGTGGTGACATTGCTGTAATAAACAGCATGGCTATTCTGTAACAGCTGTGTGCAAAGTCCTGCAAATAAAAAAGGGAATGGAACGCTTCGAAACGTGCACAAACATTTTTGTGAACATGTTGCCTTTTTATAATAAGTGCACAAGCGAATTACACTACACACAGGAACTTGTAAATCGTTCGCCCAACTCTGGAACAAGTAGGTATGGATTTGAAAACAAGGATAACTGTTTCTAAAATGTGCCCATAATCTTTTGCGAAAAGAAATAATTCGGTAAGCAGGAGTAGACATCAGCCAAAGCACCACATAATGACAGAAAACGAGAGCATGTAGCTGTATTAACAGTGCTTGTGGGCAATAGTAAACAGGGCACACACAGGTTTCAGTAATTCCACAGACTTGTGTAAAAAGTGCACCAACAATTTCTGTAATCTGGGTTCCAGGGATGGCACCACTTTTCACATTACAAGAGGAGCTTGGGCAGGCAGGCAGTTTTTCTCTGAGTGGAAATAAATAGTTATTTGCCAAACAGTTCTGTGAATGAGCCCGCTCTCAAGCATACGAGAGTACAGGTCGACAACAGAGCCCTTCACAAAAACTAAACATAAAATCAACATTGAGAAGGACCTGCCCCCTCCTAGGTGCATGCCACTCTACACGTTAGCCTACACCACCATTTCTCATACTCTGAAGCAAAGGCCAATCAAGCACATAGCACAAACTGAAATGGTTCTGTGCCATGCAGATCGATGGACATCACTAAGGACATAGCTGTCAAGAAACTAGTTCTCTCCTGCGAGATGCTCTCTACAGAGCCAGACTGTTGAGCAGAATGCCTAGCAGCACCCAAAAGGAGAGAAGATTGTTAGGTAAACAATTAATTGGTCAAGGAGGGTCAGCAACACAAAGTAAGCGCCATAGGTTGCTGAATCTTTTTGCAATACGGAAATGCTACCTTGCTGTGATTTAACAGTCTCCGTCCCCTGCACGCACCTGAGCTGCTGCTGCTCCTGTCTGCTCTCAGAGCTCTGCCCCTCAGCCCTGCCCGATCTCCGGATGAGCTCAGCTCAAGATTAGGAAGGATACATTTATGATCAGAGAGACTGTGACGCCGTCGCCGCTCCCGCTCCTGCTGCAGCCCAGGCATGGCAGCAGGACATCTGGAGCTTGTACGCTTTTTAAAATAGTTTGTTGAAACAACAAACTATTGTTAAAAAGCGCAACCTCCAGTTCAGGACCACTGGAAATACAGAGGCTGCAAAAATATTTCAGAGGTCGCTCGGGAGATAGCAGCGGTTTCTCTGGTGACCTCTGCCGACCCCAAATGACGTCCCTGGTCTGTGCCCTTGGTGTGTGCTGCACACTTCACAACTGCAAATGCTGTAGGGAGTGTTAAAGCATCAATTAACCATGAATGTAAGGCAGCCTGTTGCACGTTTGTGCTATCTGATTTTTATAACCAGAATGTACTGTCACTGTGGCATAAACTGAATCTGAGTAAATGGTAATAAAGCCCCCTTTGGATATTTCTAATGCTGTTATTAGTGCAATGAGTTCTGCTGATTGAGCTGAGTATTGTGAAGGCAAATCCACCATCTAGAATCCTCACTATTGCTGCCCCTCTGTACCTGATCCCTGTTTTCTGCTCAATCACTGACATCCCTAACATGGGTAGTGTCAGGTGCAGTGTCTTCGTATGTAGCACAACCGTGCACTTTGTCACCTTGCTGTACTGGCGTAGTAATGAATGTTGCAGGATTGACAGTGTGACATCTTACTATGTAAATGGATGGGTTGGACAAAATGACCTCATATTTTGATGCTCTTTGTGTGCGGAGAGTGGATTTTGAATCCTCTTGTATGGCAAAAATGGTGTGTTCCACATATAACATGAGAGGGCATCCCATTGTGATTGCCGATGATTTTTGTATTGCAAAAGTTGCTGGAAAATGGAAAATGTCCCTACATTATTGGGTCTAGGAGACCACTGTACTAAGCCACAGACTTATGTCTCATTGATGTCCGTTGAGTGAGGACAGCCATCATCACTTAGCCATTTCAATGTGAGAACAGGAAAACTTATTTTTTGTAATCTGGTGTTGCTAAAACAGGTGTATTACTGATCGCATTTTTGAGTTCCTGAATAGATTGGACCATCTCATCTGTCCAGACAAGGGGTCCCTTAAGTTTCTGCACTTCTTTTAACCCCTGCAGCAGAGGTTTGGTATAGGTGGAATAATAGAATATCCAGGCCCGACAATAGATACATAAGCCTAGAAATTGCTGTATCTCTTCGAACATGGTCGACTGTGGGGTGTGGTGTACTGCTGCTGACCTTTCCGGTGTCAATATCATCCCTGCTGCAGATATGATTTGCCCTAGATATACAACTTCTTGCTGGCAGTATTGCAATTTCTCATTGTCGACTTGGTCGACCTTCTCTGCCTATAAAGTCAAAAGTGTCACTGAGTCATTTCTACACTGCTCTTCTGTAGTGCTGTACACATGGAGGACATCTACATACTGTATTACTGTGTCTGTACCTGTAGGTTTCCTATGTCCAATGTAGTATCTTATTGAACATGCTCAGGGACTCACAGTACCCCTGTGGTAAACGAGTGTGCTGGAACATCTGTCCTCTGTAGGGAAATGCTGTGAGATACTGGGAGTCAGGGTGCAATGGGATGGAGAAAAGTGCATTCTTGAGCTCTGTTACTGTGAAATGAGGCACTGGTGCGGGGATGTTGCAAAGGATGTTGACAGGTTTGGGGACTGCTGGAATCTCTGCCTCTACAATATTGTTCAACACACGTAGAGCCTGAACCATCCTCCATGACAACCCTTTTGCTTTTTTCACTGGGTAGACAGCAGTGTTGCATGGGGACTCTAATGGCACTATTACACCCTGCTGCCTGTCAGGAATTTGGGGTGGTGGAGGAGGAAAAGGTGTCAGGGTCTTCAGAACGCTTAAAAGACATAAATATGACAAAAAACTACATTATCCAGCAGCCTTTGGGAATTGTGCAGTTCTGGCCATACACGCGTTGAGCCAGCTGTCTGTAATTAGTAACAGCTTATTAGGGCTCAACGGCGCACGGCAGGTGTGGCTTATTTTGTGTTTGGAGGCGAAGCCATGTCGGAGGATCTCGCGGAAAAACGCTCACTTGCTGGGCCAAGCAGCAACTTCAACTAAGGAAGAGCAGCGCACCGAGGTTATGCGCTGTTTCCATGCCGCTCTGCATTGTTTCCTGAATGCGGCACAGAACGCGAGGCGGCGGAGGTCTGACTCGCGCTGCTATTACGGCGTCATCAGCTAACGTCTGGGAAGGCTTCCGAGCTTCCCAGACATTCAGATAAGTGCTGGTTGGGTTTTTTCTTTGTGTGTACTTGCATTTTGGCAGCAATGAACTCCGCAATTGCCACTCACAATGATTTAACAGGGACTCTTGGTGTTGTGCATGTGTGAGGGCATTAACCTGACAAAAAGGACAGTCTACACGTTTGAGTGCTAGTGTCATGAACTAGTTACACCGTGTGGGTTCTTGGAAACACAGTGCTATGTTTAATGTTGTTACTCAGACCACTGGGTCATGTGTATTTTATGTGTGTCAATGTTCTATTGCTTGCCCATAGGGCCATGTGTTATGTTCTTCATGTTGGGATACTCTCCCATGAGTTTGTTTCATTTCGTGCTTGCATAATCTGTATTTCATGTAAGAAGAGCATTATGAGTACCTGTAGCAAGAAGGTACTAAGAGGTTCTGGGACCTTAGCAGTTGTGCAGTAGTGTCCAGTATTAAGAGGACATTCCTGTTGACCTGTGTTTACTTTAGACTCTTTGGTACTTTATCTCATGTTAGGCAGGGTAGGGTTTTTTCCTGGTTACGTCCCTCACCCTGTCCAACTTAGGTGTTCCCTAACCCTCTATCCGGTTTCCCTAACATTCCCCTCCCCGTCCACAACCTCTTCCTAACCCTCTTCCCCCCATTGGCTGCCACGTGGTATCCTGTGTATATAAATATCAGGTATCTGTGCCAACCACGGGTGGAGGGTCGACTTCATTCGGCTTCTGTGGTTCATTCGACTTCTGTGGTTCGGGGGAGAGTGTTGACACACTTTCCTCTAGTATTGGTTTTGACATTGCCATAATGCTACAATGGTGGAATAAATCCCTTCATCTGCTTCTATGGACATGGGGTACTTTCTGACCCAGGACAATAATTCCCCTGGTTTCAATTTGATGCAAACTCACCCTATTGCTTTTAAAAGACTTACATCATGGGGGCTATGGTCCTTCTCTAAATCTTTCCTCAGGTGTGATGACAGTGTAATAGCAAAGAGCACAGTATAGGGTACTTCTCTCTGTTCTATAATATTTTTACAGGGT
Source organism: Ambystoma mexicanum (assembly GCF_040938575.1). Taxonomy (NCBI): domain Eukaryota; kingdom Metazoa; phylum Chordata; class Amphibia; order Caudata; family Ambystomatidae; genus Ambystoma; species Ambystoma mexicanum. The sequence continues at coordinate 649,774,388 of NC_090921.1, read as the reverse complement.
ATACCTTGAAACACAATTTTTCCTGTTTTGTCAGTGTCTTTGAACACTTGCTCATGAGATACCTTTCACAGTTGCTGCACTTGGTCAATACATAGCACTGCATGCCATTCAATGTCATTCTTGTCTGTGCCAAAAAGTATTACTTTGTCTGCCTTAGTGATCACGTCATCTAAATCTAATGTGATAATGCTGTCTGGTGTTGCCTCCTGAGGACCGGCTGGTCTGAATAGAAATGTTGCTAGCATGCATAGTATCTTGCTCTGAATCCTGGGAATCCAACCTAAGAGAAGAACAAATCTGGGTGGAGAGACATGCCTAGCGGGGCGCAGTGGCCACAAAATGCTTGTATTACCGCAATAGTTCTAGCATGGTATGTGCCAGTGAATGGAATGATCATGTTCAACTTGCTCATGAGGTCTCTGCCCAAGAGATTAACTGGGGTATCTTGTGAATACAGTAATAGTGTCATCAATGTGTGTGTGCCTATGGTGATGGGCAAATCTGCAGTGAAAGGAACTGATACAACTGCCCCAGAGAATCCCTGCATGTAAATTATTTTGCCTAAAAGAAGAAACTTCCCTACCCTAATGCATGACTTGGTATCTGTTGCATGTGTGTCTGGAGTAGATTTGGTGCTGGGTATTGTATCAGCTGCCGCTGAATGGGACCTGGGGCATGTGGGAAAACCAGGAGCTGCATCTGGGATGGTTGGTAATAAATGAGCCAATATGCTGGACTGCTAGGGTTGTTGTAAGACAAGGTTGGCCTACTTCTGCATTCTCATGCAAAGTGTCCTATCTTCTCACAAGACCAACATGGTCCCTCAAACCAAGGTCTCATTTATCCCCATCCACTCCCTCTACCTCTTTGGTAACAGCCCCTTCCTTTCTGGAAACCTCCCATCTCCCATGTGGCTGGGTATTTGTCCCTCAACCCTTTCCATACATGGGCATGACAGTTGTTAAATGGTGCACTACTGTGGGTATTAGTGCTCAATTGTACCCCTTTATAGCCTGCTTTCTTCCATATCTCGACCGCCTGCTCCCCTAACCAGGCAGCAAACAAACTCTTCATGTCCCCTAAGGCTAACGTGATCACTGCTGTTCATTTTTCGAGGGCATTTATCCACTTGCCTGCTCCAGCTGTAAGGAGGGGAAGGTGCTTATTAAGTCCCTTCTGTAGTTTCTCGTGTTTTTACTCTGGGATGCTTTCTTCCTACCTTAACTAGGGCAAATGTTCTGAGCCACGGTCTGAGCTGGCTGCCCCATGATGTTATTTCCTCCTGCTCCTCTGTCCCCCACTCATCGTCCTCTGCTTCCTCTTCAGTGTATGCTGAGTCATAATCTACGCTTTTGTGGAGTTTGTTCCTATCTTGTGGACCTTCTGGACCTACCCCTGACTTGGGGGTTCCTCATACATGTTTACCCTATGATCTTCGATGGCTTTACTGTCTGTCTTAAAGAGGATCAGTCCGACCTTCGATTCATCTGTGCTAATTGCTGTGCACTGTCCCTTCCTTGTCCCTGTGCCACTTTCGCCAGCTGCTCTTTTACCTTCTGCAATGCCACCTCTAACTCTCTGTGAGCCTTATTTTCTATTTCCATAATTAATGGGTCTCGGGTGGCTTCCTCTGATTTACCTATGTTCACTTTTTGTCAGTTAGCCGATGTAAAGGAATGAACCCATAAGGGGGTAGTATGGTGAACTGTCCACATACTTGATTGGTTCCCACTGTAATGTGATCATTGGTGTTCTCTTCCTCCTCAAACATTTTCCACAGTTCAAGTATACTCTGCCGATTTTTCAACTTTTTCCCTTTATAAGTGGACAACAAATGTATATACATATGCTTCATGCATGCCCTCCAAGGTTTAAACAATGTGCCCACGGTTCCCTGAACCTCCACTTGGCAGTACGTCAGGATTTTCTCTCTTTATTGCAGGAGTGTTTTACACATGTGCTCCAATGTAGTACCCATAACACAAGGTTCCAACCACTTACAAAGCAACAAAAACTCCACGGACACCGGACCTGTAGTGACTTATTTCAAAAGCTCACAATGCATCAATATGCCAGCTACTTATGCCAGTATAAAATGCCTCCCTTTCCACAAAGACCTTTACATTCACAATGTGCTAACAATGTCTAAGAATCAATGGGCCTCATTACGAGGTTGACGGTAACCCCCCGGTGTGACCGGTGGGTTGCTGCCAACCCTGTAACACTGAATCTGGTGCCTGACTTCCCTGTGCCACTGGGGCATTACAAGTCACAGCTGCACAGGAAGTCAGGTGCTAGATTCTGTAACTCCCCATTCCCATAGAGTCACATAGGGCACTATGGGAGTGGGGAGACAGAAGCACCAGCACTGTTGCTAACGGTACTGGCGATTCTGTGAAAAGTCTGCCTACCGCAGCCACTGCGCCCAGCAGATCAGACCTGCTGGGTGCGACGGCCCTGGCAGGCAAACTCATAGTGTGTCAGTCTGGAAACAAGGGTGGCAGTAAGCTTACCGGCGCCCTTGTTTCCAGACCGGCACACTCGTTATGAAGCCCAATATCTGGGTATACATGCCGGCTACTAATAAGTGCAGGAAAAACACATTTATAAACACAGTAGCTCTTTCCTCTACCTCCTTGCCTCGAGGTGAGGGAACTCAACCCTCCTCAAACTCAATGTCTAGAGCTCAGGGATATCCTGTCCTTTCTCTTTAGGACCATCACTTTGTATACCGTGCAGTCTTTCCCCATTCAAGAGAAGTTTCCCCACATCAATTTTCACCTTTTACTACTCTATATGATGTCATCTTTCTTCATGGAAGAGGAGCATCATCTCGATACTTAATCAAAACTCATGCACTAACATACAACATTGTCTTTCCTTGCCATCAAGGAGTTTCCCCTTCTATCACAATAGCAATTTTACAGGCAAAAACAAAGAGTATTAACAACACTGTATTTCATGCAGAAAGTGCACTCACATTCTATATGGTCTCTGAGTTCTCCCGCTGCCTTGACCCCCATGCACTTCCTGACAGTCCAGCCTAGCAGCCCACACTCCAGGGATCAGACAGACATTTAAGGTAACACAGCATCTGTTCACCTCTCCATTTGTGTGCACAGAAACCTGCTCTCGGGTGGCAGGGCTCTGCGGCCTGGGCCGTGCAGCCGGAAGACCTTCAGCATTTTCAGGAGGCACTGGATATCATGTCGGGGTCACCAAAAATGTATAATGGGCCCAAAACATGATGGGAAAAAATCAATCTAAGGAGGCAATAATGGAGTACATGATTTACATCAAAAACAGTTTTAATATATGCAAATGAATGCCAGGAGGGTCAGTGAACTCTGTGGAACTGAAAACTGAAAACATTCTCGAACCACCTACATTGAGTTACAGTATTTAATGACAAAAAACACAAAATTAGAATACATTACAAATAGTAAGCACATGCAAATCCCATGTTACATATTGACTCTCACCTATACAGAAACCTTAACACAATATACATTAGTATCCCCCCATTTGTTAGTACATCACCCATGACCAACCTAGGTACAGCCCCCTACAAATGACCTAATTGTACAGTCAACAGAAAATACTAAATCATGATTGGCTAAAGTTATACATGTAACATTTACTAAAATGAAAGACCCTAATTGGTCAAGAGAAATTCCTGTAACTTCTGATGTGCAGTCCCACCGAAACAACCCAATCATGTAGTGGGTGTGAACAGTGAAGTCAACAAATTAGACACAGCAGCATCCTCTCTCATACGCTCAGTCAACTTAGCAATGCCAGACTGTTCTCAGGCCTTGTGGCAGTTTATTCTGCAACAGTTTTTGCATCTACCATTTTGAAACATGTTGCTGTCCCTTAGCACACATTCTTCTGGCTATCTCTTGGTAACCAGGTGGCTTAATAAAAAACGCAACTGAGGCTCTGCTTCTTGGGAATTAATTTCTCATATTTCTTCTTGCTACCAAGCCAATTTGGATGAAGACCCGGTTGTCCCAACATTCCCTAGGGGGCAGTACAACCACAATCTAGTTTTGACGCGTGGCATTGCCTTCACCCAAGGCTTTGTTCACACCAAGATATGTCCTTTGCAACTATTGCATTTTATCTGTCTTCAAGAACACAAACCATTATGCTACATTTCCCTAAAAGCTTCCTTCCTGAGAACAGCTAAACCCTACCACAATAACTAATATGTGTGTTGGCCCTCACCCTTGTTCCAAGGACCTCAGCATACTGAACACTCACTGGGGGAAGCAGGAATAAGGGTTAATTAAATGAAAAGCCAGAGGCTCAGAACTGAGGCTTAGTGCCCTGAATGATAGGAATCTACTCTAACAGGGCCTAGTTCAAGATGGCAGGACTCTGTCTTATGTGGCCAGAGGTCCTTAACCCAATAGAGACAAGTAACAATCTAATTGCTGCCCATCATTTCACCACGTGCCGGGTAGCCTAGTGCTCTCTAAGACATGGTAAAGCTAAAATAAACATAAGTCCCATTTGAAAGTGACCTGAAATGCTGCGACAAATGATCCAAACACTAACACCAGAAATTACCAAATCTTGATGCTATAGCACTTCCGCAACATGTACTTCCCTGCATGTTTGGGGCCTTGCACCTGCATCCCAACATTTCTTTCGCACTTACCGGTTCCTCCATACTTCTCTGGGCTCGAACATCTTCCAGCACTTCTGAAACGCTACACTGGCACCTGTATTGCTTCATCCCTTGTCCCTCCCACAACCCCTTTGCAGCCAACAGAAAGCTGTTGAGTTGCCAGTGGGAGGACAACAGATATGAACTCCTGACAGTGAACAAGACTCTTGGAAGATCCCTGTTTACTCTCAGGTTCGAATTGCTACTGGAATCCCTAATATGTGGTTGCAGAAGCAATGACAGGGGCAGAAGCAGAATCACGAAGGGTGACAGATCCTACCCATAAACCATGTTCCTTGTGTGGGGCAAAGCCTGTGCTTATACTCTCAATGTTTAGCTCATCCTATTTGTGAATAGGGGATACGCTTAAAAATGCAATATTTCTTTCCCTACCTCTGATTTGGGCATCTGTATGTGTGACTCTGTGATGCAGAGGACCCTCGGTGAATCTGCAAAAGCACATCTGTCTACACATCTGTCTACACCTTTTCATTTGAGCGTGCACGAGGCATGGCAAAGGTTGTGTGAATCGGGTCAATTGATTCCAGTGTATGAGTTAGAAATGAATATGCTCCGGTTAATTGAGAGCTCAGTTTGTCAAATTCGGATGACTGTGTCCTTTTCACATTTTTATCTGGCAAAGTATATGAAAGAACGCAGAAAACACACAGACAAAGCCAATTATTCTCAAATATATAACTGAAAGCAATTAGCTGTGGTAATCATGGCACTTGTTAGTTGAAGTTTAGTTTAGTTTAGTTTATTCATTTGTATTGCGGTCCAGACCCGAGGGTAAGAGGGCGCAGGAGCAAACAAGATTATTCTCAGTTTAGTTGCAGTGCTGTACAATAGTTACAGTGTGTACATTGGTTGGAACATTTACAATAGAGGCAGTGATATACAATTTAAAAAATATACATATTTACATAGTGTACAGTGGCATGGTAGGTTGGGCAGTTAATTAACAGTCATTGGGCCTCATTACGACCCAGGCGGTAAGTTACCGCCTGGGCCGTGACTTTACCACCATGGCGTAAACTACGTTTACGCCATGGTGGTTGGCGGACTTACCGCCCCATTCCGACCTTGGCGGGGCGGTAAGTCCCCAATCCCCATTTACCCTTCCCCATTCCCATTCTTGCCCCATAGGGCATAATGGGAGTGGGGAAGGCGTTAATTACGCCACCGTAAATTACGGTGGCGTAATTAACTCCATGGTCCCTTAGCGCCATGGATTTTAACACCTGCTAAAAGCAGGTGTTAAAAGCGCCATGGCGCTAAGGGACCTCGTACTCAGGCGGTAAGGGTCGGCGCTGTTAACGCTGCCGTAAACCCCTTACCGCCTGGGTCGTAATGAGGCCCATTGTGTTTTATCCACTGGATGTAGTTGTGTCTAAAGTGGGTGTAGGATTGAGGTGTCCTTAGGGAGGGTGGTAGGGAGTTCCAATGTCGGGCTGCTTTCACCTGAAAGCTGTTGCTACCCGTTTTGGTTCATTTGAACCTGGGAACTGTGAGCAGATTTGCATTTGAGGTCCTAGTAGGTCTGTTAGGGGTATATCTATTTATTCTGTCGGCTAGGTAGCGGGGGGCAGCATTGTTGTTGCATTTATGAGTTAGGGAGGCTACTTTTAGCATGATTTTGTCTGAAATGGTAAGCCAATTATGGGCTCTCCTGATATTGGAAATATGTTCTCTCTTAGGGATGCTGAGCGCTACTCTGAGAGCATTGTTTTGCAGCATTGGATTTTGTTGGTAACCTGTTTGTTGGCTCCCATGTAAAGGGCGTTGCAGTAGTCTAATTTTGATAATACAAGGGATCTGGCTAGAGTGTTGCAGCTCTGTGAGGATAGGAAAGGTTTGGCTGCTCTTATAAGCTTACAAGTGTATGCCGTGAAAGATGCCATGGAGCTGAACTGTTTGTGGAAGGAAAGGGAGGAGTCAATGTATATTCCTAATGTTTTCACTTCTTTGGCTACCTTGATCTGGTTCCCATCAATGATGAAGCAGGTGTATTTATGATCCAATTTGGTAACGTTGGGGGTGGAACCGAGGATGATGAGTTTGGTCTTGTCATCATTCAGGCATAGACTATGAGAGGCCATCCATGCCTGGATGATGAGGTACATTCTGTTCACCAAGGCCAAATCCTGGTTATAATCTCACGTCAACGGGATGAGGATCTGGGTATCATCAGCATAGTTAGTGTAGGTGATACCCAGGCCGTCAAACAAGGGCTTCGTGAACATGTTTTACAGTGTGGGGGAGACACAAGATCCCTGAGGGACTCCGTAGGTGATTGGGATGGGGTCGGCGGCGGCTGAGGTGGAGAAGACGCGCATAGATCTGTTACTTAGGAAGGATTCGATCCAACCGATGGCTTCTTGGGAGAAGTGGGCAGCTGAGTCCAAGTGGTTGCATAGCATTTTGTGATCTACTAGATCAAATGCTGCCGAGAGGTCTAGGAGAAGCAGTAGTGCAGTTTTCCCATTATCTCTCAGGGTGACAATTTGCACCTTTAAATCAATAAGGGACGTTTCTGTCCCATGTTGGGGTCTAAAGCCTGATTGCCCAATACCCAGGAGATGGTTATGTTCAAGGTGTTTTTGTATTTGTTAGTATGCTGTCTTGTCTAATATTTTGAGCAAGAAAGGCACAGTGGTAATAGGCCTGTAGTTGGTGGGTATAGAAGGGTCAAGAGAGGCTTAATTGAGATGAGGGAGGACCCATGACTCTTTAAGGTTGCTAGGGTGGGTGCCTGAGGAAAAGGAGGCGTTAATGAGTTTGGTAATGAATGGTGAGAGGTCTCTTGCCGCATCTTTAATGATTTGTGAAGGGCAAGGGTCACCCTTGCAGTTTGATGGTTTGAGGCTGAGAATGATTTTTTCCACTTCTAGGGTGGAGACTTTGGAAAAGCTGAAGCGGGTGAGTGGGTTGGGCATAGGGTGTTGGGGTGTGGGCAATGGGGCAGTGTTAGAGGAGTTCGTCAATTTAGTTATGGATTCTTTCTTTTTGTTAATTTTTGTTTGAAGGCCTGCTACTTTGTTAGACAGGGCATTTTGGACACTAGTGCACCATTGTTTGTTTTTTACACATGTATCTGGGATTAAAACAGGTGTTTTCAATTCTTTAATGATAGTGAATAATTCTTTGGTACTAGAATTGGCTTGTGTTATTCTCTGATTGTAGGACTCTTGTTTGGACTATAACTTCTTTTTTGTAGGTGGATGTTATTTTATTGCGAATCAACTTGTTGTTGTCTGTGGGAGATTGTCTTCAAGCTTGTTCCTTTTTGTGTTTCTCGAGTCTAAGGGCTTTAAGGTGCGAGGAGAACCAAGAGTTCAGGTGTTTTTTCAGCTTGCATTTTCTAAGTTTTAGCGGTGCAATAGAGTCAAGGCCTAAGCTCATGATTTGGTTGTAACTTTCTACTAGGGTCATGAGGGGTGGAGGTAGCTGGGAGTTGGTTTAGGGTCGGTAAAATGAGTGGGATTAGTTTGTTCACTGTGATATTTTTCTTGCTTCTCGTAAGGATGGCTGAGGCTAGCACATTATTGGCGATAGGGCTTGAGGCTTCGAGGGCAAAGGAAATGAGATGGTGGTCAGACCATGGTTGAGGGGAGTTGGCTGAAATGGAGGCCACGCATTTATGGTCTGCTACCCAGTCGTGGGTTCTCCCTTTGTTGTGGGTAGCGGTGAACACTCTTTGGGTAAAGCCTAGTTCTGACAGTGTATTGTTGATGAGGGTGGCCTGGGGGTCTTTGGGGTCTTTTAGGCCTAAGTTGAAGTCCCCTAAGAGGAGGCACTGGGAGGTGTTTTTTAGGTTACTGCTAAGGGTAGTAGTGAGGTCTTCCTCGAAAGAACCTAGGGGTCCAGTAGGTCTGTAGAATAAGTGAATGGATATGGTTTGGGAATTGGTGGTGGGCAGTTTAGCTGTGAGTGATTCACAGGATGGGAGGTGGTTCGAGGAGTCAAGTCTAATGTTAAGGCATGTTTTGGCAATTATGGCCAGGCCACCACCTCTAGATTCTGTTCTATCTGCTCGGAGGATGGTGTAGTCATCGGGAATGGCCAGCGAAAGGGCTGTGCCTTCAGCTGCATGGAGCTAGGATTCGGTGATAGCTCTGAAGTCTAGATCTTCTGCTAGAATGAGGTCTGCTAAGTCTGTGGCGTGGGCTACTATAGAGCGCGCATTGATTAGGGCGCCTCTAATGGGCGAGACAGTACTTTTGGTGTAAATAGGATTAGAGTCTGTGTTATGCACTTTATGCTTGGCCAAGGTGTTAGTTGGGTTATGCTTGGGTCCTTCCGAAGGAGGGTTGGTGAGAGGGGTCATATGCTTAGTTGCGGAGCGGTTAGTCAGTGTGGACTGGGTGGCGTCTCTAGCTCGAGGCTCGTATAATTTAGGTAGTCTGGCTCATAGTCTGGTATTTCTCGCAGGGAGACTGCATGGTTTGGAAGAGTAGGGCAGATTAGTTATGAGGTAGGGCATACTGGAGGGTATTGGCGTGGTGCCTATGGGGGCTACACTAGGGGTAAGACTTAGAACGGTGGAAGAATTGATAAGGTGGAGAATGACTCTCAGCAGTATTGAGTAGATGCCTGGTAGGTACATTTTGTTTGTTAGAAGTGGGGTGTGGAAGTCAGGTGGCGAAGCTGATCTAGGATGAGTATGCAACGATCAGAGACTACATACCGCATAGATAGCTAAATGTGACAGTCAAGATACAGTATCAAAATACAGTGTAGTGGCAGGCAGGCTAAATGCAACTTTCAATGGCAGGCTAAATGCAACTATCAAAAGTACAGAGTTGTGGAAGGCAGGCTAAATGCAGCTTTCAATGGCAGGCTAAATGCAACTATCATAAGTACATAGTAGTAGAAGTCAGACTAAATGCAGCTTTCACTGGCAATAAAGTGCAATAAAAACTATAATTTGTCACAATCCAAAGGCATATATACCTTTTAAGCCTTTTCTAACCCGCACAGAGGTTGCATAGAGTCACGCATTTCCATCAACACAGTATTTTTCAAATGTAGTTTTTTTTCTGCACATACCTCTCCAGTAGTTGATGCCTTTATAACATGGTTCATCCAATTCTTCTGGGCAGTATACGCGGATGATGTGTTGCTACTGGATAAGAGTCCGATAGGTCTGCAGAGACTTCTTAATAGTTTTGAGGGCTATAACAAGGTAAACAGCCCTTGGGCAAACCCGTTAAAATCTAACATTTTGTGCTAAAATGGCAAGAAGCAGAAACCTGCACACTTTAAATGGTGAATGGGATTGACTACACTAACCATTCTGCAAACAGTGAAGTATTTGGGATTATATCTTGTTAGGCCGACTGATTACGGGAATGGGAAAAAGGGGCAGTATGGGCTACAGGGAAACAACATGCAACTAAAATGTTATTCATCAAGAAGACATACTCTAGCTTTACCCTGCAACCACTGCTGCAATTTTTAACATGTAATGTAGTTCCAACTGTGTTGTATGGCCTAGAAATAGGGGGAGCGATTGAGAAATTGGAGCTGAGCAATTTGGAGGGAATCATTTGGAGGAGGGCACTACCAAGTTGTATACCGGTAAGTATACTGCGCTTCGAGTTGGGCTTCAGCTTGATGGTCAGTAATGTGCAACTGAAGAAGTTGAAATTGTACCGCCAATGACTTGTAAGTAGACCAAACACACTATATGCACTGACGGGGAAACGGTCTGAATGCTCTCAGGGGGTCCATTTGTACCATTTAAAGAGGATTGTCAGAACATAATGGTATCATACGAAATTACCATTGACGTATTGCTGGGAAATCCCGTTAAGGTGAAAAAAAACGTTTTGGACCAAGACTGGGTTAACACCTGTGATAAAAGGAAGACAAACATGTCCTGCAAGGAAATATACCTTGAGGCTAAAAAAAAGGTGCTGTTTGCTGAAATATCTGAGGCAGTGTCCTGATAGCCAATATAGAGAAATCTGTATGAGATTCTGTTTTAATTAGATTCAAACTGGAGACGCTTAGTCCACTAGAGGCTTATGGGAAAGTGCAAAGTCATTTTTTGTCACAAATCCTTCAAAACTTTAAAACCCTTAATGATTGTTGCCCAGAGCTGCAGAGGTCTAGGGTATGATATGATGTGATATGATATGGCATTTATAACGCGCCTATACACAAGTGTTTCAAGGCGTGACGAGGCAAGGGGGGGACAAAGGGAGGACAGACAACGATCCTACTAGGCCAGGTGTCATTCAGATCGCCCAAGTGCATGGGAAGGGGGAGAAAGGAAAAGTGCATGGGAGGGGGGAAGGAAAAGTGTGCAGGGGGAGGGGGAAAGGGAAAGGGAAAGGGAAAGTGCATTACATGGGAAGTGGAATTATAAGACACATAAAACAGCCAGCCAGTGGCCAGTGCAAGGAAGTCCAGACGTAAGTGCTGATAGGGGGACTAAAGGGATACAGAAAACAGTCCCCAAGTGCTGTATTGTATTAGTCTTTTTGAACATGAATTGATGTCCTTAAATGATGACAATGTTTGGTACTATACTCTATTAGGTAGACCGACCCTTGTCTTGATCAGAGTTGTGCAATTTTTAAAGGAAGCAGGGATACCATGTTAAGTTGTATTCAATGTCCTCCTTTGTGCAAACAAGCTTCCAAGAATGTGGATTTTGGATGAAATATGTAATGGATTTTAATGTTTTTACTCTTTTTGTTGGTATAACAAACTTTTATGTAATTGAGTGTGATTGACTAACTTTTTTGTACTATATAAGGTAGGTTTGGTATAAACCATGTACAATAAAAAATAAAAAAAATAGGCTGGCTTCTTACTAACCAACCTCGGACAATTGACAGGTCATCAAGACATGAGCCAGGCAAAGGGTACGGGAGTGAGGCCCATGGATCATTCATGTTCATTGTGTAGGGAGTACAGCAGTTGTCCTATTTATTAAGGTTTTGATATTACCATGTGTGTTGTGTTTTTGTTGCCTCTAGGGACACTCTTGAGTTATCCTTCATGGAGCCTTTTGGCTTACCATGTCCTTAATTAATTTAGGAATATATTGCTAGCGTCTCGGGAATTGTTATCTCATGATTTCACTATGCCGTTCCTATACTCAATGTTTCATGTCTACCTGGACTTGGGTTGCTAGATACCGTCTGAGCTCTGGATGAATATATATTTCTGTGGATTCAGCGTTTGGTTCTCTTGAAATGATGAGGCCTTTCGTTTAATTAAAAGCATGCTGCAGTTTCTATTTTATAGAAGATTGCTGCCCAATGACACTCTTATTTCTATGTTAGTGAGGTATATTTGCGTGTTATTTATGTTGCATAGAACTTGTAAATCGCTTCTGTTAATGTTCATGTCTTGTGGATGCTATGTTAATTTTCTTCAGGTATAAATGCATTCTTTGCCTAGTGTCTGCGTTTTATCATGTGGAGTCCAGGGGCCTTATTAGGACTCCGGTGCTAAACCATGGTGTAAGGGAGAGAGTAAGCGTGGGGTGTGTTATGATATATATATATCATATATACATATATGATATATATTCTTTTTAAAATGTTCCCTGCATTCCAAAGCATATTATGTATGTCACGCAGTTCCGAGCGGGCAGGTCCGTTCTATTCATTTTTGTTCATTTCAGGCGCTCAGGATTGTCCTACACATTCATGCCTGCTCGACCTATTCATGTACTCTGGTTCACCTTGCGTGCTCAAGATTATCCTTCATTCTCCAGTTGCCTCACGCATGCTCTCATGTGTTCCATACGTGTGCACTCCTGTCCTTCTTGTGCACGCACTCCAGTCTACCCAGCGCATGAACTCCTGTCTGCCTATGCACTCATCTGCTTCTTATATTCAACCGCTCTCTATACACATCTGTTTGGTACGCTCATTTGATCTACACACTCATCTGGTCTATGCACTCATCCAGACTACACACTGATACGCTCAACATACTATTCGTCAGCTCCACATACTCATCCATTCAGCATACTACTTGTTCAGCATACTCATCCGCTCTACAAATCCATCCGCTCCATGCGCTCGTCCGCTCCCCACACTCATCAGCACAGTATACTCGTCCGCTCCACAGACTCATCAGCACCACATACATTCTTACGCTCCATATACACTCATTCGCTCCACATACACTCGTTCGTTCCACATACATTCGTCTGCTCCACCCATTCGTCCGCTTCACCCATTCGTCTGCTCCACACATTCGTCCGCTCCACACATTCGTCCGCTCCGCACATTCGTCCGCTCCGCACATTTGTCCGCTCCGCACATTCGTCCAGTCTACATATTCGTCCAGTCTACACACTCCTCCAGTCTAGACATTCGTTCAGTCTAGACACTCGATCACCCGGTCCACACATTCACCCGCTCCACACATTCCTCCGCTCCACACATTCGTCCAGTCTACACACTCGTCCAGTCTACACACTCGTTCAGTCTACACACTTGTTCGGTCTAGACACTCGTTCAGTCTAGATACTCGATCACCCGGTCCACCCACACATCGGCACAACATACTACTCATTGGCTTGACAAAATTACTCATCTACTCTGCGTGTCCATCCGTTCCAGACACTCATCCGCACTGTGTATTAGTTCGCTCCACACATTCATCTGTTTCACAACACTCATCCGCACCACACTTTCATCCGCTTCACACACTCGTCCCCTCCACAATATTCATCCGCACCAAACACTCATCCGCTCCACACACAACATCCACTCCACACACTCACCCGACACCACCCATTCACCTTTTCGCACAATCATCCGCTCCAGCAGCTCATCCGCGCCACTCCTACATCCGCTCCACGTATTCGTCTGTTTTAGAACCCTCATCAGCTCTCCACACTCATCTGCTCTCTACACTCATCCGCTCTCCACACTCATCCGCTCTCCACACTCATCCGCCCTCCACACTCATCCGCCTTCCACACTCATCCGCTCTCCACACTCATCCGCTCTCCACACTCATCCGCTCTCCACACTCATCTGCCCTCCACACTCATCCGCCCTCCACTCTCATCCGCTCTCCACACTCATCCGCTCTCGACACTCATCCGCTCTCTACACTCATCCGCTCTCCACACTCATCCGCTCTCACATTCATCGGCTCTCACACTCATCCGCTCTCCACCCTCATCTGCTCTCCAGGCTCAACTGCATCCTACGCTTCTGCGCTCTCCACTCAGTCGCTCTCCACACTCACTCTGTGCTTTTCCACATTCAGTTGCTCTCCACGCTCCTTCGCTCTCCATGCTCCTCCGCTCTTCATACTCATCCGCTCTCTACACTCATCCGCTCTCCACACTCATCCGCTCTCCGCACTCATCCGCTCTCCACACTCATCCGCTCTCCACGCTTATCCGCTCTCCACGCTCCACACCCATCTGCTCTTCATGATCAACCGATTTCCACGCTCATCCGCTCTCCATACTCATCCGATTTCCACGCTCCTCCGCTCTCCATGCACATCCACCCTCCTCGCTCGTTCTCTCTACATGCTCGTTCACTCTTACACATTCGTCTGGTCAGACGTCCATCCAGTCTATACGTTCATCCGTTCGGATTAGTCGACTGTTCTACGCCCTACTGTGTTCTGTTCGCTTTTCTGTTTTCGCATTTTCCTCAACTCTACACGTACTCATCATCGCTACACCCTCGTCCATTCTCCGCACACAAACCACTCTGTATACTCATTGGCTCTAGTATGTTCATCTATTTCCTCTGGTCACTATATTCATTTGATTTTTCTAGTCGTCTATTCTACCACTCTCGCACCCTTCCACTTAGTGTGTTCATCTGTTCTATACCCTACATCCATTCTGGATATTTCGTCTATGTCATTCATTAAGTTCCCTCCTCATTCATTAAGATCATTTCATCGATTCAGATCTCCTAGTTTCCTGATGATTTATTCCTATTATCCACTTCACTGTTTTGATCTACATTACTCGTTTGGTACTGTTTGTCTTATGGTTTACATTCGATTTTATTTAGTTGTACATTTCTTGCTTCCGGTCTATTGCTGGTTAGTTTTAGCGGAAGAGCCAGGTTTTCAGTAGTTTGCGGAAGGCCGTTAAGTCTTCAGTTAGGTGGATGTGGGGTGGGAGCAAGTTCCAATGGGGTTGGGGCTAGGGCTGAGAATGATGATCCTCCTAACCTGGCTGAGTTTGTCTTAGGGATTACTAGGGGGCCGGCTGAGCTTGATCTTAGGGTGCGAGTGGGGTGATAAGGTATTAGCTTGTCTTGAAGATATTGCAGTCCAGTTTTATGCAGTGCTCGATGGGAGAGGCATAAGGTTTTGAAAGCTACCCTACGGGCTACTGGAAGCCAGTGCAGAGTCTTAAGGGCTGGGGATACGTGGTCTCTTGGACCGAGCGCAAGTAGCATTTTGGCTGCCGCGTTTTGTGCTCTTTGGAGTTTGTTTAGTTGGTAGCCATGAATTCCGAGGTATAGGGGGTTTCCGTAGTCCAGTCTTGATATGACAATTGATTGGACCGCGGAGACTCTGTTGGGAAATGAGAGGTATGGAAGGATGCGCCTAAGATTTTTGAGGTGATAGTGGCAGGATTTTGAGACATTGTTGACTTGGCGAGAGAGTGTTAGGTCGGAGTCTAGGGTGCATCCAAGATTTTTCACTGTGTTGGAGGGTGTCGGTGAGTTGCCCATGGCGGGTGGCCAGGGTAGTGGGTGCGGAAGAAGATCGAGGTTGCAGCAAATCATGATTTCTGTTTTGGAGGAGTTTAACAGGAGGTGGCTTTGGGTCATCCAGAGTTCTATGTTAAGGAGGCAGGATGCCACGTCGGGTCGGGAGTCGGGTTTCGAGTTCAGGAATTTTAGAATTAGTTGAGTGTCGTCGGCGTAGTTGTAACACAGGATGTTGTGTGAACAAATTATTGGTGGGAGGTTGATCAGGTAGAGATTGAACAGGAGGGCGGATAGACATGCTCCCTGAGGGACTCCCGTGTCGACTGGTCGGGCTTGTGAGGTAAAGCTGGAGAGTGTTGTTATTTGGTGCCTGTCTTTGAGGAATGAAGCTATCCATTTAAGGGCGGTTCCACTGATTCCTATGGAGTGGAGTCAGTCTAGGAGGATTGAGTGATTGATCGTGTCAAAGGCGGCCGATAGGTCGAGGAGGATTAGTGCGGCGCATCCTGCGGAGTCTGCTGTCATTTTAAGGTCATCCCAGATCGAGGTTAGGGTGGTTTCAGTTCCGTGACGTGATCTGAAGCCTGATTGGGCTGGGTCTAGGAGGTTGTTGGTTTCGACAAAGGCATTTAGTTGGGAGTAGGCATTTCGGTCAATGAGTTTGGCAAGGAACCTGGTGTTTGAGATTGGGCGGTAGTTTTTGGGCTCGAGAGGGTCGAGCGAGGGTTTTTTAATTAGAGGTTTGACACGCACCGTTTTGAATGTGTCGGGAAAGATACCGGAGGAGAGGGAGGAATTTATGATAGATCTTGCATGTTCTCCTGCGCAAGTGGAAGCAAACATTTCTTTAAGAGTTGTGGCTGGACAGGGGTCCAGTGGTGAACCAGAAGGTTTGCGGGCAGATAGCAGTTTGAGAAACTGTTCTGGCGATATTGGACTAAAGGATTCAAACGTTGGTTGCGTAGAGGTTGCGGCTGCAGGGCTGGCCGGTACGGGCAGAGGATTGCCCGGTGGCTGTAGTTGAGCCATCTTGGTGTTTAGAGTTTTTGTTCTTTCGATAGCCGTGTTGTGAAAGTGGAGGGAGAGTGAGTCGCACAGTGATTGTGTGGCGGTCGGGATGGTTGTAATACAAGCAGGATTGGTGAATTCTGAGATGATTTTGTGGAGTTCTTTGCTTGGGTTTTTGCAGTTTAGGATTCGGTGTTGTAGTGGGCTTTTTTTGCTTTCCGGATTTCGGCCTTGTATTGATATAGGTGACGGGCCAAGGTGGTCCTGCTCTCGTGGGTTTTCTCTTTCTGCCATTTGCGTTCTATGTATTTGTAAAGTCGTTTAGTGGTCTTCAACTCAGGAGTGAACCATCTGGGGAAAGGGCCGCAGCGGGTTGATGGTTTGCATGGGGGGGGTGAGTCGCAGGAGAGATGTGTTGAGCCATGAGGCAAAGGCCTCAGGGGTTAGTTGGTTGTTGGGAAGGCAGGTGGGTGGTGGAGATTGGAGGAGTGCCTCGGCTAGGTCCGGGGTGATTGTTAGTTTTTTCCAGCATTTGCGTAAATTCGGAGGTTCGGATGCAAGTACGGGAAGGGGGTCAGGTGAGTGGATGGCGAACGAGAGAATGAAGTGATCGGACCAGATGATTGGGGACGGGGGGATTTAAATGAATCAGGGTGTTGGAGCTAAAGATGGCATCAAGAGTGTGTCCTTTGTAGTGAGTCGGGCCCTTTATGTGGGGTTGGAGATTAATTGTATCTAGACCGTCAACCAGGGAGTGTGTCATAGGGTTGGTGGGGATGTCGAGCCATATGTTGAAGTCACCAAGGAGGGTGAGGTTGGGATGGTTTAGTTGGAGGGTGGCGATTGAGTCGCAAAGGTTGTTTGCGAATTGTCTATCGTAGCCAGGGGGCCTGTAGATTATTCGGAAGCTGTGAGAGAGCGATGGGGAGAGGGAAAGTTTAACAAGGAGAGATTTGCAGGATGGGATCGAGGGTTGGTTGTCGATGATCGAGGCGCAGAAGAGAGATTTGAAGACGAATGCTACCCCACCTCCTCTGGACGGACGGTTCAGTGGGATGAGGGAGTAGTCAGGGGGAAAGGCTTCACTAGCGATTGGGCCGAAGTCATCGGAGAACCAGGTTTCAGTGATGAAAACTAGGTCTGGTTTGACAGAGGCGAGGAGGTCATAGATGCAATGTCTGTTTTTTGCTACGGAACGGGCGTTAAATAGGATACAGTTCATATCGGCGGGCAAGGTAGGTCTAGGTGCTGGACCGGGATGTGGCGGTGGCGGAGAGAGTGGAGGGGGGGGTAAGGTCGGTGATGCTAGAAGGGAATAGTGGGCGGGCAGAAAACTTGGCAGGTTTCAGGCGGGGCTGGGTGTGATAGGATGATCAGATTTGGGTTGGGGGATTTGAGGGAGGGGTGTAGGCGGGAGGGTTTCAGTTGCAGTTGATGAGAAATCGAGGGAGAGGGGTTTCAGGAAGGGGGAGGCCACGGGGGAAGGCGGAGAATGCGGGAGGGAGGAGGTGGGTCGAGACAGGGGAGGCGAGGAGTGCTGAGAGATTGAGGGGGACCAGGCGCGTTTCCTCTTTAGTTTCTTTGCTGCGACTGGTGTGTGGGAGAGGGTAGGGGGGTCAGAGAGGGAGAGGGAAGCAGCTTCGGTTCGTGCTAGGGCTAGGCACGCAGTTTTTAGGGAGGGGAAAGAGTGCGGTCGGGGGGAAGGTGGCAGGGGTATGAGGGCAAGGCGGTGGGTGGGTGATTTCCGGGTGGGGTGTGCCAGGTCTGATAGTGAGGGGAGCGGGTGTGGGCAATGCTGGTGGGTCGGGGGTGGGGTTCAGGGGATGAGTGGTTTTAGGGTGAGTGGTTCGCCATCGTGCTCCTCTGGCTTGGTGTTTGGAGAGGGGAGTGGCAGCGGGTGTGGAGGAGGGTGGGGTGGCTTGGGAGGGACGGGGCGGTGGGGAAGGCAGATCGGGGAGTGTGGTTGGTCCCCGGGGGTTGTTTCTGACAGACTCTGGTGGAGTGGGTGCGCTCATGATTGGTGCTGGCTTTCGGTTGATTTAGGAGGGTTTTCTGATTGTAGTTCTAGGATCGGGGGTGTCACGCCTTTAGGCACACTTCTGGGTTCGACGATATTAGACTACTTGGTGCTCTCTAGTTACAATAGTCGGCAGATGTTTATTAGTTTATTAGGGACATTTCTGAGTTCTCCTGTACACAGAGAAGATATTCGGTCAGTCACTAGATTCAATTTACTTGGAGGGGGTATTAGATTATTTGTCACCGTTCTAGATTCTACATTACACAGCTAAACTGTTAGTTATCTTAATAGGGTTTAGCAGGGCAAGAAAGTGGGGTACTACTTTCAATTCACCGTTATACTGGGAGGGTGTTAGGTATGAATCCAAATCAAGTTTGTATTAGATTATTAGTCGCCGATTAGGTTTTACATTACACATCTATACTATTTAGTTATATTAATATGATTAGTTATGGTATGCTAGTAGGTGCAGTTCATTCAATTCGACTTCATACAGCGAGGGTATTAGGGACTTTGTACCGATAGTTTATTAGTGAGATTGATCGGTTTGGTCCAGCATGATATTACATTATTGCAATTTTCATAGAGAGGCTATTGTGGTCACTTCAGAAGGTATTCTTCCACAGAAAGGCTATTAGGAACGCTTTCTAAGTTCACCGAGAGGCTAATGGGCACACTTTACTGGAACTTTTCAGATGGGCTATTGGGCGTGTCTCTAAATTCAACTTTCCAGACAGGCTATTGGTAACATTTTTAAATTCGTCGACTTGCAATTGGGAACGCTTCTAGATGCAGTCGGGTACACTTTGAAATTCAACTTTCCTCAGAGAGGCTATTGGTCACAACTTGGCAATGTGGTTGGGTACAGTTAAATTCAACTTTTCTCAGAGAGGCTATTGGGTACAACTTCTAAATGCACTTGGGTACACTTCTAGATGCAATTGGGAACAGTTCTAAATTCAACTTTCCTCAGAGAGGCTATTGGGTACAACTTCTAAATGCACTTGGGTACACTTCTAGATGCAATTGGCAACAATTCTAAATTCAACTTTTCTCAGAGAGGCTGTCACGAAGTCCAGAATCCAAGGCGCAGGAGCGACGCAGTACCAACCACCCCCACTTTGGTCGTGGAGCCCGCAAGTCAGAGCTTACACGGGTTTCCTGGACCAGAGCAGGGAAGGAGGGTTAGGGTCTCGATGGTTGGATAGGTAGGGGGAATTAGGTAAACCGGATTGAGGGTGAGGTAGAGGTTATGGGTGGGAATGGGGTATTTTGCAGGGAAAGATTGGTTGCTGCGCACTTTTGTTCTGGTGTCATCAGCCCTTACTAACTACTTGTACATAAGCACCAATTTGCACATAAGAACATTCTTACACTGCCTAACCCTAAGTCATCAGATGAGTACAGGAGTTAGCATGCAACTTAGCTCTGGTCTTCTGTGTCTTGTCCATGAAGAGCAGTCACGCCCTTGGCACGTCTGAAGGGTTGTTTTCAAAAGGTCCAAGCTAAAAGAAATTAACAAGCATTAAAACATGCCCTCTGTCATTGTCTGCATTCACCTCATGCAGCTTCACTCACACTGACACACTCTCTAATGCTATTGCACTATGCTACGCAAGGGATCTTCTTGCAGACCCCTGCAAACGTGATAAAATGCACAAGCGGTCTTCCTGCAGACCCTCGTGATCAATTTGTGCTTTAAAACTGTGGTAGGTATCTCCGGTGCTGTGTTTTCGCCTCACGGGTCTGCTATGGTCTCCAAGAGGCGGAAACACCCCAAATGACAAATCACCCGTGCACTGGTTAATTTATCCCAAAAGAATGCCGCCGACGCATTGAGCGCCGAAGTTAAGCCACTTAGCTTTTCGTAGCGGTGCAGGGGCTCTGGGGTGGCAAGCGATCGCCCCCTGCACTTCCCCCTCGATCCCCTTGGGCCCTTAGCAAGGAGGAGTACTTATCTCGTGTGGGCGAGGGGCCGGGCTGCTGCTCGGGTGGGGCTGGGCCCCTCGCGTGTAGTTTTGCTGGAGTTCCGGTCCAAACGTCTTGTCGGCATGGAGTCTCAAGCGCAAGCCCCGTGCTCGGGGCTCTGCGCATGCGCGATGGGGCGGCCGCGCCCTTCCTGGTCCCTGATTGGTCCAAAACGTCCCTGAGCATGCTGGGGATTGTAGTCCTTTGGCGCCGGCTGCTGGGAAACGCAGTCTTTAGCCTCTTTCTCCTGCACATGGGGCAAAGCAGCCTTTTGTATGGTTGCATCTTTGTTTGTCTCTCCCCACCAGTGCCCACTACAGTACCCACAACACCCCTGCGCCTAGCCTGTCCTTGTCTCTGCCTACCTGAGTCCCTGACAGTACTCCCCCTCCCACAGAAGGCAGTTGTTCTGGGTTTACTAGGATAATTCCTGTGAAAAGCACGCAGCAGCCTGGGGGCATGTACATGCTGGGAGGGTTCCCAAGTGCGTTCCTCAGGGCCATACCCCACCCAGTCAATGAGGTAAAACACTTGGCCCTTTTTATCTTGTTTAGAATTCAATATTGCCCGAACCTCGTACTCAGGTTCCCCTTGCACCATAACGGGAGGTGGTTTTCTAGCAATTGTCCCATGTGGAGCGGGTTTCAGGAGGGAAGTGTGGAAAGTGGGATGTACCTTCATTTGGGGAGGTAAGGTCAATTTTACTGCAACAGGGTTCACAATTTTAACTATTGGGAATGGACCCAAATATCGGGGTTGTAATTTCCTGGGCCCATCCATGCGAAGGTTGCGGGTCGATAACCACACTCTATCTCCCGCACTGTAAAGTGGACTGGGTCGACGACGCTTATCAGCATAGCGCTTATATGCGTCCTTGGCCTTTGTGAGATTTCCCTGCACCTCCTTCCAAACCTGCTCTATGCCCAACCGTTGTCCAGCCAACGTAGGCAATTCAAATCCTGAAGCTGGAATGGCCACTGGGAGAATCCGTGGGTGTCGCCCATAAAGGCAGTAGAACGGAGTCTTTTTGGTGGATGCATGTGTGGCGTTATTATATGCCAATTCTGCCAACCAAGTATGCTGGACCCAGGTTGTCTCTCTACTCGTGGCAAAACACCGTAAATACTGCTCCAGGCATTGATTCACGCGTTCTGTCTGGCCATCTGTCTCGGGATGGTATCCGGACGACAAGCGGACTTCCATTCCTAGAATCCTGCAAAACTCACGCCAGAAGCGAGAGGTGAACTGTGGGCCCCTATCTGTGACCACACAATAGGGAAGGCCATGGAGGCGGACTATGTTTTGCAGAACTAATTCGGCAATTGCACCAGCAGTCGGGACTCCCTTACATGGGATGAAGTGGGCCATTTTCGAAAAGGTATCCACTATTATCAATACAGAAGTGTATTCCTGAACCTCGGGAAGATCCACAATAAGGTCCATGGTGATCGTATGCCATGGTATCGAAGGAGTCGGTAGAGGATGAAGGAGCCCAGCGGGTTTTTGGTGACTAGCTTTATTTCGAGCACACACCTCGCATTTAGACACATACTGCAGAATGTCTTGCCGCCACTTGGGCCACCAGAAATGTCTGGCCACCAACTCCTGAGTTTTTGACTTTCCTGGGTGTCCCGCCAATGACGAATCGTGGCACCATGATAAGGCCTTTTCCCGTAGTTGCTTGGTGGGCAAGTACAAGGCTGACCCATGGTAGGGGAGTCCCTCAACAAATGTATTCTGAGGATCTTGTTTGCACCACTGATGGATGTCCTGCATAGTGAGGTCTTTTAATACGGCCTCAAAGAAATCAGAAGTAGCTCCAACGATACGTGTTGGGGAAATAATAGGTTGAGGTGTAATGCCTGCCTCTCGCTCTGCTGACTCGGGATATCGTGACAATATATCTGCCTTTCGATTGTTGACTCCGGGTCTATATGTTATGATGAAATCAAACTCGGCAAAGTATTGAGCCCATCGCAACTGGCGCGGGCTCAACGTCTTGGCGGTTCTTATAAACTGGAGGTTACGATGGTCCGTTATGATCGTGGTGGTATTATGTGCCCCCATCAAGTAGTGTCGCCACTCACCAAGAGCTGCCTTAATTGCCAACAATTCCCGATCGGCAATGATATAGTTCTGTTCAGCTGGGAGTAGTTTCCTTGAGAAGTAGGCCACGGGATGTAGCAGGCCTGTCTGAAGGTCCCGCTGGGACAGGATAGCACCTAGAGCGTAGCTAGAGGCGTCCGTTTCCACTACAAATGGTCTGGACAAATCCGGGTGTTTCAGTACCGGGACGTCGGTGAAGGCCTTTTTGAGCTGTTGGAACCCCTGGTCGGCCGATGTGTCCCACACAAAAGGGCAGCCTTTACGGAGAAGCTTCGTGATTGGAGTGACCAATGCAGAAAAGTTCTTTACGAAGCGCCTGTAGAAGTTCGCAAACCCCAGGAATGACTGTATCTCTTTCACACTGGTAGGGGGAGCCCAATCCAAGATTGCCTGCACCTTTTTCTTGTCCATTTGCACGCCGGTTGGGGTCAGGAAGTAGCCTAGAAATTCCACGGTGGTACAATGGAATTCGCACTTCTCCAGTTTTGCATAAAGGTGGTATTCTCGCAGCTTTTGCAAAACTGCGCGTACATGTCGGACATGTTCCTGGAGATTATGAGAATATATTAGGATGTCATCTATGTACACTACCGCACATACGTCTAAATATTCTCTAAGGACCTCATCCAGGAAATGTTGGAAGGCAGCGGGGGCGTTACAGAGACCGAATGGCATAACCTGATATTCGTACAATCCGAACTTGGTCCGGAAGGCGGTTTTCCATTCGTCTCCCTCGCGCACCCGCACAAGATGGTAAGCGCCTCGAAGGTCCAACTTGGTGTAGATTGTCGGGTCCCTAACTTGATCCAGAAGAACTGGGATGAGAGGAAGCGGATAACGGTTCTTAATGGTTATCTGGTTCACTCTGCGGTAATCTATGCAAGTCCGGAGCTCTCCAGACTTCTTCGGTACGAAGAACAAAGGGGATGACACTGGCGAATTAGAGTGGCGAATAAATCCATTCTTTAAATTCGCAGCTATGTACTCTTGGAGGTGATTATTTTCAGCCTCCGTTAGGGCATATATACGACTACACAGTAGAGTAGCCCCAGGCTCCAGATCAATTCTGCAGTCAAATGGCCGATGTGGGGGTAATGATTCTGCAGCTTGTTTGTTAAACACGTCCATGAAATCTGCGTATTCTTGGGGTATACTTTCGGGACGCATTTCCTTTTGCTTAACCGAGACGTTGAGAGCACAGACTGAAGGTGTACTTTCTTGCCGGCAATGTTCAAGACAATGCGGTGAGTCCAGACTGATTGAACCTGTGGCCCAATGAATTTGGGGGTTATGCCTTTTTAGCCATGGTAATCCCAAAATCAGCCCAAATTGCGGGGCGGCAATGATATCAAAGGCAATGCTTTCTCTATGCCAAACTCCGCATTGTAAAGTCACCAAACAGGTGTTATGCGTTATGGGCCCTGAGCTGAGAGGAGTGCCGTCTACAGCACGTACAGGTTCCGGGTCTGCCTTTTGTTGTACTGGGATACCTAAGGTAACCACGTATTGGACATCAATAAAATTACCTGTCGCTCCCGAGTCCACAAACATAGTGACCTGTTTCTTCTGTGTTTGGAATTCCAAACAACCCGTCAAGGGGACATGCGCAGCATAGTTCGAAATGCCTGCCATTGGGGCCCTGCTACTCAACAGGCTCGATCGGGTGACCCCCACTACCGACGAGCCGAAGCGTTTCCCTGGGTCTTGGGCTTGCTTGGGCATTCACAAACAAAGTGTCCAGCCTTGCCACAGTACATACAGAGGCCGTCCTTCCTCCTTTGTTCTTTTTCCTCTTTAGTGAGGGGACCTCGAAGAGAACCTATCTGCATTGGTTCATCCCCCTCAGATTTGGCCGCCACCCCACGGGATCCCCTATACAGATCCAATCGAGGCACAGGTCGTGAATCTCCTTTTCGTCTATCGCCCCGCCTTTCAGCCATTCGATGGTCAAGCCGTAAGGCCAGATCAATCATCTCTGAGCATTCCCTTGGCTGTGGATCAACCTGGGCAATAAGGTCTTTGATGTCATCCCTCAAACCTTGATAAAAGAGGGACATCCGTTTATCATGGGGCCAGTCGGCTTCGGCTACCAGCCGATTGAAATGAGTGACGTATGTCACTAGTTCCTTAGACCCCTGCTTGAGGCTTAACAGTTCCCGATCCTTGCAAAGGGTGGCAGCTCGCCGGTTAAATATTTTCTCAAACTCCGCCAGGAAATCATCCCAGTCATAAAGAATGGCATGGTCCTTTTGGACTAATGGATTTGCCCATGCCGCAGCGTCCCCCGTGAGGTACGATATTACAAACGCCGTTCGGGACTGAACGGACCGAAAGGCTGCAGTCTTGGTCAGAAAATGGAGACGACACTGAGTAATAAAAGTGGTAAACTTTTGTGGGTCTCCAGCGTAGCGCTCAGGGGGTGCCAACGGAACTATTGGCTCCGGACTTACGTGTACCTGCACCGGAGTAGGTGGTTGGCCAGGTAAGGGCGCTGTCTGAGCTGCTAAACTGCGCACCTGTGCGGACAGTGTGGCATAGTCCTGTCTAGACGCTGCCAGTTCACCTTGTAAGTCTTGCAGGGCTTTGGCTATTTCTTCCATGGTTTCAATGGGGGCTGGCCACGCCACTCGGGCGCCTGAATACTACATGGGCTTGCGCTTCTGTCACGAAGTCCAGAATCCAAGGCGCAGGAGCGACGCAGTACCAACCACCCCCACTTTGGTCGTGGAGCCCGCAAGTCAGAGCTTACACGGGTTTCCTGGACCAGAGCAGGGAAGGAGGGTTAGGGTCTCGATGGTTGGATAGGTAGGGGGAATTAGGTAAACCGGATTGAGGGTGAGGTAGAGGTTATGGGTGGGAATGGGGTATTTTGCAGGGAAAGATTGGTTGCTGCGCACTTTTGTTCTGGTGTCCTCAGCCCTTACTAACTACTTGTACATAAGCACCAATTTGCACATAAGAACATTCTTACACTGCCTAACCCTAATTCATCAGATGAGTACAGGAGTTAGCATGCAACTTAGCTCTGGTCTTCTGTGTCTTGTCCATGAAGAGCAGTCACGCCCTTGGCACGTCTGAAGGGTTGTTTTCAAAAGGTCCAAGCTAAAAGAAATTAACAAGCATTAAAACATGCCCTCTGTCATTGTCTGCATTCACCTCATGCAGCTTCACTCACACTGACACACTCTCTAATGCTATTGCACTATGCTACGCAAGGGATCTTCTTGCAGACCCCTGCAAACGTGATAAAATGCACAAGCGGTCTTCCTGCAGACCCTCGTGATCAATTTGTGCTTTAAAACTGTGGTAGGTATCTCCGGTGCTGTGTTTTCGCCTCACGGGTCTGCTATGGTCTCCAAGAGGCGGAAACACTCCAAATGACAAATCACCCGTGCACTGGTTAATTTATCCCAAAAGAATGCCGCCGACGCATTGAGCGCCGAAGTTAAGCCACTTAGCTTTTCGTAGCGGTGCAGGGGCTCTGGGGTGGCAAGCGATCGCCCCCTGCACTTCCCCCTCGATCCCCTTGGGCCCTTAGCAAGGAGGAGTACTTATCTCGTGTGGGCGAGGGGCCGGGCTGCTGCTCGGGTGGGGCTGGGCCCCTCGCGTGTAGTTTTGCTGGAGCTCCGGTCCAAACGTCTTGTCGGCATGGAGTCTCAAGCGCAAGCCCCGTGCTCGGGGCTCTGCGCATGCGCGATGGGGCGGCCGCGCCCTTCCTGGTCCCTGATTGGTCCAAAACGTCCCTGAGCATGCTGGGGATTGTAGTCCTTTGGCGCCGGCTGCTGGGAAACGCAGTCTTTAGCCTCTTTCTCCTGCACATGGGGCAAAGCAGCCTTTTGTATGGTTGCATCTTTGTTTGTCTCTCCCCACCAGTGCCCACTACAGTACCCACAACACCCCTGTGCCTAGCCTGTCCTTGTCTCTGCCTACCTGAGTCCCTGACAGAGGCTATTGGGCACAACTTCTAAATGTAGTTGGGAACAGTTTTAAAATCAACTTTTCTCTGAGAGGCTAATGGGCGCAACTTCTGAATGCAATTGGGTACACGTCTAGATGCAATTGGGAACACTTCTAACTTCAAACTTTTCTCAGAGAGGCTAATGTGCGCAACTTCTGAATGCAGTTGGGAACAGTTCTAAATTCAACTTTTTTCAGAGAGGCTATTGGACGCAACTTCTAAATGCCATTGAGAACACTTCTAGATGCAATTGGGAACACTTCTAGCTTCAAACTTTTCTCAGAGAGGCTAATGAGTGCAACTTCTGAATGCAAATTGGGAACAGTTCTAAATTCAACTTTTCTCAGAGAGGCTATTGGGCGAAACTTTTAAATGCAATTGGGTACACTTCTAAATTCAACTTTCCTCAGAGAGGCTATTGGTCACAACTTCTAGGTGCAATTGGGTACACTTCTAAATTCAACTTTTCTCAGAGAGGCTATTGGTCACAACTTCTAGGTGCAATTGGGTACACTTCTAAATTCAACTTTTCTCGGAGAGGCTATTGGTCACAACTTCTAGGTGCAATTGGGTACACTTCTAAATTCAACTTTTCTCAGAGAGGCTATTGGGCGCAACTTCAAATGTAGTTGGGTACACTTCTAAATTCAACTTTTATCAGAGAGGCTGTTGGGCACAACTTCTAAATGCAATTGGGAATACTTCTAGATGCAATTGGGTACACTTCTGAATTAAACTTTTCTCAGAGAGGCTATTGGTCACAACTTCTAGGTGCAATTGAGTACACTTCTAAATTCAACTTTTCTCAGAGAGGCTATTGGGCACAACTTCAAATGCAATTGGGAATATCTAGATGCAATTGGGGACAGTTCTAAAATCAACTTTTCTCAGAGAGGCTATTGGGCGCAACTTCTAAATGCAGTCGGGTACACTTCTAAAATCAACTTTTCTCAGAAAGGCTATTGGGCGCAACTTCTAAATGCAGTTGGGTACACTTCTAAAATCAACTTTTCTCTGAGAGGCTATTGGGCGCAATTTCAAATGCAATTGGGAATACTTCTAGATGCAATTGGGTACACCTCTGAATTCAACTTTTCTCAGAGAGGCTATTGGTCACAACTTCTAGGTGCAATTGGGTACACTTCTAAATTCAACTTTTATCACAGAGGCTATTGGGCGCAACTTCAAATGCAATTGAGAATACTTCTAGATGCAATTGGGGACAGTTCTAAAATCAACTTTTCTCAGAGAGGCTACTGGGCGCAACTTCAAATGCAATTGGGAATACTTCTAGATGCAATTGGGCCAAGTTCTAATTTGGATTGCATGTTTTGTGGTGGCTGCAGTGTCAGGTTTCATTTCATTAACCTGTGTGAGAACTTGTCTTTGGAATTGTAAAGAAACCTTGACTCTGGAGTTGGTGTACTCGTATACATATTTGTGGTTGATTTGCTCGAGCAAATTAAAATGGCAGGACCAGATAGTAAAGTGTTCATTATCGCACTTGTATCAATGCAACCTTATTAGGAATCTAGTAATAAGACTCGGTGGTGAGGTTCTTTCTGTACCTCTTAAGATCAACCAGGTTCAGAGAATCACCGGGGTAACCCATGGAGCTGAACTACGGGGTGCAAAAGATTGTACCCCCATTCAGACTGCCAAAAACAGATTTTTGAAATCATTGCTTGGTTTACTCCTTAATGCGCCGTCTACGCCAGTTGCATGTGAATTTGGCCTTATTGAGATTCGATATGTTATCATGATGCAGCCTGTGTTATACTGGCTGCTGATTTGGAACAATAAAGTTTTAGTTCTCTTTCGGGAAGGCTTGGAGGAGCTGATTCATCGCCAGGTGGTAGGGAACGTTCTTGGTTTAGGCATGCAAGGACCATGCTTTTTAACATTGGGGTGGGGGATTTATGGAGTTACCCCACAAGGTTGGGTAGAGCATACAAGGTGGTGGTCAATAACAAATTTAGAGAATGGGCATGGAGTATGATGGTTGATAACTGCCTAATGGGGAAAAAAGCTACGGTTTAATTGCAGCTTATGGACGTCTGGGGGTCGGAGATTTATCTGGACCTCCAAATGTCAATGAAATTAAAAAGCTGGTTTGCAAAGTTTCGATTAGCACACTCTCATTGGCCCATTAGTCTGCCAAGTGGAAGAATGGGTCCTGTTCCTCATCCTATGCCCCCTTTGTGGCAAGGGGTGTGAAGATGAGGCACATCTTTTCTTTTATTGGAGGGCTCATTGCCAGGCAAGGGTGCGTTGGCTAAACCAGGTTTGGAGCCACCTAGCCCAGCTCCCAATCCTGTCAGCTATTTGAGCTCTGAAATGTTGCACCCAACCTGTTTTTGTGTTGGCAGTCTCAAATTTCATAAGATCTGCATTTACCAAGAGGATGTTAGAGTCTAGAATAGGCACTATCTTGCCAGAATAGTAGGATGGGTAAGGATGTGTGTGTAAGTGTGTGTGATATTACGGTCTATATCTACACAAGTCAACATTGGTTTTATTATTGTACGTATATTTTGTGTATAATGATTTCATGACATCAAGAATGATGTGGTTATTAATGTAAATTTTCTTTTTAATGTTTTGTATTGCGAAAACTGTACTTTAACGGATATTTATCTTCAGACTAAAGTTTAATGAATTTGAAGAAGCTTACACTGAACCCTGTGTAAGGAAGGCATGGTATCAACAGTAAGACAGACACAAGTGACTGCAGTTCAAGGGTATTTATTGAACTTCAAAAAGGGTTTGAAAAACACCTATCTAATCCTAAATCTACAGATGAGAGCAAGCTAAAACCATCAAACAATAATAATGTAGTCCTAGTGGTGTCTTGTCAAAGTAAAAGGGCCTATACTAATAAATCTATTGTCAGTCCTTACCTCTAAATACAAATAGTGTGGGAAACAATGTTACGAAAAAGAAAGAAGTTTTCACAAAATATTATGTCAGGATGTTCAGGCCATTGGCCTCTCCTCCCCACGTTTTCAGCACAGGACAAGGCGGAACACTCCAGTTTAGCACAGTCTCTGGCTTTGCTAGCACAAGGATTAAATTCAATCGTTAACATCAGTGCCTTCCGTGCCCGAGTCTCTTTGCCTTTAAAAGTCTCTTCATTCAGAGGGCCTGATACGACAGCAAAAAGCAATGGCTGCGGACTCTCAAAGTGGGAAAAAAAACACAGAACAGGTTATCATGCCATGTTCTTTCTGGAGAGGGGTGCCTGTTACCTTTTAAAAAAACAATTTTGCAAGGAACTTGGGGTTGGTCACCCTGAGTTACCTGGGGGAACCCAGGCGTGAACTCCCTGCTCACTGTGCTCAGAGAGGCACAGCTCCACCTCACTGATGAGGCCTAACAAGGCTGAAACACGTATATGGATTTGCTGGTGGTTCTCTTGTTCAGAAGGGAATTGCCATAGCATTTCGGTTCTGGATTGCCCATTTGGGCGGGACAAAGACTGATATGGAAATGTGTATTTCCCATCTGTAAAAGGTACAGTGGGCAAAAAGCGATGGTTGCGGACTCTCAAAGTGGGAAAAAACCACAGAGAGGGGCGCCTGGTACCTTTTTTAAATTTTTCGGCAAGGAACTTGGGGTTGGTCACCCTGAGTTAGTTGGGGGAACCCAGACGTGGACTCCATGCTCACTGTGCACAGAGAGGCAGAGTTAGACCTCACTGATGAGGCTCAACAAGGCTGAAACACGTGTATGGGGTTGCGGTTGGTACTCTTGTTCAGAAGGGAATCGCCATAACATTTTGGAGCTGGACTGCCCATTTGGGCGGGACAAAGACTGATATGGAAATGGGTATTTCCCATCTGTAAAAGGTACAGTGAGCAAATAGCGATGGCTGTGGACTATCAAAGTGGGAAAAAAAACACAGAACTGGTTATCATGCCATGTTCATTCTGCAGAGGTGCGCCTGCTACATTTTGTTGAATTCTTTTTTCAAGGAACTTTGGGTTGGTCGAAGTGAGTTACCTGGGGGAACCCAGACGTGGACTCCCTGCTCACTGTGCTCAGAGAGGCACAGCTCCTCCTCACTGATGAGGCCCAACAAGGCTGAAACACATGTATGGGATCGCTGTTGGTACTTTTGGTCAGAAGGGAATTGCCATAGCATTTTGTTGCTGCGCTACCCATGTGGGCAGGACAAAGACTGATATGCAAATGTATATTTCCCATCTGTTAAAAGGTACAGTGAGAAAAATGTTATGGCTGTGGACTCTCAAAGTGGGAAAAAACCACAAAGCAGGTTATCATGCCATGTTCTTTCTGGAGAGGTTCACCTGCTACCTTTTTTTCTTTTTGCTAGGAAATTGGGGTTGGTCAACCTGAGTTACCTGGGGAACTCAGGCGTGGACTCCCTGCTCACTGTGCTCAGAGTGACACAGCTCCACCTCACTGATGATGCCCAACAAGGCTGAAACACTTGTATGGGGTTGCTGTTGGTACTCTTGTTCAGAAGGAAATTGCCATAGCATTTCGGGGCTGGACTGCCCATTTGGGCGGAACAAAGAGTGATATGCAAATGTAAATTCTCCATCTGTAAAAAGGAACAGTGAGCAAAAAGCGATGGCTGCGGACTCTCAAAGTAGGAGAAAACCACAGAACAGGTTATCATGCTATGTTCTTTCTGGAGAGGGGCGCCTGCCACCTTTTTTTATTCTTTGGCAGGGAACTTGGGGTTGGTCACCCTGAGTTACCTGCGGGAACCCAGACATGGACTCCCTGCTCACTGTGCTCAGAGAGGCACAGTTAGACCTCAATGATGAGGCCCAAAAAGGGTAAAACACGTGTGTGGGGTTTCTGTTGGTACTCTTGTTTAGAAGGGAATTGTCATAGCATTTCTGTGCTGGACTACCCATGTGGGTGGGACAAAGACTGATATGCAAATTTATATTTCCCATCTGTAAAAGGTACAGGGAGCAAAAAGTAATGGCCGCTGACTCTCAAAGTGGGAAAAAACCACATAGCAGGTTATTATGCCATGTTCTCTCTGGAGAGGGTCACGTGCTCTCTTTTCTTTTGTTGCAAGGAACTTGGGTTTGGTCACCCTGAGTTACCTGGGGGAGCCCAGACGTCGACCCCCTGCTCACTGTGCTCTGAGTGGCACAGCTCCTCCTCACTGATGAGGCCCAACAAGGCTGAAACACATGTATGGGATCGCTGTTGGTACTTTTGGTCAGAAGGGAATTGCCATAGCATTTTGTTGCTGCGCTACCCATGTGGGCGGGACAAAGACTGATATGCAAATGTATATTTCCCATCTGTTAAAAGGTACTGTCATGATCTCTGCTTCCAAAAGGTCAGGGTTTTCCCAACTCCCTTGGAAGCAGATCCATAACCCAGGTTCCGAGTGCCAACCAGTCCCAATTGGGACCTTTTGGACCCAGTCCTGGCGCCAGTGGCACCAGGCTCATAAATATGCCCAGTCCCAGCGCTGGAAGCGCCGGGCTCATAATGCTTGGGTGGACTTACCTGCAGCAGACCATGCTGCTTACTTGCCTGCCAGTTGAGCCTCTGATCCTCTTCTGTTTGGAACTACTTTTCCTGTTGGGTGGGGCTGGAGCCACTCGCTAGATTCAGAACACTGGAACTCTTCTGGAAGGCAGGAACTCTTTTCTTACCAGGAACTCTTTTCTTACTTAGGCGTGGCTGTGGAAGGAGACACCTAAGCACTACAGGAGGCTATTTAAACCACACCCGGTGGATGAATCTTGCTTTGCGTTATTCTGCACCCTCTGCAGCAGAACGCTCATCGTGTCTTCTGCATCCGGTCCTGGGCCTAAGGAAAAAGGCTTACCATCCTGAATCCAGTCTTCAGCAACACCTATAAAGACAAGAAAGAACAAGTTAGCATTCCGGCATCTGAAAGGCAAAGGCTTACCTACTCTTCATGCGCTCCGGAGGTCTTCACACTGCATTCCGGCATCTGAAAGACAAAAGCTTACCAACTCTTCGCAAGCTCCGGAGGCCGTCGGCGCTGCATCCCGCATCTGAAAGACAAAACAAGGTGCGTTTAAAGACATTGGGGAACTTTAATACTCACGTGCCATTACTCCTTTCCACATCTAACCCAGTGGGTATCCCGGCACCCTGCAGCCGCTCCGAACTTGTACCTGCAAAATAAAAAGACAGTTAGAGCGCATCGTGAAGCTGGCAACAAGCGCTTACTTACGTGCTTCCAGGCGCTTCTATTCATCACACGGGCTCCATCTTCAACTCACTTCAGTCCGTCATCCGCCATCGCCGGAACCCTGCAAAACAAGAGACATCATTATTAAAGACTTTAAAGACATTTGAGTTACTCGAAACTTACCGTTCGTGCAGTAAACGACGGGCAGCAGTCCTCTGAAGTCAAGAGGCCTGCGCTACCTATCCAGTGAAGAAACTGGTTACAGCACCCTGCCCCGAGGCAGATGGAGAGCTCGGCATTCACTTACCTAAGGTGAGAGCATTAACCTGTGGGGGTCTACAGGAGAGGAGAAGAAGAAAGAGATAGGGACACCCCAATAACCCCAGTTCATTAACCCCGTATTTTCTATCTGCAGACATCTTACTCTGCACGTCAGGCATACAGAGCACAGAGGTCCAGCCCAAAGAGCCAACCGGGTGCTGCACATCACCTTTGAAGATACGGTAGTCGCCCAGTCAAGACCGGCGCCTCTGCGAGAATCAGGTGAGCGTTACAGGTACAGTGAGAAAAATGTTATGGCTGTGAACTCTCAAAGTGGGAAAAAACCACAAAGCAGGTTATCATGCCATGTTCTTTCTGGAGAGGTTCACCTGCTACCTTTTTTTCTTTTTGCTAGGAACTTGGGGTTGGTCAACCTGAGTTACCTGGGGAACTCAGGCGTGGACTCCCTGCTCACTGTGCTCAGAGTGGCACAGCTCCACCTCAATGATGATGCCCAACAAGGCTGAAACACTTGTATGGGGTTGCTGTTGGTAATCTTGTTCAGAAGGAAATTGCCATAGCATTTCGGGGCTGGACTGCCCATTTGGGCGGAACAAAGAGTGATATGCAAATGTAAATTCTCCATCTGTAAAAAGGAACAGTGAGCAAAAAGCGATGGCTGCGGACTCTCAAAGTAGGAGAAAACCACAGAACAGGTTATCATGCTATGTTCTTTCTGGAGAGGGGCGCCTGCCACCTTTTTTTTATTCTTTGGCAGGGAACTTGGGGTTGGTCACCCTAAGTTACCTGCGGGAACCCAGACATGGACTCCCTGCTCACTGTGCTCAGAGAGGCACAGTTAGACCTCAATGATGAGGCCCAAAAAGGGTAAAACACGTGTGTGGGGTTTCTGTTGGTACTCTTGTTTAGAAGGGAAATGCCATAGCATTTCTGTGCTGGACTACCCATGTGGGTGGGACAAAGACTGATATGCAAATGTATATTTCCCATCTGTAAAAGGTACAGGGAGCAAAAAGTAATGGCTGCTGACTCTCAAAGTGGGAAAAAACCACATAGCAGGTTATTATGCCATGTTCTCTCTGGAGAGGGTCACGTGCTATCTTTTCTTTTGTTGCAAGGAACTTGGGTTTGGTCACCCTGAGTTACCTGGGGGAGCCCAGACGTCGACCCCCTGCTCACTGTGCTCTGAGTGGCACAGCTCCTCCTCACTGATGAGGCCCAACAAGGCTGAAACACATGTATGGGATCGCTGTTGGTACTTTTGGTCAGAAGGGAATTGCCATAGCATTTTGTTGCTGCGCTACCCATGTGGGCGGGACAAAGACTGATATGCAAATGTATATTTCCCACCTTTAAAAGGTACAGTGAGAAAAATGTTATGGCTGTGAACTCTCAAAGTGGGAAAAAACCACAAAGCAGGTTATCATGCCATGTTTTTTCTGGAGAGGTTCACCTGCTACCTTTTTTTCTTTTTGCTAGGAACTTGGGGTTGGTCAACCTGAGTTACCTGGGGAACTCAGGCGTGGACTCCCTGCTCACTGTGCTCAGAGTGGCACAGCTCCACCTCACTGATGATGCCCAACAAGGCTGAAACACTTGTATGGGGTTGCTGTTGGTAATCTTGTTCAGAAGGAAATTGCTATAGCATTTCGGGGCTGGACTGCCCATTTGGGCGGAACAAAGAGTGATATGCAAATGTAAATTCTCCATCTGTAAAAAGGAACAGTGAGCAAAAAGCAATGGCTGCGGACTCTCAAAGTAGGAGAAAACCACAGAACAGGTTATCATGCTATGTTCTTTCTGGAGAGGGGCGCCTGCCATCTTTTTTTTATTCTTTGGCAGGGAACTTGGGGTTGGTCACCCTGAGTTACCTGCGGGAACCCAGACATGGACTCCCTGCTCACTGTGCTCAGAGAGGCACAGTTAGACCTCAATGATGAGGCCCAAAAAGGGTAAAACACGTGTGTGGGGTTTCTGTTGGTACTCTTGTTTAGAAGGGAATTGCCATAGCATTTCTGTGCTGGACTACCCATGTGGGTGGGACAAAGACTGATATGCAAATGTATATTTCCCATCTGTAAAAGGTACAGGGAGCAAAAAGTGATGGCCGCTGACTCTCAAAGTGGGAAAAAACCACATAGCAGTTTATTATGCAATGTTCTTTCTGGAGAGGGTCACGTGCTATCTTTTCTTTTGTTGCAAGGAACTTGGGTTTGGTCACCCTGAGTTACCTGGGGGAGCCCAGACGTGGACCCCCTGCTCACTGTGCTCTGAGTGGCACAGATCCACCTCACTGATGAGGCCCAACAAGACTGAAACACGTGTATGGGGTTGCTGTTGGTACTCTTGTTCAGAAGGGAATTGCCATAGCATTTTGGTGCTGGACTGCCCATGTGGGCGGAACAAAGACTGATATGCAAATGGACATTTCCCATCTGTAAAAGGTACAGTGAGCAAAAATCGATGGCTTCGGACTCTCAAATTGGTAAAAAAAAACAGAGGACAGTTTATCATGCCATGTTCTTTCTGGAGAGGGGCACCTGCTACAGTTTTTGAAATTATTCCTAGGGGTAATCCTTACTGATCTTAGTTGCTTCTTTCTCGCCTCAGTATTTGTTGGAAATGGGGAGGGGAAGTTGGGGTGAGATTGGAAATACCCCATAAAGGCAGAGGGAGAGTAGGTTTGGCTAGTGTTGGGATTGGGAAAATACCATGTACCCTTTGGTATCCTACTCCCAGTCCCTTGTGACACTCCACTCACGTCATCCTCCCTCGCTCGGCCATGCCCGGGGCTGGATCAAAAAACGATGGCCCTTCCCAGATCATCTGAATGTAAGATCCCGGGGGAGTGGGTGGGAGAATACCGTCAAGTTTCTCACATACCCTTCCCCTATGTGGTATGAACTGAATTGCTTCACAGGGAAACCTCAAAAGAGAATCTACATTTCCTTGGTCTTTACTCTTTCGATGTTCTACTGAGAAGCAATGCAGTTGTAGGTCCAAAAACCATTGCTAACTCTTGGGTTGGATTCTTTCCTTTGACTGATCCATATGAGGGGGAGTGATCAGTGATCAATTGGAACTTTCTGCTTAATAGGTACTATTTAAGATGTATGATGGCCCACTTAATTGCCAAGGCTTCAAGTTCATTCACTGAATAGTTTGTTTCCCTGAGGAACAGTTTTCAATGGGATGTTCTAGCCCATCATGGACTTGGGACAATACTGCACCTAAACCAGTCAATGAAGTGTCAGTTTGTAATATACAGAAAAGTTTGCTACCTTAAGAATAGGGATTTGATGTAAAGTCTGTTTTAGGACCCCGTAACATATTTCTTCCTCGTTATCCCATGTGAGTTTTTGGGGTTGTGCGTTTTATAATTTGTCGGTCAATCTAGCTGATTTATCTGAAGAATTAGGTATAAACCTTTGATAGCACCCAAATAAACCTAGGAAAGTTCCTAAAGCCTTTTTAGTCTTGAATGTTGGAGACTCAAAAACAGCTGTAGCCTTTTCCTATTTAGGTTGAACACTGCCATTTCAGACAAAGAACCCAAGATATTTTACAGCAGGTAGGGCTAGCTTGCATTTTCTTGGGTTAGCTGTCAACCCGCCTTTTTGTAAGGCTCGTATTACCATGTATAGGTGGCATAAGTGGTCTTCTCATGTTGGACTGTGTATTACAATGTCCTCGATGTATGCCTTGCACAATTCCAAAAAGGTTTGGATAATCTTATCAATCATCCTTTGGAAAGTTGCTGGTGCACCATGCATCCCAAAGGGTAAGACTTTAAATTGATATAGACCGAGTGGGGTGGCAAAAGCAATCTTTTCTTTATCTGGTCCATGAGGGGGAACTTGCCAGTACCCTTTGGTTAAGTCTAGGGTGGACAAATAGACGGCTCTACCCAATTTGTCAAAAAGATTGTCGATACGAGGCATTGGGTAGATTCACCTTTTGGAAGTCTATAGAGAACCTCCAATTATTTTTGTATAGCTTCTCTACGAATACAATGGGGAGGATCTGGGACTGGTAGAAGACTCAATTATGTTGGTCTGGAGCATTTGCTCTACTTCTTTGAGGACAATATTTCTACGGACTCAGGGAGTCGATACAGCTTGAGATGTACTACCTTGCCTGCAGGGGTGCGGATCTGCTGGTATGGTCCTTTTACCCTGCCAGGCTTTTCGCGGAACACATCAGGAAATTGCGCTAGTAATTCGAGAAGATCTGTTTGTTAGGTCACAGTAATATCAGAGGGAATTAGAGTGCTGTTGTTCACCTCTTCAGCCTTCTTATCATAGGATGCTTTCTGTTGGCTTTGGACCTTACCAAAATCATCTTGAACCAGAGACCATTTGGTTGCCATATGTTATTTAACCAGGAGGATATCTGGGACAATGCAATTGGAGCATCTTCCCTTTCCTCCTATATTTCTAAAAGCATATCTAAAACATCCCTGGCTTCTCGTCCATATAATAATTCGAAGGGTGAGAAACCAGTGGATCCTTGCAGTGTTTTTCTTACTCCAAACAGAGCCCAAGGAATCATCTGATCCCAATTGGATTTGTCCTTGTCAACAAGTTTTTAAAGAATGGTCTTAAGGGTCTTATTAAACCGTTCAACTAACCCATCCATTTGGGGTGGTAAACAGATGTCTTTAAGGTGTCTTTAATATGTCTTTATGAAGTAGCTCTTTCACTTCCCGCATGAGCTTACACATAAAGGTGGTGGGCCTCATTACGGGTTAACGGCGGAACGGGTTAACGGGCTCCGCTAATGGGGGTGGACCGGTTAAACCCGTTCCGCCTCATTACAAGCTCTGCTCGTGGGACCCGGTAAGTAACGCCTGGTCAAATCCTATGGGGGCTCAGATGGGAATGGGGAAAGTCCGGGCCGGGTTCCTGAAGGGAGGAATTACCAGGTCCTCCGAACTCAGAATGGCCTGGTAATTCCCCATTCTTGGAACCCGGACTCGGACCCGATTTTGGCGGCAGCCATGCCGCCAATAGCGGCATGGCTACCGCCGAAGTCGTAATGAGATCTGGTGCCTTGGTCCGTAAAAATTTCACTAGGGAAGCCCACTTGAGAAAAGAAGGGAAGTCAATATTTGAGTATCTGTTGGGTGTGTTATTACGCAGTGGAAATTCCTCTGGTATCGGGTGGCATAGTCAAGTATCACCAACACATATTTGTTCCATAACTTAGATTTTTCGAGGGAGCCAATGATGTCCATCCCAACCCTCAAAAATGGCACTTTGCTGATGGATAATGGATTCAAAGGTGCTGGTGGCGATAAGTGGGTACTAGTGCGCTGACACATTTCACAGGTTGGAACAAAATGTT
Source organism: Ambystoma mexicanum (assembly GCF_040938575.1). Lineage (NCBI taxonomy): Eukaryota > Metazoa > Chordata > Amphibia > Caudata > Ambystomatidae > Ambystoma > Ambystoma mexicanum. Next base: position 649,736,192 of record NC_090921.1, on the reverse strand, counting down.
TTGAGTCGATGTGTATCAATGGCCAATAGAACTTTCTGGACAAGTGCGCCTGAGTCTTGGCTTGACCTAAATGTCCTCCTGTGAGATGTGAGTGTGCAATTTCAAGCGCTATTTGTTTGTGACTTTGGGGAACCACTAGTTGCATTCTTGGCATCCCTTCAGAAGTTACAGTGCCTGTACAGGAGTCCTATCTTTAAAAAGAAAATGCACCCCTCCAGTCTGACCCTCAGACTCAGGTAAAACCAGTAGGAAGGCTTCAGCGATTAAAGGGTTGTTCCGGTCAGCAAAGGCCAAGTCAGGGGGCATGTCAGAGCTTTTGTTATGGATGGCTGGGGTTTGGGTAGGACGAGGTTGCGCATTATCTTCCCCAAAACCTTAAGCCCCTCTTTCAGTAACATCTTTCTCAGTCTCTTCTCTAGGTAGAGGCAGTATTACTTTCTCAAGTATTCCCTGGGCTATTTGGTCTCCTGTCTGGATGTGAAAGGCCTCCTCCCCATGGTTTTGCAGTAGTATCTCCACATCCCCTCTAAAATCTGGGTCGATCACCCTGGCCAGGACATGAATACCAAACTTCCATGCATGTCCTGACTTGCGTACCAACCTGATGTATGTCGCAGGAGGTGGAATAAGAACATGATCAGTAGGGATAAAACATCTTTCCTTTGGTGGGATAGTTTCTACAAAACTTCTTTTGGTGGGATAGCTACTACAAACATCGAACCCAACAGACCCTTTAGTGGCCACTGTATGGTTGGAGGACCTATCAATTAACTTCTCATACTTCAGGCTCCCCCAACTTGTTTCAGTTGAGCTGTATCCCACCCTTACACCATATGTGCGACTGGCATGGTATCAAGAGAGACACAGGCTCAAAAAGCATTTGTTTCAAAACCTTTTTTTACAAAGGTTCTGGGGTTTGTGGAATGCCTTACAGGCCCTAACTCTAAGGGGATAGTTCAATTAACTGATGTTTCTAATGGCCGTCATTGTCTAATTGTTCAAATAAAAGTCTGTCTGTGTCTAAACCTAAGCTTGCCCTCACGCTGTACAAAAATGTGATAGGAAGTCTTTTAAAAAGGAAATATGGTGGTTCAACAAAAATGGCAAAACCAGAGTTTGTTTCAAGTATTCTACTCACCAGGTTAATTTTGGGCAATGTCACAGAGATGGCTTCACACAAGAGGGCTGTTCGTTAGATCTTCTCCACAAGACCCTTACAGCGATTTCTAATTTCTTCAATGTCCTAAAGTTCCTTGGGATTCTGTTCCCCAAGTATAAACTTGTTCACTTTACTTTTCTCAATAGGACTCTCAGGTGTCCCTTCTCAAGCTCAGGCCTCTTCCAGTTTTCAATATGAAACACAAAGTCAAGTTCCTCAATCGGCCTCCTAGGGTTACCTTTCCCATGCTCAGGCATCTTTCAGCTTTCAAAAACAAAACACAATATTTCACAGTTCCTTTGGTTTCACATGGACACCTTTACTCAAGCTTTGGTCCCTCTAGTTCCAAACACAAATTCAACTAGTCAGGATCTGCCTTTACTTTGCATATATTCTTTCTTACACATCATCCTCTCATTGGGTAGAATCAGTGGCTTTTGAAAATGCCAGGCTCTTTGCTTTTCATCAGCGCGACCCCCCTGTGACCATTTACTCCTCTTGGTGTCTCACTCTTTTCACTTTTTTATCTTCAGGTGCTTCCTGTTCCACTTGCATGCCTTTCTTTCACTTTCCCGTGCACACTTGCACTGTTCTTTATTCCTCCTCATTGTCGTGCCTCTTGCACGCTTCTTCATGGGCTTCTGGCCCATTTGTACACTTCTCTTTACTTTTGTTCTTCTTGCATCTTTTCAGTGGGCTTCTGGACCCTCTTTACATTTCTCTTTACTTTTGTGCCTCTTGCAACTTTTCGATGGGTTTCTGGCCCCTCTTTGTATTTTAACTTCAATGTCCGACTTTATTCCGTTTATTACTTCACAAACGTGCGTCTCCCCTTTGTCACCCTATACTGTTACTTTCACTTTGCTGAAGTCTTCCCTTTAACTTCACTCAAAAACTCAAACACACACGGTCCTCTTGCTTACGTGTGTCAAACACCACTTTGTATTGTGCTCTTCACAACCCAGCTATGCAATGCATTCAGACTCATCGGACTGACTTGTGCGCTTTGCTTCACAAAGGAGCTTCGTTCTGAGGTCAGGGTCTCACCGCCTGCCCCTCGGGCATTCCTGGGCTGAGATTGAAAATACCCCATAAAGTCTGAGGGAGAGTAGGTTGGGGTCATTTTGGGATTGGGGAAATACCATTTCTCTCCCTTGGGTATTCTCCTCCCAAACCCTCGCTTGGCCACACCCAGGGTTGGGATCCAAAAGCGATGGCCATTCCCTGACCACCTGAATGGAAGATCCTGGGGGAGCCGGTGGGAAAAAACGGTCAGCTTGCTCACACCTGCCATTTTGAACTAGGCCCCCTTGCAGTAGATTTCTGTTTGCAGGGCATTAGGCCTCAGTTGTAGGTAACTCCCAAAACACTACCAGTATGGACGTTTTGATTGAATTGGGTGTTACTGTTATATTTGAATCTAAAAATACCATACATGAGGAGCTGGGGCTGCGGGGGTGTGCCCCGCTCCCAATGTTTGATATTTGGGGGTTTCTGGGGTGCAGGAGAGTCCCCTGCTTCCTTACCATTAGCAGTGGGGGACAAGAAAAAACAAAGGTCAAAAGGGGGGGGGGGCGAGCAATTACACTGCAGGCAGTGCACCCATGAAAAAAACGAGCAAGAACCAACAATCCAGATCCCAGTTCTAAACCTTCCTTCTTCCCCCAATGAGTGTTCTGCATGCCAAGGTCCTTGGAGGAAGGGTGAGGGGAAGAACACATATTAGTTATTGTTGCAGGGCTAAGCTGTTGGTAGCATTAAGTGAAATGTTGCATAACGGTTTGTGTTCTTAACGTTAGATCAAATGCAACAGTTGTGAAGGACATATCCTGGTGTGAACGAAGCCTTGGGTGAAGGCATTGCCAAGTGTCAAAACTAGATCTTGGTCATACTACCCCATAGGCAGTGTTGGGACGACTTGAATGGATCGGTAGCACAAATAAATATGAGAAATTAATTTCCAATGAGTGGAACCTCAGTTGCATTTTTTATTAAGCCACCTGGTTCCCAAGAGATAGCCGAAGAATGTGTGTTGAGAGAAAACTGCCACAAGGCCCGAGAACTGCCTGAGATTGCCAAGTTGACTGGGCTCCTGAGAGAGGTTATTGCTGTGTATAATTTGTTCACTTCACTGTTCATGATTGGGTTGTTTCAGTGGAAATGCACATTAGAAGTTACATAAATTTGTCTTGTCCAATTCGTGTCTGTCATTTCAGTTTTCAGTTCCACGCAGCTGACTAACCCTCCCGTCTGTAATTTGTATGTGTTTTTCTTGCAAATCGTGCACTCATTATTGCTTCCATTGATTGATTTTTTCCGATAGGTTTTTGTTGGGGATCTCTCCTATATTTTAGGACATTTCATAGACAATAATTTTACTAATACATAAATATGTTTCTTTTTGCTAAGATATTTGAATAATGTTGTCTAAGGAGACCTTCAGTGTATTGAATTGAGTTCCCCTGAACCTGTTAGATATGGTTATTAACTTACCACTGCTGTGCAAAGGCTTTGTAGCACTTTTCCTTTAGACAGGTTGTTTTTATGCTCTCTTTTACTGTCATTGTGTCGCATAGTAACGTCTAAATTTCACTCCATTTTCTATGGCCCTGAAGAATGTCTAACTTAATTGACTGAAACATGTAGGACAGCATTATGCTTCTCCTTTGAATTTCCTGCTCAATTGTTTAAGGAGAACGTATTTCATATGTTGTTGATTTCATGTAATGTGTAGTGCTTGTTTATGGGTTCATTAACATTTCTGTATGTGATATTTTTGATATATGTGTTGATTAGTGGTGTGGCATGGACAACATGATATTTAAATAATACAATAATTACACTTTCTGGTTTCTGGAATAAACATTTTGATATTTATATTTACTCATTGTATTGTGGAAGTTATCACGAGAGCTTGATATGTGGTTTAGAGATCTTACCCGCTTTTTCTCCCTCCATTAGTGTTGTGTTTGAAAAAAGTATATGGGTCATGGCTGGGGTGGGCCACATGTTACAGCTGCTGACTACACTATAAACATAAGGCATCAACTAAAGTGGGTACGCTTTATTGAGGGATTTGAGACTTAACTAGGCATATGGTAAAAACCACTGTATGAGACTACACATCAAATATCATGATGATGTCATGCATATGACAAGGAAATGGCATTTCTGGAGCAGCTGCACTTGACGCGGTGGTCGGTCAAAATGCCGAAAATAAAATCTCGAATTACAAAAAGCACGAAATAAAAATCTCGAAAAAAAAAAAAATATCGAATTTTTTATTTATTTATTTATATGTGTTTTTGGGGTCAGGTAAGTAAAAAAAAAGGGGTAAAATAAAAAAAATGAAAAAAGGGGGTTGGGGGGGACCGTTGGGGGTTACCCCCCCGACCCCCCCGTGACTCCCCCATTTTTAAAAAAAACGCATTGAAAAAAAAATTCGATATTTTTTTTTTTTCGAGATTTTAAATTCGTGCTTTTTTTTCGAGATTTTACTTTTCGAGATTATGACTATAAACCACTTGACGCACCTGACATGTGTGGATGCACGTTGCACATAGTGACCTTGACATGTGTTTATATCAGTCATGAGGCATCACTATGGGCCTCATTACACGGAAGGCGGTAATGGTTAACGGCCACCGTTAATGGTAACGGTGACCGTTAACCATTACCGCCTTACTACGAGGTCCCTTAGCGGGTTGGTGCTTTAACGCCTGCTTTTTGCGGTGCCGTAATTAGCGCCTTCCCCATTCCCATAGAGCCCTATGGGGCAGAAATGGGAATGGGGAAGGGCAATGGCGGAAAGGGGATTTACCGCCCCTCCAACCTTGGAATGGGGCGGTAAATCCCCTTTCCGCCAAGGCGGTGCCGGTATTTTACCGGCATGAGCCATGGCGCTAATAGCGCCATGGCTCACCGCCTTCCGTGTAATGAGGCCCTGGGCCTCATTACGACCCAGGCGGTAAGTTACCGCCTGGGTCGCACCTTTACCACCATGGTGTAAACTATGTTTACGCCATGGTGGTTGGCGGATTTACGGCCCCATTCCGAGGTTGGCGGGGCGGTAAGTCCCCAATCCCCATTTACCCTTCCCCATTCCCATTTTTGCCCCATAGGGCATAATGGGAGTGGGGAAGGCGTTAATTACGCCACAGTAAATTACGGTGGCGTAATTAACAACAAGGTCCCTTAGCGCCATGGATTTTAACACCTGCTAAAAGCAGGTGTTAAATCCTCCATGGCGCTAAGGGACCTCGGAATCAGGCGGTAAGGGTCGGCGCTGTTTACGCCGCCGTAAAACCCTTACCGCCTGGGTCGTAATGATGCCCCCTATGTCTTAACATCAGTGTGAAAGAACTGGTGCTGGAACATAGATTGCATATTTCAGAAAGGAATACATGTAAATTGAAAAAGGGGAAGAAGAATAGTGGAAGGCATCAAGGGAGGGATTTTGGTGAGGGGTTTCCCTTGTGTGAGACCACAACGTATCAATGGCTGGGGCACTGATCTACTGTGACAGAACCATGGGGAAGACATCATACATGTGAGGCACTAAGAGGCATTGCATGGCTTTGCTGGCACCTGGAATTTGATGGCATCATTTGGAAATGTGAGGCTGAACAACAAGCATGTGAGAAATTAATTGGCTTTTCAAGGGAATTTAAGTCAGCACTTGGCACATGAATGCGCAAATTATAATTGTTGGCAGAATTACTGCCAGCATAATTACCATGGTAAATCCACTGATTTCTGGAAGTAAAGTGGCGGATTAACATGTATCTTGTTGCTGGAGGTAATTCCCCTTTTTTATCTGCAAAAATATGTCATATGGACTCCAAAATTAGGTAATTACACCACCCTTTCCCAACACTTGTAATCCCATGGTAAATCCATGGGGCCAAGTGGCAGTAACGGTAACCGATTTTGATAGTAATTCAGCGAATTAACTGCAGAATTACTTCCATACTCGGAATGAGGCCTTATGCATGGTGACCTTTCCATGCACATGATGTATAAATAGGTTTGGGATGGCATTACTAGGGCATTTAAGGTTATGCAGCAATTCGGGCATGTGAGGATGTACCTTCTTTGTGATGGCAATACCATGACTAGGAGGCTTTAACTGCTGTTGAATGGCATTGCTAGGGCACATGAGCATGGGCTTGGCATATGAAGGCAGCAATAGGACATGTACAAGGATGCACCTATCATGCTGTGGCTTTTACCATGCATATGAGAAATCATTTTTTTTTTAATTGAAAAACAGGATTTGTGCATTTTGAACTGAAATACCCACCAAGGTAGTCAGTAACAGAGAGAAGAAGCAATCCTAGGGTGAGGTTCCTTTACATAAGAGCATTGTTTCATTGAATGACATATAATGAGCGGTGCAGGGGTAAGAGTGGGGGCATATTCCAGCAACAGATAATGGGAGAGTACAACATTATTTTTAGCATTGAGAAACTGAGGCCAGAATTTACGTATTTACACATTAGAGTGGTCCCGAGGGCAGAATGCAAGAAAGGTGGTTTTGGGGTTAGTTCGACAATGGTGTGTGGGAGGGTTTGGATGGCATCAATGGAATGTATTTGATGGCTGGGAGAGAGCATTCTAGTGTAGTGGGTCAAGAAGGGAAAAGGAGAAAAATCTTGGAGAAGCACAGGCGGCAGGGGGGACTAGTCGTGAAGAGGCGAAGACCAGAGAGTTAATGACCATGTTCTTCATTACAGGTTTGGCGGTAAGTGGTAAAATATGCAGTAAATCCGTTACTGCCTCATTTACCACACTGAAGAATTACAGGACACTGAAAATGGGTGGTAATTCCCCCAGAGGAATTAGCTCCAGCTGAATCACAGCCGGCAGAAATTCCACCAACAATTTGTGTAATTAGCTCTGGGGGAACAGAATTATCGTCAGCAGAATTACCACCGGAAACACAAATGCTAATTCTACCAAATTACAAGAAAAATTACCACCAAAATACTGCCGAAAATGCACAGTAATTCTGCCAAAATTGCAGTGGAGGTAAAAGCATCCAGGTGATGGTAATCAAGCACAGGTGCCAATAATAGCCTGCTAATGTGTATTTAAGGACCACACCCTCCCCACAACACACTTCCAAGCAACAGGTAGCCACAACCATAAGTGAATTACAATATCCACAACTGGCTTCTGCTAATTGAACTCTAGCAGTATGCAGGGCCACCACACGGACGTATTCAAGCTGCACAAAGTTGAACGAGATGTGTGTTGTGGAGCCCGCTATACCATGTGTCCGTCCATTCCCTTGGGTTCTGACTGATGACCAATTGGGCTCTATATATCGCTTGAACAGCTACACTAGGAGAGCTGTTGACCATCATAGAGGCATATTTGAGATCATGAGAACTGCAATCCCATCACTGCTTAAGCTGGTGTCTGTCCTTCTCTTCTGTGCCACAGGAGCATTCCAGCAGACTTGGGGATGCTGCATGGGATGTCCCAGCCAACATTCTCAATGGTGCTGGTAGAAGTGTTGGATGTGCTCATGAGGCATACCCATCAACACATCTCACTGTCTCACCACCCAGGCCCAGGTGCATGCAGCAAAAGCAAGATTCTACGCCATTGTCATTTCCCTAATGTCATAGCAGCACTTGACTGCACACATGTGGCATTGGTACCCCCCCAGGCAGTGGAGCCTGCATACAGGAATCACAACCAGTACGATTCCATGAACATCCAGATGACATGTGATGCAGTTCTGACCATCTGCCACTAGAGCACAGGATTCCCAAGTCCCGCACATGATTCCATGGTCCTGAGGAGCAACAAACCTGGCTCTTAGGTAAGTATGAAAATAAAGGGCGCCTGGCAAAGTCCTGATATGCCCAGGTGGGTACATATATTGATAACACAAATAATCAGGATGTGAGATCCTCACAAAAATCCACGGTTTTTAGACATATTTATTTCCATCTTAAAAACCGGTGTCTTCAATTTTTATAAAGACTCTCGCTAAGCACGAGAGAAATAACGGACAGATTTTAATACAAACAAAGGGAAATGCAGTTGTGCACCCTCATCGGGATGTGAAAGATGAGTCCCCTAATTACAAGCACATGTGAGTATACAACGTAGGTGACATAGGTAACTCAGATCAGTGCTGCCCGTGGTTGTTTTTCAACCCGGGTGTGGTTTTTCAAACAAAAACAGTGTACACAACACGAATTTCGAAACATACAACAAAGGGGTATTTTCACAGTTGTGCCACAAGTGATCGACACAGTTGTGTTTCGGCCATAATCGCTGAGTTGAAGCTAGTAGTTGTGGTGGCCTTCATCAGGAGAGACTAGTTGAAGAGTCTGTCCGTAGGTAAGATCTATGGGAGGGAGGAGAACTATGAGGATCTCATAACGTGCATAATGAATTAGGGGTTAATAAATAACAGCTCTTTGGTGCTAGAAAAATACACCAGTGGTGTATTGGAGAACACAGCTTACCGTCCGACCGGAGCAAGGCGGTACAACTGTCAAGAGGCCTGGGTGTAGTCCTAGGTCTTGTGTAGATCGGCCGTGCCGGGGAGACCGGATTTAAACGGCGCTGGGCTTATGATTAGCCATTGATCTGGGGAGAGGGAGACATAAGAGTATGTCCCTGTCAGAGCACTATGGTGACGAGAGGCGAGACAAGACGTGTCAAACAGTGCAGCGTTCTTGTAAAGGGGCCTGGCTTACCTGATTCACGGTATTTGAGTTCTTGCTGGGTGCACAGTGGCGGTGGAAATGGCTGCTTGCCGTGAATCAGCAGATATAACGGAGGGGGTTGGACACGCCCTCCGTATACTGGGCCAATCCCAGTGCTGATCTGCATAGTACTGATGAGTGTGTCGTGAACCTCCTATGATAGGCTGCTAAATGCTGTCACTCAACGGGAGTCATCCCGTGCAATGGGTGTATCCATGCAGTGTGGAATGGGACAGGTGGTGTCTTGAAGTACATGGGCGAGGAGCTCATGTGAAACATGTAGTGGGACAACAGTGATGTCACAAGCGCTGGATACAAGTTCTTACTTTGCATGTCCATGCATATGTTCATCTGCGAGGAAGCAAAACACAATTGTACATGTGTGATATCACCACATGTGTCTACACGTACATAATTTGTAGATACAATAACATCAAACAGTGCAATATCACAGGTGCTGGCTGGCAACATGTGTGAGCCATTCGTGTATTGTGTGTGTAACCACAACTCGGACCCATTGTTAACAGGTGGCCAAGGTGTTGTGGTAGGCTAAAGTCCCACGTGGGGGTATAATACTAAATGACTAGTCCCAGAAGTGTTTCCATTCCACTGTAATGTTGAGTCCATTCTTAACAGTGTCGAGTTTGTGGACCCATTTCTGCTCCAATCTCGTAAGAGCAATGTTAATGTCTCCTCCTCGTTTCTGCGGCGTTAGTTGCTGGAGGACGGTCCATGTGAACTGTTCATGTGTGTGTCCTTTTTTGGAAAAATGCTCAACCAGAGGTTTGTCTAGGACTGAGTTTTTGAGACAGGATCTGTGTTCATTGATCCTTTGTTTTACGGGCCTTATTGTTTTGCAAATGTATATCAGATCACATGGGCAGCTGATGACATAAATAACATATTTGCTCTCGCAATTCGTGTGGCTCCTCATTGTCCATTTGAAGTCTTTGTGGCTGAAGGTTTTGCTGGTCTTGGTGTATCTGCAGGCTACACAATGACCGCAGCTGTAATGTCCAAAGACCGGTGGTAGGTTCCATAGGGTGAATTCTATTCTAGCTGGTTCAAGGAAGGTGTGCACCAAGGTATCTCTGAGGTTTTTGTTTTTCTTGAAGGCGAACAGTGGTTTTTTGGAGAGGCTCCTTTCGTTCTTGATGAGATGCCAGTGTTTGTTGATGGTGGCCTTAACGAGATTGCTTACAGGGCTAAATGTGGTCACACAAACAGTTCTATCTGTTGGATCTTTGATCTTGGTGGTGAGGCAAATCGTGCGGTCCGTGTTGGCGGCTCTTTTCTTTGCAGATTTTATGGACTTCTTGGGGTATCCTCTCTCCATAAGTCGTGTTTGTAGCTGTGCAGCGTGTTGTTCCAATTTATCCCTCTCAGTGCAGTTTCTGCGTATCCGAAGGAATTGTCCATAGGGCAGGTTGTATTTAAGCCCCTGAGGATGGTAACTCGTGAAATGTAGTAGGCTGTTCCTGTCCGTGGGTTTGTGGAAGAGTTCGGTTTTGAGTTGGTTTCCAGAGCGGTAGATGTGTAGGTCCAGGAAATTAATGGCATGGAAATCCCAGTTGATGGTGAAATTGATGTGTGTGTTTCTTTTGTTGAGCCACTGGTGAAAAGCTGTCAAAGTTTCTTTGTTCCCTTCCCAAATCAAAAGGACATCGTCAATGTACCGCCGCCAGATTTTGATGTGATCTTTAAACGGGTTGTTTTCGTTGTATATGTGGTCGTCTTCGTATTGGGCCATATATAGGTTGGCCACATCTGGTGCGAACGTAGCGCCCATACTCACGCCTTTGACTTGCTGATATATTTGGTGTTCAAACAGGAAGAAGTTTTCTGACATAGCCAGGCGGATACACTCAAGGATGAAGTTGGTCGGAGTCGAAGTAACGTCTGTTCTTTTGTTAAGGCATTTGGCGAGTGCTGTTAGTCCTTCGCTTTGTGGAATGGAGGTGTATAAGGCCTCGACATCCATAGTGGCCAGGATGGAGTTGGGTGTTAAATCCACTGTTTGAAGAATTTTGATAGTTTCCGTGCTGTCCTTAATGTAAGATTTAATTTGGCCCACAAATGGTTTTAAAGAGGTCTGTGTAAAGGGACAGAGGTTCCAGAAGGGAGTCACAGGCGGAAATGATCGGCCGCCCTGGTGGTTTGGTGGCGTGCTTGTGGATCTTGGGGAGGATATAAAATGCTGGTATCCTAGGGTGCGTTTTCTTAAGGAATCTGTGTTCGTCCTCGCATATCCATCCTTGGTCTTCTGCGTGCTTGGTTAAACTGTTAATCTCATCTTGTAGTCTTTTTGTGGGATCTCCAAGGATTTTTTTGTAGGAGTTGGTGTCTGCTAGTAATCGCAGGCATTCGTCGTTGTATTCTGTAGTATTCATAATGACAATTCCGCCTCCTTTGTCAGCTGGCTTGATCGTGATAGATCTGTCCATATTTAGTGTGTTAAGTGCTGCTCGTTCTTCTTTACTCAGATTTTCTTGGTAGAAGTTTTTGCGTATGAGGCTGGTGGTCACGGTTCGTGTTACTATCTTTTCGAAGGTGTCAAATTCACCTGGAATGGTATGGGCGGGCGGCATGAAAACTGATTTTGGTTTTAGACCACTGGTGTTCTCATGTGGTGTCTCTCGGTCTTTCCGATTCTCTTTTCTCAGGGAAGTATATTTCGAAGAAGTATTTCAATCTTAAGGTGCAAAAGAATTTCTTGAGTTCTGCTTCAGTCTTGAAAATGTCTGCTTTGGTTGCGGGGACAAACGACAACCCTCTCTGTAGTAGGGTATGTTCTGGGTTGCTCAAGATTCTGGATGAAAGATTGAAGATCGGGATGGTAGTCATGGTTGATTGGAGTACCACTGGCGTGTCCACATGTACTGGCCCGACTGCTGTGGTCGCCTCCTTGGTCTGCCCCGTTGGCCTCCCCATTGAAAAAAAGGGTGTTGGTCCTGCGGAATTGTTCCCACTGGGGGTGCTGGGTGGGCCTCCGCTGGATGATCCAGAGCTGCCAGAAAAATTGACTAGGCGGTTCCGTCTGTTATAGTTGGTCTTCTGTTGTTGTTGAAGATCGCTATAGTATGTTTGTGAGGATCTCGCATCCTGATTATTTGTGTTATCAATATATGTACCCACCTGGGCATATCAGGACTTTGCCAGGCGCCCTTTATTTTCTTACCTAGTCAGTACAACCCATGGTTGTAGGGCCACTCTATTTTTATTAGAATATACATCACCATCCATATTCCAACATCCACGAACGATGGACAAAGTAAACATTGTGTCCTACACAGATGAATACTTTCAAAAACTGTTAGGCACCACATCAGCCTTCGGCTCAGAAGGAGGAGCGATAGCACAAGGCTCCAATAAAGATGACTTAGACCTCATACATCAAAAGAAGAAGAAACTCATTCGCACCGAGATGCATGTCACTTTCATGCTGGAATATTTAAAAGCCGGAAATATACCAGAAGGACTACAGGTCAAGAACATCCCTCGTGTGTTTACGGACAATCCCAAATTCAAGACCAACTTCAGTGGGGTCGGCAATAAATGCAGCAGAGATTGGGTCATCCTCATAATAGATACAGCAGAAGAGGAATGCAAAAAGCAGGTCGAAGAACTAGCGGAACTTGAGAAGAAATTCTGCGAGGACACCACCATCACAGAAGCAAAAAAGAAACTAGAGAAACTTGAAGATGAAGTGGCCAAGTTTAGACAGATAACTGTTGATCGAAAAGTGCAGAAATTCAGGAAAGATCTTGCACAATACGCCGAGGAAAAAACTTACCCGTATCTAAAAGAAACATACTATAGCGATCTTCAACAACAACAGAAGACCAACTATAACAGACAGAACCGTGTAGTCAATTTTTCTGGCAGCTCTGGATCATCCAGCGGAGGCCCACCCAGCCCCCCCAGTGGGAACAATTCTGCAGGACCACCCCCCAACACCCTTTTTTTCAACGGGGAGGCCAACGGGGCAGACCAAGGAGGCGACCACAGCAGTCTGGCCAGTACATGCGGACATGCCAGTGGTACTCCAATCAACCATGACTACCATCCCGATCTTCAATCTTTCATCCAGAATCTTGAGCAACCCAGAACATACCCTACTACAGAGAGGGTTGTCGTTTGTCCCCACAACCAAAGCAGACATTTTCAAGTCTGAAGCAGAACTCAAGAAATTCTTTCGCACCTTAAGATTGAAATACTTCTTCCAAATATACTTACCTGAGAAAAGAGAATCGGAAAGACCAAGAGACACCACGTGAGAACAGCAGTGGTCTAAAACCAAAATCAATTTTCATGCCGCCCGCCCATACCATTCCGGGTGAATTCGACACCTTCGAAAAGATAGTAACACGAACCGTGACCACCAGCCTCATACGCAAAAACTTCTACCAAGAAAATCTGAGTAAAGAAGAACGAGCAGCATTTAACACACTAAATATGGACAGATCTATCACGATCAAGCCAGCTGACAAAACGGCGGAATTGTCATTATGAATACTACAGAATACAACGACGAATGCCGGCGATTACTAGCAGACACCAACTCCTACAAAAAAATCCTTGGAGATCCCACAAAAAGACTACAAGATAAGATCAACAGTTTAACCAAGCACGAAGAAGACCTAGGATGGATATGCGAGGACGAACACAGATTCCTTAAGAAAATGCACCCTAGGATACCTGCATTTTATATCCTCCCCAAGATCCACAAGCACGCCACCAAACCACCAGGGCGGCCGATCGTTTCCGCCTGTGACTCCCTTCTGGAACCTCTGTCCCTTTACACAGACCACTTCTTAAAACCATTTGTGGGCCAAATGAAATCTTACATTAAGGACAGCATGGAAACTATCAAAATTCTTCAAACAGTGGATTTAACACCCAACTCCATCCTGGCCACTATGGATGTCGAGGCCTTATACACCTCCATTCCATAAAGCGAAGGACTAACAGCACTCGCCAAATGCCTTAACAAAAGAACAGACGTTACTTCGACTCCGACCAACTTCATCCTTGAGTGTATCCGCCTGGCTATGTCAGAAAACTTCTTCCTGTTTGAACACCAAATATATCAGCAAGTCAAAGGCGTGAGTATGGGCACTACGTTCGCACCAGATGTGGCCAACCTATATATGGCCCAATACGAAGACGACCACATATACAACGAAAACAACCCGTTTAAAGATCACATCAAAATCTGGCGGCGGTACATTGACGATGTCCTTTTGATTTGGGAAGGGAACAAAGAAACTTTGACAGCTTTTCACCAGTGGCTCAACAAAAGAAACACACACATCAATTTCACCATCGACTGGGATTTCCATGCCATTAATTTCCTGGACCTACACATCTACCGCTCTGGAAACCAACTCAAAACCGAACTCTTCCGCAAACCCACGGACAGGAACAGCCTACTACATTTCACGAGTTACCATCCTCAGGGGCTTAAATACAACCTGCCCTATGGACAAATCCTTCGGATACGCAGAAACTGCACTGAGAGGGATAAATTGGAACAACACGCCGCACAGCTACAAACACGACTTATGGAGAGAGGATACCCCAAGAAGTCCATAAAATCTGCAAAGAAAAGAGCCGCCAACACGGACCGCACAATTTGCCTCACCCCCAAGATCAAAGATCCAACAGATAGAACTGTTTGTGTGACCACATTTAGCCCTGCAAGCAATCTCGTTAAGGCCACCATCAACAAACACTGGCATCTCATCAAGAACGAAGGGAGCCTCTCCAAAAAACCACTGTTCGCCTTCAAGAAAAACAAAAACCTCAGAGATACCTTGGTGCACACCTTCCTTGAACCAACTAGAATAGAATCCACCCTATGGAACCTACCACCGGTCTTTGGACATTACAGCTGCGGTCATTGTGTAGCCTGCAGATACACCAAGACCAGCAAAACCTTCAGCCACAAAGACTTCAAATGGAAAATGAGGAGCCACACGAACTGCGAGAGCAAATATGTTATTTATGTCATCAGCTGCCCATGTGATCTGATATACATTGCCAAAACAATAAGGCCCGTAAAACAAAGGATCAATGAACACATATCCTGTCTCAAAAACTCAGTCCTAGACAAACCTCTGGTTGAGCATTTTTCCAAAAAAGGACACACACATGAACAGTTCACATGGACCGTCCTCCAGCAACTAACGCCGCAGAAACGAGGAGGAGACATTAACCTCGCTCTTACCAGATTGGAGCAGAAATGGGTCCACAAACTCGAATGGCTCACACACGTTGCCAGCCAGCACCTGTGGTATTGCATTGTTTGATGTTATTGTATCTACAAATTATGTACGTGTAGACACATGTGGTGATATCACACATGTACAATTGTGTTTTTCTTCCTCGCAGATGAACATATGCATGGACATGCAAAGTAAGAACTTGTATCCAGCGCTTGTGACATCACTGTTGTCCCACTACATGTTTCACATGAGCTCCTCGCCCATGTACTTCAAGACACCACCTGTCCTATTCCACACTGCATGGATACACCCATTGCACTGGATGACTCAAGTTGAGTGACAGCATTTATCAGCCTATCATAGGAGGTTCACGACACACTCACCAGTACTACACAGATCAGCACTGGGATTGGCCCAGTATACGGAGGGTGTGTCCAACCCCCTCCGTTATATCTGCTGATTCACGGCAGGCAGCCATTTCCACCGCCACGATTCACCCAGCAAGAACTCAAATACCGTGAATCAGGTAAGCCAGGCCCCTTTACAAGAACGCTGCACTGTTTGACACGTCTTGTCTCGCCTCTCGTCACCTTAGTGCTCTGACAGGGACATACTCTTATGTCTCCCTCTCCCCAGATTAATGGCTAATCATAAGCCCAGCGCCGTTTAAATCCGGTCTCCCCGGTACGGCCGATCTACACCAGACCTAGGACTACACCCAGGCCTCTTGACAGTTGTACCGCCTTGCTCCGGTCGGACGGTAAGCTGTGTTCTCCAACACACCACTAGTGTATTTTTCTAGCACCAATGAGCTGTTATTTATTAACCCCTAATTCATTATGCACGTTATGAGATCCTCATAGTTCTCCTCCCTCCCATAGATCTTACCTATGGACAGACTCTTCAACTAGTCTCTCCTGATGAAGGCCACCACAACTACTAGCTTCAACTCAGCGATTATGGCCGAAACACAACTGTGTCGCTCACTTGTGGCACAACTGTGAAAATACCCCTTTGTTTTATGTTTCGAATTTCGTGTTGTGTACACTGTTTTTGTTTGAAAAACCACACCCGGGTTGAAAAACAACCACGGGCAGCACTGATCTGAGTTACCTATGTCACCTACGTTGTATACTCACATGTGCTTGTAATTAGGGGACTCA
This sequence comes from Ambystoma mexicanum, assembly GCF_040938575.1. Classification (NCBI taxonomy): domain Eukaryota; kingdom Metazoa; phylum Chordata; class Amphibia; order Caudata; family Ambystomatidae; genus Ambystoma; species Ambystoma mexicanum. The sequence goes on along the minus strand of NC_090921.1, from coordinate 649,719,913 downwards.
TCTTTCACATCCCGATGAGGATGCACAACTGCATTTCCCTTTGTTTGTATTAAAATCTGTCCGTTATTTCTCTCGTGCTTAACGAGAGTTTGTATAAAAATTGAAGACACCGGTTTTTAAGATGGAAATAAATATGTCTAAAAACCGTGGATTTTTGTGAGGATCTTGCATCCTGATTATTTGTGTTATCTTAGGTAAGTATGACATCTGATGATGATGCCAAACAGTGGCACACATGATGTCAGGCATGAGATTATGTGTGAGGTAACTACAAGTTCTGTGAACCATTGTCTATGTGGAACTCAGTACCCATGGCCCAAAATCCAAATAACACTGGGCACAGAGATACCTGAGAACACACTGCATGCACACACAGCCACAAAACCCCCTCATTGCCCCCATTCAGTACAGGGACTTGGCCCTACATGCATTTCATCACAGAAAGGCCACACGGACAATAGTGAATGGAATTAGCATGCAGAAGCAAAATTGTAATGTTCAACACTGTACTTCCTAATGACTGTTGGTGACTGCCAGAATTCGCAGATTCCCCATCACCTGACTCTTCCTCTGTAGATGGGGCAAGTGATTCTTCTTGAGGAATCAGGGTCTTCTTCTTCGGGGTAGATCTCCGGTCTTTATAGAGGTAGGGCTGATCTTGAGGAATAGCCACTATGCCCGCCAGGAAAACCAGCAAAGTCAAGAGACCAACGCCCGAAAAAACGGCAAGCGGTTGGATAAGCCGGAAGGCTTACAAGAAACCCTTCAATCTTTTGTAAATCAAACACACAGGTAGTAGAAACCTAGGTCTCGATAAGTTTCCACAAGGTCCATCCAGTGAAGATCGATCCCGGATGTAAAGTTAGTACTGAAACCAGCAGCTCCGGTGAGAAAGGTTAATAAGTGGCAAAAGGTAGCAAGTGTTCTCCGATTACTTGTTGAACTGGAGCAGAGCAGCAGAGCAAAATCCAGCAGAATGCAGGAAGGCAGGAGGAGAACTGGAACTCACAGGTAAGTCAGAGCAGTGAAGCAAGAGGTGGAAGGTCTGTAGACTAATGAGGTAGAACTGGAAAGGCAGAGAGAAGTAGAACAGCAAGTCTGGGGAAAAGGTGTAGATACGCAAAGAAAAAACATTGTCTTATCCAAAAGAAAGGTAGGACGGTTGCAACACGCTGTGCTCAGTCCAGAGGCTGCAAAAGAAGAAGACAGGCAGCGCCATCTTGAAGGAAGACTAGAGTGGTCCAGTGCGTTCAAAAGAGAACGTGTTGGCAAGCTAATGGCATCAACGCCATCAGTCCCACACCTTCCAGGGAGGATGGAGGATGACAGTGACTCAGGTTATCTGCTCCTACCATGGTTTTTGACACTGATAAGGTACACTAGTAGACCACAAGAGACAACCTAAAATGAGGCACACATAATTACCGGAACATGCGTAGAATACACATCTGGACTACTCAAGAGAAGGTTCAGGTGCCTCCTCCAAACAGGTGGGGCACTAATGTACACTCCTGAAAAACTGGGTAAGATTGTTGTCACTTGCGCTATGCTGCACAACATGTGCATACGCTGGAGTATATCTATGCCTCCAGATGATGACATTGCAGGCCCTGACTCAGATGGTGAGTATAATGTAGGTGATGACAGGACACCTCACAATAGAACTGAGGTATTCAGGATTGGACTATTGTCTAGCAGGACATCATTAACAATTATTCCTGAAAGCACATATAGACACCTGCTACTGTACATTTCACTTTCACTGTAGTCACATGTATCACACTAATGATATGAACACTGGGTCCCTCCCCACAACCTCATCCCAAACACCATCCCCCTCCCAATACCCTCAACCCCAACGCCATTTTTCTCCCCACACCCTCATCCACAACACCATCCCCCTCCTAACACTGCTGTGATCTTCAGTCTGTCCCATTAAAGTGTCCAATACCTCTTCCTCTTGTCCCCTTTCCTTGCAGGCATGATTGCACTACTTGTGTGGCACTGGGAGCACCTTAGTGGAGTGCTTGCTCAGTAGGGGTGGCTGACACAGAACCTGCAGGTGCTACATCATGAGGGTGATTACACTGGACATTGGGCTTCATTACAATGTTGCCAGTCCGGAAACAAGAGTGCCAGTAAGCCCACTGGCCCCCTTTCTTCCGGCCTGGCAAACTACATGTTTGCCTTCCGGAGCCGCTGTGCCCAACAGGTCTGACCCTGCCGGGCGCATCAGTCACGGTAGGCAAACCCTTCACAGAAGCACCGGCATCGTTAGCGGTGCCGGTGCTTCCGTGTCCCCACTGCCAGAGAATCCCATAGGACATTATGGGAATGGGGACTTCCAATTTACCGGTGCTTGTCTTCCTGGGCCACCAGACTTGTAATGAGTCGGTGGCACCGGGAAGTCAGACGCCGGTAAATTATTACGGGTCCAGCGGCAACCCTCCGGTAGCACTGCGAGGGTTTTCGCCATACGCATAATGAGGCCCCTTGTCTCATGTATGGCAGACATGTGCTCAGCCAACTCCCGTACCCTTTGACTCATTAATGTGTTGCTGGCAGTGGCATCTGCCGCACATCGATACAGATGGTCTATGGAAGTGGAGACCCACCTGGAGACACCCAGCACCGCATCACGCAATACCTGGAAGTGTCCCAGTTGCTCCTGGGCTGTCCGGCTACATTACCTCCTGGTGCTGCACGATCTGGTTCAGAATCTCCCAGATAGCTTTCAGGGTGTGTTCCTGCACTTGCCTCGTAAACGGATTGGGGTGCCGTCCCTCAATGCGAGAGGCATGGCCGGCTTGCTCCTCATCATCCTGACTTTGTGAATCTGTGTCCTCAGGAGGGTGATAATGGAGTGCACGGCGAGACGAGAAAAGAGGGGGGCTGCATTGGCGATTGGCGATATGCTGGGCAGGGGGATGAATTCCAGAGACATCTGCCTCACAAGGGAAGCTGCAGAGGTTGAGGCAGTAGTGGCAGGCTCTGGTGTCACAGTGTCAGCGGATGCAGTGGCCTGGTCCTGTGCCTGCATGTTGTTGGCGCTTGAGTAGGTGGATTGTTCATCAGACTCGCCAGCAGTGGTGGGTGGTCCTGTAGCTTCTGTGATCGCTGAGGCTGATGGCACAACTGTGACAGTTGAGCCTGTGCCCCCAGAGGATGGCAGCAGCAGTGCCCTTGGACAGGGGTGTTTTGGGGGTCTTCCCCTTCCTGGGTGCAGCATGTCCTGTGCCCTTTTTACCACTTCCTGGGGAAGTCATGCCAGAGGTGCTGCTTCCTTCCATGGGGTCCTGGGAGTCTTGTGTGCCTTTTGGGAGACAGGAAATAGTGCATCAATACCTTGATGAACTTTGGTACGATGTGCCCTCTTTCAGTGTTCTATATAGTATGGGGTCACAGGGTGCTACAGGCCCATGGGCGCCTTCTTCATATGGCAGACAGTATGATGGTTTACTGGCTTGATGGTTGTGTGTTAATATGGAAAGTCGGGAATGTGTTTCTTGCTTTAACTGTGGTGGCATATGCTTCACAGTTGTGCAAGGTAATGTGTGCCCATGGATGGCTGGTCCAATGTTACTTGCGTTTCCTGTTGTACTGTCAGCTGAGGGGTGCCCTGCTAGCTTTGGCGGTCTGGGTGCAACATTAGGTGGGACACAATCTTCATTGAGGCCTTGTAGCTACTGATCTGTTGCTCTAGTTGTAGGTTTGAGCCACATGTCTCATGGTGTTGATTAATTGGCATACGTTATGTGTATGCCAGCAGTTGGGTTGATGTGTCTGTACATGTGTGTTTGGCATGCTGGCAAGGGGTGGTGGTGATGTGACATGAAATTGGGTAACTTTCCATGATACTTGCTGTTCCGTGGTAGCTGTATGTGTTCTACATAACGGGCTCTTTCTTCTGCATGGTAGGTATTTAAGGAGATACACACCTTCTAGGCTTCCTGATGTGCTGGCCTATAGTGTCAGATTGACTGCTTGTACATTGTCTGGGTTACTGTCAGCTGGATGCATGGAAGTATGTCAACATGATATTGGTGTTGTTGTGCAATGATCCCGATATTCACTCATGTACTCACTGAGGTGTTCCTGGCTGCTGGCTCTGACCTTTGCTAATCAGCTGGGTGTCTGCTGCAGCGAGGCAACATTTCCTCCACCAGTGTCTGATTTCTCCCGATGGTGGTTGGAGATGAGGGTGGGACTCAGGCTTTGAGGTTGTTCCACCTCTTGTGCATGTACTCACTGGGGGTCATTACGAGTATGACGGTAGGGGGTTAACGGCACCGGTAAGGATGCCGGTGCCGCTAACGCCCTACCACCGCATTCCGAGGTCCCTTAGCAGGTCCCACTAAGGCTGGCTGGTTTTACCAGCCGCCCTTAGCGGGAGCCGCTAAGGGACCAGGGAGCTAATAAAGGGCCCGTTATTAGCTCCCTCCCCATTCGCATTGAGCCCTATGGTGGCTCAAATGGGGATTGTTTTTTTAAATGGGGACTTACCGAGTCCTCCAAAGTTGGAATGACCTGGTAAGTCCCCATCCAAGGAACCCAGACCCAGACCGATTTTTGAGGCAGCCATGGCGCTAATGGCACCATGGCTACCTCCAAACTCGGAATTACCCCCACTGTCCTTGATTGCAACCTATATGGTGTTATTCTGCTGCTGGGATGTTTTACGGTTTTGTGATCCATACAGCTCATCTACAAGTGCCACCATCTGCTTCCGCCATTTCGGTTTGCTTTGCAGCATTACAGGCACTTTTTCCTGCCTTTGCCTCCTGACATGATTTGTGTGACTTCTGGGGGTGGATGGCACTACCTTAATGGTGATTTTAAGTGGATTTTGTTGTTAAAGATGACCGCTGGTGAACTTCCCGTTCAGCAATAATTCCGCTTGTGGCTATACGACGGTAATGATAATGGTGGTAATGGTAATTCCACTTCAAATTGGCCGATTTACCATTGGTGTTCAGTTTTATTGTGGTAATTGTGCCAGTGGAATTACTGTTACTGCTGATGGGTGGTGCATGTCAATGCCTACTCATGATTCGGTGGAAATCCTGCTGGGATGCTTGGCCATAACGGTAATTCCGTCGCAGAATTACGGCCATTATTTCTGGTTTGGAAGGAGAGAGAATTAGGGAGTGGTGCGGTCAAATGACATTGAACAGTGTTACCGGGCAATTGAGATTGCAATTGCCATGTGTAGGCATCTCAGGGAATGGTAGGCTGTACTTTTCATACAGGGCATTATACCATTCCAATGAAGCATCAACTGCATCATTTGAGTCTGTGGTTCGCATATGAGAGTGGTGAATGGACTTGGAAGTTTGAACCTGGCATGTGCATTTCTCACATGCATATAATAGCCTCATCTGCATAAAGGGCACACTAAGTATATTATGGCAGCATCTCGGAATTTGGAGATCTATTTTGCATATAATGAGCATAAAGTACCTAGCATATAGGGGGTTGACTGGTAATAGATGGCAGAAACAGGTCATATGTGTCTACTTTTATATCAATGACAATTGTATGAGGAGGCACCACTCATATTGGGTATTCAGGAAACCTTTGAAAACTCAGCTTTTCACGTAATGTACCAGCTGTAATATTGTCCAGTCACTCTTGTCCTTTCTGTCTGCTTTTCCCCCGCTTTCTATGTAAGTTGCACCTTGATGCCCAAAGGTTTAGTGTGTATTATACATGTAAATATAAATAAATAAATAGATAGATAATAGTTCAAAACCTGCTCAATTTAAAATATAATTATTATTTGGTGTGTACCAAAACCAGAAATGCACTATTTGAGGAATCACATATATATATAAGGACTGATGGAGCCCCACCAGTGTTCACTACTGCAGTTATATACATTAGTAAATAGAAACATCCTGAATGCTTAATTTTCGTAAACATGTCTTTATTGGTGTTGTCCTTTCACTATTTCTCTGACACTCTTTTGCATCAGTGTCCTCAAAGGAAGCATATTCACAGAAGAGTAGAATCTTCTGAGAACTATCATTGATAGTCACTTGGAACATCTGAGAGAAGGTGTGATCACCAGTGCTATTGTTTCTACTGTTGACAGAATCAGCCCTGATGATGGACGCTGAGTTCGAAATGCATTGGCTAGAGGTTCTGCCACCAGTGGTCGAAGTGTAGGAAAAAAAGAAGTGGAACTATGTTTCCTACTGGCCTGCCCCAGCTACCCACAAAACCCATGGCCATGCCCTGAACAATACAAACACCCATACCAATGTGCCTGTGTTTAAGGGAATGTGCTGTGCAGTGCACTACAGTGCAAGTTTCACCTTCTCCCTACACTTTTATTTGAAAAGGAAACAATTCCGGAACGGTTTCTTTTCAAAATAAAAGTATAGGAATGGTAAAATATAATTTAAAAAAGTAGGAGCACCGCTCCCAACCGCTCCCGCCCACTTCGACCACTGTCTGCCACTCGAACAATGGTGAAAGGACAACACCAATAAGGAAAATTAAGTATTCAGGGTGTTTCTATTTACTAATGTATTGATCTGCAGCATTGAATAAGATATGGGTGTTGGCAGTGTTGTTGGGGCTCCATCGGTTCTTATATCTACGGGCATATCAAATCAGTGCCCATGGGCTAAATTGTGTCGGGCCTCTATCATATTTATGACCTTACTCAGGACGTATCAAAGCAGCAACTGAATTAAAATATGGATGTTCGTAGGCAAAGTAAAGACTATTGAAGTAAGCATTTGTTATTTTATCAATCATAAGAATATTCTAGTTTTTCTGTCATATATGTGCATTTCAGTTGCTATGATTTCATCATGGTGAAAGGAAAAATGATGTTACTTTCTATGATGTAATTAGGGTCAGAGGCAACATGATGTGACTTCTTGTGAGGCCCTCAGGCGTGTGATGTCACTTCCACTTCCTCTGGCATTTTGGTGAATTTCCATTGCTTCCCTGCATTTCTTCAGAACAGGGAAATGTTAACCACGTACTCAGTGGGGCTCTCTGGATGAGCACATTGTGACCATAGCACCATCAATGATCCATTCTTCTGTGTACTGACCAACACCTTAGTATTGGATAAATGTATCTATTAGTATTTTTATAGGATCAAGTGAACCTTTGATAGATATATATATATATATATATATACTTGCATAAAATGTGATTCCTGCAATACAAATGTATGATTGACGGTATTTAATTGCATGCATGCATATTTATAAATCATAATAATAAAAGTAGACCAATGGAAACAGACGATCAGCTATGTAGGAGGCTGCAGTGCCATTTAAACCAATTTATGATAACAATTATCACTCATGACGAGAAACCACACCCTGAGAATGAAAGGATTTTTGCAAAGCCTCAAACTTATATGTGAAAACTCTTCATCTGTGTGAAATTTGCTGGCCTGTTTGGCACAGAGTACCACAGCTTCTAAGCATCATTTGAATACGCGTCAGAAAACCAAGCATCCCCGTTTTTTAGCAGCACGATCCCTTTCATGGACACCGATCTATTTGTAGTTTCATGATTATCCAGGGATTGGATTGTCATTACTACAAATGAGAATGAAACACAACTTAAAAGAGTATTGTTTCTAAACATCTAAAATGGGAATGGATGAACCAGTTTTGGAAACAGTGCACACAGTCTACACCTAAGCCAGGCAGACCAGGTAGCTCATTCTCCAGATCAAATCCTTTTATTATTATTATTACTATTATTGTTATTATTATTATTATTATTATTATTATTATTATTGTATTTATTGAGTGTGCAGCTAGTTTCGAAAAGCAACAGCGCTCTTTACAGAGGTATACACCAATACAGATACATAACGGAGCACTTTACAGAGGTGTACAACATTACTGATGAATAACGGGTCGCTTTTCAGTGGTAACAACAGAACAGATATCCAGCAGATGGTCGGACACAAAAGGTGAAAGAGGAGGGGTAGAGCTGTACTAGGTAGCAGGGAGGAGAGGCACGGGTGGCGTCTATCGAGTCAGGTGGCGTGACGGATGATGTGATGACCTAGGAGTTGGGGAGGAGAGACTCCTTGAAGAGGTGGGTCTTGAGTTCTTTTCTGAATAGTATGAGCATGGGTGCGAGTCTGATGCCTATGGGGAGGTGGTGCCATAGTCTTGGGGTATAGGCATACTTATGATCCTTTCCTTTTTGTAGCGGCAGATTTCAAGTCTACACGTGTCCTGGCTTCTGCTGGTATGCTGTCCGCCGGAGATGCAGAGTTTGCCTTAGCAACAGCCTTATAGATGATGCCGCAAGACTTGAAGGTGATTCATGAATACAGCGGGAGCCAGTGAAGGTCGATGAGGGTCAGGGTGAAATATCTACCCTTGATAAAGCATGCAGCTCCATGTAGGTCATTTTTCAGGGGCACAAAGGAAGATGACGGGAGGCCTATGCTGAGTGCATTGCCCTTATCCAGGTGGGATACTACCAGTACTGGTACAGTGGATCTAAAGTTGTCCCAGGGGAGGATTGGAAGGTTTGGAGGAGATTGTTCATGTTGATGTGTTGATGCAGTTGTGCGGCTACCGCTTTCTCAATGTTCTTACCTTGAAGAGAAGATGGGTGATTGGGCGATAGTTACCTAGGTTGTTGGGATCCAGAATGGATTTCTTTAGTAGAGAGAGGATTTGTCCTGTTTTAGGATCATTGGGAAGGTGCCTAGAGTTAGGGAGCTGTCGCTGATCTCCAGGTAGGGAAGGCAAGCTTCTGCATGGAGGGTCTTGAAGATGGATGCTGGGAGGATGTCATCTGTATACCATGCAGCTTTGAGGGCGGCCAGGGTTTCTACCAGGTCCTCTGTTGAGAGTACATTGAATATTGTCCAGGGTGTGGAGATTTTGTAAGGGGGGATGCAAGGTGGGTCTGTGGATGCAGAGCTGGCGTCTATGTGCTGGTGAATCTTGCTGATTTTGTCGATGAAGGTGTTGGCGGTGGCTTTTTCAATGCAGTGTGGTATGGCACAGTTGGGTAGTGGGTTGACGCACTGCTTCTCTGCTTTTAATGCCCTCTAACTATTAGGTGTGTGATTATTCAAGCAGGAATGGTCCACCATTCTGTATTCTCTAGGGGTACTCACTCATCTGTGATGCTGGATTCGTACTGTCTGCAAGCTCTGCAGGCAGAATGAAGGAGTGATGAAGACCCTTGGGAAAGTCGCCCACAGCCTGATGCTGGTCACGTGGGCATGAGGGATGACTAGCAGATATTGAGAAATTTGCCACAATCCCTGCTGGTTTGGCAGTGAAGATATTGGGGGGGAATCTGATTTAAAGTGGCAGGCAGACAATATTTAGATCGAAAGGTTTAATCCGAGCCTGTGGCTGGGAAAAATAATGCGAACCCAGCAACCAAAAGGGGTCTCATGCTGTCAGTTTCCTTGAATAGATGACAAAATCTTTGCATACAGTCTTTGGGAAAACTGAGGAAAAGCAAGGATTGGGGTTTCAGTGTTAATGGCCTGTCCACAAAGGACTTGTCTTTCCACGGCAACTGCACTGTCCTCCACCTCGTTGGAACCTTCCACTGGTTAGGGCCTGGCAAGGGGTGCAGCGATTTAAGGTCTCCATAAGTGAATCCTCTGATGTACACAGCACTGCATGATGGACCTCAATTCCATGAACAGCCATTGTGCACAGACAGATAATGAGGACCGGCCTCCATCTGATGGGGTGGGAAAAGGGCCTGCTGCTCTTTTGTGGGAAAGGCTGGGAATGCTATTCCAGCATTCCGAGCATTTGCATGCGTTGTCTTTGGTCAGGCCCCAGGCTGGTCAGAATACTGAAGGGTTGGAAGTCTACATTTAAACTGAATTAGATTCTGTCAGAAGACAGCCAATACCCTTCATCTGATGATTGACAGATCATTAGTAACCAACAGTGCTGGGGCACAATTGTCTCCAAAGAATCCATCTCATGAGTACCTCAGAAAGTGCCCGCCCATATCTTGGTAAATCATAGTTCTGTAGGCACGTGACATGCCTCGTGTGAAAAATCAAGTTTACCTTTGCCCACTTTCTAGATCTATAGAGTCCCCCTAATGATGTCTCTAGGTAAGCTAAATCTAAAATTGCAGCCCACCCAGGTAGTCCTCACTGTGACCCCAACCAGAACTCAGTGGCGTTTCATTCTCCTCTCAGCACAGTGCCTGGAACATCATCACACTCTCCCGTTTGGCATCACATATCTCGCTTCTCTGACCATGCCTTAAGGTCTAGACGCTCTTACCCGCTGGCCCGGGGGCTCTCTCTTAACTCTCCCAAACCATGCCAGTGTGGCTCTTTGGACATGAGGCATGGGGTTAGCCAAGTCATGCCGCTTTAGATCAGATAGGAAACACAGATGTAGCCTTTGATGGGACCCTCTACTCTACCAGAAGTTATAGAGGGGCTTGATCTGTTATTGCGACCCTCCTGTGGCTTACCACAGGCATCCCAGTCTTAGCTGGGGTCGCCTCTTCTGTGGCTGATTATGGCCTATTCGAGAGGGTGTGCACAGGTCCCTGCGATCACTGTCAGCCTTGAAAGTGAAAGATGCCTCTGCTTACCCTAAGGCATCCCCCCAACCTGCATGGAGGAAGAGAAGGTGTCACAGGCCTGTGATAGCTGCTGGTGTCCAAGCCTTTCCAGCCTGCATGCAGCTCCTCACACCAGCCGAGCAAGAAGAGGGCTGGGCACCTGAGCAGCCATGACCTGCCTTAGTAACCTACACAAACCACAAAGGGGAAACATCTTATACACCAGCCCAGCCAGAGGTTAGGCTGCAATGGTTCCCGGTTGCACGCTTTAAATGAAAGAGGTTAGGAGAGACGTAGGTATCCCCCTTCTATGAGGTAAGCCTCCATTTTGTAATGGGGGATGTTACAGCACAATTTATGGCAGATGAGAAGTAGATCACCCGTCACATTGTCTGTGGGCTAGAATACAGCAGATGATCGGTGGTTTGAGGGACCGGAAAGGTGTATCACACCTTACCTGGTCACATCTACTATGGTCATAGACACAGGAGGTGATCCCAGAGGCAGGAGATGGCTCATTGCATTGTTTGTGGGGGGCAAAGGTTAAGGCAAAGTACGAAAATGTGTAAAGGGGCCACTGATGCGTGCTATCACTACTAACAGTTTTCAGGAGTGCATCTACCGTGGGTTCATATTTGACATGTTTCGATCACTCAGAGGGAACTTTGTGCACGTTAAATGTTCAATCCAACGGTGATGTTAATGTTTAATGAGATTTTGGCAAAGAGTCAAGCGATGAAAGTGAACATTTGTTAATAAGTGCAGGCCAGCCGAGCAGAATGTGTCCGAGGAAGCCCACAGGTTGTAATACATGACTTGCATTGTCTGCGATAGACATCAAACATCCTGCATGCTTGACTACTCTTTTAGAAAGTCTCTATGCAGACTTATCATTTGTGTGTTTAAAAGCACGTGGAGTCAATAGAAATCTATGTGGCTTTCATTATAGCAGTATTATTGCGCCCTAGAAGTAACTGCTTGAAAAGCTCCAAGAGCCAATGCTTCCCATGAGGTTTAAAGTGCAAACTTGTAAAGATCTGGGTGGCGCCTCCTTTATCTCGAACAAACAAGCTTTCCTGGGTTCATTTCTGGGTGCTGCTGTAATGTCTGTTTCTGTTTGTAACATACTGTGCCCTTTCGGTCTGTGAGTCGAGGTATAATTCTCTTCCATCTTTTGCATGCTTTATATTTTATTTTATTTATTTATTAAAAATGAAAAGCGATTAATCAAATGATTAAAAACAACTCACAAAGAATAAATCACTGTGCAAAGGGCATACTGATTGCTGGATCAGTCCCATTGATCATTCATGCTAGAGTAGTAAACACATAGGCTGGATGGTGGTGAGGAAGAAGAGGTAACAGTGCCGTGGACCGCACAAAACAGGCATTAAGCAAGCAGCTAAAGCAGTAGGCAGCACAGCGTAGATGGTAGATTGGGGGCAGGGATGGACTGAGAGGGCCTGGGAATAATGTTCAAAGTGTCCCCATACAACACATTTACAGCAAGCCCAACCCTTTTTCTATTGGAAAATTTGGAGATAACACACAAAAGAGGCCTAGGATGCAGAGGCCTACTGGAGAATCTCCAGAGTTCCAATTAGGCCAGTCCACCCATGGATTGAGGTCACTTGGACTCCATATTCAAGGCCTGGGCTTTGCTTTCACTCTAGCCTCCTTAATTCAATTAAAGTGACCCAAGAGTACAGCTCCCACAATACAAGTGGAGGAAACATTAAAGCTATGTACTGCTTGCGGTATTGTGTTTCCTGACGCCATGGAGTCATCTGATAACTTTACAGCAGATGCTTAGTTTGAGAAACGCTTGGGAGAGGAGAGTGTGAAGGAGAGGAGTGACACAGAGGCGTAAAGAAATAGGGGTCCTGGCACCTACACCATGGGTGATACCCAGGTTGCTCTTGAAATCTCTGGAAGAATTGGAGAGCTTCATGATCTGCAGACCTGCCTGGCCGCCAATTAAATACTGCATGGCAAGTCACCAGCTTCAGTTAAATGGCTCCGAAAATCAAAGTAAGTATCTTTGGGTCCAAGAATAGGAAGAGTTTTGATGACATTGTCATTCCTTCTTTCTTTGGGTTTTCACTTCTGAGAAGTGACCAGGAGATGTTTACTTTGATGAAATCCTCACACTACTTTACCAAGTCACTTCAGTGTTAGGCAATTGTTTTTTTAAATGTAAGACTTCTTTGAATGTTGATGGTGTACCCTGCTATAAATTCTTGGTTAGATAATTTCAACTCCCTGTACGGGGGCATGCTTATGAGTCTTATCACCAAGTTACAATGGACACACATGCGTCAATCCATTTAACCTTGGACTCCGCAGGTTTCCTCTGGTTTCACTCTGGTAACACCAACAAACTATTTCGTCACTGTCTACAAGGTTACCAAAGAATTGAATTTAAAATTGTGAGTCTCACTTTCAAATGTTTACTTCTTTTTGCTGACTCCTACTTAAACTGGAGAGTACATCACTGTAGTTCTCCTTGAGTTCTTCACATCCTGATCCTTTTTTGGTCGAATCTCGTTAATTTAAACTAATGAGTATATAAGTTAGACATTCAGTCTAAGCCACAAACATTTGGAAACTCCTACCTGTTCATGTTCTCTCAGCAAACTCATTGCTCGAAATTGTATCACATCTTAAAGTCTATCTGTTCTCTTAGTCTACTAGATGACCAGTGTTCAGAGAACCCCAGTGGTAGTAAAGCACTTTGCAAGTGCCCCACATCAATCATGGCTTCATTTCAACAAACAAAGGAAATTGAGTAGGCAGTCAATTGCATGGAAGCCACCCAACATGAAGGCAGAACACTTAGCTGGTTGAGGGTCATGTAGAATGTGTGGGTAGCCGAATGGAATACCCTGTTGAGGGGAGCTTAAGAATAGAGAGGGAGGTCCATGAGGAGAATGGAGCAGTAATCCAGCTTTCATGTGTACTGAATGGTGAGGAATGTGTTGGGAGTGACAGAGGTGACACATTTACAAATGTTCAAGAGGTTAAGTGTGGCAGCTGAAGTAGTGGAAGTGCTTAAGTGTTGAAGCTTCAGGATGTTGTAAAAGAGAACCCACAGATCCTGGAGCTTTTCTTGCTCTCACTAGTGCCATGGCTGAAAGATGGTGACAGGTGTGATCCTTGGGGAAGGGGGGAAGGAGATCACAGGGGAAGGATATAGAAGAGGGGATGGATAAGACAAGAGTGGATGGTGGATGTCTTTTGGACACTGGAAGAAATAGTGCATCTCTTTCTTTCAGAGGAGTTGAGCACCACACAATGCAGCACTATCCAATGACGAATAGCAGACATGCAGTTCATGATTGAAGAGCACAGTTCAGGGGCGAAAAAGTAGAAGAAGAAGATGTGTGTGTCACTGGAAAGAAGATGATTTGACAAGCCAAAGTATGAGATGAATTTGTTGAGGGAGTGTACAAGTGTAGAATGTGAAGAAGAGGGGTACAGGGACAGATTCCTGTGGGACCCCTACCAGGAGGGGGTGCATGAGGGGAGCCCAGTGCTCCAGGAAACGGAAACAGACAATCAGCTCTGTAGGAGGCTGCACAAATAAGAACAGGGCCATGTAAGGCAATTTGTGAGAGAGGCTGAAGGTGAAGGGGTGTTCGTTTGTATCACAGATGCCAGAGAGGTCAAAAAGAAAGAGGCTGGATGATAGATGGCTGAAGTTTGCTGAGCAGATTGGCCTTCAAATAGTCATTGATAATGATGCACCATGATGCACCCATGATTGATTTGGGGTACATCTAAAGTGAATTGAATTATTACACCTGGGGTTCGCCGAGTGCTGGTCGCTTGATTATATTTCACTCAAAACCTTTGAAATTCTAAGAAAGGAGTTAGAAAGGTTAACTGATGTTTCTGTTGTGCAGGTTGTTGGTGGGGTTCTTAAAAATTTGCCATATGGTGGCCATCTTGGAAGGCTGGTAAGATATGTCAAAGTAAAGCACTCCAGTCGGTCTACAATTTCAGTTTGCAACAGGCAACAGCATCAGTTTATTTTCATTGCAATGCAAGCAAATACCTCAAAACAGAGGGGACCCAGAACAAATGCTCTCTCTGTCACGACCCTCGCCCAAAACCCCCTCTGGCAAACCCATTGGCCAGGTGGAGTAAGGACTCAGGCCTCTAGAGACTGGCATCGCCTATGGCGCCAGGCTCATACACCATGAAAAACAATGTGCTTGGGAACTACTTTATTGTATTGTCAGCCAACATGGAGGCATCCACATAGCTTGGTTCCTAAGAATCAAGCTATGCGGTATAGTGTTTTGGGTGTGGCAGCCTAGGGACTACTTTACCTGGACTATTTTGTTGGGGCCATTTAAACCACACCCGAGCAAGACAACACGCTTCGTGTTACTTTGCAGGTTGCAACGTGATGCTCACCGTGTCCAGCTATTCCCTCGAACCTCGGAGAAGCAGAACCTGCAAGGAGACAAAAGGAACATCATTAGCAGCAGCATCTTACCTGCAGTCTTCATCTTTAAACACTCGCAGCTACTGAGAACAGCTTCCTCGAATCTGCACGCCTCCCGGACAGAACGACCTGAAAGAGGAAGATAGAGGCAACATTAAAGAAAGCTGAAGAGACATTTACAAATTACGAACTGCCCAAAAGGCTTACCTGGCTGGTCGCCTCTCGGCTGGCACCACTCCGGACATTCCACTTGCGCTGAAGAACACTGCAACCTACAAGGAAGGAAAACACAGGTTAGCAAAGGCAAGACTTTGCAGCGCTGCGCATAGCGCTTACTTACCGCATCATAGTGCTCTTAATGCGCCATCATTTACCACTGGGGCTCAACCAAGCCAGTTCACCATGCTGAAGCTCTGCATACCTAAGGAAGAAAAAAGAGACATTTTAAACAAAGAAAGGCATGCAGGATAGCAACAAAACTAAAGAACAGCAATAAGACCTACCTGAACAATATCAAACGGGCCGCGTCAGTGAAGGAACTGGACCGCACTCGCCCATGAAAGACAACGTGCCCCTGCAAAGAAGGCAGGACGGAGAGCATGCCTAATTCTACCACAAGGTGAGGAGAGGGCACCAGAGGGACTGAAATCATACGAGGGTGGAGGGAGGATACTTACTCCAGTCGGTCAGTCTTGAACACAGTCCTCCTGTATTTTCAGGCAGAACCTTCCCCGTAGACCACATCAGGGCAAAGCTGAGAAGCATACCAGCGAGTAACCCGGCTGGGTGGCATCCATGTGGAGTGTAACACTCTCCCTCTGGGTTTCAAAACATATCTAAAAATTGTGCTTCTAGAGAGCATTACTGCTATCATCAATCAAACATTTATTGTCTTGCGGTCATACACACTGACTTATCTTTTTTATTTACCTACTTTTATTCAATTATAAAAAATATATATCAAGCTTGTATCTTATTTTAATTATAAAAACATATTACAATAAAATGTACAACATTCTAAAATCAATCTCATTGCAGCAATACTAGTGTGAAAGGGTAAGTGCAACATCTGTTGCACATCTTTCTATCCCAACAGTGGTTTGTGTACAAAAAAACATTGATCTCACACACTCCTCAAAATATTGGCTTCCCTAGTCCTTATGGCATTTTACACCATCCAGAAGTGAGAAACATGAAGATGTCCTCATTTAAACAAAAACTGAAAAGCTCAACAGCAGACCCTGTGCTGTACCCGTATGCGGACTGTAAGGGTGCAGAAGTACAAGTCTGACACAATGGTATCATGGTGATTGGCAAATACTTTTATTCAGGACAAAATCCTAGGAGGGGTTTCCCTGCCTCTACTAAGGAAGTAAGGAATCGGCTGTAATGTCCAAGTAAATAATAAGAGTTTAGCATCACGTCAAAATGTCTACTTCTATCCTCACACCTGTAACTAATAAGAAAAGGGCAGTGGATCTTCTTGGTCCAGAAGTATGACTCCCTTTTTTGGACAATGAGCTACATTTCCAATAGTAAGAGGAATTCCGCCTGTGAGGATGACTTCCTTTTCCAGGTCTCAGTTCCTTTCTGAGGATAATAAAGTTCCAGCTTGTGGTGCTATGAGGTTTCAGATCCAATTCAAGAAAAAGTTCCAACTCAAACATCATTCCTTATTGACCATAGTTTTGATTCCCTATTGGGTTCCTGGAGATTGCCTTTCTTCTCCAGGTATTTAATTCTCAATGTTCTCACAATGCCAGAGGAATGAGTCCCTTCCCAAGGCTTTCTTTCTGATTGGCTTCATGATACCCAATTCTCGGAAAAACACCTAGACGTATTGTTTACTTCTCATGAGGTATCTTGGCTTCACAGTTCACAAGGGCTGGGTGGTATGATTCCCTTCTCCAGGCCCTTCTCGGACTTTAATATGCAGTACACACTTCCAGCAGGAATGCCTCCCTTCCCCTGGCTTGCTTTGCCCTTTATGTTTTCATAGTTCAACCCTTTCAGGGGGATCAAAAATTACACATTTTACATGAGCTCTCAATTTTATGGGTGCAGGTCTCAGACTTGTGTATTCCTCTTGTCTTTATGTATTAGTCCTGGTTCACTATCCTGCCAGGTACTGTGACTATGAAGATGACTTGCGTTGATCTTCATAAAAGGGTGAGGGTCCCAGACCAGTGGAATTCTCCCCTTTTGGTGCTGAACACCTGGTTCACTTTCTTGCCCGGAACTGTGACTCTGAGTATAATTCTTCATAAAAGGGTGCTTGTCACTGACCAGTGTTCTGACACTTGTCAGTCCATCTGGAGGCCCACCAACCGTCCCGGCAACCAAGGTACCTGAAAGGAGCTTGCCTGTCTTCTTCGGTCAGTCGTGGGCTCTCCTTTGTGTCCTTTCGGGCCTCTCACAGCCCCTGCTGCTTTCTGGTGTGCTGTGGCCGCTCTGCAGCATTTGGTTCTTCGCGGGCTGCGCATGTTCTGTCCTTTCGACTGCACATTCAAACTGCTTCTTTATTGCTGGACGGTTGCTTCTCCACGGCTCTGGTCAGTCTCTAGATGGCAGGCCAGATAAAGATAGCACCACCTGCAGCGTCCCCAGTAAAGACATCCTCTGGTCTCCGCTTCGGTCCGTTTCCCATCTTGTGGTTTTCCAGGGAGGGCTTCTCTCCCCTTCCTGGCTTCCCTCTTCATTTTTGAATGGGCTGTGCCTAATCAGGTGTTGAGAGAAACTAGACTGTTCATTCTCATTCTTGTAAGGACTCTCTGTGCTTCTGCATTTCTTCTTCGTCCCTATACTGATCATGAGGTCTTCCAGGGAGTCAAATAGTCCCTCCCTCATCTCAGTACTTAAGGGATACATGTCTACACTTTTTTGTGTCCCAGTACTTCCTATATGGCTGGTATGGCAAAAACATATAGTAACACTAGGGAAAGTGTTGGCGGGATGGGTTGAAGGTGTGCAAGGGTTCAGTGGGCTACTGGGATACCATGTTCTCACCAGGTCATCACTAATCTGATCGGGGGCCTCCCTCCACCTCCCTCCCCATGAGATCCACCCACTGACTACCATGCCCACGGGGACAATCGGGTAGTGTCCTCACCTTCCTGGCCTCATGGGAAGGGGCTCCCCCTAGGGGAGAAGTGACGACATCCGAGGATTCATCACAGGACTCTGAATCTGAATGTCAATCTATGGAAATGCTCCACAAATTATGATCATCTGTTTGCACACTGTGTTTTGGCCTTAAACTCCGGATACAGTCAAGTATATTCTGTTGCTCTATTTGTACACTTGGCCTTCATCAGGACAAACAAACTCTTCACCATTCAAAATCCCCCTTCCTTATTCTTTGACCTTTAAAGACCATGTTGTGCTTGACAAGCTGAACATGTAATTGCACATACTTATACATCAACATAAGCTTAGACCCCACGAACAGACGATTGACTAATGGATCATTATTTGAAAATCAAGAAAGCAACTCACTTGGCCATTATTCATGATGATTACTACATATTACACATTTATTCAGAGCTGTAGTTAAAAACAGAACACTAGACAGGGCTGCATCCAACAGCTCACAGTCTCTTTATGAATTTGTGGCAGAAAACCTGAAAACAAAATAATGAGGATATAGCTACTCTTTATAATTTCTTACTGGTGCTACTATTCAGTTAAAATGCCTCAAATTACAGGTGGTACAGATACCACACACTTTACAAAGAGTCATCGCTAGTTCAACATACTATTTTGCACACATGCCTAGGCATATATAAGTGTTGTATCTTATTATATGTTTTCACAAATGCAACAGTGATTGGTCCTAATCAATCACCACAAGTATGGTCCCCCGCACAGCACACATCTTAATGAACTTGCACTCACAGAAGGGTTAATTGAGTTACTACAACTTCTCCCCGATGCTAAATTAACCTCCACACATGGTACAACCATGTATCTTTTTTCACGTAAAAGTACATTGGCTGCTCCCTTACCACATAGATGTAATAGATCAGCACAACTTCCAGTACGGTGCATTAGACAGATGTTTAAACACATTTTTTTCAACTAATGTTTTGGCTCAACTTACCATCGAATAGAGGGCACGAGGCCATAGATAATACGGATGCTTGCTTGATATAAGGTCTGAAAGAACACCTCTCTGTTCGAATTAAGCATAAGTGTCTTGTACAAAGTTTTATTTATACCAATGATTTTGTGGGGACAGACAAGTAATTTTGTTGACCCATCCTTTTCAAAATGTTGGGCCTTATTGCGAGTAGTGCGGAATGTTAAACCCATTCCGCACTATTACAAGGTTCCCTCGCGGGACCCGCTCTGGACGTCTAGTTTTTCCAGACGTCCATAGCGGGTTCCTCTAGTGAACCAAGGAGCTAACAACGGGCCCTTTAACTCCCTCCCAGGTGTTAGCTCCCTCCCTATTCCCATTGAGCCCTATGGGGGCTTGAATGGGAATGGGGAAGGACCGGGCCCAGGTTCCCTGAAGGAGGAATTACCGGGCCCTCCAAACTCAGAATGGCCCGGTAATTCCCCATTCAGGGAACCCGGACACAGACACAATTTTGGAGGCAGCCATGGCGCTAATAGCGCCATGGCTACCTCCAAAGTCGTAATGAGGCCCGTTGTCAGTCACCCACAGATGCCTCACCAAAGCAGCACCTCCCTAACTCTCAGAAAAGATCTGGAGAGTTGAATTCACCAGACCAACCAGAGTGGCCAATGCACATAGACTTATCCAGCCGAACTTCAAAAGAGCGAAAGCTGGAGGCTCTAGTTTTCCAATGATTGCAGCAACACACTGGAACACTTTGCTGGCAGCTCTACGAGCCAAGCAATCTTACTGGGTCTTCAGAAGAGCCCTGAAAACGTGGCTGTGCATAATACAATCTGAAAATAACACCTTCATGCTTGACCGCTTTTGACTTTATCTCGTGTAAAAGGTTTTGTAACAGCGCCTCGATACCCCTCAGTTTGGTGCGCTTTATAAATGTGAAAATAAATACGTAAATATTATCTGGTCGATTCATAGAATTAATGTGCGCCGAAAATTCCCGCGCAGAGGTGCCAAAACGTGCGAATCGCAGCAAAAGTGCGAAAATCGCAGTGCAACTGCGAAAATCGCATGGAAACCAGCGCACATCGATTCATGGAAGTCCGTGCGCGAGAAAAACATTGGATGTGCGCTGAAAAAGTGCGCAGTGCACGCCGGTGCACAGGTCATCCAACAGCGTGCGCCACGGCCACTGCGAAATCGCACATAGCGCGGCGCACATCACAAAAGTAGGCGGAACACGGGGCGTAACACTCGGAATGGGGAACAACGCGTGAAAATATGGGCGTCACGGTGGAAGTACAGGAGGTAAGTGCGCGGAACGCCCACGCGCTCGCCTACAACCCGTATTCATGGAATCGAATAGGGCAAACCAGCGCACGGTGAAAGACGCGCACAGGGCCAAACAAGTACGCCACAAGAAAGCAGGCGGTAGCGTCCCTGCGCCTGAAATAAATGTGCGCCAAAATGTGCGCTAACAAAAAGCACCAATATACAGCCATGATGAATGGTCCATACAGTGGCCCTCTAGGACAAATGAGGTGCAAAGGGGTACGGACAAACACAGACACCCGCTGTGTGAAAAATAGCGTGTGCGTGTGTTTCTGGGTGCGCGGGAAGTTCCACATGCCATTGGCCTGGGTACGTGTGTTTCGGGATGCGCGGGAAGTTCCACACGTGTTTGGCCTTGGTACGCGTACGGGATGCGCGGGAATTCCACACGCGATTGGCCTGGGTACACGTACTTCAGGGTGCGCGGGAAGTTCCACACGCGATTGGCCTTGGTACGTGTGTTTCGGGATGCGTGGGAGGTTCCACACGCGATTGGCCTGGGTACGTGTACTTCGGGGTGCGCGGGAAGTTCCACACGCGATTGGCCTGGGTACGTGTGTTTCGGGATGCGCAGGAAGTTCCACACGTGATTGGCCTGGGTACGTGTACTTTGGGGTGCTCGGGAAGTCCCACACGCGATTTCAGCAGGGTACGTGTATTCCGAGGTGCGCGGGAAGTTTCACACGCGATTTCAGCAGGGTACGTGTATTTCGGTGGTGCCGGGGAGTGCTACACGTGATTTGGCCGTGTGGGTCCTCCCAGGTGTTCCCTCTACACCCTCCACGGCTCCTGCAGAGAGCCCACACCACAGGGGAATACCCTGCACCCCTGGACATGTCCCACAGGCAACCCATCCACCATGGCCATGCCCCCCAGCCAACCCACATGTCACCTTGCACTACTGATCACCAACACATGTCTCCCAGCACCCCCACCCCCCAGCACTGTGGGGCACCCTCCACCAGGCCCCCATCCATGTCTCCCAGCACCCCCACCCCCCAGCACTGTGGGGCACCCTCCACCAGGCCCCCACTCATGTATCCAAGCACCCCCACCCCTCAGCACTGTGGGGCACCCTCCACCAGGCCCCCACTCATGTCTCCCAGCACCCCCACACCCCAGCACTGTGCGGCACCTGCCAGCAGGCCCCCACTCATGTCCCACTCATGTCCCCCTGCACCCCCACCCCCCAGCATCCAGGGGCACCCTCCACCAGGCCCTCACTCATATCTCCCAGCACCCCCACCCTCCAGCACTGTGGGGCACCCTCCACCAGGCCCCCACTCATGTCTCCCAGCACCCCCACCCCCCAGCACTGTGGGGCACCCTCCACCAGGCCCCCACTCATGTCTCCCAGCACTCCCACCCCCCAGAACTGTGAGGCACCTGCCAGCAGGCCCCCACTCATGTCCCACTCATGTCCCCTGCACCCCCACCCCCCAGCACTGTGGGGCACCCTCCACCAGGCCCCCACTCATGTCTCCCAGCACCCCCACCCCCCAGCACTGTGGTGCACCCTCCACCAGGCTCCCACTCATGTCCCCCTGCACCCCCACCCCCCAGCATCCAGAGGCACCCTCCACCAGGCCCCCACTCATGTCTCCCAGCACCCCCACCCCCCAGCATCCAGAGGCACCCTCCACCAGGCCCCCACTCATGTCTCCCAGCACCCCCACCCCCCAGCACTGTGGGGCACCCTCCACCAGGCCCCCACTCATGTCTCCCAGCACCCCCAACCCCCAGCACTGTGGGGCACCCTCCACCAGGCCCCCACCCATGTCTCCCAGCACCCCCACCCCCCAGCACTGTGGGGCACCCTCCACCAGGCCCCCACTCATGTCTCCCAGCACCCCCAACCCCCAACACTGTGGGGCACCTGCCAGCAGGCCCCCACTCATGTCCCACTCATGTCCCCCTTCACCCCCACCCCCCAGCACCAGGGGCACCCTCCACCAGGCCCCCACTCATGTCATCCAGCACCCCCACCCCCAGCACTGTGGGGCACCCTCCACCAGGCCCCCATCCATGTCTCCCAGCACCCCCACCCCCCAGCACTGTGGGGCACCCTCCACCAGGCCCCCACTCATGTATCCAAGCACCCCCACCCCTCAGCACTGTGGGGCACCCTCCACCAGGCCAAAACTCATGTCTCCCAGCACCCCCACACCCCAGCACTGTGCGGCACCTGCCAGCAGGCCCCCACTCATGTCCCACTCATGTCCCCCTGCACCCCCACCCCCCAGCATCCAGGGGCACCCTCCACCAGGCCCTCACTCATATCTCCCAGCACCCCCACCCCCCAGCACTGTGGGGCACCCTCCACCAGGCCCCCACTCATGTCTCCCAGCACCCCCACCCCCCAGCTCTGTGGGGCACCCTCCACCAGGCCCCCACTCATGTCTCCCAGCACCACCACCCCCCAGCACTGTGGGGCACCTGCCAGCAGGCCCCCACTCATGTCCCACTCATGTCCCCTGCACCCCCACCCCCCAGCACTGTGGGGCACCCTCCACCAGGCCCCCACTCATGTCTCCCAGCACCCCCACCCCCCAGCACTGTGGTGCACCCTCCACCAGGCTCCCACTCATGTCCCCCTGCACCCCCACCCCCCAGCATCCAGAGGCACCCTCCACCAGGCCCCCACTCATGTCTCCCAGCCCCCCCACCCCCCAGCATCCAGAGGCACCCTCCACCAGGCCCCCACTCATGTCTCCCAGCACCCCCACCCCCAGCACTGTGGGGCACCCTCCACCAGGCCCCCACTCATGTCTCCCAGCACCCCCACCCCCCAGCACTGTGGGGCACCCTCCACCAGGCCCCCACCCATGTCTCCCAGCACCCCCACCCCCCAGCACTGTGGGGCACCCTCCACCAGGCCCCCACTCATGTCTCCCAGCACCCCCACCCCCAGCACTGTGGGGCACCTGCCAGCAGGCCCCCACTCATGTCCCACTCATGTCCCCCTTCACCCCCACCCCCCAGCACCAGGGGCACCCTCCACCAGGCCCCCACTCATGTCATCCAGCACCCCCACCCCCCAGCACTGTGGGGCACCTGCCAGCAGGCCCCCACTCGTGTCCCACTCATTCCCCCTGCACACCAACCCCCAGCATCCAGGGGCACCCTCCACCAGGCCCCCACTCATGTCTCCCAGCACCCCACCCCCCCAGCACTGTGGGGCACCTGCCAGCAGGCCCCCACTCATGTCCCATCATGTCCCCCTGCACCCCCACCCCCCAGCACTGTGGGGCACCCTCCACCATCCCCCACTAATGTCTCCCAGCACCACCACCCCCCAGCACTGTGGTGCACCCTCCACAAGGCTCCCACTCATATCCCCCTGCACCCCCACCCCCCAGCATCCAGGGGCACCCTCCACCAGGCCCCCACTCATGTCTCCCAGCACCCCCACCCCCCAGCACTGTGGGGCACCCTCCACCAGGCCCCCACTCATGTCTCCCAGCACCCCCACCCCCCAGCACTGTGGGGAACCCTCCACCAGGCCCCCACTCATGTCTCCCAGCACCCCCACCCCCCAGCACTGTGGTGCACCCTCCACCAGGCTCCCACTCATGTCCCCCTGCACCCCCACCCCCCAGCATCCAGGGGCACCCTCCACCAGGCCCCCACTCATGTCTCCCAGCACCCCCACCCCCCAGCACTGTGGTGCACCCTCCACCAGGCTCCCACTCATGTCCCCCTGCACCCCCACCCCCCAGCATCAAGAAGCACCCTCCACCAGGCCCCCACTCATGTCTCCCAGCACCCCCACCCCCCAGCATCCAGAGGCACCCTCCACCAGGCCCCCACTCATGTCTCCCAGCACCCCCACCCCCCAGCACTGTGGGGCACCCTCCACCAGGCCCCCACTCATGTCTCCCAGCACCCCCACCCCCCAGCACTGTGGGGCACCCTCCACCAGGCCCCCACCCATGTCTCCCAGCACCCCCACCCCCCAGCACTGTGGGGCACCCTCCACCAGGCCCCCATTCATGTCTCCCAGCACCCCCAACCCCCAGCACTGTGGGGCACCTGCCAGAAGGCCCCCACTCATGTCCCACTCATGTCCCCCTTCACCCCCACCCCCCAGCACCAGGGGCACCCTCCACCAGGCTCCCACTCATGTCATCCAGCACCCCCACCCCCCAGCACTGTGGGGCACCCTCCACCAGGCCCCCATCCATGTCTCCCAGCACCCCCACCCCCCAGCACTGTGGGGCACCCTCCACCAGGCCCCCACTCATGTATCCAAGCACCCCACCCCTCAGCACTGTGGGGCACCCTCCACCAGGCCCACACTCATGTCTCCCAGCACCCCCACTGCCCAGCAGTGCGATTCGCCTGTGTACGTGTATATCAGGGTTGCGCTTGTAGTCTGACATGCGATATCAGCAGGGTACGCATATTACGGGGTTCGCAGGAAGTTCCACACGCAATTTCAGCAGGGTACGTGTATTTCGGGGTGCGCGGGAAGTTTCACACGCGAATTTGCAGGGTACGTGTATTTCGGTGTGTGCGCGTGAAGTTACACATGCGACTGTGCCTGTGAGAGTGGGGTACGTGTATTCCTGGGGTGGGCGGGAAGATTTACATGCTCGCCTACAACGCGCCAAAATATAAAAGGACCAATCCTGAAACACGTACAGCAGCATGAAGCAGGCGCACGTCCCGCGCAGCATAAAAGAGTGCGCAAACAACAAACAAGCTCAGACACCAGGATGAATATACCGTTCCTAGCAGCAATGGCCATGGGATACCGCAGGAGGAGGAGAAGGATAGTCAGGGCCAGAATCTTCACACCCAGAACCAGCCTATTTGGTATGCCAGATGACCAGGTGTATGGGAGGTACAGGTTTCCACCACACATAATACCACACATAATACTCGACCTGGTCAGTGAGTGGGAGGATCACCCACCCTGTGCTCCCAAGCACTCAGCCCCCTGGAGAAGGTCCTCAATGTACTGCACTTCTTGGCTACCGGATCATTTCAGTGGACAAGTGCCATAGTGGGGGGGGGGGGTTTCACAGGCCACACAGTCACGGTGCCTACACCAGGTGTTGGCCATCATCACTGCACGCCCATCAGTCCGCAGGCACATATACCTGCCCAGAACACATGCAGAAAGGCAGGCTGTCAGCCAGGATTTCTACAGGGTGGCACAATTCCCCAAAGTGCTTGGTGCCATTGATTGCACCCATGTGGCTTTACGTCCCCCCAGGGCATCTGAGCACATCTATAGAAACCGCAAGCACTGGCATTCCATCAACGTCCAGGTAGTATGTGATGCCAAGGGAATCATCACCTCAGTATATGCCAACTATCCAGGGTCCACCCACGACAGCTTCATTTACAGGATGTCAACCCAAAACCGGGACATGGAAGCTGGGCGGCATGGCGATGCATGGCTGCTTGGTGAGTAGAAATGCCACAGCACATGCATGCATGACAGATACATAGTAATGCCAATACTCCACTAATGATCCCCATCACCACCTCCCCAGGGGACAGTGCCTATCCTCTGAGCACACACATGATGGCGCCAATTCGGAACCCCATCACGCCTCCCGAGGTAAGATACAACACAGCCCATATTGCAACACGGGGCATAGTGGAGCGCACATTCGGAGTGCTCAAGTCACGCTTTTGCTCCCTTGACCGTTCTGGCGGGCAGCTATTATACGCTCCCCCAGTAGTGTGCAGGATCATAGTGGCAGCATGTGTCCTGCACAATGTTGCAACACGCCGGGGCCTGGCTGTGGACATGGTGGTGCCCACACATCCCCAACCACATGCACGCCCGCTGCGCATGGGAGGGGAAAGGGCACGGGGTGAGGCAGCCTGTACGCAGCTGGTGGCTAATTACTTCACATAGAAAGCACACCCTTGTGGAGTGCACACAGCCCTGGCACATACCATCTGACAATCAATGATGACTCAATCTGACAATTATGATGAACAAAGGGACAGTCAACGTTCAGAACCATAGCAGCCTGAGATTGTTCATCTGGAAGTGTCACAATGTATGCATCCCTACCTACACAAACACCACCAATGCAGTGTCATCAAAAGACACACTTCCATGCAGCAAAAATGAATACCCACTTGCAAAATACAACATGAGAACAGTGCCATATCACCCAACCCCTCCCCGACACAGCCACACAACACACCCTGGCATGTCATGCAATGTGAGAGCAAACAAATTAATCCCCACAACATGCCCCAAGTGTCACCAACTACAGTGTCCCTAATGGAAACTGGCCACACATGAAATGCTCACAGTAATGCAGGACCAACAACACCCATTACCAAATACTTTCCAAGAATACCAATCACCTACACAACCTCCAACCTACCATAAACATGACAGTACAGACTTAAACAATTGGTAGCCTCACTACCTGATAATGGCAGCACTTTGAACACTTCCAAGTATACAGTGTTAGCACCACGCAAGAGTGTAGGTGCACTGCTTACAACATGGACTCCAGTCCCAAAGTAGACTGCCTTGTGAAGACATGAGAAATGGACCTGCAAATTAGGAGGATGAAATGGATGCAGAGGCACATGTCAATACACCATGCAGTGTACAATACAACAACAATATGCACTAGGAATGTATACACAGTATTGACTACAGACTGAACACACATCAAATGGGAGTCCAACGTCACCGTGTACGTCAATGTCACTTGGGCACACCCTTTGCAAGACCATGGAAACGGGAAGCAGGAGGGGTGTGTGTCACACAAACCCAAGCATCTGACCCAAATTCAGGACAAGCCTGCATGTGCCCAGCCACAATACAGCATATGCCCACGGGAGCCACACAAGGCAACACACTGTCAAAAAAAAAAAAATTAAAAAAAAAAATGGACATTAATGGGCCCGGGGGGGAGGGGAAGGCCACACAGGAGGTCTGAGGACAGGGTGCACACCAAAACCCACCTGTGTGGATCTTGCGAAAAAAAAACACCTCCATGGGCTCATGGCCTGCACGGCTACCCTATTGTGAGAGATTCGCTGCTGTCGCTCTCCTCACCCTCTGCAGCTGCATCAGGAGGTGGTGGCACTATGGGAGGCAGCCCACGCAAAGCCCTAGTCTGGTCCTCCATGGCAGCAAGCATGCGGGTGTGGAAGGCCTGGTTCTGGAGGATATTTGTGCGGAGGTCCCCATGCAACAACTCACAGGATGCCCGGACCTCCGCCCTAGTTGCCTGCATCTCAGCTGAGAGCGTACGTGTGAGCCGCTCAAGCTGCTGTTCTGTCCTCGTGTTAGCTGAAGCCTCAAGCTCAACCAGAGTTGCCCTGAGCTGACGGAGTTCCACCCTCAGGGCTTCCCTGTGGCCCTGGGACTCAATGGAAATGGCTTCCCACAGAGTCTCCAGTGCTGCCCGCCTGTCCCTGTTGGACGCCAACATGTCCTCCCTGTGTGACTGGCTAATGGAGTCTGTTGCCTGCTGTAGTTGTTCAATTAGCCTTTCTTGGGGGACAATGGAAGTGGCCACCCTATCCATGGCCTGAGCCATCATCTCAGTTGATGCTGCCTGTTGGTTTGCCATACCGTATATGGATTTCTCCCATGCGGTATTGCCTGGTGGCGTACGGCCACCGCGTCGGCGGGCACCACACCAGTCTGGGGCAAGGCGAACTGCGCCTTGCTGTGCCGGCACTGCCTGAGGCTGCAGGACTGCATTCCCCCTCTGATCTGCTGGCCCAGGAACAGGATCAGATGTAGCGGAGTGTGACCCTAAATCCATAACCACCAAAGGCTGACCTACCAACACTGACATCCCCATTAAGGGTTCGACCCCTGGTGCAGGTGGGTTGGACAGTACAGAATCCCTCCCAGAGACACTTACCTGCGACGGCACATAGGTCTCATCATCCGAATCGACACCTGTATAGAGCTCGGGGGAGGTGCACCCAGAGACACCCCTTGAGATGACGGCCTGCAGCAAGTGTGGGTTCTCACCCACCACCACACCACGGCCCTCACTGGTGCCCGGTCGGGCCTGAGACCCCTCCTGGGTCTGCACCATCTCCACAACCCCAGCAGTATCAAGTGCCTCATCCCCTGCAAAGACATGAAAGAAAAGAAATAGGAACAGGCATTAGCAGCATGGAACACAAATAGGGCTGAGAAGCAACAGAAACAGTACTTCATTGACACATGTCCCACATGACTATAAGCCTCCCATGCATGCACTGTCACTGCGTATGAAGGGGAGGCAAATGGCACACATTGATGACACCAAGATGGAAGACCAACAAATTTGCTGCATGCTGCCTAGCCGTGCCATCACACATTGGCCTGTGATTGGCATGTCCAATACACATACATGACACATGCCATCACACAGATGACATGTACCCTAGCCATGTCACACATGTGACTATAGGACTGAGAAATGCCTAGTGAAAGTGGTGGAATGCAGACAATCAGCCTGAATGAACACAGAATAACATGCAACTATGTTGTGGCAAGATGATAATTCAAGGGCAACTGGCGTGAGGTTGGGCTGAATGTCTACTGTTGCCAGAAGGGATACTGCAACACCCAAATCCTGGTGCGCAGAATGTTTTGGATGAAGCACATGGGTGACCCAAACCACTCAGGCACACACCCCCTCACCTGGCACTCAATCAGCACTCAAACACATGCCATGCACATGGATGACACACACATGCATGTGCACTCACAGGACAATGCCTGGTAATCTGGCAGGTCTCCCACGCCTTGGATCTGTTCCTCCGTGACGTAGGTCCCAGCAACATACTCATGTGGAGTGAGTTCTATGTCCTCTGCCGGAGACCCACATCCAGTCACTAGAGTTGCGGCATGACTTGAGGCCAGCTTTTTCTTTGCCCTGCGCTTACGGTCATTCCAGCGCTTGTAGCAATCATTAGCTGTGCGCCTCACGAATCCAAGGGCACTTATGAGTTCCGCAATGGTCTGCCAGTGTGCCTGACGTTGTGCAGGTGTGGTCTTGCATCCTGCAGTAATCACCATTTCGGTGTCATGTGCGGACACATGCTCCACAAGTGCATCAAGTTCGACCCGATTGAAGCAGGGCTTCCTTGGTGGGCCGGACTGTGTAGCCGTGTCTGGGGCATCAGCCTGTACTGGACGAGCACTCTTCCTCTTCCGCTTGGAAGGTGGTGGTGGTACTGAGTGTCCTACGCCGCTCTGGAAACTAGGGGCAGTAGCCCCGGTGGACTGTGGACTAGGAGTGTGGGAATGAACACTCACCATGGGAGTTGGTGCAGGCATTAGCTGAAGTGTGATGTAGTCAGGGGGAACGCCAGCAGGATGGACTAGGACCGACACTGTCCTGGCTGGGAGACTCAGAGCTGGGGTGGATGGAGCCGCAGCTGCCCTTGCAGCCTCCCCACCCTGCCTACTCGGGGCAGCAGATGACATAGCTGCCCCTGATCCACGTGGTCTGGTGACACCAACGTGCACTGCCACACGTGGCCTAGACCTGCTGACCTAGAAGTCAGCCATGGAGTCATCCAATGCCAGGTCTGGTGCCACAATGGGCTGGTCCAACAAGGGCTGAGCAGGGATGGTGTCAGCCATGTTACCCTCAACCAGGGGGGGGCATGGGTGTCCCTGACTGGTCACCCACACATGGGGGGCTAGGGGCACTCTGCAAGTCCTTGCCACGTCCCCTACCGTATCCACCACGGCCACCTCTTGTGGCTCGCCCACCTTTGCCACCCTTACCGCGTGCTCGCCTCCCAACCATGGCACTGATGTTGTTGTGCGTATGGGAGTTGCAGTAAACTATTGTCCTGGTCAATTGGGAGCGAAAGGGGTAGGGTACTAGATGTAATTCGTACCCTAGTGCTCTAGCAAGGCTGTATGTGACCCCTGGGGGAAGATGACGGGTCACGCAACGCACAGGCACCCCGAAAAAGGTAGATAATGTGCACGCAACCCCTCCTAGACCACGTGCGTGGAAAAGAAAACCTGCACTACGCTGTGGCACCCAGAAACACAAAAATTAACGTATGCGTTTCACACGCAGCCTAGAATGACCTCTGAAGGGGTAGCAACACACGGGGCAAGCACAGATGTCAAATACGTGCGCAACTCACCGTCTGCCAGGAAAAATCACGTGTAAAATACACACGTGTGCGCGTTGGCAACACCCCCGCCAAAAGAAGAATTGTACGCTGTCTGAGGATACAGGACAACAGGAGAAGTGAACGCTGTTTGAGGAAACAGTCCCAGAAAAAAGACAAGAAGAGAAAAAGCTGTCAGAGGTAACAGGGAGTACGAACTTGGAACGCCGTGAAGTAAATCGCGTGTGAACCGACAAGAAATCCAGATTTCACCCACTCGCTCTCCACGAAAAGCACGTACAAGGAAATGGCGTTCTACACGTACCTTTTAAACATGCCCACACGTCCAGCGTCACTTCCGCGTGTACGTGCTAAGGCCCCATCCTCCAATTACACGCGCTGACACTCTGACGTGCAGTCATTGGACGTGTAATATGCACCCGAGTACAGGGAAACGCCTGCGCACGCACGTCACAGACGCGCATACGCGCTGTTGGCCTTTGGGCCAATGAATTAACGTACGTGTGCTGATGCGCTTACGCGCTAAGGCCCTTTCCTCGAATTACATGCAGACGTGCTGGATTTTCATGTGCCAAATCACTCCGTAATCAAGCTGGCCACGCGTAAGCAAACAGAAGACCACGCTCCTGCCCAGAAGGCCGAATTACTGACCCCCAGAGCCCCGAGCACGCCCCCACCTGCCATCTGCTGCTGCCTGATTGCCTGCTGCCCACGTGCCCTGCCATTTGCTGCCTGCACATCAGCCAGGGGTGCTGTTGCTGTGACCACCCCTGCTGGAACCGAAGATTCCCGACTGGGATTCCATCACTCCACAGCCCAGCCCCAGGACCCAGTTGCCCACCCACTCCTGCCTCTGGGGTTGTCATGTCGGGCACTGCAACATCTGGCACCACTGACAACCCCCGGCCAGAGAGGCAGAGGGGCACCAGCTTCACTGCCACCGAAGTTGGTGTCCTCGTGGTGCAAGTCCTGGGGCAGTATGATGCCCTCTTCGGAGGTTCGCGCGCCGACAAGGAAGGACGGACTCGGATCTGGATGGACATCGTGACTGCCATCAACGCGGAGGGGGTGGCAGTACGCGACTTCCAACATGTCAAGAAGCGCTGGGAGGACTTCAGGTCCAGGACCCTCAACAAGGCCCGGCGCCTCTTGAAGGCAGCGGATTCTAAGGGGCGCCGGGGCCACTTGTCGGAAGATCAGATGAGGGTCCTGGAACGCATATCCCCAGCGCTCCACGTCCAGGTCCGTGAGAGGCAGACCCGTCTGGAGTCGAGCGGTAAGTGTACATGCATCATGATTGTAAGCTGTGCGTGTGGTGATCTGCCAGAAGTGTGCAGGTTGCACCTCTGTTTGTATGGGGCCGAGTAGGGGTGGGCGTGTACAGGGCCGTGAGGCTAACACATGCGAGGGCTGTCATGTGTGAGACATGGATGGTGCTGTGTGTGTAGGCTTGCATGCCAAATGCAGTTGTGTGGGCACACATGTTTGGATGAATGTGTATGTAAGTAGGCATGTTCGTGATGTCACGCATGTATGTTGTTTTCAGCTGCGTGTATCAGCACTGTGTACATGTGCATGTGTGTGTATTTGACAAGGGTGCAACAGTGATGCAACATGGATGCATGTGACAGCGGGATGTGGAAGCCTGATTGGCAGATGTGACATGGATGCCCTTCTGAACACTGCGACAGTTGGCAGAGGTGTACACATGCATGCAAGTGTGGTGGTGTGTGTGCATGTGTAGTGCACTCCCTGTGTTGCATGTGATGTCTGGCTTACCTTTGCCTGCTCATGCTGTTGTATGTGTATGGATGGTGCTGGCAGTTGCGTTATAATTGTGGTATGGCTCATGTGTGCAAGACGAAATGACATGTGTGTTGGCGATTGTGATGCCATGTCTGAGGTTTGCCAATGCCACTCATGTACAACTGTCATGTGTGTATGTGTCCATTGTACAGTGCCCTGATGCCTGTGTTTTATTTCTCCCTGTCTGCAGCGCAAACTGATGAAGAGGGCGGAGAAGGTGCGGCGGGGATCGCACCGCAATCCGGAGACCCAAGGCCCGGCTCCCCTCTGAGGTTGTGATCTCGTTGGGGAGTGAGGAGTCCGGTGCCGCGTCCCAGGCCGCAGCTGCCGGGGGGCGGTCCAAGAGGCAGAGGTCTGAGTTGGACTCCTCGGCAGCAGAAGGGGCAGCTGGGACCCCACAGTGCCCAACGGGGGAAGATGGCACTGAGTCATCCAGGTTGGTGGGGGGTTTGGCGGAGGAGGAGGCCGTGCAAGCAACAGAGACGGGGTCTGGAGGTGGGGATTCCACTGGTGCTAGTGGTGCAGTGCAGGACCAGGGACAGGAGGCAGCACAGGCCGCCGCGGAGGTGCCTGTGTGCAATCCTGTCCCATATCCTGTCACTGCATCATCTTGTACCAGCAGGGATGCCTACGTCCAGACCCGTTTTTAGGCAGGGGCCTTCCTCTGCCTGCAGACGTGGCTATCCGGGTCCAGGTTGAGCCTGTCCTGACTGGTGTGGCGTTGCGTCAACGGGCCATGCAAGGTGACCTGCAGTCTTCTCATGAGGAGGCTGCACGTCATCTCGAATGGCTCGTTGACCGCGTCGGCCTACTGGGACAGGTCACCCAGGCCGGATTCCTCCGTCTGATGGGGCTTGCTCAGACCCCCTCCTCAACTGAACCCACTATGCGCCAGTCGTCCTCCGTGCCATCTTCCCACCCATTAGTCACCTGGGTGCCCTGTGGAGCTGCCTCTGACGGTGTGGCCAGGCTGGTGGAGGAGGCATCCCTGCCACAGTCGGGAGTCGGACGTCCAGCAGGGGTGGCCACATCAACGACTGCACCCCAGCCAGTGGAGAATGTGCAGGCAGCAAGAGGCAGCGCACGGGCAGTGGCACAGCAGCAGCAGCAACGAGGTGGGAGCCATGATGGCTCAGGGCCTTCGACATCGGAGGGGCAGGCATCGGCCGGAGGGCAGGAGGACCCAGGACGGGAAGTGTCTTCCGTGTGGCAGCGGTTGGGCCACGCCATAGATGCGGAGCGGCAGCGGGCGGAAGAGGCATGGCTCACGATGGTCAGGGCGGAGAACTCCATGCGGAGGGCCCTGAGACGGGCCGAGTGCCTCGAGGCAATCCGCAGGGAGTTGGAGGTGAACATGTCGACGGCCCTGCGGACCCTCGGGGCCATGGAGGAGGACCGCCTCCGGGACATTGAGCAGGAGTTCGATGATGCCCTGGCCCGGAACATCCCGAAGTGAGCCGTCGGACTAGCCCGCTGCTCTTGTAAATAGTTCTGTAGTTAGTGTTAGGTTTCCTTTGTTTTTGCATTTTTTTTGGACCTTTTGGACAATGGGCCACATTTTTGTATATATTTTTTTTTATTAGGTAGTGTTGTTAGATAGGTTTCATTTCTTCTGTTGGTATCATGGACCCTGGATTGTTTATCTGTATATAGTTGACTGTTGGATTTTAATTTTTTTTTATGATTTACCCATGGAGCAATGGTTTTCGATTTTAATTTTCCATTGGATTTACTTTTGTGGACTGTGACTTTGGACACCTTTCCTTTGGATTATGATTTGCGGTTTTGCATTATTTCACCGACATGCTGTTTTTTTTTTTTAAATTCCCATTTTTGTTTGTTTATTTTTGATTCAATTTATGTTGCTTTTAATACATATTTTTTCTTCAAACTTCAATGTGTAGTATCATCTCATTGGTTTCATGCATATCATGATATGGGTTTTGACATTCACTGACACCCATTGGGTGTATGTGAGGGACATGTGTTCATTTCCAAACTTGCAATTGGGGTTCTATCATGTTATTGCCATTTCTAAGTGGGTGGATGCAATACTCGGGTGGGTGTTTGGCATTTGGAGGCTGACCATAAGGGCCAGGGATCTAGATTGTGATGACATGTTGGCTGGGGGACATGTGTGGGGGCCTGGTGGAGGGTGCCCCTGGATGCAGGGGGGTGGGGGTGCTGGGAGACATGAGTGGGGCCCTGGTGGAGGGTGCCCCACGATACTGGGGGGTGGGGGTGCAGGGAGACATGAGTGGGGGCCTGGTGGAGGGTGCCCCTGACTGGTGGGGGGTGGGGGTGCTGGGAGACATGAGTGGAGGCCCGGTGGAGGGTGCCCCTGGATGCTGGGGGGTGGTGGTGCAGGGGGACATGAGTGTGGGCCCGGTGGAGGGTGCCCCTGGATGCAGGGGGTGGGGGTGCTGGGAGAAATGAGTGGGGGCCTGGTGGAGGGTGCCCCTGGATGCAGGGGGGTGGGGGTGCTGGGAGACATGAGTGGGGGCCTGGTGGAGGGTGCCCCACAGTGCTGGGGGTGGGGGTGCAGGGGGACATGAGTGGGGGCCTGGTGGATGGTGCCCCTGGATGCAGGGGGGTGGGAGTGCTGGGAGACATGAGTGGGCGCCTGGTGGAGGGTGCCCCTGGATGCAGGGGGGTGGGGGTGCTGGGAGACATGAGTGGGGGCCTGGTGGAGGGTGCCCCTGACTGTTGGGGGGTAGGGGTGTAGGGGGACATGAGTGGGGGCCTGGTGGAGGGTGCCCCTGGATGCAGGGGGGTAGGGGTGCAGGGGGACATGAGTGGGGGCCTGGTGGAGGGTGCCCCTGGATGCATGGGGGTGGGGGTGCAGGGGGACATGAGTGGGGGCCTGGTGGAGGGTGCCCCTGGATGCAGGGGCGTGGGGGTGCTGGGAGACATGAGTGGGGGCCTGGTGGAGGGTGCCCCTGGATGCAGGGGGGTGGGGGTGCAGGGGGACATGAGTGGGGGCCTGGTGGAGGGTGCCCCTGGATGCAGGGGGGTGGGGGTGCAGGGAGACATGAGTGGGGGCCTGGTGGAGGGTGCCCCACAGTGCTGGGGGGTGGGGGTGCAGGGGGACATGAGTGGGGGTCTGGTGGAGGGTGCCCCTGGATGCAGGGGGGTGGGGGTGCTGGGAGACATGAGTGGGGGCCTGGTGGAGGGTGCCCTGCACTGCTGGGTGGTGGGGGGTGCAGGGGGACATGAGTGGGGGCCTGGTGGATGGTGCCCCTGACTGTTGGGGGGTGGGGTGCAGGGGGACATGAGTGGGGGCCTGGTGGAGGGTGCCCCTGACTGTTGGGGGGTGGGGGTGCAGGGGGACATGAGTGGGGACCTGGTGGAGGGTGCCCTTGGATGCAGGGGGGTGGGGGTGCAGGGGGACATGAGTGGGGGCCTGGTGGAGGGTGCCCCTGGATGCTGGGGGGTGGTGATGCAGGGGGACATGAGTGTGGGCCTGGTGGAGGGTGCCCCTGGATGCAGGGGGGTGGGGGTGCTGGAAGACATGAGTGGGGGCCTGGTGGAGGGTGCCCCTGGATGCAGGGGGGTGGTGGTGCAGGGGGACATGAGTGGGGGCCTGGTGGAGGGTGCCCCTGCACTGCTGGGTGGTGGGGGTGCAGGGGGACATGAGTGGGGGCCTGGTGGAGGTTGCCCCTGACTGTTGAGGGGTGGGGGTGCAGGGGGACATGAGTGGAGGCCTGGTGGAGGGTGCCCCTGATGCTGGGGGGTGGTGGTGCAGGGGGACATGAGTGTGGGCCTGGTGGAGGGTGCCCCTGGATGCAGGGGGGTGGGGGTGCTGGGAGACATGTGTTGGTGGGCAGTAGTGCAAGGTGACATGTGTGGCTGGGGGGCATGGGCATGGTGGATGGGCTGCCTGCGGGACATGTGCAGGGTAGTCCTCTGTGGTGTGGGCCGCCTGCAGGGGCCGTGGAGGGTATCGGTTGCACAGCTGGGAGGACCCATTTGGCGGATTCACGTGTAGGACTGGCCGGCACCCCCGGAATCCACGTAGGCTCCTGGATTCACGTGTGGAATTTCACTTGCACCTTGGAATACACGTACCCTGCTGAAATCGTGTGTGGAACTTGCCGCCCACCCCTGGAATACACGTACCCCACTCTCACAGGCCACAGGCACTGTCGCGTGTGTAACTTCACGCACACACACCGAAATACACGTACCCTGCAGATTCAAGTGTGAAACTTCCCGCGCACCCCGAAATACACATACCCTGCTGAAATCGCGTGTGGAACTTCCCGCAAACCCCGTAATACGCGTACCCTGTTGATATCGCGTGTCAGACTACACGCGCAACCCTGATATACACGTACACAGGCAAATCACACTCATGGGGGGTGGGGGGTGGTAGGAAGGAGTGGGGGCCTGGTGGAGGGTGCCCCTGGTTGCAGGGGGGTGGGGGTGCTGGGAGACATGAGTGGGGGCCTGGTGGAGGGTGCCCCACAGTGCTGGGGGATCGGGGTGCTGGGAGACATGAGTGGGGGCCTGGTGGAGGGTGCCCCACAGTGCTGAGGGGTGGGGGTGCTGGGAGACATGAGTGGGGGCCTGGTGGAGGGTGCCCCACTGTGCTGGGGGGTGGGGGTGCTGGGAGACATGAGTGGGGGCCTGGTGGAGGGTGCCCCTGCATGCTGGGTGGTGGGGGTGCAGGGGGACATGAATGGGGGCCTGGTGGAGGGTGCACCAAAGTACTGGGGGGTGGGGGTGCAGGGGGACAAGCATTGGTGGGCAGTAGGGCAAGGTGACATGTGGGTTGGCTGGGGGGCATGGTGGATGGGCTGCCTGCGGGACATGTGCAGAGTAGTCCCATGTGGTGTGGGCCGCCTGCAGGGGCCGTGAAGGGTGTAGAGGGAACACCTGGGAGGACCCACACAGGCAATTCACGTGTATGCTCCCCGTGCACCCCTGAAATACACGTACCCTGCTGCTTTTGCGTGTGATACTCCCCGCGGACCCCTGAAATACACGTACCCTGATGGAATCGCGTGTGATACTTCCCGCGCACCCCTGAAATGCAAGTACCCTGCTGATTTTGCATGTGATACTTCCCGTGCACCACTGAAATACACGTACCCTGATGGAATCGCGTGTGATACTTCCCGCGCACCCCTGAAATACACGTACCCTGCTGCTTTTGCGTGTGATACTTCCCGCGCACCCCTGGAATACACGTACCCTGATGGAATCGCGTGTGATACTTCCCGCGCACTCCTGAAATACACGTACCCTGCTGCTTTTGCGTGTGATACATCCCGCGCACCCCTGGAATACACGTACCCTGATGGAATCGCGTGTGATACTTCCCGCGCACCCCTGAAATGCACGTACCCTGCTGATTTTGCGTGTGATACTTCCCGCGCACCACTGAAATACACGTACCCTGATGGAATCGCGTGTGATACTTCCCGCGCACCCCTGATGTACACGTACCCAGGACAATCGCGTGTAAAACTTCCCGCGAACCACTGAAATACATGTTCCCCGCTTGGCGTTTGCTGTTTGGCAGTCCTGTGAACTGGTCCAGGGTTAGCGCAGCCCTTTGCGATGATTTGGGAATTTTGAAGGCTTTTCCTTGCGCGAGGGCGTTCTTGGGTGTGTAACTGGCGCTGCTGCAGGGTCGCTGCGCCACTCTACGCCACGCCTGGTTTTTGAGGCTAAAATCCATGAATACGCTGTGCGATGAAAAGGATTTTATCGCACGCGGCTGGTGCAGTGTATCGCACGAGGACACTGTGCGCTAGCCGCGTGCACCACTTTTGTGCAAAATTCTATGAATTACCCTGTATATCTTCTTTGATCAGTGATACATGCTACAGTTGTTAGGCTGTTACAGTATTAAGACCCTGAAAATATATCACTTTCAAAGTGTGATAGACAGTGTATTGGAAAACTGTGCAAGCAGTATTAGAAACTGGGAGTATTTCAAAATATGTGGTATTCTGAGGTAACGTGAACCTGTCAGTAGAAGTATCATTGTGCATAAGGTGTGTTATCAGAAAATAATAAGGTCCCTCTTGATCATCAGCCTCACCTTAACTAGAAACAGCTACCTTCAGAGTGGGGAAAGGAAAACCAAACTTGTGTAGGGCATGTCTCATTAGTTATATCATGAAATAGAGTCTGTGCATTGCCATTAATGCACCACTTAATCAATCTTTGGTACCTTCTACTTGCCTTTGTAGAATATAAAGCTTTTGTACAGTATAACATCAAATGGCTCATGTGAGAAGGGCCTGGGTCATTTGATCCTCTGTGGATATATCATAGCTTAACAAAGGTTAGTAGCATCATTGCTTGCAGTGCTGACTTTGTTCCTAAAACCATGAGGCAGTCCCATATTTGCCATCTTGCCATACGACAGCCCTTTGTTTACGCCACCATGGGCAGGTTTGTATGTTGTATTTTATTGGAATTAATATAGCGCTTTCACCAAAGCTCTGCACAGCGTTACATAAAATGGTACAAAAGTAGGCAAAGGTGGGATTGTAATTGATCAACCAGGAAATTTCAGAGCGAGGAGAGAGAGGAAAGAAGGTGAGTTTTTAGGCAAGAGTGAAAGATGTTTAGGGAAGGAGAGGAGCATAGGTCAAGAGTTAGGGAGTTCTAAAGTTTAGGGGCCACAAAAGAGAAAGAACTGAAATGAGAGAGAGCACAGGGAGGATTATGGGACGATAAGCGATACAGATCTTGTGTGCAAAGGTGACGTGAAAGGGAATAAGATGAAATAAGGGTGGAAAGGTAAGGAAGAGCAAGTCTAAGTCTATGGTGACATTTAAACACAATAGAAAGTGAAAAAGAAGACAGTTGTATGGGAGGAGAGAGATACTCAGAAGGCCAGAAGAAATAGAGGAACGATGGGGGATTGAAAATAGAAGGTGAATAACTGAGTTGAAGACTGAGCAGAGAGGGGTAAAGTGAGAGGAAGGAAGGCCCAGGAGAAGAGTCAAGCAGTAATCAAGGTGTGAAAAGATAGAGGAGGAAATAAGGAGTTTTGCTGCATGAAAAGATAAGAATTGAGGTATCGATGTGTTAGGCAGAATTAAATGCAGTACCCTTTGGGAACACCACACACAATTAAGACTACAAGTGACAGTGCAATTTCACCTTTCGTACAAGCCTGTACTACACAGTTAAAGTGGTAGCAGTAGCAGAGCAGTCAGACTTATCTCAAGAGTAAGTGAGCAGTATCAAATAGTTACACCAAGGACAGCAATTACTATGATTCAGGCAAACACTGACTCAAGGTTTCTAAGTAAAAGAATATATATTTATTTACTCAACAGTTGTATAACATTTCACTATTTTAAGCAAGTTAAAAATCACAATCATAAATACACCACACAACTTCCCTTAAATTCCAGACAAGTTAAGCTTACAAAGTGAAGTGGGAGCAAATGGCACTCCAGCAATTTAAAAGGGAGGGAAAGACAAAGTTATTAGAAATTAGGCAAACCAACAGGTAAGTACTCAGGGCAATTACAAGAGAAGCTACAGTGAGGAGATCAGCTAGAAAAGGCTCAGGGCCAAAGTCAATGTGTCAAAGGTCTTTTGCTCAAGATCACACAGTTCAGGGTAGTTTGCGGTAAAGTTCATGGCACAGATTCCGGACGAGGTTGGTTGGTAGAAAAGTTAGTTCAAAGAGAAGAGAAGGACAAGCCCTCGGATTGGCAAAAGATTTCAAACACTTTCACTGCGGTGGAACGAAACGGACAACCGGATTTGCGCAGTACCTTAAAACAGAGAGGGAGCTGTAGCTGTGGCAGACGTTCCTGGTGGTTCCTGCAGGCTCACGGTTCCTGAAGCTACTGTCGGACTGACACAAAGTAGGAAGACTGGAGGGTCCTGCGCCACCCAGGGAAGAAGCCAGCAGCAGAGCCAAACAACAAATAAAAGGTGCTCTCCTTAAAACCCAAGTAGGGTCCGACCTTCCTGGCTATCCGGTCCACTGTAGCTCTGTACAGCGAATTCGACCAGAGGAGGGGTCCTTGCTTGCAGTTTGGGCAAACTGGTTGGTCCCACCAGCTCAAGCTGCTTTTTTATGCAGTTTTCCCCCATTCATACAGCCTGGCTGTCAATCACACAGCAGGGTGGCTGGCCTGGCAAGGCCAGTCCCCTTAGCCAATCAGACAAGAGTGCGACTTGGGTTACCAAGGGAACCCATGGCAGGGGTCCGAAGACCCCTTCCTCACATCCTGCCTACCTAGACTTTCAGGCGCCTTAAGGAGGGCTTCTGTGCAGAAGCCTTGCGAAAGACAGATAACAAAGTAATTATCCCCGGTTTGGCACGCAGAGAAAAACACGAGAAAGACTTTAACAAAAAGAAATGGCAAATAAATCCAGCCGAGCCAAAATAAAATGTATTTTGTCAAGCGGGTTTATGTTTGAGGGTAATATAATAGCCTAAAACAGTACCACGTTCATATAAGATAATCGCGGTAGAAAAGTTAGGGTAGTTACCACTGCCATCAGCCAAGTCTTAATTTTAAGGGAGCGAAACAAGGCTCCAAGAGGCACAGACAAAAAGAGATAAGAATTAACCCTTTCCAATACTCCATGTAAGATGGGGTGTACTGGATCTGTGGTTTAAAAGAGACTACATAAAGTTAATGGCAACTTTACATGTTTCTGGGGGACAGTAGTCAGCCCCAGAAAAATTGAGTAAGTGGAAAGTCTAAAAGCCAACCCTGTGTCACTGCACTGAAGGTGCTGTGTAGCACACAAGAAAAGTGGTGCTCATGGATTAGGTGAGGCTCCAAAGCCCAAGAACACACAAAATGGTAAAAACACACATGGCAAAACACATGTAAGAGAGGGAAAAAGTTCACACTCTTACCAGGTGAAAAAATAAATCCTAGAAATCCAGCAAAGCTGCTGAGGGACTCATTAGGTAAGGAAAATCAGCCATTTAAGAGAATTCCCCCTATCATTCGCCCATCCCCAGACTAAGGGACAGGTGGATGTAATCCACTCCTGGATGAATCTCTACCTCTAGTCGGTTATAAACATCTTAGAGAGACCATCAGCATTTTGGTGGTGACATCCTGCTCTGTGCCCAATGGTAAAATCAAACCCTTGCAGGCAGATTGACCATCTTAAAAGTTTTGGGTTCTCCCCTTTCATTTGCATTAACCATCTCAAGGGTTGGTGGTCAGTTTGAATCACAAAAGTAGATCCAGATAAGTATGGTCTAAACTTCTTCAAAGACCACACAATGGCAAAAAATGCACGCTCTATGGTTGCCCACCTTGGTTCTGGTTCCTTCAGTTTCCTACTGATGAAGCAAATGGGGTGCTCCCTACCTTTCTCATCCAGTTGACTAAGGACTGCACCTATACATGTATTGGAGGCATCCGTCTGCACAATGAAGGGTTGGTGATAATCAGGAGCTCTTAGGACTGGAGCTTGACAAAGGGCTTTCAAAGGCTTTCAAAGGCTTGAGTGCACTCCTCATTCCATTTAACCTTCTTAGGGAATTTTGGAGACGAGATCACATTCAAGGGACAAGCTATGGTCCCATAGTTCTCAATGAAATTCCTGTAGTACCCAGTGAGACCTGGGAAAGCTCTCACTTGAGTTTGAGTAGTAGGGGTGGCCCAGTTTTGCACAGCTTGTACTTTGCTGGGCAAAGGCCTATCTCACCTCCTCCTACCCCATGACCAAGGTAGACCACCTTACTCTGACCAATTTGAAATTTGCTTGCCTTTATTATGGTCTTGCTCTGTGTTTGCTTTGTGTTTGACCCCATGTTGAACGTCAGCAAAATAAAGTAATAGAACGTTTGTTGCTACCTAGCAGCCATTTGGGAAACCCCAAAGAGGATCCAGATGTAAGAGTTACCCTGCAACATTCCTTGATTGTTTTTCCATTTCTGGCACATTGTCCTGCTTTATAGCAAGGTCTCATAAGGATGCAAATGGAGAACTGCTGCATGTTTTCTGTTTGTAAGAATATGACACAGCCAGAGAGTGGGAAATAGCTTCTTCTTTGTGTCAGATTAAGTATTTCCTCTCATGACCCCAGAATCATGATAAGATAGATATTCATGCATTTGACAATAGCATCGTCATTTCGTTTTGTTTCGTTCAGCTTAATTTTGACAGTTGTCATAAAAGCATAGTCTCAAACATCAGCATTTCTTCACTATAAGTACAACCTTTATCCAATCAGAATTCTGATTGGCTACATCACGATTTGATAAGTTGTCTCTTATTGGTAAACAACAAGATAGGGACTGGTAAACAAACCAACTATCACAAAATAAAATCGAATAATATTGCCCTTCTTGGCCAAGCATATGAAGACAACTGGAATCCGCATCTATACTGTCTCTAATGGGCAGTTACTTACAGTCAAAGCAGCCGACAAGGTGCAAATACCATTAGTCCTCAGCCATAGTTTCAGAAATCGATTACGGATGTCAGTATATACAGGACATATAAATAAGGAACGTTGAAGAGTTTCTGGACAGTGTTTATATGCTCTACAAAGGTCGGAACAATCTAGGTTGCAGGTGTTCATTAATACAGCTGCAGGGAAAATACCCATTTTAAGTTTCAATAAAACACTTCTGATAAAGTGACTATGTGCAAAGTCAAGGTACTGCTCGCACAAAGGACAGATTGTGATGGGCAGGTAATTAAAAGCTAGTTGGCCAAACATTTTTCTTGGTGCCATGCAATATATTTTTCTTCAACCAATACACTGCATCCTTAATTTATACACACAGGATTATCCGACATCTCTACCTCTCCAATTCCATAGAGGCTGGTTTTCACATGTCTAGATCAGGGAGTTGGAGATACTCCTTGTTGGTTGATGAGGTCAAACAATGCATCTGTATTAACTAGTAATTCATGTTCAGTATGCAGTTTAAGCCAGTAAAAGTTTGACCGGTAGTCATCCTAGATCATAGTGAACAGGGTCATTTGGCACAGGTAACAACTGTTTTAAAAACATTTCCACCGTCAGCGGTTTAGTGTTGGAATAACTTCAAATGTAGGTGCCATAAGGGCATGCTGGTCCAGCTTTAGATTTGTAGACAGTTAAGACAGTTAAGACTGGCTTAATCAGTCTTCCCCCCTTTTCACAGGCACATTTTAGTAAAGGACCAACCTTTTTAGTTAAAGTTAGATTAGATTTAACACAAGTCACAAGTAATCAAGTTATCAAAAAATAATACTTCATCATTCTTCATCAATAGGAAAATGATTGATGCATACATTGAGGCTCTTGGCATTAATTTTGGCTCCACAGCAAAACAATACATTTGGTTATATTAGGAATTTCATACATTTGTTTTTGAAAAACAAAATTGTATCATTCGCAAACAATAAAATGCCCATAGGTTGTCACTTCAAATAAGGGGCGTAAACCTCCATATTAAATATGCTCAAAGCAATATCAATGATGAATAAATTATGTGTTACCATTTTTTCAATTGGGAATGCTTTTGTTCTTTCACCTCCTACACCATGGGAAACGTTAGCAATGTTGTCAGTATAGAGGAGCATTATGGATTTCATAAGGCCATAAGGTAATTGTGGGGCTCCCTGGGAACACCATAGGGGGCAACTATGGACAGAATCAAAGGCTGTTTTAAAATTAATTAAAAAAATACAAATTCGTTTTTCTTAAATTGACAAATTTAACAATGAGTAATAATAATCTAAATACCTTGTCTATTGTACCCGCCCTCTCTCCCTCTTCTAGAAAAGACCTATGCAGTGGAGATAACTTCACTGGATCTCATCCACTCTGTAAAATGGTCTAAGAGGACTTTATCAAAAAATTGTCCTGCTGTATCCAGAAGGGCGATCGGACGGTAATTAGCGGCTTCTTCCCTACACCTTTCTTGGAGAGAGAAATCATCTCTACATTTTTCCACGATTATGGTATTTTATTAATGATGACTATTGCATTAAAATGTTTTGTTAAATGCAGGCCCAGATAATAGTCTCACTTTTTAACTTCAGATACTTTACATATTAGACATGAACAACTACTGGTTTCATCTGGGAGGGTCCCTGCATCTTTAAAATGCTTCAAAATGCTCCCTACCTTCATGATAAATGTTCGCCAAATAGTAAAACAAAATGGAGTAGTGGATACAGCCTTGGGGCTTGGGTACAGCAGTATGGGGTGTAGGATCCCTCAAGCCCTTTGTTCATTGGTTCAAAAAATCAATTTTAAAACATTATTTTCAAGTGTGGATTGAAACTTTTCCCAGTACTTAATGGCAAAGATAATGTTTTGATAGATATAAGCCCCTAGTAATCTCGCCGAACCAGTGACACCTCATTATTGTCACTCTTATCAGGTACCTTAACCAGTGATAATAATGTTTGTTTGCCTGATCTGCATTCTTTATCACATGACAAGGACTCCTTATAAATTAGCCACTTCTTTACC
Source organism: Ambystoma mexicanum (assembly GCF_040938575.1). NCBI lineage: Eukaryota > Metazoa > Chordata > Amphibia > Caudata > Ambystomatidae > Ambystoma > Ambystoma mexicanum. The sequence goes on along the minus strand of NC_090921.1, from coordinate 649,675,160 downwards.
TCAACTCATGACTTTGAAAAGCATTTAGGAACACAATATGTTATATTAGATACAGAGTGAAGCATTTGTTCTGTATTTATCCAATTATGTGGCAGTGCAAACATTTTTTTAAATTATATTTTTATAAAATAAAATTCCACAAGACAATTTTGATACATGTTGGATTCACAGTACCTTTCTGTGGTATGTTTTCAAAACAATTAAAAGATAAATGCGAAGCAATAATCAACTCAAGCCTTGTATGTTAAACCCTTCCCTCCCCTACCTCCCTCTCCCTTTATCCACTCATCACATTTTACAGGGTAAAAAACAGGAACAGTAAACAAATTATCAATTAACATTCTTGTACTGTTTCTGCGCTGGTCTCACGCCACAACATGTAACATAAATATATAGTATATAGCTCGGGGTAAACAATTGACTGACAGTGTAGGGCACTGCCCTTAGCTTGACTTGTTGGCTACAGTAACAATTAAGTCCGATTAGTCTGTGGGCTCCCAATATGTTGTATAGTATTCTAGTAAGGGCAACCATATCATGTCAATATTTCTGCGCGATTCGTTTACAGCGGCCGTAAGGCTCTCCATTTCATAAATGGCGTGCGCTTTAATTAACCATTCTCTTTTTCAGGGGAGGACAGCTGATTTCCATTTAATGGTCAAGCACACTCTCGCCTCTAGTAACAAATTGCGTGGCAAGTGCGTCAATGACTCATATGTTTCGTCTTCATCCGACTCTACGCCAAACAACACTAGCACAGGTGTCAGCTCCCTGAGGACCCCATCTATGGCTCGGATCCATCCAAGCACCTCCTGCCAGTACACCTGCACCTTGTCGCATTGCCACCATTGGTGCCAGTAATCACAGCGTTCTCCGCAGCCTCTCCAGCAGTAGGTAGACGTCCCTGGGAACATTTTGGACAGCCTTAGGGGTGTGTAATGCCACCTCACCAGTAGCCGTGTGTTGTGCATTTTGTATTGCATGGAAACTGATGACGTCCATACCGCCCTGTATATACCCTTCCATATCTATAGTTGAGCTTCTATAGCTAAATCAGCTTCCCATTTTACTTCTGACGATGGACGCTGACGGTGACCCCTTGAAAGCAGTGATTTATACATTCTTGATATGAGACCTCTCGACACTTGGGGGGAGCTCAATATTTGCTCATACGGTGTCAGGGAGCGCTTTAGGGAATCACCCCACCTGGCATCGTGCAGGGTGCTTCTCAACTGGAGGAAGAGCATGGGGGGAACTTCTATGCCCTGCAGGTCAGTCTTCAATTCTTCCGTGGTGGTGAATGCTTCGTTTTTCCACATCTGTCCAACCCGGCTAAGACCAGCTTTGTGTCAAGGCTGTAATCGCTGGACCTCACTCAACAGTTCCCGAATGGGTGGAGACCAAATACAGCTCTGGGGAGAGGGCCAGGTCATGACACCCTGCATGGCTCGAGATGGGCACCAGAGGGACCACAACACCTTGAGGATGGGGTGCATTCTAATTCTTTGCGTCATGGCAGATAGTGGGACCCATAACCATTCTCCCAGCGTGACTGGTGCAAAGATATCATTTTCTATAGCTACCCACTGCTTTTCTGGGTTTTCCAACAGGTGGTCAGGGAGTACCCGAAGTTGTGTTGCTCTATAATACTCTTCTAGGTCTCGAGAGCCCATACCTCCCGCCTCTTTGGGTTGGATCAATGTGGAGTACGGGATCCTTGCTCTTTTAGCGGCCCATAGAAATCTTAGTGGTGTGCGCTTAACATCTGCCAGGAAGGACTCCGGGACCAGAACAGGGAGGGATTGGAATAGAAATAAGAACCATGGAAGGATGTTCATTTTTATGGGGGTGAAACGCGCTGCCCAAGACATGGGCAGTTTGAGCCATCGAGAGATATCATTTTGAATAGCTTTCCATAGTGGGTTGTAATTGGCTTCAAAAAGGTCGGGGAGGGAGACTGTTATATTTACCCCCAAATATCGGACAGAGTCAGTGTGTACCTGGAAGCTCCAGTTTGTTTTCAAACGCTCCACTAGTTTAGCGTTCTTTTTTAAAGGGACTGCTATGGTTTTTTGCAGATTGACTCGAAAACCCGAGAGGGCACCATATCGTGACAGTTCTTGAAAGAAAGCGGGGATGGAGTTTGATGGTTCGGTGAGGTACAGGAGGATATTGTCAGCAAACATAGCTAATTTATATTCTTTACCCCCACGTGGGATACCCCTGATCATGAAATTTGACCGAATGGCTTGAGCAAAAGGCTCCACTACTAGGGCGTAGATAAGAGGCGAGAGTGGGCAGCCTTGCCTTGTGCCCCGAGTGAGGTTGAAAGGGTGTGAGGAAACCCTGTTGATTGAAAACTTTTGCTCCTTGTATCCACGCAGCCTCAGCCCCACCCATTTCAGGACCGCTCTTAGAAACGGCTATTCTACTTGGTCAAATGCCTTTTTCGGTGTCTACTGACAGTAAGAGGGGGTCTTCTCCCGCTTCTCAGAGTGTTGCCATAAGGTCCAGGGTCTTTCTAATATTTTCCGCCCCTTGCCAACCTCTCACGTATCCTACTTGGTCAGTGTGAGCTTGTTGGGGGAGAACTTGAGCAAGACGGGCAGCTAGTATACTGGAGTAGATTTTAGCGTCCACATTTATTAGGGAAATTGGCCGATATGATGAACATTCTGTGGAGTCTTTGCCTTCTTTGGGGATAACGATAATTATAGATTTGGTGAAAGACTTGGGGGACTGTCCAGACTCCAAGATGGAATTGAACAGTTTAGCGAGAAATGGGGCGAGTGTGTTGGAATTTGTTTTGTAAAAGGCTGGTGTGCATCCGTCTTGCCGTGGTGCCGAGCTTGCCTTGAGAGCCGAAATAGCTCTGTGCACCTCTATTGCAGTGATAGGGGCATTGAGCATTTCTAAGTGATCTTCAGTGATGGGTGGGCGGGGAAGGACAGCTAAGTACTCCTCAATAGTCGAGTGGGTGCTGCTGTTCTTAGCCGTGTACAGCTTCGAATAGTATTCGAAAAATCTGTTAACTATATCTTGTGAGTTCGTGAGAGGGGTGCCTGACTCGTCTTTGACTTTAAACATTGCTCTGTCCACTCTCTATTTCCGAAGCCTGTTGGCTAACATCGTGTGGGCTTTGTCCCCCTTTTCAAATCATTTTTGCTTAAGATATTTAAATTGTGTGAGAGCTTTGCCATTGAATGTGTCCTTTAGTTCTTCCCTCATCTTTTTAACTTTCAATACGGTGTCAACATCATTTGCGGGATGCTCCCTAAGGGTGCGTTCTAGCCGAGTGATGCCTTCTTTTAGCTCTCTTTCCCTAAGCAGCCAGAGCCTTTTCTTGGCTGCCCCCTCTGATATTAGGATTCCCCTTATTGTGGCCTTCCCTGGTTCCCAGACCGTGTTCAACGGCATACCGTCTGTGTCATTAGTTTCAAAGTAGTCCTTAATGGCCTTGGAAAGGGTTTCTTTGAAAATTGGGTCCCTACATAGAAAGTCATTACACCGCCATCGGCGGTCTGGGTTTGGAAGGGGGCCCATGTCCAAATATAGGATGCATAGGTCATGGTCCGTCCAAGCGACTACCTGGATAGATGTTCCTATAATATTGCGTTCATTTTCAGCCCCTAACAGGAGGTAGTCAATTCTTGAAAACCTATGATGTGGTGGTGAAAAAAATGTAAAAGACTTTTCTCCCGGATGTGGTGTGCGCCAGGTGTCTATCAAATGGTGTTCTCTTAGCTGACTCAGGAATCTACTGCCTTGGCGATTGCTTGAGGGTAGAGCGTTCTGTCGTACAGGGTACCAGTCACACTCTCGGTCTGCCGCTACATTAAAATCTCCCCCACAAATCAGTGTACCCTCCTTCCAATTATCTAGAAAGTCAAACAGGGGTTCAAAGAAGCTAGACTGACCTTAGTTGGGAGTGTAGGCAGCGCACAATGTGATGGGGCGCGTTCTTAATTTACCCTTGAGTGCCACATATCTCCCTTGTGTGTCCCTATATACTTGTTCAATTGGAATTCCTAAGGCCTTACGTAACAGAATGCCCACACCGCCCTTCTTCTGTGAGCCGGATGCCCAGATTGCGTCCCCTATACCTTTTCCCAAGATTTTCCTCTCTCCCCCACTGATATATTTTGATTCCTGTATAAAAAGGACATTGAGTTTGGATTGTACAGACTGTCGCGCTAGCATTGACCTTTTCTGCAGGGAATTTGGGCCCTTAACATTGAGAGAGCCGAAGACTATGCCATCAGAGCGAGCAATTTCTACAAGAAAGAACAGCGATTACTGGCCCATTGCTTGTTTGACCCCTCCCCTTTGTGGTGAGGTTGTAAATCAGTTTCCATGTTGCAGAGTGTGTGCGCAGAATCTTAATGTGATGTAAGCCTGATATATTGAATGGATGAGTGAACCCCGCCTGACCCACCCCCCCCTTGTGTGAGATGCTGCAGGGAGCATTCTCACTTGAAAAAGAAAAAAGAGACGCCCTAACTCAAACCATAACATTCATGCAAGGAGGGGACAATTTGTATGTAAATGAGGAACAGTGTACAGTGAGCTCCCGAAGGTTAACATAACTTGCGAATTACTACTCTTAATCACAACTGTCAAACAACATTAGGACTTTGCAGTGACTATTTTAGCAGGAGACGGAGCACAATAACATAACACCATTAGTGAGAGGGATGTAGATTATCTAAGGAGTATTCAGGCGTTTATATTTCCATTTTTGTTGTGCTCTGCCTCTCCTTGGAGGCCTGTTGCCCAACTTGGTACCTCACACCCTTTTCCTGAAGCAAGCCCATAAGGGGTCGGCATCCTCTTCTTTTTGCCAGTGTCATTGCAGAGAGATCTTGGTAGAGCTTTACTTTTGACCCTTGAAATTTAATTGTGTCTTTTGTTCTTGCTTTCTGCAGAATGTCTTGCCTCTGCGCATAATAATGACATTTGACGAGGACCGAGCGGGGACCTTTCGGCAGGCCACCCGCCCTGTGCACTCTGTCGAACTCGAGCTCAGGGGAAGTTGTATCATTGTAAAGAGTCAAGATTGGGACTTCACCTTATACTCCAGGCTTGAGGGGGTCTCACCTTGTTCTTCCTCCAGACCTATTATGCGAATGTTGGACCGTCGCTCTTGATTTTCCAGGTCATCAATTTTGGATTCCATATCACATTCTTTTTGTTCTAGATCTAGGAGTCTGGCTTCATATTGCATGGTTGCAATGGGCCTCATTCCGAGTCCGGCGGTAATGGAAAAACGATGGCGGTAAAGTAATACCGACATCCTTTTCCGCCGTGGACTATTCCGACCCATCACACCGTAATTACCGCCGCCGTAAAGTACGACGGCGTAAATAGCGGACCAGTGTCGCGCGCCCGAGACACCACGTCGGAAATAACGCTAAGGCGTTAACCAGTGCTGATCCCAAGTAAAGCGGACACGGTAAAAACGGGCTCCACAAGGGCGCAAAGTACCTTAACGCCATGGCGTAATTACCGGCATCGTAGAGAAGGTGTTAACAACCCTGAACAGTGCCAGAAAGAGGAACAGGTGCGCCCAATCAGCAGAGGTGGAGTCCATAGAGTCAGGCACAGCACAAAAGGAGCACACCCACACACCACACCCCCTCCCACACCAAGATGATACCAATTCTCGCAGCATTCATGGAGCTGGAGGCCCTGCTTGCAAGGCAGCAACTACGACAACATCAACAACAGCAACCACAGCAACCACAGCCCCCACCACAGAGGATACACAGGAGGAGAAGGAGGCAGAGACAGGCCCAGCATGCCCTACCGGTGCAGCCACCATTACCACGCCGTCAGCCCCCAATTCCACGCATCAGACCCACCCCCTTCAACTCACACCAGAGCAGATACACACCCTGTACCGGCTTGACCGGGACACCATAACCACCATAGTGGCCCTGATACATAACGACATAGTGAGCCTAATAGAAATCAGCACTGCCATCCCCCCTCTACTAAAGGTAGTGTCTGTGCTCCACTTCCTTGCCACAGGGACCTACCAGCATACAGTGGGGTACATGCATGGCATTTCACAGCCCATATTTTCCCGGATACTCAACCAAGTGCTTGATGCCCTCCTCAAGCACAGAAGGGACTACATATGCCTCCCCCGGACTCCCCAGGAGACATATGATACCAAAGCTGCCTTCCATGCACTTGCAGGCATGCCAAATTGCATAGGTGCCATCGACTGCACCCACGTAGAATTGGTGGTTCCCCATGCCATGGAGGTGCCGTATCGCAACCGCAAGCAATATCACTCCATCAACGTCCAGATGGTGTGTAATGCCAGTAAAGCCATCACACAATGCAATACCCAATACCCCGGATCAACTCATGACTCCTTGGTCCTGCGGAACTCCACACTACCACGCTACATGGAACGACATGCTGAACGACGTACCTGGCTGCTTGGTGAGTAACCGGAATGGGCCATGGCAGTCCATTGGGGCTGTGAGTAGGTTGTCAGCATACTCCACCCGGGTGGTAAAGGGGGGGTAGAGAGATGCATACGGGTGGGACAGTCAACGCCATTGTACAATGTAATGGGGTGACTGTATCCTGGGACATGTGTGCATGGCCAGTGAACACCTGCTGCAATGTTAGATTAGCACAGTTCTCCACCATGATTGCACGAACACTTACCTTCATTCCACTCTCATGCAGGTGATGCTGGCTACCCATTGAAGCCGTGGCTCATGACCCCGGTCCGCAACCCACAAAACAGGCACGAGGAGGACTGCAATAGATCTCATACCCGTACACGGGTGGTGATAGAGCAGACCTTCGGCCTTTTGAAGGCACGATTTCGTTGCCTCAGCCGGTCAGGTGGGGCCCTCATCTACAGCCACGAGAAGGTGGCCAAGATCACCATGGCATGTGCAATGCTGCACAACATGTGCATCCATCGGAACGTGCCACTTCCCCCTGACGTGGGTCTGCTACCACCAGATGAGGAGGAGTAGGAGGAGGAGGAGGAGGAGGAGGAAGGAATGGCAGGACAGCATCACGGGGCCGATGCACAGGAGGGACGTCACGTGCGACAAGCATTGATTGACCAATATTTCTGAGTCACAAGTCAGCTGAGGGGGTGAGGATGACAGGACATTGGGCACTGGGTGTGGGGATACATGTACTACATGCACTGTGAGACATTAAAAGACACATGCACAATGATCAATGTCCACTCTGTTTTCCAGGATAGACCAAACTGTGTATTGTATAATCATGTGATTATACACCCTCACCCCCCTCCCCCCCAACTCCCACGCACACCCTCACCCCCCTCCCCCCCAACTCCCACGCACACCCTCACCCCCCTCACCCTCTCCCCACAACAGCCCCACAATGGTCCCATCAATACTACATATGCCACATGTGTGTGGCTTCATAGTCAATGGGCACTCCCCGAGCCTGGGGTATCATTTTCACATTGAGCGTTGTGACCTGCGGACCGGGCTGGTCTGCGTGGAGGAGCACTGGGAGGGTGGTTCCTCCTGCTGGGGCTGAGGTCTGGGGGTTGCTGCCTCCAGGGCATCAGCAATCCTGCCGAGCACCTCACAGAGCCGGTTTGTGCATGTAGTGATGACCTCGCCCAGAGCCTGCAGGTCATTGTGATGCACCAACCCTGATTCCTGGTTGTCCCGGAGAAACTCCTCTATCATGGCCGTGAGGTTCTGGGAGTGCACAGCTTCTGCGGCCGATGTGGGGGATGTGGTTGGCAGGCTTGGTATTGGGCCTGCAGGCCTCTCAGGTGTTTCGGCAGGGGAACTGGGCTGATGTGAGACAGGTGTTACCCCTTCGCCTGTGAGACCTGGCCCATCACTCGACCCGGAGTCGCTGTGTGCAACCTGGCTGTACGATGGTGACTCAGGGCTGTAGTCATTGGTCTCCTCCACGTTGACCACGGAATTGGATGTGGGGCTGTCTGGCACACTAAGGAGGCACATGGCAGCATTCTCCCCTGACATGCTGGATTCCTCAGGGTGCAGCGTGGGGCATGTTACCGGCGGAACTGCAGGCATGTCCAGGTGCACGGGTGGGGGTTGTGTACCCTCCATGGGGGTTGCTGGAGCAGGTGGTGTAGAATGGGCCTTATGTCTGCCAGCAGGTATGCGCTGTACCCTGCCCCTGCCCCGGGAGGTACTTGGCCGGCAGCCTTCCTGCTCCTCACTTTCATGATCGCTACCTGTGGGGGGCAAGAGAGAGACAGCATGAGCAATGATCTGGGGGTCATCATGACTTCAAGCCTATGGTAACACATTGGGAGAGCAGCGTCTTGGTGACATTTGGTCGGTGAGTGAACTTGGCTTGGATGGTAAAAGCATACTGTTGGCGGGGTCAATCATGTTGGCGGAGTACTGTGGTGAGTGACATTGACCAGCTTTCTGTGTGGCATGGCCAATATGGGTGTCAGCCTTGCATCTGACATCATCCTGGGTCCCACTTGTTACGACATGATTGCAGGGGGGGGTCTACGAAGCAAACATGATGTGACTCGCAAACATGATGTGACTCTTTGGCCGGCCCTTTGCGGTGAATTACATTAGGGATGCATGTACTGTTTAGACTCATGACACTCACCTGCATCAGCGGATGAGGGATCACTGCAATCCATTTCGCCAACACCTTCGATGGCTTCTGTGCCCATCATCTCCACACATGTTTCCTCCCAGGGCATCATTTTAATGGGTGAGCCTGGGCCTCCTCCTGTCTCCAGGGCCTGCTGACAGTTTGCTGAGAGGATGGCCCGCACCCTGAGACGGAGGTCATCCCAGCGTTTGCGGCAATGCGTTGTGCTGCGGGGGGTGTTCCCAACGGCGCTCACCCTCTGTGCGACCAACTCCCATATCTCCTTCTTTCTGAGGATGGTGGGCCTACGCATGTCGCTGCAGAATACGATATCTGCATGTTCATGCAGAGTGTCGACCAGGACCTGTAACTCATCCTGGGTGAATTTTTCTTTTCGGATGCGCGCAGCGCCCTTTTTCAGAACTTTAGGCATGATGCTGGTCTCTGAAGTATATTTGGTCGATCAGAGTCCTGTATGGAGTCCTGTATGTCCTGTATGGAGAGGATTGCAATGGATTGTGATTTTAAATATGGCCGCCGTGATGCTTCCCGTTCCTGTGCGATGACGTTATTTCAGTTTCCGGTTTTTAACGGTGGCTGTAATTTACGGTTAGCGTAAATTACGGTCTCCGCTATTTACGGATTCCATCGAAGGCGATGGTGTTAAATACGTCTAGGTTTATGGCGGTAAGGGGTTTGACGGGACCTTTTGCGCTATGCCGCAAGGGAGTTTACCGCCATGGCGGAATACTCGTGCACGCGAAGTCGGAATATGGTGGAAATAGCGCCTTCCAACCACATCGTACATGGTGTTTACGCCATGGCGGTAATATGTATTTCTTACCGCCATACTCGGAATGAGGCCCAATGTCTCCCAATTGCTGATTGTTTTCAACCGCTTCTAAGCAGTCCTCTACCTTAGCCACCTTTGTTTGTAAATCAGAGACTGTTTCAGTAAGGATATTTTTCATTGACCTAATTTCTCCGAGCAGAAGGCGAATGTCCGATTTGGTTGCACTGTGCAGTCGTTGCCTGGGATATCCGAGGAGCTTTGAACTTCTTCTGTTTCCATAATTGTGTTAGTGCATCTAAACTTCTGCAAGGCCGTCAGGGTTCGTGGATCCAGCCTTGTCCCTGGCAGAGCCCCTGGGCCCCTGTTACCGCAAGACAAACGGGTAGGACAAGGGGGAACTCTTTCCCTTATTCGTGTTGCTGTGCTCAATTTTTCAGTTAGCACTTTCTTTGCTTCGGTGGTCAACAAGACACTGTGATTGCACTCGTGACACTACTCTGCTCACCGTTGTCCGCACACACCTTCCTAGTTCCCGCACCAGACTCCACTGGGGCAGGCGCAGTGCACTGCTGCGCAGCTTTCTTGGTGTTACTTAGGGTGCACTCTTCGTGGGGCGCTGTCGGCGGCTTTGGGATCTCTAACAGAATTTAAGTAGAGGTAGTGAGCCCCCGCGGTGCCTCTCGTGCAATAGGGCCGGGGGTAAAGGGGCCCCACTGGTCGCAAGGGCCAGAAGCTAGACCGTAGGTGAATTCCCGATGTTTGGTGCGAGTCCTGGGCACTGGATTTCACCTGATTGCACCCCTATTTTCAGAAAGCTTTGCCCTTCTATGTTTAATGAGGAGCTGATGTTATTTGGGCTCCGTGGTCTAGGTATGAAGAGGTGGGTGTGGGGGGCTGTCCTTAGTTGAGGTAGGACTATGCTTTTATTAGGAGTATTGAATAAACAAGTCCCGGGCTGGATTTTCTTAAAATGTGATGAGTATTACAGGGAGGGCTACTGTGCCTCCCCTGTAGCGCTAGGACAGGTATCTGGTGCCTGGTGCTGGAGGGGCCGAACCTCCGCGACGACGGGAGCTGAGGAGCCGAGGTGTCCCGGTGTATGCAGAGGAGCGGGGGAGAGGGCTCACCCTCGCGCGCGACTCGCTCCCAGAGGGGAGCCCAATGCAGCCTCTGCGGTGGGGAGGACCCAAGGCGGACCCCGACGGGGGACAGGTTAGATGTTACCACCCTGCGGGAACCCGCTACTTACCCCCGCCGGGCCGCTCACTCCAGCACTTGCTTCTCCGGATGGCCTCCGTCTCAGCAGGTGAGCGGGGCTCAACGGCTGGCCGATGCCAAGTCTGGGCTCTGTCCCCCCCACTCCAGCACCCCGCCAGGGGTCAGATCCCCCTTCTGTGTGCCGGGCGTCTACCGCTGCTGTCCTGCTGGTTTTTCCGGCAAAGACCTTCACTCAATGTTCAAGGCGCATATTATGAATAGCGGGGGCCATTTTTTCCAGTCCTGGCCCTCTCTCTTTACTCGCGTGGCACCTTGTAGCTCCTGGAAACTGCAAATTTCCATGTTTGTCTGGTCTTTTCTGCAGGACGTTCCCTCTGCAGGTGCCAACTCGCCCTGCGGTGTTATCCTCGTGTTTATTACTCAGTCAGCCCTCCTTGCATTACTTAAAAAGCTGACATTTTGCGGGCTCGAAGAGGGAGACAGTGGTTTAAGCGACCATCACGTCTGCGCCCCCTGGTGGTCTCCGGCAGTGTAATTTTTAAAGTTGGCAATAGTATTTCATACGACTTTGGCCGTATAGTATCCAAATCAGATTTGTCCCATTTACTGACCTTAGGTTGTTTGAAAATTCTGGTGCACTAACATTTGCCATGCTGAAATATTAATTAGAGCATAATCAATACGACTAAATAACCCCTACCCATGATATGGGGGTCTGGCGGAGATATCATCTTTGTGCCTACCATAAGATGTTCTCAACTCAGGTCTAAACCATATCTGAGCTATCTCCAGGGCGAGACCAAGTTTTTTCCTAAGTTTTGGGGTCTTTGTATCAGGAATATTATAAAAAAAATGCTCTTCATCAGACATTTAATTTAAGACATCAAGGAGTTCAAACTGAAAATGTAGGTCAGACAAAACCAGGCATATCCTCTCACCCTTTCTCATATACATTGCAATCCATGTTTTTATGTAACTTTTTCCTGCATATAAAGTATTCATGCCAGGGACTTTCAAGAGTCTGTTATAGATGTTTATAACTATTAGTTGCCATCCTACAATAACCTCGAGGGCAGCAACTCGACTATTCGAAGACTCAATCTTCAGATGCAGGATTTTTGGAGATATATCCATCCTTATCCAAATAACAAGTGCCCCACTAGTGCAGCCCTTTATGAGGCAATGAATGAACGTTTACATAACCTTCCACCCACACTACTGCCAGCACCAATATATGTGCAATACTCAGTCGATATGTACCATGCTATTAATTTCCTACCTAAATTCCGACCCCACCACTCTGCTATTGTACCAATGGCATTTGTTGCTTCAGGCGTGGCAGCGGCCTCTGCAAAATACACCCCCTATAATATCCTGAAATCCTCCCAGTCAAAACCAGACCATCTCTCCTAGCGCTTGCCTGTGCTCCCGTCACTGGAGCCCTGAGACTCGCCAGACTCGGCGCTCACCTCAGTTCCCCAGCCCTTCACACATCAATCACCACTACTCAAAGAAACTCCCACCTGAGAGAGCACACATGCCTCACGCAAAACATCTACACGCGCGGCCTCATAACAAGGAAGAGCACCTCCGATAACCCCCACCTGCCTAAACGATACAAACTTGTCCCCTGTATTATGGCCAGTAAGATGACTTGTTCTATGTCTCACCTTCCACCTTCCAAGCCAAGGAGGTAGAACCACAGATGTTCCCCCCACTTAACCTCCAAGGGAACGTGGCCACTCTCTCTGCTGCCTCCATGCCTGCATTACCCCTGCTAAATGTCCTCACTGCCCCTGGACACACTGGCGCTGGACACTGCTGCCCAACCCCTACACCCACCACTGGCCAGCCTCCTTGCTCCACCCCTTGTCCCTATTCCAAGCCTCACCAAAGAAGGCCCCAAGGAAAGATGCAACTCTGCAGTCAGCTATCACCAAGGCAAATAGCCTGCCCCCATGCCTGCACCCCACAGCACCACGCCCTTGTGCGGGCCACTAGATACCAACCTTAGCTCAAAGCTCCAAACAGCCCATTCCACTGTTCTGCTATTCCCTCGACTACGTGCTACAGGTGCCCAGCTCAGCTCCATTTATAGCTCCATTTATATTAGCACGGCAGATACTAGCCAGCACTCACACTGCGTGACACTAGCTCCCCAAGTACCTCAACACTCCTCCAGCCTACTCTACACCCAACCAGTACCACTATGCCTAACCAACCACAGAACAGTGTATTAATCAATGCCAGATCTATCCCAGCACTCCCCCTTGGCATCCATGAGCTTATCATCACCAATAACATAGACATACTAGCCATCACAGTGACCTGGCTACATGTTGCTTCAGGCTCTACCCTGTCCATTGCTATCCCCCTGGGTTTCACCATCTTCCGCAAGTGACAAAACCCTATCTCATGCAGAGACCATAATCATGCATGTCATCTACCACCCTCAAGGCCCTCTCCTCTCTTTTGAAGAGGACATCACACATGTCCTGGAACTAACATCCAGCCCACATCCAAAACCATCCTCTTGGGTGACCTGAACCTAGGCCTCAATGACCTGGGAGACACAAATGCTACCTCCATAGCCAACTCCCTCTACGCCCTTGGATTCAAACAATGTATTATGCCACCCACTTATTCTAAAGTATGCATCCTAGACTGCATAGCAGACCTCAACTGAATCCAATCAAACCAGCCTTTCCCCTGGTCACACCACCACATCATCTCCTTCACTGTGTCACCTACCAGCCTACCTACTCGTATCACCCCTCCACTGCCGCCAACAATTGCCCACAGCTCACAAAATCTCACTAAAGAACGTATTCTGCCCTTGCTTAGCACTCTTCATCCTGCGCATCGCCCTCTCACTGACCCGGCCTTGCTAGAAGACCTCTACTCGAAAACGATGCAACACACTGTTGACACCATTGGTCCCATAGCTCCTTGCAAAACCAAGCCTACTATGCACCTCAACTCTTGGTTCACTCCAGACCTCTTAGCTCTCTGCTTTAAAGATGTGAGGCATATTCTGAATGGAAGATCACATCTGATTCCCACAAATGACTGTTTGCCACCTCAGTCAAGCTTTGCAGACAAGCCATCCTTCGGATTAAATCTACCACGTACAACTCAAGAATTGCCAATGGCAAGTCCAGCACAAGTGAGATCTTTACCATCTTCAAAGAAGTGGAATCCCATTATCACCCCACTCCACATCAGCAAAGATGAGGCCTGGTGCAACATGATCCAGAATGCCCTCCTTGATGAAATCTTCAGCCTTTGCAACAAAATACGACTTAAGCAAGCCACCATCAGCACCAACATTTTATTCCCTCATGTCATCTCGACTCACAACACCCTGCCTGACATGCCCCCAACCCTTTTTTGCTTTAACCTAGTGACTGTTGCTGAGGTAACAGCCATCGTGGAAGACCTGAAACAATACAGATTCGAAGGGGACGCCTGCCCACACACCATTATCAAGGACTGCTCGGACACCCTGGCCCCTTTCTTCACCACATTCATCAGTGCCTCCTTCTCCGCCTGTCTGGTCCCCTCTAGTCTCAAGGAAGACTAGGTACTCCCTTTACTTAAAAAACCATAAGTAGACCCCTCCACTCCACCTAAATACTGTCCATTTACCACAGTACCCTTCCTTCTTAAAATCCTGGACAGGGCTGCCTACCTCCAAATTCAGCAATACCTGGAATCCAACCCCATCCTGGGAATGCATCAATCCGGATTCCGCCCCAGGCATGGAACAAAATCATCTCTGCATGACCTGAAAAACCAGCACAATAAGATCAAGGATGCTGGAAAGCCAGCCCTCCATCTACTCCTAGACCTGTCAGCAGCGTTCGACTTGGTAGACCATAAAACCCCCAGCCAACACCTCAACTCTGCCGCCAACTTCTCACCCGAAACAAAAACCTGGATTTCCTCCTTCTTGGAGGACAGATCCATCAGAGTATTCGCTGAGAATGTTAATGACCCCCCGCACCTATCTCCTGTGGGGTTCACCAAGGCTCATGTGTCTCCCCAACCCTCTGCAACATTTTTACCAAACCACTCTTTGACCTCCTGGAATCTATAGGTATCTCCTATACCAATTACACTGACAACACTCACTTCCTCCTACCCCTCAAACACAACTAATCTGAGGACTCAGACACTCTAAACACTGTCTACCAAACCATGCAGGCATGGGCGGCCACACACCTTCTATGTCTTCATGATGAAAAAACATAAATCCTCCTTGTGGGTGCCACTGCAGTGCCAAAAAATCTTAACCACCAATATGACTCCTTCACCCTTGATGGCATCTCCATCCCCCATCTCCCCATCAGTGAATACCTTGAGAGCCCACCTGGATGCTTCACTCTCCCTTACTCACCAAGTGAATGCCATTACCTCCTCTGCTGCCCACACCACAACCGTTCTTATCTTCTGGCAGCTGCCTTACAATTGCCTGAGTCGTCATAGGCTCCAGACTAGATTGCTGCAATGCGCTTTTCGCAGGAACCTCTATGCGCAACATTCAAAAGCTGCAAGTAATACAGAACAATGCTCTGCTTGCTGCCGTCAATATACCCAGATGAGAGCACATCTTTGCTGCAAGAAGAAATGCACACTGGCTCTCCATACGACAATGGATCCACTTTAAAAGACTCTACATCACTTACATATGCCTAACTAACTCTGCCCCCTTACCTCACACAGAAAACCACAAAAGCCCAGTCATTGAGACCGCCCAGATCGGCCTATGTTCACTGCCTCATCATGCCAAATTTAAACAAGCCAAAGTTGGCTGCTCAAGCTTCCCAGTCATCGTAGGCAATCTTTGTAAAACACTCCCAGCAGCCCAGAGAGCCAATCAGTCTCACTGGGCATTCAGCAAACTTCTTAAATCATGTCTCTTCAATTAAGACACTTCCTGATCCAACTACAATCCGACTCCTCCCTGACATTTGAATGCCTTGATCCTGTAATTTGTAATGTAACAGTGCACTATTTAACCACAAGTGTAACAGCCCCTTGATGCCCATGGGTTTAGCACGCTTTATAAATGTAAAAATAAATAAATAATAACTCCCTCAGCTGCCCAGGTTTCTTGTAAACAGACAGTGTGGGCCTCATTCCGAGTTTGGAGGCAGCCATGGCGCTATTAGCGCCATGGCTGCCTCCAAAACTGGACTTACCGGGACATTCCGATCTGTGCGGACCTAGTAAGTCCCCATTCAACCAACCATTCCCCATTGCCATTTGAGCCCCCATAGGGCTCAATGGAAATGGGTAAGGCGCTAATTACGGACCCGCGAATAGCAGGCCCATAATTAGCGCCCTGGTCCCTTAGCGGGACTCGTAAAGGACGTGTGGTCAGACCACACGTTGTTTGCGGCTCCCACTAAGGGACCTCGGAGTTGGGTGCTAAGGGTTTAACGGCACTGGTCTCCTTACTGGTGACCGTTATCCCTTACCGCCCAAGTCGGAATGAGGCCCTGTGATTTGTTCTAATACATTTCACCTAATTCTTATGTTCCATCGTGTTTCATAAGCCTGCAATTTTCCATGAAACCATTTTTAAATCTTTGACAATGGATTTTACAGCATGTGTACAAACATGAGCGAAGGTGACAGCTGCTACCCCTGCGGTTGACCCATAATGTCAATCCGCTGAACTGATGCTGTGCCAATCATATTTTGTTTGTGACATTGGCACAGCTCCGGGTTTGGAGGATGGGGGTACAAAGCCTATGTCTAAACCTGTAGAGGATTCAGCAGAATTGATCATTTTGTTAATTATTCCCTTAGAGTGTCCACCATTTCCCTGATTATTGTATGTGGCGCATTGTCTTTGAGTAACTTAACATCAAGAAGGAAAGAGATATAAAGAGACATTTTGATGGGTGGTTTTGCCGCAGTTAAAAACCACAGCTGTTTCCATAACTATCCAAATTCATGTACAACTCTAAATGCATAGTGAGAATCACAGTGCATGTGCCAGAATCCATGGAACAGGCGGTAGGCAGAAGATGAGGTCAATAAGAATATAAGTGCAGGTAGGTTAAAAGGACCGACACATCAGCACAAATACTTATCATTTATGTATGTAATTTACGCCCAAATGCAATATTTGTAACAACAGTATGATTTCCTGTACTACTCATAATTTGTCAACAATCGCTATCATATGTACCATGTAACTAAGTTATTGCAAGTAACAGCGCCTCAATGCCCCTGGGCTGCTTGCGCGCTATATAAATTAAATAAATAAATAAATTAAATAAATAAATAAAAGATCTGGCTGAGATGGAAATTGGGTGGAAAAACATGAAAGACACCAAAACTGAGGTAGAAAAGCAACTGTTAGACATCTCAGTTTATAAACCCATTCCCTCAGATCCGACCAGCAGAATCATGGAAGAAGTGATTGCAGGTCCAAGGTGGTCACGTAAACACGTGAGCACATAATTGTCACGTAACTATCATTTGCATGATTCCGGAACTTCATTTAATAACAATTTACATCTTTTACACCGATTCTTTAAATGGATTATGAAACCCGGAGTTTAGCATGTCACCATACTCACGAACATCATTTATGGGTGCCTGCACTGTAAACAGTTATAAGGAGACATTCGTTTTATGTGTGTTTAGAGTAAGTCAACAGTGGCCGCCATGGTAATCACCACGGCTGGGTGCTTTCATTTCCTGCTCCAGCCGTGAAGTGACGTAAACATGCGATGGCCAATATATCCATTCGATCACATGATTCTACAGCTACCGCTGCAATCACCTCACGTATCTCGGAACGCTGACATTAAGGAAGAACTCAAGTAAGTGATATAGCATCTCACAGAGGCGAACACATCGCCACTAAGAAAACGTCTCTTTATGCTAAAACAATCAGGTCCTTAATAGCCTTTCCCATGTCTGTTTGTGGCAGAGTATCCGCATAAACGGGAATTCGCACATGACAAATTACTTGGTTAACTGTCGTCCGGCAAAACGGAACAATAGCTAATCCACCGCCCGACGAACGAGGGAGAGAGCTTCCAGTTCCTCTCTAGGAGTAAAATGCATATGCACTTCCAGGTAATATTGTGGGGTTTTACGCGGGTCCCCGAACCGCGTAATAAGTCACACGGGAGCCGGGGATTCGTGCGACTGCTTTATTCCCCATACACACAAGAACCCCCTTTTCCTGTCCCGCCCCCTCCCTAGCCCAACGTCACTTCCCTCCCCGGGAACTGAGACCGCAACGGCGGTCTGCCCACACAACGATGTGGGCGGGCTGCATAGCCCTGATTAACAATCCGACATCTCCCCCCTTTACGGATCACCTCGAATGCCTTTTGACAGTCCGTGGACCAAGTGTATGGTTGATCCTTGCGCGTTAGGAGGCGCAGCGGGTTACTGATGGTTGCGTAGTCCTTTAGGTATCTGGAGCAGGAGCTGGCCAGTCCTAAGAAAGAGCGAAGGTCCGTCGTGTTCGTTGGGGGTGTAGCTGAGTTGAGTGCCGCCACTTTCTCCGGGTCTGGTCGCATCCCTTTGTCGGAGAATATGTGGCCGAAAAATCGTAGGGAGCCTTTCCCGAACTCGCATTTGGTTTTGTTGAGCGTTAGTCCTGCCTCTTGCAGTGCAGCGCACACTCTGTGGAGAGCAGTGTCGTGCTCTTCCTGGGTCTTTCCAAATACGAGGACGTCGTTGGAGTAATTTAGGCAGTTGGGCACGTGCCTGATGACTCTGTGTATTTCCTCCTGGAATATTTCTGCGGCGGAGGATATCCCGAAGCTAAGTCTCTTATATTGGAATAAGCCCAGGTGTGTAACGAATGTCGTGATGTACCTGGATTCGGGCTCGATCTCTATCTGATGATAGCCTTTGGTGAGGTCCAGTTTCGAGAAGACCTGGGCCCCGTGGAGCAGGTGTATCATGTCCGTGATTCTGGGCGCCTGGTGTCTTTCTCTTTCGATGGCCACATTGGCCCTCCTCATGTCGACACACAGGCGTATGGATCCGTCTGGTGATTTCTTGGGGACGGCAACGATGGGGGACAACCATGGAGTGGGTCCTGAGACAGGTTCAATAACGTTGAGTTTAATTAGTTTGTCCAGCTCCTCCTCGACCTGGTGTTGTATATTTATCGGAATGCCCCTGTAGTGTTGGGCTACGGGCGGTATCTTCGGGTTTATGTGCAACTGTACCTTGCGGTGCTTTAGTTTTCCTAGGCCTTTGAATAGGTTGGGGAATGTTTGCTCGATGGCATCCGGTCTGGCAAAGTATTTATGGGCCATTAACTGATACAGGATGTGCACCAGACCCATCTCAACGGCAGTCTTGAAACTGAGAATGCACCCGCTGTTGGCTTCCGTCTTCAGGATGTGTAGCGTGATTTTTGCGGCGTGCGATTTGTGCACACACCATGCTGATATGGTTCCTTTGCATGGCAGCGGGGTCGTGGCACCGTAGGGGTATATGTCCACTGATGCCTTTCGGATTTTTGGGGGGCTGGGGAGCGAGTTGTACGCCTGTTCACTTATTATATTAACAGTTGCCCCCGTGTCTATGAGGAATTCTAACGGTGTTTTGTTTACTTGAAGCTGGAGCGTTGGGCTGTGCTGGTTGGCTGTGGCGTTGTTGAGAGCCCACACATACCCTTTTTTTCGTTGATCATCCTCTGATGATTGGGATTCACTGCCTGATGGGGATCTCATCTCGATGTACCGGACGAACCTTCTTCTTTGCGATCGCCTCGATCCGTCCGGGGGCCTTCTGTCGTCTCTGGTGTAGGCGCTCCTTCGTGGTTTTTCTTCTCTCCTGGGTCCCGGCTGGTCTTCCTCACCTCTGCCTGCTGGTGGGTTGTGTCGCGAGCTTCTCCTTCTCTCTAGGTGTCTCGTTTTGCTGGGTCCCTGCCCCGGTGGATTTTTGCATACGGCTCTGTAGTGGTCCATTCCGCCACATGCGGCGCACTTTTGTCCAAGTGCCGGGCAGTCTCCCGCGTGCGGATACTCGAATCCGCATCTGTAGCACGTGGCGTCCGTTCCTTTCCCACTTCGTGAGGGGGCCTTGTATAGTTTATTGATGGTCTCAGCGGTCGGTGGCGGGTGTTGGATGGTGACTTTGCCTAGACTGTCGAGTTGCGACTCCACTGCTGCTTCCATCCTGGCAAGTGCAAGGATTTCCTCCAGGGACCTTTGTTTCTGGAGAAGCTGTTTCCTGAATGGCTGTGAGATGCAGCCTGCTATAACTTGAGATCTTAACGCCTCGTCATTAGAGTACTTATGTAACTCACAGTACTTTAGCTTGATGCGTAGGCGCATCACGAAATTGTCGAGGGATTCCCCTTATGGGGCGTGAAGTATTCTGATAGCTTTCCATGTAGTTCCGCATAGGTGACGGTGTCTACGTTCATCAGCTCGCCTGCGATGTCCCTGACAGCGGGGCCTACTGTCATGAAGAGGGTGTTTTTCAGCATTGCGTTGTCTATCAGCCCTATTGCCCCCGTGTAGAATTTGAAATCCCTGAGCCATATGACCCATCTGGGTCCTAGGTTAGAAGTGTCTCTCACATCAAATGGGCCCGGTAGTGGTAGGTTATGGGCAGCCGTACCTGAAGTCGGTGCCTGTTGATTTCCATCGTTCGCTGCTCCCGAACCATCTGACGAGGAGGCTACGGGGCTTGCTGGGCCTGACATGGTCGCTGTGACGGTAGCGCCGTGTGGCAATGTGCCGCCTCTTTTCTGGCTCTAGCTTGCCCTTGTGACCCTCACGGGCTGGTGCGTGCCGGCGGTGCCGTGTGGCGATGTGCAGCCTCCTTGCCGGCTCTGGCGTGGCTGGAGCGTGTGCTGGCCTTGAGGATATTATGTTGTATTTCTTTTATTTATTATTTTTTTTTTTGTTTTTTCTTGGGGCCCACCTCTGGGCCTCCCGCCGATCGCGTGTTGAAGTGGGGGAGGGGGGGCGGGACCCTGGCAACTTGCCTCCGGGCCCGCGCGTGCTTTTGCAGGCGCCTCCGCACCCGCTCCCTCGCGGCTCCTAATGCTGCGGCCGCCCGTGACTGCGGCCTCTCAGCTGGTAATGGGAGGTGCGCCGACGCGCCACGCCGCTCGACTGCGGACCTCCGCGGTACTCCTGTGGCGTTGCGCCGATGCGCCTCACCCGCTCTCCTGCGGGTCCCTAAAGCACGAGTGGGTACGCGTACCCCTCGTCGCCAGTTGTGGGGTTTTACGCGGGTCCCCGAACCGTGTAATAAGTCACACGGGAGCCGGGGATTCGTGCGACTGCTTTATTCCCCATACACACAAGAACCCCCTTTTCCTGTCCCGCCCCCTCCCTAGCCCAACGTCACTTCCCTCCCCGGGAACTGAGACCGCAACGGCGGTCTGCCCACACAACGATGTGGGCGGGCTGCATAGCCCTGATTAACAATCCGACAAATATAATGCCTTTTTCGTGCTTGTAACACACACAAACTCGAATTTTGGAAAGTAATTATTTTCCTGTTTGATGTTACTTTACAGCAAAATCGAGATAAATCACATGTTATTTTTGAGCGTATCATGCAAGAACATCATTAAACTAGTAAAGCGGACGGATTCTGCATAAAAAGCAGTTGAAGGCACTTACAGCCAGCGAGTTTCTTCCTCAAGGAAATTACTGAGGTATTTGATGACAAAATTAAAGTGATATAATTATTAGTCACTGTTTTTCCCTTTCCCCCCACCCCCCTCTTCACTTCTTCGGTTGCCTCATTCTGCACTAAATTGTTTATATGTGTAGAAAACTGGTCCATATTTTTAAAGGACAAATATGACTAAAACCTATATCTATGATCTCAAATAGGTACAGTTGAACTTAGGTTAATAATAGAACCAAAATGAGATATGATGACAAACGAATCATTGTAACAAAGTGAAGTAAGGGAGAAATATGTTCGAAAATAGTGCTAAATAGGTTGGTTAAAGTTGTGCATTATTATTTTTGTAGATACGTATGTAAAGAAAGAAAAAACTTTGTTTCGAAGACACGACATCTAATAATCCCCTACACCAGGGGTACATGTGTCCTGAGAAAGTATTAGGCGGATCATCAGACGTCTGTGTCTATCAGATGACATTGTGTTAAAATAAGTGTCCACAAGCCTAAGGCTGGAAACAGACTCACTTCAGTCGGCACAAATATCTGGGGGCTTTTTTGAAAATGAACTAAATTTGATATTAGCTGAAGTCACCCACATCTGATTACTAACATCACTGAGTTGTCGATGTACTTGATTGAGACACAAATATGCCAATCAGTACTTTTTTGTTATAGCACCAATTCTGTGTTTATGAATTTTTATTAGATATGTTTTACGTTGTCACATGTGTCTTTTTAGAACACAGACTTATTGGTGTCCTTTTTAGTATGTGGTATATGTTTCACACAAGATGAATACCAGCATACACCCAGTGTGTCTTTGAATTTCCAACCTACATGCAACATCAATAGGTAGCTTGTTGTTGCCTCTGTGTTTCTCGCACCTATACCTGGGCCTGTTGCTGGCCAGTTTCTTCATTCCCTTAAATGTTCCCTTAAATGTTGCCTGATAAGACCCTGGCTTCTTGTGGCTTGTACAGCTTCGCCTTTCTGAGTTTCACTCCTGTTAATTTGTTCAATTCTTTTTAACTGTGACACACTGGAAAAGAGGCCTTCCTTCTCTGGTCCAGCTCTGCTATAATACGTAGTGGAAACATCCATTCTTTACTCACTTCAATATATATGTTGGTGCATTCCGCAATCTATTCACTATAAATCTAGCCTCAAGAATACTTTTCCTGCTTGTGTTTCTTTGCATATATACACGTGTAAAATAACTTGATGTCTTCATCGTTTTTGTAGCATACATTTCTTCATCTTGATCCCAAGATGTCACTTATTTTTGATACTTTCTTGATGCCTTATAGAATATCTTCATTCTCTTGTCTCTGCATCTCTTCTATGTATCTCAGTCTGGCATCATGTGGCGTCACTAATCTGCACTTTCATTCATTGGTTTGCTTCTTCTGGGATTTCATTCAAATGGCCATCATACTGTCTCATATTCACGTATGGCTTTCTCAATGGGAACCTTGCCTCCAGGACTCTCCGCGATATTCATATTTTCACTGGCACCGCACGTGTCTCACACTCTGGTTCCCAACATATGGGCAATATGGGTAAAGTGATTGAGGTGGGGGTACTTGCCTCCTTCTCTACACTTGGGTTGGCAACTGGAGTTTGGAGAGCAGCGATCTGCGGTCCCTTTTTTGTCTCAGCTGGGTGTCTCCATCCAAGACGCCAGCCAACCAATCTTACAAAGCAAAAGCTCCAGTCTAGAATTTCAGTTTCCAAAAGGAAACAGGGCCTGTTTGTTTCATTGCAATGAAAGGAGACAGCCTGGCAGGGTATAGCTGGATCAAGGATGTGTAAGCGAGAGATAATGCATGTGACCAAATGAATGCCAGGATATGGTACTATGCTGATAAAATGTTATTTTCCACAAAACCATGACAACAACGATCTTGCTTATGCAACTAATTAATCCTTGTTCTGTCTGCTGGGGAGATTTCACTTTTTCAGATGGGTTACACTGTCAAGTTGTTTCCTCGTATTGCAATTGAAATAAACAACCTCTGTTATGTGTTGCAGACCAATATTGTAAACAAATAGTCAATTTTAGAACGAACGTGGCTAGAATACCTGTTCTTTGGGAAGTTACCCACTCAAGAGTCTGTAGCCACACTTTACTTCACTGTACCTGTCACAGAAGGGAAATACCATTTGCATATCCGTCTTTGTCCCGCCCACATGGGCAGTCCAGCACCGAAATGCTAGGCAATTCTCTTCTGAACAGGAGTACCAACAATAACCCCAGACACGTGTTTAAAATACGGGAATAAAAAGGCATTTTGCTACTGAGTGAGTCGGCACAATCTATAAGGAAAAAGAGGGAGAGGCTGTTAGCATGAACATCGCAAGGTAATTAAAAGGTATTTAAAATGTGGTGAAACATCAAAATGTTATCAATCACACGACTATTTTGAGGAAGAGAGTTCTAGATGGTGTTTGTGGTGAGAAGGTGTCACCAGGATCATGGCATCTAGTATGGATTGTCAATATGGGTGAGCAAAGTTGTTTTTCTTCCAGAGTAATTGTGGAGTTCGTAGGTTTGCAACTACACAAAATAGGAACGTTTCTGGGTTTCTTCCAGTTAATTCTCATTTTCGCTAAAATTCATTGCATACATGTATGTGAAGTTCTCAGAAATACAATAATTAACATATACATAACCCCAGTTGTGAAGTTTTTTACTCGCTCAAGTTAATTTAGCAGAGAATAAAACCTGCATCAGCACATTTGTGGACTTTGCATTTAGTGAAAAACATAGCACAGTCACATTTGATAAAGTTTTGTACTTCTTGGTTTGCATGACATAGTTGGAAGCGAAGGTCCATGCACTCACACAATTTACACTTGAGGGGCACAGTAAGCTGCTAATTCGTGGGTCTTCCAAAGGCAATAAACAAGTGCTTGTAATTCAAGCTGGGGAAAAACAACCGGGGAAGGAGAGGACAGAGTTGAGGAGACAGTCTGGTGACCAGGTTGAAAACATAATCACAAAGCTGTTGAGAAACCAAAGGTGGTGAAAGTTTCCCCAAGAAGGCGAGTCATTCTGGGGCGTACGATTCTTTAAAAAAGATGTTGTTTCGTTTTTTTTTTCCGAATCTTAAAGAGCTTTCTTCTTCATTTAAGTTTGCAGGAAGTATGTTTCACAGGCAGGTGCCTCCTGCACTGATAGAACATTGTTCCTAGAACATTTTCTGGAAATTAGAAGGCACTCATTTTTTGTTGTTGAGGATGTTAAGTTCTTTAGATTTGAGTAGATAAATACTTTGATGGCTTGCCATGCATCATTTTATGGCAAAGCACAGGGATTTCAAATAAGCACTACCTTTAAGCCAAAACTATTGTCATTAAAATAAGAGCTTGAAATAGGGGCTTTGAATGAGGGTACCTAATGCTTTTCAATGCAGATGACATATAAGGCTGGACTTGTGTTGTTTGCTCTGTGTCCCACCCATTTAAAGCCCATCTCTAAGTCAAATCCATATGATTTTCCTCCCATTCCCAGAGCCGCCATCTTGAAATGTAGTTATTTACAGTTTTATGTTGGTGTATCACATCCAAACTTAGAATGTGATGGTTTAGTAAAAGTAACGTATAACATTGCACTGTTTTTAGCATAATTTTGTCGCATGCCGCATGTCGCAGTCGCAAACAAACCTGTCAATAACATCAAAAACTGATAAGACAAATCACACCTCACATAAACCAGCAAAATAGCTCCATTATTGCTAGAGCCATAATACTTTCCAGGCTAGATTATGGGAACTCCCTAATGCTAGGGGCCAGCAATAAATGCATAAAACAGTGCCAAATTGTCCAAAACAACACCATAAGGACAATCACTGGCAAATCAAAAAGAGAACATATCACCAAGGAGAGAAAAGCCCTCCGTTGGCTTTCCATTGAAGATCGAATTACATTCAAGTCAATGGGTCTCATTACGAGTTAGCCGGTCCGGATTTAACGGTGCTGGTAAAACCGTACTGGCATCATTTTCCCGACCGGCTAACTCTGAGTTATGTGGTCATGTGGTGTTACGCCCGCCAGGTCTGACTGGCGGGCGTAACGTCCCCGGCCGCACACGGATGTGGAAACACCGGCACCATTACCGCATGGTGCCGGTGTTTCCACTGCCCCCAATCCCATGTAGTCCTATGGGACTCCACAGGAATGGGGAGTAACGGAATGCCGACTCCGGAATTACCAGACCACTGGGGCTGTAATGCCCCGGTGATTCTGGCAAATCCGCAGCCGGTAAACCCCCCCCAAGTCCAGCCGCAGCCTGCCATTTCTACCGGCATGGCTACCGCCAGACTTGTAATGAGGCCCAATGTCTTTGGTCCATCACTGTTTGTACGGAACTGCCCGGAATATCTCAAAAAGCAAATTATCCCTTATGTACCTGGTTAGACGTTAAAGTCTGAAAACAAAGGGCTAGTTAAAGCTGGGCACACGAAAAAAGCCAACGGACTGGGACGGGCCTTCCCTAGTAGAGCTACTGCCAAATGGAACAAACTCCCACCACACCTCAGGCTCGAACCTAATTAACTCAAGTTCAGAAAAAACCTGAAAACTGTACTGTTCAAATGAGTTAAATAACGACATGACCGTCCCCCATTGATTGGCTGCCTATACTTCCCTGTGCTGTTGTCCATGTCTTTTTGTCAGCGCCCTGATGCCTGCGGGCTGCGGAGCTCTACAAATATATAAATAAATAAAACATTTTTAAAATGTTGATATCTTTGTAAAAAAGGAATACATTTGACACATTTTTTAAAAATGGCATTGTTTTAAAGAAGAAAATGAAACTTAAAGGTATTAAGTGAATGTGGTGTTCACGTGCTATATTTTTCTATATTTATGTCCCTCTCCTGTCCTCACTGTCTGCCTTTCTTCTGCATTATATCCCTTAACACTTCTATCCTAGAAACACTTGTGTACAGGTGTTGTGATGTGTGAATGTTTTTTTATTTTATTTTATTTTTATTTTATTAATCGTGCATTACAGTACACATCTGTACATTGCACACAAAAAAATACAGAGAAACAATTTTGCAAAGAAACAATTTTACAAACCCCTAAAAACTTTATAAGGACATTTGACAGTTTCTTTTCATTACATTACATTTCCAATAAAATTCTTACAAAAACCTCACCTAGTTTTAAACATTTTCAAAACACAAACATTTGACGTAACTTCTCTTTTTTTCCCCATCCACAACCTCAGCCTCCTGGACTCATACTGGGATTACAGGCTCGCGCCACCCGGCCCGGATGTGTGAATGTTATGTAAGGGAGATGTTGTAATGTAAGTCTTGTATTGTCACTGGCCAGGAGTGCATGCTGTTGGAATGTTGCTGTATGATAGGCAGCTCAGCAGAATGTTGAGTGGGTCTGTGAGTGTTCCATGAATGTCAGTTGGGGGTCTGAGCTGGGTGTGTAAGGATGGCTGGTGGGTCTCTGTCCCTGTCTCTACCTGTCTGTACCTGTCCCTGCACTTGCGATGTCCACTGTGACTACCTGAACTGGTACCGTACTTATTGAGAGTAACTGGATCCTGTACAGATGTAAATATGTACAATAATGCCTTCCTGGACTAACGCACTTGGCTCCACAGCTGGTCTGTGTATGGATGATTTGAGCCCTACAAGAACAAATAACAAAAGGCACGTTATAAATGCCATATCCTAGCCACCTTCAAAGCCTCTCGAGTCTTAAAGTTTGTTTCATCTCGTTCTGGCGTGTCCGAGTCCTGGAGATAAATATGCCATTTCGCCAGTCTTCTCTGTGTCTTCTGCTCTCTGGGAGGTGTTAGAGAGAGGGCCAAGATCACAGTGCCTAGCTGTCATTGAAGCTGCGCTGGCAACAAAAAAAATAAACACTTGACTGAAAGGTGCACAAAAAGCCGGACTCGCGCCAGTGGCGTAACACAAAATGTGGGGGCCCCCCTGCGAGCCATGCTGAGGGGGCCCCCCAACTCGGCAACAAATCACGGGTTGCGCCACACTCTGGGCCGGCCTAGACTGTCACGCTTGCACAATACGCATGAACGTGCTGCTGAAGGGGTATGCCGCACACTGCACTAGGAAAAAGATATAAATATGTGTTTTAATGCAATATACAGCACACTTTCTGAGATAAATTGGCTATAAAGCCAGAGTGTTTGCAATTGTTTTGTAGGGTAACACAATCCAATACATGCAAGTCACCAACAGTGCACAGGAACATTAATGCTTCCAACTGGCTGCACAATGTAGACCAGTGTAAACATGTAATAACATTATAGTACAGAATGCCAGGCCACATTTAGACATACCTAGACTGTTTTCAGCAAAATGCCAGTCAAAGCAATAACACTCATCAAGAAGAGAGCACACAATAAAGCAAGTGTCTCCATGGCCTCGAACAACACGGCCAAACTCTTTAAAATCTGCAAGGAACTGGTCAATCCTTTTGTGGTCTATACCTCTTCTGTTCCCTCCCCTGCCCTCTGTACAGCTCTGGCCTCTCATTTCTCTGCTAAATCTCAGGACATCCTGTCCTCTATGTCCTCTTCCTCTCTCGGCCCATTTTGGCCATCTCTTCTCTCCTCCTCCTTTTTCCTCTTTCTCTCTGACAACACCTGACGAGGTTTCTAGACAAGTCCGATCTATGAAAGTGTCGTCCAAACAGGTGCTCCGCTGCTCCTCCAGAACCATCAAAGCCCATATTGACACCCTCGCTCCAGCCTTGGCCGATTTCTGTAATCACTCTTTCGCCACTGCAATGTTCCCCTCTCCCTTTGAGCACTCCCTTGTGCACCCACTCTCAAGAAGCAGTCTGCTGATCCTACCTGCTGGAAAACTATCGCTCAATCTCCACCTTTCCTGAGCAAACTCTTGGAAAAGCTTGCCATCTCCCAGCTTACTCTCCACACTGAATCTGTTGGTTGTCTCCATGACCATCAGTCTGGCTTCAGAGCTGCCAGAGGCATGGAAACTGCTCTCCTTAACACCTGTGCTGCTCTCTAACCTTGATTCCAGCATTCCTTCTATTCTCATCCTTCATCTTTCCTCTGCTTTCGACAGGGTCAACATCGCCATCCTGATCAATCAACTCTGTGAGAACCTGGGCATCACAGATCAGACCCTAGAGTGACTGACCTACTTCCACTTGGACAGCCACTACGCTCCCAGGACGATCGTGGTCCCATTCTCTCCGCCACCTCTCTCTACCTGTGGCATTCCCCAGGGCTCTATCCTCTCACGCTGGTTTTTCAACCTCTACTTGGCCACTTTGGCCTCCCTGATCTCTACCTTATCCTCTAACTTTCAGTGTTGTGCGGATGACTCAGCTTTCCTTCAGGCTCCCCTCATCCTCCTCTCCTCTCTTGCTCATTCCTGACTGTCTATCCACGATTCAGGATTGGTGCGCCTCCAACAATCTCTGCCTTAATGCCAGTAAGACAGAGATCCTTCTCATTGGGACCCTTGCCACTGTGTTTCCTCTCTCACTATAGCAGACCACCTTGGGCCCTCTTCCTTTGCCTTCCTGCGAGGCAAGAAACCTTGGTGTCATCTTCAACGCCACACTCTCTTTCTCTCCTAACATCTCGGACATCACCAAGAAGTCCCACTACCAGCTGCTCCTCCTCAAAGGGACTCTTCCCTTTCTCACTCTCCACCAGAAGCTCACTGTCTCTAAGCTGGACTACTGCAACAGCCACTTTCTCAATCTGTCTTCCTCTAGTCTCCTTCATCTGCAAATAATCCAGAACAGGACTGCAAGACTTAGCCTTGGCCTCAAGCCCTGGGATTGTATTTCTCCAGCCCTGAAATCTCTCCACTGGCTGCAAGGATCAAGTTCAAGAACCTTTGCATTGCCCACAAGGCTTTCTGGGGCCAGTGCCAACACTAAATCCAATGCTCTCTTCCAAAATACCTTCTTTCTCTAACCCTTCACTCAGCTACCTCCAACTCTCTAAGGCTTAGACATTTCTCCAGGCAGAGAGTGGGGGTAGACCTCTCTCCTCTGCTGGTGCCTCCAACTGGAATGGCCTCCCTGCCCCTCTCAAACTTGAGGCGGACAACCGGAGGTTTCGGAAGCAGCTAAAAGCTTTCCTCTTCTCTGCTGCTTTCGCTCTCTCTCCCCCCCGCTGACCTACCTGACCTACATGTCTGCTGTACTGACTGGCTGCTTGGCTACCCTCAGAGTCTCTCTGAGTCCAGGCTCTTTCTTGAATGGTCACCCTTGCACTGCCTCCGGGCCTACCATGCACTTAGGGGCTGTAACTGTAACCCTGCAGTCCATTGTTCTCCTTGCACAACCAATAGCTGCTCTGCCCTGGCTGCACTTACTGAGAGCATTGCTGCCCTGTTTTCCCCTCCCCTCTCACTTGCACTTCCCTGCTCCCTTTTCCCTTGCACTTCTCGTTCTCACAATGACACAAGGCCTAGTGAGATTGTTTGTCTTGTCCTCCCTCTATCATCCCTCCCTTGTGTACACTTGTGTACAGGCGCATTATAAATGACTTGAATCACATCATATCATTTTATCACAGATGCCCAGAAAAATATACAATGCCGCAGTAGGAAATGGCTAGACTGGCAGCACCCAAATGCCAATCTAGCCAGGTAATTAAAGTTAGCAGGACTACTTTATCAGAAATGTCCAGTTAAAAGAAAGTCATACCAAACTGAGGAATGACTAGACTGGCTAAATCAAAATGCCTCTCTAGCCACTAATACCACATATCATGCCTGCTTAGCCTGGACATGCACAACCATTATGATTTATCACACAATCCTGCCCCCCACACATCCACTCTCCCTCCCACCCACCACCCCAACCTCCACAATCAGCTCCTTGGCCCAGAATTACCTCTGTGTCCCTCTTCCTTGTCCCAGAGCTTTCGTATGAGGCTCCTTGCCTCATAGGTAAGTACTGGGATGAGGAACAGTGGGACTAGGAGTGATGAAGATTACAGGTAGCTAAATCAGGCATTACCTCCATGTACCTCTACCTCTTCCCAGTACTTTTGTATGAGGCAGAGTGCCTCAAACACACGTACTGCCTCGTATATAAGTACTGGGACGAGGAAGAATAGGGCTAGGAGTAAGCAAGGCATTAAACACAAGTAGTAGCGCAACACCATTGAGTTGACTGGGCTTCAGCACTACCCCCCCCCCTGACATTTTGGGCTATATTGACTCAACTTGGCTAACCTTTAGAGCAGTTGCCAGACCGAACAGGACACAGATTTTAAACGGCACCTGGTTTTTGCTGTTAACAAGAACCCAGCAATTACCAACGTAAAGCATTTCACTGTTAGTACCTGCATTCAAATTCCACATTGTTTAGGCGATTGAAATCGTGATGTGGGTTTAGTACTTGCATGCCAGGAGAGTGATTGGAACGGTAGAGAGGGAACAGGAGACTTATAGGAGAGAGTTAACTGCTTGTAACATTGAATCTGCACTAGAATAGTCTCATTAAAATGCGTAAATAATTTGGATGCGCCCACACAAATAAGTTCCCCCCTCCCCACCGCATGTGAAGTTAGCGCCTCTCCCAACATTTGAAGGGTTAGCCCCCCCTGAAATGAAGGTTTTCTTGTGCCCCTGTACACAAGCACACACACCATTCACCTTATACACACCCAGTCATCCACACATTTAAGTGTGCACCCTTTCACCATACACTCACACAGGTAGCCACCTATACATTTATGTGTGCACCCTTTCACCATGCAGGCACACCCCCACAGCCACCCATACATTTAAGTGTGCACCCTTTCACCATACACACACAGGCAGCCGGCTATACATTTGAGTGTGCACCCTTTCACCATAGACTCATACACGCACACCTCATGGAGTTGAGGGGGGGCCCTATTACTTAAAAAAGAAATTGGGGCTCATTACGGGTCCAGCGGTAACCGTGCCGGTGCTACCGGCGGGTTGCCGCCAGACCCATAAAAAATTACTGTGGCCTGACTTCCCGGTGCCACCGTGCTATTTCAAGTCCGGCGGCTGGGAAATCAGGTGCCGGTAATTTCGTTAAACCCCAGACTCCACGGGAATGGGGACACAGAAGCACCTGCACCATTGTTAACGGTGCCGGTGCTTCCGTGACAGGTCTGCCTACCGTGGCTGCTGTGCCTGGCAGGGTCAGACCTGTCGGGCACGGCAGCCCCACCAGGCAGACCTGTAATATGCCGGTCCGGAAACAACAGTGCCTGTAAGCTTACCAGCACCGTTGTTTCCGGACCGGCATGGTCAGAATGAGCCCCATTGTTTCTTTTTTAAGTCACTAAAACTTCATTAAGAAATTATTTCAGTTAAGGGCCGAACCATAATCAAAATAATTTCTTTATGATGGCTGAGTGGCTTCAAAAACAAACAATTTCTTTTTGAAGGCATAGGGTTCCCCAACTCCCCCCCCCACCCCATGACATGGAGGCCTCCAGCCTAGGGTCTTCCATGTCATGGGGTACGGGGGCCCTCAGACTTCAAAAAGAAAGTTTCTTTTTGTAGTCACTCTGCCTTCATAAAGAAATTATTTCTGTTACAGAAATGTTTTTTATGAATGCAGAGTGAATTTCAAAAGAAACTTTTTTTTTTTTTAGAAAAATATATATTTTTTTTTTTTTTTTTTTTTTTTTTACTGGGGCCCCCTCCCAGCCATGTGCTGGTGGGGACGCCAGTGACTTGCGCCCACCCCAGGTATGGTGCCGAGCACCACAGACTGAAGACTGCTGCTTTACAGACAGCCTTTGCTTTTGTAACCAGGCGCCGTCATTACCTGAGTGCTGCTGGGTTTGTTTGTCAGGAACAGAACTTTCTACGGAGCCCGGCGTCTGGTTTGACGGTACTGCACAAGCTTGTGTCTGCACATTTGTTTAGAATTCTATCCGGGCTCATGACTTTATAGTCACTGCGGTTTCGTATCCTGACCCGTGAGTTTATTGTAACTCCTGATTTAATTCTGACCCTCCATTTTTCTTGTAAGGGATAAACCAAATGTAAGTGTAATAGGACCAACAAACACAACAAGGATGATTCACAAAAAAATCACCCAAGAAAAAAAAAACGAGTATTGGCAAAGCCAACAGTTTTGACTTTTAAGTATTAGGCACTTGTCAGGCACTGCTATTAGATGCCCAGTCACTCTCCCCATTGTCCACCTGCTACCAACAAAAGCCAGTTAATTCCACTACGGTAGTGTCTGGCAAGTGCCTTTCCCATTCCTACACAAAGGCCCAAACCGTTGGCATTGACAATGCTTGTTTTAAGTAGCAGCCGCTGTAGCGCTTTCAGGGCTGGTGTGATTTGGTCAAATGCTTTAGGTTTTAGGATGAACATGGCCTTGCAGTTTCGATCAGTTAAAGGATGAGTGTACGTTATTTTCAAGCTGTTGCAGTGGTCTGTCCTCTGCCCCTTTCTGGTGCATATTCAAGAAAGGCAGGATTTGTTTCTGCATATGCAGGGAACAATTACATGTGTTGGAGAGTTCTTGAACCTGTCTGCTAAAAGATGCACTGTGATCAAAAAAGGTGGCAAGGTTTTTAGCTTCATTGACCGGCTTAGGGATAGGTTCACTGGAGGAAGCCCATGTAAAGAGGGGACACTGGGAATGGTCATGCCTATTAAAAAATGATCCCTGGTTTTGCAGCATTTCAGCCAATGGGGCTGTATGAGTCTTGCATCTTGAAGAGAATCTGTGGATCATCAGCATTCAGCTGAAGAGGAGAATTGAAGGACCCCAGCATGTTAGCAAAGGTCTTCATTTATATGTTAAAAAAAATCCTACAAGGACCAAGCCTTGGGGGTTAGGGAGATAGTGGTGTATTGATATTGATATTGATATTTTATTTCTATCGCGCTCATACACAAGTGTTACACAAGTGTAGGGTTTGGAACAGAAGGAGCTTAATTTCATTTGGGAGGTTCTGTCGCGTAGGTAGGGTGATATCCATTGTTGGCCAAACCCGTGAGTGCCAAGAAAAAGCTGTAGTCTTTCGAGCAACGTAGTGTGACATACGGTGTCGAAAGCAGCAGACAAGTTAAATAAAAAGTGGGCCATTGGTGAGCTTTCTTCTACCATGGTTGGGATAGCTTCCTCCATGTGCCGCAGAGTGGATTCCATGAGGTATGCTGGACATAACCCAGACTGGAAGTAATGTAAGAGGTGTTCTTTTTCGTAGTAACCCCTAAACTGTTTAGTGGCCCTTCTCACCATGATCTTTCCCACAAATGTGATTGGGTGATAGCAAGTAAACACTGAATGTTTTTCTCAAGAGGAGCACAATAATGACTTTCTTGGCATCTAGAGACACTTGCCTTTGGAAAAGAAGCAATTGATGAGGGTGGTGAAGGCAGGAGCCCAGGTGTCTATAATTGTTTTATAGCCTGTGATAGCAGGGCAGAGGTGGCTTTTCCTATGATTAGCCACTTATTTCGGCAACAGTTTTTTATCAAATCTGCAGTGGTGGGTGGGTGAAAAGAGGAAAAGGGGCTTGGACATGGTCAGGGCAGCTGAAGAGGCAAATTGGAGCTAGCCTGGGTATTGAAAGAATGTGGGATTTCAATGGTCTTGATCTGAAGGAAAGCTGCTAGATATTGGCTTGTTTTTGAGCGAGGGCAGCTATTGCACAGCATTTTACCAGGTTTCCAACTCTCGGAAGATTTTGAAGACTTCCATACATTTTTTGTGGGCTGGCATAATGCTTCGGTGGTGGTGATGATTAATTTGACTGATTGTTACATAGTAGTTGCCGTTAGCACAATCAATGTTATCCTTGGTCTAGTGCCATTTGAGTTCAAGTTGACTGTTTTCTTTTTAGTAATGCTGAAGTGACAGCAGCCTGCAGGGATACAACAAGAATTAGAACAAGGAGGAGCAAGAAAAGCCAACCTGGCACCACCTACGCACCAGACAAGCTGCAGCTACACCATTCTGGAACCTAAGTTTAAAAACATGCCCAAAATAAATGCGAATATATGGAGTTAGGTCATGCTCAGCTAGGCATTTGGAGGCCAGTGTGAGAAGGAGCTAGAGGAGGCCATATGCGGGGTGGCATTTAATATCTCTCTTGTTCCATTTATTTTCTGTTTCTTTTTTAAAGGTTGTTAATTTATCGACACTGGTGCCTGAATGCAGTAATTGCAGCCTCCAGGAGCAGCACAGCAGCGGGTGGGAGAATCACACCCAGGAGATGGCGTAGATGGCGGTAGCACCCGTCAAGTGATGCCACGATCGCGACAACACCGGCCGATGGACGAGACATGGATAGACACAGTACCATCACAACACTAGCAGGCTCCAGGAGAATGTGTCTGCTCGAGTCTGAACCCACAGGGGGGTTTGCTATCCCACCAGGCATGATTACATTGTTAAATAAAAGACCTCTAGAAAGGCTTTTGCAAAGGTGCAGCCAAGTACCCCCTCCCCAAGCTCCTCCCCTATGCTGCCGATATGTTGGGAGCCAGAGTGTGAGACAAGTGCAGTTCCCATAAGAATACTCATACCAAAGAGGATCCGGGAAACGAGGTTCCCATTGAGAACAACATACACACATTCACAACAATATGATGGCCATTTGAATGAAATCCCGGAAGAAGTGGGAAAAACCGAGCAAAATTGCAGATTGGTGACGTCACAGAAAAGCAGGGCTGACGCACCAAGAAGAGATGCGGAAACAAAATAACAAAAGCATTCTATAGAAACAGCAGAGGAGGTGTTAAAGATGAGCAACATTTCGGGCTCGAGATGAAGATTGTCATGCTACAGAAAATAATGAAGAAGATATTAAGTCATTTTTCAAATGTACAGTTGCAGCAAAGTAAGTAGAGAAAAGTATTCTTTAAGGCTGGCTATATAGTGAATAGATTACGGCAATATGCCAACCTATGCATATAGGAATGCATGGACTAAAGATATTCGATAATGGACACTGTGGAGAGAAAGGCTTTTTCAGTGTGCTGGAGATGGAAATGGATAGCTTAACCATGTAGGTGGATCAAAGAATGGCTTGGTTGGCCTAACACCAACAAATCAAGGCCACCACGAGTCAGAGTGTTCTTACAGAAGTTGCAAATGATGTGTGAACAGAACAAACTCCTGCTGAGATGAGATGGAGGAACAATAAAGACGTC
Source organism: Ambystoma mexicanum (assembly GCF_040938575.1). NCBI lineage: Eukaryota > Metazoa > Chordata > Amphibia > Caudata > Ambystomatidae > Ambystoma > Ambystoma mexicanum. The sequence continues at coordinate 649,639,749 of NC_090921.1, read as the reverse complement.
AGAAGTTCTTCATTTAATAGAGTTTAATACAGGAAAATGCTCTGAAATCATGGTCTGCAGTCAAGTGGATGGATGAAAATAGACACTGGACTGAGCTGAATCGAAACTGGGAGGTACGGGGTACATTTGAAGCCCACGACAAAAATCCCTTTACCTCGAAACCCCATGGAAATATTGCGGAAGAATGGCTGCACTTTTCTTCCATGGCACAGATGTGTGGCAAGCACTGAATACATGAATGCCACCAAAAGAAGTGCTCTGCATTATTTTGCCTCCATTTTAACCATCTGAAAATGACGTACATGCAGAACGGCATTACCTTTTCTGTACTGTTTTCTGAATACTTCAGCTGCACGCATGACATCCAAGACGACTTTGCAATTTGCTCATGATTTCATTTTTAAAACATCACAATGTTGTGCTCTTCATGAAAACCCACCCTGGCATGCTTTTCTTCTGCTGAGTACCAAGAAGTGAGGCAATACATTTCCAGACAGATGATGTACTGGGAAATCACTTTAAAGGAATACAATTTGAATTTCCTCTTAAACACAGCTTGTGTTTTCTTTCGCTAAGAAACCATTGCCAACAAGCTGCAGTAAATGCAAGGAATAACGCAGTGTTTCTTTCTCATGTCCATTTGAAAGAGATGTTTTGCAGTATATCTTTATGTGTCAGAAACTGACCGTATCAGTAAAAGTCCTCCAGAAGACAAATTGAAGTGAAACTATGTGCGGCAGAAGCAACATTTCTGTAAATAACAAAAGAAAAATTAACCCATGTGTAAAACAGTGTTTTTTCAAAGCAGGAAAATGCCTTCTGAAAGTGAAGTGTTAAATGATGCCCTGTTCTTGCACAGAAATGTGATTGAATACGGGGGTCTTGCTCTAAAATGTGCATTATCTTTATGCCCCAAAAGACTTGGTTTCTGTTGAAAGGAAGAAAAAATAAACGTGGCAAACCAGCAGAACAGGTTTGGCTGGCACTTACTCCAAAGGTGACTTGCCTCCCATGGGAACAGAATTACCTCCACCAGTGATCCAGCCACCATGGGTACATGAAAGGCCCATAGGTTTGGAAGTTCGCAGCCTCATAAGACTGGCCGACATCCCTGCCAGAATGAACAAAGGAGGCCAGTTGGGCTGGGCATAACCGTGAGGAGCGATTTCCTCAAGCATCCCTCTGAAGGTGGAACTGGCAACAACTTCAAAGACATCATAAAAGTTCTTTATTGCCAGCCAAGCTTGGCAGAGACAGTTGCTGTGGGGATTTGTAGTACCGCCCACATCAAGGGCAAATCTACCTCATTGACAATAAAGGATACATTAAGACATTTGTTCTAGCAACCTAAATAAGCAACAATTCAATATTATGCCAGTATTTAATGTGATTTTTAAACAAGCAAAATGAGACCCAGGGCATCTTGCTGGCACCCGGGGAACTGGAATGGCAGGGAAAATGCATTTTTGGGTGAATATGCCAAATACTTGTATGCATATGTGTAGCCATTTGCAGAATTGTAAATATTATATTTTTCCTAAAAATTATGAAATTGTGCCCAAAAGTGATGCTACCTCGCACAGAGTTGGCGATCGGATGATTCAATTCCTTGTGAAATATGGGATCTGCCTATCTGATTTTTATGAAGATGACTAGTGTAAATGTGAAGGTTTTGTTCCATAACTTATTTTTGTAAAAAATAACTCTTGGGAGACAAATGAAGTCATAAAATCACACACACAGAATGATGTCAGTTCCTCTGAACCAATCAGGCCGGAGTTAGGTGGGGACACCAGTAGCCTGGCCTATCCCGATAGAGGGGCAAGTCCATAGTACTTCTCCCTAGATTGTAAAATTCTCTGATGTCACTTTGCCTATATAAGAAGGAGAGAGGGAATGACTAGGCACAAGCATCTGGAAACCAGATCCAGGCAGAACCACCTATCCAGGCAGAACCACCTATCCAGATCCAGGCAGAACCACCTATCCAGATCCAGGCAGAACCACCTATCCAGATCCAGGCATACCCATAACCCAGAGAGAAAGGAGGAAAGGCAGCTGATCCCCTTTAGGAGAATCCAGTGACCAGACCCTTTGCCCAGCAGTCCCATCCCGCTGTCGACAGTAACCAGACCTTGCCCAGCTGTTCCCATCCAAGAGAGCCCACTGTCCAGAGATGCTGCTGGCTGTCCAAATGACCAAACTCAAGCATGCCTTGTAAGTATCCCATCACCCAGTACCCAAATACTGCATATACCGCTCTTTTCCCCTGGCATCCTATTCAAATCTTATAAAAATCCCATTAAAATCCCACTCATATCCCAAATTGCCAGGATCCTCTGTTTACCCTTTCCTTAGAAGAATCTGTGTTAGTCCATATCAGCATATTCCTTTTATGATATGTTCAGTTATCTGTGTAAGCCTTAGTACCATTTTGAGATAAATTCATTCCTCAATAAGGAAGTGCATAGTATGAGCTGGTTAACAATCAAAATTAACCCCCTTGCGTGCAGTGTCTTTCCTTAAGAATATATATTCATTAAAATATAGTCTCAGTGGAATTATCCATTGTACAACCAAAACCGAAATTGCCTGTGTATTTTGCTTTTCTTTAAAATCCAACTTACATTTTCCCTAGAAAAAACCTGCACTATTTCATTTTCTGTGCCTTTGTTTCCCATACCAAAAAACGATTTCTGATTTTGACTGCTAAGCCCATTTTCTTAGTTGTTTGCTAGTTTAAAGCCTGTGTGAAATAAGAAATTGCGATTCTGCTGCGTGTGATTCTGTTGCATTGTTTTCCTTCCTAAAATCGATTATCTCACCAGTGTTCACGTTGCTTTAGTGCTCTGGTCAGTAGCCTGTACGCTTCTTTGTCTCTTTAGTCAAGCCACACAAATTTCTGTCATAGCTCTCCTACCTCACTTGTAAACTGAGATACATGTAACAAATGAAATCCGAGAATGCTATTTTGCTCATTTTGAAGGTTTGCAATTTCATCTTTGGCCTCCTATCTTGGGATGGTGGGCTGCAGTTTTTCCCTCCTCATTCTGACTCCTTGCCACTACTTTCCATCCACAAAGAATTGAGCCAGCAGGTGTTTGGGGGAAGTGTTGCAGGGGGAGCGCGTAACCCTTGTGCCATTCATCATTTTGAACAAAAGTGATTTTGCTTCTGTTTTCTATTAAAGATTTGTGTATATGTTGTTAGGATTTGGAACTAACTGTATTGTGGGAATCTTTTGAACTGTATTGCCAAAACTTTGGTGTTGCTGCCCAAGTATGTCATTTTGCTTGATTTTTCATTTGATCATAAAATTTATAAATATTTCATTTTTACACACAGGCCTGGTTCATAGTCCATTGCGACACGGGGTATTTGTTAAGGTGGGTCTGAAACTGGTTGGGTGTCTTCTCAAAGTACATTCCAAGAATCAATAAAGATAAAAAAGCATTTTTATTGTGCACCACATTATTGTGGGTGGAAAGAGTCCTTGGCGGATGTGTGCCGTGTTCTAAAACCTTAACACATTGGGGGCTCTCCGGGATTGAGCTAAGTGTTTCCACCCATGACAGTTTAACACAGCAGGCTAACCAAGAAAAGGTAGTGATACTTTTTGTAGTTAGAAAACGGTGTTACACTGTAAAAGCGCCAGCCCAAAACGTACACCCTAGGTATCACGCCTGTGTGTAAAAATAAAGTAAACTTAACCCTAAATTAGACAAAAGTAGAGTATAGATCTGTCCTTGCAATGATAATTAAATAAAGGAAGATCATAGTGAGCACTGTAGAGATTAATATAGCCAGGCAGCACCTTCGGTCCAAACTATTCATTAGAGGGGAATGGGCGTGACAGGGGCAGGAAGTTTGGCTATCCAGCATGATGCAACATGTCACCTCCATGAACATGGATGTGTAGCAAGACAGTCGCCTGTTAATCAAGCCTTGACTGAGTTGTATATGACTCTGAATATTAAAGAGCAGCAGCTTAAAATATCCGACTCACTGCCTACATATACCTCCACCTGGTGGTTATGGAGGAAGCATCCCAAGAAAGTATAACTCTTGCGCAAAACCAGTCTGAGCTCTTCAACCAAACCCAGAGTGGATTAAAACATGTAGAAGAAAAATTGCAAAAGAGGCAAAATTCAGAGGTAGAATTTGAACACCACATCAAACTGTTAAAAGAGGATTTGACTGTACAACAACAAAACAATTTACAGCAAGAGGCCCGATTAGCGACATTAAAAGAGGAGTGTTAGGACAAGGTTGACTCTCTGGAAGAGAGACAGCGAAAATTGAATCAACACATAAAATATAACAGAGCCTGCTCAGAACAGATATTTACTTTACAAAAACAGATTGAGAAATTGGAAGAGGAGAGTAATAAGTAAATCATTAAGGAACTCCATTCCCAAACAGAATTTGACCAGGAACGGCAGAAGTTAGGTGCTATAAAACAACGAAGCGATGAACTGACTGAACAGGTTGGCACACTGTACCAGGAAAAAGATGCCCTATACCAGGAAGTGTGCAAATTAAAAACAGACCTACAAAAAAGAGAGTCAGACCTTCAGGAACTGAATGAACTAAAAGTAGACTATGAAACCTTAATGGGGTGAACAAGACAAGTAGAAGGTCATCTAGAAAAGACCATCCAGGCCAAAAATGTGCAGAGACAGGAGGTTCATCTACTGCAACAGAAATGGTCTGAGTGTTCCCAAGAAATACAAGAGGCCTAGAAAATAAATGAGGCCCTCTGTGATTAGAACAGGGGACTCCAGAGTCAGGTAGCATCCCAAGGGAAGGTAACAGAGGCAAGTGAATCCCTGATAGCAGAGCAAAAGGCTCAGGCCTTTGCCTACTATCGAGAGGTAGGGGCTGAAAAGGAGAAACTTGGGAAGTTAGAAAAAGAGTGTGCTAGGTTGAATCAAAACTTGAGGGACCCAGAACAGATAGAGAGTGGCAGGGCATCCCCTGATCACATTGTGACGCAATCTGTACCAAGGACCTCAGACCTATTTACCACAGTGTATGCACAAGGCACGACTGACTTCCTGTCTGCAGGTTCACATGACCCGGAAACCATGAGGCAGCTAGACTTAAATAGGCCTAGCATGATTGAGCTGCCAGGTCAACATCCATCAGAGACATGGCTGGTGGATCTGACCAGGAAAGCTCCTATGAGGAGAAAATCAGGGAGCTAGACCTGCAGAAACATCACCTACAAAAAAACGACTTCATTCGCTTTGCAGAGAAAAAAGAGTCTGAATTGATGCCCCAAAAGAGTATTTTGAAAACTTCCACCCAATCAGGGAAGTGTGCAAAAGAGGAAGTCCAAGGGGTGTGACCCAGAGAGCCCAAGACACAACAGGAGAGATGAGACTAGGTGAGAAACTCAAAAGCTCAAAGAATTAGGGAGTGCTCAGCGGATAATGAGGGGACCTCAAATAGCAGCAGCTCTGAGTCTCAGGGTGAGTGGACTCAGGTGCAGCGGCAAAAGAAGGCTAACAAGCAAATGAGTGCTCTGGTGAAAGACCCCATTGAACAGATTAAAGCTATTAGAAGTTTCATGACTTTGTACCACAAGAATGCCAAATATTCTGTCTGGGAGCATCTGGAGCTATATGAACATTTGATGACCTCTTTTGACATTAAAAATAACCAGAATTCCATAGAATTTGCAAAATGGACGTTCCCTCTAGAGTACTCCAGCTTCTTTGCTGGGCTGGAAGACCAGAACCAACAAGGTGGCCATCTTGAAGCATTTCTTCACACACAGAAACCCCCAGGAGGCATGCAAGGTGGCCTACAATATGCAGTGTGGAGAGGATCAGGCCCCCAGAGAACTTGTTCAGGAGCTAAAGCGGCATTTGCGGCATTTGCGCAAACTACTAGGTGGGTGCCTACGAACAGTCAAGAATTTATAAATGAATATTTTCATGCACTGGACTGGGTAATAGAGCAAGCTACCTGGATCTACGAGGTCCAAAAACCTATAGAAAAAATAACCCAACCAAGAACCCCAAACCAACACCCCCACAGCAGCCAAGGTGGCAGAGGTGAAGGTTGCCCCGATTTTGGATCTAGAAATGGGAGGGCCTAAAAATACACCTTCCCAAAACCAACCAAATCAGAGGCAAAGAAGACTGATCACTCACAAGCAGGTGGTAGCCAGGTAGGGTACCCCACAAATGTGCCCCCTAACTCTGCCAATTACATCAGCCCTAGGTATAAGGGCAGCAGACCCATCCTGGGTACCTGTGGACTCCCCAGCCCAAGAGGGGGATCCAATCAGGTGAGTACGGCCCCAGGGAACTTCCCTCCTAACTTCCCTCAGAAGGGCAGTAATCTTATAAAATTCTGCGTTAAGTTTCTTCCCCAGGTACCATCAAAACCCCAATATGCAGGACAACCCTCCTTACTCTCCCCACTTTCAAGAGTCCAGATCACCAAATCCAGGAGAGGAGAGGCCAAGGGTGGAGGGATAACAGGGGAATCCCCAGTACCCAGGTTACTCCGGGAGAAGGGATAGTTACCCATCCGAGAGCAACCCGGAGTTGATTTAAGACTCCTGTACCAGCCGCAGTCGGTGTCCCAACTGGAGCGTCAGGTCCAGAACCTCACTTAAGATCTGAGTCGCATGTTGAAGGCTCAGCAGAATCCTCAGCTGAAGATGGCGGCTCAGAATAACTCAAACCCAGGGTCTGGCAATCCGGAACAATGATGGAGAGAGAACCCCCGACAACCGAACGGCTCCAGAGGAGGCGGCACGGGAGGAAGGGGAATGCAAACCCCTATAGGAAGCTTCCTTCCTCACCCATGAAAAGCCCCTAGACACCTCAGAACTGGAACTGAAATATCCTGCTCCCGAAAAACTGCAACCCTGGGAACGGAGGTGGGTAGGAGAAATGAAGAGACCAAAAATGCCCATTTTGTGGAGGAAGTCTGAAGGGGAGTAATCCTTGTAGGATTTTGGGAATATAGTCTTCTCCTTCAAGGATGGGGGAATTCCTCCCAAAGAAAAGTGGGTCCCAAGAGACCATAACCCCGACTGGGTAGTGGTGGGGACTGATTCCGAATCACCCATCCCTGAACCCCAAAAATGTCATCCTGTGAATGTAACAGCAACTGAGGGATCCTCCCCACAAAGCGATTCTAGTGACTGTCTCCAGGTAAGGGAGGGACAGCACAGGGATAAGGGAAAAAAGGGGATTCCAAAATCCTGCCTATTTCAGGACGCCACATTTTATTAATGGATTCCCGAACTCCGACCCAGAAAACTGCCCAAGATTCTCAAGTGTCGGAGGCCAAAAAAATAAACTAACCTCCCAGCTTGCCCAAAATGCCCATTTCCTTTGCCCATTGGAGGAGAAAGAAGGTAGGTTCTACGCCCCCGTCCGATGGCAAGGGCAATGTGCATTTCTACCACTGGTGGACACTGGATCCCAAGCCACTCTTCTGTCCAAAAGGTCCTTTGAGCAGCTAAATTCAGGAAGAAGGGAGAGACATCAAATCCCTCTCGCACATCTTCCTGGACAAGCCGAGAACTTCGACGGGAATGAAATTCCCATCAGGGGGACTGTGGATCTGGAAATGAAAATTAGGCGACACAAGGTGAAACAACCGGTCATAGTCATGAATCCAGAGGGAACACCTTGTCTATTAGGGAATGACATCCTTCGGAGGTTGTCTCCTCTAATAGACTGTGTGAACAAGGTCCTCTGGACTCAGGCTAACCGGCCAATACAATTAAAGCAAAGCATCAACAATATCAGTTTAAATGGCACATGCCACATGGTTGAACAGAAATCGGACCAAATTGAGTTCCATTTCCAAAACAATCAAATACCTGACATTACAGTAATTGCTGTAGGACAACAAACTGGTGATGGGAACTCCTCTCCATTCCTGAAAATCAACCTTCCTTCCAGTTTCAAGTGGCATTCCACACTGGAAGGAAATACCTTGAAATTGTATACCAATCCCCAATCTGAAGTTCGGTAGTCAAAAGTGATGAAAAACCAGCAAAAATCCTGGCTGATATTCAGAAAAAGGGGTGAACACGTGTTCCTCCCTATTCAGTAAAATGAGGGAAGGGACCCTGTTCTCGCCAGACTGTGCCTGAATAATAGAAAAAGCTTCATCAGCGAAGCATTGTTCAGGACACTCCCAAAAGAGCCAACCATTCCCACATTTAAATGGATTGATAAGTGGGAAATGAGCCTGGAAACTCCCAATTCCAAGCATCTCCAGGCTAGCAGGTTTATGCTAAAAATGTCCATAGGTGATAAAAGCATACAGCATAATTGTTGGGTCGTGCGAGATATCCCTGCTGCATTCTATTTAGGCAGTGACATTCTCAATCGCAATTAACTTGGACCATATAAATTACAAGGCCTGGTCCCGACTGGAGGGCAACCCTATGGGCTTTATTGATTCTGAAAAGGCATTTCAGTCAGCTCAATTTCTACCGTAAGCAGTTGAAGTTCAAATTGGAGAGGAGGTCACCATCCCAGGACGGACCCGACAATTCCCACTTCACTTAAATATGAAGAGAGGACAGACGATTATGTACACCTCAATTCCCCATATCTGACAGCAGGTGGGATTAAACCCAACACCATTAGTTGATGTAGAACACAACACCATTCCAATATTGGTGGATAACAGCGACTTTAGGATTATCACTCTGGGCGCAGGCACCATTATTGGAATGACGGTTGATGACCAGCATTTTTCCATGGACTTTGGAAATGAAATTATAGGACCCATCCTCAATGACTGCTATGACTGTGACAATGACATACCGCCAGAACGGATCTTCACCTGGCAAGGGGGGAATTTCCAGGTGTCCTCTTTCTGCCTTTATGGGGGAAAGAGGTGACCTGTGACATCAGGAAGGATGAGGTAATACCTGAAACCCTCTGTCCAGGTCAACACCCAGAGATCTCTCCACACAACTGGAGGAGGCCGCTGAGATTGCGAAACCCGAGGTCTTCCCAGGCTTCAGACAGATGGTTGAAGAACGGGTCAACCTTGTGGATGCCTGTAAGACCGAGGAACAAAAGCAAAAGTTGAAACAGGTGTTTTTAGATTTTCAAGATATCTTTGCCCTGGACTCGTACGACTGTGGTCGCACCGAGATACATTCTACCTCAATTCCCACGGACCCTGGAATGACACCTGTATTTGTGAAGCAATGAGGCTTGCCTCTGGCTTCTATGAAGTCCCTCAGAGAAATCATCAAAAACCTAGAGTCCTGTGGCATGATTTGGCCAGTCCACAGTACCTTTAATAATCTGGTACTGGGGATCTTAAAACCAAATGGCCAATGGAGATTTTGCACAGACCTTAGGGCGCTGAACAAACGGGTTTACATGTCCTCATGGCCTCTTCCCTACATTGACATGGGACTGGTCCAGATCCAGGGGTCAAAGGTGTACATCGCCATTGACCTGACCAATGGATACTGGACAGTATGCATCAGTAGGGAGGACTAGTAGTAGCTGGCCTTTACCTTCGTGGGGTAGCAACACACATGGACCCGGACTCCCTTTGGATACATAAACTCTGGCAATGAATTCAACATCTTCCTACACAAGGCCATGCCTGACTTGGGTGAAAGGGGTAACCTGGCTTATGTGGATGATGCCCTGATTAAAAACTCAACTGTGGAGGAACACATAGCGAAATCCGCTATGTTCTGACCCAGTTGAGGGTTTCCAGAGCAAAACTGTCCTTCCAGAATGAACAGTTTGTTTGTTTGGTTTATTGATTTCTAAAGTGCACCAAACCCATAGGTATCTGGGCGCATAGCATAAAGTTACAGAGAGTTTACAATTATATTTACAATTATATGCAATTACATACACAGATAAATTACAGACATAATATCCAGAATAAACGGTAACACATTCGTCAAGCAGGAATCAAGTAAAGTACAGAAAGGTGCAAAGGTGTAAGCAAAGGATCGAGAAGTACTGTAAAGAGGTCTGGTCTTCGAATTGTAGGCATCGGGTAGTTTTAGCTGTCATTCGTAGTTAGCCAGATTTGTGTGTTTTTCCATAAGCTTGGGAAGGTCTGGTCTATTCGGAGATGCAGAGGAAGGGCGTTCCAGTATTGAGCGGCCTGCACAGGGAAACTATTCCCACCTGCCCTTTTCAGGGCACAGTGGTGTAGGACCTGTGTAAACTCCTTGGGACATGAAATCACCCCGGAGGGTCTCTGTCCCCAGGCAAAGAAAGTGGAAGCACTACTAAAACTGAAAGACCTCACAACTCTGTGTGAACTAAGGAGCCTTCTTGGACGGACTAATTACAGTAGGAAGTTCATTGAGGGTTACGCAGAGGTTACAAGACCTCTGGTCCATCTGTTAAAGGGGGGGGTCAAGTGGGAGTGGGGTCCAGAACAATCCAAGGCAGTGAAACAACTCAAAAGAATTCTCTCACAAGAGCCTTGTCTAGCTTACCCCATCAAAAACAAGGAGTTCTTCTTGGAGACAGGGTTTTCAAATACATGCTTAACAGCAGTATTATATCAAAAGCATGACAAGGCCAATAAAGTCATCTCCTATGCAAGTAAAACTTTATCCTCTGTGGAGGAAAAATTCAACGATTGTAAGAAGGCACTCCTGGAGACGGTGTGGGCATTGAAAAATTACCAGCCATTCATTCAGGGGGAGAACATCATTGTGGAGACTCCGCACCAGCCTTTGCAATTTCTCCAAAGTGACAGAATCCAGGCAGACAATGTAAGTAATTCCAGAATTACTTCCCGGATTCTGTCCATGCAAGGCTTTCCTGTGGAGGTCAGATATGGCCAAAACAAGAAGAGTCCCCTCACGCAAGGTTTGGCTGACTTGCATGATTGTGCCCGAGAAAACTGTCTCGAGGACGAAAGTCTCAAAACCCAAGACAACATGGAGGTGTACCTGGGGATGCCCACAGTTTATGTGGACGGGTGCTTCTACCACGTTGACAACAACAGGGAAAAGGAAATGTTGACCGGCGTTGGGAATGCCTGGAACAATGTTCCCCCGGAGCCCTCCACTCAGTACAACATCGGTCCCGCAGTAGTCAGATGGCAGAGTTGATGGCAGTTCAGCAGGCCATCCTTATTGCCATGGAACACTGACGCCACAAACTGGTCATAATCACTGATTCAGATTATGTCCGGAACGGGTTCATGGAGCACCTGATCAAATGGAAAACCAGAAGCATGCTGTGTGCAAATAACAAACCACTCAAGCATGGCAAACTCATACAAAATATTGATGATCTGGTCACCTCTAATGGGATGACCATCTATTGGCAAAAGATTAAGGGTCATTCCAGAATACAAGGGGGTGCTATTGTGCACACAGAGACATGGCTGCTGCTGTGTGCGCTCTTGAGACACTTCAGGGTGTAATGTGACCAGCACTGCCGAAACAGTCCGGTTCAGCTCCAAAATCAGTGGAAGCTCTCTACTACTACATAGGAATATTCCTGGAAAGTTTAGTGTGAAACAGTGCCACAGGGCCTAAATTACACCGTGCGATCACACATGTGTGTACAACGTGAGTGGCTGGCCCGTCCTCATCGCAGCGCCAGGAGAGGAGCTCAGTCGTAGGCCTGCTTATTTGGGTTGTAAACAATAAAACCATTGTGAGCATTCTTAAGAAGTTTGTGGCAGATTCTGGGCCTAGTTGAGACATCCAATTACTGCTTGTCCTGATGGCCATCTTCTGCAACCAAAATTTCGCCATTTGAGCTAATGACTGGACGAAAAATGGTGCTACCTCAGCATCTATCTATAGAACAGCAGTATCTGATAAATGCCTCCACAACAAATGACTATGTTGAGAATCTAAGAAAACACCTTCAGCATGCTTTTGCGTACGCTCAGCAGAACCTGGAGAAATCGGTAGAGGGGATGAAAACCTAATACGACTTAAAAACAAATAAAAAAGAATACCAAGTAGGCGACAGGGTTTACTTGTACAATTTTCAGAGGAACCAGACTAAGGAGACAAAATGCCACCCTCCTGGCACGGTCTCCTTTGAAATTGTAGACAAAATTAGACCTGTCGCCTACAGGATCCGCATCCCCAAAGGAGAGCTGTCAGAAGAGAAATGGGTATGCTTAATAAGGCTATGTGCACAGATTTAGTTCCTCTTAAATCGGTCTTTAAGACTGCAGGAGAATGACACCGAAGTAATTACAGGTTACAGGTCAATCTGGAGGAGGCAAGTGAGCAGACAAAAAGTTTGAAATTGGAACTAGAGTCACGTAACACAAAGATGCAGTCCAAATGCAGCAAATTAGACAAACAGCTGTCTCAGAGAAGGAGACAGTTTGAGGAGATGAGGAGAGTGAACAGGAACTGAAACTATTAAAAGGAGTTATAGAAGCGATCAGACAGGACAAAGATGATAACATTCTGGAGATGCAAAAGCTCCAAAAGAATAACATGGAGAGAGAAAACGAATTTCACACTATTGAACACGAAATTGGCAATATTCTGGATGAAAATGACCAGAAGGATAGGGAGTTTAATCAGGGCCAAGTGCAAATAAATGAATTGATTAATAGGATTAATGGTGAGAACTTTTGTCAGGAGCTAGACTGAATTCACAAAACGTACAAAGATTTGGAACAGCAAATATCTAGTTTTAAATCTCAGGGAAAACAAGGCACCACCTTTAATGGGATTGAGATTAGTCCCAACTCTGCACGGGGGAACAATATATCAATGCCTATACCTGTGACCAGGCCTGATTGTAGCCCATTTGGGTGGTTTGATTTATCCGCTGGTGGTTACCATCAACCCTGTCCACCTGAGAAAATGACTGAGCAACAGAATAATGCATCCCCGAATATTGTGCCAAGTAACCCCATCAAAATAAATCCATCAAAGCTGTGATTAAAAAAGTGGCGGTAACAGAATTACTGTTACTTTTGTACTGCACTACCAAGCTAGGAATGACCCCCAATTCTCTCGTTTCTTGCAGCCTTTGCTCTCTTTGATGTAATCCTTTTGAGGCTTTTTTATGTAATTATTTTCCTTGAGATCGAACCACCATGCACCTTTTGAGCTTTGATTTGGCCCTTTTGGGCTGGAACAAATGTTTCTTAAGATTTGCAAACAGACCCAAATGTTTGCACATACCTAAAATCCATTCCTTAAATTGTTTTTTCAGGCCTTCTGCTATGGACTATAATCTCATGTGGTTTCAGTCTTTAGAAGGATAACACATTTTTTTTGTTTGCAATTTCCTTACCCTTACATTGACAAATCTAATCTTGTGGATGTCTGATAATTGCTCTAGGAATGCATTAACCAGTCATTTTGTGTATGGCTCTCATTTGGGATGCTATACTCAGCTGTATCCCAACAGACATTTCTTCAAAATAAAAGACAGAGGCGAATTAGAGGACAAAACAATGTATTTTTTTGCTTGTCTTTCCCTTTTCAAATATAGCCAACCGTGTGAAAATCCCTTTTGTCCCATTCCTCAAAGCAAGCAATTTTTTGTCTGCTAGTTTCTGTCCTTTCTACACTTGAACCAACCAACGAGAGGCATGTTTCAAACGTGTTAGGCGTCATCAGGCGATGAGAAAGTGTAGGGGTTAAATCCAGGCCCAGGTCTTGAATTCATTGTAACTTGGATCTCAACCTGCACCCCATGGATGAGGCCCAATAATGGAAAAACAATTGTGGACGTGCTCATGTTCCCATGCAGTTAAGCCATGACCTAGCAGTTAAGGCTATTTGGAGCTCTTTGGGGTCAGCATCACACGGTAGTTTTTTTTCTGAAGTGAAGTAAACATTATAAAATCAATGGAATTGTGTTATTCATTCAATCTCCAAATGGCAAATGATGACATTAGACATTACAGTTGTATTCATATGTGTGCCTTTGTATGGCGCTCCGACAAAGTAGGTATTTGATTGCATTTCCCATCATGCGTTTCAAGTGCGTTTCAAGAAGTGGAATTGCAAAAAAGCAAGAATCCAAACCAATAAGAAAATAAAGAAAGAATAACTGAAATAGCCAGCTTTTTAGCTTTTGTCTGAAGGAAGGGTGCATTTCGGTCAAGAGAAAGTTAACTGGAAAGGAACTCCCCAATAAGCCTGCATGCATATAGAAGGATTGTCCATAGGCTCGAGAGCCATGGAACCGGGGAACTTCAATCAGCAGTCTGTTTGAGGTCTTTAAGTTCGGATTTCAAATACAAGGTTTAAGTCGACGTTTGAGATGATATGGCGTAACTTTGCAAATGGTCTTCTCTACTATGACTATTGCCTTGAATGTGATGTTTGCAGTGAATGGCAACCAATGCAACTCATATAAAACTGTGATCATGTGGTGCCTGTGGGGAGTCTTGGTAACCACCCTTGCTGTGGATTTAATCAGCATCTGAAGCCGGTGTGTCACATATTTGGGAGATCAGAGGAATAGTGCGTTGCAATAATAGTCTATTCTAGAGCCAATAACAGGACGGGCGATCACTCTGATTACACAAGTAGAACAATACTACATCGTTTCTTTACCTGCAATGCTCTTGGTGTCCGGTGGACCTTTGGCTCCACCCTTTTCTTGGCACTCAGGTTTGTTAGGGTCTTCAGATATCTTCTCCGGCATTTCATGTATTCACTCTATCAAACTCTTAACGCCATCTGTCAAAAACATCCGGGATGGTGAATTGCTTGCACTTAACTCCTCCATCACTCAAAGCTCATCTCCAAGCTTCCTCTTCGTAAACAGACCCCCTTCCTGCAGTCCAGCTTTCACCAACCAACTTACAGATGCCAATCTCTGTGCGGAGCACCAACATCTAACAATACTCAGCGATTTCAACTACAGCATCTCCTTTCCTGACACATCAATCCCGGCTGGTCTTCAAGCAGGAGCATGGCCTGGCCTCTTCAGACCTCGCTCCACCCCATAGGCCATGTTCGTAGCATCTTGAACCAGGGATTCTTCCATTGATAATGCATGCCCATCTAGTGACTGCAGTTGCAGATTTCTGTTCACAGCTGCACTCGTGCTACCAGCACCCTCACTCTCCACTGGCTGCTATGGGACAGATAGTTCTGGGGGTACATCTTTTTGATTGCTCTAGAGTGGCCTAGTGAACAGGTGAAAACTCCGTCCTGTTCTGGGCAATTCTAAAATATCTTCTGACTAACAACAGTAGCTTCTCTATGTTCCTTATTCCATTAGTTAGAGGTGCTCTATGAAGGTTGAATTGAGTATGTCAGTTGGATGTTGATGGTCGTGTGACTTGGGCTGAGGGACAGTGCGTGTTCACTGCTACCCCCTCACAGAGCTCAACTCCTGGTTGTTTGGGTACTTCTGGGTTATATGATGCCCCTCTTCGCCAAAATTGCAGTAACCTGTTCAAGGATGACATGGAAGCCTGTGGTGCAAATTCAGGATGATTCAGTCTTGTTCTTATGGTTACAGGCCAGTTTCAGGATACACAGAGGAAGACACCCACTGGGCACACCATCATATTCAGCTCCCAGACACCAACGGACTCTCTCAGGACACTCAGTCAACACTCACCCAGGCAACACTTTCAACATTCCTATATCTTCCATGCAGCCTTGACATACATTCCAAATGCAATGCACAGTATACAACATCATCACACTAAACCTCCTGTGTGTCATGAGTGGCCATACATTTATTAAGTCGGTAAGGATGACAAGAATCTGCATCAAGGTTACTTCAGAACATCTCAACCAGGTTACACATACTCAGGACTTTGAAAGAATGGCAACACACATGACTGCTCCTAGTCTCTAGACATGTTGCACACCACCTGATTGAGAGACATAGCGCTCTGATAATTTTGCTGTATCACTTTCTTGAGACTGTCCATAAATCGCTCCACCATTCCATTGGCCTGGGACCAAAGTGGGTTATATTCCTTTGATGAACACCTGTGTAGCGCAAGTCTAGACCACTGAAGGGAGGCCCATTGTTGCACTTGAGGAAATCCGGAATTCCCTATGCAGAAAAAATACAATCCAGTTCAGGGATTACTGCAGAAGACGATGCAGACAAAGTCATCTGTACAATGGGAAATTGTGAATATTCATCCATCAGCACAAGTAGGTATTTCCCATCCTTGGGAGGTTAAAAAAAAATCAATAGCCATATCCCTCCAGATGTTATCAGGAAGGGTTTATAGTGATTCATTCGAATTACATTAAGTCGAAAGACATGTCTAAAAAAAAAAGTCTAAAAAAAAATTTCGAATGTCTTTTTTTGGTTGTTTTTTGTTCGAAATGGGGGGTTTCCTCCCTAAACCCCCCCTTTTTGTTTTGGTTTTACCCCTTTTTTGTTACTTACGGAACACCAAAATAACATATAAAGAAAAAAATAAAACATTCAAAAAACATTTTTTCGACATTTTTTTTCTCCACATTATGGGCCTCATTACGACCCAGGCGCTGGACCATGGTGCTACTAGCACCATGGTCCATGCCGGTCTCCGGCATGGTGGATGGCGGAATTAACGCCCCCATCACAAGGTTGGCGGGGGCGGTAATTCCCCATTCACCATTTGCCCTTCCCCATTCCCATTTTGCCCCATAGGGCATAATGGGGAAGGCGCTAATTACGGCACCCTAAATGACTGTAGCCGTAATTAGCTCCAAGGTCCCATAGCGGGTTGGATTTTAACGCCTGCAAAAATCAGGCGTTAAAGCCTCCAACCCGCTAAGGGACCTTGTAATCAGGCGCTAATGGTTTAACGGCGCCGATGCTCTTTACGGCGCCGTTAAACCATTAGAGCCAGGGTCGTAAAGAGGCCCCATGTCTTTCGACATAATATTTTCGACTTTTTAACTGCACACCATCAGGAAGGTCAGACATTTGCAACAGATCTGGCTTCCCCAGCATCATGATACTCTGACAGAGTTGGCAGGATTGCACAGTGCGTTCAACAAGGGCATCCAGTCCACGAAACCACATGGTTTCTCTAAATTGTCGTTTGGTTGCAACTACACCTCTATGCTTTTTATGGGCTAGGTCAGCAATCTGCAATCGAAGTTCAAAGGGAATTATCCCTGGTGAGCCTCTCATGACAAGCCCCCCAGCAGAGAATGATAGTTAATCTGATCCTGATACCTTGCTCCCTAGATGACCCTCCAGGGACACAGAGCTGCATTCCCTAGATATGATTAGTTATCTTACCTTGTGCAGCATGTCATCCTGTCGAGTATGTTCAATGATGACACATATATTGATACAGGCCCTGACAGTAGAGTGAGTGGGGAAGTTGACATATTCCTCCGCCATGGAAGAACCGAGTGCCAGGTCCGGCAGAGGATGCCTGTACGTGACATCGACAGGATTATAATCTTCTCCTGGTTTGTGAATGATGCTCAAGTCATAACCCTGCAAGTGAAGACTCCATCACTCTATTTGAGACAGCATCTTGCACTGAGGATTCCCATATATTGTGATCAACGCCTGATGATCTGTAACAATTGTGAATGGTTCGCGAAAAAAGAACACGTGAAAGTGCTCACAGGCATTTACCACAGCTAGCCCTTCTTGTTCTGGTTGAGAATAACTTCATTCTGTGTCAGACAGACTCATACTGGCATTTGCGTTCACCGATCTCAGAGACTCTCACCCAGGTTTGTGCTGAGCAAGTATGGCCCCCAGGCCAACATGACTGGCATCAACAGTCATCTCAGTAGATGAAGACGGGTCAAAGTATGCTAGAGGATCAGCGGAGGCAATATCCCGTTTTATTTGTTGAAAAGAAAACTTTGCTTGAGACAACCATTGAAAGGGCACTCTTTCTCTTAGTGCACACGTATAGTAGCAAAGTCCTGGATGTATCTGCTACAATAACTGGCCGTCCCTAGAAAGGAACAGACCTCACTGACGTCCCAGGGAGATGAAATTTCCGAGATGACTGTCACCTTTCCCGTATCGGCTTCAAGCCTTTTCAAGAAAATATATGCCCAATCAACTTTAGGTGAGTCTTGTGAAACGCACACTTCTCAGCGTTGAGTGCCAGGCCGGCTGCCACCAAGGCATCACACACTTGCAATAGGGCTTAGTCATGTTGTTCTAGTGCAGAACCAAAGAGCAGAATGCCATCACTGTAATTACACCGGTGTCCAATGTGTATAATACCTTGCAAATGCTTTCCTGAAAACACTCAGCGGCTGGCGAGATGCCAAAGCTTAGTCATTTGCATCAAAACAAACCTAAGTGTGTGGAGAAGGTGGATATGTATATCCACAGCGTATCCAGTTCAATCTGATACCATCAGAAAGTACTGCGCACAATTGAGTAGACTTATCATGTCATCCAGATGCACCCCTGGATGCCTTTCTCTCCTGATAGCTTTGTTTGCTTGCCTCATGTTTACACAGACCCGAATGGTACTGACCGCGCTCTTTTTCAGGACAGCTACAATGTGGGAATCCCATGGCATGGCACCCGATACCGATTGTGAATGATACAACTGCCATTCGCTAGTAAGCAGTTGATTTCCTTTTTTGACTTTAGACTGTATATGAATGTGTATGCATCGAGCCTACTGTGCTACTGGTCCTATAGATCTGCTGATGTGGAGTACTATGGCATTGCCTTGGAGACTCCCCAGTCCCTGGAAGAGATAAGGACATTGGTGCACTAATATGTCAGATGGTGTCCTGTTGTACATCACAGCCACTATGTTCATGGCTATAGCTGTTGATCGCCCTAGAAAATTGCTCCCAGGGACTTCACCTTGAAGGACATGAACTCTGGATTGTAGCTTCCTTTCTATGTACTGAAGCATAGAATGGAATTTCCTATGATTTATTACTGGGCGCTTGGCACTCAATGAAAAACCTGCAGTTCAGATGATAGTAGAGTCAGTTGATTTCTTATTTTGTTCACTTCAGAGATACATATGATGTCTATGACAAAACAGCAGAGTGATCGTCCACTAGTATGTTGATGTCACTAACCTGTGAATTTACTAGGTCAGGCATCATGTATGTGTAATCTTCACCCTCGCTGTGTCCAAGTGACGGCGGTGACGGGGCTTTGTCAGTCATGTGATGAACATGACTCACCAGTTCTATTCTAACGTTTACATCACGCTTTGTGTGTACAGAGTTGCACACATTTGCTAGATCTGTCGCAATTCCTGCACTTTTGTCCGATAGCAGGGCACTTCACATTTTCTTCATATACAAACGGTAGCCCACATCTATAACATATCCCACTTGATGGGTACCTCTTTATCAGCATGCTTCCTCCATATGTGCTCTTCAGTGAATGAGTAATTTGATATAGAGGCACATCCTTAGAGTCCATACTGGCTTCTATTTGTGTTGCTTGCACTTCAGCCATAGCTTTGGTTTTGGCCATCCTGAGAATAGTGGCTAACGGAAGAGGTTCCCTGAGAAAGTTTCTTTTGAAACGAAGATAACACACATCTACCTATGATGTGAAGTTGGATGGTTTCTTCATTTGTGAAATTGTGAAAGTCACATAGAGCCACCAGCTTCGAAGCCTCGTAGCAAACATGTCCATTGATTCTCCTTGAGTCTGATGCACAGTGTTAAACGCGTGTCTTTCATAATTAATGTTCCTTTGCAAATCAAAGTATAGCCTCAGAGCTTCTTTCAATCCCATGTAGGAATCAATCTGATCAAGCAGGAGTGTGGGAATGAGATCTTTAACTTCGTCTCCCACAAGATGGATCAGTATTCGCCTGCCAAATTTATCAGATTAATTTCCATTGAATGCCTCTAAGCAATTCTCAAATCACCTCAACCAGAGCTCCCGTTGGGGGCCAAGTGACAGCAGATCAGACATGCAAAGAGCACTGGATGAAGAAATGCGGCTGCACTAGAGTGCTCAGCGCTGGAGGTTTTAGTT
Organism: Ambystoma mexicanum; assembly: GCF_040938575.1. Lineage (NCBI taxonomy): Eukaryota > Metazoa > Chordata > Amphibia > Caudata > Ambystomatidae > Ambystoma > Ambystoma mexicanum. The sequence goes on along the minus strand of NC_090921.1, from coordinate 649,619,854 downwards.
TTAGACAGGTTGAGAAAATCTTTGAAAACACATAGGCCACTGCAATTATTGTTTGAGACTCACTGTTGCATCTTTGACATCCAGGCACAGCAACACGTGTATTTTCTCTGAGTAGTGAGGATCGTGATTCTGTTCAGGAAGGTATGCTTCTTCTGTTATTGCAAAGCATATCTCTCACGTAATTATTTATGTATGTATGTATTTATTTATATATGTATTAATTGTACGCTTTATTGTAGTAATGTATTAAAGCAGATTTGTTCAACGAGTGCAAGTGTGAATCCCATTTGCGTTGCCATTATCATTCATTAACTTTGTTTTGGAATTGAGCCATAAAATAAAATTGCACAGCAGGTATAAAACAACACAGTAATTTAGACAAAAACTTTACAATCACATTTAAAATAATTTACATTGTATACAATAGCATCAAATCCATGATTTCAGCTATAGGGAGTTGCTTTCACCTGGTCAGATCACCTCCTTCCTCTCTGAGTGGGCAGACCTCTCCTCCTCCCTCCTGGCCTCGACCACTCAACTCTTCCTTCTTGGAGACTTTGACATCCACCTGGATGCTTCCTGTCCCTCCTTTGGACTCTTTCGCGACTTCTGCGACTCTCTCTCTCATTTTATTCCCCCTCTGGCCTGACTCAATCTGCAGGGCACACTATGGATGTTCTGATCCCCTCAGACCTCCCCCTCTTGATCCTCCTCACCAGTCCTCTCTCCTGGAGTGATTACTTTCTCCTTTCCTCCCATCTCTCTCTACCCCTCAGGTCAAGCCAACTCCAGCACTGCCTCTAACCTTCTCAGTAATCAGACCCATGAAACATGTGTCAGTTGAGACTTTTGCCGCCACTTTCTCTCCCCCTCCTCCTCCTCTGGCTGACTAACATCCAGGCATAGCCATTTCCATGCTCCATCTATCTCTGATACTCTTGATGTTCTTGCCCCTGTCATGAGGATACGCTTTAAGTCCAAAGCCAAGTGCAACTCCTGGTATGACACTGACCGTGTCACCCTTAAATGCAAGTGAATGGTGGCTAAGAGGAAATGGCTAGCTTTGTGTGCATCCTCTGACAAACTGCCCTGCCACCTGCTCCAAAGGCAATACTGACTCTCTGTCCGCACTAAGAAGAGTGCCACATCCAAGCCTGCGTTTCTGCGGCATCTAACAACTCTGCCAAACTCTTTAAAATCTGCATGCAGCTGGCCAATCCTGCTGCAGTCTCTACATCTATTGTCCCCTCCCAGGATCTCTGCATGGCCCTGGCTTCTCATTTCATCTCCAAAACTCAGGACATCCTGTCCACCCTCTTGTCCTCTCCTCCTCCTCCTTCTACTCTATCCTCTACCTGTGGCCCCCCGTGGCCACCTCCTCTCCTTATTTCTCTTCCTTTCCTCTGTTCTTCTCTTGGCAAGGTTTCTAGTCCGATCTATGAAAATCTCATCAAAACAGGTTCTTCCCTGTTCTCCAAAACTATCAAAGACCACATTGACACCCCTGCTCCTGAGATGGCTAACTTCTGCAACCACACACTGGAGCCTTCCTTTCCCCTAATGAAGCACTCTCTTGGGCACCCTCTTCTCAAGAAACCCTCAGCTGACCCCTCCTGCCCGGCTAACTATTGCCCGATCTCCATGACTTCTTTCCTGGGCTAACTCCTGGAAAAGCTGACCATCTCCCAGCTTAATCTTCACACTGAATCTGTTGGTTGTCTCCATGACCATCAGTCTGGCTTCAGAGCAGCCAGAAGAGCAGAAACTGCTCTCCTGAACATCCGTGAAGACATGCTCTCTGACCTTGATTCTAATCTCCCTTCTGCCCTCATTTTACTCAATCTCTCTACTGCCTTTTACACGGGCAACCATGCCATCCTGCTCGATCATCTTTGTGATAACCTGGGTATCACTGATCAGGCCCTGGCCTAGCAGACCTCCTACCTCTCTGATTGACCCTCACAGATTAAACTTGTGTCCATCCTTTCCTCAATCTCACCCTCTACCAGCGAAGTTCCCCAGGGGTCTAACCTCTCTCCCTGGTTGTTCAACCAATAGCTGGCACCTCTTACACACCGCATTGCCGCTCTCTGCTCCAACTTTCAGTGCTATGCGTATGACACTCAGCTCATAGTCAGGCTACCCTCTGCCACCTCTTCTCCTTCTCTCATCTTTGTCAGTCTGCTATCCAGGAGTGGTGGGCCGCCAATGATCTCTGCCTTAATGCCAGTAAGACAGAGATTCACTTCATCGGCACACCTGCACCCTCATTTCCTGTCACTCTCTGGCTGGCCTCCCTTGGCCCTCTTACTGCTCCCACCTCTGAGACTAAGAACCTCGGGTCATCTTCGACTCCACACTCTCATTTTCTCCTCACATCTCTGACATCTCTAAGAAGTCAAACTACCAACTGCACCTCCTCAGAGGTATTCTTCCTTTCTGCTCCTTCCCCCAGGAGCTCACTGTCTCTAGAGCTCAGATTCTCGCTAGGCTGGACTACTGCAACAGCCTCTTTCTAAAGCTGCCTGCTTCTACTTTCTGCCCTCTGCAAATCATCCAGAAGAGGACTGCATGACTTGTCCTTGGCCTCAAGCCCAGGGATCGTATCTCTCCAGCACTGAAATCTCTGCATTGGATCCCAGTTGCTGCAAGGATTAAGTTCAAGACCCTCTGCATTGTCCACAAGGCCTTCTGGGGCCTGGGTCCTCAATACCTCCAACTCTCTCATCGCAAATACCTTCCTACTCAAGCTCTTCACTCCTCCACCTCCAACTCCCTCAGGGTCAGTCGCTTCTCCAAGCAACGAGTTGGTGGTAGATCTCTTTCTTTGGCTGGGGCCTCCCTCTGGAATAGCCTCCCTGCCTCTCTGAAACTTGAGGAGAACCATCTATGGTTCTGGAAGCACCTCAAGACCTTCCTCTTTGCTTCTGTCTTCTCTCATCCTCTCCCCTGCTGATTTCCTGTCTGTTACTGCACTGGTCACCTGCAACCCTCTGATTTTGGGCCCGGGTCTCTGCCGCCCAGTTGCACACCCACACTGCCTCCCGGCAACCCTTGCACTGGGGTCTGTATCTGTAAACCTACAGTCCCCCTACCTGTACTTTTGGACACTTGCTGTCTGCACCTAATCTTGCACCTGCCACCTGCTGGCTGTACTTCTTGTTATTGTCTTGATTCCATCTAGAGCACTGTCCCCTCCCCTTTCCCCAGGTACTTTTTCCCTCCCCCCTCCCCTGCACTTGCGTGATCCCAACGTCACTTGGCCATGTCACTTGGCATAGTAAGATCGATGTCTCTTTCCTCCATCTGTCCCCCCTTAATTGCCTCGTCACGCCTTGAAACACTGTGTATAGGCGCGTTACAAATGACATATCATATCATATCAGGGACAATCAGGGAATCAAGTCAATGGGGGTCAACTAAAAGCCTTTTCCCAAGTGGGATGATATTTGGTCCCGTGAGCACAGGCCACCTTGGCTTACTTTCTAAAGTGTAGCCACTGGGGTTTATTACACTTTCCATTATTGCCATTATCATGTAGCGGCTCGTTTAGGCCCTGAATTGGGCTGGGAGTAACAGACAACACAGAGTAGAGTACAAATGAAACGTCTATACTCTGCCGCGCTCCAACTGTCAGAACACGTCTCTTCTCTGCCCTATGCATGTCAAGCACATCTCCCAAATGGCTACCTCGCTGTGCGGTGTGCTGCGTAAGCAGTCCCCTATCAGAAAGTTAACTCTGGGAGTGCTGGGACAAGATAAATACATTAAACATGTCTGTCACTATCAGCCTCAGTACTCTGCTGATATTAAATCTTCCACCATTTCAGAATTATGTGGCCCTCTCACGCCCTCACAGCCTTTGTAGTAGTGAGCACCTAGTGTGTTTGCATTCCCAAAATGTATCTCCCCCTGACAAGCCTGTTTTAAACATCCTCACTGGTGTCCAGTAGACACAATGGGCCTCATTACACCTTTGGTGGTGCGGGAAAAATTAGGAGGTAATTCCGTTACCAAATCTTTTTTTGTCGGTAATGGAATTACTACTGTTTTTTTTTACAAAACACCCAACTATAACTTTGGCGGTAAAGTGGAGGATTTACCTACAGCAGCAAGCTGGTGGTAAATCCTCCATTTTACCTCCACAAATCAGTGGATTTAACACACAGTAATCCCATCAGAAGAAAATACACCAAAAATTCCAGGGGAAATTACCACCATTTGTAATCCCCTGAAAAACGCACAGGGCAAAGTGGCAGTAATGGCAATCGAGTTTGGTGGTATTTCGGTGGATTTACTGCTGCATTACCACCAAACACGCAATGAGGCCCGGTTCGGCTGTGTAGGGTAAAAGTTGTGGCGATTCAGTTACTGCCACTTTCTTTGGTGGTATTAGAAATACTTCTGTTTTTTTCACATTTCAGGATTGTAGCTTTGGAGGTAAAGTGGAGGATTTCCCCCCAGCAACAAGCTGGAGGTAAATCCTTCACTTTACCTACAAACATCAGTGCATTTTCTGACAGTAAATCCACCAAAATCCCCATGGAATCCTATGGACTAAAAGAATGGAGAATTAGCACCACATGAAATACCATTGTAAAAGCACGGTACCAAGTCGCAGTAATGATAATCGAGTTTGGTGGTAAAGAGACCCAATATAACAATTAGGCCTGACATGTTTTGACAATGAATCTATGGAGTTTATTTAATCCTAAAACACAAGGCGAGCCATTTGCCAGACCATCCTGCCACCATACCTTTGTTTGTTTGTTTGTTTATTTATTTTTAAAGCACTCCTCACCCAGAGGTATCTGGGCGCATTACAAGAATATGCAGAAACGTAGTTACGATATAGAAGATAACACATTATGGTACATTAAAAATAATACCTAATAGGTAGGTGTGTATATACAATAATTAACAGAAAATGGCATACAGTGAATGTACAGCAGGTAATATCCAAAGATACAGCATTGGCTAGATATTGGTAAGGTTTTTGGATGTGAGCCACAGTTTGGTATTTTTCCTGAATTTGTGAAAGGATTGGTCAGCTCTTAAAGTGACGAGAAGGGAGCTCCAGAGTTTGGAAGCCCTAACGGGAAAACTGGTACCACCTGCTTTTTAAAATTTAAACCTGGTCACTCTTAGGCAGCCAGAGTTGCTAGATCTTGTGCTTCATGAGGGGTTGTGTTTTGTGAATTTTTCGATAAGGTATTGAGGTGCTGAGTTATTAAAAAATTTGTCCTAATAGGTATTTACCTGATCTCAAATCTTTATTCTGCCTTTTTCTAGCACCCTCTCACCAGGCATTTATTGAGGGCGCTTCCTCTCTGCTGAGACCTCCACAGAATGTGGTCATTTTCCCAACTGTATTTTTTATAGAAACAGCAGGCTCCCATATCCTTGGTAACAAGGGGTTTTCCTGTGATCTATTATAGAGAATTGCTGAATTTTTCATACATTCATGGGAGTTGAGTTTAGTTCCATCACTTCATGCTGGAGAGAGTTGGTGGATCTCGAGGTGTCTGCCAAATAAGACAGAGAAAGTGCACTACAGTAGTTTTGACATGAGGTGCATATTCAACATGGCTGGGAGATCACTTGAGGCTTACCTTGCCAAACAAAATGTTTGTAACTCTAGTCAACTCACCCTAATTAATGATGATGACCTGTTTAGGGACATTGGGCCTCATCATGAGTGCAGTAGTACAATCAAGGCTAAATCCGCCATAAGGAATTAATTTTGCTGCAATAATATCTGGCGATAACCAGTGCCACATTATTAGTCCATGTGTGCACAGCCAAACAATCGGTAGTAATATTAATTCTGTCAGCCGGAATTAGTGCCGAAAACCAACACTGATCAGTATTAGAATTAGCATCACTGCTGGAAAATTGGAGGAATTACCGAATGGCAATCCTGCTGGTAGAACTAGCACTGACTGGGACTGAAGTCATGCCGCAAATGGGAAGCTCAGCAGTGTCCATGTTTAAGAATCCAATACATTCTGAATCAGCCATTTCCTGTTATCATCCAAACCTAGAAGCAGTGTTAAACATACCTGCTGACAAAGGGGAAAGGAAGCTGCCTGCAATGTGGGCTCAAAATCTCAAATTCAGTGAGGCAGAGCTCCAGGTCCCTGTGAACGTGCCGAAGAGCTATTAGTGGGCTAACAATGAAGAACCTCTGTCCAGAGAAGAAAGCCATCTGGACAGAGATATGGGAGAAGGTTGTAATAGTTGGCCCTGTACTCCGGGACAACAAAGATTGTTGAAAGAGGTGGAGTGACCTACAGCTAAGAAACAGAGCCTACCCTCCATTTAACAGCTGAGACAGCTGCCATAGACGGTGGCACAGTCGAGCCACTCACCCTCATGAACTGGGAGAAAAAGGCCTGCTGTGCCCTCCATGTGGCTGGCATTGAGGGAATTGGAGGATCAGAGGTCGGATCAGCCAGTCAACCAGAGCCTGGTGTGCATTACACCACAATAATGTGATTGAGTTACCTGACTCCCTAGCCTAGGAATTTTCCAGGCTGAAAAGTCAGATGGACACAATGGCCTAGCCAGGGCTCTGCTCAAAAGACAACGGGGCCAACAACATGCATGTGCCATCCATGGGGGGACACCCTGTCCACATGGCTTTGAAAGTAGAAACCTTTCATTGCATATATGCACATGTGACCTCATGCAATCTGTAGATGCACCTATGAGGGAAGCCTATGGCCATGCAGGCACCTGAAACCCCTTCTGCCCATATGCATCTGTACAAGACCCAAATAACTGTTGACGCACATTGGAAACACCAATGTCCCATGTAAATGTCACAGGAGCAATGCATCTGTCAATGATGCCTACCTAAATAGTGGGGTGGGTCCCCATGTCTCCCTACCCTAGTCCAATCTTGCAAGTGCTGTGTGCATACCCTGACAAAATACCCTGTCCATGAGGGTACTGTACCATGCTGACTCCACAGAGCAATCCACATGGGGGACATGAAAACAAAGGCCATGACACACGAAAGTCAACACTCTCATCATGCAAGGGGTGTGCGTGTCAGAGGCCATATGTACCAATGGTTGGGTAGTCATTCTGAACCCTCCCTAACCCCACGAGCCATTGTCATCAACCTCCAAAATGCATGAGTGTCTTGCTTTGTTATGTACCAGTCGGCATAATGAGTGACTGCATATAATTCATCATCCAACATGTTTGCAGCCCAACCAGGGTGATGAAGCCAGGCCCAGTTCATTAGGAGAAATGGGACATACCACAAAGTCCAACCCTGTATGCTGCAGTTATGGCACCTGCCGAAAGCCACTTCCAAGACAGACCCTGGCACCAGCACCATCATGCAAGCTGCACCCACCAGTCACACTAGCCCATCCCAGCAGTTGTGGGCACTGACACTACCAGCACTGACACTGCTGCCAGAGTTGCCCCACCACATGCCTGCAATCACGACTGGCTTTAGATGCTGCAGCGCCACCTTCCAGCCCCATGAGCCTGCAAGCCCCCGAGGAGACTAGTGACCACACCCAGGGACATTGTTTCACCGAAATGCCAGGGATGCAAGAAGTGACATCACATGACCTTTGGCTTGTGATGACATCAGAGGAAGGGATGTCATTTGACCCCAGCCCCAAGTGACATCCCAGGAAGTGATGGCACACAACCTTTCACCCCATGACAGAACAGAAAGTGTGATCACATAACACTGTTCCTCAGTACACTAAAACTATTATGGTTACTATATCACTGTAATATGATATACATTTCATACAAGAATGGATCATGATATGTAGCGTTAATATCAGTGTGGATACGACCATTTTACCTAATTACTGTGAATGTAAACAGACATCCAACACAACAATCTGGAGTATTGTACATCACTCGGGCTAAACTGTATATAGATAGAGCATTTCAAATAGTCCTAAACCCCAAAGTGCAGACATCCAGTGCCTGCCAAGTGTCTGACCGCAGACTGGAACCAGCAACTGACCAACAAGTCTAACCAGAGGACAATCAGAGGCTGTACCACTTCATGTTTATACACTTGGACAATACGTGCAGGGATTATCTTTTCAACAGTGCATTTTAAACCATTGCACAGCAACCCACTCCCACCAGTCACCCAGAGCCTGAATATCCCCCAACTATGTTCACCAGGGGCACCCCACCATCCACTGCAAGCCGCTAAGGCCCTCCGTCAACAGCTTTAAATATCTGGCACCCACTCCTGCCCTCTAACACCTTACACCTTCATGTTTACACAGTGCCACCCTCCAGGAACTTAGGTCTCCAGCATTATCCAACACCATCGACTTTAAGCAAACTAGCAACTTAAGTCTCCAGTACCCTCCTTCAACAACCCAACAGTGTGTCTCAGTTACCCTCCTCAAACATCTTATATCTGTATTCAATGCATTTCAACTCTCTCTTACAACACATTGCGTCTCAGACACTCTCTACCAACATATGTAAATCACTAGTACAACATCTTCAGTCTTCAGTACTAGTCTACATAACATTGAGCCCCAAGCACACACCCTAAACCCAGAGCTCTTACAGTGGTTATGAATGTATTGAAACCTTCCAGCCATCACCTTTCTTCTTTGCTTATTTGGTAAGTAACCAACCATTTTTTGATAAGATGGGAGATAGAGGGGAAGGATTTGTTGTATGTCACAGTAATTGCAGGTTTTTACAATTTTAAAACCTAAACAGCAGCATCTCTGTGAAATCTCTAGAAAAGGCCCATTTTATTATTTTCTTTGGTCCTTTATATGTTGCTTAATGCCAGCCTCCTCCAGCTTCTAATCACTGGGAACTGAACCCATGTTGCACTGCATCCTCTTCTTCCCAAAGCAAGTGAATGGCCCCTAAACTATCCTTCCACATATATATTTATTTTACTTGAAGAACCAACAGGCGCTTTACTGCAAAAGGCGGACGGCAACTTCATGTTGATTAATACTCACCTTGTGTCTATGTGCAGGTTGCCTGTGATGCAGGTCTGGCAGATCTGGGTCATGTCACACAGTGCCCAGGCAGGATTGGTGGAAGAAGCAACTGGGGCACACCCTCTCATCACAGGCCCTGTGGCTCACTGGATGTGCAATGCGGCCGCAAGTGGCTCCAGCATGTGTGTCATCATGCTCCTCTGGGAGTGCCATCTCATCATCTGAAGGCCTGGGGGCATGTCTACTAATGCACATGATGTGCAGCATGGCACAAAGAACAAAATTGTTGTCCCCCTTGTCTGGCTTGTACAGTAGGTAACTCCTGTCTGATGGATATACCAGAACTGTCCCTTTAGCAGGCCAGAAGTATGCCCTATGCAGTACTTGGTCCTTATGTGTGCCTCATTGTACTTCTCCTCCTGCGCTGTCTTTGGATGCTAGACAGATGTCATCAGCCACCGGAGCTGGGGATACTTAGAGTCCCCTGCAAAGTCCATGTGGATAGGTGTTCATTGCGGAACAATCAGCAAGTGCAGCAAGTAGTTGTGACATGATTTAGGCTACTGTACATATATCATGTTTCATTTTCACAAGTTGTCCCTCTGTCTCTACATCATGTTATGCATCATGGAATGAGGGGGAAGGGTGACTCTCACTAGGGGGAATACGTTATGTCACACATCACTGGACCACCAGAGGTAAGAGACATAAAGGGCATCTGGATTGCCAATGACCATGTTATCTCTGGATCTTCAGTACTGGTACTCATGCATGTCCTCTGATATGCTCCCTGATACCCTTTTGCACTTTGTGATAGGGATCATGCTCTTGGGATCTGGCATGTATGGGGTGCAGCCTTCATGTCAGCACACTCTGTCAGTGTTGCACTGTCAGCCTGCACAGGCGAACTGTACTGTGTCTGTCTGGGTATGGTTTGCCTATTCATTTTGGTTCTGAAGTTCACTCTTTGTACATTTGAGTTTCTGTCATGCCCTGTTGGTGTCCTAAAGGGCCTTATATGACAGGGTAGAGCTTCTTATGTGTTAAGTCAGAGGGCAGGACCTTCATGCACAGTGCTGTGACAGAGCATCCATTACATCGACATCAAATAAGTGATTCCCATTGTTTCTAACCGTTGTGCTTCAGAAGCCTGTATGTGTTGTTTGATGGTAATTGTACTTACCCATGACCCAGGTCTGTGGTCCTCTGTGTATCTCTAGGTATGCTGGCAGTGTACTGTTTCACAGGGCCATCACATCATGGGGGGAAACGGACACAGCAGTAGGTCACTGTGACAGCTGCATCACAGATCACCTGTACGTTAAGGGAATGTTGTTGCTCCCTGTTCCAGAACGCCTCTTCCGATGCCTGGGGGCCATCAGTGTCACATGCGTGCAGTCCAGACTTGGAATGGCATTCAGGAAGTGGGCTGCTGCATAGAACGGTGCCTTTTTTGCATTTACCCGTGCAGGGGTAGTGGGCAGGGAGATGTGCTAGGGTGCATGCTGCATGAGAACAACCACCAGCTGGCCAAGCACAATAGAAAATGTGGGCTACGACATGTGGTAGAAAAGTGCAACACTGACGCAAGCTTCGTCAGTGGTGTGATGACTGTTCGTATGTTGACCCAGCTTTGTAGATCTGGCTGTTTCAGGGAGATTAGCTCTGCTACGGTCTCCCTGTTAAGGCAGTAGAGTGTTATCAGCTGTCCATAGGTTAGTGCCCAGGGTGAAGTCTGACCTGGGGACTGGGCGTTCGCTGAGCAAGATGTCTCCCGCACCTTTCTGCTGCTTGTACACTGTGCTGCTGTTGTGCATGCCTCTGGAACTCATTGCACAGCAGGAGGTTCTTGATCTCGACGTTTGCTACTGCTAGGGGCTGTACAGTGTAGGGAAGTGTGTTTTGGGGGAAGGAGTGGGTCTTACATTCCCTTTCAGGGTCAATTGGTTGAATCTGTGGATTCATTTCCATCACCCTGGTTGCACCTTTTGGGTGGAGTTAACTGTGTTTTCGGTGGAATTAGCACCTACTTCGGGTGGTATTTCAGTGGCATTGTCACTTGCGGAATTACTATTTTTTGTTCTGGCACTAATTCCTCTGGCAGAATTAGCTCCAGGGGAAATACTGCCGGTGTTCGGCGGTAATACTACTCGTGTAAATTCCTCCACGGGTAATTCTGTCGGACCAATTAATGCCCATTTTTGGAGACCCTTAATTTGCAGGTGTGATAAATTGGCAATATGTTTGATCATTGATTTTTATATTGGATTATTGTTTTTAATCTGATTCATTTCTATGATGAAGTTATTAATATTGTTTACTTATTCAATGTAATATATTTAAAACAGAATTGTGGTCCTTGTTGTCTTGGTACAGTTGCCTACACTAATATTTTCTGGCTGTATATTTTGTGTAATGTCTTCAACTTGGCACATCCGGTGGTTGTTAATTCCATTACGGCCACTTTGTCCGCTTATCACTGAACTCGTAATGAGCCCCATTGCCTTAGGTTCCCACTTGAAACATCTGTTATGTTACAGCACTAAAGGTGGCTATGTACTAGCAAACAGTGCTTTTCAGTAACACTTCCATCCCTCCCCACCACCTTTCCAGACCTTCATCCCCCTATCTGCTTTGTTTTATGTATCAAGAATGTGCCTTTGTCCCCTTCTATTCTTAATCAGAGAATATTTGTGGGATTACTCCATGTTTAATATTAACGTATCATGTCTCTATTACATATGCAATACGTATACTTTACATTTTCGAAATTATATTTAGATGCCAACTTTTTGATGGTTACATGGATTGCTTAACTCACTGGGTTGTTTGGTTGGAAACTGTTTTTACTTTTTGCATTCAAAATAAACACATGACCAGACATCCAGAGTGGGTCCCGCAAGGGGACCTCGTAGTAGGGCGCAAAGGATTTAACGGGGCCGTTACCTTTACCGGCAGCGTTAAACCCGTTCCACCCGTTCCACCTGGGTCATAATGAGGCCCATAGTCTTTATATTTTGCAAATCTATATTTAGATGACAAGTTTTTGAGGGTTACATGGGTTGCTTAACTCACCAGGTTGTTTGTTTGGAACCTGTTTTTACTTTTTACATTCAATATAAACACATTTAACAGAATGTCTGCGCAGCTAAAATCACAGGAAGCTGCCCGACAGCCTTCCAAATGTCTGCTCGGTCTTTTGCTTGTTCTTTCATACCGACCTCACCCGTGGCTGCACCTGCACCTGCAACGATTTCCTTTCTCTGTTTATAATTGATAATAATGTTTAATTTAAGATTACCCAGTACACAACGTAGCCTGTCTTGGCTGGCCTCCAAAAGCAGCAAAAACTAAATTTAACATCATTTCGAAACAGAAACAGTGGCACAAAACGCCGCTTAAATAGCGATTCATAAGCCTGCGTGCATGCACATACTAACGTTTAGGCACGCGCACATACGTCCCCTGTGACCAATGGGTGTTATTTGCACGCCGAAGTAAAAAAGGCAGATCTAAATAGCAGTGAAACCACCGTTACACCGTCCTTTTGCACTTTGCAGTGCAGATTGTGCAAACGCAGCCTGCCATTTCTGAATGACAGACAGCGTTTGAAATGGAGTTCTTGATCACGAGGGAGTAGCATAAAATGCATTCCCAGAAATGTTACGCATGCATTTTACACCATGTCATATATTCATCAATTTGAATGGCAGGGAGAGGGCACAGAATGATAATACCATCCTCTGCCGTACAAATGGGACAGGATCTATGCCTGCTTGACATTTTCATGCTGGCGTGAATGTGGTGGGTTACTTTGGAAACCACCTGCTTTTCACATTAGCGAAAAGCAGGCGGCATCCATTGCGAGCGCTGCTTGCCATGCGTAAATAGCAGGAGTCGTTTACTCAATTTGCGTTGTGAGGTGCAAAACTAAGGCATCAAGAGGATTTTGCATGCTATTTACACCTCCCGTATCCACGTGGTAATGCAGATGACGAAAATTGTATCGCGGGACCTGTTTGCAAACCTTACAGGACCTTTACATGCAGTCTGCATGGGCCTGCAACATTAGGTCATCAGGGAGGGCTGTTATTCTTGATTTACCATTTTGGATACTTTATCTTTGACAACTTTTGATCAATGTTCCACCAAATAATGTTTTCTTGCACTTCTGAAAACCCTTTGGTGGGTCTCTAATGTGGCTTGTCTTCAAGAAAATACTAAAATAAAGTTGTATCACACTTTACACTTTCTTGTGGAATTCTCACTTTCCAAGGATTAACCCGGGAAAACTGTTTCCAAAGTGCCCCACGGGCTCCTGTGAATCTCGGAATGAGCTTTGGATAGGTGTGTCAGTTCCCGTAGATTCGTCTTCCAGCCTCAATCTGCCCAAATCTCCTGAAGTGACTTAGACCTTCAGGTACATGCGTCATACATTCGGGCAGGTTTGGGTTAATTCTTGGGAACAATCCTGTACAAATTAACTACAGTGGCTGCAGAAAGGGAAAGGGAGGGAACAAGGGTGAGGCTGGATAGGAGTGTTCACCATATGACATGTAGCCCTGCACGTCCCTGAAACCTGTCCAACAGAACAACATTTGAAACTCTGCAGTCCAATATCCCTGAATGTTAATCCACACAGTACAGAGATCCTGTACAAATTAACTACAGTGGCTGCAGAAAGGGAAAGGGAGGGAACAAGGGTGAGGCTGGATAGGAGTGTTCACCATATGACATGTAGCCCTGCACGTCCCTGAAACCTGTCCAACAGAACAACATTTGAAACTCTGCAGTCCGATATCCCTGAATGTTAATCCACACAGTACAGAGATCCTGTACAAATTAACTACAGTGGCTGCAGAAAGGGAAAGGGAGGGAACAAGGGTGAGGCTGGATAGGAGTGTTCACCATATGACATGTAGCCCTGCACGTCCCTGAAACCTGTCCAACAGAACAACATTTGAAACTCTGCAGTCCGATATCCCTGAATGTTAATCCACACAGTACAGAGATGTGTGTGTAACGTGAAGGTCCCTGGTTTGTGTCTGTGTAAGAACAACTCTTTTGTTTCTTCTGTAAATTAATAATAATTAGTGAAGTTGAAGTGGGCAATTGTATGATTTAATGTCAGATCACTCTCATGGCAGGTATATCTCGGTCTGATTTTAATCAATGTGAGGTTGAGTATTATTAAGGTTTGTGATATTACTACATAGGGAATTTATGACAGGCATGGACCTCTGGGGAAGAGTCAGTCATGCACATTGTGTGCATGAAGTTCCATCCGAATGAGTTTGCTTCCACAAGGACCATTGAGGTTAATTATTTTATAAAAGGGAAAGTCTGTGGCTGCAGGTCATTAACCAAGAAAAGGTGTAAAGTGGAGGCCGGGTCAGTCACTTGACTAGAATGTATGATGCAGACGTTCATACCTCTGTAATCGCCTAAAGGAATACTAGTTAGTTGGGTAATGTACAAGACCGTGTATCTCGTACTGTGACCTCTGCTTTTTGGACACGGCCAGCGCATGCCTGCACCGGTGCTGGAAGGTGAAGTTTGTAGCCACTATCGACTCACAGGTAATGTAACTACTTCAAACCCAGCTCCCTTTGCCTCACTATGAAAACAGTAGGTATTGTAAACTGGAAGTAATACGTGTAGAATATCAACAGTAAAAACAGAACTGCACCTCTAAGAGTAGGCAGCTCATAAAGACCGAAAATAATAAATATGCTCATAACAATATAAACCCAGAATATTTCTAGAGGTCACTCCATTGATCAGGCTCACACTATCTACCACAGATAGAGTTTCAACTCCACCGCCAATGCTGCTGCAGAGGATGATTGGCGCCTATAGACTCTCCTCCTCGAGGGGTCTTTGGATAAACGTGCAGCGCATTCCACCCACGCTGAATGGAAAATAGCTCCCTTGTAGTGAAATGATAAACAGTGCCTCACAAGGCTCTGTACAATGTACATGAAAGTCATATTAAGGTAAAACAAAGTGTTGCCATGTTTGGGCAGTTCACTGATTCATCCCAAAGAAAAGAACGCTGCATACAAATGTCACTGACAGGTACTTTACTCCTAGTTAGCATAGCACAGCCAGATTCCATTAGGCCCCATTAGCACATCAATTCAATGTTCAATTTCGCTCCACTTAGCCCACTGAGGCTAAACACTTTCATGGCCATGCACAACAACAGTGTCCGATTCCATTATGTCCAGCCAGTACAGGCCACATTCCAATATTCAAAGTTATCACCATAAATCCAGTTATCATAATGTCCAGAAAGCTTATTTAAATATGTAAGAGGGGTGGGTTCTAAGAAAGCCTTATGTTTTAGTGAGTCCAACAAGTAAAACCAAGGTGGTTATTCTTATAGGGACACAGAGCTGCATTCCCTAGATATGATTAGTTATCTTACCTTGTGCAGCATGTCATCCTGTCGAGTATGTCCAATGATGGCACATATATTGATACAGGCCCTGACAGTAGAGTGAGTGGGGAAGTTGGCATATTCCTCCGCCATGGAAGAACCGAGTGCCAGGTCCGGCAGAGGATGCCTGTACGTGACATCGACAGGATTATAATCTTCTCCTGGTTTGTGAATGATGCTGAAGTCATAACCCTGCAAGTGAAGACTCCATCACTCTAGTTGAGACAGCATCTTGCACTGAGGATTCCCATATATTGTGATCAACGCCTGATGATCTGTAACAATTGTGAATGGTTCGCGAAAAAAGAACACGTGAAAGTGCTCACAGGCATTTACCAGAGCTAGCCCTTCTTGTTCTGGTTGAGAATAACTTCATTCTGTGTCAGACAGACTCATACTGGCATTTGCGTTCACCGATCTCAGAGACTCTCACCCAGGTTTGTGCTGAGCAAGTATGGCCCCCAGGCCAACATGACTGGCATCAACAGTCATCTCAGTAGATAAAGACGGGTCAAAGTATGCTAGAGGATCAGCGGAGGCAATATCCCATTTTATTTGTTGAAAAGAAAACTTTGCTTGAGACAACCATTGAAAGGGCACTCTTTCTCTTAGTGCACACGTATAGTAGCAAAGGCCTGGATGTATCTGCTACAATAACTGGCCGTCCCCAGAAAGGGACGGACATCACTGACGTCCCAGGGAGATGAAATTTCTGAGATGACTGTCACCTTGCCCGTATCGGGCTTCAAGCCTTTTCAAGAAAATATATGCCCAATGAACTTTAGGTGAGTCTTGTGAAACGCACACTTCTCAGCGTTGAGTGCCAGGCCGGCTGCCACCAAGGCATCACACACTTGCAATAGGGCTTAGTCATGTTGTTCTAGTGCAGAACCAAAGAGCAGAATGCCATCACTGTAATTACACCGGTGTCCAATGTGTATAATACCTTGCGAATGTTTTCCTGAAAACACTCAGCGGCTGGCGAGATGCCAAAGCTTAGTCATTTGCATCAAAACAAACCTAAGTGTGTGGAGAAGGTGGATATGTATATCCACAGCGTATCCAGTTCAATCTGATACCATCAGAAAGTATTGCGCACAATTGAGTAGACTTATCATGTCATCCAGATGCACCCCTGGATGCCTTTCTCTCCTGATAGCTTTGTTTGCTTGCCTCATGTTTACACAGACCCGAATGGTACTGACCGCGCTCTTTTTCAGGACAGCTACAATGTGGGAATCCCATGGCATGGCACCCGATACCGATTGTGAATGATACAACTGTCATTCGCTAGTAAGCAGTTGATTTCCTTTTTTGACTTTAGACTGTATATGAATGTGTATGCATCGAGCCTACTGTGCTACTGGTCCTATAGATCTGCTGATGTGGAGTACTATGGCATTGCCTTGGAGATTCCCCAGTCCCTGGAAGAGATAAGGACATTGGTGCACTAATATGTCAGATGGTGTCCTGTTGTACATCACAGCCACTATGTTCATGGCTATAGCTGTTGATCGCCCTAGAAAATTGCTCCCAGGGACTTCACCTTGAAGGACATGAACTCTGGATTGTAGCTTCCTTTCTATGTACTGAAGCATAGTATGGAATTTCCTATGATTTATTACTGGGCGCTTGGCACTCAATGAAAAACCTGCAGTTCAGATGATAGTAGAGTCAGTTGATTTATCATTTTGTTCACTTCAGAGATACATATGATGTCTATGACAAAACTTAGCAGAGTGATCGTCCACTAGTATGTTGATGTCACTAACCTGTGGATTTACTAGGTCAGGCATCATGTATGTGTAATCTTCACCCTCGCTGTGTCCAAGTGACGGCGGTGACGGGGCTTTGTCAGTCATGTGATGAACATGACTCACCAGTTCTATTCTAACGTTTACATCACGCTTTGGCTTTGTGTGTACATAGTTGCACACATTTGCTAGATCTGTCGCAATTCCTGCACTTTTGTCCTATAGCAGGGCACTTCACATTTTCTTCATGTACAAACGGTAGCCCACATCTATAACATATCCCACTTGATGGGTACCTCTTTATCAGCATGCTTCCTCCATATTTGCTCTTCAGTGAATGAGTAATTTGATATAGAGGCACATCCTTAGAGTCCATACTGGCTTCTATTTGTGTTGCTTGCACTTCAGCCATAGCTTTGGTTTTGGCCATCCTGAGAATAGTGGCTAACGGAAGAGGTTCCCTGAGAAAGTTTCTTTTGAAACGAAGATAACAGACATCTACCTATGATGTGAAGTTGGATGGCTTCTTCATTTGTGAAATTGTGAAAGTCACATAGAGCCACCAGCTTCGAAGCCTCGTAGCAAACATGTCCATTGATTCTCCTTGAGTCTGATACACAGTGTTAAACGCGTGTCTTTCATAATTAATGTTCCTTTGCAAATCAAAGTATAGCCTCAGAGCTTCTTTCAATCCCATGTAGGAATCAATCTGATCAAGCAGGAGTGTGGGAATGAGATCTTTAACTTCGTCTCCCACAAGATGGATCAGTATTCGCCTGCCAAATTTATCAGATTAATT
Organism: Ambystoma mexicanum; assembly: GCF_040938575.1. NCBI lineage: Eukaryota > Metazoa > Chordata > Amphibia > Caudata > Ambystomatidae > Ambystoma > Ambystoma mexicanum. The sequence goes on along the minus strand of NC_090921.1, from coordinate 649,601,893 downwards.
TCCATTGAATGCCTCTAAGCAATTCTCAAATCACCTCAACCAGAGCTCCCGTTGGGGGCCAAGTGACAGCAGATCAGACATGCAAAGAGCACTGGATGAAGAAATGCGGCTGCACTAGAGTGCTCAGCGCTGGAGGTTTTAGTTTTAGACAGGTTGAGAAAATCTTTGAAAACACATAGGCCACTGCAATTATTGTTTGAGACTCACTGTTGCATCTTTGACATCCAGGCACAGCAACACGTGTATTTTCTCTGAGTAGTGAGGATCGTGATTCTGTTCAGGAAGGTATGCTTCTTCTGTTATTGCAAAGCATATATCTCACGTAATTATTTATGTATGTATGTATTTATTTATATATGTATTAATGTATCTGCAAAGCAGATTTGTTCAACGAGTGCAAGTGTGAATCCCATTTGCGTTGCCATTATCATTCATTAACTTTGTTTTGGAATTGAGCCATAAAATAAAATTGCACAGCAGGTATAAAACAACACAGTAATTTAGACAAAAACTTTACAATCACATTTAAAATAATTTACATTGTATACAATAGCATCAAATCCATGATTTCAGCTATAGGGAGTTGCTTTCACCTGGACAGATCACCTCCTTCCTCTCTGAGTGGGCAGACCTCTCCTCCTCCCTCCTGGCCTCGACCACTCAACTCCTCCTTCTTGGAGACTTTGACATCCACCTGGATGCTTCCTGTCCCTCCTTTGGACTCTTTCGCGACTTCTGCGACTCTCTCTCTCATTTTATTCTCCCCTCTGGCCTGACTCACTCTGCAGGGCACACTATGGATGTTCTGATCCCCTCAGACCTCCCCCTCTTGATCCTCCTCACCAGTCCTCTCTCCTAGAGTGATCACTTTCTCCTTTCCTCCCATCTCTCTCTACCCCTCAGGTCAAGCCAACTCCAGCACTGCCTCTAACCTTCTCAGTCATCAGACCCATCAGACCCATGAAACATGTGTCAGTTGAGACTTTTGCCGCCACTTTCTCTCCCCCTCCTCCTCCTCTGGCTGACTAACATCCAGGCATAGCCATTTCTATGCTCCATCTATCTCTGAAATGGCTAGCTTTGTGTGCATCCTCTGACAAACTGCCCTGCCACCTGCTCCAAAGGCAATACTGACTCTCTGTCCGCACTAAGAAGCCTGCGTTTCTGCGGCATCTAACAACTCTGCCGAACTCTTTAAAATCTGCAAGCAGCTGGCCAATCCTGCTGCAGTCTCTACATCTATTGTCCCCTCCCAGGATCTCTGCAGGGCCCTGGCTTCTCATTTCATCTCCAAAACTCAGGACATCCTGTCCACTCTCTTGTCCTCTCCTCCTCCTCCTTCTACTCTATCCTCTACCTGTGGCCCCCCGTGGCCACCTCCTCTCCTTATTTCTCTTCCTTTCCTCTGTTCTTCTCTTGGCAAGGTTTCTAGTCCGATCTATGAAAATCTCATCAAAACAGGTTCTTCCCTGTTCTCCAAAACTATCAAAGACCACATTGACACCCCTGCTCCTGATATGGCTAACTTCTGCAACCACACACTGGAGCCTTCCTTTCTCCTAATGAAGCACTCACTTGGGCACCCTCTTCTCAAGAAACCCTCAGCTGACCCCTCCTGCCCGGCTAACTATTGCCCGATCTCCATGACTCCTTTCCTGGGCTAACTCCTGGAAAAGCTGACCATCTCCCAGCTTAATCTTCACACTGAAACTGTTGGTTGTCTCCATGACCATCAGTCTGGCTTCAGAGCAGCCAGAAGAGCAGAAACTGCTCTCCTGAACATCCGTGAAGACATGCTCTCTGACCTTGATTCTAATCTCCCTTCTGCCCTCATTTTACTCAATCTCTCTACTGCCTTTTACATGGGCAACCATGCCATCCTGCTCGATCATCTTTGTGATAACCTGGGTATCACTGATCAGGCCCTGGCCTAGCAGACCTCCTTCCTCTCTGATTGACCCTCACAGATTAAACTTGTGTCCATCCTTTCCTCAATCTCACCCTCTACTAGCGAAGTTCCCCAGGGGTCTAACCTCTCTCCCTGGTTGTTCAACCAATAGCTGGCACCTCTTGCACACCGCATTGCCGCTCTCTGCTCCAACTTTCAGTGCTATGCATATGACACTCAGCTCATTGTCAGGCTACCCTCTGCCACCTCTTCTCATTCTCTCATCTTTGTCTGTCAGTCTGCTATCCAGGAGTGGTGGGCCGCCAATGATCTCTGCCTTAATGCCAGTAAGACAGAGATTCACTTCATCGGCACACCTGCACCCTCATTTCCTGTCACTCTCTGGCTGGCCTCCCTTGGCCCTCTTCCTGCTCCCACCTCCGAGACTAAGAACCTCGGGTCATCTTCGACTCCACACTCTCATTTTCTCCTCACATCTCTGACATCTCTAAGAAGTCAAACTACCAACTGCACCTCCTCGGAGGTATTCTTCCTTTCTGCTCCTTCCCCCAGGAGCTCACTGTCTCTAGAGCTCAGATTCTCGCTAGGCTGGACTACTGCAACAGCCTCTTTCTAAATCTGCCTGCTTCTACTTTCTGCACTCTGCAAATCATCCAGAAGAGGACTGCATGACTTGTCCTTGGCCTCAAGCCCAGGGATCGTATCTCTCCAGCACTGAAATCTCTGCATTGGATCCCAGTTGCTGCAAGGATTAAGTTCAAGACCCTCTGGATTGTCCACAAGGCCTTCTGGGGCCTGGGCCCTCAATACCTCCAACTCTCTCATCGCAAATACCTTCCTACTCAAGCTCTTCACTCCTCCACCTCCAACTCCCTCAGGGTCAGTCGCTTCTCCAAGCAACGAGTTGGTGGTAGATCTCTTTCTTTGGCTGGGGCCTCCCTCTGGAATAGCCTCCCTGCCTCTCTGAAACTTGAGGAGAACCATCTCTGGTTCTGGAAGCACCTCAAGACCTTCCTCTTTGCTTCTGTCTTCTCTCATCCTCTCCCCTGCTGATTTCCTGTCTGTTACTGCACTGGTCACCTGCAACCCTCTGATTTTGGGCCCGGGTCTCTGCCGCCCAGTTGCACACCCACACTGCCTCCCGGCAACCCTTGCACTGGGGTCTGTATCTGTAAACCTACAGTCCCCCTATCTGTACTTTTGGACACTTGCTGTCTGCATCTAATCTTGCACCTGCCACCTGCTGGCTGTACTTCTTGTTATTGTCTTGATTCCATCTAGAGCACTGTCCCCTCCCCTTTCCCCAGGTACTTTTTCCGTCCCCCCTCCCCTGCACTTGCGTGATCCCAACGTCACTTGGCCATGTCACTTGGCATAGTAAGATCGATGTCTCTTTCCTCCATCTGTCCCCCCTTAATTGCCTCGTCACGCCTTGAAACACTGTGTATAGGCGCGTTACAAATGACATATCATATCATATCAGGGACAATCAGGGAATCAAGTCAATGGGGGTCAACTAAAAGCCTTTTCCCAAGTGGGATGATATTTGGTCCCGTGAGCACAGGCCACCTTGGCTTACTTTCTAAAGTGTAGCCACTGGGGTTTATTACACTTTCCATTATTGCCATTATCATGTAGCGGCTCGTTTAGGCCCTGAATTGGGCTGGGAGTAACAGACAACACAGAGTAGAGTACAAATGAAACGTCTATACTCTGCCGCGCTCCAACTGTCAGAACACGTCTCTTCTCTGCCCTATGCATGTCAAGCACATCTCCCAAATGGCTACCTCGCTGTGCGGTGTGCTGCGTAAGCAGTCCCCTATCAGAAAGTTAACTCTGGGAGTGCTGGGACAAGATAAATACATTAAACATGTCTGTCACTATCAGCCTCAGTACTCTGCTGATATTAAATCTTCCACCATTTCAGAATTATGTGGCCCTCTCACGCCCTCACAGCCTTTGTAGTAGTGAGCACCTAGTGTGTTTGCATTCCCAAAATGTATCTCCCCCTGACAAGCCTGTTTTAAACATCCTCACTGGTGTCCAGTAGACACAATGGGCCTCATTACACCTTTGGTGGTGCGGGAAAAAATAGGAGGTAATTCCGTTACCAAATCTTTTTTTGTCGGTAATGGAATTACTACTGTTTTTTTTTACAAAACACCCAACTATAACTTTGGCGGTAAAGTGGAGGATTTACCTACAGCAGCAAGCTGGTGGTAAATCCTCCATTTTACCTCCACAAATCAGTGGATTTAACACACAGTAATCCCATCAGAAGAAAATACACCAAAAATTCCCGGGGAAATTACCACCACTTGTAATCCCCTGAAAAACGCACAGGGCGAAGTGGCAGTAATGGCAATCGAGTTTGGTGGTATTTCGGTGGATTTACTGCATTACCACCAAACACGCAATGAGGCCCGGTTCGGCTGTGTAGGGAAAAAGTTGTGGCGATTCAGTTACTTCCACTTTCTTTGGTGGTATTAGAAATACTTCTGTTTTTTTCACATTTCAGGATTGTAGCTTTGGAGGTAAAGTGGAGGATTTCCCCCCAGCAACAAGCTGGAGGTAAATCCTTCACTTTACCTACAAACATCAGTGCATTTTGTGACAGTAAATCCACCAAAAATCCCCATGGAATCCTATGGACTAAAAGAATGGAGAATTAGCACCACATGAAATACCATTGTAAAAGCACGGTACCAAGTCGCAGTAATTATAATCGAGTTTGGTGGTAAAGAGACCCAATATAACAATTAGGCCTGACATGTTTTGACAATGAATCTATGGAGTTTATTTAATCCTAAAACACAAGGCGAGCCATTTGCCAGACCATCCTGCCACCATACCTTTGTTTGTTTGTTTGTTTATTTATTTTTAAAGCACTCCTCACCCAGAGGTATCTGGGCGCATTACAAGAATATGCAGAAACGTAGTTACAATATAGAAGATAACACATTATGGTACATTAAAAATAATACCTAATAGGTAGGTGTGTATATACAATAATTAACAGAAAATGGCATACAGTGAATGTACAGCAGGTAATATCCAAAAATACAGCATTGGCTAGATATTGGTAAGGTTTTTGGATGTGAGCCACAGTTTGGTATTTTTCCTGAATTTGTGAAAGGATTGGTCAGCTCTTAAAGTGACGAGAAGGGAGCTCCAGAGTTTGGAAGCCCTAACGGGAAAACTGGTGCCACCTGCTTTTTAAAATTTAAACCTGGTGACTCTTAGGCAGCCAGAGTTGCTAGATCTTGTGGTTCATGAGGGGTTGTGTTTTGTGAATTTTTCGATAAGGTATTGAGGTGCTGAGTTATTAAAACATTTGTCCTAATAGCTATTTACCTGATCTCAAATCTTTATTCTGCCTTTTTCTAGCACCCTCTCACCAGGCATTTATGGAGGGCGCTTCCTCTCTGCTGAGACCTCCACAGAATGTGGTCATTTTGCCAACTGTATTTTTTATAGAAACAGCAGGCTCCCATATCCTTGGTAACAAGGGTTTTTCCTGTGATCTATTATAGAGAATTGCTGAATTTGTCATACATTCATGGGAGTTGAGTTTAGTTCCATCACTTCATGCTGGAGAGAGTTGGTGGAACTCGAGGTGTCTGCCAAATAAGACAGAGAAAGAGCACTACAGTAGTTTTGACATGAGGTGCATATTCAACATGGCTGGGAGATCACTTGAGGCTTACCTTGCCAAACAAAATGTTTGTAACTCTAGTCAACTCACCCTAATTAATGATGATGACCTGTTTAGGGACATTGGGCCTCATCATGAGTGCAGTAGTACAACCAAGGCTAAATCCGCCATAAGGAATTCATTTTGCTGCAATAATATCTGGCGATAACCAGTGCCACATTATTAGTCCATGTGTGCACAGCCAAACAATCGGTAGTAATATTAATTCTGTCAGCCGAAATTAGTGCCGAAAACCAACACTGATCAGTATTAGAATTAGCATCACTGCTGGAAAATTGGAGGAATTACCGAATGGCAATCCTGCTGGTAGAACTAGCACTGACTGGGACTGAAGTCATGCCGCAAATGGGAAGCTCAGCAGTGTCCATGTTTAAGAATCCAATACATTCTGAATCAGCCATTTCCTGTTATCATCCAAACCTAGAAGCAGTGTTAAACATTCCTGCTGACAAAGGGGAAAGGAAGCTGCCTGCAATGCGGGCCCAAAAACTCAAATTCAGTGAGGCAGAGCTCCAGGTCCCTGTGAACGTGCCGAAGAGCTATTAGTGGGCTAACAATGAAGAACCTCTGTCCAGAGAAGAAAGCCATCTGGACAGAGATATGGGAGAAGGTTGTAATAGTTGGCCCTGTACTCCGGGACAACAAAGATTGTTGAAAGAGGTGGAGTGACCTGAAGGCTAAGAAACAGAGCCTACCCTCCATTTAACAGCTGAGACAGCTGCCATAGACGGTGGCACAGTCGAGCCACTCACCCTCATGAACTGGGAGAAAAAGGCCTGCTGTGTCCTCCATGTGGCTGGCATTGAGGGAATTGGAGGATCAGAGGTCGGATCAGCCAGTCAACCAGAGCCTGGTGTGCATTACACCTCAATAATGTGATTGAGTTACCTGACTCCCTAGCCTAGGAATGTTCCAGGCTGAAAAATCAGATGGACACAATGGCCTAGCCAGGGCTCTGCTCAAAAGACAACGGGGCCAACAACATGCAAGTGCCATCCATGGGGGGACACCCTGTCCACATGGCTTTGAAAGTAGAAACCTTTCATTGCATATATGCACATGTGACCTCATGCAATCTGTAGATGCACCTATGAGGGAAGCCTATGGCCATGCAGGCACCTGAAACCCCTTCTGCCCATATGCATCTGTACAAGACCCAAATAACTGTTGACGCACATTGGAAACACCAATGTCCCATGTAAATGTCACAGGAGCAATGCATCTGTCAATGATGCCTACCTAAATAGTGGGGTGGGTCCCCATGTCTCCCTACCCTAGTCCAATCTTGCAAGTGCTGTGTGCATACCCTGACAAAATACCCTGTCCATGAGGGTACTGTACCATGCTGACTCCACAGAGCAATCCACATGGGGGACATGAAAACAAAGGCCATGACACACGAAAGTCAACACTCTCATCATGCAAGGGGTGTGCGTGTCAGAGGCCATATGTACCAATGGTTGGGTAGTCATTCTGAACCCTCCCTAACCCCACGAGCCATTGTCATCAACCTCCAAAATGCATGAGTGTCTTGCTTTGTTATGTACCAGTCTGCATAATGAGTGACTGCATATAATTCATCATCCAACATGTTTGCAGCCCAACCAGGGTGATGAAGCCGGGCCCAGTTCATTAGCCCCTGGCACCAGCACCATCATGCAAGCTGCACCCACCAGTCACACTAGCCCATCCCAACAGTTGTGGGCACTGACACTACCAGCACTGACACTTCTGCCAGTGTTGCCCCACCACATGCCGGCAATCACGACTGGCTTTAGATGCTGCAGCGCCACCTTCCAGCCCCATGAGCCTGCAAGCCCCCGAGGAGACTAGTGACCACACCCAGGGACATTGTTTCACCGAAATGCCAGGGATACAAGAAGTGACATCACATGACCTTTGGCTTGTGATGACATCAGAGGAAGGAATGTCATTTGACCCCAGCCCCAAGTGACATCACAGGAAGTGATGGCACACAACCTTTCACCCCATGACAGAACAGAAAGTCTGATCACATAACACTGTTCCTCAGTACACTAAAACTATTATGGTTACTATATCACTGTAATATGATATACATTTCATACAAGAATGGATCATGATATGTAGCGTTAATATCAGTGTGGGTACGACCATTTTACCTAATTACTGTGAATGTAAACAGACATCCAACACAACAATCTGGAGTATTGTACATCACTCGGGCTAAACTGGATATAGATAGAGCATTTCGAGAGCATTTCGAAAAGTCCTAAACCCCAAAGTGCAGACATCCAGTGCCTGCCAAGTGTCTGACCACAGACTGGAACCAGCAACTGACCAACAAGTCTAACCAGAGGACAATCAGAGGCTGTACCACTTCATGTTTATACACTTGGACAATACGTGCAGGGATTATCTTTTCAACAGTGCATTTTAAACCATTGCACAGCAACCCACTCCCACCAGTCACCCAGAGCCTGGATATCCCCCAACTATGTTCACCAGGGGCACCCCACCATCCACTGCAAGCCGCTAAGGCCCTCCGTCAACAGCTTTAAATATCTGGCACCCACTCCTGCCCTCTAACACCTTACACCTTCATGTTTACACAGTGCCACCCTCCAGGAACTTAGGTCTCTAGCATTATCCAACACCATCGACCTTAAGCAAACTAGCAACTTAAGTCTCCAGTACCCTCCTTCAACAACCCAACAGTGTGTCTCAGTTACCCTCCTCAAACATCTTATATCTGTATTCAATGCATTTCAACTCTCTCTTACAACACATTGCGTCTCAGACACTCTCTACCAACATATGTAAATCACTAGTACAACATCTTAAGTCTTCAGTACTAGTCTACATAACATTGAGCCCCAAGCACACACCCTAAACCCAGAGCTCTTACAGTGGTTATGAATGTATTGAAACCTTCCAGCCATCACCTTTCTTCTTTGCTTATTTGGTAAGTAACCAACCATTTTTTGATTAGATGGGAGATAGAGGGGAAGGATTTGTTGTATGTCACAGTAATTGCATGTTTTTACAATTTTAAAACCTAAACAGCAGCATCTCTGTGAAATCTCTAGAAAAGGCCCATTTTATTATTTTCTTTGGTCCTTTATATGTTGCTTAATGCCAGCCTCCTCCAGCTTCTAATCACTGGGAACTGAACCCATGTTGCACTGCATCCTCTTGTTCCAAAAGCAAGTGAATGGCCTCTAAACTATCCTTCCACATATATATTTATTTTACTTGAAGAACCAACAGGCGCTTTACTGCAAAAGGCGGACGGCAACTTCATGTTAATTAATACTCACCTTGTGTCTATGTGCAGGTTGCCTGTGATGCAGGTCTGGCAGATCTGGGTCATGTCACACAGTGCCCAGGCAGGATTGGTGGAAGAAGCAACTGGGGCACACCCTCTCATCACAGGCCCTGTGGCTCACTGGATGTGCAATGCGGCCGCAAGTGGCTCCAGCATGTGTGTCATCATGCTCCTCTGGGAGTGCCATCTCATCATCTGAAGGCCTGGGGGCATGTCTACTAATGCACATGATGTGCAGCATGGCACAAAGAACAAAATTGTTGTCCCCCTTGTCTGGCTTGTACAGTAGGTAACTCCTGTCTGATGGATATACCAGAACTGTCCCTTTAGCAGGCCAGAAGTATGCCCTATGCAGTACTTGGTCCTTATGTGTGCCTCATTGTACGTCTCCTCCTGCGCTGTCTTTGGATGCTAGACAGATGTCATCAGCCACCGGAGCTGGGGATACTTAGAGTCCCCTGCAAAGTCCATGTGGATAGGTGTTCATTGCGGAACAATCAGCAAGTGCAGCAAGTAGTTGTGACATGATTTAGGCTACTGTACATATATCATGTTTCATTTTCACAAGTTGTCCCTCTGTCTCTACATCATGTTATGCATCATGGAATGAGGGGGAAGGGTGACTCTCACTAGGGGGAATATGTTATGTCACACATCACTGGACCACCAGAGGTAAGAGACATAAAGTGTATCTGGATTGCCAATGACCATGTTATCTCTGGATCTTCAGTACTGGTACTCATGCATGTCCTCTGATATGCTCCCTGATACCCTTTTGCACTTTGTGATAGGGATCATGCTCTTGGGATCTGGCATGTATGGGGTGCAGCCTTCATGTCAGCACACTCTGTCAGTGTTGCACTGTCAGCCTGCACAGGAGAACTGTACTGTGTCTGTCTGGGTATGGTTTCCCTATGCATTTTGGTTCTGAAGTTCACTCTTTGTACATTTGAGTTTCTGTCATGCCCTGTTGGTGTCCTAAAGGGCCTTATATGACAGGGTAGAGCTTCTTATGTGTTAAGTCAGAGGGCAGGACCTTCATGCACAGTGCTGTGACAGAGCATCCATTACATCGACATCAAATAAGTGATTCCCATTGTTTCTAACCTGTGTGCTTCAGAAGCCTGTATGTGTTGTTTGATGGTGATTGTACTTACCCAGGACCCAGGTCCGTGGTCCTCTGTGTATCTCTAGGTATGCTGGCAGTGTACTGTTTCACAGGGCCATCACATCATGGGGGGAAACGGACACAGCAGTAGGTCACTGTGACAGCTGCATCACAGATCACCTGTACGTTAAGGGAATGTTGTTGCTCCCTGTTCCAGAACGCCTCTTCCGATGCCTGGGGGCCATCAGTGTCACATGCATGCAGTCCAGACTTGGAATGGCATTCAGGAAGTGGGCTGCTGCATAGAACGGTGCCTTTTTTGCATTTACCCGTGCAGGGGTAGTGGGCAGGGAGATGTGCTAGGGTGCATGCTGCATGAGAACAACCACCAGCTGGCCAAGCACAATAGAAAATGTGGGCTACGACATGTGGTAGAAAAGTGCAACACTGACGCAAGCTTCGTCAGTGGTGTGATGACTGTTCGTATGTTGATCCAGCTTTGTAGATCTGGCTGTTTCAGGGAGATTAGCTCTGCTACGGTCTCCCTGTTAAGGCAGTAGAGTGTTATCAGCTGTGCATAGGTTAGTGCCCAGGGTGAAGTCTGACCTGGGGACTGGGCGTTCGCTGAGCAAGATGTCTCCCGCACCTTTCTGCTGCTTGTACTCTGTGCTGCTGTTGTGCATGCCTCTGGAACTCATTGCACAGCAGGAGGTTCTTGATCTCGACGTTTGCTACTGCTAGGGGCTGTACAGTGTAGGGAAGTGTGTTTTGGGGGAAGGAGTGGGTCTTACATTCCCTTTCAGGGTCAATTGGTTGAATCTGTGGATTCATTTCCATCACCCTGGTTGCACCTTTTGGGTGGAGGTAACTGTGTTTTCGGTGGAATTAGCACCTACTTCGGGTGGTATTTCAGTGGCATTGTCACTTGCGGAATTACTATTTTTTGTTCTGGCACTAATTCCTCTGGCAGAATTAGCTCCAGGGGAAATACTGCCGGTGTTCGGCGGTAATACTACTCGTGTAAATTCCTCCACGGGTAATTCTGTCGGACCAATTAATGCCCATTTTTGGATACCCTTAATTTGCAGGTGTGATAAATTGGCAATATGTTTGATCATTGATTTTTATATTGGATTATTGTTTTTAATCTGATTCATTTCTATGATGAAGTTATTAATAATGTTTACTTATTCAATGTAATATATTTAAAACAGAATTGTGGTCCTTGTTGTCTTGGTACAGTTGCCTACACTAATATTTTCTGGCTGTATATTTTGTGCAATGTCTTCAACTTGGCACATCCGGTGGTTGTTAATTCCATTACGGCCACTTTGTCCGCTTATCACTGAACTCGTAATGAGCCCCATTGCCTTAGGTTCCCACTTGAAACATCTGTTATGTTACAGCACTAGAGGTGGCTAGGTACTAGCAAACAGTGCTTTTCAGTAACACTTCCATCCCTCCCCACCACCTTTCCAGACCTTCATCCCCCTATCTGCTTTGTTTTATGTATGAAGAATGTGCCTTTGTCCCCTTCTATTCTTAATCAGAGAATATTTTTGGGATTACTCCATGTTTAATATTAACGTATTATGTCTCTATTACATATGCAATACGTATTCTTTACATTTTCGATATTATATTTAGATGCCAACTTTTTGATGGTTACATGGATTGCTTAACTCACTGGGTTGTTTGGTTGGAAACTGTTTTTACATTTTGCATTCAAAATAAACACATGACCAGACATCCAGAGTGGGTCCCGCAAGGGGACCTCGTAGTAGGGCGGAATGGGTTTAACAGGCCGTTACCTTTACCGGCACCGTTAAACCCGTTCCACCCGTTCCACCTGGGTCATAATGAGGCCCATAGTCTTTATATTTTGCAAATCTATATTTAGATGACAAGTTTTTGAGGGTTACATGGGTTGCTTAACTCACTAGGTTGTTTGTTTGGAACCTGTTTTTACTTTTTACATTCAATATAAACACACTTAACAAAAATGTCTGCGCAGCTAAAATCACAGGAAGAAGCCCGACAGCTTTCCAAAGGTCTGCCCGGTCTTTTGCTTGTGCTTTCAAACCGACCTCACCCGTGGCTGCACTTGCAACGATTTCCTTTCTCTGTTTATAATTGATAATAATGTTTAATTTAAGATTACCCAGTACACAACGTAGTCTGTCTTGGCTGGCCCCCAAAAGCAGCAAAAACTAAATTTAACATCATTTCGAAACAGAAACAGCGGCAGAAAATGCAGATTAATAAACGATTTATAAGCCTGCGTGCATGCCTCTACGAACGTTTAGACACAAGCACATAGGCATGGGGTGCAAACAGGTGACCTGTGTACAATGTGTGTCATTTGCAGTCCTGAATAGCAGGAAAATCCCCTTTACACCTTCCTTTTGCAGTTTGCAGTGCAGATTGAGTAAACGCCGCCTGCCATTTATGAATGACAAACAGCGTTTAAAATGGAGCCCATGTTCACGATGGAGTAGCATAAAATGCATGCACAGAAATGTTACGCATACATTTTACACCATGCCATATACAATTTGAATGGCAGAGAGGGGGCACAGAATGAAAATACCATCTCTGCCACCCCCATCCTCTGCCGCACACATGGGACGGGATCAATGAGTGTGTGACATTTTCATGCTGGCGTAAATGCGGTGGGTTCCTTTGGAAACGGCCTGCTTTTTACATTAGCGGAAAGCAGGCAGAATCCATTGCGAGCGCTGCTTGCCATGCGTAAATAGCAGGAGTCGTTTACTCAATTTGCGTTATGAGGTGCAAAACTACGGCATCAAGGTGGTTTTGCCTGCTATTTACACCTCCCTTTTCCACTCGTACTCAGCAGAGATCCGCATGCTTAAGAAAAATAAATGCTTTGCGCTTAAACAGTGGGAAAAAGGATTACAGACAAGGATAAACTCCTCTATACTCAGGCTGCCAAATTTGATAAAATATATATTTCATCAACAAAAAATAATGACTATGAGCAATGCATTTCTGGGGCAGCCTTTAGCTCCAAGGAGCTATTTAGACTCCTCAAAGAACTGGAGGCCCCATCACCCAGGCCATCGCAAGCTATTAAAGACACCAAGAAGCCTTCTCAGATAAACTAAAAATAAATCAAGCAAACATCACATGTAAAAATAAGGATAGGAATAAAGAACCCCATAACATTGTAGTGCCGGCAACACACAGGACCTTCCCTAAATTTGCTTTCCAGCCTATTTCTGAGCAGTATCTCACTGGCATCCTTAGCAAACTGAAGCCTACCAATTGTAAGGGCATTGTCTGTCCGTCTATTATGGTGAAGTTTTGTGCTCCTAAGTTGGTACGCCTAATAACCAAATTTGTCAATATGTCTTTTAGAGAGAACTTTGTCCCCAGTAAAACGAGCCTGGATTTCGCCCCTTAGTAAAAAAATCCTTCCCTTGACCCTGTATTACCAGGAAACTATCGACCCATTACGAATGTGCCCTATCCACCTAAAATCTTGGATGTAGTGGCACATTCACAGATTGAGACCTTTCTACTTGAACATGATATCCTGGAGCCAAAACAATCTGGTTTCAGACATGCCCATAGTGCAGAGTCTACCCTACTCGAACCTAAAACTAATATATTGTAGGTCATGGCAAAGGGAAATACCACCATGCTTATGCTCCTAGATCGCTCTGCCACTTTCGATCTGGTGGATTACACCACCCAGCAGAGAGACTACGGGATTCAGCACATTTTTCCACCTCTGCCACCAAATGGGTGAAATCGTTCTTGGCAGATCATAGAGCAAGGTTGGTCTCTGAAATGTCCGGGCTGAGGAGTTCATTGTCAGCTGCGGGGTTCCACAGGGCTTGTGTGTTTCACCCACCCTTTTTAACATCTTTACACTCCCCCTGTTTGAGCAACTTGATAAATTGGGCATCTTAAACGCCAACTACGTTGATGACAAGCAATGCCCCGACCCCTTACTGGGGACTATGTCTCAGACTCTGCTATCCTGAGCTCCACCTACGAGTTCTTCCAAACATGGATGCAAGCCAATAAGCAAACCCTTTACAGCCCTAAACAGAACTCATGATGCTGGGTACCGCCACACAGTTGCAGAAGCTTAGGTCAGAGTGTCTCTCATTTAAAATCGCAGATTGTAATATTCCTGCACAGCCCAAGGTCAAGACACTTGGGGTTATTTTTAATCAAGAATTATCCATGAAAGAACAGGTTAATAGCCTTGTGTCTAGTACCTGCTACCATCTTAAATTGCTGGCCCAGTTACAGCCCTTCTTCCTACCTAGGAGCTAAATTGGATTATTGTTCCAGCCTTCTGCTTGGCATCTCCAAACACGATCCTTCTCACTTACAGGTGGTACAAAACAACACAAACTACATTGTTGCCTATCTAACCTCATCTTGTGACTATCTGCTCAGAGAGTATTGAGATCAAACAATACTTGAATTTTGGAGACTCCAAGAACTAGACTTTCCTACGTGGAACAGAGATCTTTGTCATGAAGCCTACCCCCGTGGACCCAGACCAAGTCCAGCAACCCCGGAAGCAGGCATCAAGTTATCCCAAGCAAGCCCAACAACCCCTGCTAGGCGCTATTTGGGTGCATTCCTGGTGCCAGGCTCATATGGAGAGTCAGTCATAGATTAAAACTTACCTGATTCAGACCATGCTGCAAACTTACCTGATGCAGACCATGCTGCAAGAACTCCAAGCCAAAAGAGGCTTGGAAGGGACTACTTTACCTAGGGACTATTATTTTACTCGGGTGGGGCTGGGGAGGAATACTTACCTGGGACTATTTTGGGGGCTATTTAAACCACGCCCCAAGAGCAGCACACACTTCGCGTTATTCTGCATCCAGCAGCGTAACGCTCACTGTGCCTGCAAGTCTGCATCCAGCCATCTGCCACGCCCGCCTCGAGTTTGGAACTCCTAGAAAATGGGAGAAAGAAGGAGAAAAGTTTAGAACAAGAGCAATACCTTTGATCCTTACCTGAATTCCCGATCCATCACGCCTTCGAGCTGGAAGAAAGAAGTTATTTTATGCACGTCGCCTCGCCTGCTGCAGCGCCGTGCTGAACTCACCGGCCTTCGCAGCATCTTCACATTCCACCGCATCCTCCTGCGTGTTCCCGCCGCACTCCGGCACCTAAGGAGAAGACAAGAACAGCAAGGTGAGCCAAGGGAATACACAGAGGAATATTAGCTACCCCCATAGACTTACCTGATTTTACCACCGGGGTACTATTCCTCTTCACGGGTCGGCACAGCTTCCACTGCATCTTCGCCGAACCCCAGCCCCTAAGGGGAAACAATAGGACAGCAAGGTGAAACAAAGGGACTAACAAGGGACTTACCTGATTTTACCGCCGGAGGTATTATTCCCCGAGACTTCATATTTTCTCTCAGCGCCTGAGTAAGGGAGAAAGCAGCTGTAGGGTGTCCTGACCCACGTTTAAGCTACCCTGCTACAACATTTGGTGCTGTGGGCTTAGGAAATTCAAGATGGCGGAAAACCCACATGTGCGCCGAAATCCAGGAAAGCTGCGCAGTTGTGCGCACACCAAAATGGTTACCTAACTTGCCACCCACCAGGGTAAAGAAAGGTCTTTGTTAACAAAATCCACTTTTACTGATGTCAAAAAGTTGCTGAAATCGTGACTCATTGGACCACTTTAAAGATTCAACCCTTTTTGTGGGGTTCCACATAACCATCTTACTGTAAGGAGCCCCATCAAAACAATGTTAAGCAAGGATTTACTACCATGTAAGAACCATTCCTGTTTAGAATGCATTAATCCAAGAAAATCCCAAAAATGGGTGCAGTACCAGTACTCACCACTATCCAAAAGCTGGCGTTTTAAAACCCACTGTGTGTTTTTCTGAAGGCAAGCAAAATGCCTATTTCAAACCTTGCAACATGTGCAAAATATTCACTGAACACCAGCAGACATTTGGCAGAATGGAGTTTTGTGTGCCTACAAAATCTGGGAAATGAAGAGCCCAAAAACAATGCTTATAACAAAAATGCTATGGAGTCAGCAGCTTAAGCCTAACTGCAACTGGATTTAAAACCACCAAAATCGAAAATGTTAAATTAAATGAGTGACCTATGTTTGGTGTCACATGCCTTTGTAACTGTTGAAATGTCATAGTTTTGCACTTAGAATCAGCATTCTAGCTGCATGTGTAAAATTACAAGTTATTTTAAAAGCAACAAAAAGTTAGCTGAAGGTCTGGCTTAAGGAACTTGATTTTGCCTAGCAACGGATCCCATCAGGAGTGAAACTTGAGTCACAACTATGTTCCCAGGCCAATGTTCCTTTTGCGGCCCACACTAAGGATATGCCATCTATCTGATAATTGAATTTCCTGTGCTCTGCCAGAGAGTGAACAAAGCCCTCTCCACTCAGGCAAAGGTTTTTATTACAGACGTCGTAAAAAGTGGCTTCCTCCTGGAGAAGCTGGGAGGGGCACTGCCTTTGAGAAGCAAGCTGGCTTGGCAGAAACTGGAAAGACTGGTTTCTGTACCATGTGACCTGAAAAGACACACCCCTGCAGCAAGGATATGGTTTTATAAAAAGGGGGATAATTCATAGTGCGGACATGTGAAAATTTTATAAATGATACCATAATTCTTGTGATTTTTCTGCCCACAGTTTAAGACGTGGTAGGAACCGGTGGTATGTTCAGGGGGGTTTTAGCGGAAAAGTGGATATTACTCTAAAGGTGTGCATGTTAAAAATCTGAAACTTCATCAGTTAATGTCCCTACCCCCTGCACACATGTATGTAAAGTTGGGTCCATGTCGGAAATTGAAAAAGCAGTTAAAAAGTCAATTATGTACACTCTTTGAATGCAAGCTCCGAGAATGAGCAGATTTGGACATAGACATGGCTAAATTCAGCCACACCATGTATATGTAATTTCAAACAACTGTGTAACTCTGAAGTATGGATTTTGATCATATATATATTTGGGTGCACAGATGATAAGGGAGGTTGTTTCAAGAGATCATAAAATGACATCAATCTGACTCACAGTTCAGTTTGCCAATCAAGCGGAGGAATGGAAGCCTGACCAATGACGAATGAGAGGGGCAAGTCTAGTGATGCAACACACACACCCATTCTCAAGAAACAGATAAAAGCAGAGAGTCAGGACACATAGAGACATTCAATTTCATCTGCCGCTGGAAGCCCTGCCGGAAAAATCCATACTTACCTCCATCAAACTCCAGAAAGCCAAACTAGAGACTTCAATCTATCCAGAGCAGAGACCAGACCAGAGAGAAAGCAGTGCTGTGCCTAGCAGAGACCAGACCAGAGAGAAAGCAGTGCTGTGCCTAGCAGAGACCAGACCAGAGAGAAAGCAGTGCTGTGCCTAGCCGAGACCAGACCAGGCGCTGTGAGCAGAATCCGGAAAGACCTGACCAGACTGAAGATCGTGACCAAGTCGCTTTCCTGTTCAAAATCTCTTGTGAGTACTTAGCAAAACTCAGAACACATCTCTTAGTTTAAATTCATCTAATTCAATCTATTTAACCTAAGTAGAACTGCCTCCTATCTGTCACCTGTCATTTCTAGTAAAATTTGTCATTTTGAAAAAGTGTGCGTTTAAAATTTACAAAACCAAAAACGACCTTTATTAAATTACTCATATCTCCGCAACCGTTTGGGCTAGAGACTTGCAATAACTTTCATTTGGAAGCTGAGATCCCAGGCTTTCCTAGGACCCCAAAACGGTAGAGATAGTCCTTGCGGTTCCTTTGTAATAGCGCTCGGCGCATCCGCGAATTTTGCCGCGATTTGCAATTTCTTCACATGTAAAAAAACTGCTGCTGCCTGATTTCATTTGCCAGAAATTCGTTTAACCTGCTAACTATCCCTGCATCATTGCTAGTGTGAGCCTGGACTAATATTAACTAGATACCACTCATCCTGAACCTCTAAAAGGGAATTAAGAGCGTTTCCAGCATATTTCTCATTCATTGCTAGCACCTATCAAAGCATTTGCCTGTGTTTTCAAACTTCTGTTTAAGCTTGCTGGATTGAACTGAGTTACAGTTGATTGCATTTCTGAGAACTGTGTGTTTTCCTTCCATTTCCTTGCCTTGCATCAAGGGGGGGAGGGGAGTAGCCAGAGAAAAGTGATTACATTGTTTGGTTGAAATCATATTGCGTATTTTCTGTACTGCATTCATTGAATATTGCATCCACCTGAGCCTACAGAAAGCATCCTCTACCACAGTATACTTTTGTTCCTATTTACCAGTGTGCTACCTTATCCATTTCATGTCAACTCATTAGTGATTAAAGAAGTGTGCTAGTGCCAGATTCTCCGTTGTTAATATTTACCATATCAGATTAAGTGTGATATTCAATTATTAATTTATTAAAAAGTGTGATATATATTTTAATTTATCAAATAAACCTTTTAAACTTGCAAAACAGAATTACTTCTTGGCTCAGTGGGGTCAGGGGGATTCCAAGAGAGGGGTGTTATACAAGGGTAGTCATCCAGAACGCATGAACTGGACCTAAAGATATATCAATAAGGGTTTTCATTCAGTATTCTAGGCTAGGCGTTAACTTGGCTGTAGTGCTGAATTGAATCCTCTTACACAGCAGGTTACATATTGACATTATTTTATCGAACTGTGTTGGATAATACACATCCTTACCAGAATATTACCGGTTGCCACGAGGAACTCTTCACTAGGGTCAAGCTGCAACCTGCAAGGAATCGGACAAGAGTGAAAGTCAGGCATTTGAACTCTTACGAACTACATACTTACGGCGTCTTGCCGGAAATCTCTGAGTCAATATTGTTCTGGAACTCACCAATTCCTTCGAACCAGTGAAGCAAGTGGTTATCTACGCGCCCCTGCGCTCAATGCAGGATGGAGAGCTCATCTTTTCAAACCATCAGGTGAGACTATAAGAGGGGACATCAAAGGTGATCAGTGGGGAGAACAGCGGAGGTGGGGGGATTTAGCTCAACTCCACGGGTGGTTAATTCCCTTTCTCCATTTGCAGAAGAATATTCCTACGGGCCAAGCAAACAAAGTTAGGTGGGCCAGTCCAGTCTGTCATCTCGGCCCTACGCGTCACATTGGTGGAGACCGCAGCTGTCCAGTTCAGATCGACGGCTCTGTGGGAGCCAGGTGAGCGTAGCAGAATGCAAAGCCTACCTACAAATTCCCACCCGGGCGTTATGGATACCTCAGAAACTGACCAATTGGCCCAATTACTAGGGGAATTGAGGGCTGAAGTGCATTCCGCCCACCACGAAACCAATGCTCTTAGGAGAAAACTGATTTTGTCAAAGGAGCAAACTGATGACCTTGCTAGGCAACTATTGCAAAGCCAGGCTGGACAAGCACCCCTACCTGGTTCCGGGGGAAATCCAGCTCCTGTGTTATCAAGTAACCCTGTGCAAATAAACCTACCAGGAAATATTCCATTAGCTCCACCCGAACGTTTTGCCAGAGATCCCAAAAGGTTTGCCATGTTTATGAACCAATGCCGCTTGCACTTTTTATGCAGAACTGGAGCCTTCCCAAACGATCAAGCCAAGGTAGCCTTTGTATTGTCATATCTCAGAGGCAGTGCAGCTGATTGGTCAATTCCATTTGTTACTCAGGATGACCCAATTCTTCGGGATTTTCAGGGCTTTCAAACGAGCAAGGAAAGACTATTTGCCTGGCACTCCCAAAGACAGGCCCTGGATAACAAACTTTTGTCCCTACAACAGGGTAACCAGGACCTTCTATCCTACATCACAACCTTCAATAGGTTGATAGTGGAAACTGGATGGCCTGACGTAAAACGAATCACGTTATTTCATCGAGGGCTTCGAGGAGAACTCAAGGATGTCTTAGCTCAAGTCGTGAACCCACCTCAAGACTGCACTGAACATATAGACTTAGTGGTCCAGTTAGATCACAGACTTCAGAACAGAAAGGCTGATCGAGCCTAGTCTGAGAATCGGGTGTTGGTCAAAACCCATGCTAACCCCAAAGGAGCAGATGCTTCAGAACCCATGCAAATTGGAGGGGGTAAAGGACCCTTAACCCAGAAGGAAAGAGAAAGAAGACGGCAAATGCAATTGTGTCTATATGTGGAACTTTTGGGCATTTTCTACGGGATTGCCCTGTAAAACCACCCAAGAAGGTGGTAGGAGCTGCTGATAAAAGCCATATGGAGTCAGACTCGGGAAACGACCACGCCCGACAAGCGTAGAGGTCCGCTTGCTGAGCTTGAAGAAGGATACTCAGACCTCGCATTTCATCATACCAATGGTCCTCGTAGATCCAGGGCAGCCAACGCGTATGCACGCAGTAAGGGCATACATTGATAGCGGGGCCATAGGAAACTATGTGGAACTATCTGCCGAAAAACCACCTCAGATGTCATCACCACAGTCGATGGAACTGAAATTGCCTCTGGGCATGTATCTCATTCCACCGCAGAGATGACACTATTGGGTCAGGATGGGCATCGAGAGACTATTGTGTTTGATCTAATCAAAGCCCCACAGTTCCAAATAATACTGGGGATACCTTGGTTGGAAACACATAATCCTTGTATCGAATAGCGAAAGAAGAGAATAACCTTCCCGGATTGTGCACAAACCTGTTACCCAAAGAAAAATCTGAACGCAGGCCTGGCCACAGTAACCACAGCAGTCACCTCCTGAATACCAAGAATTCCAGGATGTCTTCCAAAAAGAACAGGCAAACACCTTACCTCCTCACAGATCGTACGATTGTCAAATCGATCTCATACCCGGTGCACAACCCCCTTGTAGCAGGATCTATGCCCTTACGGAACCAGAGAACCTTCACCTACGACAATACTTAGACCAGTACCTTGCCAATGGCTTTATTCACCCATTCAAGTCCCCTGCATCTTCAGCTTTGTTCTTCGTGCCCAAAAAGGAAGGTGACCTCAGAACATGCATAGACTACCGCGCATTGAACCAGATAACTGTTAAGAACCGATACCCATTGCCTCTGATCCCTGAACTACTAGACCAAGTGAAGGACGCTTGTATATACACTAAATTAGATCTCTGGGGGACATACCATCTGGTACGTGTAAAAGAGGGCGAAGAATGGAAGACTGCTTTCCGCACTAAGTATGGGTTATTCAAATACGAGGTGATGCCTTTCGGGTTGTGCAATGCACCAGCAGCCTTCCAATACTTCATGAACGATGTCCTTCGTGAACTCATTGACGTTTATGTTGTCGTATATATTGATGATATTCTAGTATACTCCTCTTCAGAATCTGACCATGTTAAGCAAGTTCGAGCAGTCCTTGAGAAATTGCGCCAGCACAAACTATATGCAAAGTTGGAAAAATGCGTTTTTCATGCCACAGAAGCTGAATTCCTTCGGTTTATCCTGACCCCAAAGGGAGTCCGAATGGACTCACGAAAGGTGGACGTAATCCTCAAGTGGCCATCACCAAGTTCAGTTAAAGGAGTACAAAGCATGCTCGGCTTTGCCAATTTCTACCGCAGATTCATCCCGGATTTTTCCCATGTTGTACATCCCATCACAGCACTCTTGCAAAAAAATAAAGCAAGGAAAGACTATTTGCCCGGCACTCCCAAGGACAGGCCCTGGATAACAAACTTTTGTCCCTACGACAGGGTAACCAGGACCTTCAATCCTACATCACGACCTTCAATAGGTTGATAGTGGAAACTGGATGGCCTGAGGTAAAACGAATCACGTTATTTCATCGAGGGCTTCAAGGAGAACTCAAGGATGTCTTGGCTCAAGTCGTGAACCCACCTCAAGACTGCACTGAATATATAGACTTAGTGTTCCAGTTAGATCACAGAATTCAGAACAGAAAGGCTGATCGAGCCAAGTTTGAGAATCGGGTGTTGGTCAAAACCCACGCTAACCCCAAAGGAGCAGATGCTTCAGAACCCATGCAAATTTGAGGGGGTAAAGGACCCTTAACCCAGAAGGAAAGAGAAAGAAGACGGCAAATGCAATTGTGTCTATATTGTGGAACTTCTGGGCATTTTCTACGGGATTGCCCTGTAAAACCACCCAAGAAGGTGGTAGGAGCTGCTGATAAAAGCGATGTGGAGTCAGACTCAGGAAACGTCCACGACCGACAAGCGAAGAGGTCCGCTTGCCGTGCTTGAAGAAGGATACTAAGACCTCGCATTTCATCATACCAATGGTCCTCGTAGATCCAGGACAGCCATCGCGTATGCACGCAGTAAGGGCATACATTGATAGAGGGGCCATAGGAAACTATGTGGACTACGAATTGGCTTCCAGGATGAATCTACTTCTCTGCCAAAAAACCACCTCAGATGTCATCACCACAGTCGATGGAACTGAAATTGCCTCTGGGCCTGTATCTCATTCCACCGCAGAGATGACACTATTGGGTCAGGATGGGCATCGAGAGACTATTGTGTTTGATCTAATGAAAGCCCCACAGTTCCAAATAATACTGGGGATACCTTGGTTGGAAACACATAATCCTTGTATCGATTGGCGAGAGAAGAGAATAACCTTCCCGGATTGTGCACAAACCTGTTACCCAAAGAAAAATCTGAACGCAGGCCTGGCCACAGTAACCACAGCAGTCATGCAACTACCTCCTGAATACCAAGAATTCCAGGATGTCTTCCAAAAAGAACAGGCAAACACCTTACCTCCTCACAGATCGTACGATTGTCAAATCGATCTCATACCCTGTGCACAACCCCCTTGTAGTAGGATCTATGCCCTTACGGAACCAGAGAACCTTCACCTACGACAATACTTAGACCAGTACCTTGCCAATGGCTTTATTCACCCATTCAAGTCCCCTGCATCTTCAGCTTTGTTCTTCGTGCCCAAAAAGGAAGGTGACCTCAGAACGTGCATAGACTACCGCGCATTGAACCAGATAACTGTTAAGAACCGATACCCATTGCCTCTGATCCCTGAACTACTAGACCAAGTGAAGGACGCTTGCATATACACTAAATTAGATCTCCGGGTGGCATACCATCTGGTACGTGTAAAAGAGGGCGACGAATGGAAGACTGCTTTCCACACTAAGTATGGGTTATTCGAATACCAGGTGATGCCTTTCGGGTTGTGCAATGCACCAGCAGCCTTCCAATACTTCATGAACGATGTCCTTCGTGAACTCATTGACGTTTATATTGTCATATATATCGATGATATTCTAGTATACTCCTCTTCAGAATCTGACCATGTTAAGAACGTCCGAGCAGTCCTTGAGAAATTGCGCCAGCACAAACTATATGCAAAGCTGGAAAAATGCGTTTTTCATGCCACAGAAGTTGAATTCCTTGGGTTCATCCTGACCCCAAAGGGAGTCCGAATGGACTCACGAAAGGTGGACGTAATCCTTAAGTGGCCATCACCAAGTTCAGTTAAAAGAGTACAAAGCATGCTCGGCTTTGCCAAATTTCTACCGCAGATTCATCCCGGATTTTTCACATGTTATTCATCCCATCACAGCACTCTTGCGAAAAAAATAAACGCTTTATGTGTACTGACGAAGCTGAAAATGCCTTTCAAGATCTGAAAACGAAATTCACGTCTGCACCTGTATTAAAGCACCCGCGCCCTGAACTTCCATACGTAGTGGAAACTGATGCATCCAGTCTAGCCATGGGAGCTGTCCTGTCTCAAAAGGACCCTGAAACTGGCCAGGTTCACCCAGTAGCATTTTGGTCCAGAAAGTTCTCGGTACCCGAGTTAAACTATGCGGTTACCGACAAGGAGTTATTAGCCATTAAATCCGCCTTCAAGGCTTGGCGGCACTATCTTCTCGGTGCCAGGTATACCATTACTATGATCACCCATCACCGGAATTTACTGTATTTAAAGACAGCCAAGGCCCAATCGTCACGTCAACTCAGATGGGCATTGTTCATTGCCGAGATCGATTTTGTGATAACCTATCGACCAGGTTGTAAGAATGGTAAGGCAGACGCCTTATCCCGAATAGGGATTGGAGAGGCAGAAGTGAACCCAGAACCAGTACCTATAATTTCCGAAACAAAGGATTCTTGGCATGACTGCTCTACAGACACTAGAGGACATTCAGGTAAAGATCCAGCAACTCTTTGATCCTACAGCCCTGCAGTACTGGGTAAAGAAAGGCCCGGATTACTCTGTCACCAATGATCTGCCTTATTACCAAGGGCGGCTATTTCTGCCACACAAGGAACTACAAGAGCTAGTCATTTCCCGTTATCATGATACCCTAATGGAGGGGCACCCAGGTATTGCAAAAAGCAAAGCTAAAATTAAAAGACAATTCTGGTGGCCCACCTGGCGAAAGGATATTAAATCATTTGTGATGTCTTGTGGCATTTGCGCCCAAAACAAAAGTCAAAAGAAAAAACCAGCTGGACTCTTACAACCTTTAGAGATTCTGCCTACACCATGGCACACCTTATCATTAGACTTTATTACTGATCTACCCCCATGCAATGGATTTAACACCATTCTAGTTATTGTGGCCACTTTATTCCTTTAAAGGGATGACCTCAGCTTCAATCCTGGCCAAGGAGTTCCTCAAAAAGATTGTTCGCATACACGGATTTCCGTCCGTATTGATCTGACAGGGGCAGTCAATTCATTTCACATTTTTGGAAATAATGCTGTCAATTGGCTCAAAATGATGTGAGGTTATCGACCAGTCACCACCCCCAGACCGATGGTCAAACGGAGAGGACCAACCGGACTCTCGAACAATACCTGCATTGTATGTTACATCAGACTGAGAGTAATTGGAAAGACATTCTTTGGATCGCCGAATATGCATACAATAATTCAGTACACTCTGGAACTGGACAAAGCCCCTTTTATACCTTATGTGGGCACCATCCTCGAACCTCAGACCTTGACTCACCCCAACACTTAGAAATGCCCGCAGTGGACCATCTGCACGCTACAATTACACAAGCCTTTAAGGAAGCAACTACACATTTAAAACAGGCGAAAGAAAAATACAAGAAAGATGCTGATCGGCATAGAAGTGATACTCCACAATACCAGATAGGGGATCAAGTATGGTAAGCCACAAAACATATACCTCTAAAGGGAACACGGACCTTTAACCCCAGATATTTGGGACCTTACTCTATTAAGGCCATTATCAACCCGGTGGCTGTCAAGTTGGATTTAACTGCTAATATGCGAATTCACCCAGTCTTTCATGTGTCAATTTTGAAGCCAGTGCAACCAGGGACAAGACTAACCAAGCAACCAGACCCCATCCTTGTAGACAGAGAACCCGAATTTGAAGTTAAGAACATCCTGGACTCCAAGCTGATAAAGTCAAAACTTTTTTATTTAATCGACTGGAAAGGTTACGGATCACAGGAAAGGTCATGGGAACCTAGTGACCATGTTCATGCACCCCGATTGGTGAAAAATGCCACAGAAATTTCCCAGACAAACCAAAACCATAGGGAAGAACGACTTTAGGAGGGGCCTTGGGGGGGAGTGCTGTCTGTCATGATGCCTACCCCCGGGGACCCAGACCAAGTCCAGCAACCCCAGAAGCAGGCATCAAGTTATCCCAAGCAAACGCAACAACCCCTGCTAGGGGCTATTTGGGTGCAGTCCTGGCGCCATAGGCGCCAGGCTCATATGGAGAGCCAGTCCTGGTGCCATAGGCACCAGGCTCATAGATTACCTGACGCAAACCATGCTGCAAACTTACCTGATGCAGACCATGCTGCAAGAACTCCAAGCCAAAAGAGGCTTGGAAGGGACTACTTTACCTAGGGACTATTTTTTTACTCGGGTGGGGCTGGGGAGGAATACTTACCTGGGACTACTTTGGGGGCTATTTAAACCACGCCCGAAGAGCAGCACACGCTTCGCATTATTCTGCATCCTGCAGCGTAACGCTCACCGTGCCTGCAAGTCTGCATCCAGCCTTCTGCCACGCCCGCCTCGAGTTTGGAGCTCCTAGAAAAAGGGAAAAAGAAGGATAAAAGGTTAGAACAAGAGCAATACCTTTGATCTTTACCTGAATTCCCTATCCATCGCGCCTTCGAGCTGGAAGAAAGAAGTTATTTTATACGCGTCGCCTCGCCTGCTGCAGCGCCGCGCTGAACTCACCGGCCTTCGCAGCATCTTCACATTCCACTGCATCCTCCTGCATGTTCCCGCCGCACTCCGGCACCTAAGGAGAAGACAAGAACAGCAAGGTGAGCCAAGGGAATACACAGAGGAATATTAGTTACACCCCATAGACTTACCTGATTTTACCACCGAGGGTACTATTCCTCTTCATGGGTCGGCGCAGCTTCCACTGCATCTTCGCCGAACCCCGGCCCCTAAGGGGAAACAAAAGGACAGCAAGGTGAAACAGAGGGACTAACAAGGGGAACCCACCTCACCACAATAGACTTACCTGATTTTACCGCCAGAGGTATTATTCCCTGAGACTTCATACTTTCTCTCAGCGCCTGAGTAAGGTAGAAAGCAACAGGTTACATATTGACATTATTTTATCGAACTGTGTTGGATAATACAAATCCTTACCAGAATATTACCGGTTGCCACGAGGAACTCTTCACTAGGGTCAAGCTGCAACCTGCAAGGAATCGGACAAGAGTGAAAGTTAGGCATTTGAACTCTTACGAACGACATACTTATCTCGGGAATCTCAGAGTCAATATTGTTCTGACCTCACCAATTCCTTCGAGCCAGTGAAGCAACTGGTTATCTACGCACCCCTGCGCTCAATGCAGGATGGAGAGCTCATCTTTTCAAACCATCAGGTGACACTATAAGAGGGGACCTCAAAGGTGATCAGTGGGGAGAACAGCGGTGGTGGGGGTATTTACGCTCAACTCCACGGGTGGTTAATTCCCTTTCTCCATTTGCAGAAGAATATTCCTACAGGCCAAGCAAACGAAGTTAGGTGGGCCAGTCCGGTCTGTCATCTCGGCCCTACGCGTCACATTGGTGGAGACCGCAGCTGTCCAGTTCAGATCGACGCCTCTGTGGGAGTCAGGTGAGCGTAACACCTTTCCTTTATGCTGCACCTCGGATCTGGAATGCCCTACCTCTGGACCTTAGAGCTTGTTCCAGTTTCTCCCTCTTTAAGTGCAGGCCATAGACGTTCCTATTTGACTGAACCTTCTGTCCATCTCCTCATGATCTGCTTTGTCTTTGATTTCTTCTCAGATCTTTTTGGCTTTTGTTGTCTGTCTTGTCTTGGCCTCCCTATCACTCTGGGCTTTTATCTCTTGCACGGTATAAATACAATAAATAAAATAAATGGGGGAGACTATGTAGCAGAATAAATTCTTTCTTTAAAGAGCAGACTCTGTACCAGAATAACCTCTCCTCCTGACGAGGACAGAGTCTGTATCAGACTAAACTCTCATCCTCTGAAGGGGAGGCACTGTATCAGAATAAATGCTCCCGCTTGCTGAGAGAGACTCTGTAGCAGAATACATTCTCCCCTCTCTTTAAGTATGAAACTCTGTATTATAATATATTCTCCCTCTTGAAGGGGAGGCTCTGTATCAGAATGAACTCTCCCCCTTGAGGAGGGACAATCTGTAGCAGAATAAACTGTCTCCCTTGAAGGGGAGGCTCGTTTGCAGAATAAACTCTCCCCCTTGAAGGAGGGACTCTGTCACAGGATAAAGTCTTCCCCCTTGAAGGGGAGAATCCCTATCAGAATAAACTCTCCCTCATTATGGGGACACACTGTAGCAGAATAAACTCCCCTCCCTTGAAGTAGGAGACTCTGTATCATAATATACTCCCCACCGGAGAGACGTTCCATCAAAATAAACTCTCCCCCTTGAGGGGGAGAATCTGTATAAGAATAAACTCTCACCCTTGAATGGGAGAAGCTATAGCAGAAGACACTATCCCCCATTAATGGGAGACTCTGTATCAGCCTAAACTCTCCTCCTTTGAAGGGGATAGTCTCAGAATAAACTCTCCTCCTTGAAGTAAGTGACTCTGTATTATGATATACTCTGCCCCTTCAAGAGGAGACTCTGTAACAGACTAAAGTTTTCCGCTTCATTGGTAAGACTGTGCATCAGAATAAACTCTCTGCCTTGATAGGGAAGACTGTGTAGCA
This sequence comes from Ambystoma mexicanum, assembly GCF_040938575.1. Lineage (NCBI taxonomy): Eukaryota > Metazoa > Chordata > Amphibia > Caudata > Ambystomatidae > Ambystoma > Ambystoma mexicanum. The sequence goes on along the minus strand of NC_090921.1, from coordinate 649,573,710 downwards.
GAATAATCCCCACCACCCACCCTTGAAGTAGGAGACTGTATCAGAATATACCTCCCTTTAGGGGGCTGAATCTGTATCTGAATAAACTCTCCCGCATGAAGGGTAGACTCTGATCTGACTACACTCTCCTACTTGAAGAGGAGACTCTGTAACAGAGTAATTTGTCTCCCTTGATGGGGGATGTGGGAGCAACAGCATGACAGGCCTACCTCCCATGGTCTCTTTCTCCTCTCACCTTGCACCCACCGAGCCCCCAGCCTGCTTCTGTCACCAAAGCCACGGGAGGCTCAATGAATTGCAATTCTTTTTCTTGTCCCTACACTCCACTGACTTAATCAAGATAAAACAGAAATTCTGGTAGCTTCCACCCCCAACTAGCCTGAAAACTATAGAACACTTACATGCGAGCATCCGTATACCTGGGGGAACTATTGTTACTTAGTAGTAAATAAAAACCTTGGTGATTCTATTTTATCCCTCTCTCTGTATGATTCTCCATACAATTCAAGTGATTAACTTATAAGATTACAACCTGATGCTACTGAGACAAATCAAACAATTTTTATCAACAGAACACTTTGCTGATATTGCCCGCTCCATAATAAGAGTCGAGGTTGACTATTACAATGCACTATATGCTGGCACAATCGAATACACTCTGCAACGTCTGCACGTTATTAAACATGTAGGAGCATGCATAGTCAATGGTTCGCCAAGAGTTGCTCACATTTAACCGGTTCTAGGCAAACTGCACCTTTTTACCACTTTGGTCCACAATATCTTCTAAACTCTTAACTATCACACACCCCTCTGAGAATAGTAGTGTGCCAGATTATCTCAAACAGAGATTAAAGCTTCTTACTTCTAGCTATTCACAAAGATCGGCTACAAAATACAACTTATCGGTCAATCGCTTTAAAAGATTCAGGGTCATTGGCAAGTCTTCCAATGGCCTTTCTCCCTTCCTGAATCCATCCACGACATCCAGAAGTTATTTGCTTTCAGAAGGAAAGTGAAGGCATTCCTTTTTTAAGCTATGCTTTCAGGCGTCCCTCCACTTTATCTCTGGTCGAGTGCTAAAATACCCTTGGGTGGTAGCACCTTATTCCACTCCACAAATGCAGAGCCACAGTTGTTTCCCTTTTTATTTCCTCAGGGTTTCGCCTTCATCCACCACTCCTTGAGTTGTCTGAGTGGTTAAGGTAGCAGAGAAGATCTACTGAGCTGCCATGTTCTCCCCAACCCCATCGGTACCTCAAAAATATAATCAATGTTAAAAATGTTTTGGAAATGTGCTAGTGTGAAGTTACGGATTAGCTTTACAGACGGTAAGGTGATGCATTTGGACGTAGAATAAATTATCTTGTTCCAGCTTTCTTACATGTATGGATCAAGTAAAGCAGGTAATTGAGGGTTAATGTTAAATAACAAATCGGGGGAAATGACTAGAGGGCAGAACAAACATGAGAAAGATATACAGCACCTAGGGCAATATTTACAAAGGTGCAAATTAAATGTATAAATTGATATGTGACATTACAGTGAAAGGCAGGTTGGACAGTTAGTGGAAGAGGATTAATGTGGGGACAGAACACTGTGATGAATCCTACACATCCCTCACTGAACCCCTGTCTGAAATCTCCTCCCAGATGTCCAGGTAAATGCAGACGATCCTGATCCTGACCTTGGGGTGGTGTACTGCAAGAGGATCACCTGGGAGGAGATAAGGCCCAGGGTGATGAGGAGATCCCAGGGGATGAGACGCAGTATTTGTCCATTAAAAGGAAAAACCTTTTAAAGATACCAAAACAGGTAATGGCTTACCGTCATTATGATGTATCTGAACCACATATAAGATCTGTGGCTCTGGGAACAAAAACCATAAAACCTAAACAAACCTTAGAAGCAGCAAGACCATTCAAGAGCCCTCAGGATAAAAATCCTCTTTACTCCCAAAGGTAAAAGGGAAAGGAATCTAGAAATGTCTCAAGCAAACTCCACCACCGTCTGGAAATCCCTCTCCCTCTATAGAAAATGTTTTGCCAAAGGAATGGAGGTCTGGCTGCATTTTGTGTTGGCAATGACAAGGCCATCTGAGGCCCTAATGTCTACTTCGAGATATAAGTAAATCCTGGCCGACTTAGGGGAACCAGCGGACTCTTTATGGCTACATCCAGCTAGAGTAAAAAGGAAGCTGTACGACCTGGAGTGGATTCAAACGCTGGAATCAAGAGTGGAGTCAAAGATTTATGCCAACAACTTCTTGGACATTAGATCACAGGGCTCACTCCCACCATGCATCTCTAAATATCAGTGTGAGTACAAACGGGTTAACTTTCTGCAGTTAAGATTGAACTTATACCCCACAAAGGAAGTCATGGAGGCGAGGAAACCAACCCAATTGTGAGACTTTCATTGTAGGTTGTGCGTCCACGATCGAGAAACTCTATTGCACCTTATTCTAAAGTGCACAGGGGCTAGAGATCTCAGTTCAAAATGGTTGGCAAAGCATTTTAACTCATGCACAACTCCCTCAGAAGATAACTGATGGGGGAGACTGATGTTGAGTACACAAACCTCGCTGATGCTAGCTTTGCTGAACTTTGTGAATTAACTTTTTGAATTGATTATGAAGAAGCAGACCTCAGAAGGGCCTTAGTTTAGTTGGAAGGGTTACTTACTTATTGGACCGATGCTGTTTTAATGGTTAAAACTGCTAAGGCCGCTTAACTAGTTTTAATGAGTTTTAAAATAAAAATGTAAACCGAGACTACATAAATTGTGTACAGAGATCTTGAACATGGGTGATATGCCGTTTGAACTGCTTTTAACTTTTCTTTATTTTTTCTGTTGGGTTTAACATTTCTTTAATGTACCATAAAAAATAAATTAAAAAAATGGTCTTCCTCAGTAACAACACATGTTAATGGTTCATCCTTAATTGACTCTAAGGGAAATAAATCTACCCTTAAAATTAAGTTACTAAACATAACTAATTTTGTTGCTGTGGAAAACCAATCCCATAATTCCATAAGTACTGGGACGAGGAAGAGCACTGAAGAGTCAGGCTGCAGTAGTAGTCAGGCAATTAGGCCCAACAGCCCACAAGGAACCTGAGAGGAATAAAAGGCTCTTCAGGTGCAGGCAATAGGAAGGAGCAGGAACTGTGACTGCAGTGCATGCAGTAGTAGCAGAGGCAGAAAGAAGAAGGCACACCACTGGCAACACTGGCAGTCAGGCAGAAGTAGGAGAACGAGAGAGGCGCCGGAACGTTGATGCAGCAGATTTCACCTGCTTGTTCTGAGAGGGTCCTGTTCTCCCAAACTCTGAGGTGTGCGCGAGAGGGGATCCTTAATCAAGTTGTTGAACCGGACACACCTTCAGTGAGGAAGGGTGTGGGTCCCAAGTGAAGCCAGAAGCAGTAAAAGTTGTGCTAGCCATGGAGAAAGGATCACAGTGGCCGGTGAGTCAAACCTGGCATTCTGATTCCTTGCGTGAGCACTGCCGGCAAGTGTATCCAGATGAATATTCACTCTCGTATAAGCAGAAGCAAGCTTAAGTTGTTTGTGGAGTTCTTAACATTGGGACAATTAGAATTGTATTACTTGACTGTGATCAGTATTTTCTCGTTCACTCGCGGGAAGAGCAAACACTATGGAAAGCCAGTGTTGAAATATATGAAGTGGTCACGTGTGACTAATTTTGCTTTTATGGGGAAGATTGAACTTTGAATCTTTATTCACATGACCAATAAATGCTCATAAAGACATGTCAAGAGGTTAAACCTTGTATCTGCAGTTGGAGAGAGAGCAAGCATTGCCCAAGCCAAGAGTATTCTCATACGAAGACTGAAGCAGCCTTTCTCAAAGCCAGAAACCTATCTAACCAATGCTGTGAGGCTTGAGCCCAATAGAAGTTTAACCTTGTCTAAGCTACAAGTGAGCAAGCATTACTTGAAGACAATAGAGTGGAACCAAGGCTTCTGGGTAATTATTGCTGCTCACAAATATAAACTAAATCTTATCAGAACCACAACCTGTTTTGAGTAACAAAGTCCTGAAGCTGTCGTTGTATATCTGATTGTCAATAGATGCAAGACTTCAGTAGCATAAGTGACGTGGAATACTATGAGGCAAATGAGAATGTTCTCATGGTAAACTTTAGTAGAAGTGAAGTTGTGGAAGTAGAAGCAGCAGCACTCTGAAGTCATCCTGACAAAGATACCTACTGTGATTTTTAATCTTATCAGAAGAGACATACTAAGTGTTAACCAAGAACTGTATTTCACTAACATTTACAGTCTTCTTCAATAACTGGAAGTGGTGGCAAAGCATTGCGGCTGGGAATAACATTGATGTTATTGTGATGAAGTGGAAAGTCTTATTTATTTATTTATTTATTTGCATTTTTAAAGCGCCCAATGGAAGTTGTCTCGGGGATGCTAAAGGTCCAAAAGACAGCAAAGGATTGGCTGAAGAGAACTAAGAACTCCCATTCAAGTAAAGGATCATTTAAGCAAAGCCAGGAAAGAGTTTGGAGGGGGAGATGTGAGCCACAGTGTTGAAAGGCTACAGAGAAATCAAGTAGAATAGGCAAGGATCAGAGTTGAGAGTGGTGATCAGTGGTTAGATAGTTGGAGCTGTGGTTTGTAGCCAGTTTATTTGAGTGTTTTGCTCCTAAATCTAGTTTGGAGGGGATTGTATATGGCATGTACTTAAGGTCATCAATGATAAGCATAACAAACCTCAACATTTTTGAGGAATTTACAGTGGTGGAGTAGGAGTGAGACAGGTTTGGAAAATGAGAGACTGTTTGGGTTTGCATGGGTTTATTTACTATGGGCATGATGATGGTAATTTTTTAACAGGCTCAGAAGATACCTTTTGGGAGACAGAGAGAAAAGGTAAAATGAGATGGAAGGTGCACTTTTTGCATTGTTTGGGGTGAAAAGGGATTAACTGTAGCCGATGTTTGGTTGACGGAGTTAATGATGGGTATCAGTTAAGTGCAAGAGATAGGACAAAGTGGAATAGTGGAAAGAGTGAGAATAATTTGAGGTGGCGGTAATGAGGTAGTGGGTGGAAGAGCTAGATGGGTTCACAGGGCATTGCATATTTTGGAGATTTTGCAGAAGTAGGATGCAAAGCAGTCAGCAGAGAGAAAGTTATTAAAGGTGTTTCTTTTCTGGGGGTATAGCATGGTCTGCATGGTCATGGAAGTTTGCTAGGATGAAGATATAAAACCTATTTAGTAAAAGTATTTTCCAGAGCCAAGAGCAATAGTGAGGCAAGAAGAGAGTCTTTGTAGGCACTAACAATAGTGGGCTAACAATCTTTGTGCCAGCATTATAATTGAAGGTGCACAGGTGTCCTCAGCTGTTGATTGGCTGGCGAGATCTATGTTTCACGGCGTGGGTGGGAGGGGCTGAAAGAGTGGGCAGGATAATGATAATTTAAAGGTAGCCAGTAATTTATTGATTTGAATAAAGGAGGCTTCAAGAGATTAGTCCAATTGAGAAGGGGGGATTTGGTAGGAAGACTTGGCTTGTCCAAGATAATTGGGCCTGCAATCTTTAGGTACCGGATGCTGGATGAGGGGGTTACTGTAAGTGGAGGGAGTACTGAGAAGTGTTTGCCAAACTCCTAAATCAATTGTGTGCGACACATAGGCTAGCTTCACAATCTTCAAAATGCAATACATGGTTACCCATTAAATTTCTCTGAGTGTAAACCATAGCTAGCCTAAAAGACTCACCAGAAGCTGTAGGGGACTATCCTTCGCAATTCATCCAATCGCAATGCATAGGCTGACCCTCACATCTCCTCTAGGTGCTAAACTGCACACTTCATCTAATTGCAATATCATGGCAGATTAAAGGGTAAAGTGCAAGACAGTATGACGTTAGGAGTAGGTGGTAGAAATTGAGGAGTGGCAGGGTTTTACTGGAGCACAGTAATGGATGTACGCCCTGCCCATAGCACCTTACTTGGATATAGCTGTAGGGTGTCCTGTCATGTGTCCATGGGCAAACAGGGGCAAGCAGGGGACATGAGCATCCCCAGGGAGCCGCCCTTTGCCTCTGCTCTTAGCTGGCTGCCAGGGCATGCCTGCCCTGGTAAAGGCACAGAAGTACAGAGCTTCTGGTCATGTGCCTGTTGCACGGGCCAATCAGCCACATGAAGGGCGGGCAGTGGGAGGAGAGAAGCATGCCCCAGCCGCTGAGTGCTCGGTGCACTCGCTTAATCCCTATTGTCCATAGAGAAAACAAAAACCAACAAAGGAAGCCTTACCCCGGCAGGTTCCTTCCTTCTGTACTGATCAGGATGAAAAGATGCCATTTTAGTTTCAGCATGGGGGGGGGGGGGGGGGGACCATGCGAAGAAACAGTACCCTTAGGCAAATGCCCTTCACCTGGCCGCCATGACCAAGTTGCCCTGTTTCCACCGATTACAAGCCCAGTGAGGATTGGTCACATGCTCATCTATGCTTTTTGTATCCTCCTAGCCTGTGGATTACCAATCCGAGGACCCCTTATTTGGATGTGACAAATGGCACATAGGTCTGTGCAGAAGCTTTTACTCCTCAATCATTCTCAACAATATTTGTATTACCACTCAAAGGCTTATCATGCCCAATCACACACGTGCTTTTTGCCTGCCATCTGGGTTATGAAGTGCTCTCCTGTTCGTTAGTAATCCCATCAAGCCTAGTTAAAACTTCAGAGCAAGATTCCATTGTGGTTGTATGTGTTTGTGGTGCTGGGGCAGTGTATGTGCTGTGCTGGGGAAAGTCTGTGTACAGTACTAGGGATGGTGTGCATATGTGCAGTGCTGTGGGAGGTTTATGTCCTGCTGGGTTGTGTGTCTGCATTGCTGGTGTGGTGTGTTTGTACATTATCATGCTGCGGGTAGAGACAGAGAGAGAGAGAGAGAAAGACAGAGAGAGAGAGAGGGGAAGAGAGAGAGAGAGAGAGAGATGAGTGTGTGTGTGTGTGTGTGTGTGTGTGTGTGTGTGTGTGTGTGTGTGTACATATGCAGTGTTGGATTGGTGTTTGTGAAAAGTGTAATACTGGGCTTGGCATGTGAGCAGTACAGTTTTGGGGGACAATGTGCATGTGTGCTTTGCTGGAGGTAGGTGTGTGGGTTTGATACTATTAGTATGTACAATTAGATAGACTGTGTGTGCACAGGGCAGTATTTGAACCAATTTGTTTGTTTGTGTGTGTCTAGATGCTGTAAATGCCATTAAACCCACGATAACTATCATACGTAAAAATGATCTAACTTCTGATGATATCAAAGTAACAAATAACTGGGTAAAATGCTTCCCGATAGAGAAGACCCAATTGGGTAAGGCGGGAAAAGACTACATTAAAAAAAAATGGCTGATCTTTTGGCATCTTCTCATATCCCTCTCCCCTCTAGCTACGATCTCATGCCAGTAGTTTCATCACACTTTGTTTACGACTAAAACCAAATGTGGAAGACAATTTGCATGGAATGGAGACCCGGACAAGATATCAGTCCTGACATTTATGTTGAAACTCTATCCCCTACTAGAGGTTGAAGGCAAACAGTCCCTCTGGAGGTCGACCCACATTTGTTAAGTCTGATGGGATACCCCTCGATGGCCCCAGAAGATCCAACCCTCAGGGCAAAAGTAGTATGCTGGTTCAGAAATACAAAACCCTACAGGGGGAAGAACCAGAAAAAAAAAGAATTGAAGGATCTCCCGGCCCGTGTTGCCACTCAGGGGACCCTTCAAACCAAAATGAAAAGGTTAAAAATGGCGTGAGCAGAGCGCTGTTATTCTGTGAAGCCCAACCCTCACTTCGGAGATTTGAGGAGGAGCCCATCTCTGCGCCAAACCTAAAAATAAAACGAAATATCTGGTTCTACCTGCCAAAACAATGCCCGTTTCTGGGAGGGCAACTACACCTTCCTTCACCTCCACGGACCGTGCTCCTCATACTCTCTGCACCTTGTTGCCAGAAGGTGCACTGCCTAACGCATTCACCCCTGCGGCTTGGCCCACTTCCTTGATCAACGTCACTGCCACATGGAAGGGTTGGTCTGCCATACATGGTGCTACTCATGAGAGGGATGCGAGTGCCGCGTGACCATTTAAGGCCTGCCCCTTGCTAAGGCAGGCCTCAGACACTACTGGGGCCGCTGCTGCCACACACGGCACGAGTAGAGAACAAGGACTGGGGTCCCACACGGCTGCAATCAATGCCGGGCTGCACCTGTCATAAGCAGCCCGGATCAAAATAAATGAAGGGACCCCCTACACTGCTGTTGAGTTGCCGGGCTACTTCTGACATACGGAGCCTAGCCTTCAGGGACTTTGCCTCCCCACCACACTCTGCTGCTGACCTGCCTGCCAGCTGACCACCAAGGAGCAGCAAACCCAAGACTTGCAGCGAGAAGGATGTTGAGACAGCCCTGGCCAGGCTGTCCTCCAACTAAGGTGTTTTGTAAATAGTTTTAAAGTGCACTTTGAAAGAACTCTTTATATTTTTTTAGAATGTTTTTGTGTACTTTTGGAAAGACTTTTTTTGTTTCATAAAAGAACCATTAATGGACTGTTTTTAACGTTTAGGAACTCTGCTTTAAGAAGCTGCTTAGGGATAGTTATAGGGTTGTATACAGGTCCAGATTCTTCAAAATATTTTTTGGGTGCAAGTGGGGTGATGCGCTAATGATTGGCAATTTTAAAAAAAAGGTTGTTGTGTGCTGGGTAAAAGGAAGTATCTATATATCAAAAACAACTAAAAAAATCATACAGAAAGCATTTTTGGTTAACGTCTCTTGTGTATCGTTTATAGGTGTTATAACCGAGTGTTTCTTTCCTGGTAATGTGACCAGATTCCTAAAATAAAAAACCGGGACAGGCCACTGACATGGAAGTAGGACTACAGCTTCAGCGGTGAAACTGTAGTCTTACTTCTATGTGGGTGGCTTGTCCCGTTTCATGTTGCAGCGCCCGGGGTCCCAAGGCTATTTTAAGTTTTAAAAAATCCCTTCTGGAATTTGGGGATCGGGTGGATACCATCATGGTTTTTGGGTAACTGGAGGAAAAATCATGATATCCGGCCAAAAACCGGGATGGTCTCCAGCTGATCCCCAAATCTCAGTATAGGGTTTTTAAATTTAGAAAAGTCTCGGGACCCCAGGACGCAAGTGCAAATTCCCAGACAGTCCCGGCAAAACCCGGACGTCTGGTCACCCTATTTCCTGGGGGGTTTGGGCAATCCTAGCCTTTACCCTTCTTGCCCATGTCCGTTTCCCAACAGAGGTGCACCAGGGTGAACAACAGCTCAGGAAAGCAGGGGTTGCTGGAGAAAGGTAAGAGATGGGTTAAGTATTAGAAAGTAAGAAAAAGTGCAAGACAAAGTGTATCGCTGTTACCGCCCTAGACCTGTCTCTCATCAAGTGCATCAGGACCATAGCCTCGATGCATCCATCCACTGACATTCCCTCCGATGATGCAAGAGCAGCAACATTGGAGTCTAGAAAGACCTGTGTACAGGCGTGCTATAAATGCCATATCATATCAGACAAAACAGTGCCTGGTCCCAGACACATCCACATTAGAGAGTGGCGCACACGCCTTTGTTCTTTTTTCAGAATTAAGTAAATTAGGAGACCAGCTTGAAGTTTTAAAGAAACAAATCATGCTTAGCCACTAAGCAACAAGCCAGAGAAGGCCAAACACCTTCATCAAAGATAATAGTCTTTCTATCATTTCTTTAGAGGAGTGGCTCAGGGGGGTCAGAAGACACAGTTGTTATGGCCGAGGCAAGGGTGGTAGAAATCAAGAACCCAAGACTCCTCATCAGACAGTGTTCAAAAGCTGTTCTGCGCCTATGTCATGATTAACATGAGCCGTTAATATGCCTTCTTCTTTTACAAAAGGCTTTCTACAGCAGTATATGCTGCTTCATAGCACTGATGTGCTCTTTACCTGATGTAATGGTAATCAATTTATCGCCACCAAATGGATGAAAAAAGAGATAGCCCTTCTGAGTCTAATGGCTGTGTTCTGCAGTGAGCACATAGCCCATAGCACATAGCAAGTGCTTAACAATGCGAGCTATCTGACCTGTAAGCGCGGATGACCTGTGTAAATATGGCAGGCTAGTGACCAGCCATGTGCTGATAAGGATGACTGCAGGAGAGAGGTGCTGCATAGATGTATTGCCACAGTGGGTTGCTCCACTTATGTTCGTAGCCCATTTCTGTATCGTGCCTGCCTCCCTCCTCTGGTAGCTCCACACGACATACACACAGAATGCTGTGTGCACGTGTTGTATTCAGAGGTCAGAGAGATGTGTGCACGTCAGTCACATTCTGATCGGTTCTCTTCGAAGGTATCTTCTCATGCCTCATGCTTGCACTCAACGAACACAACACACATTCTCCTGAACAAAAAAGACAATTGGCCTCATTACGAGTATGCCAATAAGTGGTCAAATTGTTGGTAACTGAGTAACCTCCAATTTTACCACTAGGCCAAATTATGAGTTTTGATGTTCAGTGGAAGATCTACCTCCAGCAAAACCCTGGAGGTAAATATTCCCACTCAAAATCGGCAGAGTTACCACTTGGAATTCCACCAGTGGTAATTGCACCTAAAATCCCCAATGGAGTTGTATGGACTCCAGAACATGGGGATTTACCCCACCTACCATCCACAGGACCAAGTGGTGGTAACTGAAAATCCGTTTGGTGTTATTTCAGAGGTTTTTCCTCCGAAATACCTAGCAACCCGTAATGAGGCCCATTAATGTATCATCAAAATCAATGAATCAATAAGGAGCACAAATGAATATTAGTGTGCCTCCATATGCCATCATATTGCATAAGGCAATGGACACACCTCGCTCCTCGCTGAGCCAAAATACACAAACATCAAACATGTGCATCACAAATGGGAAAAACATGACTTCAAAACACACAGATGTTGTCATCAAAAATTCATATGCTTTCATATAAATGTAGTGTCGAAGCACATCAAATCAGCAATACATATAATGTATACAGTAGGCTGCATAGACGGATGCAAATGCATTTACACAAAACAAATATCACAGTTTACAGTGGCAGTTATGTGTGCTGAATAATACAAACATGGCAAAAACATACTCCTGGGTGGATTTTTGCAAAAAAGACTAGCCTGAGACCAATGATCCACACTTCTGAATCTAAATCAAGAGTCCGCAGTGTTAATTAGCATAGTTAGTGTGCATTAGCAGAGGTGTGTGCACTGTTTACCTCTCTATTGGAGTGAGCATTTACCTCATTTCAAAGGTCATTTTTTGTGGCCTGGCTGTTGTGCTGGCAGCCCGGGAGAGTGTTTGTGAGTCTTCAAAGGTCATCTCACCCTGTGTGTGACATTTCCAGGTGAAGCTGTGTACCCATGCCTGCGTATGCTTTACAGAGCATCCTTGCTGTGTTTGATAACCGAAAGGCGGCACTGTCCGGGTAGGGTGACACATTAGATTCAGATGTTTTCTCTGGCCTTCCAAAAGAGTATCTGATCAGATATGTTTGTCTTGCAACTGCCTGGTGAAGTTCGGTTGGCACTGAGAACCTCAAGTTAATGTACAGCCAGCGATCCAGATAACATTTAGAAGTACAGGGTTCGATGAGCAGGAGTTAACCCTGGCCTCTGGCTGTTGGACATCACCTTGTAGGCAGGAGCTACCTCAGGGGAACCAGGAGATAATAATTAAACGTTTTGCCCAATATGTTTGATCCATTGTGTTTAAATGTGTATTAGATGTGTCCTAATTCTTCTTCCCTAACATTCCCAAATATTCAAACTTAAAGTTATATATGCATGTTTGGAAGGCACCACTTGGCCTGAGGAGTAAAATGGAGCTGCTGGTAGCTGTCGGTGCCAAGCTAACCAGCCTCTCCTAGGGTAGAAGCCTAAATAGCTCTCAGCTCCCAGGAATCTCGAACTTTTACTGCTTAGCTTTTGAGAGTAAAATGATTTGTAGGCAGAAAAAAGGACAAATATCCTTTTCATAATCCATGCTTAAAAGAGGCATTTCTACCTTAGGGTTCCTCCTTGGGTCATGCATTCATAATTTAAGAGATTGGTTCTGCACCACTCCACTGCTAGTAACACTGACCCGAACATATCTGTGGAGCTGTGTGGGGAGGAAACAGCAGAGGAGCTCCTATGTGGCTCTTGTTTCTAATATTTGTGAGTATGTTTACTCCTGTGTTTGCCAGTTTTTAGGAAGTATAAGTGGCTGTTATGCTGCTTAACTGTACGCAGGCAGACATTTCATTCAGCAGATGGGGTGACCGGATGTGTGTACACTTGCCGCGGCGCCTATACTTATTTCCAATCACTTTGTATCTGGAGACACATTGTGTAAAGTGAAAGTTTTAGCGCACAAATCAGGAAACGCCATCTTACACCGGAAAGACACACTCCTCTCTTCCATTCCCTTTTGTGGTGAAAATAACTGTTAATGGGTGAGGCAGTAGCTTCCTGCCTCTAGGGGAAGCTCACACCTTTTGCATATGATAATCCCTGACAGATCATCCTTATATCTGGAAGAACAGTCTTTAAACCGAGATGAATAATGGCTACCTGCTCTAACCTGCTTTCATTATTCAACAGTCGCACAAAGCTTTCCCTCGAGCTCAGGCAGCAGAGATCATGGCTAAAAAAAAAGGATAGTAAACATTTGAGATTGCTAAATTATTGCAATGCCCCAGTGCTGGAGTGTTTGCCAGGGGTCTGCCATGGCACTTATTTTTTTAGCCATGCCACTTATTTTCCCGAACTCAGTTTAATAATGATGTGCCGCTTTAACAACTTTTTTACTTTAACTGTCAATCAGTAGTCGTCACAAAGCAAACAACAACAGAGTGCCCTGGCCACATGTCTCTGCATCCGGAGTTAGCTCATTGTATCTCATAAACATGATGACCTGCATTGGAGCGCCACTGGTGGTCATTAATGTTTGTTTATTACAACGAGGTGGAAGGTGACAATGTCGTGCACTGATGCTGGGCATGCCTGCACACCGCTCCAGTCAGCCTGCGTAAAATTGATGCAGCTCCACTACTGTAATAACCAGCAGCAATGCCACAGCAGGGTGGGTTGAGAGCAACAGGAAAGCCAGCAGTACCAACTTCAGGGTAATTCCAGAGATAAACAAGGAGGAATGCCTGTCCTCAGTGCCAACCTACACAAGACAATCTTGCTGCAGTGTTTGACAGAAAATTTTATTTGACGTTTTGCCTGCATTTGTACATCAATTAACCATAGGAAGAAAGCATGTTTGCTTATTTTCTGTGTGTAGACAATCATCTTGCCACCTAAAGAATCATTGAAATATGTTACCCATGATTATGTGTTTAAAGAAGAAATTGCTTATCTGCCATAGTAATGGATCATTTATGTGCCAGTGTGACTTGCAGCTTTAACTCCAAATATGTTGACAATGTTGGGGTCAGCTGTGGGCGGTCGCAAATATGGCGCTGAGCAGCCTACACCAATGTGTCAGCCATGCTAGGAAATATTTGGGCCTAAAACGTATTTGTTTGCGAACTAAGCACTGCTGTCCCTTACCACTCAAAGGCTCTTAATATCACTGTGAACAGGCTTCTCTTTACCTTCCTTCAGCTGCGGCACCCCCCACACACCTTATGCCAAGGGATAATGCACTTAGTTTTGTGTGGCCCCTTAAGGAATCCACACTCAACTTGTTATCATTCCTGCTCTTAGGTTCTTCAGAAAGGACCTCTTTCAGGGTTTCAACATCATTATGCAGGCAAAGCTATGGAGCTCCACACAACACCAGATGAGTGGTGACCGTGAGGCGTGAGGGGATTTCTTTTTGTCCTGTAGCTGTGTACACTGTGTGAAAGGTGTTTGAGGGTTTTGGGAGAAACTGGAGTAGACCTCTAGGAGAAATTACTAAGGATTCTTGCTCCTGCCACAATCACCCGAGGGACACTGGTTGCTGCCCTGATGGGCATGGATTGCACTGAAGGACAAACGTCACAGCAGCGCAAGTTAGAGTGAGGTTTGAGGCAGCACTCAGCCTGCCAACCAATATGCTAAGGAGGGCAAAATGTGTGCTGGGGTCTTGATATCTTAATGATCCCTTTCTCTTAATTAAAATTGGCTGTCTCTCATTACCTCTGGTAATGCTCGAACTCTCCAAACTCCCTCTTCCCTCATCTGCTAACACGTGCTGCCCAACTCACCTAAGCCTTTGCATATGAAGCAAGATCGGGGTGAACTCAGAGCAACCTAATGTTCAGATTACTCATGTGGCAATGAATTTTTCTCAATCCTCTCAGCAATTTGGGTGTTTGATTTGGGCTAAATTCATGACATATTCAAAGTGATGAATGTTTCTGTACATAGTTGAAGAGGAGGTCCCAAGCACGTCCCACACTCAAATAGCCAATTTTGAAGTACTAGGAACTTTCACACCAAAATATGTGATGTATGATAAGCAAATACACCAGCAGAGAGCTGCAGTGGGGCTCTGCCCAGTACCTATCAGGCTGACGGCACCTATTGAAGTACCTGCAAAGAAAAAACCTTGGACAGTAAGGTACCCATTGAGAAAACCATATTGACACGTGAAACAAACTGACGATTGCCAAAACACAATGCCTGTAGAAACCAAGAAAGTCCTAAAGGAAAATGAATGGTGAAGTCACAAGAACCCGGACTGAATCACATATCGAAGATATGACAACCTGCGAAGGACAAAACGAGATGAAACACCATGGATAAGTGGCATCCTGAGTTTAAAGTGAAACGAGTGATGTCAAATGTAAAAAGCTTATGCCATGTGCACAATGAAGACTTGCAGCCAGTTTACACGTGTACATGTGCATGGAACAGCAAGAAAGCTGAGAAAATCATGTGGCTTGCTTATGCTTAGTAGTAAGATAGATTGCGGCAAGCGCCACCTATACATATCTACCTCAAAAAAGGGACAATTTATATAAGTATACTTCCACTATGCATAAGAGCAGAATCAACCAAAGGTCATTAAAGGCTGCAGGAGAGGAGCCCCTCAACACGTGAATCGAAAGCTAAGGACAGAGAGAAACTCAGATACATGCAACCTGTGCCAAGAAGCCAAGGTCATATCGGCTGAAATAGACAAACAGTTGATACAATTAATGAAGCAAAGAACAGAGTATCCTGTTCAAAGAGGTCAAGATAAGCAGCAGAAGGCAGGTGGTGGGCAAAAAAACTAAATCAAATGCAAGAATTGCATGGAGAATGCGATGATTTCACGGTGTCTCAATCACGTGACCAGCCACGCGAGAAGAGATAGAGCTTTCACACCTATGCGCGGCCTTGTGCCATGCACAACTATTTGAACTTTTCCAGACAGAGATGCAGTCTCGAGGCCAACCAACAAGAAATAATAACACATCGCCATTAAGGTGGTGATTGATAGTAGCAATAATTGGAGGAAGGCTGTGGGAGCAGACGAGCACCTTGCACCTGGTCGACTGTTCTGCACGCTGCTAAGCTAGTGGAAAAGTATGACTTGGGTTGATGCCAACCCAATCATAATGGACCAAGTAATCTAGGGTCCTATAGTTAGTAGAACCAATGAGACGTCGTACTTTAAGTGACATCCACAGTAGCCATTCTGAAGGAAGGGTTTAGATGCCCCACCTGACACTGTTTATCCAATCCCCTCACTCCATTACCATATACAGATATAACACCTATATTAAAGTTACCTTCCTATAACCAATAGAATTGCATGCAACAGTTTGAGCATTACACGTCAGTGATGATGAGTTTTTAGAATAAACAATGTGTTTTTTATGAAGTTCGTTGGAGTTGTCGAAGTGAAAAGGAAGATCAAGCAACAGCTGATGTTCATGAACTCCCTGTTTATTGTACTTGTCATTAAACTGACTTCCTTTGCCAAACCATTGAGTTGTCATTATTGATTAATGCAAGAGTACTAATCTGTATCCCCATCCATCTCACGGGTGCTGCTAATTCATTTTAAAGTACTATTGGGTAACCCCCAGCTTTATGGGCCGGTAGGACGGTAGGGGTCCTAGTGCACACTTGCTAGCAGAAAGAGGATGGTTTATCGATTAGCGATTAGACAAGAGACCCATTGACCGTCGACATAAAGTAACTCTAGGTCCTCTGCAATATCACGAGTCCTTTGCCATCCAGCTAAGTAGACCGAAAAGCTCCCCGTAGATAGGGGCTAGATTAAATTGCAAAACCTGCAGGGTGAGGTCTGAAGGAACCTGTGTTTCACCCACAAACCCCTTCCCACTTCTACAAGCAGCCGATCGAGTGAACAGCAGGAGAGGCGGTGTTGAAGGCGGTGATCCCGAGGATCCAGAGAGGAAAACATATGAACGGTGAGTGAACAAGAATGAACGCTTTGGCAAAACGTTGCATGTCTTAGAACAAATAAGGGAAGGGCCAAAAATATAGTTAGAGATAGAGTAGAATGTGTATATATATATATATATATATATATATATATATATATATATATATATATATATATATATATATATATATATAAAGGTGAAGGAAATAGTGACTCGAGGGTGACCAAGCAACACATAGGGCCTCATTACGACCCAGGCGGTAAGGGGTTTACGGCGCCGTAAACAGCGCCGACCCTTACCGCCTGAGTACGAGGTCCCTTAGCGCCATGGCGAATTTAACACCTGCTTTTAGCAGGTGTTAAAATCCATGGCGCTAAGGGACCATGGAGTTAATTACGCCACCGTAATTTACGGTGGCGTAATTAACGCCTTCCCCACTCCCATTATGCCCTATGGGGCAAAAATGGGAATGGGGAAGGGTAAATGGGGATTGGGGACTTACCGCCCCACCAAGGTCCGAATAGGGCGGTAAGTCCGCCAACCACCATGGCGTAAACATAGTTTACGCCATGGTGGTAAAGTCACGGCCCAGGCGGTAACTTACCGCCTGGGTCGTGATGAGGCCCATAGAGGATACCGGGAGGATACCCGAGCATAGAGGAGGATACCAGGTGGATACCTGAGCAGAGAGAGGATGCACCCAAATACCTACTCTTTAATATAGCGGTTAGAAGAAGCCTGCATTCAAAGTCCTGAATAAAATGGGACAAAATAGGAGACCAAAGCGGTGAAAGACACTTTGAAAGGGATGGGCTTACACTCCATGTCAAGTTAAATCATAGGGGCAGAGATCTGGGTAGCCGGCTGGAGTCTGTCTAGTCTGTCATGTCTGTCTTATGTTTTTTTTCTTTTTCCTTTTTCTGTTCTCTCTAACGTCATAAAAATAAGGACATTTTGGGAGGAATTAGCAAGAAAATTACGCGATTGTTTAGCCAACACACTGTATACTATGAATTGATGATTATTGTTTGAAAAAGAAGAAATTCGTTTTTGTGGAAAAAATGTGATTGGAGCCTGCGACGATTGGTGCTTGCTCATATTGTTGATATTGTTTAAGTAACGTAAAACGTAATCAAGTGTTGTGTGAGGAGAAGTGAGATCATTTTAAGTATGGAAGATATTACACCGTTAATACACTTGTGCAAACAGTTCCCAAAACATGCACCTAAGCTGAAAAAGTACAGTGCAGAATGGGTTAAGGGAACCGCCAACAAAATGTTTATGCCATGGCCCCAGGGCGGATCGCTTTCTAATATGGTCCTGCAACACATGACGACATATTTGCACACCACGTACACTGGCAAAAAGTTAGACAAAGGCCTAGCAAGTTTGGAACTTTGGAAGATGTATCAAGAGGATAGGAGGAAGAGCCGCCCTTAGATTGAATACTTAACATATGCACGGAGGGGGATGAGACGGCTTCCGTGCCACCCGCCCACCTGAAACATAAAGTGAAATCAGTAAAGACGAAGGATTATACCCGCTAAGGGAACTTAAAGCAGCCACGGGATATAGCAACCCGACATACGAGTAACCTACGCAAAGTAGTGATGAAAACCCAGACAAATACAGAGATAGAGATATCACCTCCAAAATCCTGAGGGACAAGGAGAGGTGTGAAAAAGAGAAAGGAGACCGGGCACAAGCAAGTACATCTCTACATACCGAGAGAGAGGGCAAAAGATGGAAAGGAGATGAGGATAGAACTGATGAGATGGCATTCACACAGAACGAATGGATGGGAGGTCAGATTCTGTTGAAACTCAATGGTAAAGGCATTGAGGACATGAAACAAAAGGGAGAACTAGGCTATTTTCAAAGAAATGGGAAGGGAAAGGAAAAAGGAGTGAGAGATGAAAGGATCAAGAGAAAAGACAGGCAGAGACCAGAGCAGTTGTATCGCGAGGAGCAAGAAAGGAAACACGATCATAAGCAGAGAGCAGCTGATGACCAGAGAAGGCAGGAACAGCGGAAAATAGAAGAAGAAGAACAAAAGATAAGGGAAAGGAGAATAAAAAGATGAAGAGATGAGGAAATATGAAGGCCAAATGAACATAGAGATGCAAAAAAACGGGAAGAAGATAGAGTCAGGGAGGAAGCGAGGAAGCGCAGAGAATTTGATGACGACATAGAACGTAAGCGAAGGCAGAGAGCACGTGATCTTGAATATCTGGAAAGAGAGGTTAAAAAACCTGATCCAGTAGTAGATTGGGAAGATATAGAAGAGTACTTTCCTGAGTACGATTCAGTACCAGGCATGTCTAGGGCAAATATTGAGGATGACTTTGACACCCGAAGCATCAGAGAAACGATCAATAGAATATATGATGAGATGGGGCTAGAACAAGTACCCAAGGGAGAGGAGAGGACAAGCGTCTTGAGAGCACTCAGCTGTACGATACTGAGGATGCCTCTCGAAGTAGTAGAAATAGAGAGAAGTCCCGAAATAGGTTGACACTAAATCATAACGCAGAAGATGAGATGAGTTGCACGAGTTGGGCACAGACAATATCACATGCAGAAAGAGAGGAATATGAGGAAAAGGAAGAAGAGAGGAGATGCAAAAAACGCTCCTCCAGAGGAAAAGGGATAAGATGGTCAGATTCCAGCGAGTCTGCACTTAAGGCATCAGAGTCAACCACACAGTCAGACCGACACAAAGGAGTATCTTACGGTCAGAGGGGGGTGTCTAAACCACCCTATGTGAGCCGACTAAGGACTTTGCCCGGTAGATGGCGATGCAAAACTATTGTCCCTGCAGTGGATAGAAAAATGATGAGAGAGGATAAAAAGTGTCACATATTACAATTCCCGTTGCTCAAGAAAGGAGGAATGAGTCCCCAGTATATTCCATGGCCACACATGGATCGAGAAAACCTGAAAAATAAGCTTCCAATGTTAGCATCGTGAACTGGAAAATGGATACATGAGCTGGGAAAAATGATGGGAGGGAACACGCTGGCTATTGGAGATATTAAGGGTCTTTTAATTGCCATAATTGGTGATCGAGTTGATGATGTGTGGAAACATGCAGGTTACCCTGGTGTGACCACAGTCAATACTGCACATGATGGAGCTCCATTTAACAATTGCAGAGCCGCGGTATGGAAACCATTACAATTGTAATACCCGGATACTTCTGACATGGGAGCCATAATGACACGAAAAATTAAGGAGTCAGAGGATCCTTTGCTTTACATTCAGAATTTCCAAGATGCTTGGGTATTGGAAATGCGGGAGTCTTGATGGAAATCTATACCCATGTTTTACCATATATTATGCCAAGGGCTGCCAGATCAGGTACAGAAGCAGCACAATAAATTTTTCAGAATTGAGGCCAAACCGTGGTCCGAAATACAGTTGATCATAGCTCACTATTCCATGCTACTGCAAGAAAAGAATTGCAAAAAAGAGGCTGCACGAAATGCTGAATAGGCAAAATTAGTGCAGAAGAAATTGTCAAAATATGCCATTGAAGGGGCAATGATAACTAGCACAGACGGATCGAACATAGAGCAGGGCAATAATCAACAGCAGGTTAATCAGGACAGTAATGGGTTTTACCCCAGAGGGAAAGGCTTTCAAGGAAGAGCATGGCAGAGTAATCAGGGATGTTTTCAAAGTAATCAGGGAGGTTTTCACAATATGCAAAATGGAAATCAGGATATGATAACAGGGCAAATAATCAGACCACTGCCAATATGTTGGACGTGTGGGATGACAGGGCACCTAGCACACACATGCAGAAGTCAAGGCATGGTGTAAAACGACCACGGAACAAGAGTAGGGATGGTGAATCCACCTGTGTTTTTACATCAAGGAGACAATGGAGTTGCACAGACTCACGCAGTGCAACAGCAAGTGCCAGGAGCACAGCAAAGCTTGCAACCTCAGTCTCAAAATTCGCCGATGCAACTGTCACAGACAACAACTGCAGGACAGGCATTGAACTCTTGATTGAGAGCTGACACTGGTGATGAAGGCAGTCAATTCACGCAGCATTGGACAAAGCTATATATGGATTAGGACAGCTCACTGGGAAACCTGATGTGTTCTATCCTATCAGTGATACTTAACCCTCACGTGGAACCAAGGGTGGATGTCGTTATAGGCGATAAAGAATATTCCTTCCTAGTAGACACAGGTGCAACACGCTCGTGCACATGTGAAGGCAAGTTTTCCTTGTCCGGTGATGCCATAGCTACTCAGGGCTTCACAGGAGCAACAAGTTGTGTTCCTTTTACAAATGCACTTCCAATCTCTATAGGAGAATGTGATATGAGTGTGCCACTGTTATATTCAAGGTAAACGCCAGTAAATATCTTAGGACGAGACCTAATGACGAAGTTAAACATGACAATCTCGTTCACGGAGAAGGGCATAATATGTTCAACTCCAGGAATGCATTATTTGAACGTATGCAAAATAATTAGAGCATATGCGGGACAAACATCCATGAGAGCTATCCCATTGGAGCCAGAAATATTTGCATATGGAGTACGTGTGTTAATGACAGGGCTACCAAGCCTTGCAGGCAAAACCATGAGGACCCCCGATGAATTTCTATGTAGGCCAAGAATACCTAAGCATGAAGAAAAGGGACAAGTATTTCCCTTGACGATACACACAGCCGTAGTGAGAGGGAAAATGGCACTGATCGATGCACAGTAATCGCCATTGAGGAAGGGTACAGATTGACTGACGTCACTGATGACGATCTGTTTGATGAATGAACAGATGTTGAGGAAAGAACAGTTGAGGTAAATCTCATTTTTTGGGCGAGGATGATCAAAAGAGAAGTGCCCTAGAGAATGATGCTGGCACAAAAACACCCTGAATATTTTGATGATGACATGGCCTAGGTGCCTATCTCAGTGTGGACCACAGGCCCCTATGACGTAGGCTTGTTAAAAGGAGTAGGAGAAGTGAAGATTAAATTGAAACCAAGAGCATGACAGTATCTCATGACTAGGGAAGCAGATGAAGGGATTTTCAAGACAATTTCTGCTGCGATGCAGCAGGGCATCTAAGTGACATCAAAGTCGTCATGAAACACTGTGGTTTCCCTATCAAAAAATCAAAGGAATGGTATTGGAGACTAATTCAAGATTTATGCCCAATAAATGATATTGTAGAGGCTGAGTCCACAATCCTATGTAATATACCTGTTAAGGTACAATATTTCACAGTGATTGACTTGAAAATGCATTTTTCTCAATCCCATTGCACAAAGACTCACAAGATTTGATATCATTCAAGTTCAGACAGATGTGTCTGAAAAGCACAAGGTTTCCCCCGGTGTGCTGTGAGTCTCCTTCGATTTTTAACAGAGTCCTGCAGATGGACTGCATTGCATTAGAGAATGTTGTCTTGCAATATGTGGATGAGATCTTAAATAAAGCATGGCAGAGGAAAGATGCAGACACAATTCTATTCAGCTATTGATTGTATTGGCTGAGAAAGGATGTAAATTTGACAAAGAAAAGTTGTAATATTGTCAGCAAGAAGTGCTGTATATAGGCCAGCTGATCTTGCATGAGGGGAAAAGGATTAACCCTGAAAGGGCTGAAGCCATACTGAACACAGCCGAGCCACACACGATAAAACAGATGCAGAGTTTTCCAGGTCTTTGCAATTATGTCAGGGCATTGGTCTTTGACTACAGGTCATATACCAAGAACTTGTTACAGGCCCTAAAGAAGGCAAAGGTGATGAAAGAAAATATATAATGGTCTGAGACCATGGAAGAAGGCTTCACTGCACTCAAGAAAGCTAGTTGCACAGCACCAGTTTTAGGGACGGCAGTACTCACACAGAGAACCACATTGGGGTACAAGTCCCTGGCATACTATAGTGGGACCCAGTGATGAGAGGCCACTTACCTTGTGAACAAAGTTTGGCTGCCGCAGTGGTCGCCATAGAGAAAGCAACAACCATTGTAATGGGATGCTCCATGATGTTGTTCGTCGAGCATGCACTATTTGCCATTCTAGAGAAATCAAAGGGTACATTGACATCTCAGAGAGCTTCTGCTTATGACGTGATCATATCAACTCCATCAATTAAAATAATTTGATATAAAATAGTGAACCCAGCCATGTTTATTGCAGAGCCAGTCACTGAAGGAGAGCCAATCCATGACTGTGCAAATTATGAGGAATTCTATGATGAAATTCCAAGAGTGAATGAGAACGCATTGGCAGAAGAAGAAATTGTCTTCGTTGACGGTTCTTCGAAAATCAATCAAAATGATGGGCAGAGATACGCAGGCACTGCTGTGGTAAAGCACACAGCAAATGGAGAATTTCAAGTAATTGTTAGTTCACGATTACCATCTCACTACACAGCACAAGCTGCAGAATTATTGGCGTTGATACTCACCATAGAGAGTCACGCAGACCAGGAAGTGACGTTGTACAGTGACTCCGCCTATGTGACATCAACAGTGCACACAGGCCTAGTGCGCTGGAAAAGGAGGGGCTACCTCCGACGGACGGCACGCCAGTGCAGCATGCAGCCCTATTGGATAGGCTCATTAGGGCACTACAGCTCCCAGTGGGCATAGCGGTCGTGAAATGCGCCGCCCACACGAAGGGGACAGATTTTATCTCACGAGGAAATCAAGCAGCAGACACAGAGACCAAGCATATGGCATCCACGGGCGAAACCATAATGGATGTGGAAATAACTGATGTAAATGAAAAAATGATTGTTGCACAAAGTGAACCTGAGGGTTATAGTAACATGAGGCAAACTCAGTTAATCGAACTCCACGGGGAAGCACCACAGGAGGAGAAGAACCTCTGGAAGCAGCAAGGGTTTTTTTTAAACCGCTCCAAAAGCTTGTGGCGACAAGACAGCACTGGTAAACCAGTAATGCTTATAGCCCTGTTAAAATTAGCACTGGAACAATTGTATTATCCAGCACACATGTCAAAAGAGAATCTAGCAGCAACAATCCCAGAAGACTGGTTTATACCGAACTTAGCGGAACACGTTGCATTTTTTATGTGAACTGTATAATTTGCCAACAGTTGACGGCTGGGCATATACTAAAAGTAATTAGAGGAGTCATCCTAAGGCCAGATAGACCTTTTCAGCACTTGCATGTCGATTATGTCGATATGATTCAAGTATGTAATGGGTACAGGTATCTAATTTTTGTGGTGTGTCCATTCTCTAGATGGATAGAAGCAGGTCCATGTACACAGCCGGACTCTACCTGTGCAGCCACATTTCTGGTGAGAGAAATATTTCCCAAGTGGGGAGTATGTAAGGTCATGAGGTCAGATAATGGGCCTCGCTTTGTTAATGCAGTCTTTGAACAGATTAGCTTGCTGCTTGGTGTAAAGCACAAGTTCTCGTCGGCGTATCAGCTGCAAGGTAATGGGATATGTGAGAAGCTCAACGGCTTGTTAAAGGAAAGGATAGCCAAGTTGAAGCTTACTCTAAAGAAGGGATGGTTGCACTGCCTTCCATTGGCACTGTATGCACTCAGAAACTAACCTGGTTCTGAACATCATCTTACGCCGCACGAGATAGCAACAGGCAGAAGGATGCATACTTCACTGACACCCCGAAACAGAGCTAAATGTGATGCCCAGCCAACAGGAGAAATCTTAGGGTCTGAAATGCAAAATTACTTGAATTGCATGACATCTTGTCTTACTGTAATTTCAGGACAGCTGCAGCGACAACAAAAAGGATTTCAGGGCAGCACAGAACACAGAAGGAAATACTACTGCAAACACAGTTCAGAGTTTACGTGTACCATCAATTTTCCCTGGAGACACAGTCCTGGTGAAGAATCACATGAGAAAGAAGTGGGACCAGCCAAGGTTCAACAGACCTTTCACAGTGGAAGACGGCACTCCAACTGCAGTCAAGCTACCAGGAAGAAGAGCTTGGATCCTCCTGCGTGACACCAAGCCATACATCGGAGAAGACCTCCTGTCCGCACCCCAACACGTGGAGACTACAGACAACAGGGAAGAACCGCAGCATGTGCAAACAAGATCCATGACGAGGAAGAAGGACGCATGACCAGCAAGGCAAAGACCAAGAGCTTTTGTGTGAAGTTGTGGCCTAATTTTGGACATTCCCTCTGAGCAAAAAAGGGGATACAGACATAAAAATGGGCACTCTGTGCATCCTAGTTGCAGGGTGAAGAAGGGAATTGCATACATAAGCCACAACATAGGTTATTAACTTTGAACTTTGGACTGAGGCACACTGAAGACTTGATAAGAAAAGAATGTGCCAAATTTTGATCACGGACACACAATTGGAAGAAAATACAGTATCCAGACTCGTTCCAAACGAGAGCATTGTTTGGACTCACTTATGGTGTCCCACAGCAGCGACATCACTAAAGACATTCTGAACAATTTTGACCTACTCTTGAGGTCATACCCATCACTAGTGGGAAGGCTCACTAGCATCACTGAATTTCTTCAAGACCCTGAAAACGAAAAGACAATAAGGAGGCTGCTCACCGTGATTGCCGAGCAGTTCCTCCTGCTTCGGAATACAGAGAGGAAAAACATATGTCCCAAGCAGAAGAAGAAGTGAATAGGCTTGTCAGCGTGCTATTCTTTTGTTTAATTGAAGACTGCCCAGATCTTGTCGGGAGACACACTGACGTCTTGACATTTCTTTGTGATCCAGCAAACACAGAACGCTTCAGTATAATCCTGAACGGAATCATAATTCAGGTTGCTCTTCACACCCATCGAGATCACAGAAGCCGCTCACAGTGAGTACTGAGAAGTTCCAGAATTCAGCAAGGGCAAGACAAATGTCCCTGTCACCAGAAGATAGCAGATTGGTGAGCAATGTGTTTTCTCGCCTAATTGAGGACTTTCCAGAACTTGTGGGGAGGACCGCCGGTGCTGACGTCCTCAGCTTCATCAGAGACCCAGCTAATTCTACACAGATGAGCATGCTCTTACATGGTATTGTAATGCAGGTTGAATTGTCTAATCACCATCACCATCTTCCAGAGGAGACTGTGAAATGTTCCACCGAGGGACAGATCGAGAAAATGTTGCCAGAGACTTGTTTATACTATCAGGGACAACATGTCGTCCGGAGTGAAACAGATAAGAGGAATAGACTGGGAGCTTGTGTATTTTGAACACGTACAGCGAAAAAGGACTTGCTGAACTTATTGCCTTAACTGACATTTTTCGAGTATAGAAAAGGGATCTGTATCCAGAGACAATAGACAATCCATTATCCAGGCAAAGGAGGACAATTGTTCCAGTACCTGCAATCGACAAGCAGAGACATCAGAATCCAGAGATATTGTGCATAGAATATATATTAACGTTATTCTTTTCCTTAAATGATAGAGATGGGAAATCAAACCAACAGCATCGTCATCCCTCAGGTGGAGACGTACTTATTGTTCCAGAACTAAATACTGCTGTCTAAACTATAGGGGTGTTAGGGAGAATTCTCCAAAATGGCTTATTTCCCTTACCTGCTGAGTCTCTCAGCAGCTTTGATGGATTTCTAGGATTTATTTGTTTCACGTGGTAAGAGTGTGAGCCTTTTTTCCCACTCTTATATGTGTTTTGCTGTGTGTGTTCATTGACTGTGGAGCCTCACCTACTCCATGTTCATCATCTTTTTTCTGTGTGTTACACAGCACCTTCAGTGCAGTGACACAGGGTTGTCTTTTTCAGACTTCCCACTTTAAACTCAATTTTCTGGGACTGACTACTGTCTCCCAGAACATGTAAAGTTGCCATTAACTTTATTAGTCTTTTTAAATCCACAGACCCAGTACAAACTATCTTACATAGAGTTCTGCAAAGGGTTAATAGTTTTCCCTTTTTGTCTGTTTCTCATGAAACATTATTTCGTTCCCTTTTCATTAAGATTTGGCTGGTGGCTGTGGTATCTACCCTACTTTTCCTACTGCGGTTATATTAGATAGCCTTGGTATTGTTTTAGGCTATTTTAGTAGCCTTGAACTTAAACCCGCTAGACCACAATTAATTTTATTTGGTTCCGGCTGGGTTTATTCGCCATTTCTTTTTGTGTTTTACTCTGCGTGTCAAACCAGGTTTGGTTACTTTGTTCGCCGTCTTTTGGCAGGCAGAAACCAAACCCTTCTTAGGCACCTGAATGTCTGTGGGGGGCAGAAAGTGAGGGAGAGGTTTGAGACTCCCTGCACAGGGTCTCCTTGTTGACCCATGTCGCCCTGTGTGTCATTGGCTGTGGTGACTGTCCCACCGGGACAGCCACCCTGCTGTGTGATTGACAGCCAGGCTATGTGAATGGGGAAAAACTGCATAAAAAACAGGTCTCTGGGACTGAGAAGGCAGAGTCGCCACTGGATCGAGAGAACCAATGAGAAGCCGACAGTAGAGGACCTCTACCATGACTGAACCTCTCGGTGAAGCCCTGCTGTGGGTCTGAATGTCCAAACTTCGACGACAGGGAAGATCTGCAAGGAATCTTCTCCCCTTGAGCTGGTGGGATCAACCAGTTGGCTAAACTGCAAGCCAGGCCTCCCTCCTCTGGACGAATTTGCTGTGCACAGCTACATTGAACCGGATAGCCCAGAGGATCGGACCCTGCTTGGGTTTTAATGAGCGCACCTTTTATTTGTTGATTTGCTCTGCTACTGGTTTCTTCCCTGTGCAGCGCAGGGCCCTCCAGTCTTCCTGCTTCGTGTCAGTCCGACAGTCGCTTCAGGAACCGTGAGCCTGCAGGACCTGCCAGGAACGTCCGCCTCAACTACAGCCTTCTTCTCCATTTAAGGTACTGTTTAAATCCAGTTGTTCGTTCCGTCCGACTGCGGTAAAAGTGCTTCAAATCTTTTGCCAATCTGAGGGCTTGTCCTTCTTTATTCTTTAAAGTAACTTTTCATCCGACCAACTTCGTTCTGAAGTCTTGGCAAAGACTTAACCACCAACTACTCTGAACTGTTTGATCCTCTGCAAAGACTTTGGTCCATTGACTTTGGCCCAGGCCTCTTGATTTGATTTCCTCAATGTAGTTACTTTTTCTAGATTGCCCTGCTTACTTACTTGTTGGTGCTGCTCAACTGTTGTCTAACTTTGTCTTTCCCTCCCTTTTAAATTACTGGAGTGCCATTTTGCTCGCACTTCATTTTGAGCTTAACTTGTCCAGAATCTATTGGGTGTGGTGTGGTGTATTAAGATTGTGATTTTTCAACTGCTTGATAATAGTGAAATGTTTTATAACTGATGGGTAAATAAATGTATATTCTTTTACTCAGAAACCTTGAGTCAGTCTTTGTTTGAACCATAGTAATTGCTGTCCTTTGAGTAACTATTTGTACTGCTCACTTTACTCTTGAGATAAGTCTGGCTGCTCAGCCATCGCTACCACTTTAATGTGTAGTACAGGCTTGTACCAAAGGTAAATTTGTAATGTCACTTGTAGTCTTAATTGTGTGTGCTGTTCCCAAAGGGTACTGCATATGGTTCTGCCTAACAAGGGGCATATTGTATTTATGCATTATATTCATCATTGTTTTATTATCCCTGACAATTCGAACTGCATTTTTCATAGGTGTACAAAGTGTTCTGATTCCAGTGCACCCACCTAATAATGCATGCATGACAGCCACAAAAGCCCCCAAACCTTTTATAGGGATCCCAGTTCCTAGAAGGTCTGACAAAGGTGTGATTGAACTTGAAATGGATGTGAGTAGCAATGACACACATGCAGTGACAAACAAGTTGGAAAGCCAGAGACAGGGTCAGCAGAGTAAGAATGAAAGAAGGTTACTGACAACCACACACATGCAAACGATGAGTGAACACACACCAGGTCTAGTGTCAATAACAGCAGAAACAAAGGAGGAGGAGGTTGGGCAACCGACGATGAGAAGCTACCCTACAAGTGAAATAAAAAGACAAATGGAGGAAGCTGAACTGTCAAAGAGACAAATGGAAGTGGGGAAGAAACCAGCTGAGACAGCATTAGCACCTCTGATCCAGTACCGAAAAGGGCAAGTGCAAGCCCAGCCAAAATCTCACGAGCACAGATGATGGCAGAATCAATATGGCCGTCCATAGCCAAAGCCAGGAAAAGGCAAGAGGAAAAAGAAAGAATTGGCAGATTTTTACCTACTCAATTGGTGCAGATGAAGATTCATGCCCCCTGGATTGGGATACCTGAGACGCCTCCAGCAAGAAGAAGCCATATGGAGGTGTTCAAGTACGTAGTTATAGCAAACTACATGAAAACCTTGAGGATCAAGATAAGCATACAAGGAGATGACAATGAACTAAACGACTACTTGGACAGCACTGCACACTTGGGAAATAACATATGGTACCAGCATATGAAAGAGGTTGGAAGACAGAATTCAGAGGAGGAATGCTTTGTTTGTGCACTCCTAACGTACAGCATGGAGAAGTCAAAGATCTTTGTAGCTGTAGAAATTGATGTCCACACAGCACACTGTCTGTCACACGTAGCAATGTGCAAGACCAGAGGCCAGTTCATGGGAAGTGATGCCTCAATGAAATGGGCAACTGAAGCAACTGATCCAAATGAAGACGATTATGTCCAGGACATAAAGACAAGGAACAATGGAAAGACAAAGCACATTGTGATCAGATACGAGAAGCCTGGAGTTAAAGGAGCGGAGATCAGAAGAGAGGCAAATCACAAAATAAACGTCCAAGGAAAAACTCCAGAAGAAGCCAGAAAATGGAAGAACAGAGGTCAAATTCAAATCTGGGGAACAGTGCTTTCACCAGACAGATGGGAAAAAGGATTGGTGATCTGCAGAGCATGGATGGTCTTCAGTCACTATGAACCAACCATCAACATAGTGCAAAATGGATGCAAGCCATTATGGCCAAAACTTGCTAAATTACTGACATCGGTCAAAGACAGGGGAGGACCCTAGCTGATAGTGCCACTGGAAAGCCCAAAATTCTGCTTCAGGAATAATGGCGCAAGGAAAATGGGGGCGAATCAAAACTATGGACAAGCTTTTGACACCCCAGAAATGCTACATGGTACTGCAGTGATCATGGATCATTATTGGCCATGTAGATCCACAGCATATATGAGACTGCCGAGAAACTGGGGAGGTATATGCACAATAGTGAATGTCCATGTTCCAGCATTATGATTCCAAAAAGTGATTTGAACATTGACAGTTTCCCGAAATCAGATGCTCACCTGAGGAAAAGGAGATCTGTGGAACTGATGAATAGAATGATGCGAGAGAATTACTTTTCGGCTAAATCAGAAGAAGCTTTTCATGCAATCCCATATGAACACAGACTGTTCATGACAATCTTCATACCACGATTTTAAGTTGGAACAAATACTAAATGGTTGCAGATAACCAGATGGGAGTTACTGCAAACCATCAATATGACCATAAAGGGATTCAACGCAATCAAGGAAGAATTAAGGGCAATCCGACTAATGACTCTTCAGAACAGATATGTCCTTGACATGATCAGGCCATGGATGGAGGTGTTTGGCAAAAATTGGAGAATCATGTTGCACATTTATACCTTCTCACGATGAAGAAAATGGAACGTTGACAGACGCCATAGGTATGCTGACAAAACTACAGAATCAAATTATTGAGGAAGTGGACGATGAAAGTTGGTTTGGAGCACTATTCTAATGGATTCCACAATGGATGTCAGATGCATTCAAGTTCCTAGGAGCCCTGCTAGTGATGATACTGCTCGGATTCTGTGTTATCAAGATAATAATCTCTTAGTGAGAGAAAACTGCGAAAAAGGCCATAGGGATGAAGATCATGATAGATGTCGAACCAGGATGGAAACCCAAAGACCTGACTGATGAAGAAATAAGAAACTTTGTGAAAGCTAGCATTCATGTGCCAGAAGGAACCAAGTTTCGGTATCCAAAGCAACACAGAAACTATGTGGGAAGATGGATCTATTGCAGCCCGAATGGACAATGTCAACTAATGACATGGAAGAAGGACGAACACGTGAGAACAGCAGGAAATTTGAAGGAAATCATAAAAATATGGACCCCAAAGAGACATTTCTTCAGACCTTCATGTGTGGACCCAGATGATGAAGTAAAAGTGGATCCAGAAAATGAAGTGAAGGTGAATACAGAGGACACAAGAAAGATGGATGCAAAAAAAGAAGTGAAAGTGGTTGATGAATCGCCCAGATGGGGGAGTGTAGAGGAGGTCCCAAGCACGACCTGCACTCAAATCGCACATTTTGAAGTAACAGGAACTTTCACACCGAAATATGTGACGCATGATGAGCAAATAAACCAGCAGAGAGCTGCAGTGGGGCTCTGCCCAGTACCTATCAGACTGACAGCACCTATTGAAGTACCTGCACAGAAGAAACCTTGCTCAGTAAGGTACCCATTGAGGAAATCATATTGATAAGTGAAACAAACTGACGATTGCCAAAACACAATGCCTGTAGAAACCAAGAAAGTCCTAAAGGAAGACGAATGGTGACGTCACAAGAACCCAGACCGACTCACATATCAAAGATATGACAACCTGCAAGGATAAAAAGAGACGAAACACCATGGATAAGTGGCATCCTGAGTTTAAAGTGAAACGGTTGATGTCAAATGTAAAAAGCTCATGCCATGTGCGCGATGAAGACATGCAGCCAGTTTACACGTGTACATATGCTTGGAATCGCAAGAAAGCTGAGAAAATTGTACGGCTTGCTTATGCTTAGTAGTAAGATAGAATGCGGCAAGCGCCACCTATACATATCTACCTCAAAAAAGGGACATTTTATATAAGTATACTTCCACTATGCACAAGAGCAGAATCAACCAAAGGTTATTAAAGGCCGCAGGAGTGGAGCCTCTCGACACGTGAACCGAAAGCTAAGGACAGAGAG
The DNA here is from genome assembly GCF_040938575.1 of Ambystoma mexicanum. NCBI lineage: Eukaryota > Metazoa > Chordata > Amphibia > Caudata > Ambystomatidae > Ambystoma > Ambystoma mexicanum. The sequence goes on along the minus strand of NC_090921.1, from coordinate 649,542,404 downwards.
AAACTCAGATGCATGCAACCCGTGCCAAGAAGCCAAGGTCATATCATCTGAAATAGACGAACAGTAGATACAATTAATGAAGCAAAGAACAGAGTATCCTGTTCAAAGAGGTCCTGAACCCTGCACCTGGCCGACTGTTCTGCACGCTGCTAAGCTAGTCTAAAAGTATGAGTGGGGTTGGTGCCAACCCAATCATGATGGACCAAGTAATCTAGGGTCCTATAGTTAGTAGAACCAATGAGACGTTGTACTTTTAGTGATGTCCACATTAGCCATTCTGAAGGAAGGGCTTATATGCCCCACCTGACACTGTTTATACAATCCCCTCACTCCATTACCATATACAGATATAGCACCTACATTAAAGTTACCTTCCTATAACCAATAAAATTGCATGCAACAGTTTAAGCGTTACACATCAGTGATGATGAGTTTTTAGCATAAATTATGTGTTTTTTATGAAGTTCATTGGAGTTATCAAAGCAAGAAGGAAGATCAAGCAGCAGCTGATGTTCATGAACTCCCTGTTTATTGTACTTGTCATTAAACGGACTCCCATTGCCAAACCTTTGAGTTGTCATTATTGATTTGATGCTAGAGTAATAATCTGCATCCCCATCCATCTCATGGTGCTGCTGCCTCATTTTAAAGTGCTATTGGGCAACCCCCAGCGCTTTATGGGGTGGTTGGGGTCCTAGTGCACATAGTGGTTTAAAAAGACTGAAGCCTCCCTTGACATGCAGAATTTCAAATAAAAAAAAAATGTCAGCAATAAGGTTGAATAGGTTGCCGCTGTTGTGGCAGTTCATGCCAGATAGAAAGTCAAATTAACATTAATGTAAGCCATCGACAATAGTCCTTCAAAAACACTACAGATATATGTTCCATATTTGTCTTTCATATGTGCAGAGCTGCCAATAACTCATAGGGCCTCATTACACGGTAGGAGGTAACCATGGCGCAATTAGCGCCATGACTACCCCTACCGCCTTCTGGGTCCGGTTAGGCAGTATGGGGACTTGCCGGATCATTCAGACCCTTGAGGACCCGGTAAGTCCCCATGCCAATTGCCATTCCCCATTCCCATTCGAGCTCCCATAGGGCTCAATAAGAATGGGGAAAGAGCTAATAACGGTACCGCTACTAGCGGTACCGTTATTTGCTCTGAAGTCCCTCAGCAGGTCCCTTCCTTAACGTGTGGTCTGACCACACGTTAAGGATGGGACCTGCTGAGGGACCTCGTAGTAGGGCGGTAGGGGATTATCAGCACTGGTGCCCTTACCGGTGCCGGTAATCCCCTACCGCCTACCGTGTAATGAGGCCCATAGTATTTCAGTATTACTGGTTTAAATAGTACTAATTTGAACAATATCAGATAGATGAATGTCTGAATCATGCATGGCATGTGTCTGTCCCTGAGCAAGCATGACAGGCCTTTGTAGATGCAAATGTCTCCCAAAACTCATCTTATTGTAGTACAATTGCAATGGAACTATATGAGCATTATCAGAAGTCTGCACTTCTATTCTATGCTTGCCACATGGATGGCTCTTTCCATGCCTTACTAACTTTTCCAAGGATATTGCATGGCTGTCATGAACTTTCCTTATTATATATGAGATAAAATGCCTCCTGCCGTATGTTATATGGATATTACAAATCAATGAGGAGTCTGGTGACCAAATAGAGGAACGAGGCCAAAGGCTGAGTTCCTTTGTAAGGTCACGAAAACTCCAAGGTGAAGACTTTCAGTATCCTTTTTATGTATGGTAGAGGGCGATTTATTTCTTATAATACATGGCAACACACTGTAATTCCCTTTAATACCTTGTCTCTTGCATAAAATAATGTAATTGATCTTCCATTTGCTGATCCATATGATCAATATAGAATCTGGATTTAAAAAGAAAATATGCAGCTCCTAATGTGTTCAGAAAAATAATTCAAGCAGTTTAATAACATGTATCAGAAAGATTTTCGTTTGGTGCTTTAAAATGAGTAATAACATGCAGATTCTTGCTAGCGTGTAAAAATCCAGTAGTGTACAAATTCAACATTTTACCATAAACAGTTCCTTGTCAATTAATGGCTGCACATTGACACAATAACTATTCTGCAAGCAAGGAATTTGAAAACACTTTCACAGCTTTAATTAAGTGCTGCAGTGGCAGCTGGAATTCTCTGTGCTGGCTCAAGCAGCAGGCATTTTGACACACAACTGCAGCGTACTAAATGATTACAGAACTGTTGTGATGTCATTTTCCTATTACAGGTCAGTTTTGAAGTCACAACTAGCCTTTAATAAGAACATTATTTCCAGACCTTTATACGGCTATTGCAGGCTGCCATTGATCATAAAGCTACCAAACTAACGCTACCAAATTCAATAATAGGCAAGAGTTTCATGGCTCTCCTGTTTACTTGGTTAATAAACTCCAAATGTATGGTGAACGTAGGGATTTAAGGAGCAGGAAATCTACTCTGTCTATAGATTCCAAAGTGATAAAAGGTCTATCAAGGTGAACAGGGCTATTTCATTCTCTTATGAGTGTTTTGATGAAATAACATTTCACTGATTTGAGAATGATTCATTTTTTTTTGTTTTTTGGTAAGAAGCTGAAAGCTTTTTTTGTATCCAGACTTTCAGAAATCATAGCTAATTTTAAAATGTATTTGTTTTTCTTTTCTCCTTGATTTTTTAAATGATTGTAATCCTTATATTGCTACACTATTTTATGCTTGATGTGTATGGTGCTCTGATGCTTTTATGTTCTGTTCACACCAATGGAACCGACAATTAAATAAATATATGAGTACAAACCAACCGGAAGCATTACAGGATTTGTCTTGCACAGGCTAGGTTTTTTAAAGGTACATGCCTGCCATGTGCTCTCCATATGGAAATATTTCGGACATGAATTACAATGATATTTCCAACATCTAAAATATATAAATCAGACACAGGCATGCCTGGCATATGATTGGCTACAGAAGGGTAGGTATGCTATTAAATCTAACCGTTACTCTGCCCTCTTCAACTGTGCTTGATTTATGAACTTCAGTAGGATGAAAGCTGGAATCATTCCTACACCGATTGATACCTGTGATCCTTACGTTGCATGCATATCTTGGTGTCCATTAACCTATTGAGCTATTGTACTGCTGAGTTTTGTTTGTGGATGAACCATCTAGGCCCACCTTCACCTTGCGCTTTCCCCATCCAATTGCATCCTGCAATCTTTCCTCCTTCTGATGTTATACTTGTGCATTCTTTTACAACAAATCAACCAGAACCACACCAATGCTGAACATTGAACATCCAAAAATTCTCCAGTAGACTTTTCTTTTTAAATGTATTTTATTATTTCAACAAACAACACTGCAAACATTACAACTTTTTAGGACGTTCTTGATCAATTTTCAAACATCACATTATTGCCCTCCTCTGTCCTCCCCCATCCCAACCCACAAACTTGAGCCGTCATATCTGTGCCACCATCTTGGGCATCTACAGGTGACTCGGTTATTGCCAGCACCACCGATTTTCCACATCCTGATCCACCTGGTGGGGATTTGCCATTGAGGCCACCAGCTGTCTCCAGGCTTTCAGGGGGCCTACCTCTTCCTCTCCCCCACTCGTGACTGCTTCGTACAAGACCATGGTTTCTGCTTCGGCCCATTTCAGGAGGTCTGCCCACCACATCTCCACTCTAGGCCTGTGGGCAGCTTTCCAGCTCATCGCAATTCTGCATTTGGCCAAAATATAAGCCAGGTCTTTCATTTTACTGATATTTTTTAAGTTATGTGGCCTAGGAAAACTCCCCAGCATGCATGCCCAAGCAGACCCCACGTCCAGCTCCACCCCCCGGCAGGCCAATCTCGTTTGCAGTTCTACCCAGAATTTCCCCACCTCCTGGCAAGCCCAGAACATGTGTAACAACCCAGCCTCTTCCTCTCCACACCTGGGGCATTTCTGTATGGTCGAGCCACCAAACCTGCCTATTCTACCGGGGGTCAAGTAGGCTCTGTGGGTGACATACTGCTGGATCTGCTGAAGTCTTGCGTTCCGGGACACCTTCTTATGGTACCTTTGGGCTCTGTCCCACTGTCCCTCTGTCATGGTTTCTCCCACCTCCTCCTCCCAGTCAAGTCTCAATTGAAGCAACTCCTTCCCCGCTTTTGCGCTCAAGAGCTCATATATCCGAGATATTTCATGCCCACCCTCCGAAACATCATACATCATTTCTACAGAGGCATTAGGTTCTTCCGCCAGCACCGTCTCAGGCCACCTCCCCCTCACCCGTTTCATGATCCTGGTGTAGGTAATGTATTGGCCTCTATGTACTCCCGTCTCCTCCACCAGCCTCTAGAATTCCACTGCCTCCCCCTCCTGCCATATGTCCCCCAGACTGGCCAGGCCTACCGGCTCCCGGTATTTGCGGACCCCTTTGATCAGCTGGGAGTCTTCCCCACATAATGCCACCAACGGGACCTGCTGTGAGAGCGAGTCCAGGTCACCCACCGTTCTCTATGCTCTACGCCAGACCTCCCAACCCAGCACCAACAGTCTCCCCATCCCTGCCACCTTCGTTTTATGCAACCACACCGTTTCTTTTAGAAAGTATGGGGCGGGGACGCCCTGTAGGAGCCTGGTCTCCGCCGATTCTTCTTCTGACAGCCATCTCGCCCGCCAAGTAATATAATTCAAAATTCGGCAAGTTTATGCCCCCTTGTTGCACAAGTTTTGTAATTTCCACAGGGCCACCCTATTTCTGGAATTGTGCCATATGGAGCCCCTGCACAGGCAATGGAGCTTGGAAAAAAAGCATTTGGGGAGCAGATACAGTATGTTTGTGAAGAAATGCAGCAGTCTGGGCAAGACCACCATTTTGAGCAGCGCTGCCCTTCCCATCATGGCCAGGGGTAATCTGGCCCAAAATACCATGCTTTTTCTTGTGCCTGCAACCGCCTCCTCTGTATTATGTTTGTGTTCCGCTTCTAACTTGTGGTATATGTTTATGCCTAAGTATCTAAACGTCTCTTTCTGCTAGGGTATTTGCAAAATGGGCAAGTTTTTTAGTGGAACATTTTTGCACCTTCCCAGGGGGAATACGCTGGACTTCCTGGCCCATGCCTTCTCCCACGTCCTCATACAAACGTTTATAGTATTTGTGGAACTCCTCATTTACCCCCTCTTAAGTATTGCGGATCTGGCCATCCGCATCCCTAACTTCTCTAATCACCTGCCAGGGTGTCTCATTTTTGTATAACCAGGCCAGTAGTCTGCCGGGTTTGGCTCCTCCCACATGTTGCCTCTCAATGTATTTCTTATAATTTAGCTTACATAATCTATCCCAGAGTTTTTTGCTAGCCTTTTGCAACTCTCTCATCTTTGCACTGTCCTCTTGGGTGGTTACCCCTTTTCGCATCAGGTCCTCCAGTTCCCTTTCGGTATCCCGTAATTTTTGTTCTATCCCCCCTTGGAGCCCTTTAGATTTTGATAGGGCTACCCCTCACACCAACACCTTAAATGCCTCCCGTACTGTTCCCATAGATCTTACGCTTCCTGTATTTATGTCAAAATATTCCTCTATGGCCTCTGTCAGGTCTTCCCGGAATCCTGGATCCTGCAAGGCCTCAGCTCTGAGTCTCCACATTGGGATACGCGCTCAGGGGGGGGGGGCGGTGTCGCCATTCCAGGACCAAAGGTGAATGGTCTGACAGTACTCTAGCTTTATATTCTGCACCCACCATTTCTCCCGCTATCTTGGCAGAGGTGAACACGTAATCTAGCCTAGTATGTAGATCATGTGGCGTGGCATAATGCGAGTATTGCCTGTCCTGTGGGTTAGCCGCCTCCACACATCCTCCAAACTAAGCTCTACCAGCAGTGTCCCTAATGCTTTGCCCGCTGGCCCCGGTTTCAATGTCTTGCTGTCTGACCTGTCCCTCCCGGGGTCCAGGGTGCAGTTAAAGTCACCTCCCCACAGTATTGCACCACCCAGCAGGGGGCTAACCCTGCTATACAGGGACCAAAAATAGGCTGCAGTATCATGGTTGGGGGCGTACAAGTTTATGATGCTCACTTCTCTGTTTTCGAAGAGTCCCACCACCACCCCCATTCTGCCCTCCTGGTCTGTTGTCGACCGAAGCAACTGAAACGGCATGTGCGGTGTCACCCATGTCACCACCCCCCTCGCATTGCTGAATATGTGGCTCCTGTAACGCTGCCCTTCCATTTCCTCTTCACTACTTCTAGTTTCTCTTTTGTGAGGTGAGGTTCCTGTAGCAATGCTACATCCACCCTCATCCTCTTCAAATACATCATTATTTTATTGCGCTTCAAATAACTGTTAAGGCCCCGTACATTCCAGGTCACTACTCTGAGGTTACCCGATGCCATTGTTGCACTGTCCGCTCACATCCCTCCCCTCCCTGTATCCTCTTCGGTGGCTCATGATCCGGCTCGTTCCCCTCCCTCCCCCCCCCAACTTCCCCAACTGTGCCCCACTGCACGCAACTCCCCCCACCCCCCTCCGTACCCAACCCCAACAATTGCCCAGCTCCATCCCTGGATCTCAGGCCCACCCGCGCCTGGTCCTGTCTCGTGACTCCGAGTGCAAGGACCCCGCGGGGCGTCACCAAACTAGTAGTGACCTAACTAAGTGTAACGCTATGGGGGTTCAAGGGTCGTTTCCCCGGAGCTCCACTCATATGATTGGGATTATTCAGTTCAGCTGGATCTTACAAAAATATACAGTCTAAGCAGCACCATCCCAGAGTCTCATTCAGTGCTATATTCTAGTCCCAGTGTCTTGCGCTCTGTCACCGAGGGTGCCACAGCCACATGTTACTTATCTTCGTCAGCTGCCGTCTGGATATCCGATTCCTGGGGGCGACTCTGCATGTCTAGCCAGTCCATAGCATCCTCTGGCGTTTCAAAAAACAAAGTTTTGTTCTTATGGAACACCTTCAGCTTGGCTGGGTAAAGCAGCATATATCTCTGACCTGTTTCTCTCAGTCTTCTTTTCACCGCTCCAAAGTTCATTCTGCTGCACTGTACCTGCAGGGTATAGTCGGGGTATGCAGTGATTTTGGCGGGCCCCCTCTCAATCGTTCTGCCCTTCCGGAAGAATTCAAGTATCTTTTCCCGATCTCGGTAATTCAAAACTTTAGCGATCACTGGCCTGGGAGGGGCCCCTGGGGTGGTCTTCTTGTCAAAGCCCTGTGCGCTCTTTCCACAGCAAACCCCTGGGTCAGGGCCCTCCCAGTTATCTCCTGCAGCAACATGGTTTCCACAAATTCTGTTGGGTTCGGCCCTTCCATTCCTTCCGGCAGGCCAACTATACGGATGTTGTTGTGTCTAGCACATCCTTCCGCTTCCTCCGCTCTATTCTCCAAGTTGCCCACTCGCTGCACCAGGGCATGTATTTCCGATCTGTGGGTGGCGCAGTCTGCGGTGTTTGGGGCCTTTTCCTTCTCCAGGTTTCCAGTGCGCTCCGCAAGCGATCTCACATCTTGTCTAAGCAAATTCACATCCTCCTGGACCGCTCCAACCTTAAGATCTAATGCCACTTTCAGTTCGTTCATGGCCAGGCCCAGTTTGGTCTCCCAGGCGACTTTAAGGTCCACAATTGCTGCCAGCACCTCCTGGATAGTGCCCGGGGCCTCTTCCGTCCCAGTGGTGGTTTTGTCCTTGCTCTGGGCTCCCTCCGCCCCGGGTGATGTCTTTGCATAAGCCTCCAACGTGGGCTGCTTGCTCTTCGGTTTTAGTATTTTGTTCGACATTATGCCGTATCGCCCGCGTGTGTGTTGGCGCAGCTGCCTCTATTGCGAGGGTCTACTTGTTGTAGTGCTGTTCCAGAGGCTAGGGCTTGGTAACCTTGTTGGGGGACCTCCCCTGCTGCCCGCTGCATGCTAGGAATGGGCTGTGTCCTCCCACGTATGTGCGCCCACTTGTTCCCATTCAGCTGGCCCTCTGGTGGCCGGAAGATTCTGCTCTTCCTACCCCTTACTGCGCCGGGGTCTGTCCGGGCCTCGTGGCCTTCAGGCTCACTGCCTTGTCTTGGGATTCATTGTGCAGCCCAGTGTCTGTATTAGCACTATCTCGCTCCACTCATAGGTAGTGGGGCCTACCCGGGCTCGCTCCCATGCAGGCAGCTTATGTGTGTTGCGCACCATGCGCACGGCTCCTGAGATGCAGTGTCTTTATTCCTACTACTGTTAGTCTCAATAATTTAGTTTCATCTCTTTTTCCCCCCTTTTATTTTAATTTTTAAAAAAAGCTTTCTCTTCCCAAAGGGTCCCCCAAAGAGACATGCCACCAACAATCGAGCCGCAGCCCCGAGCGAGAGGAATCCTGTGTGCAGCCCTCTCCGGAGTCACCTCCGCCACTTCTTTTCACTGCCTTGCGTCTCCGAGAGGCCCGGCAGGCACCACCCTCAGGGCGCACTCTCCGTTCGGCCAGGCCGCTGCGTCTGGGGAAACTATCCCCTTCGTTCTTTCTGCACCTCACGGCGGTGCGCTCTAGTCGGGCACTGTTCTGTAGGGTCCCCGCAGGGGGGCTCTCCTGTATGTATCTGCCTTCACAGGGGCTGGCACCCCTGACTTGCACGCCCCACCTGGCTCACACCCCGCACAAGGCCCTCCACAACTGAGCATCATGCTGGCAGCCGCCTGGGCCCGGCAGGCACCACCACAGCTGCTGTATCTTCAACGCGCTTGCCGCCTGCGACACTGTCCGGTGCGCGCTGCCTCCAGACACCAGCTTCTCACTGCCGCCGCACCTCAGCCAGGGCCAGCGCTCCACTGCTCATGCAGCCCTCTCAGCTTTATCCCAGCGGGGGCTCCACAATCCGGGGTGCATACGTTCAGGGCCGCCTCCAACTCCGATCGCGATGTGGGCTATGTAGCCCAGGATGACTCATCACCTCCTTCCACTGTGTGTCCCCGGAGGTGAAGTCCGGGGTCCTCTACCCTTCGGCTGCAGCTTCCAGCGTCGGTGCTTTCCCCCTCAGTCCGACCGGTCGCTTCCAGCCGGGCTCAGCGCTGGTCATTCGCTACTGAGGTGTATACATGCAGCAAAGCCGCAGCGGATGTCCCCGCAGTGCCAGCCATCGCTTTCCGCGGCACTGACCCTTTGTGTGCCGCCGCCATTTTGGTAGCCCACAGTTTCGGGCGCTTGGCTTACTCCTTTCGGCTGCAGTTCCCCTTAATCACCGTCTATCCGCCTCGCATTGCACACAGTGTGTGCCCTGGATCTTCATACGTCTCCGGGTGTGCTGCCAATCTGCTATATCGCCCGCATTCTCCATTAATTCCAAGGATCAGTAAAGGATCTGCGGGAGCCCCGGAGAGATGCGTCCCCTCACGTAGCCATCAAGCCACGCCCCCAATTCTCCAGTAGACTTATGTATCAAGAGAAGTTCACCAAGTTCTACTGAAATCTACAGGTTAATGTTATGGTCTTTGTGAGGAGAACAGATCTAGCAGAGGAATCAGAAACATGTTGTCCTAGTTCTGCTTTGTAAAGTGTCTCTAGGTTACCCACAAACCATCTTGTACTGGGATCCTCTATAATATGTTTGTTTCTAGGTGTCCCACTATGATTCTGCCTGCAGCAACTTAGTCCCACATGTCACACTATAATCCTGTTTCTGTGTGTGTGTCCCACTGAATTATGCCCCACTGTCAGTTTGCTCCTAGTTGTCCCACTGCAATTCTTCTACGAGGTGTCTTTTCCACTGGAATAATACCACTACATTTTTGACTTGGTACCCAATGCTGTCCACTCCCATGTGTCTGTCCCAGTTTACTCCAGTGTGATTTATGGCCATGTGCTGCACTCTGTTGGCTGCTCAGAGCACCAGCTCATGTCATGGTGTCTTGCTACTTCTCACAGTAAACCTAGTCATGAGGGACCACTACTCAGGTGTCAGCACAGCTACACCAGGCTGATGCACCAAAGCCCCTTCGAGATTGCCACTGACTGCTTCCCACAATAACATGCTCAGATTATATGCTACCACACACAATACACATACTAACCAAGCCACCCACACATGCAAACTAGTCACTCCTCTCAATAAACATCATAATGCTACACCTCTTCAACCAACCTCTGTAACAGAATCTGGACCAGTGCATCCTCTTATTATAGGCACACAAGGCTCTCTTCTGGACACAGATAACTCAAGTACTCTCAACACAAATCATCCAGGTCCTTCCAAACTGCACCCATTAACACATCAGCAAAGCTGTCATGCATATTCCCTCTTTCATCACTGGCCAAACCCAGTCCCCTTCTCTTTCAAATCCACCAGGGCAATGAGAGATGCTGCTAATAGCAGCAAAGCATGCTATAAAGCCTAATAGTGTAGCATTACAAGTGTAAGGTTCATCTTGGGATGTGCAAACGCTGCCTTCATATGCCGAGCAATGCTTGATTACCACAGTAGTAGTATCTTAGGCCAGTCAGTGCCTTGTATGTATGGTATCGAAATAAAACCATTTTGAATGGCATGAACAACACATAGGCACTGAGTATCAATTAAGTAGTCTGATATGGAATGACACAAACACATTTTGAGTTGGGGAAGTCTGAAATTCACAAAATGAATGAGGAGCTTGAAGCAGAGTGTGAAAATGCAACAGCTCACATGTCAGGGATTGAGGTAAATCATATAAATGGTGTCTGGCATGGGTTAAACTGCCAGCCAAATGACACGTTAATTCATGCACCAAATCAAGCTGAGCGCATGAGGACATTGTTTGATTTTAAGGCATTTTAGGATTACTTGAAAAAGACTGGGTAATTAAAATTGGCCCACTTGCCCAAAATCTTTAATTGTATAGCTTTTGGGACAAGCTTAACAATCAGTATTATTTGAAAATGATCAAGCAATCAAAATTGGCACACTTGGCCAAAATGTGTAATTTCGTCACTTTATTGAACACGCTTAAGATGAGCCACATGATAATTCCCTCATTCCAAATATTAAATATATTCTATATATATATATATACATATATATATATATACTATATTAGAAAAAATACAGCAATCTTCCATAAAACCCAGGAGAATATTTGCATATGGCTGTGCAGAACCTGTTCCCATAGCAATTCCTCTGATTTCTAAATAATAATGGTTGGCAAATACGGAATAATGTGTGATCAAATTAAATCAATCATGCCCATCACCATACATGTATGTTCTTTAAAAGTAGCCGAGTTGTTCCTCACAAACTATTCTGAGGTTTTGAAACTGTCTTTGCGTGAACTCACAGTATATATATAGACGTAATAACAAGGCTAACCCACGTTTTATGTGATTCCCATGGGATTTTGTATAGTCTGTTAAGTATGCCACTGGTGTCTTTGATGTACAATGGTAAACCTGTGATGGAGGGTAACGAATAATTGTCACAGTAACTTGACATGGGTTCAGTAAAAGATTTATTGAGCTAACAATAGATCTTCCTGGTGGTATGTTCCTTTGTACTTTATGCAGCTAGTAGAGATTAAGGACAACATGATGTTTACCATGTAGAAACACACATTCATCTTTACTACATAAACCTTTTTGAGCCCAAATCATGAGATTATCTTTCCATTTTGAGTTAAATTCAAAAGTAGGATGCACTTGAAGTGATTGATAACAAGAAATATATCTCAGTTGTTTATGAGTTTCAGATATATATATATATTTGTTATGTCCCCACAGTACCATGTTGCCACCCTAGTTAGAAGCTACTTTCATTGTAGTTATCTGAGACCCATTTAGTCTTTGTAGATTCTTTTTAACATTCAATTTAAAAATGAGAAATTAATGCTTATCCATAATAGAGGGGATGAAGATTGATTTAGGTTTGAATGGACTGCGTAATACCAAAGGTAAGTTGTCTTCAATCGATTGTATGTCTTGCATGTTTGCTAAATTAGTATTGTTATCCAACTTTAAATCATATAAACAGGAAAGTGTTTTTGCTTCCGTAATCCTCAAAATGCTTGTTGGAGGTCAGGGAAGGGGGGTTGTTGTCATAGGGTTTGTCTGGAAAATATTTACACAGACCTAATTTCCTAAGAAATTGAAATGTTCAGTTTGAATATCCATGGGATCTAAATTGAACCTTGGTATACGATTTAAGCCCAGTTTAAAAAATGTACTCATTTAATGGGATATAGGTGTCTGTGATAGATTCACTGCAGTGGAATGCATATTAGTTATGTATGTCCCTTACATGATCTTGTCAGTATGGGTGTCAATGGTTTTGGCATTTTTCTGGACATCTCTCCCTCTCACTCATCCTCTTCCCCTGTTGCTTCCTCCCGTCTCCTCTGCTTGTCTTGCTGGTTTTGCCACTATTTTTCTGGTGTTCTCTTTCAAAATACATCATCCTTATTTATCCTAAAAAATCCCTCCTATTAACCTTTTTGGAAGGACTGGGGGTTTGGCTCTTTTTCTGTGGAACTATGTTCAGAAAATGCATTGTGATGTCATTATGATCCAATGAGATAAGCTATTCTGGTGATGATTGATAAAGAGAATCATTTTTTTAGGAAAGATGTAGATTCTACCATTTGTGTTTTTAATGTCGTCTCTCTAGGGTTCAGACATTTTTCTCTTGTTCAATTTCATCTTTCATTAAAGGTCTGGATCATATCTTCATACTTTTCACATTTAAGTTAATTTTGTAAAGAAATGATTTCCTCTTGAGTTTAACCTGATTTATTTTCTATTACATTTGATCAATAAAGTAATCATAAGGTCTTGATTTTTCTCCTCATAACTTGGGAAGTTTAGAATAGATAGACCTCTGGGAATCAGTTTCATATCAAGATATCATTTAAGAGCAGGGAGTTCCCACCATTTGGATAATTCCCATCTTTGTAATTTCTATAACCTTCTCAATTTGTCCATCTACCTGCCCATATACTTGTGTGGAGGCCCTGCCACAAAGGCAGAAATAGTTTGTCGTAATAAACGTTTTCTGTAAAATCAGTCTGCAGTATACATACTGAGACCCCCCAGGGCAAGTTCACCAACTAAATAAGAAGTACATGTGTACATGCTTGTATGCAAATCTGAAAAGCTGACTTGGTTTTGGAATGTGCAGTTTTGAATGTGTGAATGTGAGAACAGCTGAGAGAATACAACCCATCCGACCACCTCCTAGCAAAGGTGTCTTACTCCATCCCACTCTAACTGAATCATTCTGAACTCTTGTAATAAAGGTTTTAAAACATGTCTGGAAGTAATTATTATACGTGTGGCAGATCTTTCTATCCCTAACCACAGGATATTAAGTAACTGGAGGTAGGCGACCACATTCTGTTAATTTTAAAACACATTGCAACTTTTGGTGGCAGTCCATTTAAATGGTATGGTGACTACCATGGAGAAACTGCACGAAATTGATCACTTTGGGTTTATTGTGTAATTCATTACACGATATAAAATAAATGTTTTAGAAATGCAAGCAACCTGGTGCAGCAGACGCATGAATTCAAAAAGGAATCTTGGACTTCTGCAACAAGGTAATTCTGTCATTTGGTCTACCCAAAACGTCAGGGTATTGGCACAGAGTAGGGGCAACAGCATATGGATGGACCCGAAAGAAATGCAATGACTTCTTTCATACTTTTATTTTGGGAAAGGAAGGACTACTTTCATATCGGTTACATATTTCTGTGCCTAATAAATAGAGCTGTTATCAATCTAGACATAATTCTGATGTGAGCTGCTGGTTACCTCTGATACACTTCCTGAACCATGGAAATGTCAGACAACATTATTTACATAAGTGCAAGGGCATCACCTGACATACCCACCCAACTTCCCCCCAACCCGTGACATTCTTCCCTTCCCTCGAAGGCCTTTAAGAATGAGGAACTAAGCTGGGCAGTGTTCCTTTTGAACAGAAAGGATTTGTGGTTTGCAGTGACCTTGGAATTTGGCATTGGTGAGCTTAGCAGGGATACCACTAAACCATTAACTAACTGTATTCTGGTACTCCAGTGAATTCATACACTATCCTTGCCAATGTCCTGAGCTGGATTATTGTGTCTGGGGCAGTCTAGATTTTATCTTGTCAGGTCCCCTGAAGGAGTGTTGGTGTTCCAAATCTAGTCCCTTCCCTTTCTTTTGGGTAAGCTAATAGCTCTGTCACCCTTATTTCAACATTTGGGCTGTTTACTGGGATGCTGAAAAGATCCAGTGCTGTCTGCAGTAAACCGTCTGGATGCCAAGTGTCGTTCTCTGGCGAGAGGACACGTTTCCCAGCCTGAGGCCCCAGTTAATGACTTGCTGCAAGCTGCCAACCGATGTTCCCAGTGGATGTATTAGAGGACCGCATCGTCCTGCTTAGACATACTAGTTCTACTGGAAATGGGGCATTAATAATGTTAAAGGTAATGCCTTTCTTTTGTGGACAAATCTAGATCTAAATTTCCAGGTTCTGTGACATTGTGTATGTATATGGTGTTAACCTGGGCTATGCAGTTTAATGTCTCTATGACACCAGAGAGAAACATATGGTCCATGCAGTGGCTAGAGCATCTTTCGTTCTGGGCCTGTTAACAGTCAGTCAAGTCCATCTTGTTTATTATCCAACAGAGGTCTTGTCATTAGATCTTACCTTGTCTCCCAACTGTTCTTGAAACGTTCTGATCTTTAGGGTGGAGATATAGAACTCTTGCTTTGACTAGACCACCCAGTGAGTTACTATGGAAGCAATTCTTTATGAGGCCAACTTTATGGCAGAAGCCAAATATTGAGCTTCAGCTCAGAAGTTGTACTAAAAGATCCAAAGGGTCATGAAAAACATTGACTGGGGAAGTTGGTAATCGCTGATGCCTCAATGGCTCCATGCCAGTATTGTGGATTTATGGATGTGTTGCACTAACCTGCTGACTATGCCCTTCTTCCTAATTCAAACTCTGATTATACAATAGATATTAAGCCATATTCTTTGGTTCCATGTGGACAAAAGTCTACCTTGTCTGAGACAAACATGTACTTTGAAGTAATACCTACAGAATAGTGTACGATAGGCGTCTATTCCCAGTTGGATTGCAGTTATTTTTTCGTGCACAGACATGTGAATTCCAACCCTGTATATATGACATAGGTATGAAAAAGGATCATTATGAATTGCCTTTGACTGTTGATATTCCATAATGTGATGAATGTGCTATTGTGTTTACTAAATTAGATTTGTGGGTATGTATTGCCTTTAGTAGCTTGGGACTGGAAATACATTGACAATGTTTACAATACCTTCAGAATGCGATTTGCTGTTGGTTTAAAAATGTGCGGCGCCATCAGGGTTATGTAACGCGCAAGCAATATTGTAGAGATTCATGAATTGCATGTTCTCTGAATTTCTAATCAATGCTTGATTGCATTTATGAATTATACACGTTTTATTTTGGATTTTGTACAGGATGATGAGGGTCACGCAAAAGAGATTTTGGAACCACCATGTAAGAATCAGTGTTTGGTTAAGGGCGGAAAGTTTTGGTTTGAGCATTAAATACTTGGGATTCATACTTTCTTTTCTGTAAGTCTGGAAATCAAACTGTCACATCTGCAGATAGCATAAAAAAAACAGGAGAAGACCCTTAAAACAAGGATACAAAAGAAACCTATGAAAATGTATGCGAAATGGAAGTTTAAAATCAAAATAGTGAAAAGAAGAAAATAAAGGTACGATAGAGACAGAGACAAACACCATGCTAAGATGGCAGATTGGGAGCAGGGACTCGAAGAGGAAGTTCAAGACAGTGCTTCTGGGTCAATTGGGCCTCATTACGGGTCTAGTGGTAACTGTGCCGGTAAAACCAGCAGGTAGCTGCCGGACCCATAAACAGTTAGTGCCACCTGACTTGCCGGTAACACTGGGGTATTACAACCCCGCGCCCGGAAAGTCAGGCGCAGGTAAAATGTTGTTCACCATTCCTATAGCGTCCCGTAGGGACCACGGAAACACTGACACCGGTAATAACGTTGCTGGTGCTTCCGTGAAACTGTGGGCGGCATTGTCTTGTTTCAAAGACAAACGTGTTTCCCCTGAGCAATCCCTCTGCCCAGCTATCCTGTACTCTCAAACTGGGTAAGGTGTATCGCTATCATAGTCGCATTCTTAGCCATCTATAAATATAGAGGACTGTAAGGACTTGTGGTCATTCTTTGTTATCATATATTATGTTATGTTAGTGCTTGTTGTAGAGGTAGAGCCCTCTCCCACCCAAGGGTATCGTGGCGCTTATGGAGCATCATTCGGATTGGACTGACCAAGGAAAAATTATATACCTGGGGAAGAGGAAGGTCTTAAATTGTTTCCGAAAATGAGCATGATCGTATGTCAGTCTCAGTTCTAGAGGAAGGAGCAGAGGGGTGGCAACTGAAAAAGCTCTGCCGCTGACCGACTTTTTTTATAACCTGGGTATGACCAGATGCCTAAGATTTGTGGAGCAGACGGTTCTAGTGGGAAGGTAAGGGACAATCTTCTCCTGGAGAAACAAAGCACCCTGTTTTTGGAGTACTCGATGAGTCATGCATAAGGCTTTGGAATTAATCCCAGGATCATCATTTGGGGGTTCCAAGGGGTAGCAGCTGCTACCCCTGGTTCCCCCTCTGCTACCCCAAGACCTGTCCTTGCTACCGCTGGGCCACTGGACAAAAGGCAGTTCCAAGAGCAGATATCTGTGTTGCACCTGCAAAAGGCGGTTGTAAATGGAGCTAAATGTGCCACAGGTTTTTTCACCTGGAATCTAGATCTCGTTAGTTGGAGAAATAACAGGGATGCTGGAAAAAACATTAAGCCACCCTCAGTAACAGATTGTCAGTCCATTAGTGAAGAAAGCCTGAAAGATTGGGCTCAGAGGCAGGGTTTCCTTTGCAGCTCACACCCAGTACTGTAGCAACAGCAAGGGAATGGGGGGTAGGTCTAGTTAACTGGGAATGGGTAAGAACAGCCTGCAATATTCAGTGACAGCACAGCATGGATGCAAATCTCATCAGTGTTTCTCGTTGTCTGCTTTGCACTTCCAATGAGCCACTGGGCCTGTGATGAGAGGGGTTTTCCCCAGTGACTTCTGCCACCAATCCTGCCTGGGCACTGTGTGACCTGACCCAGATCTGCCAGACGTGCATCACAGGCACACTGTAGATAGACGCAAGGTGAGATAATTAATGTACATGACATGACCCTCCGCCTTTGAAGTAAAGCATCTGTTGCTTCCTCAAGCAATACAAATATATATTTGGAAGGATAGCTCATGGGCAATGCACTTGCTTTGGAAACTACAGGATGCAGTGCAACATAGGTTAAGTTCTTGTTTCAGTGTTTAGTAGCTGGAGGTGGCTGGCATTAAGCAACATATAAAGGAGCAAAGTAAATAATAAAATTGGCCTTTTATATGGGTGATATCATGGGGCTGCTGCTGTTTACGTATTGGAATAAAAATGTAAAACTGTGACCTGCAACACATCCTGCCTCACTATCTTCCATTTAACAAAAAGAAACGTGGGTTTCTTACCAAATAAGCAAAACCGAAAGGCGATGGCTGGAACATTTCAAATCATTTATAACCACTGGCACAGCTCTGGGTTTCTGGTATGTTCTTGAGGCTCAATGTTGTGGAGGCTGGTACTGGAGATATCTGATGTTGTGCTAGTGACTAACAGATGTTGGGAGATAGTGTTTGAGGCGTTATGTGTTGTAAGAGTGTTGAAAGGCATTGAACGCAGATATGAGATATTTGAGGAGGATAATTGAGACTCACACTATTGGGGTGTCGAAGGAGGGTACTGGAGGGTACTGAAGACCTACATTGCTAGTTTGCTTGAGGTTTATGGTGTTGGAGAATGCTGGAGACTTAAGTTGCTGGAGAGTGGCACTGTGTAAACATGAAGGTGTTGTAGCAAAGCATTGTAGTTGTAAGGTGTTGGACGGCGGGAGTGGGTGCCAGACATTTAAAACTATTGACAGAGGGCCCTTAGCAACTCGAAGAGAATGGTGGGGTGTCTGTGGTGAAAATGGTTGGGGGCCTGGGTGACTGGCAGGAGTGGGTTGCTGTGCAATGGTTCAAAGTGCACTATTGACAAGGAAATCCTAGCGCGCATTGTCCAAGTGTAAAAGCATGAAGCCTCTGCGTGTCTTCTGGGTGGACTTGTGTTGGCCAGTTGCTGTTTCCAATCTGTGGCCAGACACTTGGCAGGCACTGGATGTCTGCGCTTTGGGGTTGAAGCCTCTTAGAGATGCTCTATCTGTTAACAGTTTAGACTGGGTGATGTACAATAGTCCAGGTTGCTGTGTTGGATGTCTGCTTACATTCACGAAAATTTGGTAAAATGGGCATACACACACGTAAATTAACATTACATATGGTGATCCATTCTTGTATGAAATGTACATCATACTACAGTGATATCGTAACCATATTTTTCTTAGTGTACTGAGCAACAATGCTATGTGATGCTGCTTCCAATTTTGTCAAGGGGTGAAAGGTTGTGTGCCATCACTTCCAGTGATGTCACTTGGGGGCGGGGTCAAATTACACCACTTCTTGTGATGTCATCAGCTGTCAAGGTTCATGTGATGCCACTTCCACTACCCATGGCATTTTGGTGAAATGACATCCCTGTTTAATTCTGCTATCAGTGAAGCTGGACCTGGGTAGATGAAATATGCGCATATGTTGGCAAGTCGACAACAAGATGAACTGAAGAATTTGGGAGAATGTGTAGTCTCTTGATGAAATGTTTGGGCTGAGTCAGAAGAGTTGCACTGCAGTAGTCAAGAGTGCCAGAGATCGCTGAGGCCACAACAGAGCCCTGTAGTGAATGTGGTAAAAAAGGTTACACTTTCTTTATTTTGAAGTTCTCAATCTGAAGAAACCTGCCTTACACGTGTCACTGGCCTGCAAATCAGGAGAAAGAGACACTGAAATGTTGACTCCAAGATTTTTTACTGAGTCGACTGGTGTAGGGAAAGTTTCTAGATTGGAGTGCCAGAAATTGGGAATCCAAAGATGGTTTGCAGTTGGCGGGCCAATGACTGAAACCTCAGTTGTATGCCACTTGGTTTAAGCCAATTGGCATTCATCCAGTCACCTATGGCTGTCAGGCATGCTTTCAGGCACCCCTCTGCCTCCTGAGGATTTTGGTCAACTCTAAAAATAAGTGTTGCTAGCCTACGAATAGAAAGGGCAGCCATAGGAATGGATTAAACTGGCGAGAAGCAGAACGTAAATATTAAAGAGCAAGGGGGATAACGGTGAGCTCTGGGGGACTCCATGGGTGAGTGAAGATGACTTTGATCTAAATGGCGGTAATGTGAGTGTCTGAGAGTGGTATAATAAGAAGGATGTGAACCAATGAAGCACTGTACCAGAGATGCCAGCCTCTTTAAGTCGTTGACACATAATAGAGTGATCAATAGTGTCAAATGCGGCCGATAGATCGAATAATATCATGAGGCCAACTCTGTCCTGGTCCCTGACCATGGTGGCATCGTAAATGACTGAGATGACTTATTCAGTCCCCATCAGGGAGTGGTCCCACAAGAAAGAGTGATGCAGCTCTCCATTAGCTTTGTCTCTTTCTGCCTGCAGAGCTCTGCCAGACAGGGTTCTGAGCTTGCTGCCTGATGTCCGTGGGGAAAAGGAAGGATTAGCCTCAGATGATCCAGAATCTTTACAGGGTGTGAGAGACTGCCAAGTACCATGGATCCAGACACTAATCCACTGTTAAATATTGCTCAAAGCAATAGAAGAAATTCAAACTTAATTAAAAATAGATAGGATTAAAAGAGCAAAAGCATGCCAGATTTGGAGAAGGAGTGGAAAGTGCTAGTTCAGCAGAGACAAATAAGCACAATGCCAGTAATGCAGTACGCATCCACACATGTTTGCAAACCATCACAATAGTCACACTTGAGACTGAATGAGTGTGGAATGGGTGTCAGTGACCCTCGAATGTGCCAAAGATTTTTGGCACAATGCCAATTACAATTTATATACGATCTTCAGCAATTTAATGCAGGGGAATCTAGTGCAATGTTCAGATTTCATTTCTGACCAAAGACACCCTGATGTGGGCCAGTGATAATGAATGAATTTGGATTTGAGACATTTATACACGCGCACAAGGATGAACATAATCATATAGAGGCGCAGTGGCATGATAATACAAAGTAGGCGCAACAGTATTGTGGAACATTTATTGAAAAGGGGAACATTAAGAATGTTCAAAGGGAGCCTCTACCGACCCTTTATTTAAAAAGAAAAGTTTTCAGACCTCTTTGAAACTGGTGAATGGACTTGAGAGCTCTGATTTCTCAGGGGGATGCTGTTCCACAATTTAGGACCAGAGACAGCAAATCTTCTGTCCCCCCTCAAGACTAAACAGGATCGAGGAATGTCATCAACAGTTGACCCCAGAACATAATATCCTAGTTGGTTGATACCAATTGAGTTTATCTCCCAAATAAGACAGGGCAGTCTTGAAGATCAAGCAGGACACCATGAAATTAATGATATCTTCCACTGCCAGCCAGTGAATAAGGATATCTGTTTACTCAACTCCTTCAGTATTACATTTTCAGCAACGGTTAAACAAAAATTGATTAAGCAAGCAGCTCATATGGTACTGATAACTTTGAAACAAGGGGCAAATGAACACCTGTCTTATTTAGAACACTTCCAGCAACTCTATTAGTCGTACATCAACCTTCTGGTACCATGAGCCTCATCACTTTAACCCTGCTGACAGAACAACATCTACAGACAAAGCAGGCAGAAAGGAATACTGAAAGACGTCATAGCAGAGGCGTTGCTAGGGGGGTGAAAGGGGGCCATAGCCCCTGATCGTTTGGTTGTAGCCCCGGATAGAATCTCAGGAGCTACAACCAAAAGGATAGCTAGCCCCTAGTCCTGACAGTTCTGACATCAGCGCAGCCCTGGGTCTTTTCCAGACCTAGCAACACCCCTGCGTCATAGCAAGAGTTTATATATGTGCAGAGGGCAAAGCAGACACTATGCAAGAAAATGTCCTCAGCTGATAGGAAATGCCAAAGTCCGGCCATGTGGAATGGTCCTGAGCTGAGGCAAGCAACAGACAATTGCTTTACAATCCCTCATGTGTTTAGATCATCAGAGGTAAATGCAATATTAAATCACGGAACCTTAAGGAAATTTTATACACACTACTTTTGAGTGAAAAATACAAGATATTCCCGTTAAGTGCTAAGGATATGTATTTCTGTCCTGAATACCCATAAAGAATCATTGTAGGCTCCTCCAACTAGTGCACTTAAGTTTAAAAAACATAAGATAAAGCCAGAACCCAGAAGATCAGTGGATAGTCCACTATTAACTTCAGGTGGTGCTAGCGAAGAAGCTATACCAGTAGCCTTGGCAACTAAAGAGGTTCATGTGGAAAGTATCCAATTTAACATTATCAGTTCAACAGAGATTCCATCATATTGGGCACTTCATGAGTGTGCAAACACCAACCAAATATTAATTGTACTCACTAAACTTCACTGTTTTATTTCATCATGATCTAAAAATCAAAGCTGGAACATGGCTAACTTTGCTTTACGGATTTGAAACAAAGGGGTGGCGTCCTGCCACATGTACTTTTAACAATTGTTCTTTACATTTCTGTTTGCTGCAAAGATTATAGCATTTTGCACGCTAAATATCAGAGGAGCTGTGTATTCATAGTTGTTTAAGTGTAGGAATACAAAAAAGAGAGAATGTCACAGGTGACTGTTAGCTTGTTTATTTAGCTGGTGTCACAAAAGATCTGGGTTTTAAATAGTTTTTTTGAACAACACTAGCCTAAAGGTTGGCAAACATATCGAGATGAGAACAAATAAAGAGCAGACTGAAGCCACAATTCAAATTTCTCAAAACATAGACATAAATTTGCTAAAACATGTACATAGAAGCAGAATAATTTTGCAGCAATCATGTACAACAAAACACATAGAACATGAAATTGTAGTTAGTGAACCGGAGTTTGTCTTCACAAAAAATCCTGATGGTTGTTACCAATGTTATATTGGATATTTTGGGGAGATAACCAAGTCTTTGGTCTACGTCTAGATATTTATCATATGGTGTATGGGGACGGGCGAGATTGGCCCAGATGGAAAGATGGTCCCATGACGTTTCGGCGTGGAACGCCTTCTTCAAGGGTCTTGACCCGGTCTCCCTAAATGGGGGAATCAAGTGAGGACGTTATTAGTGTGGCTAAAACACTGCAGTGTTGTGGCAAAAAACCGAGATACTAGCATGTACATGGGAGACAGGGTCAAGACCCTTGAAGAAGGCGTTCCACGCCGAAACGTCATGGGACCATCTTTCCATCTGGGCCAATCACGCCCGTCCCCATACACCATCTGATAAATATCTAGACGTATCTAGACGTTAAAATCTTAAAATCTTAAAAACATTTGCTTTCTCGAGGGAATTAAAATTGGGCACCACACCATCAAATGTTTCAATGTTTCAATCTCACCGTGACAGTATCTACACAATCTGTCACCTCTGGGAATCCTCTGTCGTGCAACCAATACTTCATTGGTCAAAAACAGATTTAATCTAAATCATAAAAACTTTGCTCCAAAATCACGAGAGGGGTGTTTAGATAGATAATATGGTAATACATTAAAAGGTCTAATATCATACATCCAGCTATAAAATAACTGATGTTCAGAGCATCTGGTTCTATTATTTATCCAATCTATTCTAAATAGTTTGCGTTTAACCTTGCAGCGGGAGGAAATCAATTCTGCTACCGAGTAGTCTGTACTTTTCAAAATGTTTATACATTTTTCTAGCCAACACCACAGAGCTTACAATTGTCAAGGACCAACTGTCCTTGAAGCCTAAGAAGTAACGAAGAGGCTGGGGGAGTTAATAATTTCGTGTATAACTGAAGCATTTGCCACTTGATGCGATGTTGAATAGACACAAGACCCAGTTCATGACCAATCAGGCAGATTGAAACTCCATGTGGGAGAGCCAGATTACCCCTCCATATGATTGCTTCGATAGTAGCCCAGTTCAATCTTATCCATGAGTGTGGGCCCCATAAATTAACTTTGGGAGAATTTTCTGCTGGTCACTGCAGAAGGGGAGTAACTGAGAATTGCTCATATTAAAGAGCCTTAATTGAGCTGAAGTGACCTTGGCCTGTGATCCCACTTTCTGCAACATAGCCTGCTTAGTTGAGGCATCCTGTGCCAACACCCCCAATGATTTATATAAAGCCACAGTCTCTAATTTAGCAATGCCCAGATTGGGTCCTGGGTTTCAGTACCATCACCTTTGTCTCATGGACATTGATGGTCAAGTCCAGTTATTTCACAAACCCATGGACTGCGTCCAAACCGCGTTGAAAACCAATCGCTGTTAGGTTGCAAATGATAAGGTTGTATGCCTAGGCCATATACTGCAGATGGAGCATACCAAGACGCAGGGTAAAGGTGCACACTTTGCTAAAAGCAAGACTGAGGTCCTGAATATAAACATGTAATAATAAAGGAGGTAAAACACAACCTTGTGGCAACCTGCGACTGGCCTTGATCCAACTGCTAAAGTTACCTTGTTGGTCCAGCCTAACACAGACCTGGGTATTCATGTGCTGTACAATTAAAGGAAATGGGTGGGACAAATATATTTGTACATCTTTCGCCACAAGTTCCCTCTGTTAATGAAATCAAAAGCCTGTGATAGGTCCAGGAAGGTGATATACACAGCTTTACTTAAACAGCAAGAAGCGGAAAAACAAGACAGTGTTGAGCTGTTCCCAGCTCTTTTCCGAAACTGGCCTGACAAACATCCAGAGCTTGTTCTTGCCTGGGCCATTTTCCCAGCTCCTTAAGTAATTATGTAGAACATATGTCACTGCTTGCGCCCAACAAGGAAAATGTACGATAATTTCTGGGGTCCAGTTTATTGCCCTTGTTTAATATTAAAGTAATATTTGCCCCAGACCAAGATGGAAGAAGTATTTTATCCTTAATTCAATTACAAAATAGCTCAAACAACACACAGGCCCATAAAACGGGATCTCTTTTGAACGTAATATTTGTTAAACCATCAGGCCCCGGAGCTTTTGAGGATTGTCATTTAATAATCCAGTATAGAATATCCTCCTCCAATAAGTTCAGAGACCACAAAGTAGGGTTGTTGCCTGGATGGACCAATACGTCCGTCCCACCATCAATATGATTTCTAAAATGTTTAATCCAGGTAGCTTCTAGAATGGGAATAGACTGCTGGACAACATGGGTACAAGTCCAGAACAGGCTAGGATGTCTTGGACCGCCCTCGGCATTACATCCGAATCTCAATGGACCATCAGGCCCTTATGGCTTTTTAGACCATTTTTAAACACTTGTTTGGCCTTGCGGATAACAACATCATTATTTGTGTGCAACTGCCTTCTTTAATTCCTCAACTTGCAGAGCAGCTCTCTCTTCTTGTCTTGATCTGCCACATCAAATGCATGAACATGCTGCCTTCTGATGGGTGGACCCAATGGATCAAGACCTCCCAGAACACTGGTTAGCAACATCTGAAGCACAAACTAATAGTTATGAGGATCTGTTAAATCTGGATCTTGGGACTGCAGTAGTGCACCCACAGTCCTATTAAAGCAAGAGCCAAAAACACGTTTCCAGATGACAGTTGAATCTCTGGCTCAGCCTTCCAAGAGAAGGCCGTTGCTAGTGCAAACAGAGCTGCCCATTATTGTCCCTAATTCAAGTGAAAGAAGACTACGATCACTTATATGATTTGCCAGGACAGAGTGGTCACACAAAAATATAGTCAAGCGTTGAGTTCTGCTGCGTGAACTCTCTTGTGATTTTGGGAGGGTAATCACCTGAAACACATCCACTAAGAATATGTAGACCCCAAATGTCCAGTTTGGTGCAAACAAGGGAGCCACGCGTCCTTGATAACAACACCCCATTACTACAAGGGCAGGTCTAGTACAAGTGCAAATCCAAACATTCAGTGTTAAGGTCACCTAGTACCAAAATGTTTGAGTCACATTCCATTGCCCAAAGGGCCAGTAGATCAGTTAGGGTTACTAAAAAACTATCAAACACATTCTTTGCAGGATTAAAATACACATTAAACAAAAGACAAGATGTACACAAACTTAAAAACAGTCCGTCGAAATCCAATTTCACAACCAGAATGTTGGGTCATCTTTAACCTGGCTCAGTTTTTAGCTGCATACATGAGGCCACCAAATGGTCTACCCATCAGACCTCTCTGAGCCTTTACCACAGCTCTCATGGCTTCAGGTGCTGCTCATGCGCAGATGACACACAGATAGTGGTGCTATTAGATCTCAACCCGACTGAGGTGTCAGCTTGTCTGTGTGGCTGCCGAGAGAGATTGGATGAGAGGCAATTGGCTGAACCTTAATGGGGACAAGACAGAGGTCCTAATGGTAGGTGCTTCTTCTCCTACCCTGGGCTCTGAGTTTTGGTCTTCTTCTTTCTGGTCTTCCTCCCTCTGTGCTCCCTCTGTTTCAGTGCCTGTTGTAAAAATCTGGGGTTGTATTTATCCTCCTCTCTATCCATGGTGCCGCAGGTTAGTGTAGTTTGCAAATCTGGTCACTTTGTATTGAAAGTGCTCCGTGGAGTTTTGCTGGTTCTACCCACCCACATTCACACTGTCGTTGTCTTTTCTCCTGTAACCAGTCGGATAGACTACTGCAATGTCTTATATCTACCCCAACCCAAAAGGCCTCATTCATCGTCTTCAGTTACTTCAAAACCTGGCTGTTCGGGTAGTTATGGCTACCCTGTATGGTTCTCACACCATGCTAGTTTTGAGATCACTCCACTGGCTTCCTGTAGAGAAGAGAATACATTTTATATTTCTTTGTACTGTCCACCGGTCCTATAATAAGATTGGGGATGTCTTTCTTCAAGATAAGTTTGTACATTATGGGCCTCATTACAACTCAGGCGGTAAGGGGTTTACGGCAGCGTTAACAGCGCCGACCCTTACCGCCTGATTACGAGGTCCCCTAGCGCCATGGTGCTTTTAACACCTGCTTTTAGCAGGTGTTAAAATCCATGGCGCTAAGGGACCATGGAGTTAATTACGCCACCGTAATTTACGGTGGCGTAATTAACGCCTTCCCCACTCCCATTATGCCCTATGGGGCAAAAATGGGAATGGGGAAGGGTAAATGGGGATTGGGGACTTACCGCCCCGCCTAGGTCGGAATGGGGCGGTAAGTCCGCCAACCACCATGGCGTAAACGTAGTTTACGCCATGGTGGTAAAGTCACGGCCCAGGCGGTAACTTACCGCCTGGGTCGTAATGAGGCCCATGTCCCCAGTAGGGCTCACCGATCTGGGAACGACTGCTCTGTCACAGTTCCCAGATCTCGTCAGAGCAGGGTTGGCGGTAGGGCCTTCTCTCTGGCAGCTGGCAAAGTGTGGAACTCCCTTCCTGCTAGCTTCAGATGTACTAGCGACCATTTTCATTTTCGTCGCCTTCTCAAGACCATCCTTTTCTAAACTCCATTGGCTGTTGCCTTGTTATGCTGCATCCTCGCGCCAAGATGCCACTGGCGAACGTGTGCGCTACAAATATGCCTAACATAACATAACATATGGAGAAACCGTCCACTGATGGCACAGTCTCCAGCCAGGTTTCTTGTAAACAAATGAATCCGTACTCTGCACCCAACAAATTATCAAATGAAGACAACAAAAGGTGTGAGAGGCCCCTAATATTCCAGCAAGGTAACTTAAATGGGCAGTACCACCCTTTCACATCACCTTGCACATAGTAGAAAGAGCTCTCTATAGAGGACCAATCCACACTTTTCCCCATAACACAAGCATCTTTATGTGTACCCATGCAATATACAGAACAAGAGCCATTGGCTTCACCTATTACATGAATCTTTAAAAGGGATCTTTTGCATAAATCCACTGAATTCATTGATCCAATATTAGGTAGAGCACAATCAGCCCCCACATTTGACTACGCCGTAACCCGAAGGGAGAAGCGTCTGCGCCTCAGCAAGCACCATTGATCTAACCATGTTTGAAGAAAAATGCAACTTAGTTAAATCCACTTGTTGGTCCTTAACAAACCCCACTTGTAAAATGTCAGATGACAGTATCAACCTCAGCCTCATGTTGACGACTTAGAGGTAAACCCATCACATCCCTGAACAACCGTCGTTCAATAAACAGCGTATAAGAGGGTGATGGTCCCGCCAATAATTAAGGACCCCACTTTATGTTGGGGTTTTCACCAGGTCTTAACTCGACAGGAGTTTTGCTGACCATCTCTAGGCCCCAAGACGTCCAGTGCTGACCTGCCCCCAGGAACCACAATGGGGCCCACGGACAGACCAGCATTAACCATATCCTGTCTAGCCACGTTAACTTCCAATGGGCCTTGGCACAAGGGGTTCCAACATCATAAAGGGCAATGAACTGCCCCCACCCGCCCTCTGTTCTGAATCCAATATCCTCTGATGGCCGCCTGAGAAACCCTCATAGAGCTTGACGGGTTCTGAGCCATGGCTCACCCCACTGGTTGTTGCTGAACCGTGATGCTTAGTGTATCCAGGTTTTGAGATAATAATGGGAGGCGAACTACACCTCACCACCCTCAGTGCGGGGTCTGATGACATCTGGTTGCCCTTGGGGCCTTTCTCATGCAACTTCCCCAAATGAACATTACCGGGGGCCCGGGCCTGCATGTTGCCGATAACAACTCTGGGTAGAATGGACTGGGCACTGCCCTCTACTCGTACCTTCTCACAAGATAGGGTCTCTGCGCAGTCCTGACACCTGACGCTTCATAAACAGTTTTAATTCCTGGTTATGTGGTCAAAGGACTGTGGAAACAACTCCCCCTCATCCACATAATCTAGATGGATCGTGAGGATACTCAGATCCAAATCTGCCATACTGTCCACCGGGGAGATGGGGACGGGTTTTAAGAAATATGTAATGGCATTTTTGCCTTGAGCCTGATGTAGTTTCTTTGTTTTACTATTTTTTAGTTTGTTTTTGTTATTACCCCACACGGTTTTGGTTACAAGAACCTGTATTCGAAGAAGGATCATTTCCAAGAGAGACTAAACCCTTAGCAGATGGAGGCTTAGCTTCCACATCACCCACATGGCCGTCTGCCAAGCCGGCAACCCTTCCTCCCCCACTAAAGGCACAACAGACCCGGAATCACTGGGCTGACTACGGTCCCCTAGTTTATATTTTAAAGATCGTAGGAATTTCCTCGAGCCCTTTTTCTTTGAGTTGGGAATATTTTTTATATTTTTGGATTCTTTTCCTGGCAATGCCGTTTCCATGACTGCATACCCCGGTAGTTGCTCACTCTCACTCTAAGAGAACTTAAAAACTGCTGGCTCACAAAACCACAGCCCCTGACAATCTGCGTAGTCTTGACTCACCGTCTTTTGCTGTGAACAGGATTCTGCGAAACTGAATGATGTCTTTAAAAATGTCAAACAGTGGATGGTGGAACACTGGATGTGTTTGAATGAGGCTAAATCAGAGTTGTTGCTTTTCAGTTCACCCCGACAGAGAGCCAAACTAGACTAAAGATATACTGAATTTATGTTTGATAAAACCGAGCCTGGAGTTAAAAAACTGGGCACTGTGTTTGACTGTAATGTTGGTACAGATGCACAAGTGAACAATATTACCCATAGTACACAATGGGCCTCATTCCGGGTTTGGAGCTAACCATGGAGTAATTAGCTCCATGGTTGCCTCCGAAACCGTCCCAAATCCGGCATGGTGAATGGAGTAATTACCGGTCCATTCCAGGGTTGGAGGGACTGGTAATTCCCCATTCACCTTTTGCCCTTCCCCATTCCCATTTCTGCCCCATAGGGCTCAATGGGAATGGGGAAGGAGGTAATTACGGCACCGTAAATTACGGTACCGTAATTACCTCCAAGGTACCTTTGTGGGTCCCGTACTTAACTCCTGCTAAAAGCAGGAGGTAAGGAAGGACCCGCAAAGGGACCTCGGAATACGGAGGTAAGGGATTACCGGCATCGGCACCCTTACCGGTGCCGGTAATTCCTTACCTCCAACCTCGGAATGACCCCCAATGTCATTTGAAACTTCTTAGATAAATCAGACCTCTGATCTCTGAGGAAAATTGTGAAACTCTGGCTAGGGCCACTATTCTCTCGAGGATGGATTATTGTAGTGCCCTTTAAAGAAGAGCATCTAAAAAGAATCTGCATACCCTACAAGTGGTTCAAAATAATGCTGTGCGTATTATAAAACAAGTACCATGTGGCAAACACACTACATTATATCGAAGGAACCTTCATTGGCTCCCTGTTCAGAAAGAATCCAATTCAAATTATCGGTCCTCATCCACAAAGCTGTATACAGCTCTGCCCCTGAATACCTAAAGAATAGAATCACTACATACTAACCAGTTAAACCTTTACATTCAAGCAACGCTATGCTGCTAAACGGATGAAAGCAAACAGGAAATCATCCCTGTATATTGCATCCTCCCTTTGGAACATGCTTCAGTTGAATTTATGCTTGGACTGTAACCTGGCTTCCTTTCGAAAGGGATTGAAAACGCATCTGTCTGAATAGTTATCATCAAATCCTTATTATGCTATACCTCTCTAGGCTCAGTGTCATTTGTTTTGTTCTGTGTGTTTTATGTTCCCACATGCTGATGCCTGTTGGATTTTCGGTGTGTAATAAAACCATATAAATAGATAAATAAATAAATAAATGTAGAGACCAAAAACAGAACTGCTTAATGTGAGTAAAGAATCTCCTGCGGCCACTGCTGTTCAACACAGAACACAATGCGCAGCACACTGTGTGCACATATCAAGGAAGACACAAACAATCTCAAGCCTTGGCCCTCTGTCACCTGGATTTGGCATGCCCTTTTGGAAAGTCTTCCAGCAAATACCCTGGCTCCCTTGAAATGTGTCCTGCATGCTGCAGCATGACTAAAACATGACTAACCTTCCTGGTTGTTACTCTTTTTCCCCAGTTAGCAAGGCCCGCCCACCTGGTGCCTTCCTGTTTGCCGCTCTTTTTCCTTACTTACGGATTCCTCCAGCCTCTTTTCCTTTGCAGATGGGGAGCAGGTACAAGTAGATCTTGGTCACCTGGCCTAAGCCCCGCCACCTGGTGTCTTCCTGGTTGCTGCTCTTTTTCCCCACTTAGCAAGCCCTGCCCACCTGGTGCCTTCCTGCTTACCGCTCTTTTTCCCCATTTAAGGAGCCCTCCAGCCTCTTTTCCTTTGCAGATGGGTAGGAGGTGCAAGTGGATCTTGGTCAGCTGGCTTAAGCACCGCCCACCTTCTTAGCCCTGCCTTTTCCTTCCTGCTCTTAACTCTTAGATCAAGGGTGTCTCTCGGCCAGGCGGTCAGGCATCCGAGGCGAAGGGCAGGCAAAGAAAAGGGCAATTTCTGTTTGGAACTGTTCAGACCAGTAGGATCCAGCGCCTGGTCCCCTGCTCAGACAGCAGGTAGGCAGGTACCAACATGTGTTTACTCCCTCTGTCCCCACAGGCCATCCCCACCCCTCTTGTCCCTCTGTGATGTTCCCTTGTGCCCCCCCATTCTCACACGCACGTGTTGGCTGTTTTTGTTCATTCTGCTCCCCTGCCCCCCCCTCCAACCTACTTCTGCAGGAGTCTTTTCTGATACAATTTGGTTTCACCATCGCTGTCTCGTGGCCAATGCTGTACTTGACTTTTATGGACTTCATTGATTCACGGTGCGTCACTCTTTCTCATGGTAGCCCTGAATCATGCTGTTCCCATCTTCATCTTGTATCCAGGCTTGCAACATTATGTGTTACTACTGACTTCTGCAATTGTATTCGCTGTCCCCTCTTGCTTCTCCACTCTTTTTGACTGCTTACTCTCTGTTCTCTCCTCTCCCTTTCTCCCTTTTCCTATCTCCTCCACTCCTCTCATTACGTTCTTCTATGCACTTACTTTCTCAGAATTGTCCCTGGACCTTGTATGATAGCAACCTCGTCTGTCTCCTCCCCCTTCCGCTTACTTGTTTTTTTTTTCTCACCCCCCAGAACTATATGAAATGTCATCAGGCATAGTACGATAGTTGCTTGTTTTGTTCCTCCCCTTTCTGCACCCCTCTCCCACACCTTTTGTTTTCACCAGCTCTACCGGAAATGTTGTCAGGCCTAGTACGGTATTCGCCTGTCTGTTTCCATTTCCTTCCCACTCTCCCCCTCCCTTCCTTGTCTATGGGCCTCATTCCGAGGTTGGTGGTAGTCATGGCGCTATTTGCGCCATGACTGCCATCAATGACGGGTCCGGCACCGGTCCGGTTAAATGGGGACTTACCGGTGTAGTCTGGCCTTTGCGGGACTGGTAAGTCCCCATTGAAAATGCAATTCCCCATTCCCATTGAGCCCTCGCAGGGCTCAATGGGAATGGGGAGAGCGCAAATAATGGGCTCGCGTATGTCAAGCCCAATATTTGCGCCCTGGTCCCTTAACGGGCCCCGTCCATAACGGCTGGTCAGACCAGCCGTTAATGGATGGACCTGCTAAGGGACCTTGTAGTAGGGCGGTAAGGGATTACCGGCACTGGTCTCCTTACCAGTGCCCGGTATCCCTTACCGCCCACCTTGTAATGACCCCCTATGTCTTAGCTCTTGCACTGAAATGTCATCAGGTCGAGTACGATAGTTAATTTCACATCCTTACTGTTCATGGCCTGTAAAAATGCCCTTGTATTTTCCCTTGTTCCCTCCCTTGAGTTGAAGCGCTTTGAAACACATTGTGTATAGGCGCTATATAAATAAACAATCATATCATATCATATCAAAGGACTCAGCAAATTCGACCGCATCACCCCGACCCTCATCGATCTGCACTGGCTTCCCCTGCAAGCTTGTATCATCTTTAAATCCTCCTTCATTATCTACAAGGCTGTAACTCTGAAGTCCCAAAGCTACCTCAAGGAGAAACTCTGCAGGCTTATAAAACACCAGAAGTAAGGACATGTGCAGACTTGAATTCTGCTGGTGCAGGAAGGAAAAAACAAGAAGACAGTCCTTTTCTGTGTATGCACGAAGAATCTGGAACCTCCTCTTCATCAACATCCAACTCTCCCCCTCGCTTCTACAGTTTATTAAGGAGCTCAAGAACCTCCTTTTCAAGGAATGGCTCCTCCCTACCATCAGGACCATACAGCGTCCACTCCCCACCTTATCTGAGACTGGGAAATCTGGTCCCCACTGTTTCCTTGCCTGGTTACTTGTAGATCCATTGCTGACTATAACCCTCCCTCTTCTGTTGCTGGATCCCCAATCCCTTATTTGTCTGCTCCCTAGCATTATTCTTCCTCCAATGATTGTAAAGTGATCTGTTGCTTCCCAAAAGCTTGGTCTGCACTCAATGCATACCCCAATACTAATATTAATACTGTGGCAATGTGGCATGCTCTAGAGCCCTATTGGAGATGGTAGTGGTCTTCCCTCCCCCTCATGGCAACAATGGTTTAACACTGAGTGAATTTGACTTTTCCAGACAAATCTAAAGAAAAGTCTTGAAGTTATTTTTTGGCTTGAACTGTGTAGAGGAGGTCCCAAATAAAGCCTGCACTCCAGTCACCCATTTTGAAGTACCAGGAACGTTCACACCGAGATATGTGATGAATGATGAGCAAATAAACCAGCAGAGAGCCGCATTAGGGCTCTGCCCAGTGCCTATCAGAAGAACAATACCTATTGAAGTACCAATAAACAGACAACCATGGAAAGTAAGGTATCCATTGAAAAAACCCTACCAGCAAATGAAACGAAATGGAGATTGCAAAAACACTGTCCCGGAAGAAACTCAACAGGCCTTAATTGAAGATGAATGGTAAAGACACGAGGGCCCAGACAGACTCACAGATGAAAGAAACGACAATCAAAAGATGATACACAGAGACGAAACGCCATGAATAAGGACATCATGAACTTAGAAGGAGAGACGATGTTGAAATATAAAGAAACTTAAACTGTAAAGCAGGATGGAGATATTCAAATAGCTAACGCCTGTACATATGCCTGTAACCGCAAGAAGCTAAGAAAGCAGTGCGGCTTGCTATGCTTAGTAGAAGAATAGAGCGGCAAGCGCCACCTATATACATATATCTACCTCAACGAAGCACACTATGGGCCTCATTACGACCCTGGCGGTAAGGGGTTTACGCCAGCGTTAGCTGCGCCGACCCCTTACCGCCAATTACGAGGTCCCTTAGCGCCATGGAGGTTTTAACACCCGCTTTTAGCGGGTGTTAAAATCCATGGCGCTAAGGGACCATGGAGTTAATTACGCCACCGTAATTTACGGTGGCGTAATTAACGCCTTCCCCACTCCCATTATGCCCTATGGGGCAAAAATGGGAATGGGGAAGGGTAAATGGGGATTGGGGACTTACCGCCCCGCCAAGGTCGGAATGGGGCGGTAAGTCCGCCAACCACCATGGCGTAAACGTAGTTTACGCCATGGTGGTAAAGTCACGGCCCAGGCGGTAACTTACCGCCTGGGTCGTAATGAGGCCCTATATAAGTGCAAATCCACTTTACACAAAAGCAGAATCAACTCAGGTTACTACGGGTCAAACAGGACAGGATTCGTATTCCAGATAAAACGAGAAGAGACGGATGAATCGAAACTCAGCAGGAGCAGCCCATGCCTGGGAAGTGGAGGTCAGACCAAGAGAGGGAGGCGAACAGTAGCTTCGCGGAATCGAAACTTAAGAACAGAACAGCCTGCCCCAGGAAGGCCAAGATAAGGAGGCCCAGGCAGGTGGTGAGCCAAATAAGAATTAAATGCACAAATATAAGGAAGACTAAGCAGATTCACGGTGTGCTAGCACGTGACCAGCCGAGCGAGAAGAGGCACCTACACCTGGCTGTCTCCCAAACAGAAAATACCATAACTTTTTCTGACAAGAAGCTACATTTTCGAGGCCGACCACAGCCAACTAATTGACACATAGGGCCTCATTACACGGATGGCGGTAGGGATTTACCGGTACCAGTAAAATACCGGTACCGGTAAATCCCTACCGCCTTACTACGAGGTCCCTTTGCGGGTTGGGGGATTTAAAGCCTGCTTTTTGCAGGCGTTAAAATCCAACCCCCTAAGGGACCTCGGAGCTAATTACGGCACCGCAAAATTGCGGTGCCGTAATTAGCGCCTTCCCCATTCCCATAGAGCCCTATGGGGCAGAAATGGGAATGGGGAAGGGCAATTGGTGGAAGGGGGATTTACCGCCCATCAAACCTTGGAATGGGGCGGTAAATCCCCTTTCCGCCAAGGCGGTGCCGGTATTTTACCGGCATGAGCCATGGCGCTGATAGCGCCATGGCTCACCGCCTACCGGGTAATGAGGCCCATAGCCACTAAAGTACTGATTGATGGAAGGGAGGCCGGGTGAATCTTGGGGTATCCTGCACCTGGTTGACCATTCTGCGTGCTGCTAATTAAAGTGGAGATTTATGCATGGGGTTGAAGCCAACCCAATCACAATGGACCAAATAATCTAGGGTCCTATAGATAGTGGAACCAATGGGACGTCGTACTTTTAGTGACGTCCACCGTAGTCATTTTTGAAGAAAGGGCTTAGATGCTCATCTGATAATGTTTAACCAATCCTCACACTCCATTACCACATACAGATATAGCACCTATATTTAAGTTAACTTTTCCAACCAATGAAATTGCATGATAACTTGTGAGTGTTACACGTCAATGATGACGAATTTTGGTTATAACTGTTACTGTTTGCATGAAGTTGTTGGGAGTGGAAGCGAGACGGGCTATGACATCACTGTTGATTTCCATGTTTCCCCGTTTTTTGCACTTGTCATTAAACTGACTCCCCTTTGCCAAACCATTGAGTTGTCCTTATTGATTGGTGTTGGAGTAAGAAATCCTTCACCCCCATCCACCTCAAAGTGCAGCTATCTCATCTTAAAGTACTGCAGAGCAAACTCTGACTCTATGGGCCGGTCAGGGGTCTCTCTAGTACACTTGGTAGCAGAGGATGGTTGGTGACCATCGATTATTGATTAAAATAAGACACCTATTGACCGTCGACATAAAGTAACTCTAGGTCTTCGGCAATATCACAAGTCCTTTGCCATTCGGCTGAGACCGTGAAGCTCCCCGTAGACAATGGTAGTATAAAGCAAGACTGTAGTCGGGGCCTTAAGGGACCCGTTTTCCCAACACATCCCTTCCCATTCCTACGGGCAGCTGATCGAGCGAAAATCTGAAGCAGGCTGTAACAAAGTCGGTTTTCGTGAGGGTCCAGAGACGAACAATGCGAACGGTGAGTGAAAAAGACTAATGTTCTGGCAAACGTGCATGCCTTAGAAACAAGTAAAGGGAAAAGGGAACGGAGGGAGGAGGAAAAACCAAAATATAGTTAGAAGTAGAGAAGGCTATATATATAAGGGGATAATGACTCAAGAATAATTGAATAAATAGAGGTTACCTGTAACGCTTACCTCAGAAACTCTGCGGGAGCACGTCTCTGGAAATCTGTTTGGTGCTATTCTCAGTGTGCGTAGTTAATCTATGCAGTCTGGTGATCTACAAGAAACATTCAGTAATCCTTAGTATACTAGTCTAATGCACCCGTTCAGGAATTATCTCTCATACACTTCAGGAGGCGTTACCTGTAGTTTGTTTTTTAGGAGCTCTCCATCCTGCTTCTACGCAGGGGCGCTTGTTCTGAAGAAGGGAAATGAAATGCGATTTTCTGAGGGAAGGAAGGATAGCAGGTGTGCGTGACATGCAAAGAATGGGGTGATAGGAATAGATAAGGAGTTAGATACTATTCCCGGCAAGAATAACTATGATAAGCTGTTCCATTATATTGACGTGCATGAACACCTAGTCACATCCAACCCAACTATGAGGAGCAACTCAATATGCGTGTGAACAATTGGCCAGAAAAAGGTTAACTGCAGAGATAAAGTATAATTCTTTTTCACATTAAACGTGTGGTGTATGCTAACTCGTGAAGAAGACTTTCCACAACTAACAACATGACTCTAGTAGTTTTACTGACTGGAAGCAACTGTAACATTCCCCAAAATTGACGACTCAAAACCTTGTCACCGAATTGGAATACTACCTAGCATGTGTGGAAAGGCTGACTGACAGGGGAACAACTTATTACTGTTGTTACAAAAACCATGAAACTCCGCTGACTGAAAAGGCACGCTAAAAAACAAGGGCGCAACAACATAAACAGCCAATACTTGCGGTAACAGCTGCTTGACGAAACAACAGGCTTCAAACTGCTGAGGGAGATTTGCAAATGTTCCGCTGACAGGAATGAGCGCGGCAATTGTACTGAGGTAACCGTGAAGGCAACTTGCGAGAATGCTGCCTAAAATCAGACACCAGGGAAATACTGTGGAAGTGACGGGAAATGTACACTAACTACAGAGGGAAAACTATGGAACCACGGCAGGAGGTCATAAGAGTGGGCTGAGGAAAACTGTGACAGGAACTGGAGCCGCGGTAAGCGTACACTGCAAAGCAGACGACGCGGAGCAGGTGAGAGGAGGGACTTATATATGCTGTGAGTGTGAAGCGCTAGATCATGACGGTTACTTTTCATAGAACCCCTAAGCCGCCATCTTAGGTGATGAGGAAGTGTCTTTCCCCCCATAGCCTAAACATGGTTCTTTCTGTGTTACGGACCAAGCATGATAAGCCATGGTCCACGAATTCTTAGAGACTAATCTAGGGGCATGACCCAAGCTCATGACAGTATTCCCCCCCAAAACCCCTCCTAAGCCAGCATTCCCCTTGGTGGGCTTGCACGGGTTATTTCTATGAAAGGCTCTCAGCAATCTAGGCGCATGTATGTTCTCTTGGGGTTCCCATGTTCTATCCTGAGGACCATACCCCTTCCAGTCCACCAAATAGAACAACTTCTTGCGCACCACCTTGGAATCCAGAATAGCCTTGACTTCATACTCTGGTTGGTCAGTCTCAACTTCCATTGGGGCTGGAACTTCATGAATTCTGGTATTCGGGCTGACTGGCTTCAACAGGGAAACATGAAACACTGGATGGATTTTCATGTTTCTGGGAAGGGTCAACTTCAAGGCCACAGGATTAATCACTTTTTCGATTGTAAATGGTCCCAGAAATCTTGGAAGGAATTTTCGTGACCCCTTCAATGTTAAGTTTTTGGTAGACAGCCACACTAAATCTCCAACCTTGTAATCGGGAGGGTTTTTTCTTTTGAGATCAGCAAATTTCTTCTGGGCCTCTTTGGCAACTAACAAATGCTCTCGTGCCTTGACCAGTGCGGTGGCAATGTTTTCATGCAGAGTTTTCACAGCTGGCATTTCTAAGGATTCAGGAGGATCATAGGCAGATGTCCGAGGATGCCGGCCATGTAAGGTAAAAAATGGACTTAAACCTGTAGAGGCGTGCACAGAGTTGTTGTAAGCGTATTCAGCTACCCACAAGATATTAAACCAAGTGTCTTCAGACTGATGCAACATACATCGGAGGTATTGTTCCAAGGTTTGATTAGTTCTCTCGGTTTGTCCGTCCGTTTGGGGATGATGACTGGTGGACAAGCGAATCTCCACCTTGGCCAGTTCGCAGCATTTTTTCCAGAATTTAGAAACAAACTGGCTTCCTCGATCAGACACTACTATTGACGGAAAACCATGGAGTCTTACTACATTCTCCAAGAAGGTTTTAGCCAGGGCCGATGCTGTAGGTAAACCTTTCAAGGCTACAAAATGCGCCATTTTTGAAAAAAAGGTCTACCACCACCAAAATGGTATCATACCCCTCACACATGGGTAGATCTGTGATGAAGTCCATAGAGAGAGTATGCCAGGGAGCAGGTGGCACACTCAGCGGTTGAAGAAGACCAGCAGGTTTACTCTTTTGATTCTTGTTTTGAGCACAATTTCCGCAAGTGTTCAAGAATTGAACTACATCTTTTCGCCATGTGGGCCACCAATAGGATCTTTTCACTTTCTCCAGGGTTTTGGCAATTCCAGGATGACCCTCCAGCAAGGCTCCATGATAGTCGGAAATTACTTGAACTTGCAGCCTGAGCGTGGGCAAATACAGGCGATTCCGATAGAATGGCAAACCATCCAGAACACTGAAATGTTTACCCTTTGTCTCCCATTTCTGCAGTTCGTCAGTGTTCATGCTAATTTTGATTTCCTCTCTCAGTTTCTCCCAAGACGAATCTGTTGTACCCACAACTCCAAGCACCTTTTCCCCGGGAATAATTTCCACAGGAGTGGGAGGCACATAAGCTTCTTCACCTTTTCCAATACGAGATAGGGCATCCGCCTTTCCATTTCGCACCCCCGGCCTGAATGTGATGACGAAGTCGTATTCGGCAAAAAAGAGGGCCCAACGTAGTTGACGGGAGGATTGTGCCTTAGCCGAGCGGAGGTACTGCAGGTTGCGGTGATCCGTAAAAATGGTAACGGTATGTCTTGCCCCAAGTAGGTGATGTCTCCATTCCTTAAGGGCACACTTGATGGCCAACAATTCCTTATCAGTAATTGTATAGTTGAGCTCTGTAGAGGAGAATTTTTTAGACCAAAAGGCCACAGGATGCAATTCGTGGGAGTCTGGATTTCGCTGTGATAACACTGCTCCCATGGCCACATTTGAAGCGTCTGTTTCCACCACAAACGGAAGGTCCGGCCGTGGATGCTGGAGGACAGGGGCTGCAGTAAATCTTTCCTTTAATTTTTTAAAGGCCTCATCTGCCTCTGTAGTACAATCAAATGTTTTGTTCTTCTTGAGTAAGGACGTAATGGGATGAACCAATCGTGAGAAATCGGACACACACCGTCGATAAAAATTTGCAAACCCTAGAAAACTTTGAATTCCTTTAACTGACGTGGGTGCAGGCCCGGTGAGAATTGCATCAACTTTTCGGTTGTCCATCTTAACTCCTAGAGCCGACAAAATGAACCCCAAGAACTCAACTTCTGGAACGTGGAAGTGACATTTTTCCAGTTTAACATATAGAGAGTTTTCCTTGAGTCGTTGGAGAACAGCAGTCACATGCTTGACATGTTCAAAAGGTTCATCAGAAAAAATTAGAATGTCGTCCACATAAACCACCACAAAAATATCCAACATATCTCTGAAAATGTCATTCATAAAGGATTGAAAGGCTGCTGGAGCGT
This sequence comes from Ambystoma mexicanum, assembly GCF_040938575.1. Classification (NCBI taxonomy): domain Eukaryota; kingdom Metazoa; phylum Chordata; class Amphibia; order Caudata; family Ambystomatidae; genus Ambystoma; species Ambystoma mexicanum. The sequence continues at coordinate 649,503,140 of NC_090921.1, read as the reverse complement.
TGCACAGCCTGAAAGGCATCACCATGTATTCAAAAAGCCCGTATCTGGTTCGAAATGCAGTTTTCCACTCATCTCCCTCCTTTATGCGAATTAGATGATATGCCCCTCGGAGGTCTAGCTTGGTGAAGATCTGCGCCTGTTTTACTTGGTCCAACAATGTAGAAATGAGTGGAAGAGGGTAGCGATTCTTTACAGTGATTTGATTTAGAGCTCGGTAGTCTATACACGTTCTCAATTCTCCTTCTTTTTTGGGGACAAAAAATAGGGGCGATGCTGCTGGGGACTTAGATGGTCTGATAAATCCATTAGCCAGATATTGATCCAAATAGGTTTTCAAATGGGCATTTTCCTTTTCTGTCAAAGCATAAATTCGACTGCATGGAAGCTGGGATCCTGGAATTAAATCAATTTGACAATCGTAAGGTCTGTGAGGGGGCAATACTTCAGCTTGTTTTTCCTCTTGGAACACATCTTGAAATTTCCGGTATTCATGGGGCAAGGAGCCTATAAGACCTAAGGTAATTTCTGTGGATCCCTCCTGTAGCATCATCTTCACTGAACTTTCCATGGAATTGCAAGAGTTTTGGCAGTCAAGAGCAAAGGTCAAGGTTCGTGTTCGCCAATTGATCAATGGGTTATGCTTTTCTAACCACGGCATTCCCAAGATAATCTGGAACTGGGGAGCTCGAATCAGGTCAAAAGAGATCCTCTCTCTGTGTCCCTCCTGGCAGAGCATAATAAGATTGTTAATGCATTGTGTAACCGGACCTGACACTAAGGGAGTGCCGTCGACCCCGGATACATTTTCTGCCTTTAACTTATCCGTTAAGGGAAATCCCAATTTGCTAGCCAGGTAACTCAATTTGCTAAATCAGAGTTGTTGCTTTTCAGTTCACGACAGAGAGCCAAACTAGACTAAACATATACTGAATTTATGTTTGATAAAACCGAGTCTGGAGTTAAAACACTGGGCACTGTGTTTGACTGTAATGTTGGTACAGATGCACAAGTGAACAATATTACCCATAGTACACAATGGGCCTCATTCTGGGTTTGGAGCTAACCATGGAGTAATTAGCTCCATGGTTGCCCCCGAAACCGTCCCAAATCCGGCATGGTGAATGGAGTAATTACCGGTCCATTCCAGGGTTGGAGGGACCGGTAATTCCCCATTCACCTTTTGCCCTTCCCCATTCCCATTTCTGCCCCATAGGGCTCAATGGGAATGGGGAAGGAGGTAATTACGGCACCGTAAATTACGGTACCGTAATTACCTCCGAGGTACCTTTGTGGGTCCCATACTTAACTCCTGCTAAAAGTAGGAGGTAAGGAAGGACCAGCAAAGGGACCTCGGAATACGGAGGTAAGGGATTACCGGCATCGGCACCCTTACCGGTGCCGGTAATTCCTTACCTCCAACCTCGGAATGACCCCCAAGTTCATTTGAAACTTCTTAGATAAATCAGACCTCTGATCTCTGAGGAAAATTGTGAAACTCTGGCTAGGGCCACTATTCTCTCGAGGATGGATTATTGTAGTGCCCTTTAAAGAAGAGCATCTAAAAAGAATCTGCATACCCTACAAGTGGTTCAAAATAATGCTGTGCATATTATAAAACAAGTACCTTGTGGCAAACACACTACATTATATCGAAGGAATCTTCATTGGCTCCCTGTTCAGAAAGAATCCAATTCAAATTAGCGGTCCTCATCCACAAAGCTGTATACAGCTCTGCCCCTGAATACCTAAAGAATAGAATCACTACCTACTAACCAGTTAAACCTTTACATTCAAGCAACGCTATGCTGCTAAACGGATGAAAGCAAACAGGAAATCATCCCTGTATATTGCATCCTCCCTTTGGAACATGCTTCAGTTGAATTTATGCTTGGACTGTAACCTGGCCTCCTTTCGAAAGGGATTGAAAACGCATCTGTCTGAATAGTTATCATCAAATCCTTATTATGCTATACCTCTCTAGGCTCAGTGTCATTTGTTTTGTTCTGTGTGTTTTATGTTCCCACATGCTGATGCCTGTTGGGTTTTCGGTGTGTAATAAAACCATATAAATAAATAAATAAATAAATGTAGAGACCAAAAACAGAACTGCTTAATGTGAGTAAAGAATCCCCTGCGGCCACTGCTGTTCAACACAGAACACAATGCGCAGCACACTGTGTGCACATATCAAGGAAGACACAAACAATCTCAAGCCTTGGCCCTCTGTCACCTGGATTTGGCATGCCCTTTTGGAAAGTCTTCCAGCAAATACCCTGGCTCCCTTGAAATGTGTCCTGCATGCTGCAGCATGACTAAAACATGACTAACCTTCCTGGTTGTTACTCTTTTTCCCCAGTTAGCAAGGCCCGCCCACCTGGTGCCTTCCTGTTTGCCGCTCTTTTTCCTTACTTACGGATTCCTCCAGCCTCTTTTCCTTTGCAGATGGGGAGCAGGTACAAGTAGATCTTGGTCACCTGGCCTAAGCCCCGCCACCTGGTGTCTTCCTGGTTGCTGCTCTTTTTCCCCACTTAGCAAGCCCTGCCCACCTGGTGCCTTCCTGCTTACCGCTCTTTTTCCCTATTTAAGGAGCCCTCCAGCCTCTTTTCCTTTGCAGATGGGTAGGAAGTGCAAGGGGATCTTGGTCAGCTGGCTTAAGCACCGCCCACCTTCTTAGCCCTGCCTTTTCCTTCCTGCTCTTAACTCTTAGATCAAGGGTGTCTCTCGGCCAGGCGGTCAGGCATCCGAGGTGAAGGGCAGGCAAAGAAAAGGGCAATTTCTGTTTGGAACTGTTCAGACCAGTAGGATCCAGCGCCTGGTCCCCTGCTCAGACAGCAGGTAGGCATGTACAAACATGTGTTTACTCCCTCTGTCCCCACAGGCCATCCCCACCCCTCTTGTCCCTCTGTGATGTTCCCTTGTGCCCCCCCATTCTCACACGCACGTGTTGGCTGTTTTTGTTCATTCTGCTCCCCTGCCCCCCCCTCCAACCTACTTCTGCAGGAGTCTTTTCTGATACAATTTGGTTTCACCATCGCTGTCTCGTGGCCAATGCTGTACTTGACTTTTATGGACTTCATTGATTCACGGTGCGTCACTCTTTCTCATGGTAGCCCTGAATCATGCTGTTCCCATCTTCATCTTGTATCCAGGCTTGCAACATTATGTGTTAGTACTGACTTCTGCAATTGTATTCGCTGTCCCCTCTTGCCTCTCCACTCTTTTTGACTGCTTACTCTCTGTTCTCTCCTCCTCTCCCTTTCTCCCTTTTCCTATCTCCTCCACTCCTCTCATTACGTTCTTCTATGCACTTACTTTCTCAGAATTGTCCCTGGACCTTGTATGATAGCAACCTCGTCTGTCTCCTCCCCCTTCCGCTTACTTGTTTTTTTTTTCTCACCCCCCAGAACTATATGAAATGTCATCAGGCATAGTACGATAGTTGCTTGTTTTGTTCCTCCCCTTTCTGCACCCCTCTCCCACACCTTTTGTTTTCACCAGCTCTACCGGAAATGTTGTCAGGCCTAGTACGGTATTCGCCTGTCTGTTTCCATTTCCTTCCCACTCTCCCCCTCCCTTCCTTGTCTATGGGCCTCATTCCGAGGTTGGATGTAGTCATGGCGCTATTTGCGCCATGACTGCCACCAATAACGGGTCCGGCACCGGTCCGGTTAAATGGGGACTTACCGGTGTAGTCTGGCCTTTGTGGGACCGGTAAGTCCCCATTGAAAATGCAATTCCCCATTCCCATTGAGCCCCCGCAGGGCTCAATGGGAATGGGGAAAGCGCAAATAATGGGCTCGCGTATGTCAAGCCCAATATTTGCGCCCTGGTCCCTTAACGGGCCCCGTCCATAACGGCTGGTCAGACCAGCCGTTAATGGATGGACCTGCTAAGGGACCTTGTAGTAGGGCGGTAAGGGATTACCGGCACTGGTCTCCTTACCAGTGCCCGGTATCCCTTACCGCCCACCTTGTAATGACCCCCTATGTCTTAGCTCTTGCACTATCTGAAATGTCATCAGGTCGAGTACGATAGTTAATTTCACATCCTTACTGTTCATGGCCTGTAAAAATGCCGTTGTATTTTCCCTTGTTCCCTCCCTTGAGTTGAAGCGCTTTGAAACACATTGAAACAATCATATCATATCATATCAAAGGACTCAGCAAATTCGACCGCATCACCCCGACCCTCATCGATCTGCACTGGCTTCCCCTGCAAGCTTGTATCATCTTTAAATCCTCCTTCATTATCTACAAGGCTGTAACTCTGAAGTCCCAAAGCTACCTCAAGGAGAAACTCTGCAGGCTTATAATACACCAGAAGTAAGGACATGTGCAGACTTGAATTCTGCTGGTGCAGGAAGGAAAAAACAAGAAGACAGTCCTTTTCTGTGTACGCACGAAGAATCTGGAACCTCCTCTTCATCAACATCCAACTCTCCCCCTCGCTTCTACAGTTTATTAAGGAGCTCAAGAACCTCCTTTTCAAGGAATGGCTCCTCCCTACCATCAGGACCATACAGCGTCCACTCCCCACCTTATCTGAGACTGGGAAATCTGGTCCCCACTGTTTCCTTGCCTGGTTACTTGTAGATCCATTGCTGACTATAACCCTCCCTCTTCTGTTGCTGGATCCCCAATCCCTTATTTGTCTGCTCCCTAGCATTATTCTTCCTCCAATGATTGTAAAGTGATCTGTTGCTTCCCAAAAGCTTGGTCTGCACTCAATGCATACCCCAATACTAATATTAATACTGTGGCAATGTGGCATGCTCTAGAGCCCTGTTGGAGATGGTAGTGGTCTTCCCTCCCCCTCATGGCAACAATGGTTTAACACTGAGTGAATTTGACTTTTCCAGACAAATCTAAAGAAAAGTCTTGAAGTTATTTTTTGGCTTGAACTGTGTAGAGGAGGTCCCAAATAAAGCCTGCACTCCAGTCACCCATTTTGAAGTACCAGGAACGTTCACACCGAGATATGTGATGAATGATGAGCAAAAAAACCAGCAGAGAGCCGCATTAGGGCTCTGCCCAGTGCCTATCAGAAGAACAATACCTATTGAAGTACCAATAAACAGACAACCATGGAAAGTAAGGTATCCATTGAAAAAACCCTACCAGCAAGTGAAACGAAATGGAGATTGCATAAACACTGTCCCGGAAGAAACTCAACAGGCCTTAATTGAAGATGAATGGTAAAGACACGAGGGCCCAGACAGACTCACAGATGAAAGGAACGACAATCAAAAGATGATACACAGAGACGAAACGCCATGAATAAGGACATCATGAACTTAGAAGGAGAGACGATGTTGAAATATAAAGAAACTTAAACTGTAAAGCAGGATGGAGATATTCAAATAGCTAACGCCTGTACATATGCCTGTAACCGCAAGAAGCTAAGAAAGCAGTGCGGCTTGCTATGCTTAGTAGAAGAATAGAGCGGCAAGCGCCACCTATATACATATATCTACCTCAACGAAGCACACTATATAAGTGCAAGTCCACTTTACACAAAAGCAGAATAAACTCAGGTTACTACGGGTCAAACAGGACAGGATTCGTATTCCAGCTAAAACGAGAAGAGACGGATGAATCGAAACTCAGCAGGAGCAGCCCATGCCTGGGAAGTGGAGGTCAGACCAAGAGAGGGAGGCGAACAGTAGCTTCGCGGAATCGAAACTTAAGAACAGAACAGCCTGCCCCAGGAAGGCCAAGATAAAGAGGCCCAGGCAGGTGGTGAGCCAAATAAGAATTAAATGCACAAATATAAGGAAGACTAAGCAGATTCACGGTGTGCTAGCACGTGACCAGCCGAGCGAGAAGAGGCACCTACACCTGGTTGTCTCCCAAACAGAAAATACCATAACTTTTTCTGACAAGAAGCTACATTTTCGAGGCCGACCACAGCCAACTAATTGACACATAGGGCCTCATTACACAGATGGCGGTAGGGATTTACCGGTACCAGTAAAATACCGGTACCGGTAAATCCCTACCGCCTTACTACGAGGTCCCTTTGCGGGTTGGGGGATTTAAAGCCTGCTTTTTGCAGGCGTTAAAATCCAACCCGCTAAGGGACCTCGGAGCTAATTACGGCACCGCAAAATTGCGGTGCCATAATTAGCGCCTTCCCCATTCCCATAGAGCCCTATGGGGCAGAAATGGGAATGGGGAAGGGCAATGGCGGAAGGGGGATTTACCGCCCCTCCAACCTTGGAATGGGGCGGTAAATCCCCTTTCCGCCAAGGCGGTGCTGGTATTTTACCGGCATGAGCCATGGCGCTAATAGCGCCATGGCTCACCGCCTACCGGGTAATGAGGCCCATAGCCACTAAAGTACTGATTGATGGAAGGGAGGCCGGGTGAATCTTGGGGTATCCTGCACCTGGTTGACCATTCTGCGTGCTGCTAATTAAAGTGGAGATTTATGCATGGGGTTGAAGCCAACCCAATCACAATGGACCAAATAATCTAGGGTCCTATAGATAGTGGAACCAATGGGACGTCGTACTTTTAGTGACGTCCACCGTAGTCATTTTTGAAGAAAGGGCTTAGATGCTCACCTGATAATGTTTAACCAATCCTCACACTCCATTACCACATACAGATATAGCACCTATATTTAAGTTACCTTTTCCAACCAATGAAATTGCATGATAACTTGTGAGTGTTACACGTCAATGATGACGAATTTTGGTTATAACTGTTACTGTTTGCATGAAGTTGTTGGGAGTGGAAGCGAGACGGGCTATGACATCACTGTTGATTTCCATGTTTCCCCGTTTTTTGTACTTGTCATTAAACTGACTCCCCTTTGCCAAACCTTTGAGTTGTCCTTATTGATTGGTGTTGGAGTAAGAAATCCTTCACCCCCATCCACCTCAAAGTGCAGCTATCTCATCTTAAAGTACTGCAGAGCAAACTCTGACTCTATGGGCCGGTCAGGGGTCTCTCTAGTACACTTGGTAGCAGAGGATGGTTGGTGACCATCGATTATTGATTAAAATAAGACACCTATTGACCGTCACATAAAGTAACTCTAGGTCTTCGGCAATATCACAAGTCCTTTGCCATTCGGCTGAGACCGTGAAGCTCCCCGTAGACAATGGTAGTATAAAGCAAGACTGTAGTCGGGGCCTTAAGGGACCCATTTTCCCAACACATCCCTTCCCATTCCTACGGGCAGCTGATCGAGCGAAAATCTGAAGCAGGCTGTAACGAAGTCGGTTTTCGTGAGGGTCCAGAGACGAACAATGCGAACGGTGAGTGAAAAAGACTAATGTTCTGGCAAACGTGCATGCCTTAGAAACAAGTAAAGGAAAAAGGGAACGGAGGGAGGAGGAAAAACCAAAATATAGTTAGAAGTAGAGAAGGCTATATATATAAGGGGATAATGACTCAAGAATAATTGAATAAATAGAGGTTACCTGTAACGCTTACCTCAGAAACTCTGCGGGAGCACTTCTCTGGAAATCTGTTTGGTGCTATTCTCAGTGTGCGTAGTTAATCTATGCACTCTGCTGATCTACAAGAAACATTCAGTAATCCTTAGTATACTAGTCTAATGCACCCGTTCAGGAATTATCTCTCATACACTTCAGGAGGCGTTACCTGTAGTTTGTTTTTTGGGAGCTCTCCATCCTGCTTCTACGCAGGGGCGCTTGTTCTGAAGAAGGGAAATGAAATGCGATTTTCTGAGGGAAGGAAGGATAGCAGGTGTGTGTGACATGCAAAGAATGGGGTGATAGGAATAGATAAGGAGTTATATACTATTCCCGGCAAGAATAACTATGATAAGCTGTTCCATTATATTGACGTGCATGAACACCTAGTCACATCCAACCCAACTATGAGGAGCAACTCAATATGCGTGTGAACAATTGGCCAGAAAAAGGTTAACTGCAGAGATAAAGTATAATTCTTTTTCACATTAAACGTGTGGTGTATGCTAACTCGTGAAGAAGACTTTCCACAACTAACAACATGACTCTAGTAGTTTTACTGACTGGAAGCAACTGTAACATTCACCAGAATTGACGACTCAAAACCTTGTCACCGAATTGGAATACTACCTAGCATGTGTGGAAAGGCTGACTGACAGGGGAACAACTTATTACTGTTGTTACAAAAACCATGAAACTCCGCTGACTGAAAAGGCACGCTAAAAAACAAGGGCGCAACAACATAAACAGCCAATACTTGCGGTAACAGCTGCTTGACGAAACAACAGGCTTCAAACTGCTGAGGGAGATTTGCAAATGTTCCGCTGACAGGAATGAGCGCGGCAATTGTACTGAGGTAACCGTGAAGGCAACTTGCGAGAATGCTGCCTAAAATCAGACACCAGGGAAATACTGTGGAAGTGACGGGAAATGTACACTAACTACAGAGGGAAAACTATGGAACCATGGCAGGAGGTCATAAGAGTGGGCTGAGGAAAACTGTGACAGGAACTGGAGCCGCGGTAAGCGTACACTGCAAAGCAGACGACGCGAAGCGCGGAGCAGGTGAGAGGAGGGACTAATATATGCTGTGAGTGTGAAGCACTAGATCATGACGGTTACTTTTCATAGAACCCCTAAGTCGCCATCTTAGGTGATGAGGAAGTGTCTTTCCCCCCATAGCCTAAACATGGTTCTTTCCGTGTTACGGACCAAGCATGATAAGCCGTGGTCCACGAATTCTTAGAGACTAATCTAGGGGCATGACCCAAGCTCATGACAGTATTCCCCCCCAAAACCCCTCCTAAGCCAGCATTCCCCTTGGTGGGCTTGCACGGGCTATTTCTATGAAAGGCTCTCAGCAATCTAGGCGCATGTATGTTCTCTTGGGGTTCCCATGTTCTATCCTGAGGACCATACCCCTTCCAGTCCACCAAATAGAACAACTTCTTGAGCACCACCTTGGAATCCAGAATAGCCTTGACTTCATACTCTGGTTGGTCAGTCTCAACTTCCATTGGGGCTGGAACTTCATGAATTCTGGTATTCGGGCTGACTGGCTTCAACAGGGAAACATGAAACACTGGATGGATTTTCAAGTTTCTGGGAAGGGTCAACTTCAAGGCCACAGGATTAATCACTTTTTCGATTGTAAATGGTCCCAGAAATCTTGGAAGGAATTTTCGTGACCCCTTCAATGTTAAGTTTTTGGTAGACAGCCACACTAAATCTCCAACCTTGTAATCGGGAGGGTTTTTTCTTTTGAGATCAGCAAATTTCTTCTGGGCCTCTTTGGCAACTAACAAATGCTCTCGTGCCTTGACCAGTGCGGTGGCAATGTTTTCATGCAGAGTTTTCACAGCTGGCATTTCTAAGGATTCAGGAGGATCATAGGCAGATGTCCGAGGATGCTGGCCATGTAAGGTAAAAAATGGACTTAAACCTGTAGAGGCGTGCACAGAGTTGTTGTAAGCGTATTCAGCTACCCACAAGATATTAAACCAAGTGTCTTCAGACTGATGCAACATACATCGGAGGTATTGTTCCAAGGTTTGATTAGTTCTCTCGGTTTGTCCGTCCGTTTGGGGATGATGACTGGTGGACAAGCGAATCTCCACCTTGGCCAGTTCGCAGCATTTTTTCCAGAATTTAGAAACAAAGTGGCTTCCTCGATCAGACACTACTAATGACGGAAAACCATGGAGTCTTACTACATTCTCCAAGAAGGTTTTAGCCAGGGCCGATGCTGTAGGTAAACCTTTCAAGGCTACAAAATGCGCCATTTTTGAAAAAAGGTCTACCACCACCAAAATGGTATCATACCCCTCACACATGGGTAGATCTGTGATGAAGTCCATAGAGAGAGTATGCCAGGGAGCAGGTGGCACACTCATCGGTTGAAGAAGACCAGCAGGTTTACTCTTTTGATTCTTGTTTTGAGCACGATTTCCGCAAGTGTTCAAGAATTGAACTACATCTTTTCGCCATGTGGGCCACCAATAGGATCTTTTCACTTTCTCCAGGGTTTTGGCAATTCCAGGATGACCCTCCAGCAAGGCTCCATGATAGTCGGAAATTACTTGAACTTGCAGCCTGAGCGTGGGCAAATACAGGCGATTCCGATAGAATGGCAAACCATCCAGAACACTGAAATTTTTACCCTTTGTCTCCCATTTCTGCAATTCGTCAGTGTTCATGCTAATTTTGATTTCCTCTCTCAGTTTCTCCCAAGACGAATCTGTTGTACCCACAACTCCAAGGACCTTTTCCCCGGGAATAATTTCCACAGGAGTGGGAGGCACATAAGCTTCTTCACCTTTTCCAATACGAGATAGGGCATCCGCCTTTCCATTTCGCACCCCCGGCCTGAATGTGATGACGAAGTCGTATTCGGCAAAAAAGAGGGCCCAACGTAGTTGACGGGAGGATTGTGCCTTAGCCGAGCGGAGGTACTGCAGGTTGCGGTGATCCGTAAAAATGGTAACGGTATGTCTTGCCCCAAGTAGGTGATGTCTCCATTCCTTAAGGGCACACTTGATGGCCAACAATTCCTTATCAGTAATTGTATAGTTGAGCTCTGTAGAGGAGAATTTTTTAGACCAAAAGGCCACAGGATGCAATTCGTGGGAGTCTGGATTTCGCTGTGATAACACTGCTCCCATGGCCACATTTGAAGCGTCTGTTTCCACCACAAACGGAAGGTCCGGCCGTGGATGCTGGAGGACAGGGGCTGCGGTAAATCTTTCCTTTAATTTTTTAAAGGCCTCATCTGCCTCTGTAGTCCAATCAAATGTTTTATTCTTCTTGAGTAAGGACGTAATGGGATGAACCAATCGTGAGAAATCGGACACACACCGTCGATAAAAATTTGCAAACCCTAGAAAACTTTGAATTCCTTTAACTGACGTGGGTGCAGGCCAGGTGAGAATTGCATCAACTTTTCGGTTGTCCATCTTGACTCCTAGAGCTGACAAAATGAACCCCAAGAACTCAACTTCTGGAACGTGGAAGTGACATTTTTCCAGTTTAACATATAGAGAGTTTTCCTTGAGTCGTTGGAGAACAGCAGTCACATGCTTGACATGTTCAAAAGGTTCATCAGAAAAAATTAGAATGTCTTCCACATAAACCACCACAAAAATATCCAACATATCTCTGAAAATGTCATTCATAAAGGATTGAAAGGCTGCTGGAGCGTTGCACAGCCCGAAAGGCATCACCATGTATTCAAAAAGCCCGTTTCTGGTTCGAAATGCAGTTTTCCACTCATCTCCCTCCTTTATGCGAATTAGATGATATGCCCCTCGGAGGTCTTGCTTGGTGAAGATCTGCGCCTGTTTTACTTGGTCCAACAATGTAGAAATGAGTGGAAGAGGGTAGCGATTCTTTACAGTGATTTGATTTAGAGCTCGGTAGTCTATACACGTTCTCAATTCTCCTTCTTTTTTGGGGACAAAAAATAGGGGCGATGCTGCTGGGGACTTAGATGGTCTGATAAATCCATTAGCCAGATATTGATCCAAATAGGTTTTCAAATGGGCATTTTCCTTTTCTGTCAAAGCATAAATTCGACTGCATGGAAGCTTGATCCTGGAATTAAATCAATTTGACAATCGTAAGGTCTGTGAGGGGGCAATACTTCGGCTTGTTTTTCCTCTTGGAACACATCTTGAAATTTCCGGTATTCATGGGGCAAGGAGCCTATAAGACCTAAGGTAATTTCTGTGGATCCCTCCTGTAGCATCATCTTCACTGAACTTTCCATGGAATTGCAAGAGTTTTGGCAGTCAAGAGCAAAGGTCAAGGTTCGTGTTCGCCAATTGATCAATGGGTTATGCTTTTCTAACCACGGCATTCCCAAGATAATCTGGAACTGGGGAGCTCGAATCAGGTCAAAAGAGATCCTCTCTCTGTGTCCCTCCTGGCAGAGCATAATAAGATTGTTAATGCATTGTGTAACCGGATCTGACACTAAGGGAGTGCCGTCGACCCCGGATACATTTTCTGCCTTTAACTTATCCGTTAAGGGAAATCCCAATTTGCTAGCCAGGTAACTCAATTTGCTAAATCAGAGTTGTTGCTTTTCAGTTCACGACAGAGAGCCAAACTAGACTAAAGATATACTGAATTTATGTTTGATAAAACCGAGTCTGGAGTTAAAACACTGGGCACTGTGTTTGACTGTAATGTTGGTACAGATGGACAAGTGAACAATATTACCCATAGTACACAATGGGCCTCATTCCGGGTTTGGAGCTAACCATGGAGTAATTAGCTCCATGGTTGCCTCCGAAACCGTCCCAAATCCGGCATGGTGAATGGAGTAATTACCGGTCCATTCCAGGGTTGGAGGGACCGGTAATTCCCCATTCACCTTTTGCCCTTCCCCATTCCCATTTCTGCCCCATAGGGCTCAATGGGAATGGGGAAGGAGGTAATTACGGCACCGTAAATTACGGTACCGTAATTACCTCCGAGGTACCTTTGTGGGTCCCATACTTAACTCCTGCTAAAAGCAGGAGGTAAGGAAGGACCCGCAAAGGGACCTCGGAATACGGAGGTAAGGGATTACCGGCATCGGCACCCTTACCGGTGCCGGTAATTCCTTACCTCCAACCTCGGAATGACCCCCAATGTCATTTGAAACTTCTTAGATAAATCAGACCTCTGATCTCTGAGGAAAATTGTGAAACTCTGGCTAGGGCCACTATTCTCTCGAGGATGGATTATTGTAGTGCCCTTTAAAGAAGAGCATCTAAAAAGAATCTGCATACCCTACAAGTGGTTCAAAATAATGCTGTGCGTATTATAAAACAAGTACCTTGTGGCAAACACACTACATTATATCGAAGGAATCTTCATTGGCTCCCTGTTCAGAAAGAATCCAATTCAAATTAGCGGTCCTCATCCACAAAGCTGTATACAGCTCTGCCCCTGAATACCTAAAGAATAGAATCACTACCTACTAACCAGTTAAACCTTTACATTCAAGCAACGCTATGCTGCTAAACGGATGAAAGCAAACAGGAAATCATCCCTGTTTATTGCATCCTCCCTTTGGAACATGCTTCAGTTGAATTTATGCTTGGACTGTAACCTGGCTTCCTTTCGAAAGGGATTGAAAACGCATCTGTCTGAATAGTTATCATCAAATCCTTATTATGCTGTACCTCTCTAGGCTCAGTGTCATTTGTTTTGTTCTGTGTGTTTTATGTTCCCACATGCTGATGCCTGTTGGGTTTTCGGTGTGTAATAAAACCATATAAATAAATAAATAAATAAATGTAGAGACCAAAAACAGAACTGCTTAATGTGAGTAAAGAATCTCCTGCGGCCATTGCTGTTCAACACAGAACACAATGTGCAGCACACTGTGTGCACATATCAAGGAAGACACAAACAATCTCAAGCCTTGGCCCTCTGTCACCTGGATTTGGCATGCCCTTTTGGAAAGTCTTCCAGCAAATACCCTGGCTCCCTTGAAATGTGTCCTGCATGCTGCAGCATGACTAAAACATGACTAACCTTCCTGGTTGTTACTCTTTTTCCCCAGTTAGCAAGGCCCGCCCACCTGGTGCCTTCCTGTTTGCCGCTCTTTTTCCTTACGTACGGATTCCTCCAGCCTCTTTTCCTTTGCAGATGGGGAGCAGGTACAAGTAGATCTTGGTCACCTGGCCTAAGCCCCGCCACCTGGTGTCTTCCTGGTTGCTGCTCTTTTTCCCCACTTAGCAAGCCCTGCCCACCTGGTGCCTTCCTGCTTACCGCTCTTTTTCCCTATTTAAGGAGCCCTCCAGCCTCTTTTCCTTTGCAGATGGGTAGGAGGTGCAAGTGGATCTTGGTCAGCTGGCTTAAGCACCGCCCACCTTCTTAGCCCTGCCTTTTCCTTCCTGCCCTTAACTCTTAGATCAAGGGTGTCTCTCGGCCAGGCGGTCAGGCATCCGAGGCGAAGGGCAGGCAAAGAAAAAGGCAATTTCTGTTTGGAACTGTTCAGACCAGTAGGATCCAGCGCCTGGTCCCCTGCTCAGACAGCAGGTAGGCATGTACCAACATGTGTTTACACCCTCTGTCCCCACAGGCCATCCCCACCCCTCTTGTCCCTCTGTGATGTTCCCTTGTGCCCCCCCATTATCACACGCACGTGTTGGCTGTTTTTGTTCATTCTGCTCCCCTGCCCCCCTCCAACCTACTTCTGCAGGAGTCTTTTCTGATACAATTTGGTTTCACCATCGCTGTCTCGTGGCCAATGCTGTACTTGACTTTTATGGACTTCATTGATTCACGGTGCGTCACTCTTTCTCATGGTAGCCCTGAATCATGCTGTTCCCATCTTCATCTTGTATCCAGGCTTGCAACATTATGTGTTACTACTGACTTCTGCAATTGTATTCGCTGTCCCCTCTTGCTTCTCCACTCTTTTTGACTGCTTACTCTCTGTTCTCTCCTCCTCTCCCTTTCTCCCTTTTCCTATCTCCTCCACTCCTCTCATTACGTTCTTCTATGCACTTACTTTCTCAGAATTGTCCCTGGACCTTGTATGATAGCAACCTCGTCTGTCTCCTCCCCCTTCCGCTTACTTGTTTTTTTTTTATCACCCCCCAGAACTATATGAAATGTCATCAGGCATAGTACGATAGTTGCTTGTTTTGTTCCTCCCCCTTCTGCACCCCTCTCCCACACCTTTTGTTTTCACCAGCTCTAGCGGAAATGTTGTCAGGCCTAGTACGGTATTCGCCTGTCTGTTTCCATTTCCTTCCCACTCTCCCCCTTTCTTCCTTGTCTATGGGCCTCATTCCGAGGTTGGTGGTAGTCATGGCGCTATTTGCGCCATGACTGCCACCAATAACGGGTCCGGCACCGGTCCGGTTAAATGGGGACTTACCGGTGTAGTCTGGCCTTTGCGGGACTGGTAAGTCCCCATTGAAAATGCAATTCCCCATTCCCATTGAGCCCCCGCAGGGCTCAATGGGTATGGGGAGAGCGCAAATAATGGGCTCGCGTATGTCAAGCCCAATATTTGCGCCCTGGTCCCTTAACGGGCCCCGTCCATAACGGCTGGTCAGACCAGCCGTTAATGGATGGACCTGCTAAGGGACCTTGTAGTAGGGCAGTAAGGGATTACCGGCACTGGTCTCCTTACCAGTGCCCGGTATCCCTTACCGCCCACCTTGTAATGACCCCCTATGTCTTAGCTCTTGCACTATCTGAAATGTCATCAGGTCGAGTACGATAGTTAATTTCACATCCTTACTGTTCATGGCCTGTAAAAATGCCCTTGTATTTTCCCTTGTTCCCTCCCTTGAGTTGAAGCGCTTTGAAACACATTGTGTATAGGCGCTATATAAATAAACAATCATATCATATCATATCAAAGGACTCAGCAAATTCGACCGCATCACCCCGACCCTCATCGATCTGCACTGGCTTCCCCTGCAAGCTTGTATCATCTTTAAATCCTCCTTCATTATCTACAAGGCTGTAACTCTGAAGTCCCAAAGCTACCTCAAGGAGAAACTCTGCAGGCTTATAATACACCAGAAGTAAGGACATGTGCAGACTTGAATTCTGCTGGTGCAGGAAGGAAAAAACAAGAAGACAGTCCTTTTCTGTGTACGCACGAAGAATCTGGAACCTCCTCTTCATCAACATCCAACTCTCCCCCTCGCTTCTACAGTTTATTAAGGAGCTCAAGAACCACCTTTTCAAGGAATGGCTCCTCCCTACCATCAGGACCATACAGCGTCCACTCCCCACCTTATCTGAGACTGGGAAATCTGGTCCCCACTGTTTCCTTGCCTGGTTACTTGTAGATCCATTGCTGACTATAACCCTCCCTCTTCTGTTGCTGGATCCCCAATCCCTTATTTGTCTGCTCCCTAGCATTATTCTTCCTCCAATGATTGTAAAGTGATCTGTTGCTTCCCAAAAGCTTGGTCTGCACTCAATGCATACCCCAATACTAATACTGTGGCAATGTGGCATGCTCTAGAGCCCTGTTGGAGATGGTAGTGGTCTTCCCTCCCCCTCATGGCAACAATGGTTTAACACTGAGTGAATTTGACTTTTCCAGACAAATCTAAAGAAAAGTCTTGAAGTTATTTTTTGGCTTGAACTGTGTAGAGGAGGTCCCAAATAAAGCCTGCACTCCAGTCACCCATTTCGAAGTACCAGGAACGTTCACACCGAGATATGTGATGAATGATGAGCAAATAAACCAGCAGAGATCCGCATTAGGGCTCTGCCCAGTGCCTATCAGAAGAACAATACCTATTGAAGTACCAATAAACAGACAACCATGGAAAGTAAGGTATCCATTGAAAAAACCCTACCAGCAAATGAAACGAAATGGAGATTGCATAAACACTGTCCCGGAAGAAACTCAACATGCCTTAATTGAAGATGAATGGTAAAGACACGAGGGCCCAGACAGACTCACAGATGAAAGAAACGACAATCAAAAGATGATACACAGAGACGAAACGCCATGAATAAGGACATCATGAACTTAGAAGGAGAGACGATGTTGAAATATAAAGAAACTTAAACTGTAAAGCAGGATGGAGATATTCAAATAGCTAACGCCTGTACATATGCCTGTAACCGCAAGAAGCTAAGAAAGCAGTGCGGCTTGCTATGCTTAGTAGAAGAATAGAGCGGCAAGCGCCACCTATATACATATATCTACCTCAACGAAGCACACTATATAAGTGCAAGTCCACTTTACACAAAAGCAGAATCAAATCAGGTTACTACGGGTCAAACAGGACAGGATTTGTATTCCAGCTAAAACGAGAAGAGACGAAGGAATCGAAACTCAGCAGGAGCAGCCCATGCCTGGGAAGTGGAGGTCAGACCAAGAGAGGGAGGCGAACAGTAGCTTCGCGGAATCGAAACTTAAGAACAGAACAGCCTGCCCCAGGAAGGCCAAGATAAGGAGGCCCAGGCAGGTGGTGAGCCAAATAAGAATTAAATGCACAAATATAAGGAAGACTAAGCAGATTCACGGTGTGCTAGCACGTGACCAGCCGAGCGAGAAGAGGCACCTACACCTGGCTGTCTCCCAAACAGAAAATACCATAACTTTTTCTGACAAGAAGCTACATTTTCGAGGCCGACCACAGCCAACTAATTGACACATAGGGCCTCATTACACGGATGGCGGTAGGGATTTACCGGTACCAGTAAAATACCGGTACCGGTAAATCCCTACCACCTTACTACGAGGTCCCTTTGCGGGTTGGGGGATTTAAAGCCTGCTTTTTGCAGGCGTTAAAATCCAACCCGCTAAGGGACCTCGGAGCTAATTACGGCACCGCAAAATTGCCTTTCCCATTCCCATAGAGCCCTATGGGGCAGAAATGGGAATGGGGAAGGGCAATGGCGGAAGGGGGATTTACCGCCCCTCCAACCTTGGAATGGGGCGGTAAATCCCCTTTCCGCCAAGGCGGTGCCGGTATTTTACCGGCATGAGCCATGGCGCTAATAGCGCCATGGCTCACCGCCTACCGGGTAATGAGGTCCATAGCCACTAAAGTACTGATTGATGGAAGGGAGGCCGGGTGAATCTTGGGGTATCCTGCACCTGGTTGACCATTCTGCGTGCTGCTAATTAAAGTGGAGATTTATGCATGGGGTTGAAGCCAACCCAATCACAATGGACCAAATAATCTAGGGTCCTATAGATAGTGGAACCAATGGGACGTCGTACTTTTAGTGACGTCCACCGTAGTCATTTTTGAAGAAAGGGCTTAGATGCTCACCTGATAATGTTTAACCAATCCTCACACTCCATTACCACATACAGATATAGCACCTATATTTAAGTTACCTTTTCCAACCAATGAAATTGCATGATAACTTGTGAGTGTTACACGTCAATGATGATGAATTTTGGTTATAACTGTTACTGTTTGCATGAAGTTGTTGGGAGTGGAAGCGAGACGGGCTATGACATCACTGTTGATTTCCATGTTTCCCCGTTTTTTGTACTTGTCATTAAACTGACTCCCCTTTGCCAAACCATTGAGTTGTCCTTATTGATTGGTGTTGGAGTAAGAAATCCTTCACCCCCATCCACCTCAAAGTGCAGCTATCTCATCTTAAAGTACTGCAGAGCAAACTCTGACTCTATGGGCCGGTCAGGGGTCTCTCTAGTACACTTGGTAGCAGAGGATGGTTGGTGACCATCGATTATTGATTAAAATAAGACACCTATTGACCGTCGACATAAAGTAACTCTAGGTCTTCGGCAATATCACAAGTCCTTTGCCATTCGGCTGAGACCGTGAAGCTCCCCGTAGACAATGGTAGTATAAAGCAAGACTGTAGTCGGGGCCTTAAGGGACCCGTTTTCCCAACACATCCCTTCCCATTCCTACGGGCAGCTGATCGAGCGAAAATCTGAAGCAGGCTGTAACGAAGTCGGTTTTCGTGATGGTCCAGAGACGAACAATGCCAACAATGCGAATGGTGAGTGAAAAATGTTCTGGCAAACGTGCATGCCTTAGAAACAAGTAAAGGGAAAAGGGAACGGAGGGAGGAGGAAAAACCAAAATATAGTTAGAAGTAGAGAAGGCTATATATATAAGGGGATAATGACTTAAGAATAATTGAATAAATAGAGGTTACCTGTAACGCTTACCTCAGAAACTCTGCGGGAGCACTTCTCTGGAAATCTGTTTGGTGCTATTCTCAGTGTGCGTAGTTAATCTATGCAGTCTGGTGATCTACAAGAAACATTCAGTAATCCTTAGTATACTAGTCTAATGCACCCGTTCAGGAATTATCTCTCATACACTTCAGGAGGCGTTACCTGTAGTTTGTTTTTTGGGAGCTCTCCATCCTGCTTCTACGCAGGGGCGCTTGTTCTGAAGAAGGGAAATGAAATGCGATTTTCTGAGGGAAGGATGGATAGCAGGTGTGCGTGACATGCAACGAATGGGGTGATAGGAATAGATAAGGAGTTAGATACTATTCCCGGCAAGAATAACTATGATAAGCTGTTCCATTATATTGACGTGCATGAACACCTAGTCACATCCAGCCCAACTATGAGGAGCAACTCAATATGCGTGTGAACAATTGGCCAGAAAAAGGTTAACTGCAGAGATAAAGTATAATTCTTTTTCACATTAAACGTGTGGTGTATGCTAACTCGTGAAGAAGACTTTCCACAACTAACAACATGACTCTAGTAGTTTTACTGACTGGAAGCAACTGTAACATTCCCCAGAATTGACGACTCAAAACCTTGTCACCGAATTGGAATACTACCTAGCATGTGTGGAAAGGCTGACTGACAGGGGAACAACTTATTACTGTTGTTACAAAAACCATGAAACTCCGCTGACTGAAAAGGCACGCTAAAAAACAAGGGCGCAACAACATAAACAGCCAATACTTGCGGTAACAGCTGCTTGACGAAACAACAGGCTTCAAACTGCTGAGGGAGATTTGCAAATGTTCCGCTGACAGGAATGAGCGCGGCAATTGTACTGAGGTAACCGTGAAGGCAACTTGCGAGAATGCTGCCTAAAATCAGACACCAGGGAAATACTGTGGAAGTGACGGGAAATGTACACTAACTACAGAGGGAAAACTATGGAACCATGGCAGGAGGTCATAAGAGTGGGCTGAGGAAAACTGTGACAGGAACTGGAGCCGCGGTAAGCGTACACTGCAAAGCAGACGACGCGAAGCGCGGAGCAGGTGAGAGGAGGGACTTATATATGCTGTGAGTGTGAAGCACTAGATCATGACGGTTACTTTTCATAGAACCCCTAAGCCGCCATTTTAGGTGATGAGGAAGTGTCTTTCCCCCCATAGCCTAAACATGGTTCTTTCCGTGTTACGGACCAAGCATGATAAGCCATGGTCCACGAATTCTTAGAGACTAATCTAGGGGCATGACCCAAGCTCATGACAGTATTCCCCCCCAAAACCCCTCCTAAGCCAGCATTCCCCTTGGTGGGCTTGCACGGGTTATTTCTATGAAAGGCTCTCAGCAATCTAGGCGCATGTATGTTCTCTTGGGGTTCCCATGTTCTATCCTGAGGACCATACCCCTTCCAGTCCACCAAATAGAACAACTTCTTGCGCACCACCTTGGAATCCAGAATAGCCTTGACTTCATACTCTGGTTGGTCAGTCTCAACTTCCATTGGGGCTGGAACTTCATGAATTCTGGTATTCGGGCTGACTGGCTTCAACAGGGAAACATGAAACACTGGATGGATTTTCAAGTTTCTGGGAAGGGTCAACTTCAAGGCCACAGGATTAATCACTTTTTCGATTGTAAATGGTCCCAGAAATCTTGGAAGGAATTTTCGTGACCCCTATAATGTTAAGTTTTTGGTAGACAGCCACACTAAATCTCCAACCTTGTAATCGGAGGGTTTTTTCTTTTGAGATCAGCAAATTTCTTCTGGGCCTCTTTGGCAACTAACAAATGCTCTCGTGCCTTGACCAGTGCGGTGGCAATGTTTTCATGCAGAGTTTTCGCAGCTGGCATTTCTAAGGATTCAGGAGGATCATAGGCAGATGTCCGAGGATGCCGGCCATGTAAGGTAAAAAATGGACTTAAACCTGTAGAGGCGTGCACAGAGTTGTTGTAAGCGTATTCAGCTACCCACAAGATATTAAACCAAGTGTCTTCAGACTGATGCAACATACATCGGAGGTATTGTTCCAAGGTTTGATTAGTTCTCTCGGTTTGTCCGTCCATTTGGGGATGATGACTGGTGGACAAGCGAATCTCCACCTTGGCCAGTTCGCAGCATTTTTTCCAGAATTTAGAAACAAACTGGCTTCCTCGATCAGACACTACTATTGACGGAAAACCATGGAGTCTTACTACATTCTCCAAGAAGGTTTTAGCCAGGGCCGATGCTGTAGGTAAACCTTTCAAGGCTACAAAATGCGCCATTTTTGAAAAAAGGTCTACCACCACCAAAATGGTATAATACCCCTCACACATGGGTAGATCTGCGATGAAGTCCATAGAGAGAGTATGCCAGGGAGCAGGTGGCACACTCAGCGGTTGAAGAAGACCAGCAGGTTTACTCTTTTGATTCTTGTTTTGAGCACAATTTCCGCAAGTGTTCAAGAATTGAACTACATCTTTTCGCCATGTGGGCCACCAATAGGATCTTTTCACTTTCTCCAGGGTTTTGGCAATTCCAGGATGACCCTCCAGCAAGGCTCCATGATAGTCGGAAATTACTTGAACTTGCAGCCTGAGCGTGGGCAAATACAGGCGATTCCGATAGAATGGCAAACCATCCAGAACACTGAAATTTTTACCCTTTGTCTCCCATTTCTGCAGTTCGTCAGTGTTCATGCTAATTTTGATTTCCTCTCTCAGTTTCTCCCAAGACGAATCTGTTGTACCCACAACTCCAAGCACCTTTTCCCCGGGAATAATTTCCACAGGAGTGGGAGGCACATAAGCTTCTTCACCTTTTCCAATACGAGATAGGGCATCCGCCTTTCCATTTCGCTCCCCCGGCCTGAATGTGATGACGAAGTCGTATTTGGCAAAAAAGAGGGCCCAACGTAGTTGACGGGAGGATTGTGCCTTAGCCGAGCGGAAGTACTGCAGGTTGTGGTGATCCGTAAAAATGGTAACGGTATGTCTTGCCCCAAGTAGGTGATGTCTCCATTCCTTAAGGGCACACTTGATGGCCAACAATTCCGTATCAGTAATTGTATAGTTGAGCTCTGTAGAGGAGAATTTTTTAGACCAAAAGGCCACAGGATGCAATTCGTGGGAGTCTGGATTTCGCTGTGATAACACTGCTCCCATGGCCACATTTGAAGCGTCTGTTTCCACCACAAACGGAAGGTCCGGCCGTGGATGCTGGAGGACAGGGTCTGCGGTAAATCTTTCCTTTAATTTTTTAAAGGCCTCATCTGCCTCTGTAGTCCAATCAAATGTTTTGTTCTTCTTGAGTAAGGACGTAATGGGATGAACCAATCGTGAGAAATCGGACACAAATCGTCGATAAAAATTTGCAAACCCTAGAAAACTTTGAATTCCTTTAACTGACGTGGGTGCAGGCCAGGTGAGAATTGCATCAACTTTTCGGTTGTCCATCTTGACTCCTAGAGCCGACAAAATGAACCCCAAGAACTCAACTTCTGGAACGTGGAAGTGACATTTTTCCAGTTTAACATATAGAGAGTTTTCCTTGAGTCGTTGGAGAACAGCAGTCACATGCTTGACATGTTCAAAAGGTTCATCAGAAAAAATTAGAATGTCATCCACATAAACCACCACAAAAATATCCAACATATCTCTGAAAATGTCATTCATAAAGGATTGAAAGGCTGCTGGAGCGCTGCACAGCCCGAAAGGCATCACCATGTATTCAAAAAGCCCGTATCTGGTTCGAAATGCAGTTTTCCACTCATCTCCCTCCTTTATGCGAATTAGATGATATGCCCCTCGGAGGTCTAGCTTGGTGAAGATCTGCGCCTGTTTTACTTGGTCCAACAATGTAGAAATGAGTGGAAGAGGGTAGCGATTCTTTACAGTGATTTGATTTAGAGCTCGGTAGTCTATACACGTTCTCAATTCTCCTTCTTTTTTGGGGACAAAAAATAGGGGCGATGCTGCTGGGGACTTAGATGGTCTGATAAATCCATTAGCCAGATATTGATCCAAATAGGTTTTCAAATGGGCATTTTCCTTTTCTGTCAAAGCATAAATTCGACTGCATGGAAGCTGGGATCCTGGAATTAAATCAATTTGACAATCGTAAGGTCTGTGAGGGGGCAATACTTCGGCTTGTTTTTCCTCTTGGAACACATCTTGAAATTTCCGGTATTCATGGGGCAAGGAGCCTATAAGACCTAAGGTAATTTCTGTGGATCCCTCCTGTAGCATCATCTTCTCTGAACTTTCCATGGAATTGCAAGAGTTTTGGCAGTCAAGAGCAAAGGTCAAGGTTCGTGTTCGCCAATTGATCAATGGGTTATGCTTTTCTAACCACGGCATTCCCAAGATAATCTGGAACTGGGGAGCTCGAATCAGGTCAAAAGAGATCCTCTCTCTGTGTCCCTCCTGGCAGAGCATAATAAGATTGTTAATGCATTGTGTAACCGGACCTGACACTAAGGGAGTGCCGTCAACCCCGGATACATTTTCTGCCTTTAACTTATCCGTTAAGGGAAATCCCAATTTGCTAGCCAGGTGAAGATCCATATAATTGCCCAAAGCCCCACAGTCAATATATGCAGTCAACTCATGTCTGATTGTGGGAAACTCAGGACTGAATAGGATGATTAGAAACACAAAGTGGGAGGTCATTGAAACCATATTCACGCTCGACAAGCTGACCTCTAAACTTGCCGGGCACTGTAGTTTTCCGAATTCTGGTCCTTCTGATCTTGACCCACACCTCCCAAAGGTTTTCGTGCCGGTTTTACTGGGCAGTCCTTTAAAAAGTGACCCGCCTTACCACAATATAGACATAACTTTTGTTGACGTCTTCTCTCTCTCTCCGTCTGGGAAATTGGGCCTCGAATTCCCCCCAACTGCATGGGTTCGGAGTGAGTTTCTGGGCCTGATCTTGCAATTGATTCTCTAGGGCGAACCACATACGCTCGACTGTCTAGGCGAGCGCGATCAGCTCTACGATCTTGTAGCCTGTGGTCTCTCTGAATAGTCAAATCAATGAAGTCATTGATATCCTCCGGAGGGTTCACCACTTGTGCCAAAACGTCCTTTAATTCACTGCGCAGAACTCGATAAAATAAAGTCGTTCTTTTTTCCGTAGGCCAATTTGTTTCGGCCACTAACCTATTAAATGTGGCCACATAGGCCAGCAATTCTTGATTGCCTTGCTTCAATGACAACAACTCACCATCCAAAGCATGCCCTTGAGTGTGTCGAGCAAAAAGTCTTTCCAATTCTTTCTGAAAATCATGGAAGTTTTGCAACACCGGATCATCCCTATTCACCAGGGGTATGGACCAGTCGGCCGCATAGCCGCCCAAATAAGATAACACGAAGGCCACCTTTGATTGGTCTGTGGGGAACACTCCCGGTCTGCACAAAAAATGTAGTCTGCATTGATTTAAGAACACAGAAAATTTCTTTGGATCTCCGGTGAAGCGCTCAGGAGGAGCTAACAGAACATTTCCAGGAATGACCACTTGGACTGGAGCCTGGGGCGCCGTAGATGCAGAAGCCTGGGAATTATTTAATGGTAGCGGTACCTGACCTTCTTGAGTCTGTAACAGCTGACGAGCCAATTCTTCTGTTCGATCCTTGTTCACCACCAGCTCTCTTCTCAGGGCATTGGTCTCCGACTGAGCTGCGTGGACTTCAGCTCGTAATTCCCCTAGAAGTTGAGTTAACTGATCCATTTCTGTATTTTCCATGAATGCTCAGACAGAGTATAGTTTCAGCACGGCTTCGCGTTCTGTAACGCTTACCTCAGAAACTCTGCGGGAGCACTTCTCTGGAAATCTGTTTGGTGCTATTCTCAGTGTGCGTAGTTAATCTATGCAGTCTGGTGATCTACAAGAAACATTCAGTAATCCTTAGTATACTAGTCTAATGCACCCGTTCAGGAATTATCTCTCATACACTTCAGGAGGCGTTACCTGTAGTTTGTTTTTTGGGAGCTCTCCATCCTGCTTCTACGCAGGGGCGCTTGTTCTGAAGAAGGGAAATGAAATGCGATTTTCTGAGGGAACGAAGGATAGCAGGTGTGCGTGACATGCAAAGAATGGGGTGATAGGAATAGATAAGGAGTTAGATACTATTCCCGGCAAGAATAACTATGATAAGCTGTTCCATTATATTGACGTGCATGAACACCTAGTCACATCCAACCCAACTATGAGGAGCAACTCAATATGCGTGTGAACAATTGGCCAGAAAAAGGTTAACTGCAGAGATAAAGTATAATTCTTTTTCACATTAAACGTGTGGTGTATGCTAACTCGTGAAGAAGACTTTCCACAACTAACAACATGACTCTAGTAGTTTTACTGACTGGAAGCAACTGTAACATTCCCCAGAATTGACGACTCAAAACCTTGTCACCGAATTGGAATACTACCTAGCATGTGTGGAAAGGCTGACTGACAGGGGAACAACTTATTACTGTTGTTACAAAAACCATGAAACTCCGCTGACTGAAAAGGCACGCTAAAAAACAAGGGCGCAACAACATAAACAGCCAATACTTGCGGTAACAGCTGCTTGACGAAACAACAGGCTTCAAACTGCTGAGGGAGATTTGCAAATGTTACGCTGACAGGAATGAGCGTGGCAATTGTACTGAGGTAACCGTGAAGGCAACTTGCGAGAATGCTGCCTAAAATCAGACACCAGGGAAATACTGTGGAAGTGACGGGAAATGTACACTAACTACAGAGGGAAAACTATGGAACCACGGCAGGAGGTCATAAGAGTGGGCTGAGGAAAACTGTGACAGGAACTGGAGCCGCGGTAAGCGTACACTGCAAAGCAGACGACGCGAAGCGCGGAGCAGGTGAGAGGAGGGACTTATATATGCTGTGAGTGTGAAGCACTAGACCATGACGGTTACTTTTCATAGAACCCCCTAAGCCGCCATTTTAGGTGATGAGGAGGTGTCTTTCCCCCCATTGCCTAAACATGGTTCTTTCCGTGTTACGGACCAAGCATGATAAGCCATGGTCCACGAATTCTTAGACACTAATCTAGGGGCATGACCCAAGCTCATGACATTACCGGGGTGGACACTCGAGAAGAGAGAGG
This sequence comes from Ambystoma mexicanum, assembly GCF_040938575.1. Taxonomy (NCBI): domain Eukaryota; kingdom Metazoa; phylum Chordata; class Amphibia; order Caudata; family Ambystomatidae; genus Ambystoma; species Ambystoma mexicanum. Next base: position 649,477,446 of record NC_090921.1, on the reverse strand, counting down.
TTACCAGAGCAGACACCTGAGAAGTGAGAGGATTCGCCTTATTCCTGCGCTTTAAATATAGCGGCCAGAAGAAACGTGTACCCAGAGTCCCACATAATGGGGAACGATTAGACTACCACCACGTTTAAAGACGTTGTGAAAGGGGTTTGTTTACACTCCATGAAGGGGTAATGATTAGAGGCAGAGATATCTGTGTCCAGCTGGTGTCCGTCTAGTCTGTGAAGTGTCTGTCTTACATCATATGTGAAATTTTTGTTAAGAGAACAGATTACAAATTTTGCGTGATTGGATAGCTGAGACAGAATCACACATGAATTGATGGGGTTTTTTTGAGCAAATTGGTAATATAAATAATGTTTTTTGGGTGGAAAATTTGATTTGGAGCTTGCAGTGTTTGGTGCTCGCTCATATTATCAGAAGGTGTTTAAACCACACAAAAGCATTAACAAGTGTTATATAAGAGGAAAGGGAACAGATTTAAGCATGGAAGACATAACTCCATTAGCACATTTATGCAAGCAATTGCCAAAACACGCACCCAAGCTAAAGAAGTATAGCACCGAGTGGGTCAAAGGTACTGCCCACAATATGTTTATGCCATGGCCACAAAACGGGTCTTTATCTAAAGCCGTCTTACAACATATGAAGACATATTTGCAGGCCACATATACAGGCAAGAAGCTAGACAAATGCCTCGCTGTTCTAGAACTTTGGAAGATGTATGAACAGACAAAGGAGGAAGAGCCGCCAGCAGATTGGATACTAAACGTATGCACAAAGGGGGTGAGACGCCTCTCCGCCACCTGCCCCGCCTGAAATGACAATTGAACGACGTAAGGACGAGGGATTATACCCGTTAAGGGAGCTCAAAGCAGCCACGGGGTACAGCAACCCAGCATATGAGTCACCTACATATAGTAGTGACGAAAATCAAAGGAAGGATAAAGACAAGAATCTTACTTCCGCAGTCCCAAGGGACAAGGGGGGACACGATGATGAAAGGAAGGAACAGACAAGCGCATCTCTCGAGAAGGAGAGAGAGGGAAAGAAATGGAAAGGGAGTGAAGATAGAACTGATGAGATAGCATTTGCAAAAGACGAATGGATCGGAGGACACATTTTATTGAAAGTCGATGGGAAAGGAAGTGATGACATGAGACCAAAGGAGAGGTTAGATGAGGCACAGAGAAAGGAGAAAGAGAAGGAGTTAAGAGACAAAAGGATAAGAAGGAAAGATAGACTAAGGCGAGAACAGCTATATCGCGAGGAACAAGAAAAATAGCTTGATCGCAACCCGAGAGCAGCCTACGATCAAGACAGACAGAAACAGCAAAGGTTAGAAGAAGAGCAAAGTGTATGTGAAAAAAGGATAAGGAGACAAAGAGATGAGGAAATTCGAAGGGCAGATGAACATAGAAATGAAAAGAGAAGGGAAGAAGATAGGGTCAGAGAACAGGCGAGGAAGCGCAAAGAATTTGATGACGATATCGAACGTAAACAAAGACAGAGGGCACGCAATCTCGAATGTTTGGAGAGGGAAGTTAAAAAACCCGATCCAGTTGTATACTGGGAAGACATTGAAGAATTCTTTCCTGCGTACGATTCAGTACAAGGCACATCAAGGGCAAATATTGAAGATGACTTTGACACCAGAAGCATCGGGGAAACGATCGATAGAATATATGATGAAATGGCGCTAGAACAAAGACCCCAAGGAGAGGGGGAGGATGAGTGCTTGGAAAGCACTCAGCTGTATGACACTGAGGATGTTACCTGAAGTAGTGGGAATAGTAAACTGTACCTGGATAGATTAGAAATCAGTAGAAACGATGAAGACACAAGAAGTTGCGTGAATTGGGGACAAACAATGTCCGACTCCGAATGGGAGGAGCGCAAGGCAAACGAGGAAGGGAGCCAGCATGAAAGACGACTCCCAAGGGAAAGAGGGATACGATGTTCAGACGCTAGTGAGTCCTCACTGCGGGCATCAGAGTCAGCCACACAGTCTGACCGACATGAAGGAGGGCGTCATGGTCAAAAGGGGGTGTTGTCACCACCCTATGTAGACACACTGAGGACATTGCCAGGTAGACAGCGATGCAAGAATATTACCCCTGCGATAGACAGGAGAACTGTGAGAGAAGAGAAAGAGATCAGCAAATTCCAATTTCTGCTACTAGAAAAGGGGGAGCAAGACCAAAATATATTCCATGGCCACACATGGATCGAGAAAACTTGAAAAACAAGCTTCCAATGGTGACATCGGGAGCCGGAAAATGGATACAAGAGTTAGAAAAAATGACAGGAGGAAGCACGCTAGCTATAGGGGACATTAAAGGTCTCCTGGTCGCCGTACTTGGTGAGAGAGCAGACGATGTGTGGACATTGGCAGGCTACCCTGGTGTAACCACAATTAACACAGCGCATGACGGAGCGCCATTTAACATTTGCAGAGCAGCAGTATGGAAAGTGCTACGAGTGCTTTACCCAGACACTTCCGATATGGGAGCTATAATGACCCGAAAAATGAAGGATTATGAGGATCCGTTAATTTATATACGGAATTTCCAAGACGCGTGGGTGCTCAAAATGCGTGAATCTTGGACTAAATCAATACCTATGTTTTACCATAGATTGTGCCAAGGGTTGCCAGAACCGGTGCAAAAACAACTCAAGAAATTGGTAGGAGTTGAGGCTAAGCCTTGGGCTGAAATACAGTTGACTATCACACATTACTGTAGAAAAGAATCGCAAAAAGGAGACAACTCGAAAGGGTGAGGAAGCGAAGCTGGTGCAAAAGAAATTATCAAAGTATGCACTTGAAGGAGCCATGCTAACTAACGCAGCTGAACAAAAAATGCAGCAGGTGGCTAATCCACAACAGAATAACCAGGGTAACATAGGGTTTTACCCACAGGGAAGAGGATTTAGAGGAAGAGGATGGCAGAGCAATGAGGGAGGTTTCCAAAATAATCAAGGAGGCTTTCAAAATGTGCAAAATGGTAACCCGGATATGTCAAATGGACAAATAATCCGACCACCGCCAGTATGTTGGCTGTGTGGAATGACAGGGCATTTGGCGCGCTCATGCAGAAGTCAAGGCATGATGCAGAACGGCCAAGGAATGGGAACAGGCACGGCGAATCCACCTGCAATTTTACAACAGGGCGTTGCACAGAATCACACAGTGCAGCAACAAGCGCCAGGAGCGCAACATGGGGCGCAACAACAAAGCATGGGGAATTTTCCACAAGGACAATCTCAACAGGCAAAGCCGCAACTACCACAGACCCGGAACCCTGGAAGGGGAAGCAACACTAGGAATGGGGAAAATCCACAAGTGCACAGTGGGCCAAACTTATATATGAACTAGGACAGCTCACTGGGAATCCTGATGTGTTCTATCCTATCAGTGACAACAGACCCTCATAGGGAACCTAGGGTGGATGTCGTTATAGGGGGTAAAGAATAATCCATCTTAGTGGACACGGGTGAAACACGCTTGTGTATACGTGAAGGCAAGTTTTCCTTGTCCGGCGAGGCCATAGATACTCAGAGTTTTACAGGAGCTCACAGTCGAGTTCCCTTTACAAATGCACTCCCAGTCTCCATAGGAGAGTGCAAAATGAATGTACCTTTATTATATTCACGTCAGACCCCAGTAAACTTTTTGGGTCGAGACTTAATGACAAAGTTGAACATGACAATTTTGTTCACAGAGGAGGGCATAGTGTGCTCCACTCCAGGAATGCACTATTCAAATGTATGCGAATGATTAGATACCATTGGAGCCAGAAATGTTCGCCTATGGCATGCGTGTGCTTATGGCGGGATTGCCAGGCCTTGCAGACAGAACCATGAGAACCCCTGATGAGTTTTTATTTAGACCACGGATACCTATGCATGAGGAGGAGGGACACGTATTTCCCTTGATGATACACACAGCAGCAGTGCGAGGGAAAGTAGTATTGGTTGATGGGTACGATGATGAAGGCAGACAATGGTGCGCGATTATCGCCATCAAAGAAGGATATCGGGTGACTGACGTCACCAATGACGATCTGTTTGAAGAACAAGCAGACACGGGAGAGACAAAGGTGGAAGTGAGTCTCACCTTTTGGGTAAAGATGATTAAAAGAGAAGTACCGCAGAGAATGTTGTTGGCACTAAAACGTCCTGAATATTTTGATGACGATATAGATAAAGTGCCTGTCACAGTGTGGACTACAGGACCCTATGACGTAGGCCTCTTGAAGGGGGTGAGAGAAGTGAAAATGAAACTAAAACCAGGAGCAATTTTACTGAGAGCCTCACAATATCCCATGTCCAGAGAGGCAGATGAAGGGTTTCTAAGACAATTTCTGCTATGATGGACCAGGGCATCTTAGTGACGTCAGAATCACCATGTTATACGGCAGTTTATCCTGTCAAGAAATCAAAGTGGGGCTCTTGGCATTTAATTCAGGATTTACGACCAATAAATGATATTGTTGAGGCCGAGTTCCCTCTAGTTCCTAACCTTATCTACAATTCTATGTAATGTACCCGTCGAGGCAAAATATTTCATGGTGATTGACTTGAAAAATGCCTTTTTCTCAATCCTGTTGCACCATGACTCACAAGATCTGATGTCATCCACGTTCAGACAAATGCGTCTGAAAAGCACAAGGTTGCCACAGGGATACTCTGAGTCTCTGTCTATTTTCAGCAGAGTCCTGCAGATGGACTTAAGCAATATTGTATTAGAAAGTATTGTCTTGCAGTATCCTAATCTGCCGCACCACAGAAGAGCAATGCAGGCACATTTCTGTTCAGCTATTGACTATACTGGCTGAGAAGGGGTATAAGGTTGTCAAGGAAAAGTTACAATATTGTCAACAGGAAGTGCTGTACAAAGGCCAGCTAATCTCACATGAAGGCAAAAAGGTGACCCCAGAAAGGGCTGAAGCCATATTGAACACGGCTATGCCACACACAATAAAGCAAAAGCAGAGCTCTCTAGGCCTGTGAAACTATGTTAGGGCATGGGTTTTCTTATACTAAGCCTTTCATTCAGGCCCTAAAGAAGGCCCAAGTGACAAAGGAAAAGATTGAATGGTCTGAGACAATGGAGAAAGGGTTTACGGAACTCAAGAGAGTCATTTGTACAGCTCCAGTTCTCGGAATTCCCAATTATGCAGAGGAATTTTACCTGTCTTCACACACAGATGGCAGCATTAGGACGGCAGTGCTCGCTCAAAGAACCTCATTGGGGTACAAGCCCCTAGCATATTACAGTGGGAATCTGGACCCAGTAATGAGAGGCCACTTCCCATGTGAACAAAGTTTAGCTGCCGCAGCGTTCGCCATAAAGAAGGCAACAAACATTGTAATGGGATGTTCCATGACGTTATACGTCGAGCACTCATTATTTGCCATTTTAGAGAAACCAAAGGGCACATTGACATCTCAGAGAGATTCTGCCTATGAAGTGTTCATATCAAACCAATCGATTAAAATAGTCCGATGTAAGACAGTGAACCCAGCTATGTTTATAGCAGAGCCGATCACTGAAGGAGAGCCGATACATGACTGCACTAATTATGAAGAATTCTATGATGAAATTCCCAGGTTAAAAGAAAATGACCTGGCAGGAAGAGAGATCGTCTTTATTGATGGGTCTTTGAGGATCAACCAAAGTGATGGGCAAAGATACACAGGCATCGCTGTGATGAAACACATAGCAAATGGAGAATTTCGAGTACTTGTTAGTGCGCGAATACCATCTCACTACTCAGCACAGACTGAACATTGGCGTTGATACTCGCCATTGAGAATCATGCAGACAAGGAAGGAACAGTGTATAGTGACTCCGCCTATGTGATGTCAACAGTGCACGCAGGCCTAGCGCGCTGGAAAAGGAGGGGCTACCTCCGAGCAGGCGGCACACCAGTACAGCACAGTTGGACAGGCTGATAAAGGCACTACAGTTCCCAGTGGGCATAGCAGTCATGAAATACGCCGCCCACACGAAAGGGACAGATTTTGTCTCACACGGAAATCACGCAGCAGACACGGAAGCCAAGCGTATGGCATCCAAAAGTGAGACGGTTATGGAAGTGGAAGTGGCGTGCACCCATGAAAGAATAATGGTTGCACAAAATACTCCGTAAGCTTAGAACGATGTTGGGGAAACTCAACTAATGGAGCTCCAAGGGGAGGCACCATAGGAAGAGAAAAACTTGTGGAAACGTCGACCATGTTCTTTAAACCCCTCTGACAGCTTGTGGTGACAAGACAGCACTGGTAAACCAGTAATGCCTGTAGCCCTACTACAAATAGCGCTGGAGCAGTTACATTACCCGGCGCATATAGCAAAGGAGAATCTAGCAGCAACGCTCGCAGAAGACTGATTCATACCGTATTTAACTGAGCATGTTGCATTCTTTATGGTGAACTGCATAATCTGCCAGCAATTCACCACTGGGCACACATTAAAAGTAATGAGAGGAGTCATCCCCAAGCCAAATGGGCCTTTTCAGCACTTGCATGTCGATTACGTCGACATGATTCAAGTATGCAACAGGTACAGATATTTAATTGTTGTGATGTGTCCATTCTCTAGATGGATAGAAGCAGGTCCATGTACACACCCAAACTCTACCTGTGCGGCCACATTTTTAGTTAGGGAAGTATTCCCCAGGTGGGGAGTGTGTGAAGCCATGAGACCAGATAATGGGGCTCATTTTGTAAATGCAGTCTTTGAGCAGATTAGCTTGCTGCTTGGTATAAAGCACAAGTTCTCGTTGGCGCATCATCCAGAAGGTAATGCGATCTGTGAGAGGCTCAACAGCTTGTTAAAGGAAAGGATAGCCAAGTTGAAGCTTACTCTAAAGAGGGGATGGTTGCACTGCCTTCCTCTGGCACTGTATGCTCTTCGGAACCAACCTGGCTCCGACCATCATCTTACGCCACACAAGCTAGCCACAAGAAGAAGAATGAGAACTCCACTCACACACAGAGATAGAGCTAGATATGACGCCCAGTCCACAGGAGAGTTTCTAGGATCTGAAATGCAAAATTATCTGAACTGCATGACATCTTGCCTTACTGTAATTTCAGACCATCTGCAGCAACGACGAAAAGGGTGCAGTGCAGCACAGAACACAGAAGAAGACACTACACCAGACTCAGCTCAGGGTCTTCGTGTTCCACTCATCTTCCCTGGAGACACCGTCTTGGTGAGGAATCACACAAGGAAAAAGTGGGACGAGCCAAGGTTCAACGCTCCGTTCACAGTTGGAGACGTCACTCTATCCGCAGTCAAGCTGCAAGGAAGAAGAGCTTGGATCTTCCTGGGTGATATCAATCCATACATTGGAGGAACCCCCCTGCCTGCACCCCACCGCGAAGAGACTACAGACAACGGGGAAGAACCACAGCACGTGCAGACGAGATCCATGATAAGGAAGAAGGACGCATGACCAGCAAAGTGAAGACAAAGAACCTTTTGCAAGTTGTGGCTTAACTTGGACACTTCCTTTAAGCAAAATAGGAGATAAGGACATAAAAAATTTAAAAAAATTAAAAAACGGACGCTCTGTGCATCCTAAGTGCAGGGTGAAGAAGAAAATTGCGCGTATAAGCCACAACATGTACTGTTGTTTTGAAATCTTGAACTGAGGCACTCTCAAGCCGTGAGGAGAAAAAGACTATGACGAACTTTGATCAAGGATATTTACATTGGAAACAGATACAGCATCCCGATTCGTCCAAAACCAAGACTTATTTTGGAAGCACTTATGGTGTCCCACAGTAGGGACATCACAAAGGACGTGGTCACATATTTCAACCTAGTGTTAAGATCATACCCGTCACTGGTAGGGAGGCTCACCAGCATCCCAGACTTTCTCCAAGATCCTGAAAATGAAAAAATAATAAGACAACTGCTCACTGTCATTGCTGAACAATTCATAATACTCCCTGAGTACAGTGAGAAGGAATCAAATGCTTCGACCACAGGTGGAAATACATGAACTCATGAAAACACTTTTCTTTCGCATAATCGAAGACTGTCCATCTATTGTCGGGAGAACAACTGATACATTAACATTTGTTTGAGATCCAGCAAACACTGAACATTTAAGCAATCTTTTGAATAAGATCATTATTTTGGTCGCACTCCACCCGACTGGACAGTGCAAACATTGTTTACATCAAGGAAAGAACATATAATCCTGAGTCTCAAACAAAGACTGGACAAATGTCCCTTCTCACCAGAAGACAGTAGATTTGCATACCAGGTCTTCTTTCACCTCATTGAGAACTTTCCAGAGCTAGTGGGAGGACCAACCGATGTTGACGTACTTACATTTCTGGGAAATCCAGTAAAGAATGCTCAGCTAACCATGCTCTTGCATGCCATTATAGCCCAAATTAAAAATTCCAATCTCCATCGAATCCTTAGGAGATCCTGAAGAAACTTTCCGCCGAGGGACAGATCAAGGGAGCAGAGTCAAGAACCTTATTTGTATATTTGTTGTCATTTTTTCCCTATTTCTTCGTACTGACCAGTGTCCAACATGTCCTCAGGACTGAAGCAGATTCGAGGAGTGGACTGGGAACTCACGTACTTTGAACATGCACAGTAAAGGTGACTCATCGAAGTATTATTTTAATCTATTTTTTCCATAGTTTAGCAAAGGAACTGTATCCTGTAATAAGAGACAATTGTCACTCGCAAGCACTTGTGAAGCACCTGACACTTTTGAACACAGAACACGAAGAACAATATTGCGTGGGGGAACAATAACTTTGACATTTGGTGAATGATCGAGATGGGGGCCCAGAGCAGTAACCTGGTCCTCCAACAAGCAGAGAGGCACCCTGCTTCTCTGGAAGAAAATGCTGTCACCTTACATATCAAACTATAATGTGTTTATGCATTGTATTTATAATTATTTTACTGTCATTAACAATCAGAACTGCATTTTTTATTGGTGCACAGAGCGTTCCGATTTCAGTGCACCCACCTGATGATACACGCATGAAACCCACAAAAGCACCCAGACCTTATATAGTCATTCCAGTCCCTAGAAAATCTGATGGTAGAGTAAATGAACTTGAAATTAACGTGATTAATAGTGATATACACACATTTATAGTAATGAATGAGCAGGAAAGCTGGAGACAGGGTCGGCACGAAAATAACGAAGAAAAAGTACTGACAACTACATGCACACACACTAAATGCACATGAACCAGGCCGAGTGTCAATGACCACAGAACCTGTAACGAAAGCAGCAGAGAAGATGAGACTGCCTACTGAAAAACCCTTCACAGGAGATAGTGAAAGAAAACGAGAAGAATTAAAAGAAAGACCAACAGAAGCAATCGTATCAGAAGCCCTTAAGAAAACAGAAGCGGCCTCAGAAAAACTCTCTGCAAGGACACAAATGTTAGTAGACTTTCAGTTCCCGCACATAACCAGAGCGAGAAAATGACAAAAGGGCCTAAAGAACAAAACGACAGAGGCTGTATTACCCAGCACACATATTCCAACACAATGGACAAGTACCAGGCCTACAATACAGCCATATACCGGTCCAGTGTCAGGCTGGTTGGCATGGGCACTTGCACGCAGCAGAGAAAAGATGCATGAGAACCAGGAAAGAACTGCTAGACTCTTGTCCACTCAAATGGAGCAGATGAGGAAGCCTGCACCATGGACCAGGATACCTGAGAACCCGCCAGCAAGAAATAGCCATACAGAGGCATTCAGGGATGTAGTTATAGCAAACTACAGGAAAACATTAAGAATCATGAGAAGCTTACATGAAGATAATAATGAACTAAACGATTACCTGGACAGCACAGCACATTTAGGGAACAACATTTGGTACCAGCACGTGAATGAAGTTGGAAGACAAAATTCAGAAGGAGAGTGCTTCGTTTGGGCACTTCTACTGTACAGCATGGGGAAATCCAAGATCTTCGTGGCTGTAGAAATCGATGTCCCGACAGCACAATGTCTCTCACACGTAGCAATGTTCAACACCAGAGGCCAGTTCATGGGAAGTGATGCCTCATTGATATGGGCAACTGAAGCAGATTATCCTGATGAAGATGATTATATTCCAGACATTAAGACGAGAAATAGAGCCCATTCTAGGAATCACTTGATCAGGTACGAGAAACCTGAAGTTAAAGGAGCAGGAATAAGATGCGAAGTAAACCCGAGACTGAACGTCCAAGGAAAAACTCCAGAAGAGGCTCAAATTTGGAAACACAGAGGCCAAATGCATATTTGGGGAACAGTGCTCTCACCAAACAGATGGGAAGAAGGAGTAGTGGTCTGCCGAGCATGGGTGGTCCTTGGAGCCTGCAAGGAAGCAATAGAAAACTCACAGAGACTGTGCAAACCACTATGGCCAAAGCTTACAAAATTACTGACATGGGTCGAAGACAGAGGAGGACCCTTGCAAATAGTGCCACTAGAAAGCCTGAAATTGTGCTTCAGGAGCAATGGCACAAGGAAGATGGGAGAGAATCAGAACTACGGACAAATTTTTGAGGCTCCAGGAATGACTCATGGGACTGCAGTAATTATGGATCATTATTGGGCATGTGGATCCAAAGCATACATCAGATTGCCGAAAAACTGGGGAGGCATATGCACAATAGTGAATGTGCACATTCCAGCACTAGTGATCCCGAAAGGTGACCTGAATATTGATAGTTTCTCGAAAGCAGATGCTCACCTGAGGAAGAGGAGATTTGTGGAACTGACAACTCGAGTGCCAAATCAGAAGAATCCCATATGAACACAGGCTGTTTAGCCTCACCTCATCAGTGTTCGTGACAATCCTCATGCCAAGATTCCAAGTTGGAGTAAATACTAAATGGTTGCAGATAACCAGATGGGAGTTACTGCAAACCATCAACTCGACAAACAAAGGATTCAATGCGATCAAGGAAGAGTTAAGAGCCCTCCGACTGATGACTCTCCAGAACACATATGTACTTGACATGATCACAGCTATAGATGGAGGAGTTTGTGCAAAAATTGGAGAATCATGTTGCAGATTTATACCTTCTCACGATGAAGAAAATGGGACTTTAACAGAGGCCATAGGTATGCTGACAAACCTACAGAACCAGATGATCAATGAAACCGACGAAGTTGATGATGACAGCTGGTTTGGATCACTGTTTTCACAGGTTCCGCAATGGATGGCGGATGCATTCAAGTTCCTAGGCGCTCTGCTAGTAAAGATATTACTAGGGTTTTGTGTTATCAAGATAATAATCTCGCACTGCCAGAAAACTGTGAAGAAAGCCATAGGGATGAAGATCATGATTGATGTCAAACCAGGATGGAATCCCAGAGATCTAACTGACGATGAAATAAGAGACTTTGTGAAGGCCAGCGAACGTGCGCCAGAAGGTATGAAGTTTGTGTAACCCAGGAAACACAGAAATTATGAAGGGAAATGGATCTATTGCAGCCCAAATGGACAATGTCAGCTAATGACATGGAACAAAGACGAACATGTAAAAACAGCAGGAAGCCTGAAAGGAGTGATACAAATATGGACTCCAAAGAGACACTCCTTCAAACCATCATGTACAAACCCAGAAGATGAAGAAGAAATGGATACAGAAGAACCAAGTAACACAAATCCAAAAGAGGAAGCAGAAGTGGTCGATAAACCGACCGAGGGGGGAGTGTAGAGGAGGTCCCAAATAAAGCCTGCAAACCAGTCGCCCATTTTGAAGTACCAGGAACGTTCACACCAAGATATGTGACGTATAATGAGCAAATAAACCAGCAGAGAGCCGCATTAGGGCTCTACCCAGTGCCTATCAGAAGAACAATACCTATTGAAGTACCAATAAACAGACAACCATGGACAGTAAGGTATCCATTGAGAAAACCCTACCAGCAAATGAGACAAAAGAAAGAGTGCTTAAACAATGTCCCGGAAGATACTCAACAGGCCTTAATTGAAGACGAATGGTGACAACACGAGGGCCCGGACAGACTCACAGATGAAAGAAACAACAATCAAAAGATGATACACAGAGATGAAACGCCATGAATTAGGACATCATGAACTTCGAAGGAGAGTCGATGTTGAAATATAAAGAAACTTAAACTGTAAAGCAGGATGAAGATATTCAACCAGCTAACACCTGTACATATGCTTGTAACTACAAGAAGCTAAGAAAACAGTGCGGCTTGCTATGCTTAGTAGAAGAATAGAGCGGCAAGCGCCACCTATATATATATATCTACCTCAACGAAGTACACTAAATAAGTGCAAGTCCACTTTACACAAAAGAAGAATTAACTCAGGTTACTAGGGGTCAAACAGGACAGGTTTCGTATTCAAGCTTAAACGAGAAGAGACGGCTGAATCGAAACTCAGCAGGAGCAGCCCGTGCCTGGGAAGTCGAGGTCAGACCAAGAGAGGGAGGTGAACGGTAGCTTCGCGGAATCGAAACTTAAGAACAGAACAGCCTGCCTCAGGAAGGCCGAGATAAGGAGGCCCAGGCAGGTGGTGAGCTGAATAAGAATTAAATGCGCAAATAGAAGGAAGACTAAGCAGATTCACGGTGTGCTAGCACGTGACCAGCAGAGCGAGAAGAGGCACCTATGCCTGGCTGTCTCCAAAACAGAAGATACCATAACTTTTTCTGACACTAAGCTACAGTTTCGAGGCCGACCACAGCCAACTAATTGACACATAGCCACTAAAGTACTGATTGATGGAAGGGAGGCCGGGTGAATCTTGGGGCATCCTGCACCTGGTTGACCATTCTGCGTGCTGCTAATTAAAGTGGAGATTTATGCATGGGGTTGAAGCCAACCCAATCACAATGGACCAAATAATCTAGGGCCCTATAATAGTAAAACCAATGGGACGTCATACTTTTAGTGACGTCCACTGTAGTCATTTTTGAAGGAAGGGCTTAGACGCCCACCTGATAATGTTTATCTAATCCTCACACTCCGTTACCACATACAGATATAGCACCTATATTTAAGTTACCTTTTCCAACCAATAGAATTGCATGATAACTTTTGAGTGTTACACGTCAATGATGATGAATTTTAGGTATAACTGTTACTGTTTGCATGAAGTTGTTGGGAGTGGAAGCGAGACGGGCTATCGCATCACTGTTGATTTCCATGTTTCCCCGTTTTTTGTACTTGTCATTAAACTGACTCCCCTTTGCCAAACCATTGAGTTGTCCTTATTGATTGGTGTTGGAGTAAGAAATCCTACACCCCCATCCACCTCAAGGTGCAGCTATCTCATCTTAAAGTACTACAGAGCAAACTCTGACTCTATGGGCCGGTCAGGGGTCTCTCTACTACAACTGAAAGAACAAAGAAATATCGAGGCTAAGTACCACAAAGGAAATACACCAATCACTAGTTCACATACAGATTCTACAATATTATTACAAAGGTTTGCATTTCCATGAGGACACAATGGTGATGTATGTTCTTGGATCCCGCGGTAAGCCTTATACTAAGTTCCTTTTCAATACAGTTCAGCCAATGCATACGCTTGAGGTTGGTTCTTCATTATCCCAATGTTTATACAAGCACAGACAACACTTAAACAACAGTTCATATGAAGCACAAGGTCTCATTTCTTAGTCTAAACATTCGGCTCTCGGACAACCTAAACATTAACAGGACTCAAAGGTCGGAAGGCTTGGCTGCAAGTCGAAAAACATAGTCCACCATTTTAGAACGAAGAACACATGAATAGAAATCAAAATGGTGGATGAATCTTAAAATGTCGGCGAAGTTAACCCAAAAATCGGAAATTTGCAACGCGGTTTTCCATTTTGCGCGAATAGGCTTAGGCCAATATAAATACTAAGGAGGCACTATATAATTACCAGTTAACAAACCCTCCGTTTGGCCTAAGCCAAGAACCTTACTAAAAATATTTGCTTTACTCGTAACTCCATGTTTCAATGTCCGTACATCCTGAATCACATTCATCAGATATATCAATTGCCATCAAATCTTTGACAGTAATATCCTTCATTACAAAAACATTAGTCATCTTCTCAGGTGTGTGTATTTTCGATCCTAAGGTTCCTACAATTTGCACACAACATCCCCCTAACATTGAACATATGGCAGGAAGACATTGTATGCAACAACAACAGAACAATAGAATACCAAGGATTACCATTAAGACTGAAAAGAGTCTCCATCCCCAAGACCATAATAAGTCCCAGAACCAAGTTCTAAGATCCCAGTTACCCTCGGGAACATGTACTTCTGTACTTAGGACATGCAGATTTTGTATTGCCTTGAATATGGTCGGGGAGGAGTCAGGTATGAAAACGCAACAAGCAGATCACACCAATTTACATACTCCACCACGCTGAGCCAGGATGACGTCTAACACCATCCGGTTCTGTAGAGCCACTAATCTAATTGCTTTCTGTTCTAGTGTCATGTTGTAGAGTATAACGGTGGTCCGGTTGATGGTTCTCTCCAATCCTCGTGCTAGTCTCCTAATATCCTCAGAATTCATGATCTGTCCCCAAAATGGCACAACGGATTTTGATACATCACCCATGACTTGTGAAGGAGTATCACCGTTCTCATCCCGCCTTGGAGGAGCCCTAGAGACCTCAGAGGTGCTAGCTACATATACCCCTGGTAGAAAGATACCCAAATAACAAGTACCCTGCCAATCCCTAGGTAGCCAAGGATAAGCTTCACTGCCACAAATGAAATAAATAGGATTGCCTACATATAAAGGTCTGTCCTCACTAGTCAAATTCGTAATATTGGAACAACCCTCAAAAGTACCCATTGATGATCGATAGTACAGGAAGGAGGCGTAGCATCCCGGTTGCCTACGGGAGCCATCTTGAAATGAATTAGTGATTGAAAAGGTCTAGATAGTCTATCGTATGGCCTAATAGAAGCAACATAAGCTTGCTCCTATTTGCAAAAAGAGAGCATCCCAGAGGCGTCATGACTCGCCTTTCAAATTAATTTAAATTAGTCCCATTGAAGTTCCCTGAGATGCTATTATTCCAATGACCAAAGAATAATGCCCTTAAAGAGGCATAGCATGCAGTAGTTAGAGGCAAAGGATGAATATACCAGCCCAACCCTTTTTCCCCATGTTGTGGCAAATGCGAACAGATCCAGCAATTAGTTCTATTGAAAATCGCCTGAGTCGCATTCATTATTAACAAAGTGTATTATTGTGATAACTCTGTCTGTGTTGGGAATCCCTAGGAGATAGAGTGTGCAGATGCACGAAAGGTGTAGACATAGTGGGAACACTCTCAGTAGGTAAACATGTTTCAAGTGGACGCACCCCCTCGATATACCAAAGCCCAAGAGCGATTACTACGATTACTACTGTCAGATCAGTTAACATAATTACAAGAAAACAATACGTCCTCAAGGACCATGTATTTTTCTGTCCAATGTCTTTGTTAGCCACACAATCGATCGGTTGCTCCGTACGGGTAGAGATAGCGACAGGCATTGTTCTTTGAAACTCTTTCCTGAAATGTTTCTGCGATAAACAACGTAGTTCATTTGCTGGTGATCTCCGGACCACGTCATCTTGATTGAAGATAGCATTTGCCGGTCCCAGCCACTTACTTAAGTTTCAGCGTAAATGTGGCAAAGGACGAGCTCAACAGTCGTTTCCTGTGGGCACAGCCATGCTGTGCTGTAAGTCTAGTGCCGTGGACGCAGATCGTACCTTAAGACTCCAGGCACTGCGTGATCTGTGAACAGTGTGTCGTTGCTTCCTGATGGAAGTGGTGAAACAGAGGCAAGGTCGCTCAAGGGTGCAGAAAGATTTGATGAAGAATTCAGAGACAAAACAGCAGTCTCCCCAGGACACATGGGCTCAGGAAGAGTCTCTGAAATACCCTTGATGTTGTTCAAGACCGATTGATCATCAGAAACAGAGCAAGATGTTTTCTTCTTTTCTTCTCCGTCATGCGGAAAAGGGAAAGGTATCCTCTTGATGTGTGTAGCGTGTATCCAGTGTCGTCTGCCAGCTACTCGTACAGCAGTCTGTCTGGCTAACGGGACCTGAAATGGTCCTCTCCAGCGAGGTGCAAGGCTGGATGCTCTCTCAAATGACTTTGTGAGCACCCAGTCACCGGGTCGAATTCTGTGACCTGGCCCCTCGTATATAACTGGGAGGGCTTCTCGCACCTGCTGATAAATCAAATACAAGTTTTGAGTTAACTGGTCACAGTATTCAGAAAGACGCAAATGCTCTACATCCTTAAATTTTTTGGGCTTGGACAGGCTCCAAATGTTAGCTGGCCTCCCCATCACAATTTCATATGGGGAGAGCCAAGTTCTAGTCGGTGGGGTTGTCCGCATGGACCGTAGTGCTATAGGTAAAGCGTCTGGCCATTTCAAATTACTGCTAGCACAGACCTTGTCAATTTTATTTTTCAAGATACCATTATGGCGTTCTACAAGTCCAGCACTTTCAGCGTGTCTAGCCGAATTGAACCATTTATCGATCTGTAATCCCACGCATACTTGCAGAATAACAGCAGCAATAAAATGTGGGCCATTATACGACCAGATGACCCTCGGCAAACCAAACCTAGGAAAATATTCCTTAAGCATGGTTTTCGCCGTTGTCTTTGCTGTAGCATCTTTCACAGGGAAGGCTTCGACCCCCTTGCTAAAGGCATAAATGAGTACCAAGACATATTTGTAGTTGTTACTGCTCTCCATCTCGATGAAGTCGAAATTAATCACTTCAAAAGGCACATAGAGGGGACCAAAACTACCCTTCGGTGTCATCGTACCCTTCCCCACATTATGCTGTAGCAAACGATACAATTCTGGACAAAACGCTCAGCAGTTTTTGAGATGTTAACATTCACCCAGACAGATTCTAACATTTTACAGATTTTCCTAGCACATATGTGAGTGGGACCATGAGCCATTGTGATCAGGGCGGTGACATATGCATCGGGTAGCATCCATCTTCCTTTTGAATTATCTACCCAACACCCTTCCTCATCCAACTTTGCAAAACCCTCAGCCCAATGTTTAAGCTCTTCTAGAGTGGTATCAGCTTGAATATTCTTTATCGAGTCAATCCCTTCATCTACTGTACAGGTGTTTGTGGCTTCCTTTGTAACATACATTTCTGAGTATAAATCAGTAGCAGTCTGTTTAGCTATCCTATCCAAAAGCGTTCCCTTTCGCTGCATCATCTACTGCTTTCTGATGTGCCGCGCACTTCATGATTGCTAGTTGAGTAGGAAGCGCCAGTGCTGAGAGTAGCTGAACTATCACGGTGCCATGTTGGATTTTTGTTCCAAGTGAGGTCAAGAAACCTTGTTCTGCCCATAGTCTACTGAAGTTGTGAACCACCCCAAAGGCATACTGGCTGTCAGTAAATATATTCACTCTAAGCCCTTCAGAAAGTTTGCAAGCTCGAGTTAGTGCAATAATCTCTGCGGCCTGCGCAGAGTTCTGGGAAATTCTCTTCGTTTCCACAATTGTGCTTAATGTAGTGATGGCATAAGCAGTAGTGGATGTACCATCCGGAGGTTTGAAGCAGGAGCCATCGCAAAACAGCTCCCCTTGTGGATCAGTCAGAGGTGTATCATTTCATCACTGCAAGCAATATCTTGCGGAAGAGGTAACAATTCAGCCGGATTCAGTACGCAACACCTTTTCATTTGAATATGCGATGCAAATAGGATAAGTTCATTTCTTGTTAATCGTGCGGAAGTAAGGTGTTGTGTTTGCTTTCTATTTAATAGAATGTCTACAGAGCGAGGTACCAACACGGTTAAGTTATGACCTAGACCCATGCCCGCACTTTGCTTTACAGACGCAGCAGCAGCGACAGCTCACAAACATCTCGGCAAAGCGCATGCAACAGGATCAAGTGGGGAGGAAAAATAACCGCATAGTCTATTCTTCCCCCCACGTTCCGGCGGCAACACAGCCAAAGCACATCCATCACGTTCATGCACATACAACTCGAAGGCCTTATCATAATTTGGTGTGCCCAAAACTGGTGCTGAACACAGCACAGTCTTGAGCAGATCAAAAGCTTTCTGGTGTTCCAAGCTCCACGGTAGTGGCAAAGAAATGCCCTTCTTTGTCAATGCCAACATTGGTTTGATCACTAGTGAGAAATAAGGGATCCACTGTCTACAGCAAGAAGCCATTCCTATCAAGGCTCTGACTTCCTTCTGTGTATTTGGGACAGACATGCTAGAAATGCTTTTAATTCCTTCAGGTGTCAATCTTCTTCCCTCCTTTGACAGGAGATAGCCTAAATAGGCGACTTCCTGGCGACAATACTGAAACTTTTTCAATGAAGCTTTATGCCCATGCTTTGCTAGATGAATAAGCAATAACACAGTGCCTTCCTTGCAAGCACTTTCGGAGTCTGTAGCTAAGAGAAGGTTGTCGACATACTGTACCAGTGTACAAGTAGAAGGCAACTCAAGTGTATCGAGCTACTCTTTCAAAGCCCTACTATAAATGCTCAGACTCTCTGTGTACCCGTGTGGCGCACGGGTAAATGTAAACGAGCAACCCCCCTAGGGTGAACACGAACAAATATCTACTATCCACGTGTATGGAAATGCTAAAGAAGGCATTCTTAAGATCCACCACACTGAAATGAGTACCAGAAGCTGAAATCATTGTCAGTATTGATAGCGTGCAAATTGATCATGAAACGGAAAGGAATCGCATTATCCCCTTTCTTATACACTGGTAAAATCGGGCTATTGCACAAACTTCCTGCAATTTCTTCAATTACTCCACGATGCACAAAGTCGGAAACTATACACTTCAAAGCTTGCTCACCATCAACTGAAATCTTATATTGTGGAATTCGTGGCAACGTAACTCCTGGTTTCAAAACAAATTTAACAGGCTCAATTTGCAAAATACCAACATCATTGTCGTCAATCACCCATAAACATGCCGGAACTTAACTAAATTCTGGTCTAGTCGAAAACTGTGAGGCAGAAAATTGCTGTGGTGAAATCGTCAAACGCACTCCATCCGAAGAACAATGAATTACTGCATTTAATTCTTTCAACAGACACAACCCCAACAAATTCTCTCCACAGTTCGTTGTCAGAAGAAACGGACAGTGATCCGTAAATGGACCCAGTGAAATCGGTACCAGCAGAGAAATCAGACTAACCACTGGCGTCCCAGAAAACCCTACAGAAACATTATTCTGCCCTGACAGTGGAATGTCAGGAACCCGTGAATGATCATGGAACACTTCTGTGCTCCTGTGTCTATCAAAAATAGATGCTTCCTATTCCCCACCATCATCTCAATGTAGGGACCTTTCTGATTAACGGGAATAGGTGTTGGTTCCAGACCCTGCTTCCGGCTGTCCTAACGAAACAATATATCGTCAAAGACAAGATCTTCAGAAAGATAGCCAGTTGAAGGATTATCAGAAATATTTCTGCTATCTACACTAGGTTGCTGATTATCTTGTGAAAAAGACTCAGAATTTTGAGCGAACTGGCTTCTACCAGGACCCCCTACCCCAGGGCGGCCTCTGGATCGTCTACCCATGACACCATATTGTTATTCGACCTTTGCTGGAGGATCGGGCATTGTTCTCGCCAATGACCCTCTTGTCTGCAATAAGCACATTGGTTTGCGTGTACAGGACCCAATGGCGCATTACTTTGTGGAGCTAACTGACCTCGAAACTGTGTACTTCCACCTCTAGGCCCTCTGACCATCTGTTGCAATAATACTTTGGTTTTTAGATCTTCCCTTTTCTTTTCAATCCTTTCTTTCTCATTATTGACTCTATTCTCGTAATACTGAGCCATATGCAATACTTCGGACTGTTATTTAGCTTGCCAAGCACTCTCGGAAGTCATAATTTATGATTGGATATCAGGCAACAATCCACACACAAACCTATCCACAAACAATCTTTTTCCTGACTCAGTGCTTAAATCCTGTCCACTAAAATCTGAGAATACTTGTTCTAAATGATTAAAGAATTCGGTAGCACCTTCAGATTTTCCTTGGGTACAAGCAGTGAGTTTGTCCCAAACAATCCTTCTCTCGGGAATTAAAGTCTTCAATTTTGTTACTATTCTATCTGGCAAAGTCACTATCACCTGCGGTGGTCTTTCACCAGCTGTCTTTCTCCATCTAACCTAACCAAGTTAACCCATGTGTCACCTAACCCTGCTGGATCATCTACAGTCCTAAACTGTTTCCCTTAATCAGCAGGTAAGAGCACAGGAAACAAGTCTATATCACCCAGAGTGAAGACTGACGAGTGAAACATAGATTCTATTTCTTTGTAAAACCCTATTGGATTTTTCCTAATGTCTGGAATCGACTGTCTAATTGTATTTACTTCCTGTCTTGAGAACAGGACGTGAACAAACTGTGATACGTAGTGAGCTGCAATATCATAGGCTGCTGCACCTGTTGCAACATTAGCCGGAATCTCAACTTTGGGAACAAATTTCAGAGGAACCTCTCTCATAGGTAACTGAGAAGTAACGGACAGTGATCCGTAAATGGACCCAGTGAAATCGGTACCGGCAGACAAACCGGACTAACCACTGGCGTACCAGAAAACTCTGCAGAAACATTATTCTGCCCTGACAGTGGAATGTCTGGAACCGGTGAATGATCAATGGAACACTTCTGTGCTCCTGTGTCTATCAAAAATAGATGCTTCCTAATCCCCACCATCATCTCAACGTAGGGACCTTTCTGATTAACGGGAATACACGTTGGTTCAAGACCCTGCTTCGGGCTGTCCTAATGAAACAATATATCATCAAAGACAAGATCTTCAGAAAGATAGGCAGTTGAAGGATTATCAAAAATATTTCTGCTATCTAGACTAGGTTGCTGATTATCTTGTGGAAAAGACTGAGAATTTCGAGCAAACTGGCTTCTACCAGGACTCCCTACCTTGGGGCGGCCTCTGGATCGTCTACCCGTGACACCATATGTGTTATTCGACCTTTGCTGGAGGATCGGGCATTGTTCTCGCTAATGACCCTCTTGTCTACAATAAGCACATTGGTTCGCGTGTACAGGACCCAATGGTGCATTACTTTGTGGAACGAACTGGCCTCGAAACTGTGTACTTCCACCTCTAGGCCCTTTGACCATCTGTTGCAATAATACTTTGGTTTTCAGATCTCCCCTTTTCTTTTCGATCCTTTCTTTCTCATTATTGACTCTATTCTCATAATACTGAGCCATATGCAATACTTCGGACTGTGATTTAGCTTGCCAAGCACTCTCGAAAGTCATAATTTCTGATTGGATATCAGGCAACAATCCACGCACAAACTTATCCACAAACAATCTTTTTCCTGACTCAGTGCTTAAATCCTGTCTGCTAAAATCTGAGAATACTTGTTCGAAACAATTAAAGAATTTGGTAGCACCTTCAGATTTTCCTTGGGTACAAGCAGTAAGTTTGTCCCAAACAATCCTTCGCTCGGGAATGAAAGTCTTCAATTGTGTTACTATTCTATCTGGCAAAGTCAGTATCACCTGTGGTGGTCTTTCACCAGCTGTCCTTTCTCCATCTAACCTAACCAAGTTAACCCATGTGTCACCTAACCCTGCTGGATCATCGACAGTCCTAATCTGTTTCCATAAATCAGCAGGTAAGAGCACAGGAAACAACAAGTCTATATCACCCAGAGTGAAGACTGACAAATGCAAGACAGAGTCTATTTCTTTGTAAAACCCTGTTGGATTTTTCCTAATGTCTGGAATTGACTGTCTAATAGTATTCACTTCCTGTCTTGAGAACGGGACGTGAACAAAGTGTGATACGTGTGACCAACAATATCATAGGCTGCTGCACCCGTTGCAACATTAGCCGGAATCTCAACTTTGGGAACAAATGTCGGAGGAACCTCTCTCATAGGTAACTGAGAAGTAGGCAGCTCCGAACGTTTAATAAGCAACAGAGCCAAATCGAGCGCTTAAGTGGTGGAAGTAGTGTCAGACGCAAACGTTCTCTTATAAATATTCATTAATTCTGTGGGACAACAAACCTTTTTCTTTATACATTCATCCTGCAGGTATTCTGCCATTACCTGTAACACTTTCCTCTGCATTTCTGAAGTATATTGACTATACGTATCATATACTTCTACGGGAGATATCGACATATTTGAAATCCATCTAAGCGCATACCTTGTGCAAATTCGCGTTTCTTCACTCGTTGACTTACAAGGAAGAAGGAACCGTTTCTGCACGTAAAAAGCATCCAAACTATCACCATCTATTTCATCATTCTGTAACCCCTCTAACTCCCTTCTAAACTCAAAAACCCTCTCGACATGCTCATGTACTTTCTCCGCAGTATCCCTTGAATAAGCTGAAACATTCAAATCCTTCAACCCTTGTGGGACATCTGTGTCCGTCAATCTATTCCACGTTAAAGCCAAATGTATCCCTATCCCCTCAATGAAGACATTCTGATCCGGAATACTTTCTAGATTAGAGAGTGCAGCTAAGACAGTAGATTGTTCACCTTTCTCTATACATTGCCTAGCCCATGCATTCAAATCTCTCCTCTTCTCTTTATTCAACATTCGCCCCTTTATCAGCTACAAGCGGAGCAGAACCACTTGGGAAAGAGAGAGTAGACAAATCCTGTACAACAGGTAGTGGAGACACTATCACTGGCAACAAAGACGGATCTACCGGAACAGTATAAGTCAGTAAGCGTGAAGGTACAGGCGGAGAAACAACAACAGGAAGTGGAGCAATAGCTGGCGGCAGAGGAGCAACAGGAAGAACAGGAATTGCTGCGGGAGGAGGAACGACACCAGGAAGAGGTAAGACAGCAGGAATAGGTACATAAGGAGGTGGTGCAGTGGCACCAGACCTACGTTCATTTAAGAGTTTATCAATTAGCTCATCTGAGGCATGAAAGTCTTTAGACGTATATATTTTCTGTATACCAGGTTGAAAAGTCCTATCCATGTTTCTAACAGACTCTGACTGTTTTTGTTGATCATACAATAATGCCTTTTCTGAATTTGACATGTGACGACATGCATGCTTCTCTTTACTCTTAAATTGCTGCATAGCTTCCTTTTTCCAATTTTGTATTATATTAAATGCTGCAGGTGTAGCTTTTTTCTTTAAAAATATGGATTGTAAATATTCTATTCAGCAAATCTCAAAACTACCATTGACTGGCCACTGAATTTCGGAAACCATGTCTAGTTTGTCTGTGCCAAATATCATTGAATACTATACTACCAATGCCGTACTTACAGTACATAGTACATGCCGAAGACCCCTCCTGTGGTGCCGGATGGCCAAATTCCAAAGATTGTCTGTCTCTGCGGAATTACCCCCTCAAACAGGCAGACAATTTCCCAGGCATGTCAGATTACTGGGGTTACCTGGCACCGATTGTGCTCGTGAGTACAATACTACAACCAAATATCAGGATACTTAGGAATCGGGGCATGACTCACCTGATTCAAAGGACAAAGGGAGGTCTGATTGGATTACAAAGGACAACAAAGGACCCTTGTGGTTGGTGATTTCAGCAAAACTGCCCGCCTCAATATATGGACCCTCGTCAAGATGCCGTCTCAGACCGCGAGCTCACCGTCCAGGTATCGGATCGTGCAGTACTGTTGAGGTGTTGCGTCTCATCCAAAAAGAGGCCCCCTTTTCTCACCGTCCGATACCGGTCTGATAACCGCGTCAACTCTTCAACGAGTTGGCATCAACTTGAGGGTCCCTATTCGGGCGCCATCTGAAAGAACAAAGAAATATCGAGGCTGAGTACCACAAAGGAAATACACCAATCACGGGCTAAAAAGATTCACAGATCTTTTCTTACTGGACAGTTTACAAAGCAAAACAGATAGCTATCTGGCTGCCAACACCTTACAGTGTTTACCAGCCGACAAGGAGAGGTGAGAGAGAGCTGAACATCTAAACATTTGTGCTTTTATACAATTTGTGTAATATTGTCCAGTCTCTCTTCACGTTAATATTTTGTGGTCTAGAGTTTGTGCCTAGTTCACATACAGATTATACAATATTATAAGGATTTCATAGGTTTGCATTTCCATGAAGACACAATGGTGATGTATGTTCTTGGATCCCGCGGTAAGCCTCATACTAAGTTCCTTTTCAATACAGTTCAGCCAATGCATACGCTCGAGGTCTGTTCTTCATTATCCCAATGTTTATACAAGGATGAGTCTTGTGGCAACAGATAACACTTAAACAACAGTTCATAGGAAGCACAAGGTCTCATTGCTTAGTCTAAACAGTCGACTCTCGGACAACCTAAACATTAACAGAACTCAAAGGTCGGAAGGCTTGGTTGCAAGTCGAAAACATAGTCCACCATTTTAGAACGAAGAACACATGAGTAGAAATCAAAATGGTGGATGAATCTTAAAATGGAGGCCAATTTAACCCAGAAATCGGTACTTTGCAACACGGTTTTCCGTGTGGCGCGAATAGGCTTAGACCAATATAAATACTAAGGAGGCACTATATAATTACCGTTGAACAGAACCACCAGAAATTCAAGCTTTCCCCAAATCAATTTGCTCACCCCTAGTAGGGATAGGTATATCAGCCATAGCCTTAGGTGCCATACTATCACAAAGGGATTAGGAAACTGAGACACTGCACCCAGTAGCTTTTTCCAGGCCACTAACTGCAGTAGAACAGAATAATACCATATATGATTGGTAATTGCTGACAATTAAAGCAGCAGTTGAACATTGGCATCACTACCTGGAAGGTTCACTGGGAGAAGTACTAGTATGCACTGACTCCAATAACTTAGGGTTCCTGAGAAAGACATAATGTAGAAATCAAAGACAAGCATGCTGGATTTTATTTCAAGATACCAATTTAAGTCTCATTCAATGAGGAAATAAGCATGGTAAATCAGATGCATTATCACACATACTAGGTACAGAGGACAATAAGCAAGTTACAGAATGAGCTCTACTACCAGTCATCGCAATGGTTACATAATAAGTAATAAGACAAGAAATCTTACAAAAAGAATATCTTGAAAGAAGACCTGCAACAAGTAGACACTAGCCAATGGCTCCCAAAAGAAAGACCATACAGGACACAAGCAGCAGGCATACTCTTTAGACAACAAGCAGAATATTTGCCAGGAAAAGCACCTAAAAACTTTGAGTTATAATATTGCCAGAAAAATCCATTGGATAGACATTCTGTGATGGGAAGGCTGATATAACTAGTCTCCTGCATTGTGGTGGCCCAAACTGAGAAAACAAATGGCAAACTGTGTAAATGTATACATAAAGTGTACAGGAAGGAAATGTAGGTGTAACGCTCACCTGACTCCCACGGAGGCGCTGGCATTGGTTCGCGCTGCTGTGACCTCTTCTAAGGTGATGCGCAGGGTTCGGAAGACGGACTGGACCGGGCCCCCAAATCTGGCTTGTCTGGTTCGCAGAAGTATCCTTCTGTAGGCGAAAATAGGGGATTAACTGTCTGCAGGGTAACGCAATCGGCCTCCCACTTTCCCCTCTCACCCTCCTCTGATTCCTCGTAGCATCTCACCTTAGGGTCTGGAAGGGCGAGCTCTCCATCCTGCTTCTGATGCAGGGGCGTGTTGGTATCCAGTTACTTCACTGGATTTTGGGATTGGTGCGAGCCAAACTTGCTTGGCTTCCAGGTAAGTTTTTTGATAAGAGGTTCCCCTTGTGTCCATGCATTAATGTACTAATGCTAGTGTCTTTTTCCCCATAGGGGCCGGGGTACGGAATGCCGGGGAACAGGGACCGACCCGAGATGAGAGGTGAAATCCTTGTAGAAATCAGGTAAGTCTTTAATGAGCGTTTTTTGGTAATGTCTTTTCATTCGCTCATTAACGCTGATGTCTTTTTTTCCCCTTAGGGCCGGGGCCTGGAAACGCCAGGATGCGGCGCGGACCCGAAATGAAGAGGGAATGAATCAACAGGTAAGTCTTAACATGGAGATTTAGCTTTCCTTATTCCCTTCTCTCTCTCACCTTTTGTTCTGGTCTTTTTCTCCCTAGGCGCTGGGGCGTGACTGCGAATCCGGATGATCGCTGCTGAACATGGAGGCGCCCTGTAAAGGTGAGTGGAATGCGGCGCTGCAGCGATCGACGCGATGAGCTTTTAAATAAAAGTCTTCCTTTTCAGGATTGTCGGCGAGATGTCTCCGCGATGCGGTTTTTAGCAGGTAAGGACTTTTCCTTCTTCTGTTCTCTTTTTCTCTTCCTTTGCAGGTGATCCAGGATGCTGGCAGGCGTGGCAGAAGTCAGGATGCAGGAGCAGACATGGTGAGCGTCCAGCTGCTAGATGCAGAACAACGCGAAGCGCGTGTGGCTGTTAGGGTGGGGTTTAAATAGCCTTGGAAGAAGTTCCAGGTATGTATCCTTCCTCCAATCAGGTATGTATCCTTCCCCGACCACGCCCGGATGGTAAATTAGTCCCACAGGTAAAGTAGTTCCTTTCAGGCCTCAAGGAGGCCGAGATCCTGCAGCATGGTCTGCATCAGGTAAGTGCACCCAAGCACTTCCATAGTGAGCCTGGTGCCTATGGTGCCAGGACTGATGTCTTTTATGAGCCTGGCGCCATAAGCGCCAGGACACTGTCCAAAGGACCCCTATATGGGGTTGCTGGGTCCTTACTTGGGGACTGGATGTCCGCTTTCGGGGACGCAGGCTTGAACCGGCTTCCCGGGAGCGGGCATCATGACAGCAGGAGGAACAGCACCAGCAAGGGGGTATATGTCAATTGTCAACACCTTAAATCCCATAGAAGCAAATGACCGCATATTATGTGGTCGCCCACCCACCCCCAGTGATTTATATGAGCGCTGAACTCAATCCAGATTCATTTTTGTTCTCGTTTTGATCACCCCCAATCAAAATACATATACAATCTCCACAGAGTAAAATTAAACTCCTGTCCCCGTTGTTCAAGCAGAATGGGGGTAACTTCCTACACTGCGCCCATGGACGCAGAACCAATGCCTAAGTGAGTGCAAACTGAGGTCTTCTGGTGAGGGCGCAGGTATCCAGAAGAGTGCAGGCAGCAGGATATTACAAGCAGAGATCAGATTCCTTTGTGCAGAGCAAAAAGCAGAGGTCATGGTCACATGAAATCCACATGGTGGCTGAATAATGGCTGGTCTGGTAGACAGGGCCTCTCCATGAGGAACAGGCTGGGCTATGGATCTTCTTCAGAGTGTTCAAAGGCAGAAGAAAGCATGTTGACAGCCACTGATGCGGGTGCTGGTGTGCAGGAGAGTGTGGGCAGCGGGGTGCTTCCTGTGAAGATCAAAGTCCTTTGTTCAGAGCAGGAAGCAGAGGACAGCGATCAGTTGACTG
Organism: Ambystoma mexicanum; assembly: GCF_040938575.1. Taxonomy (NCBI): domain Eukaryota; kingdom Metazoa; phylum Chordata; class Amphibia; order Caudata; family Ambystomatidae; genus Ambystoma; species Ambystoma mexicanum. The sequence continues at coordinate 649,450,039 of NC_090921.1, read as the reverse complement.
CTTCAAGCCAATGGGGATCATACCTGACTGCATAATGGACTCCCTGCTAGACAGGGCCAAGCCATGAAGAATAGGTATCACCCCTTCACTTTGCAGCCCATTACTGCAAAATAGAAAACATTGAATCATGTTCAACAAATGTATCTGAAAATATAGATGGGTGGTGGTTTGGCATATTCATTAAAATGGGGGGATGTGGTGGGGCTGCTGGAAGTCTGCCCCCACATTTATTTTAGCATACATTTGTTGTAAAAAAATTCTATTTTTTTTGCATTCTCATTTTTGGATGCATCAGGGATGTAATTTTGGGGGTTACAATTGCAACCCCTGAGGTCTCCCTTGCTACCAGTAAAGTTATTTTAGTTAAATGTAATTCCTGGGCTCTTTGTTTCTGTTATTTATGTTATTTTGCATTTATATAGCGGCTTATATACCATTGGTATGGTCTGAAGGCGCTGGTAGGTTGAACCCCCTTGGAAACCGAAGTTCAGGTCAGTAGAGAGAGCAGAGAGAGTCAAAGGTGCATGTGAGCGCCGGGTATGTGTGAAGCCGGTGCGGTATTCGTGTAATAGCTACTTCTTAGCGGTAGGTGTGGTGGTTGAGAGATCAGGAGTATGTGTTCGTTCTGGCAGGATTTATCTAGACCGAATGTGGCTGCATTAGGCCTGAGAAGAACACCTGTCTGGGGGGTGTATAACCAGCAGTGCTTACTTAGAATGATGGGGAGTGAGCGGCGGATGTTGGTATGAGAACCGTTATACCGAATGGTGTCATGGTATCTATGTGTTCTAGTTGAGTGGTGGTGTAAAAGAGGAGAGTAAGCGTGGTGGTGTGATATGATGGGTTATATGCTCTTTCAAACGTTCCCTGCATTCCAACCATACTATGTACGTCACGCTCTAGTCCATTCCATGCACTCTTATTCATTCCATGCACCCCAGTCTGCTCCACACACTCCAGTCTGCTCGACGCACTCATGCACTCCAGTCCGCCCCGCGCGCTCCAGTCCTCCCACATATTCCAGTCTCCCCCATGCATGCACTCGTGTCTGCCTACACATGCACTCCTGTCTGCTTCATGCATGCACTCCTGTCGGCCTCATGCATGTATTCCTGTCGGCCTCATGCATGTATTCCTGTCGGCCTCATGCACGCATTCCTGTCGGCCTCATCCCCTCTATGCACTCATCCCCTCTATGCACTCATCCCCTCTATGCACTCATCCCCTCTACGCACTCATGCTCTCTATGCACTCATCCCCTTTACGCACTCGTCCCCTCTACGCAGTCATCCGCTCCCCGCACTCGCCCGCTCCCCGCGCTTGTCGGCTCCCCACGCGCGTCCGCTCCCCGTGCTCATCCGCTCCCTGCACTTCTCCGCTCCCTGCACACATCTGCTCCATGCACACATCTGCTCTATGCACTCATCTGCTCCCCGCACTCGTCCGCTCCCCGCACTCGTCCGTTCCCCACACTTGTCTGTTCCCCGCACTTGTACGCTCCCAGCACTCATCCGCTCACCTCACTCATCCGCTCTTTGTACGCATCCGCTCTATGCGCTCATGCTTTCCACGCATTCAACTCATCTGCTCCCCGCCCTCATCCGTTCCTGGCACTCACCTGCTCTATGCACTCATCCGCTCTATGCACTCATCCGTTCTATGCACTCATCTGCTCTAAGTACTGGTGTTTTCCACGAATTCAACAGCAATATGCGCTCGTCAGCCCTATAAAGTCATTCGCTAATACGCAGTAATCCTGTTCTATATATTCATCTGCTCTGTACACTCATCCGCTCTGTACACTCATCCGCTCTGTACACTCACCCGTTCTGTACACTCATCCGTTCTATGCACTCATCCGCTTTATACTCTCATCCGTGCTATACATTCGCCAGGTCTTCACATTCATCTGCTCCAGCGATCTACACACTCTCCGCATTTCCGTACTCATCTGCTATCGACACTCATCTGCTCTACATACTCATCCGCTCTGCATACTCATCCGCTTTACATACTCATCCGCTCTACATACTCATCCGCTCTACATACTCGTCCGCTCTACATACTCGTCTGCTCTACACACTCATCAGGTTTGTGCTCATCCATTCTGTACATTCATCTGTTCTACGTACTCATGCGTTCTACTCGCTTCTCTGTATTTACGCACTCATACGCTCTACACGCTCGTCCGCTCTGCACACTCATCCGCTTAACATGTTCATCCATTTTAAACCTTCATTCGATCTACATACTCATTCGAATTACATACTCATTCGATCTATATAGTCATCTGTTCTTCCACTATTGCATTCTTCCACTCAGCGCATTCATCTGTTCCCCACGCTTCATCCATTCTGCAGTGGCTGGCTTTCTTGTTCAGGCCTCTCAAAAAAAACAGGGGGTTCCACAAGTGTAACACTTTGAGCAGGGACCCCGAATATGAAAGAATGGGAATAACAAATAATTTGCCATTCGGGAATTCTATTCAATGATTGCTAGACTCATTAAAGGTTTCTTTCAGGCACACTTCAGGGGGTGTGTCACTGATTTAGTCTGTTCTTAAACACCTCAACTCAGCCTTTCCTCCTTCTGAGGTCGATAAATGAGTACCAACACAGATTGGGTGATATTGTATGTATATTTGTTCCATATAAAGCGCTTAAACGTAAGAGCTATATAATAACATGTCATTATTATTTGACCTTGGAGGTGTGCTTGCATTCACAGTAATTTGGTAATATGGGCCTACACACACTGATATTAATGATGCACAGGGTATTCCATTCTTGTATGATATGAATATAACATAATAGTGATATTGTAACCGTATTTTTCGTAGTGTACTTAGGAACAATGCTATATGATGTCACTTCCTGTTTTGTCAAGGGGTGAAAGGTCTTGTTCACCGCTTTCTGTGATGTTACTTTGGGGTAGGGGGTCATATGACATCACTTCCTGTGATGTCATCAGAGCTCAACAGTCGTGCAATGTCACTTCCGCTACCCCTGGCGTTTTGGTGAAATGACGTCCCTGAGTTTCTGTCACGTAGATCCGAAGACGAGATCTCCCTTGTAGGCAGTAGCTCTAGGGGGGAGTGTGCGGAGTATCACTGGTGTTGGCACTGGCATCCAGAAGAGTTTGCGGAGAAGGCTCTTTCATGTGGGATAAGATTCCTTTGATGATATGTGCTTCATTGTTGTGACGCTGCCTTCATTTTGGAGGCTGGCAAGGTGGTTAAAAAGCCATGGTTATTAGGTTATCCAGAGTCCCTCCAAAAAGGCGTGTTGTTGTGATGGTTTTTCTTGGTAAGCTGGCAGTGCCCAGCCATGTATTGTGAGAGGACCAGGCATTTCTTACTTTTTCAAGATCCATTTGGATGGTTAGCATCTATTTTTGGAATGCATGACGACGCGTGTATTCAGTGTGTTGTTCGTAGGGCTGGGTGCTGCACACTGCATAGGAGTTCGGGAAGGTCAGCGAGGGGTGTTTCGATGCTGTTAGTTCGCCAATGCTTTACCAAAATTAATTATTTCATTAGTAGGTGATTAAATGTTGTCTTGCACAGTGCCATGGGTGAGTCTTTGTGTCCTTTTATCACTGTTCCACTTACCAAGACATGTGGAAGGAGTGGTTTCAGGTATAAAATCAATTAGGTTAACTTTGTTATGACATGCATTCCTGGCACTGCTCTAGTTCCTCTATGCTGTCTAGGGCCATCAAGTTATATGTGGAGTCTAGGATGGGTGCACATGTGGGCCTGATCACGACTTTGGCGGTAACGCCGGCGGTATTACCGCCGGCTGTATTAGCCCTACCGCTGAAATCCCCGGCGCTAATAGCGCTGGATCACGAGTTCGGCGGTAATGTAATTCCTCATTCCCCATTGAGCCCATTCGGGAATGCCCCATTCCCCATTGGGCTCAATGGGGAAAATTTGTGCTCTTACCGCCGGCGGATTTCCCGCCGGCGCTAATAGTGCAAATTTTCTGCGGATTTCCCCCCAGCTCAGAGTTGGGACGAAATCCGCCCAAGTCCTGATTTGGCGGCCCCTTAAATCCCGCGGGTTAATAGCGCTACCGCCGGATTTAAGGGTTACCGCCAAAGTCGTGATGAGGCCCTAGGTCTTCATCACCAAGCACTTGCACATTGATGCAGTGTTCCGTGTGTATGTACCGAAATACCTGTTCTTGGGACCTGGTTGGTGCAAGGCCAGATGTGTTCAGTCCAGTGCTCCAACCACATTGAGGATTCCAGCACTTAATGTGGCTTGCATTACACTGTGAACAGCAGCCCTCTGGGAAATACGTGTTCTTTTTTGTGTCGCATCTCTGCATCCAGGACCTGTATAGAACCTGAGGTGTGTATTGCCAAGTGCAAGTGCCACAGCGCACTGACATGAGTAACTTTCACAGATGTCGAGCATAATGAATAGCTTCAGCATGGAAGGTATTGTCATTGTGAGCTCGCTGATGAGTGCTAGGTACTGGTCACTCATGTCTAGGAGTGGCAATCGTGGCGTTTACACCCTTGGCGTGTGTACACTTGGCCCTCCCCTCCTCCTCTTCTGGTGCTCTGGCTGCAGGGAGGGGTGATGGGGGTGTTGCTGGGCTCCTTGTTGGGGGCTACCGTGGAAGCTTATGGACTGGCTGTTGTGGGGCCTTTTCCTAGTCTTGTGGGCTGCCTGTTGCAGGGGTGTTCGACAGTCTAATGGGGCTCCTTCTGGGGACTCCTGGGTAGGATTATGGGCTTCCTGCAAGGGGCCTTCTGGTTAGAGTGAAGGCTGACTGTCGCGGGTGCTGCTGGGCAGGCTGGTGCATTTATTTTTCTCATTGATTTTATAGAGCTTTTATTGAAAGTGCTCTAAAACGTTACGGTTAGCGGTATAACATGAACAAAGTAAAAAACACACAAGCAATGAAAGGGCATTCCATAAATAAATGGTGTGCCCTCATCTGGCCTCTCTCTCTCTCTCTATTTGATTTATGTCTTATTCTGTATAAACAATGCAGTGATTCCTAAGAACAGATTTCTCTAGTCGTTGCTTGCAAACCGTCACATGGTCTCTCGTATTCTTCTACTACGCTCTACACCATTTAACCCAACATGTTTTAGTCTGCTTGGTGCCATAAGTGTGTAGACATTCTTCAGGAATAAACCATTCTTGTACACTAGTGTTATTATTGTCTGGCTGAGATACTTATGTTTCCTTTTGTCCCTTTGTGTTACTAGCATACAGCAAAACTCTTAAACCACCATCATTAGTACGAGCTATGCCATCATCACTGTGGGCAGTGCGGGATGAACGTCCTAAAATGGATCCCTCAAATGTTCAGGAAGAGTTGTCCTATACTGCAGGTTTTTTGGCAGGGTCAAATCCCAAGGAGAATCTCACATTGATCTGGTGATCCCACCATGAGCCTTAGATCCCAGGCTGAATTGCAGAGTGACTTTTCCTGTTGGAGCAGTCAATCTGGCCTAAAACCTTCTAAATGAAAGTTCATTCTCTATTGAGGGCCCAGCTCATTTCCTGGTCGTGTGTGTGTTTTGTGAGAGGGTGTGAGAATATAAGTCACACAAAGCATACTCAGCATATGGAGGATGTCAGTAGATTTCCCAAGTTTTGAGAATGTTGGTATTCGTTTCTGTGTACTTAGGTGTTGTTTGCAGAGTTTTTTTTTAATTTTCTGTTGTTTTGGAGCCCTTTGCCTGTTTACTGTTTGTGCATTGTTGTGTTATTTTCCCCTGATAAAAAGGCAATACAAATAAGGATTATTTCCTCTGGTCCCTTATGTATTTCCTTTACGATGAAAAGAACTGTAACAGCCAAAGTAAAACTTGACTGTTCCATTTCCCTGCTTCACAAAGTATATAGAAAAATTAAATATGCTAACCCTTTCCTGATTTCCCTTGTGTGTTTGTTGCTGTCGACGCCCCATGTTTGCTCTGTTGATTTGTCGTTCTTGGTGTGTGTACCTGTAGTTCAGGAGTACTGTGGTGTTCTTTTCTTTGTGTCTTGTTACTTTTATGTGGTCCCCTAGGTGTTCCATTGGTTCTCTGGGTATGTTTGGTTTGCATTCTCTGGTTCTCTAGTTTTCCAATACTCATCTTGTTTTTAGTTCTAATCACAGGCAAGAATACTTAGGGGAAGGTTGTACCTTTGGCTCTGGAAAGAGAAGCCACTGATGGTACTGGAGGAAGAGCTGTGTTTCTCTTCACAGTAGGAGGAGGATTCTGCTATGATTGATGAGGAGAGCGGAAACCCTGTGGTGTTTGTTAGTGCTGGCTCATTGTCCTGTGCCATGCATCATCACCAGGCTTCTATCTCAGTGGGGGGAGTTTCAGTAGTCGGGGTTGCCCCAGGAGCAGGAGGAGAAGTGCAATAGGAGGCTTGGCCATCAGGAGAGCCGTTTACCATTAATCATGATAGGCAGGTCCTGTGTTGACGGCCCCCTTGACCAGAAAAGCAGCGCAGGCAGGGCCTGTGGTCGATGTGCCCATGGAGTCAGGAAGCAGGAACTGTAGGCCACTAGAGCACAGAGACAGGGCCTATGGTAGGGGTCCCTTTGAGCAGGGAGGCAGGCAAAGCTTACCCAAATAGAGCAGCATGCAGTGCTGAAGAACATATTCATATTCATCATTTAGCATCATCTAGGAGACTTTTTTCAGAGTTCTTTTCTGTTTGGCTGGGGGCCATTGAGGCAAAGGAAGAGGTCTTCTTGACTTAGAAATGCAATGGTGCGAATGGGGTAGAGGACCACGAGGAGCATCACATTGATTAAGAGTCTCTATGGGACGGCATGCCTTTGGTGCTGTCTCAGTAGGCAGTAGACCCGCCTGAGGTGGAAAGGGGGGAGAATGTGAAGGAGGAAGATGAGGAGGTGGTGGAGAAAGAGCATGGCCTTCACTTGCCAGAGCAAAGCAGGGAGCAAATACTTCCACCTTTCACACACCCCTGATCAATATGCCCCCAGGGAATACTGTCAAGGGTAAGAAGTGCATGGTTTACGGCAAAGTAGATGGATTTGGGTAGAAGCATAGGGGAATTCCATGAAGAAAGGGCCATGTCTTAGCCATGACAGCCATGCAACGTCACATTTGCTGGTGTCCCAAGGAATTTACCGGGCAAATGAGTCCCTTACCATCAATGATCCAACCTGTGACTTAGCTGCCACCACAGCTGCCTCGACTGGTGGTGAGGACCACCTAAGGCCAGGGTGTAGCATTGCATTATTAGGCATGTTGTCGATCATTCAGTGTCAAGCAGCAAGTACCCACCACACTTGCCAAACCTACCCAATCAGTGCGGCACCAGAGATGGCAGGCAGCAGCAGGCCCATGTTGCCGCTGTGAACACAGAGCCTACATTTGGGCAGAATCCACAGGATTGGCTGATGAAGCATGCAAGCACCTACTGTTTCAATTGCTTGGTGCTTCTCAGCCAGCCGGAAGCTGAAGCCAACAGCAATTGTGGCTGCCATGAGGAGGCATATGCTGCAGTAACATCTTTCCCTTCTGTAGGTGGCTTTTCTTGGAAAAGCGATAGTCCTCTCAGAAAGACTCCACACATCACCACACCATTGAAACATAACCCGGCATGTGTACGCAGAGAACACTATGGCAAACAGCATGATGACCTGATATCGCAAGGCCATATAGGCAACAAAGATAAAGAAATGAAATTCTAAGGAAGTTGCCCACATGATGTCTTAAATCAATGATGGTGAAAGAAGAAAATAGCAACTAATGAATGAGGTCAACCCTAGCAAAGAGGTTCACATTTGATGTTGGATTAAGACGTATGGTTGTCCTGATGAAGGCAGGAGAGGGAGAGAGGACGAGTCTAGGCCCTGAATTGTGTCAAGAGTGTATATCTCTGGATGGAAAGAATGTTATGGATTAACATTAAGAATAAACAGAACTTCCCCAGCACAGATGGTATAACTCTGTAGCCGCTCCAACAGAGTTTTGATGATTGACAAAACGAATGGAAAAGTTTGCACAACTCAGTTGGAATGGATTATCATTAAATAGTGAGGCAAGCAAATCTCGCAATATTAGAGTATTTGTAAACCTTTGTGAGGTGACAACTGTGTTTGCACTTACTAACCCCATTGCATGTCACATAAATTATACAAAATGAAATGTTGTTTGTGGTGTTTTTTGACATTCATTTTTCTATCAGCATAATAAAGCAATGTTATTGAAAGGACACAATGAGGTGCAATGTGTAGTGTATAAGGGCAGTGAAATGATTATGTCCCCAAGGACAGAAATCATTAATTGATGTAAGAGAATAAGGTTTATATAAGGCCCTTCTCTGGTTCTATGGTTTTGTCAATAGTAACTCTGGTGTGAGAGGGTAGCCGGTCGGTGTCTCCTGATATGTTTGCCATGTACAATCAACATCCGAACGGCTGCGTTGGCTCGGGATAGATATTATGCCATAGTCTGTGGATGCAGTAAATGCTCATTCACTTTCACAAATAACAATTGTACAATATGCAGCCCTGAGGGGCTTCTTCTGGTTAGAGGCCGTAGCTTTGGCTGTGCTAAAAACTCTCTCTGACTGCACACTAGTGGAGAGAAGCTTTGCAATTCAATAGCAACTCACACATGTGTCAATTATATCCTCTACACCAAAAAAACAGCTTTAGATTTAGCTTAAGATTTGTGGATCTCTTGCAGAGCAGACCAAAGGATGGCATGGCAAAGCATCTCCCCAGTCATCAGATCAGAGTGGATGGGATCAGGTGGCATTAGCATGTTTCGCCAGCATCTCAGGGGTGGGATGACGCTGATGGTGTGCAAGGGGGAGAAATCCCACCAATGACACCCTCCCTACCAGGAAACAGATTTAGATGTAGCTTTAGAGTGTTTTCACAATTCTGTATTCGCAATTCTGCTCCATGGGCCTTTCATGAAATCACATAAACATTTTCTAAAGAAAAAAATATCAATAAATATATAAGTTAAACAGAAAACGTTCAGTGTTGAAAAGCTAGAACTGCGATATGGTTAAATGTAATCATGTTTCCACTCCAAAAGTGGCAGTGCAGTCTGAACTGCTTGGTCACATTCCCTTTTCACGAGACCACAAGCAACCCCATACATGTTTCATCCTCAGTGGGCGTTGGGTTGTTTAGGCTCAGTAAGCTCGAGACCCACATCTGGGCAGACACATCCCTCATTGAGTGACTTTTACAAAAGAAACAGGTTGATGTCTGTAAAACTTTAGAAATTATCATAACCTCTGACATTTCCCTGGCCAAACCTTCAGACCATTGTCTTTCAGCATGCCATGCCATTACAGAAGGGTAATAGCCATATGCAAAGTAGGCTTCGTCCCACCACGAAAAAGGACAGCAGTCCTGCCCAAACTGCTTGGTCAAAACCTTGCACCCATCAGATTGGTTATCAGTATTACACATGTGCTTGTGTCAGATCCTCTAGTGGCTGGCACGAGCACTAGCACTGAGTATATTGATTATTGTGCTCTGTCTTCTTCAAATGACCATCAGTGATTGAAAGACTATAAACTTAGAGATGCAAGAAGGAGAAAACCAGGGATAAAAGCCTTCTCTTGCTAGCACCTTAACTCTCAAATAGGATGCTTTTGATGAGGCCAACCTTCATTTTGTTATTGTTTTGACGCGCACTCATTTCTGACTTGCGGCAAGCTTGCACTTTACAAGTTTAACTCCTGGCATGATCGACTTTCTTAGCCCTTCAACCGTGATAAGGTGGATACATTTGGGCCTCAGAGCTTTGGTGGTAGCCTGCCGGTAAATCTGGTGGGATACCACCAAACGGCAATACCATTACCAGCACCTGGTCTGCCAGAATTACCGGCAGATTACAGGTGCCAGTAAGTGTATGCTAATCCCCATTCGATGGAGTCCAATAAGACTCCATGGAGGGATTGCTGGTTATACCGGTGCCAATAATACCGGCTGTTATTTGCCAGTGTGGTGCCTAACTGTGATGCTGGAACTGCATTGGAGGTACAGGACCTCCATGTCCTTGTCCTGCACTCTTTTATCATGTGTGTTCTGTGTTATGCTCTGCACAGGAGTCCATGTGGGACTCCTGGCAGTGCAGCTCTTTCTCTTTTTGGTTGTGGTGAACAAAACCTTGGGATTCCCTTATGGCACCCATGGGTGGGGGTACAACCTTGTACCCCTATTGTATGATGTTGGGCACCTGTGTGTGGCCTACAGAGCAGGGTATGGGCTGGTGGCAGCCCCAAGATGAATTTACAGGTGCTCTGAGTATCGTTCATTTTGGGATACCCAGGCCCTGCCATTGGAATCAGATGATTCCTGATAGGAGACAAGATGGCCGCTGTGGCCTCTTGCTTTCTATTGCCTGTTACCTTATTTTCTCAAAATCCTGGGAAGCCCTGACTCTGTCCCTTCCCCTGACTAGCTGTTGGGTGGAAGTTCCATATATGGTATTGTGGGGAAGTCCAGGCCAGACTGGCAGGAGCCTTCCCAATGACTGTATATTGTGGATACGCCCTTGAGGTGGAACTGGGGTTAATGGACTGTGTGACCAATATACATTTCATGTTATGGGTGTCTGGTTTCTGGTGTGAGACACAATGAATGAGACAGCCCTACCCAAAACTGGTATGAATGCAGTGTGGAGTGCTGAATGGCTGGGTGCTTGTCCCAATCCACATTCCTTGTTGTCAGGGTCTGGATGGAGAAGAATGGCCTGAATGCACTGTGAGCCTGATTGGCTGCCTGCCTGCTGAATGCCCTTCTGAATGATTGGCTGCCTGAGCCTGGCTCAGCAGTGTGAATGAGAGACACAACAGTATATCTGGGGACCTCTCACTTACTGGAATTGTTCAGAAGCTGAAGTTGAAACTTGATGTTACCTTGAAGCCCAGCTGGAAGAAGGCGTTGCTGCTGCTTTCCTTTGACGCATTCCAAAAGATGTTGTGGCTCCAAGAACTGATCCAAGAGAGGACCTGGCTAGGAGACCTCTTCCCGAGCTACGAGGGAACATCGTGCACCAGCTACCCTTAACCAAGGCTTCCTGGAAGTCAGTCCTCGAAAGGCTGCCGACCAGAAACCGGGACCACTGAGGAATCTGAAGCAAAGCACCAGGACATCGAGGCAATTGACAACCGCCACCGCCGACCAAGGTTCGGAGGACTGCTATAACCCCGTCAACCAGAGCCGCAACGCTCCATTGCCTAAAACACTTTGAAATCAAGGACTCACTTGCTCATCACCGTTGACCGCTTTTGTCCGGCCAGAGAAAGTCAAGGTCTCCGACAAACCGAGGAGAATACACCGGTGAGTTTCTCACCACCCAAAACTCCACAAAGATGCCGACTAAGATCCGAAAGCCAGCCGTGGTCGAGTCCTGATCACTGACACCAACGCAGACGACCCGCCGCTCCTTGCTGGGCTTCCGTTCTTCATCGATCTGCTGTGCGGCACCAAACACTCGTCATTGAGGTACACTGCACATCTCATTTTCGCAGGACATCCACGACTGATCGTCGACGAGCACCGCAAGGACTGAAGCTGCCACCTCGACAATGTTGTTCACCATTTCTTCAAGGAATGTCGATGATCCGTGGCTCCTGCCTTAAAGGGAGTTCACTCAAGAAGGATCCGTCGACGACCAGTCAAATAACTCTGCTAAACCAGGTACATTGGGGTAGTAGAACATTTTTAGAAGGGAACAAGTCTCTGTTAAACAATATATGGACTGGGCTTGTCAATATACTTTATTTACAGGTTGCCCAGGTGGTAGGATCCTCACACAGAACTGTGTCTTTGGTAGGGACAAGTATTCTGCCAATTGTTTAACCACTTGATTCCCTCCTATCTCTGGTGTTGGTTCACATTGCTATTAGACTTGTATGTCATTGCAACGGTCTACAGTTGGTGCATTTTAAAGGAGGCAAAAGTGAATTGTGGTAGATATTGCATATATTTATCATTTTAGTATTGCCTGGGCACAAAGTGTGTTATTGTGTGTGTATATATTCTGAATCTCATTTATATATAGAACTGTGTTATCACTAACATAGTGTGTGGACATTCCTTTGTGGAGGTTCGGGGACTACACTGTACTTAAGAACCAGCCTGCATCACCTCCTGAGAGCTTAAGCCTTGCTTGCTCGTCCATTGATACCGCTTAGAGAATCTTGGCTCGGGTGCTCTGTGCTTCTACTATGCCATATAGAGGGCACAGGTACAGATAACCCCCCTCCAGTCTTTACACTGACGTACCTCCAGCTCTTGGCTGGAGGTAAATCAGGCACTCCACCGGCAAACCTGTAGTATGCTGATGCGGAAACGTTAATTCTGCACCGGCATACTTGTAATTAGGCCCAAATTGAGTACCATTTAATTGGGTAATAATAACAGCTCATTTTACAAGACCTAGAAGCAGGTGAAATTCAGCACCAACTGCTATGTAAAAACCTGATATTATTAATAATTCAAGTGCCAGGTAAATCTGGACAGAATAACAACTATATATGTTACTCACCAAAGACCATGTTCAACCTATGCATAAATTTCACTTGTCCTCAACTACACGTCGGAATGGTCATTTTCTTTAAAAATGTGCTTGCAACTGAAAACTAGGCCAACCACACGCAGGCCTGGAAAGCACTCAATGAACCATCCCCATGTTCTTTGTCTGAAGCCTGAGTCATCAGTGACCACACTGGTGAGAAATGACTGTACAATGTGCGTAGAAACCCAGAATGAGAAGGCAATACTGAAAAGAAGGAAGCCACCCGGTCAACCCTGATGCAATGATGGGGAAGGTGTCAAGTGACACATAAAGAAAAGGGAAGTGATAAGAGGTGTGTATCATTTGTGATCTGAGATGCTGGAGTTTTTGTTGGACATGTTACTGGGAACATTCCACCACCAATGAGTTGCAAAAATCCCTTCTCAGGCTTAGTCCACAATATATTTGCATTGGCTCAGCTGAGCAACAAAAAATATTATGTGAGACCAATCATTTTGTGTTTCTTGTTTTTGCCTGACACCCCAAAATAGCTGTCATGTCCTTTGCCTTGGTAAGGTCAGAGGCATACAAACCATTCTTCAAGGTTTTCTATATTATGGGCAATCAAAAGAAGTTTGAAACACGCCGTAGACCTCATTATGGTAATTACAAGATCGGTAATATGCTTTTATACTGCCCATGGTAAGATATTGCCAGTTACATAAGCAGGGCTTTAAGTGTGCTGGGGCTGAGCACCGGCAGGCTCAGAACTCTTGTTCTGAGGCGGTGCACTGCCGGGCTCATTAATGTCCCCTGGCAGCCCTGGCAACTAAAGGACAAGGGTTTCTTTTAAAGCCTGAGGCTCCTGCTCATGTGTGAGAGCTTCAGGCTTCAGAAACAATTCCTTTCATCCATAGTGGAGGCGCCGCCCCTGCGAGGCATCCCTTCAAGCACGAGATGCCCATGGGCCGGTGCCACCATTATGGAAGAAAGGTGAGGCCGCTGGAAGCAGAGGTCTATTTTTCTAAATCCTGAAGCTGCTGCTTATTTGCAGGAGTTTCAGGCTTTAGGAAAAATGTCCTTGGTTTCCAGCAGCCACACCTTTTCAGCCTTGATGTTGACATTGCCTCTCTCCAGCCTGGCAAGGGGCAGCGCCATCATTAAGGCTGAAAAGGTGAGGCACTGTCCCCTGTTATTTAGCAAATAAATGCAGAGATCAGGCACCCTCTCCTCCATGAGAAAGAGGGTACTGATCTCTACAAAAGGCTGCCTGGGGGGTTGCCCGTAGCCTATTGACCCATGACCGTCGAGGGGGCGTGTTCTAACGAGCCGATAGGCGACCCACCATCGTTAGGTAACGCCCCCTTTGATGAGCCCAGACTCATTTTCCAGTGCCACTTAAGGCACTGTACATAAGGGATATATTTTTACCACTGCCCAGTGGCAAAATCCACTTGTGTAACTATATGTTTTAAAATAACGTTGACCTAAAATGCACGTGTAATTGGGAGGCACTTAGTCTCACAGCAAAGTCCCGTCAGCTTTCAGGCTGCTGGTCATCTTGCTTTGGTTATGCTCCTAATTGGAGTTACTGGAAGACCTCCATTTAGTTTTGCTGCTCTGCCATCGACTGGGTTTTCATTAACACATTTTTCCATGACATACAGAGTGATGCGTGCAAATCATCCTGGCACCTGAATACTAAGGGTAAGTGGTTGCATGTGTGCTTTTTTTTCAGCAACGCTTTTTTCTCATCCAAATCCCGTCTCTGACGGGACGTGCCCTGCACCGAGGGTGACATACATTCTCCTCTGTCCTCTCCTGTCTCCTTCTTAATGCAAACATTCGCACTGCTGTATAAGAAGTCCTTTTCAATGTATTTCACAGGTAGTCACCAAGATTTTTTTTCGTCCTGAGATGGACTCTCTCTTCATCAAACTGATGTTGAACTTTAAAATGACGGAATCCAGCAATCTGTGTCCTCACCTCTCTGGCCCATCTTTTATTCCACACAATAGTGAGTTGATGAACAGTTTTGTCGGGAGGGAAAAGTTCCCTATGCAACACTTCAAATGTCACTTTTGACCAATAAGGATTGCCGGAGGAAATTCCCTCCATGGCGAGAGCATCACTTACCGCAGACTTGCAAGTGAAAGTGATGGCATGTTCTGGTGGTTCTCATGTCCCCTCAGACATTATCTACAAAGGACAGGGCTCTGCCAGACAGAGGTTGGGCCTCATAAAAGAATTTTATTGTTGTTGTCAATATCTCTCTGCCATTGGACATGCTTGCACTGGAAGTTGCAAAATTCGACAACTAAACACACTTGAAAGACCATGACCCACGTCTAGAACAAAATGACTGCTGCCCGGCAGGGGTGCTAGGGTGCTAGGATGAGTAGTGGCTGAACAGCCTGCTCAGCTCTCACACTTCTGCAAAACAAGAGTGTTCCCAACTACAAAGATGAACGAACAACAAGGACATTGCGATACGAAAAGCAGATAAAGGTGGAGCTATGGTAATTCAAGATAAGATTGCATACATCACTGAATGCAATAGACAATTGGAAGACACCACCTTTTACGCACCTATTGATATCGATCCCACTTCGAGATTGACAGCCCTGATACATAATAAAGTGGACAAATCACTTGAGAGAGACTGGATCTGCAAGCAGGAACATGAGTATCTATGTGTTTCTAAACCTTCCACTCCTAAATTCTATACTCTTCCCAAAATACACAAGTCACTAACGAATCCACCTGGCCGTCCCATTGTATCGGGTTCCGGCTCAGTATTGGAACCTCTCTCCAAACTAGCCGATAAATATTTGAAACCTTTTGTTCTCACCATGTACTCCTATATCCAGGACACGACCGAAGTGATCAACTGCGTGGAGAATATGAGCTTCAATCCTACAACACAACTATTAGCTAGCCTCGATATTATAGCATTATACACGTGTATCCCACAAAAAGAGACCCTTGAGGTCCTTGAAGAGGTTTTGTTAACCAAAAGAACGACAGGCTCAACACCTAATAGCTTCATTTTATGGTGCGCAGAGATGGCGCTTACCGAGAACTACTTCTATTTCAATGGCAAGTTATATCATCAAATCCATGGGACAGCAATGGGCACACCTGTAGCCCCGACAGCAGCCAACCTATATGTCGAGCGTTTTGAACTCGAACACATCTACCCTCTGACCAATCCATTTTTTTTCCAAGATTGCCTTATGGAGGAGGTTTATAGATGATATTTTGATTATATGGGAAGGCTCAGAAGAATCCTTTGCAGAATTTGTTCAATGGATTAATCAGAGGAATCAGTTCCTTAAATTCACCTACACTTGCAGTAAAAAGAAGATAGATTTCCTGGACGTCTCCATTGAAGTGAACAAAACCAATACTGCCCTCAAAGTCAGTCCTTTTCATAAACCAACTGATTGTAATGCTTTATTGAAATTTGACAGTTGTCATCCTAAGCATACACGTGTGAATTTACCATTCGGGAAGTTTCTGCGCCTCAAGAGAAATAGTACTCTCAATCCCACATTTCTGAAAGAGGCGGCACTATTGAAATTCAAATTGGAGGCTAGAAGCTACCCCTCGAGGATAGTTAAAAGGGCCTTCAAAAGAACCTGGCATAATAATAGGGAAGCTCTCCTGGAATACCAACAAAAGGAGCCCACTACAAATAAAATTGTTTTTGTGAACACATTTTGCCCCAGATCTAATCTGGTTACAAAGATAATACGCAAAAACTGGCAAATTTTGGCAGGGTGAGAACATCCTTTGGAGTTCCCAATGTGAGCATATAAAAGAACGTCCAATTTAAAGGAGTTGCTCACAAGGAATGATATCACGACCAAACAAGGACATGTGAGAAGCGTTACCAAGTCTTGGGGCTTACCAACACTTACGGGTCATTCCCCCTGCGGTCACTGTGTCAATTGTAAATACACAAAACGCACCACGGAGGTTGACATTGGTTTAAAGCACCCTTGGACACAAAATCAATTCACCAATTGCAATTCCACCGACGAGGTATATGCCATATGGTGCCCGTGTGACAAACTTTATGTCGGGATGACAGAAAGGAAAGTCAAAAGCAGGATGAGCGAACACAGGAGTTGTATAAAGAGGAGAAATATTGCAGCCCCGTTAGTTAACCATTTCATCATGATGGAACACAGCCCAGAAGACATACTATGGACTGTCTTATGGCAGCTAAACAAGTCAAACGTAAATGAAAACAAAACTGATAAACTTTTGTTTAAAGAAAAACTGCTTATTTTTCTTACTAAGTCAGCTATTACTGGTCTGAATGAACAGATCTGACTGGCATCATAACATCTGATAAATTTGAATAATTAATGTTTTTTCCCCCCTTAGTTTTCACCCTCATTTTCTGCTCAGTTAGTGTGGCACTCACTTTACAATATTTGGGTTTACCACAGCTCCTCTTTGGTGTCTTAGTCTGACAGTAAAATTGTACTCTCCCTCCGAATGGATGGACTACAGGACCTAGTGTTTGCCATTTATAACATCTCACCTGTTGTTGGGCATATTCTGACCACCCGGTCTTCCTTGATCAGGACGCCTTGGTGTCTGGTGTTTTGGTTTGCAGTTCCTCGGTTTGACATAGCTTATTAACACGTTGATCACCTGACTTGCTACACGATTGGCGTATCACGCATTCGCCCTCATTCCCTTTCTGGAATCATCATGTGACCGGTAACCACGCCCCCTGCCTCTACTTACCGTTCTGTAGGATTGTTAGCGACCATACTGAGTGAATCGGTAGGACGGATGAGAGCGAGTGAAAATTCACTACACAGGCAACCTTTTCTCAACTGAGGTACCGAGTGATGCGTGAAGACAGACAGGAGCTAGATTCAGCTGTACATACTAGTGGTCTGCTGTCCCCCCCTCCCCTTTTTTGGTAAACTGAGTACTGCGCTCGCTTTTGTGTGAACGTGGGAACCACGTTGTGGGCTGTACTGTCAAATTAATGTTGCGATCCTCCTCTGGGTTACATTTCTAGAGCCGGGGTTCATTGGAACTGGAAAGAGCTACTTGGACTCGCCTCAACATCCTTCCTCCTTCAGAGGGTATGAATCTTTGTTGGTTTTTTTGTTGGTGTGTTTCCACCCTGTATCTTTGTTTCAACTTTTGCACCTTTGTTGAGTTTGTACTCACTACGTGCTGGCAGGGATTTGGTGGAATCATGATAGATCACGGTGGTGCTTAAAAAGGAAAGCTTACACTTTTTACAAGGTTGGGCTTAAAAAGGAAAGCTTACACTTTTTACTTCCCTTCCTTCCGATATGCATGCGACATGGTTTAGGTGATGCTTGTTTACATAAATTGTGTGTGACCAGTGAGGTCTACGTCACGCTGTATCACGTGGAGAGCATCGCGACTTTGGCTTTTGTAAGCCATCCAATTCGGTGGATATCAGGGTTTGACAAAGATGATTTATCCCTCTTCATCTAGAAAAGAAAAAAAGAAAAAAAGAAAAAACATAAAAAAGTAAAAAACTGTGGTTTAGTGATGGGCGTTGATGTGCTCACACTGGTTCTGTTGTTCTCTTCTCTTGATTCGCAGAATGTGTACAAACGTCCACAGTGAAGACGTTCCCTTCTTCATCCTTACTTAACAGTATTTGCTTCGGCGAAACTGAGATTGGTGAGTCTAACTTAGGTTAATCATAGCCATGTAAGTTGATTTGAGGTATATTTATAACCCAAGTCCCCTTTTTTCCTCTTTGTTTCTTTCTCTGGTTTTACCCCCCTTTTTCCCCTTTCCTTTTCCAGCAGGTTGTCCTTCATTAAAGCCTTTAAGCAACTTGGAAGCCTCCCTACGTGGAGACATACCTCATCTTCTCAGACAGTTAACATCACTTGTCTTGGAATTTGTTTATCTTTTGTGTGTATAGCGGATTTTTGTTTTGGATCCCCTGATGAATTTCAAGTAATTTGGCTAATATGTTTTTTGAATGAAACATGTCGGGCATAAGAACACCTTAAATAATAAGGTGTTGTACATTGACCAATCTTGTGGTTACGGTCACCCCAGTAGCTACTGTAAGGGGTAGACAATTAACAGACAGTGGATTATCAACACACCTTTAACAAACCTAGAACAGGGGTTGTTTTAAGATGCTACCTACCAAAAGCGTTACTATACACCAGGGTTTATATTTTTGTTGTACTGCTTCGTTTAGATTTGTATAGGCAGGAGTTTTCTTTTGGGTGTATAGGTGACACCTAGGCAGGTTTGTGAAAGTTGTTTTCAGTATTTTATTTAAAACTGATTTAGAACTTTTATTGTGGTTTTTTTAACCAAAGTGCACTAAGTTTTACATTCTTTTTAGATATGTTGACTTTTAAGAATACTATGTGTTATGTTTTTTCCTTAATAAAATTGTATTCTATTTGATTCTTAAAAACCTATACGCGGTCTTTATTTGGTCCACGGACCGTGTGTGGGAATAGGGGTAGAGGTTGGAGAATAAGCTGAAGAGAAAGACGGTTTGTTCCCTTTTGTTGAATATTGTCTATAAGGCTTTGAAAGGAGTTTGGGACAAACGTCTATAAATAACTCCACTGGCTCTCTTAGTTAGTTGTTGTTCCTTAATTAAACACACCACATGCAATAACTTTACTATAAAAAAGCTAACAAAATCCCACCCCTTTGGAATAAACACACACTATGCAGAATGCAAATAAGGCAAGCACTCTGGGTAATGTAGCTGGTCTGAATGGCTATAAGTCACTAACAATGTTACCAAAGTGGTATGTCTTGGTTGGAAAAGGTTAAATGGGTAGCTTATCAGTCACTAGGGTTGCAAAGTGGATCATGGGGATTTGGGCCACTCAACAGAACCTTTCTCAGTTCTTAGAGATTCATTGGCATTAATCTAGGCTGCTGGATGCTGTTGATGCGAATCAAACCAGGTTTGGATGCAGCAGGTCATCCTGGTAAGTCGGTTTGACGTGGAGCTCTGTGTGATTAGAAGGCATCGTTCAATGAACTTGCTGTGTGCCCCTGGAGATCAGAAGCTGTAGATAAGGGGATTTATGCAGCAGACTACAGGTGTCACTATGCATTGGGTGTGGTGCTTTCTGAAAGGGAGGGTGTGATTAGCAGACCACCCTTTCTGAATTTCTATCATCATTGTGTTATATAATAAAAATAAAAGAGGCTGGGACTTCTACCCCATCGTCAGATGACAATTCCTCACAATATGCCCTGCAATCGTCACTTGAGTAGGTACATCTTCTCATCTGGCAATGCACAAGGCTCCGAAAATAGCATCTTCCTGCTTCTACAAGTGAATGCCCACCTGAATGTATTTGTCATCAGTAAATGTAATGGGCACAGTGGCTTACCTCATCAAACAACACTACACATTACTATTTCAGGGGCTCAACATCTGAAAGCACATTAGATAGGATTGCACATGACATGCAATAAACCCTGCAGCACAACACTTTTGGTGAATATATTTTCACATGCAATGACACATAAATGCAAAATTGCAGTCACTTTTAGATCACAACATTACAAAACCAGTCAGTGGTATCACTCCGTGGGTACCTCTCTTAGTGCTCATTCTGGAGAAAGATGGAAGCAGCTAATTATGCATTTCACTGTTTCTCTGTTCTCCCCTCCTCTCCTTCTCCCTCTCTCCTCCCTCCATCCCTTACTTTTTTCTATGCACTTACTCTATCAGAATTGTCCCTGGGCCTAGTATGATAGCAACAATTGTTTGTCTCTTCCCCCCTCCCTTACTTGTTTTCCTCTCCCCTGCCCCCCTCCAGCACTATCTGAAATGTCGTCAGGCCTAGTACGATAGTCACTTGTTTTGTTCCTCTTCCTCCTTTCTCCTCCCCCCTCCCTCTTGTAATTCTCGGACTCTACCAGAAATGTCATCACACCTAGTACGGTAGTCGCCTGTCTGTTCCCATTTCCTTCCTATCTGTGTCTTAAGCTCTTGCACTATCTGAAATGTATCCAGGCCAAGTACAATAGTTAATTTCACACTCTTGTTGTTCATGGCCTGTAATAATGTTATTGTATTTTCCCTTGTTCCCTCCCTTGCTGTGAAGCGCTTTGAAACACATTGTGTATAGGCGCTATATAATCATATCATATCATAGACATGACCATACCAAACCAAGTGATAGAATGATAATGACACGTGAGTTCCTTGGATGAACAACATGATTCATTGTCTCAAAAGGTCACTAGTGTTCTCAAACTTAGATCTTGTCAATGGATATCACCAGCTGGAGCTCAATAAGGCCTCTGGGACCATCATAACCTTTAATACACACAAAGACCTCCAACACTACAAATTAAAAATCTACAGTTCATCTTCGCTGCCAAAGGTGACATTGCTTGGCATACTGGCATTTGTGCATTATGGCCAAAGTCAATATTAGCATTTTCTTATGTGGGGATACTAAAGCAGCCAACATTGACATGTTTTCTTGCACTGGCATTAGTGTATTAAGGGCAGAACAACACATGTGGGATCGTATATGTGGGAATACTGGCATAAGTTGGTGTATCCACCATTAATGTTTTTCATACTGTGGCATAAGTGGATTACGGGCAAAAACAACATTGCTGTGTGCAGAAATGCTGGCATATATTGGTGCAGCCATCTTGGACATGTTTCTTACAGATGCATTACGTTATGGGCAAAACCAACATGAGTGTGTTCTTACGTAGCATTTCTTGCAAATATTGACAATGTCCCCTTAAACTGTCACAATACTGGCATATTCTGTGGGAAAAGTCATTAATAATATGTGTTGGAAAATGTTTCTGCATCTCTTGCTGACCTGGCATCTATTATTTTTCATCTGTTACCCTTCAAAATGGAATGTACATTGTATGGCTTTTTACCCAATCCCAAAAAGGTCTGTTGTAAAAACCAACATTCTAACCCATTATTTGAAAACCTTCTTGGGCACAGTGTCAGGACAAAAAGGCAAAAGTTCAAAGGAGTACCATGATATGTACCCACCCCTCCACGCCCCCCTCCAGCACCACTCTTGCAGCTGGTGGGATCCCACAGTTAATAATTTCCATTTCTAGCACTGGCTACTGTCATCACATGCGCACCCCTCTTAAGAGTATAGTCTGCACTCGTCATGGAAATGGTGATCGAGGGTGCGTCGATGTGCAAGCAATGAGGCGGCAGTTCTCGGGCTTTCTGGGCTGAGCCATGGTTGTAACCCCCGGTTAGAGTGAGCGAGTGACCCTACAGAGATTTGATTTGGGTTCTGGCATTGAACAATCGTTTTGGACAAAGCAGGTGACATGCTTTGATAGGACATGATACGTGTAGAGCTGGTTTAGATGCAGTGCAATAGTTCAGATGTTTGGAGGAACGCAGACACCAGCACATTCTCTATTGTCCAGGATGCATGGAACCTAAAGTGACCAGTTTGGAGCCAGAGAACAGGGAGCTTCGGCTGGTTTGGCCCTCTGATTGCTGAGCGACCTTCACAAAGACTTAAGGACAGGATACTCCAGTTCAGGTCCTTTTCTTCTGGCACTGAAGATCTGTTACAGAATGATTGGTCCTAGTCCACAGCACTGGTCACGACCGATGTTCCCAGGGAGTGGTTAGGGGACAGATCTTTCTTCTGTCTTGGACGTCTCTTTCTTCACATCTGGCAGAGGGCTTTGGACAGTACAACTGTTCTAAAAGAATTCCAACTGAGAATCTTCAGAATGTCTCTATGGCCTTAAAGGATCCTAAAGGAACTGAGGGAATTCTGCCGAGGGGGTATGAGACTCCTTGTTTTAAAGGGACAAGTCCTCTGGTGATTGGTCTAAAGCTAGCCTCGTTTAGGGGACCAATCCCTGCTCTTGAACGGAGTGGATCTTCCCCTTCGTATGTCACACTCAAACTGCTTTTCTCCAGAGGAAGTGGAGAGGACAGGAAAGAGAACAAGGGGCAGTGAGATTCAAGATGGTGGAAGTCTTCTTCCATAGACCAGAGCCCTCCTGCCCTCTTCCCTTCTCACTGATTGCAAAGACATTTAAAGATGCAGCACCCTGGTGTGGAGCTACTCCTTTTGAATGGAGGTGCTCCTTTGTTGCCTGGGCCCAGGACAGCTGCCTACTCTGTGGCTGTCTTGGTTGAAGGGAGATACCTGCCCTCACAAAGAGATCAAATAGGAATCCCGGCCCTCCAGGTCCCTGTCCTGCCATTTGGCAGGCTACACTCGGCTGACCAGAATGTACATCACCTTCCACAGAAGAGCTGACTCACAGTAGCTAACGCATGTGCAATATAAATTGGAATGTGGCGACCATGATCATAAGTAGTGCCATGCACTATGTCTAAACTCAGACATAGCTTTATTTTAGAGATTATCCTGCCACCATCATGGGTTACTTATGATCATTGTCGTTTGTGTACAGGGGTGCATATCTTAAATGCCGCTCCTGCGTGGCAGAGACTATTCTGTCACTGCTGCTGTTACACAGGCATCTGTGACCTCTGGACCTGCTTGGTGCCTTGGGTAGAGCAAGCTCTCTGACGCAAGCTGCGGGCCACAGATACACACCATGCTTTTGGCATGGAGCTGGAGAAACGGGAATCTGATCAGCAGATTGCCCTTTCTGAAATGGAACTACCCTCTTCATTTCATTATTCCATAAAAATAAAAAAGCCAGGGCTCTGCACCCTTGCCAGGTGGCAGTTCCTCACGGTAAGCGTGACTCCAATCCAGAAGTCAGTGATGCGCTTCTAGCAGCTGTATAGGTTGGACCTTGAAAACAGCCTATCCATACTAGACTGTGTAAAGAATAAGGTGGGGGGGGGCCAAAATAGTAACGAGACTGCAATTCCACCATTGCTGTTACTACGTTCTGTCCTCCGTTTTAACCACAGGACTGTCAGAGCCAGGATTTTCAAATGTATTGCAGCAGGTGTTAGATGTAATGCTGGATGATGTACACAAACACATCTCATTTTCGACTATGAATGCTAAATTAAATGTCATGAAAGCAAGATGTTACAAACAGCAATTGATAGGAGACATATACGATTTGCCCCACCAAATCCAAGAGAACAAATACAAGTCATATGCACACAAGAAATATAAATACTTTCCTGGGTCAGCCAAGGACTCCTACGCGTTACGCAGGAAGCATGCCTGCAACAATGGCACTGCCTCTGCAACAATGGAACTGGTTACTTGGTAAGTGTAGTTCTGTACCCATTCACCCCATTGTTATTCCACAGTAGTCATTCCTTACCAATGTAAACAATTTGTTTCTGGGTGTCATTGTGTATCCTTTGACGAGTTGGTTGCTCATACCCACGTGACACCTGGACACCCTGCAGAGTAAAGTTACAAGATCAAGTTCATCCAGACCCGTAGTAGCATTGAACCGATCTTTGACCACCTAATATCCAGCTTTAGATGTTTGAGTGTCCACGGTGGGGTTCCCCTGTATTCCCTAGAAAAGATGTGTGCATCACAGTGCTTTGTTGCACATTTTAAAATATTGCTTTCGGAGATGTAGCCCTCTTCATGACGAGAGTCAGGTCCGTTGAATTGTGTACTACCCCCAACCGAAGGAGTGAACGTCTCAATGCATGAACACAAAGATGAAACCAATGATGGAGTGTTCACAAGGAAAGAACTCGTGCAAACCATGTGGTGATAGGCAATACAGTCGGCATGTGCAAAATATCTACAAACTTTTACTTGTTCATTAATCTTAACAAACAGGATAAAGGTTGAAGAGCAATGTGCGCGTGCAGGACCATGCTTAATTTGTGTGATATTATTATATTAATAATTGGTTATTTATAAAATGCTTAATACAGAGAGGTTTCTAGGACCCGGGGATTGAACCTGTGTTGCTCCCTGTCGTTTTGCTTACAAGGCGAGCACATTGCCCCAGACCCATCCTCCCGAGACAGGCCTCCTTACAGCATTTTCCATTTATGTTGCGATACTTGTTTAACCATTGGGTTAAGAGTAGCAAACCATAAAATGCACCTTTGTACCTCGTGCAAGTCCTCGGACGTGACATAAGTAGTTGGGAACCAAGTACCATGGAATGTTGCACCTCACTTCTGCTTCTATACTGCCAGTGGCGTCCATTGCATGTATTCCATACCCACTACTGAGAATGTGTTGCCCAATTGCTAACCGTATATTAACCAATTGAAATGCCTGGCCAAAGGCAACATTTCATATACCATTATTAAATAAGGTGAATTCCCAAGTCTGTGTGTCGTTTCCACGTGTTGGGAAGCCATAACTGCTCTTTGTTCTATTTGTGGCGTTGCTGTGTCTGTCGGCGTCCAGGTGTGTGTTCTCTTGTCACATTCGACAGACTGGTGGAGCTATTGCTGCTGCATGTTGTGAAAGGAGAATGATAAGGTGAGTATTGTACACCGCGCATTTGCTGATGGTTTTGAAATGTGCTCCTATGATGGTGGCTCAAGGTGTGTCATGTCTTCCTGCTTCTGTAGGTGTTGGTAGTCCTCTTCTGGTGGGTGTAGTCAATCGGTGAGCATAGTAAATGCATGCATATTGGTTGGCACGGATCATGGCCCAGATAGGATCGATTGATAGGTTGACAATGCTAAGATAGGGTTGATCGCGCCTTTATGCAGATCCAAGTTGGCAGGAATGTTATGTTAAAATGCGTCAGTGTTGGCTGTCATCTGGCTGTGTAGCTCATGCAACATTGCTAGCTGTTCCTATGATGTGTAGTTTATAATTGCATGCACCCGAGGGATGTAAGTCCCTTTAATGTTCACTTTATTGAAAAGAGTCCTAGTTTAGCCTGTGAAAGACAAATACAACGTTTTGTATTTTGCTTTTAAAGCTGAGGATAGAACAGTCTAATGTAATGTTAAAATTGTAAGTTATGGAACCAGGATATCAGGTTACCATAATATGTTATCCTCTGCATATCATTTTTTTCTCTTTAGGATGTATGTCTTTACTGCGCCAGTAACTACCTCGCCAATTTACTTTGTCTCTGTGACTTTGTCATGCATTTGCCACTCCACTCTTTCACTGTGCCACATTAAAAATACCTTCACTTCGTCATTACAGGGAGAGAGGACCTCCTGTACCCCCCTTTTATTCCAACTTCTATTCTTCTCCCTTTATGCAACTCCAACCCTAACCTTACACCTACGAATTTACTTCTATGAAGAAGTAAATGCATGACAAAGTCATGGAGACGAAGTAAGTGCTAGCAAAGTGTTTCAGGCGAAGTAAAGGGGGGGGGGGAATCTCTCAGTATGCCTTTTTATCGGTTGCTACTATCAACACTTGGATTAACCAGCAATGAATCCATTAATTCTTTTCTATATTGAAAGTCTCACTCATACATTGCTTGACTACATCTTTACTCCACACATAAATATTATAATAATCATTTATATAGTGCACATCGTTATTAGAATCTGTGGGGTATTTTAAGGCATATGACAGACATCCTACAACGAAACTGCATTTAGCAGTTACCAAGAAACCATGGCGGCGCTGTGTTAGCTGAGCACCTATTCCCTGGCACCACAAAACTGCATTTGGCAGCTACCGAAATAATGGCTGCTCTCTGTTTCTTCATTCAAAGAAAAGAAAGTAAATGAAGAATGGTGCTGCACTGCAATTGTCCTCCTTTCATTTTAAAACATCCCAAAGCTGTGCCCTTCATGGAAACATACCCTGACACTTGTGGGGCAGGCACTTTCAACACTGCCAACAAAAACTGGCCTGCATGGCCTCAGTCCCCTGAATGACAAAAAGTGACATGCTGCTTTGAAAAATGACATGCAGTTCGGATGACTTCGCCCTGGTGACTTTTTCGTTTTAAAACAGCACAAAATTCATTTTATGCAACCTAGCCCTGCCTGTGTCTTGCATCTGCATGCCATGAAATCAGCCCCTGTAGGACAGCATTGTTTTCATGTGATCAAGTCTGTGAAAAGCAGGAATTATTTTCCATTTGCATGGCTAGCATTTTGCTTTGAAAACAAAGTAACACACGCAAAATTCTTCAAAGAAGCTTTCTCTCTCCTTTTGCTTGTTGTCAGTTTCAGAGAACCCTTGTGTTGGACAGATTTCCGTGCATTAGAAATTGACTAGTGCTATAAATAATGTTCAGAATATAGATGCAAGAAAGAACCACATTTGTAAAAGGGACATCCAAGAAGAATTAACCCACGTGTAAAATGGTGCTTTTGCCAAACAAGAAAATGCCTTTTAAAAAGTGAAATGTTAAACTAAGGCTTTTTCAAGATCATTTTTGTGTCATAACTGATTCTGGCAAAAGTAACTGTGGGAAGGCCATGTACATCATAAAGCACACACCATAAAACTGATGTCATGTTCCTGAGTCCCACCTGCTGACAGGGAGGAAGTGACATCCACAGCTGCCCTTTCCGATTTTAAGAGGTATGTCCTGCTTGAGTGAGCCCCCACAGTAAACACCTCTGATATCATGCTCCTTATATAAGGGGGAGGCATAGGGAGCTCGGGATGCTCTTCTGACTTTACCAGCTCCCGCGCATCCAGAGATCAGGAAATTCCATATACACCCTGAGAGATTCCAGATTGCACTGCCAGGCCAGGGGTAGCTAATACTGATCCTTGCAGTACCTCCTGAAAACTGCAGAGCCACCATCCAGAATTAAACCCTACAAAAATCCCAATAATTGAGGGAGAAAGGGGGAAAGGCTGTGGAACCCTTTTTGGGGATGATCCAGTGACCAGATGACTTTTGCCCCACTACCTGTTTTGCCCAGCTGAAGCCCCGCTGTCTCCAGTGACCAGAATAGGCCCAGCTGTCCCCTTCTAGGAGAGCCCACCGCTGTGCAGAGACCAGATCTTGCCTTGCTGTCGAGAAACCCGGTTGGCTGTCCAAGCTATCCCATCCAAGTATTGTTGTAAGTATCACCCCTCCCCAATATCAAAACGCAGCATATCCCATTCTGGTACCTTGCCATTTGTTCAACCCTCTAAGAAATCCTATAAGTGTCCCAGAAATTTCTTAAAACTGTCAGAATCCTATGTGTATCCTGTCCTTTAATCTCCCTGTGTTAGCGCCATTCTTTCGAATCCTTTTAGTCCGTTGTGTAAGTCCTTGGTTCAATTTTGAATACATTGATTAATTCCCACATAAAGAGACACACGGCATGAGGGGGTTAAAACTGCAGCTTAACCCTTTTCACGGGCAGCGTTTCTCTTTTTGATAATCTAGTCACGAAAATATAGTTTTAGTAGATAATTTTCTTTTCAATTTGATTTTCCCTGTGTACTGCTTTTATTATAAAATCCCTCTCAGGAATCCTATCCCGTCACCTATCAAATTCACCCTTTCACTGTAGTATTATATCTGTGATGTGCCTTTGTACCTTAGCATCAAACCGCACTCTGATTTTGTCTGTTTAACCCATTTTCCAAGCCGTTTTGCTATTTTAAACCCATGAAAATAAGCAATTGTATTTTCTCCATGTGTGATTTTGCTGTACTGTGTTTTTCCTTCCAAAAACGTTTTTATTGACTGTATGCCCATTGTTAGTACGTTGCCTAGTAGTTTGCTAGTGTTCTCACTTAATTGATACAGCCACATTAATTTCTACCTCATTCATTCAACCGCACATGTAAAATAACTATTCAGTAGTGCTAGTTTGCTCAATTTCAAAGGTTTTCAATCCAATTGTGCCTCCCACTCAGGGGTGGAAGGTCGGATTTTCGTTCTGTTTGTTGCATAGCATACCTGACTCCTTTCTACTCCTATCGACCCACACAGAATGTGGTTAACAGGAGTTTGAGGGAGTGTTGCAGGGGGAAATACTAATTGTGGTGCTATCTGAAAATAATACACAAAAAGTAATTTTGCTTCTATTCAATTGTGCATTGTATATGTTATGTTAAAAGGTCAAACTAAGTGTGTTCTATCAATTTAGAGTGAAATTATCACCACCCTGGTGATTGCTGCCCTATATTGAATGTGTTTGATTTTTAGTCCCACTTAAAATAAATAAATATTTCCTTATCACACACCGGCCTGGTTCATGATCCATTGGGACAAGGGGTGTATGTTAAGGGGGGTATGAGATGAATTGGCTGCCTTCTGAAAGCGGAATCCAAATTCATACATTTAAAAGTGTTTAATTGGGTGCTGCATCCTTGGCCAGTATCAAGAGTCCTGGTCTGGAGTGTGACACCCCTTTAAAATCCTTAACAAAGTGTCCCTACTCACTCCTGGCAGCATCACTTGGAGTCATGGTTCTCAGACAAAAATGTTAAAACAAATGATACGCTGCAATGGTTAATAACAAATGTCTTCTAAATGTATGTATATGCATATATTGACATTCAGCTCCTCTTTGGCGTTGGTATCCAATGGCAGTTTTTTCAACAGACGTCCCTGATGGTGAGGCTATACAAGGATAGCTTTTTTGTGTCTGCTCAGCCATTTCACGCCCCACACGTGATTGCTGAAGTATCGAAGTATCCCACGCCATTCGATTTCGTATCCGTCATTGACAAAGGTTGCTCATGTTAGGTGAGAATAGTGATCATTGTATGTATCCCTGTACCAGTATGAATGACATTGGGAGTGCTGCCAATGATTATCATGCATGTGAACTGGGCAGCTTAGGTTTAGGCACTGGGCCCTCATGCATAATTTTTAAATGGACACGGCTCCCCTCATCCAGACCTAACTACAGCCTTTGAAATGTAAGGCAATCATCAACCTTCTAAAGTTCTGCTTGCCATTGGCATCCAAGTATTTGTGGAAAGACTAGAGTCAGCTTTTGCCGCTGCAAGGTTGGCATACTGAGTTCTTTCCACCAACAGAGATCTTGTTTGGTACCGCTATGAATACAAATAAAACAAATATTATCCACAGGCAACATTATTTGTTTAAAACAGTCTTTACAGTTTACCCAATACGAGAACAAACTGCAGCAGAGTGTACGTGTATGTAAAACCAGCATTTTTAATCATTGATTTAATTAAATGTAAGAATATATATTGCAGTGGTCTTAAGATTCCCTGTGCCATGCTTGCCCAGGGAACCCTTCCCTGGTTTTTGCTAGTCTCATAATCAGTCCAGTACCACAATGTCATGTTGCCCTGTGTTTGTCCAAGTCCTCAAAATAATGGCTTTTTGCATGTACACACCGGCACTACCTACAGTTTCCCAGCATGTTACATGTGTAGTGATGTATTGAGAGGCCACACTTAACATGGGGTGTTCCTTCCCCTATCAATCAATATGACCCAGAGCACGATTATTTTTGTTCAGCGAGCCCTGTCTATGACTCATATAGAGGCACGTAGATCCCTCCCCGTGCCATCAATGAGTCAAGAACCAGGCCGGGGTATAAAGAGATGATATATTTATTTAAATTATAGGTTCAATTAATATTGCCCTCAAATAGTTACACACACCACCTTCTCTGTGGCACAAACAAAGCTTAAAAACAAAACGCACTTTTTCCCTTTTTGTCTTAGATTCAGGGAATATAGGCAAATAAACAGGTCAAACCTCTTGTTCCACTAACCCCTTTTTATGATGACATTAAATAAAACCGTGGCACATTACTAGAGCATAAATATCACTTGATAAGGTCTACATTTAAAACATCTGCACATTTTTGGTTTTCAAAGCAATTTCACATGCATCACTTGGTACAAGTCATTTCCCTGCACACTTGAAAATGCTAGCAGTTTGAAATCACACAGACTTTTGAGGATACTTTTGATGGATAGAACACTTCTTCCTATTTCACACAAAAGCAATACACAATTGATCTGCTATCAGGGTCACTTTTTCGCTCTCAGAAAAGAGTGTGCATTTTTCAATGGAGAATTACACTTGGTTTTACTTGACAAAGCATTTCTTTCCCCAGCACCAAAATCCCAGTCTTCAGTTATATGCAGCACTCCTCTGTTTAAAGGCAAGGTCTGGGGAGTGGGGACAGTTGGGAATTTCAATTTTGGATAAGGACACCCCTTTTGTTTAAAGAAGTCTGGGGTTGACAGGAAAAATAAGTGTACCCAATTACTTTAAAGGACTATAACTTAACTTCCTGCTAGGAAAGAGAGCAGAGGTTTTGAACTCTCCGAGCTCCCCTCACGTCAATCTATTTGGGAGTTAATTAAATTAATATTCAGTCAAATATACTAAGGCTGTACCCAGTTTCTCCCCCACCCACTATTAAGGAAAAACATGAAGCTAGGCAGATCCCCCACACACTTGATTTCACATTGGAAACCTCTCTTTTTAGCACTCACGAAAGAGAGCAGGGCTCCTCTTTGTACAGCACAGGGGTCTGGTCAAACACTTCAGTCAAAGAAAGTCACCAGCACCCATCCCTCATTTGGCTCTCCATAATCATAGGGCCCAGTCAGTTTTTGGGCTTTATCAAATTCTGTCTGCCATACAAAGTTAAGTCTTCCATCAATTTTAAGGCCTCGCCACCCAGGTAATGTCAGGCAGCTGTGTCAGGATTCACCCAGTTGTATTAAAGGCACGTCTCCTTCAAGATGTTTAGACAGCTCTCCCTTTCTCAACAGAGAAAGGGCTGTTTAGCCTATAACCCACACCTCCATATATTAAAATTGGATGGTACAAGTTTATTGGTTCTGACTTTTCATTGGAGGATTACTCTCTTTCCTCCCCCCAAGGTCCAACCCCTCTCCTGCTCATAGCCTCTGGGAGTTCTGAAGTTGAATTGATGGGACAGAGGTACATACCCACTACATTTACAAGTTTCAACTTTTCAGATTTTTCACCTAAAAAAGGTGGCAGAGAAAACGCCCATCACTCAAAAATTATAACAGTTATGAACATGTTATTTTCTACCCAGATCTATATCTAATTAATAAGCCACCAGCTACCCAACCTGCGGCTTCAGAACATTTTCGGGGAAGCTATAAACACATATTAGGTTGTAGCTGAAATTCCCTACAGCGCACTTAGCAGCATTAAATAACACAAGAATGGACTTGGCGCAACTCATCATTGATAGTCAATTTAAGCTAATGGGACTCTTCAATATGTATGCAAATCTTGACTTTTATTTCACAATTTTCCTAAGTTTAAGTTTTAATTTCCTTGAAAACCATGTGGTCCAGGCCTGTGAGCTGCAATGTTGATTTAGCCTGCAGTTAACTCATTAGCCTTGCTTCTACCACAGCTAATGGTAAGTCATAGCTCTCAACCATTTCAGTCACAAAGGCCGGTGAAAACACCCGATTTTGTTTTTGGTGGGTGAGAGCCCATTGAAATGAATGGGCGTGCAGGAGGCTTGGCTGGTGAGTTAGCTCTTTAAAAGGCGGGTGACACCCGCCAAAAGTGTTTTAGTTGAGAGCTATGGGTAAGTGTATTAATTCTCTCAGAGACCAGGCCCTCACAAAGTTCTTTAATCAGTGCCTGAGTGCTCTGCCCAACAACTGACTCTTTCTTTTCAAGAATCGAAACCTACAGTCATGTATTTCGTGGGCTCATAAGAGATTTACATTTTCTATCTGAAAGAAAATAGTATTTCCAATCAGTGGCTTCTATCTTTCAGGTGAAGCCTCTGATTTGTTTTAATAAATTTCATCTCACCATCATTGTTCAATGCCCTTCTGAATCATTGTATTTCCTCTTTCAGACAGCATTGGTTTTTCAATGGGGCAACTGAAAGTGAAATCCTGCTGTTGATTTTGTTATTCACAATGTGCATTTTCAATCCAGGTATTCATTACATGCTGCAATAATCACACACTATTTCATTTAATATGATATCAGTGTCTGTGTTGAAAAGTGGGCCAAAGTCACATGAAATGAAAGATACTAACATGGCTTTGAATTTCAATGCGAGGCCCAGTTTGAACTTTTAATTTTCACAGTGCACTGCATATTTATCTGTGTCAATTTCAATGAAAAATGCTGCTTTTCGTCTCTAAACCAACAATGTATTGTGCCTTTCCCTTCCGCAATCTGCTTTTTACTTTTCAACATACTCCTTGGCCTCATTACAAGTCCGGCGCTAACCTGCCGGTGCTACCGGTGGGTTGCCACCGGACTGTAACACTGTTTCTGGCGCCTGATATCTCAGTGCCACCGGGACATTACAAGTCCCTATGGGCCGGGATATCAGGCGCCGGAAAATGTTAGTCCCCATGGGAATGGGGACTCAGAAGCACCGGCACCTTTAGTAACAGTTCCAGTGCTTCAGTGACTATTGTACCTACAGGGGCCGTTGCACCCGGCAGGCCTTATTGCTGTAACCGGCAGACTTGTAATATGAGTCCCCTTGTTTCAACTGCAGAAGTAGATGTATTTGAATACGCTAGGCACCTTGGCTGTTAAGGTTTCAAAGCTAGCTTGTCACTTTTCCAGTGTGCCTTTTGCATAAGAGAAATGTATTTTGCATTAGAGGCCTAACCTGGTCTTTCTGTTTATGTCATTGTGAAGCTGTCATTAAACCCCAAACATGGTGACTTTATAATTTCACTGCCAGTCCATATATTATTATTATTATTATTATTATTAGGTTATCCATTGAGAGCGGACCTAGCTTTCAACCTTTATGATGTGTACAATGCTTCATTTTCAATCGGGCCCCGGAAAATGTCCCGGTCCTATCAGCCTTTCTGAGGCCAGAGCCTGCTGAGAAATCTTGCAGTGTATCTTCTGGACAGGTCTCCTCTGCTGAAAAAAGTACAAAAGGTAATGCAGTGTGGGGAGCTATACCTTCCTAAAAAGCAGGAAAGATGATGACGTCACTCAATGGTTATTGGGTGATGAGGGAGAGGCAGAGTTTTGATGCACTGGCTCTAGCTAATCATATCCCATGCAGAACAGAATTAGAACTGTGACCCATATATCTGGTCTCTAGGTAATCAAAAGTCTGATTAGGTGGGAACAACCGTCCGGTGGGCCTTTAACTTGGGGCTATCTTTCAATTCATGGTTGTCCGTGTTACGTTTGTCCTTTCCTGCATTGGAGCGGACACATGGTGACCCATTCGCTGTGGCAACACGTGCCGCACGTGAAAGGCAATGGCTCTACAGACTCAAACTAAACACCTTGGCATAGCCCTTTGCAACACGCTACAGCTCATCGAATAAAGAAAGAGCTCCCAATTGTGCAATGCTCTTTGTGAAGTCACACTAAACCACGACCACGCTCTGGATATTCTCAATTTAGAGGAACTGATGCTGGAAATTCTGGCATTGAGTATTTCAACCACACTTCCTGTCGTTCTCAATCACTTTGCAGCCCTAGAAACCGTTGGGAATGACGTTGTTAGCTACTCCTCTCCTTTTACGGTCAGAGTTGGCACAGTTTTTCATTGTCTTCCAGCCATACACGTTTATTCTTGGTTTCTGTAAATCTCTTTGCTCTGCAAGTCCTGGAATGCCTCCATTATTAGAAACACCCCGCAGCTGTGCCTTGTTAAAAAACATGTAGCTACTGACGATGGCTTCATTTATCATTTCTCAGTGTTAATGTTCCCTCATCGTAAGTTTACTTGAGATGTGAACTCGTGCCCGTGAAAGGGAATGCTCGCACATTACAGTTGTTGCTCGCCGCATTGTTATAAGGGCAGGGAATACTGGCACCAAGCTTCCAGTGTATGAAAGAGGAAATGGAAATTAGCTTTATTTGGCAATCTTGAAATCGGTTTGGTGGCCAACAGCAGCACAGTCAAACCCCAAGCTTGGATTTCATGGAACTCTGGGTGGTATTGGACATCTGTGCAATTTTGCAACTTGGATGATGCTATTTATACAAAAACAAAATCTCTCTTTGCACAGCAAACCCTTTCGCATACTCGACTCATGGAAGCAGTTTACTGTGAACCTGATTTGCAGCAGGAGTGGGTTACACACAATAGAACTGAACCCTAGACGCCCTTTTACTCAAGGTAACATGTTGTACTATGAATGGGACGGAGAATAACTTCTCAAACTAAATACTAAGATTGACTCAGGAAGTTGGCAAGTAACTCTGTTTTAATATCAATTGTCTAAAACAGGGAGTACAACGGACATCAACGGACGTCGCACAGCATGATCTCGAAACACTACAGTCAAGTGGGCTACTTATGCCCTCCCCTAGTGCAAGTCATCTTCAACAGTAATTAGAAACGCAACACTTCATTGGGTCACAAACTATAAGGCTCTTTGTTATACAGCCTTCTATAATTGGTTGGCACGTGTGTACCCTTCTGGAACATTCAAAGCTCTAGCAGCACATAAACTGGTACCCCAGGTGCTGGTGTGTGAACTTGACCGTATCTCCCCACCCAATTAGCCTGACATCTCTCATCACTCATGCCGTCTGCCATTCACATTGTCTTTGAACTCGCCCTTGTAGTAGCTTCTCGGCTCTTGGGTAGATCTCTGTCTTCGGCTGGGGCCTCTCTCTGGAACAGCCTCCCTGCCACTCTAAAACTTGAGGAGAACCATCTCTGGTTCCGGAAGCACCTCAAGACCTTCCTCTTTTCTTCTGCCTTCGCTCCCCCTCATCCCTACTGATCTGTTCTCTCTTGGCACCATGCACCTGGCCACCCTCTGTCCTGCGGGTCCAGTTACCTGCTCACCCTGCCACCCTCCTGCACTGCCTCCGGGCCACCCCTTGCACTGGGGTCTGTATCTGTACCCATACAGCCCCCCCTTTTTCTTCCTGCATTTATCAGACCTACCCTGTCTGCTGCCTTAAACCTAGCACTTGCAAATTGCTGGCTGCACTACCACTGTTTGTTGCCTTTATTATTTATTTATTGTTATTTATCTGTTTCTCCTCTGCTTCGCACTTTCCACTTCTCTCCCCTTTCCATGCACTTTTCCCCTCCCCTTCTCCCATGCACTTGCATGTTCTCAATGTCACTGGGCCTAGTAAGATCGCTGTTTTGTTCTCCCCTGTTCCCCTTGCCTTGTCGTGCTCTGAAACACTTGGGTACGAGCGCAATAGAAATAAAATATCAATATCAACAAGCAGTGGTCGAAGTGTACGAAAAGAAGTAGTGGAACTATGTTCCCTACTGGCCTGCACCACTCCCCACAGACCTCATTGCTGCGCCCCCGCCCATGCCCAATAAAAACCCCAAAACACATGTGCCTGCTCTTTAAGGAAACGTCCTGTGCAGTGCACAGAAAGTGCAAGTTTCAACTTCTTCCTACACTTTTATTTTAAAACGAAACCGTTCTGGAATGGTTTTGTTTTAAAAGAAAAGTATAGGAACGGTAAAACTTAATTAAAAGAACTAGAGGAGCACCACTCCCGACCGCTCCCGACCGCTCCCGCCCACTTCGACCACTGTCAATAAGGGAGTGTGAGCACTTGCTGTCTTCACTCTGGTGGTCCATGCTCTCATCTATTTTCATCCTCAGCTCACGTGATCAGAGACCGTGAATTTGCTCATATTATTGCATTAAATTGTCCTTAATACGGAAACTTGGCATCCATGGTGTTCTCTCTTTGCAACTTATCAAGGAATGCCTCGGCTTCTCACGTTTACTGTTCTTTGCAGCTGATAACTGGTTCGTAGCTGCTTTCAGTCTTTGATATCCAGCCAGACAGCCTCTTTGGTCTTGCTTCATATTTGAGCCTATTCTTTGCTGTGACACACATAGCTTCCAATCCGTCTTCCTTCATGGAGACTTGCTTATTAAAATGTATCATCGAATGTCCAGAACTCTGATATGCATATATGTTTGTGGCACCGTTGAAATCTGCATATTATGTATAGCCAGCCTTATGAATACTTAGTCTGCTTGCGTTTCAGCGTCTGTACAATTGTAAAATGGCTTGTGTTTTCTGCATTGTTCTTCACACATTCAATCTTCATTCTGCACATGAAAGTCTTCTCGATTCTTCACTTTGGCATCAGATTCTATGTCACCTATGCATTCTCTTCTCTGGTCCTCCTCCCCAATGTGTCACCCATATCTTTTCATGACGTCACCGCTTCTCCTTTTCACATCTTCACACTTCTTCAGGTGGCTCTCTTAGGAGACCATCAGTCTTTCGAGGATGCTTCACATAGGGATTTCTCAACGGATACCTTGTCACAAAGATTCTTCGTGGTATAGGTACCATTACTGGCGTTGCGCATGTCGCAATTTCCGGTTTCCAGCATACAGGCAAAATAGGGGCGGGACTTCCTGTAGATGTACTCGACTACTCCTCTACAGAACATTCCCTATATGTTCAAGAAAAGTACTTTTAATTTCTCCTCTCAGTTTGAAAATTCGGTTGAGAAAAAGTACATTAAACATTCCCATGTAGCCTGAATTGATGTTATGAATGTTAGGTTATGTGCTCTTTGTATAGCACCTATATGCCATTTTCATACACTTGAAGCACTTTATGTTGCCGATTTCCGTAGACTTTAGTCTTAACATACATGATAAATAGTACATTAGTGACATAGATGACTAGTACGTTAGCATTTTACTGAGCAGTTTCATGAGTTAGGTTTGATTTGCTGTGTGAAGTGCTACGTCAGTGAACATGTGTTTGCTGACATGGACTGAATTTGGAATGGGACTTATCCTGCTAATATGGGGATGGTGCGCTTAAAGTGCAGTGGGTAACTTGTATACACATGACTTGACTATGTAATGTGTGTAACATCTAGTATCTACTCCTATATCAACGTATTGCAGCAGAGGGCTATGCAATACTTTACATGCTTACTACAGGCACATTTTGTCAGCATTACCTGCTTAAATGGTACATTACAGTGCTATGAACATACACGATAAATGGAACATTGTATTGCAGGAGGAAAATTACAAGATGCATCACAAATATGATTGTCAGAAATTGCAATGACAGTAGATGTATATTTAGCAGTTGTATGTGTTGATTGTGTGTGCTGTGTGAATTGCTGATGGCATGGTCTGAAATTGTCATAGGACTCCTCGCACATAGGTATGCTGCACTAAACGGGGAGGAAGGCAATGTGCATAAACATGGCTGTCTAGCCCTATAGCAAATGATTGCAGTTTAAGATTCTGCTAAATAGCACATACACATTACATACACAAAGGTAAACATGAAATGTGTGTTGGTTGAGAACGCATGTTTAAAAGTGACCTGCAATGGTTTAGACATACATGAAAAATGGAACATTGTCTTGTGGGGGAAGGACATTACATGAAACTGAGCATTCAAGTGCTGTGTGTAGAGCAGTGGGGAGACACCTTGTACATTGTGCATGTTAGAATAACGTATCATGATCTTCTTAGCGATTCAACAGTGTGGGAAGTCAAAGGAATACAACTAAATGAGAAGAGTAACTATTAATACGGTGCTGTAGGCAAGGGGGGATTAAGGTACACATCACTATACAGGAAATCAGCCTCATATCAATGCTGTAAACAATTGGCATGCCCTGCCGAATTATACTGGTTTAGTCAGCAGTTAACACATAGCATGAGGAACATTAAATGGGATATTTTCTAACATCACACAGAGGTGGAAGGATTAGTAGGTTCTGGGGTCTGAGTGGATGATATAGTCAAATATTTGTTTCAATGATTTATTGTACCCTATTTATTATTTTATTGCTCATGGCACTATCCTAGCTTAAGAGCAGCGGAGAACTTTACAACAGGATTGTGCCAGAATTGGGCTTGGCTTGCAACATTCAACACCTGTGGAAGAGCCATTGACCAATCAGGTGGCTGGAACAGTGGGTGAGAATATACAACCCGATACTACAATGGCTCGGATTGGCAGGCCGTTAACTGGCCATGTCCGCCCTCCCACTGGGGCATTAAAGTCTTAGTAACACAGTACTGTTGGTGGAGTGAGAGAGGGATTTTTATTCGTCCAGCAGGTATTGTTGAAAGAGCCACATTTTAGGGTTCTGTGGAAATGGAGGATGGTAGGGGCAAATATACATCAAATGAACGATTGGATTGAATGATTGCAGCTGGACATGCTCTTGTAGCTGCTCAGCATGTTCCTGTAGCACGGACTAATCATTCACTCAACCTTTTTCCAGCTACTGGAAAACAACCCCTTCACAGTCTGATCTCCACCATTTCACGACTATGGAAAATCTTAATGTATCTTTTTTGACATGCTATCAAAGACGACGGACCTATATGCTCACAGTTTGGTAATCACCTTTGATTCTACCCTTAAGTAAAAATGAAAACTCATAAACGGAAATTAGATCATAATTTGATAATTTGCAACTGTCACAATATATATGATATGAGATGCATTTAAAGTTTGCATTTTAAGCAACATTATAACCAATGCAGCCCATAAAGTAAACATTATTTAAGCAAGTATAGATACAAGCTGAACGATATAAGGGGTTGTATACGAATTGTTCGTTTTACAACTGTTCGAATTACAATTGACCTTTTCACAATTGACCGAATTGTGAAGGTCAATTGTAACATATATTTGGGGGGAAACCCCCCACAACCCCCCACCCAACGCCAAACCCCCCAAAACCCCGATATATATATATATATATATATTACCAAACCGATATATATATAAATATGTATAAATATATATATATATATATATATATATATATATATATATATGGTCAATTGTGAAAAGGTCAATTGTGACCCTTTAAATTCGGTCAATAGTTCATTCGAACAATTGTAAACAAACAATTTGGGTAATACCATATAAGGATCCTAGAGCTGAACTTCACTAGATGAAGATGGCTAAATATGCGAAATCTCAGGGCTAAGTTGAATTATAAAAACAATGCAATAGAACATTTATCAAATTCAAGCTACATTATGATGGAAGCAGAAATAGATTAGGGAACATTGTAACTAATTCCCTACAAAGTAAAGAAAGGAAAAGGTAACTTTTGCAGCCATCATGATGGAAACTCAGACTCCAAGGTTACAGAGGTTGTAAATGTCTATACATCTCAGAGGATACTCTTACTGAAGAAGATAATATCATTTATGTGCCAAAGTATTAGCCTTTAATCAGATATCTTGTGACAAACATATCATACAAGGGGAAGTCAGGACTGATGGTCTGACCATAAATGAGTACCATAGGTTCAGAAAGCTTGCAGCTCTTTTTCTGAGGACAAGATAACAGTGTGATATCCTAGGCCTGGCACATGCTCCTCTGCATCTATGGACTGTGATTTCCATGGACAAGGGAAAGCTTTTGGCCAAATAGATTTCTTTTGACCAAAGCAGTTTAAGA
The DNA here is from genome assembly GCF_040938575.1 of Ambystoma mexicanum. Lineage (NCBI taxonomy): Eukaryota > Metazoa > Chordata > Amphibia > Caudata > Ambystomatidae > Ambystoma > Ambystoma mexicanum. The sequence continues at coordinate 649,410,322 of NC_090921.1, read as the reverse complement.
TGTCATATTATCGGTCATACTCCAGGAATTAGTACACTAAGTCATCTCTATATTGCAATAAAAAAGCATTTATATTTGTGAATGTCCTATTCTCATATTCTCCTCTTCCCACCCACCGATAGAAGCCCTAACTGGGGCACATGACATCTAACCAGGGTATTAACTGGATAACATTGTCATTTCAGGCTGATAGCGTCATACAATGTCTGGAAGAACGAGCTCAATCATTTTCCCGAATCCTAGAGTCCGCCAGCCATTATTGCAACATCTCCGGCTACAAACTGGATGAAAATGAAAGAGGCCTTGCTCGTAAATAAGCTGTGCATGAGGGTTGTCTTTGAGGGTCCAGGTCCAGTGCGGCTGGCAGTTTTAGCTTAATTTGCTATGGCCAATCAATGATGTATATATGTATGAAATAACAAGAACTGGCAAAGCCCTTTTGTAGTTCTTAATTGACAAACAAATAGTAGCTTCAATTACTACAGAGAATCAGTCATGTATACATTTATGAAATAACAAGCACTGAAAAAGCCAATATCTTTGCTGTTTGTAGTTGTTCTTTCCTATACAAATGCATGTATCTTCACTTACTATGACCATTCACGCATGTAAAAATGTATAAAATAACAGCATTGGCAAAGGCTATACTTTTGATGATCATTACTGTTTATTGACAAACAAATGGCCGAATCGCCTATTACTACTAAATATGAATTTGCACCCAAGATTTTGCAGTTTAGAGATTTTTATTGATCAAACAAATGGCCATACCTTCAATTACTACCACCAATCGCATGTCAAAATGTACGAAATAATAAGCATTTCCGAACCTAATCAAAATCTAATTGGCAAACTAATCACTCTATTCTCCTTATTTGCCCCCCATTATTCAGTAGGATAATGGACATTTTTTCACCAGGACACTTATTTCATGGAACATTTTTGACAACTAGTATGCATGCTTGCATCAAAGACATAGTTTTCCAGTACAAAATAGACATATGCAAACAATTTAATAAGAGAAAGTTGGGCAGGCATGTCACTCTTTTGTCACGTATCAAAAGAAAAGAAGAGAACAATTGCTAATCAGGACACAAAAAAGGCATACGCGTCTTTTCCCCTGATTATGAGTATGAACGAGTTCTAACAAAATAATGTGCACTGTGGATACAAACACATCTTGCTTACAAAAAAAACGATTAGAATCTATTTAACTCTTGACATTTGTGCATTCATATCACTTATTTTCCCATTGTGCGCTTGCTAGGCTGCTGCCAACAGCCCTATTGCAATCTACTGGGGTGTCGTTTGGGGCGATCCATTTGGTTACAGTGATGCTGCACAGATACATTATCTGCCCCAGCAAGTGCAGCTGCTGCCAGTGTGCTACAGATCCAAGCAGTGTAGCTATTTTGGAGTGCTGCTGCATTAACCCGGTTCAGCAAATACAGCTTCTGACAACTGCAGCAGAAGTGAAATTGGCCTTCCTGTGCAGTCAGGTTCTCCTCTGTTACTATATCACTAGGTCAATGTGCATTGCACACCTACATGACCAGGCAGTGCAGGTGCTGATCTCAGTAGTAGTTTGGTCTTCATTAGGCCTGTCTAATCTTCAGCTTCACAATTCATATCAGTAGCTCCTAGTAAACCACTGTGATGGTTTCTCTACACCAAGAAATTGGCAATGTCTTTCTGCCAGGACAGGCTGATCGGCTCACTTTCCCACAACAGACGAGCAACATGTCAGTGTGCCGTGAGCAACATGTTGCTAGCGAGCTACATGGGGGGATCACTGTGCTAGAGACATGTTTGTGACTGGTTCTTTGAGATGCGCATGTGCAACCTACCATAATTAAATCTGGGAATGATTCTCCTCTTGTGGTAGTGGTGGTCAGCAGCTGTACCAAACCATGGGCACAACTGACCAAGAATTCAACACACTTACCTTGAAGGTTGAGTCTTCACACCATCAAATGTAGTAACTGTGTGGTTGAATGGCCAATGCAGAGCATTGCTTGAGTGCAACCCCAAATACACTGGAAGAAACAATCCAATTTCCTCACAAAGCTCATAAGGTGGGGAAACATGATCACCTTGGAATTCGCTCGAGGAGGGACAATCTACACATGTTGGGACTTCAGGAGGTGCCCAAAACCGGTCCTATGGCACTGTTTCTGGCAAAGCTGTTACCTTAATTTTTTTTCACGTTCAATTGAAAGGGCACTTGGAACACTGGTCTAGAATTACCTCGCTTGAGATCTAATACCACAAGTGGCCAGGGATAAAGGGGTCCTGAAATATCTATTTGCCAAAATGTTGATATTTCCTGATTAAAGTACATCAGCACAATCTTCTAGGAAATAAGCTAATGACGTAAGAAAATTACAAAAGCACACAGGTATATGTGGTTTCCTGCCAAATGGAAAATCCTATACAACAGAAAAGCCCAATTAGTTTATATGTCCATTGTTAATATACATGTTAAGAACGCAACCCCTATCCACAAACATGCTATTTCGTCTAGCTTTGCATTGGAAAAGCAATGTGTGCATATATTTTCCTCCTCGGGTATACCTGTTACTATTTGCAAAGTCTCATCAATGATGGTTTTACTTACGTCACTGACATTGCTCAGATGCTGCCTCCCCAAAACCGCCCAAACCGTACAGTGTCGTGCAGCGTGACAAGGTGGCAGCCAGGGATGGGGGTGGACTTGCCCTGGTTTTCCTGTCACCAATGAACTGCACAATTATTCCTCTTATTTACAATTTGCCTTGTGAACTTTTGCTGGTTAGATTACAGTTTTCACCCAATATCTCAGTGCATCTGCTGTTGATAAGGGAATAGTTTCTTACCTGTAACTCCATTTCTCCAGCATTGGTATCTTTCATGGATTCACATGCTTAGAATATTCCCCGTCGTCAGGCTGGGAATCCCCGGTACATTATATAGACCCTTTCCCGTAGGAAAACTTTTTCGACGCTTATGCGTCCTATCTACCTCGTTTTGTATCATGCGTGCCCGCGCCGTCAGGACGTCATGATATAAATACAGGCTCCGCCCCCGCGCTCCCTCAGATTTCGGCCCCCAAAGTAGTGGGGGAACCGGTTTGCATGATCAGGGGAGGCAGGAGGGCGCATGTGAATCCATGAAAGATACCAATGCTGGAGAAATGGAGTTACAGGTAAGAAACTATTCCCTTCTCCAGCATTGGATCTTTCATGGATTCACATGCTTAGAATAGATTACATAGCAGTACCACCCCCAAAGAGGAGGCGTGCATGCAAACCCATATACTGTGTTCGCGAAGCCCGTTCCCTATGATTATGTATACATCAGTAATCGTTAACATAGGAAAACGAACCACATACAGTCATAAATTCAATAGGATGCAACCCCTCAGCCGGGGCTTACCTTATTGGAATAGGTGCCGAAGCACCGCCTGTCCCATCCGGGTATCTTCTGCATGTTGCTGCGACAGGCAGTAATGGCGGGTAAAGGTGTGTGTAGCCGCCCAGGTAGCCGCCATGCAAATGTCCCCCAGAGGGACTCCGGCCCACAGTGCCGTCGACGATGCCGCTGCTCTAGTTGAGTGAGCTCTTGGCCGTCGTAGAAGAGGCTTCCCTGCCCTGGAATGGCAGTACGAAATGGTAGATGACACCCATCTTGACAGTCCTTGCTTCGAAATGGCTTTCCCTTTAGCACCTAAACCATAGGCCACGAACAGCTGTCTCGTTTCTCTGAACGGTTGCGTACGATGGAGATAAAACTTAAGAGCCCTTTTTACATCCAATGTGTGTAGCATGCGCTCCGCTCCCGAGCATGGCTCCGGAAAAAACGTAGGCAACACAATAGAGGAGTGTTTATGGAACAGCGACGGAGCTTTTGGTATAAACTGCGGGTTAGTGGCAAGGACTACCTTGTTCTTGAAAAATCGTAAGTATGGTGGGTCCACCATTAGAGCCTGAACTTCTGAAATACGTCGTGCTGAAGTGATGGCCACCAGGAAGGCTAATTTCCACGACAGAAACTTTAGAGACGATGATGACATTGGCTCAAAAGGAGGCTTCATAAGAGACGTTAAGACCAGATTAAGACTCCACTCCGGCGGAAATTTCTTCTCTGGAGGAAAACTCCAAAAAAGGCCTTTAAGGAAGTGCTTAATCAGGCGGTCGCTGAACAAAGGTGCCGAGTGGCGTCGACGAGTAAACCTGGAAATGGCTGCAAGGTGTACTTTTATTGAAGATACCGACAGGCCCTTTTGAGCTAAGAGCAGCAAGTATGGAAGGAGCTGTTCTGGCTTAATCGATTGCGGGGCCAAACCTGGTTGATCCTCACACCATTGACAGAAACTTTTCCATTTGTACGCATATGAGGCGTTAGTGGAAGGTGCTCTTGCCGCTTGTAGGATACGCCGACAGTCCTCCGGAATCGTTAGCCGACCAAATTCGGCGAAGTCAGGAGCCAGGCCGTCAACTGGAGGCTGTCCGGGTCGTGATGCCAAACAACCCCGTCCTGTCGAGACAGAAGGTCGGGGGTCTTCTTGAATCTCATCGGTTCCGCCGCCGCTAAGTGTAGCAGGTCTGAAAACCACACCTGTCTGGCCCAGTATGGGGCCACCAGAAGTACACGACATGGGTACCTGAGGATCCATTGCAACGTCCTCCGGACCAGGGGAAATGGAGGGAATGCGTACATGAATTTGTTCGTCCATGGAAAGGAGAACGCATCCCCCAGAGAGCCCTGCTGAGGGAATCTGCTTGCGTACTGATGGCATTTTTTGTTGTTCTTCGTTGCAAACAGGTCTATGGACGGGTGCCCCCATTTCTTGAATACTTGTTGTAGTTGTTGGTCGTTCAGTACCCATTCGTGAACTTCGTTCATTTCTCTGCTGAGGGCATCGGCTTCCACGTTCCTCACGCCTGGTAGGTGGAACGCTAAGATTTTCATGTTGTGTTGTAGGGCCCAATGCCAAATTTTCTGTGCCTCCGTCGATAGGGACCTGGAACGTGTCCCTCCTTGTTTTCTCAAGTAGAACATCGTAGTGGTGTTGTCCGTCATGACACGCACCACCGAGTCCCTCAATTGAGGAAGAAAAGATTTCAGAGCCCATCGCACTGCTCTCAGTTCCAGCAGGTTGATATGCAGGGAGGACTCCTGCAAGGACCACTGGCCTTGTACCTGAAACATATCCAGATGAGCTCCCCATCCGCTCAGCGATGCATCCGTCACCACCGTCTTTTGGAACTCTGGTTCCAGTAGAGGCATCCCTTTCATTAGATGAGCAGACACTCTCCACCAGCCGAGTGCTTGAACTAGTTGTTCGTCGACGACCAGTCTGTCGGACCAGCGACCTCGGCTCTGTGCCCAACGGTCCGCTAGAAATTCCTGGCAAGGTCTCATAAACAGACGGCAGTTGTTTATCAGAGGAATGCAGGACGACATGGTCCCTAGCAGGGACATGTAATTGCGCACCGAGACCTTGGTACCGACTCTCCATTCCGACGCCTTGTTTTGAAGTTTCTGAATTCTTTCGCTGGATGGTCTCACCAGGCTTGTGTGTGTATGAAACTCCGCTCCTAGGAAGACCAAGGTCCTCGAAGGCTCTACGGAGGACTTGTTGAAGTTTATTGCGAAGCCCAGTTCCTGTAAGAGGGACATTGTGGCTCGTAGACTGTCTCGTGTTTGTTCCTTGGATGAACCTCTGACCCGCCAATCGTCTAGATATGGATAGACATGATGACCATCCTTCCTTAGATGGGCCGCTATAGGGGCCAAGCACTTGGTAAACGTCCTGGGGGAGGACTTGAGCCCGAACGGGAGGACCTTGAACTGAAAATGCTTTCTCCCGACGACGAATCTTAAATATCTCCTGTGTCGTGGGCGTATTGGAATGTGAAAATAAGCATCTTGAAGGTCTAGTGATGATAGATAATCCATGGGTTGCACCGACCTGATAACCTCTTGGAGCTTTAGCATTTTGAATTTTAGGCTCTTTAGCCATTTGTTGAGTACCCTTAGGTCGAGAATGGGCCTCCATTTGCCGTTTGGCTTTTTTACAACAAAGAACCTACAGGAACTCTCTCTACCGCCCCTTTTTGCAACATAAGCGCCGCCTCTTGACGTAGGATTCGGAGGTGGGGCTGTGTCGAGAATAAAGGAGGAAGACGCGGAGGTTTGTCTTTGAATTGCAGCGCATGACCCATGCGAATCGTGTCTAGGACCCATCGATCTGTGGGGATGCATTTCCATCGGTCGAAGTGATGAGAGACTCGACCCCCCAGGACGTTCCGAAGGCCGTCATTGGTTGCTGGTTTGCTTGGTCTTCGTTGACGACGGACCTGAGCCTCGCCGTCTGGAGGCTTGATAATCCCTGCTTCCACGTGCCGACTGGGACGCTCTTCTGAACCCTTGTGAAGAGTAAGAGGGCCTGTTGAATCTACGGTCCCTCGAGGCTCCAAAGCGGGAGTTTCCAGAAGCACCCCTGAAGGGACGAAAAGAACGAAAATTTTTACCCGTTTGAAGGGCGCCGAGGGACCTAGCAGTATCCATGTCTTCCTTCATCCCTTTCAGCGCTTCATCAACCTTTTCGCCAAACAGGTGTTCCCCTTCACATGGCATGTCAAGGATTTTGTACTGGACTTCCGGACGGAAAGTAGTACATTTGAGCCACGCTTGCCGACGAAGCACTACTCCATGGTTGATTTGTTTGAACCCAGATTCTGCTAGGTCAACTGCGATATTGATAGCGTGGTTCGAGGCCTCTTCGCCATCCCTCACCAGTAACATAGCTGCTTTCCGGTGTTCGTCTGGCAGGTGTTCTAGGATAGGGGCTAGTTTGTGCCACATTTCCCTATCATATCATGATACGATCGCTAAAGAATTGGCTGCTCTTACTGTCGTCGCTCCGACCGAGAGTACCTTCTTTCCAAAGGCGTCCTGTCTCCTAGCCTCGCTTTCAGGTGGTGTTGAACATTTTTGCTGGACCCTGGCCTTCCTAGCCGCTGCCGCCGACACCACCGAGTCAGACAGAGGCTGTGCTGTTAGACATTTTGGAGTGGACTCCGGAGCTTTAAACTTTTTCTCGATCCGTCCCTTTATGGCTGGTTCCGAGAACGGATGGCGCATCGTCTTGAGACCTCCTTGCCACACGTGGTCCAGGATTGGGATGGCAAATACCGATTTTCTCCTTTGACCCATATGGTCAAAAAGGAAACATTCTTTCTTCTGCTCCTCAGGAATCAAGCCGAATTCGGAACAAGCTTTCCCCATCATTGCATGGAAAGCTCCCACATCATCCGGGGGAGATGGCTGTGACTGGCTTCTCGTAGACTCTACCTCTACATCCGAATTCCATGTTGGGTTCCTCGAAGGTGACAGGGAGATGTCGGACCCTGAGTCGCCCAGTATAGAATCGGACTCCGACAACTCACCCTCCTCCTGTGCTCGAGGACGATCTTTTACTGCCTGGGGAGCCGATGGGTGTTTCGTCGTCGATCGAGCCGTACAAGTTTGCTCGTCGACGGAAGGTGCAGACAAAAGTGACGATGACGTCCCGGGTTGAGGGAACTGCATATCCAGCCTCTGCAGGAGCTTCTGAAGAGTATTAAGCACATCCAGAGACAAAACCGTCTGGGGGGTCAATAACGTGGACGATATCGGTACCATACCCCCGCTCGCACTCGTCGCCGTCGTCGTCGACGTGGAAGGCCTTAAGCCTAAATCCGATGGCTGCAGAACCAGATCACCTTCTCCTTCCCCCGAGCCGGCCGTGTCTGGCTGCAGTAAGACCTCCGGGGGGATCGGGTCATAAACCTCGGGCAGCCAAGCCATGGACTGAGTCTCCGTCGACGGAGGAATCCCCACCGCTGCTGCTTGAACGGTAATAGGCAACGTCAATGACACCGAGGTCGACGAGCAAGTCGTCGTCGTCGTCGAGCCCTTAGACTTTGTCGTCGATTTGGATGCCGACTTCCCGGCTGAGGCTTCCCGACTCATGGAAGACCTGGGACGGTCCCCTGAGGAGGATTTTGACAGCGCTAGCCTCTCAGTCTTAGATGATGAGGAGGAGGAGGACTTTTTATGTGATGAGGAAGATCCATCCTGTTTCCTCTTATGCTTGTCCTCAGAGCGCATTTCAGCTGGCCGTACCTTCTTTGATGGAGGTTCTGACTTATTCCTGGAGGCCGTGGAGCCAACTTCCGAAGCCGGGTAGGCCCCTGCTCCGTCATTAAGCCAGTCGACCAGCCTTCTTTTTCGGTCCTTAAGGGTTTTTTGGGAGAAACCCTGACAAATTTCACATGTATCCGCCGAGTGATGCGGGTGGAGACAGTAGATACAGTCCATGTGGCCATCTCCTTCATAAACCTTCTTAAGGCCACAGGTTGCACACGGGCGAAATAACGCTTTTCCGGACATAATTCTCCAGAATTTGAACTTCGCCTAAGCGAAACAGACCAAACAACCTAGTTTTCACTAGTAGTAAAACACGAGGATCCCACTACTTTGAAAGACGGTTGAAATCTGAGGGAGCGCGGGGGCGGAGCCTGTATTTATATCATGACGTCCTTACGGCGCGGGCACGCATGATACAAAACGAGGTAGATAGGACGCATAAGCGTCGAAAAAGTTTTCCTACGGGAAAGGGTCTATATAATGTACCGGGGATTCCCAGCCTGACGACGGGGAATATTCTAAGCATGTGAATCCATGAAAGATCCAATGCTGGAGAATGTTGATATTTCAGCCACCATCCCATTCTATTGTTAATTGTGTGCCAGGCTTTGACAATTGGTTGCAGATCTGTCCTTGGTTCCTCATAAACTTGTTCTCATGAGTGATTTTAACTTGCGGACTAACAATTGTGCTGACTCTTCGGCAAAGAATGTAGCATGCCTTCTGGACGATTCTTCATTTCATTTAAGAAATCACCTTCCAACACATCATTTAGGCAATACTCTCGATCTCATTTTTTTCTGGAATTTATGCAAGTTATGCCTTTAAGCCTCTCCCTGGTCTGTGGTCTGTCCACTTTTTGTTGCCTTTTATTCTTTTGGCTGGAACCCTACGTCCTTCACACTTTAGACACCACAGGGGTAGGATCAACCGCAGCATTATTGCAACTTTGCTGCTTGCCTTAAAGCAGAAGGGAAATGAGGTCAGAAAACAGGATCCCTGTAACGCGCTGTTAGATGCTATCACTGACACTGCCAATGCTCTAGCCCCTTTGAAATTATCTAGCAGGTGGGCAAAACCCTCGGCTCTTCGTTTTTGTGATACTCTTATGCAAGTCTGCCGTTTTGCAGAACGTAAATGGTTCTTGGACCCTGAGCTTAGTGCCAGGCTGCTATGTAAATTAGGTGTGCCTGAATACCAAGCAGATATTAATGGTGCTAACGCTCATTTTCTTGCAAATCGCATAGTTACATCCACTTGTTTGACCCGGGAACTTTACCGGGTAGCGAATGAACTCTCAGCGCCAGTGTGACCAGTGGATAAGACTTTGCATACACAAGTTCAATGAGACCTGAGCGTGTTGACTTTTGGTGAAAAGATTTATAAGATCCGGCAAGCCATTTTGGCAGTCTAACCTGTTTCCCTGACTAGTGATGGCTCAGCCTTGCCCACCACTGAGAAACAGTTTCAAGTTGCACCAGTCACTATGAGTATTGTCTCGGAAGGCCCTGTCCAAGCTCAAGACTGCCTCCCCTATCGATCCTATTCCTTTATATGTTATTCAGGACCTTCCTGTTGAGGCTATTACCTTATTTACAGCAGCTCTACACCACTCTTTTTTGACAGGGTTAATTCCCAAGCACCTAAAACATGTAATTGTTTAGTGATTGCTTAAAAAAAAACAGCTTGATCCTTCTCTGGGGGAAAATTATCTATCAATCTCTCTCCTCCCAATTCTCGTGAAATTGATGGAGGCTATTGTTATGTCTCAATTCTCTCAGGGGCCGATTCATGGAACAAATGTGCGCCGAAAATCGCGGCACAAGGTGGCTTAAGCATGAAAAAGCAAGGGCACGGGCACGCGTGCGATTCATGAAAGGCCCTGCGCGTGTTTACCCCGGGATGTGCGCTAAATCCTTGCGTGGCGCACACAGGCGCACACATCATTGCAACATCCTGAACGCCGTGCGCGATGCGCACAGCAAAAGCGCACAATGTTAGCGCACACACAAAAAAGGGGGCGGAACAGAGGGCGGAACACGCAGAATGGGGAACAACGCGTGAAAAAGAAGGCGTAACTGGGGAAGTACTGCAGGGAAAAACACGGAAGGCCCACACGCACGCGAACAACACATATTCATGGAATCGAATACTGGAAACCCGCCAAGGCACACAAAGGCAGGCAGAAGCGTCCCCGCGCACAATATAAAAGTGCGCGCAAACAACAAACGCGTACATACAGCTACGGTGAATTGTCCATTTATTGCAGCAATGATCGTGGGACACCGCAGGAAGAGGAGAATAGCCAGGCCCCGCATTTTTTTGCCCCGGACCAGCCTTTTTGGGATGCCTGACGACGAGGTCTATGGCAGGTATAGGTTTCCACCTCGTATCATCCTAGACCTAGTCAGGGAGTGGGAAGAGGACCTTACGTCACCCACCCTGTGTTCCCAAGCATTGAGCCCATTGGAGAAGGTGCTCAATGTAATGCAATTTTTGCCCACTGGGTCATTTCAGCGGACAACTGCCGTAGTCGGGGGTGTCTCACAGGCCATGCAGTCACGCTGCCTACACCAGGTGTTGGCAATCATGACTGTGCGCCCCTCAGTCCGCAGGCACATATACATGCCCAGAACACCCGTAGAAAGGCAGGCCGTGGTCCAGGAGTTTTGCAAGTTGGCACACTTCCCCAAAGTGCTTGGTGCCATAGATTGCACCCATGTGGCCCTACTAGGGCCACTGAGCACATCTATCGAAACCGCAAGCACTGGCATTCCATCAACGTCCAGGTTGTATGCGATGCCAATGGAATCATCAGCTCTGTCTATGCAAACTACCCCGGCTCTACCCATGACAGTTTCATATGCAAAATGTCTGCCCTGAGCCGGGCCCTGGAAGCTGGGAAGCATGGTGACACATGGCTCCTAGGTGAGTACAAATGCCTGTGCACATGCATGCATGTCACACACATACAAATACACAAACCCAACTAATCACAACCATTATCACCTCCCCAGGGGACAGTGCCTACCCTCTGAGCAACCACATGATGACGCCAATCCGGAACCCCACCACACCACCCCAGGTAAGATACAACGCCGCCCATATTGCAACCAGGGGCATAGTGGAGCGCACATTCGGAGTGCTCAAGTCACGCTTCCGCTCCCTTGACCGCTCTGGCGGACAGCTACTATATGCACCCCAGTAGGATCATTGTGGCAGCATGTGTCCTGCACAATGTTGCAACACGGCGGGATGTACCGGTGGACATGGTGGTGCCCCCACATCCCCAACCACATGCACAGGAGCTGCCCATGGGAAGGGAAAGGGCACATGATGAGGCAGCCCGGACCCAGCTTGTGGCCACATTTTTCACCTAATCTCCCACCCCTGCGGAGTGCATGCAGGCCTGGCACATACCAGGTGACAATCGATGATGACAAAGAGATAATCAACTGTCACACCCTTACCACCCTGAGAATGTTGCCACGGAAGTGCTACATTGGGTGCATCCCTACCTACTTAAACATAACCAATCCTGTGTGACCAAAAGGAACACATGCAAGGTGTGTATCACACCACCCCTTGCAAAACTGGCCATGACAAACACTGCTATGTCACCCAAACCCTCCCAACCCACATCACCCTTGTCTGCCACACCATGACATGGCATGCAACAGCAAAAGCCCAACACATATCCAATTACATACAAAGTGACATGTGATAAATGGAGAGAGGCCCGAGACAATCACACCTGACATGGAATCAGATGAAATGACTGACCAAAAACCTCCCACACATACCAAGTCATACACAAATGCTTGCCATCAGTGTAGCATCAACAAAAGACTGAATGCCTGTTCTCATGCGCATTGGCCAAGCCAAATCCACTAAACCCGTGTGCTGTGTGTGTCTCCTGCAACAGACTGCTCAGCACACAGCACAGTGAGCAGCCATTGTGTTGGGGAGTCGCCTTGAGCATCACATAAAAAGGACCAGCAGAAAAATAACCTATTGATGCATGTACACGATCCCCAAATGGTAATTGATCATGCGCTGCAGGGGCACAGCGTGCCAGAGATGGCAATCTGTGTGCATGTGTGGGCATGGAAGGGTGGTTGTATGTGTGGTGGAGCATTGTGTAAGTGTGTGTCAGTAGGGACATGCACTCAATATATGCATGTGAAATCAGGTGACCCTCAGTGTCCTGTACACATCACATGTGAACATGGCCCATGTGTACACCCCATCATGTCAACCCACAACAATCCCCTGACACCTGAAAAGTAAACACAACACAGGAACAGCCATTGACCAGCAGAACACATCATGTACATAGTACCCAACAATGTCAATGTCAGAGAGTGGCCAAATGCTGTAGCCCAACCTTACTGTCCAACAACAAATGGCCCTCCCTCATTTACACATCACCATGACCGTCTGAAGAACTGTGTCTGGGGTCTGTAGCCTTCTTCCTTCTAGTCTACCTGGCTGCAGGATCCCCCTACCCCTTGGTCTCCATGTTCTACCTTGCATGTAAATAGGGTCCAGCCCCCTCAGAGGCCACCTTGACTGGTAAAAATACCAAATCGCAGAGAACTCCAAGGAGCCAAAAATGCCAAACCAGGTAAAAAGCCTGTAGCCACAAAAAACCCTGGAAGAGTCTCCAGTATATGACTTGAAGTCACTGAAAATGTCCAAGCACATGTCCAAGGAGAATGATAGAACAAACAAGGTAGTACAGTTCAACAATGGTTCAACAGGATGGGTAGCATTTTCAGTACACAATATACAATGAGGATGCAACAATTTATGGGTAGTGTCACAGCTCCGGTCTCCAGGCGCAGGAGTGGCACGAACCAACCACTCCCTCTGCGGTCTGGGTGCCTGCAAGGTAAAACTTACACAGGCCTCCGAGACCCCGTCGGGGAAAGTGGGTCAGGGATCTGTTGTTTGGATAGGCATTGGTATTCAGGATAACCGGAAAGAAGGGCAGGAAAGGGGATTAGGATGGGCAAGTGAAAGCAGACAAAATACAAAATACAACTATTGACAATGTGGTCAGTGCTGGCCTACTGCCTGCGCACTCTCAGGTCCGGTAACAAGAGCAGTTCAATGCTGCAAAGAGAGCGTGAGTTACTAATCTGTATGTGTTTCCAGCACACACACAATACCATTCATGCCTCAAACTAAGTGACTTTTCCACAAACAAACACTCGTGTCTGCTGCTTTGTTCGTATACTTTTATTTGGCCCCGTGATGGTTCATACACTGTCAATGCAGTAAGGCAACCGCACGTGGCCCCGTGGTAAATGGAAGACCAATGTGTTCAGAATCACACATGATAGAATGGTCCTTGGGTAATCTGCTAGACGCGTTTGGCAAGGTGCGACTTCAGTACAAGCCGTGTTCTGCCAGCTGCGGATTTCAATAGGTAGTGCACTTGGCAATTTGTATATGCCTATGATATGCACAGCACTCGAGTCTGTGCGTCGCTGGGTGCCCCTGTGCGCTGTATAAGTATCTGGCTAGGAACCGCTACTGCACTATCAACTCAGCTTCTATGGAGCAGGGGGGACTTGAGGATATGGGTGATGCCCCCTGCATGTGCCCCTGACAACTTGTAAAGCTACTTGGCATTTGTACCTCAATGCATCTTAGCTGTACTGTGTGCTTTGTCCCCAATGCCTGGCCAAGCTCCCCAGCACTGGCGCTACTTAGCATGCATGTGCAAGGGGCCTGGAGGAAGTTCGGCTGGGGTGTGGCCCCTCATGCTGCTTACCTTGCCTGGAGCTCCTGGAAACACGTCTGCTTCTGTTGGACGTCTGAGCACAAGCCCTGTGCTTCTGCTTGTGCATGCATGGGCATGTGTGCATCACCCAACATGGCCAGGTTTCTGTAGTTATTGGCCCCGTGTCTGCTGGGAAAGGTAGTGTGGAGGATCATTTTCTTGCAGAAAGGGCATAAAAGCAATTAACAAGGCTGGAAAGCTCCCTTTGTGTGTCTTCATGCTGGTTGTCACTGGGCCATGTTTGAGACGTACATCCGACCTCCTCCGACCATCAGTGTGACTTTGACAGCCAAAGGGTGCAGGCTACTGTCTACAACATGAAGTGCATCAAGCACATATACAGACAAGAAAAGAAAACACAACACAATCAACATCAATAAATGGACATTTCAAATATGTACTCAGCAAAATTGATTGCAGACATGCCGTGGAGAAAAACGACATTATCCCCACTAGGGGTGTCAACACAAGTAGTACAGCAGCAAACAGGCCACAGATATGATGAAAGTCCAATGCCCTTGTGTAAATGGTTGTAACACCGAACCATCCTTGCAAGCCCATGGATAGGGGAAGCAGGAGTGGCATATGTGAGTCAGGACCGCAAGATGCATACACATACATGAGCCAAGCTTGAAGGACCCAGCTGGAACAGACAGTGGATGCTTTCAAAAGCCACAAAGCACCACACCGTCACATGAATGCACGATAGACAAGCAATTTTAAAATATATTAACTAATTAAACTAACTATAAAAAAAATTTAAACTAATTAAACTAACTATAAAAAACCATATTAACTAATTAAACTAACTATAAAAATCAAAAAGGACCACATATGACCCGGGGAGAGGAAGGCACCCAGGAGGGGGGAGGTACAGGGTGCACCTCAACGCCTGCACAGCCCAACCTGTGTGGGAGATAAGTCGTCGTCCTCCTCACCCTCTGGCTGAAAAGATTGACGTGGCACAGTACCCTGACCATGCCTATGCGCAGCTTGCCCCTTATCGGCAGCAAGTCTGCAGGACGTGTGAGCCTGGTTCTGTGCGGCGATGACACGTAGGTCAGTATGCAGAACCTCACGTGATACGTGTGCTTCCTCTTGCAAGGTAACACATGTAACACAGAGTTCTTCCTGCATGGCCTGGCTGGACAACTGGTACACCTCCCGGCAAGCACGTAGCTCAGCCGAGATGGTATTCTCAAGCTGCTCCAACCTCTCCTCTTACCGCTGCCTCTGGGACATCAAGAGCACACTCAGAGTAGATCTGAGGGATTCATAGTCAACCCTCATGGCCTCCATGTGTGCCTTTGCGTGAGCAGCAATTGCTTGATGCAAAGACACCATTTTAGCCCGGTGTGCACTGTCTGAGGCCGCCATGCCCAGCCTGAGCGAGCGGGCCATGGACTGCGCCGCCTGCTGCAGGAGATCCACCTGCCTAGCAGGGGAGAGCATGAATTGGGCAGCACGCTCCATGGTCTGAGCGATATTATCAATTGCTGCCCCCTGTTGTTCGGAATTGGCAACCATGGTTTTTACTTTACTTTACTTTAATACATTTATATAGCGCATCCATGAACCCGAGGGTGTGAGGGCACTACAAGATAGAACTAACAAAAAACAAAGCATATTCATGAAGCAGGGCAGCCAGAAAATATATCAGGGGCATCGGGGTTGTCTAATGGAACAAGTAGGTCTTTAATCGTTTCTTAAACAATTCTAAGGAGTCCATAGATCTCAACTCCAGTGGAAGATCATTCCAGGCTCTTGGTCCATTGGCGAAGAAAGCTGAATTGGCTACTCTAACAGTGTGGCACTTTGGTTCAGACAGGAGGTATACATTATTTGACCTCAATGATCTTGAATTAGTTCTTGTGGATAGTAGCTGTTGTACATATCCAGGCATATTCCCAGATCTGCACTTATGTACAATAGTCAGAGTGCGGAATAGGAATCTAGTGGCCACAGGTAGCCAATGGAGCTCACGTCTCGCTGGTGTAACATGGTCTCTATATTTAAGTTTCATAACGGCTCTAATAGCGCCATTTTGACAAATTTGTAGCCTGTTACAGTCACCCTTATTAATCCCCATAAGAAGGTTAGAGCAATAGTCTATTTTTGAACCTATTATAGCTCTCGCAATAGTCTCTGCGTTATCCTGGGAAATAAGAGGCCTTAGGTGTGCTAGAAGTTTATTATAATATGCGCATGATGAAACAAGGCTACTGACATGTTGTTTCATGGTCATGTGTTGGTCAAAGGTCACTCCCAGAGTTTTCACTTTTTTTAGAGGTTTAATGGATTCTTCTCCCAACTGGAAGTGGCCCAAGTTTAGTGATAGTATGTGAAGAGCCAATTACCAGCAGTTCGGTTTTTGATTTGTTCAATGCTAACTTATTATGAACCGTCCAGGTTTCAATTAGAGAGAAGACTCTATAGATGGCCAACTCATCCAAACTGTGAGAACCAGAGAGCGGGATGACACATTGAGTGTCATCCGCGTAGTTGGCAAATATAATATTCTCGTGGTCGAGCATTGCAAACAGAGGGGCCGTCCGTAAAAATATTGTAGAAGCAGGGAGAATTACAAGCACCCTGAGGGACACCACAAGATGTGATGATAGGCTCAGATTCGGCATTTCCGTGAAAGACTCTACTATCTCGATTACTAAGAAAGGACAAAACCCATTTGCAGGCTAAAGGGGAAAGGTTGGCCACTTCAAACAAACTGGTGGCCATGATGTCATGGTCCACCAGGTCGAAGGCCGCAGAAAGATCTAACAAGATGAGCAGAGATGCCTCCTTCTTATCCATGCATGCCATCAGTGTAGACTTGAGTTCAAGAAGCGCGGTTTCAGTACCATATCCGACTCGAAAACCAGACTGATGGTTGTTAAGGATGGGATATGACTTTAAATGATCTGCAATTTGCATGTACGCCACACGGTCCAGGATCTTAAGTAGGAATGCAGTGTTGGTAATGGGGCGATAATTATTTGGCATATCAACAGATAGCCTAGGTTTTTTCAAGATTGGCATAACCCAGGATTTCTTAAGTTCCTGCGGAACCGTGCCGGTGGATATGGAAGTATTAACAAATTGGCGTATAAAAGTAATTAGTGAGGGGGCACAAGTCTTAATTATCATAGTAGTATATATATCATTTTTACATCTTGTTGGCTTTAGTTGGGTGATTATAGTTTCTAGGTCCTTGTCTGTTATGGGAGATAGATTAAAGGTTGGAATTGTTAATGCTCTATGAAAGGACCATTCCGCTGATGACGCCATAGTGCCTTTTAGATTAATACTTTTCTCTAATATGTTTTCCTTAATAGTATCTAATTTTTTATGAATAGCTTGTTGCATAACGTTGCACCAAGTGGCATCATCCGAGATAGATCTATCTGGAATGGTATGGTTACTTCTTTCTTGTTCCTTCAAGATACAAAAGAGCTCTTTCGTGTTGTGCTGAGCATTTTGTATTCTATCATTAAAAAAGCAAGATTTAGCTTTAAGAATAGCCTTTTTGTAAATGGAGACAAAAGCTTTGTATTTGTTAAGGAGTGGTAGAGTACTATGCTTCTTCCACATATAATATGATTTAGTAGTAAGTGATTTCAACGACTGAAGCTCTGGAGTAAACCATTCATTATGTTTGGTTTCAGTTTTAGGTGTTTTCGTCTTTATAGTTGCTAAAATATTAGCAACATTTTCTAGATTGGAGGAGATCCTTTTTTCTAAATTTTCTGGAGTGTCAGATATAGAATCAATTATAGTGTTAAGAAGTGATTCGACCTTATTCATCGTAATGTTCTTTAGATTTCGATGCAGTACTTTGGAGTGATTCTGACATTTAAATTTGATAGGAAAATCTATCAAAATGTCATAATTCACAAAATAATGATCCGACCAGGGACATGGTAAGAGTATAATGTTATTGACATTAATTTCATGACTCGCTACCCAGTCTAGAGTATGGCCCAAAATATGTGTGGGCTCTTGAATCCATTGTGCAAAGCCTAATTCCTGCAAGGCTTTTTGCATTTCAGAGGCAATTTTGTCATCCTTATGGTTAAACCATAGATTGAAGTCTCCCAAAAGCAAATATTTTGTATTGTCTTTAACAGAGGCAAGTAAGAAAGATGGGCTTGCTCCCACTCAGTATACGCCAGTGGTGTGCGGCCACCGCGTTGCTGGGCTTGACACCTGCGGGGCCCAAGGAGCCGCCGCCCTTGTTGGGTTGGCACCGTCCGCAGCTGCAGGACTACATTCCTCCATTGACGTGATGCCCCAGGCACATCAGCAACTGGTGTGGAGTGTGACTCTGTGTCCCGATCCACCACAGGCGGAGGTCCCACCACTGTCTGGCCCCTCAGTGCAGGTGGCGCGGACAGAGGAGCGTCCACATCAGAATCACTCACCGTTGACGAGTGGACCCGACGCACATCCAACTCGACATTGTCGTAAGAGTGATCATCCGGGCTAGACTCATTGCCAGCCCTAGACACGATGGTCTGGAACACAAGTAGGTTCTCATGGTCTACCACCCCACGACCCCCACTTGGGCTGGGTTGCTGGTGTGATAACAACCCTGTGCCTGGCATGACAACACCATCCTCTGGCTCCATTGCGTCATCATCTGAAAAGGGGAAAAAAACAAACATGAGTACACATGTCAGAAGCACATAATCCACACACACATAGACATCACATTGACAGCCAACACATGAAGCAGACATGTCACATACAAATGAGAACCTGGCATGCATCCAGTGGCCTTGATATGCAAAGACATCACAAAAGCAGAAAGGGATGTGTATGAATAGCAAAGCCAACACAAGTACAAAAAGTAGTATATGAACTCCATCAGACACCACCTCGGTCAGGCACATGTCACAGGCAGAAAAGACAGATGGCAACAAAGAGATGGCACATACCATAAGCATGTCTGAACCACAAATTGACCACTGCTGCAAGTGAATCCAAACACACAATGACACACGTAATATGCATGTACACATGCATCACTAAACCATTATCACCAAAATAGCTCCATCCATCTGCAGCTCGGCCCATACCGGGTGGCATGGGCCATGTAGATATAGTGAATGTCCCAAGCAAAGCAAGTGCCTGTAACCAGGCATGAGGGACCATAACACCCAGTACGCCCATGAAGCCTCCACAACACCCCTCAGGGCCTGATTGAGCACATTATGCTATGAATGTGCCCTATTCCATCGTTCTTTGTGTAAAATCTCCACGGCCATGCACCACCATATTAGCTAAGTGGGCCTGGGCGTACACATACTGCACAACAGTGCACCTTCAGGATTATGCCAGTTGAACATAACGTGCGCAATGCAGAAATCTCACCAGCATGAACATCAATCAACCACATATTAGTCAGTCAACAAAAAAGCTGCGGAACACACATGTGTAAATGAACACTTTGACACACACATAAGTGAGTAGTCTCAATGTTGCACTACACAACGTTGAAGCTGCTTGCATATGTACATATGAAAGCGTTTAAAAACACCCCTTTCCCCATACACCTGTATCGTGAACATGAACAGCATCCAATACAGCCAAGCAAGCATCTACAACGCTGCTGTATGTGGAAGTGTACACATACACACGTGAAGGCAGCTCCACAGTCATTACAACCCGATTGCCAGGCTACATTCAATCTGCGCCCTATGCCAGTTGGTATAGGCCGCAGATTGACCAATCAACTTTTCTAAACAACCTCTAGGGAGTTCCATTACTGAGTATGTGTCACAGGATGCACCTGTGCCCGTGGCATTCATGACAGAGAAGGGATGAAAATCTGACCATACATGCCAGTTCACTTTGACATTGCATCAGTGAGTAGGCATGTAGAACAGTGTTACATGCCTCAGAAGTGGGTTGATGCAGTGCAGAACATGTGTATGTTACCCACTATCTACATGAACTAGTACATTATGATGTCTATCAATAAACGTGAAGGCAGTGTAAGGGCAAGTTCAGACATCACGTGCAATGTGCATGCAATGGGTTGCATGGATACAAGCAACCCTCCACCCCCAAGTGAAATTGCAGGGAGGCATTACATGGAAGCAAAAGGGTGACCAGAGACCTGTGTATTGGCAGACAGTTTTGACAGTTTTGACTAGCGTCAATTGCATCATCTGAGTCAACTGACAACACAGCAGATGATAATGGGACAGTAAGCAGGACACACGATGAACCCTCAGTAGTACACCCATGTGTGCAGAAGCCACTACACCAGTTGAACAAAGTCAGGGGGCTTGACACAGGGGGAGGCCTGTGCCCCACACAGACTGTTACACCCTAAACATGTGCGTGATGCAGGACTGAGCCAGAGTGGGCATGGAATGGATGATCAAATGCCATGAAATGTAGGTCATCCTGGACATGTACTACGATGATCATCCAGTCAAGGGCACATAGGGGCATGCATGGAATGCACATGGAGCATGAATGGGCACTCATGTCCCTCCGGAGCATCTGCCATCTGCACAGTCCAAGTGAGACATCCTGCATCAAGGACAAAGGATGTACCCCACTGTATGTGTCTGGCAGGTTGGCTGGGGGAAGTGTGCATGTACACAGGAGCCTTGAACAGGCCTTTGCAGTACCCCAACATGATACACACCAGTGCCATGGTGAAATTGGGGTGCATGAGGGTGGAGGGGCAAGGGAGCATGCCTACGTGGAGTACGCGGATGCAGGCAGAACACATATGCACGTCAGTCATGAAATGACATAGTATCAGTGCTGAGAGGAAAGACACCCCAGGCTACATGCAGAAGGGCCAGTGAGCTGGAACATAGACCGGAGGGGCAGCCGGGTGAGTAGCATGTAGGGTGCAAGTGTGGTGATGAGGACAGTCCCCGTCTGCTCTACATGGCCAGCATGATGCACAGTAGGCACGCATCAGTGAAGCATTGCATGACTCGCACATGAGAACCATGTACACATGACATGTACTGGCAGTCAAGCACGACACATCACACAAGCAAAACACACATGGGGCCTCATTACGACCCAGGCGGTAAGTTACCGCCTGGGCCGTGACTTTACCACCATGGCGTAAACTGCGTTTACGCCATGGTGGTTGGCGGACTTACCGCCCCATTCCGAGTTTGGCGGGGCGGTAAGCCCCCAATCCCCATTTACCCTTCCCCATTCCCATTTTTGCCCCATAGGGCATAATGGGAGTGGGGAAGGCGTTAATTACGCCACCGTAAATTACGGTGGCGTAATTAACTCCATGGTCCCTTAGCGCCATGGATTTTAACACCTGCTAAAAGCAGGTGTTAAATCCGCCATGGCGCTAAGGGACCTTGTACTCAGGCGGTAAGGGTCGGCGCTGTTTACGCCGCCGTAAACCCCTTACCGCCTGAGTCGTAATGAGGCCCATGGTCTGGACAAACACGCAACAACACTCACTGGACTGGGCATCTAAGTCCTTCATCTCTCCGACTCCTTTGACCAATCCTGCTAGTATGAACCCCGCAACGACTGACTCGTCTGAAGTGAGGTCTTCCACCTAAACTGGTGACGCACCGCCAGTCAACCCAGTCACGGCATAATTGGATGCACAGTTCGCCTTAGTACTGCGAAGGAGGTCATCCCAACGCTTTTTGCACTCTTGAGCTGTGTGCACCTCATGTCCAAATACACTCACACAATCCGCAACTTGCTTCCAGTGGGACATACGATGGGCAGCCCTCGTGTGACAATTCGGCCCCACTAGCATATCACGGTTGTGGTCCCGCAGGAAGTCCACAAGGAAGTCTAGTTCCTGCATGCAGGAAGGCTTCTTCCTCGACGTGCCAGAGGCCAGAGCTGTGTCTGGGGTCCCAGCCTCTACTGCAGGTGCAACCTTCCTCCTCTTGGACAGTGGAATGGACCCTGACTGGCAAATGCCACCCTGATCAGTATGGGCAGTGGTGCTGGTGGAATGAACCAAGGGAGTGGCAGGTTGAACAATGAGGGAAGCCCTGACTTTTGTCGATGGCTGCTGGGTGCCCCTGACTTGACCCTGCGCAGCAACATCTGCTGTGCTAAGGTCACTGACCGGGACTGTACTGGATGGTATACTCACAGCCAGGGTGGTGTCGGCTGCATCTGCCCATGCACTTGCCGACACCCCGCTGCTCGGGGCAGCAGATGACAATACTGCCCCAGGAACATGTGCCTCGGCCAGGGCAGCCCTGCGTGCACTTATCCTGTGCCTCCCAAAATCCTGGAAATCATCCAGGGACTCTTCCGGTGCCAAGTCAACAAGCCTCATTGTCCCACCCTGAGCCTGGGTGGTGGTGTCCACAGCTGCACCTGCAGCTACCACTACCCTTGGGCCCGTGGCAGTCGATGAAACGGACTGCCGGGTCACATGGGTGCCAGTGCCAGATACAAGAGCTGCATCTCCCGTAACCATAGGGTGTGGTGGCATGACTGCACCAACACGTGGCACAACATCATGCCAAATTGGCACACTCCTGCCTCTTCCCCCTCTGCGGCCACCCTGGACACCCTGGAGTCCCCCTACTCCCTGGTCACCCCGGCCACGTCCCTGTCCATGCCCGCCACGTGGAGTACACCCAGCTGAGGCAGCCCTCACCTTTCGTGGCCTCCCAACCACGGCACAGATGGAGTAGTGCCGGCAAAGATGGAGTAGTGCCAATGGGAGGTGTACACGACAATTGTCCTGGGCAATTGGGGTGAAGGGGGTGGGATACAAGATGTTAACAGCACCCCTGTGCACCTGCAAGGCTGTATATGACCCTGGTGATAAAGTGACGGGTCACGCAACGCTCAGGCACCCCAAAACTGCAGTAAAACCGTGCATGCAACCCCCAGTAGCCCACGTGTGTGGAATTAACCTCCCGAAGTACGCGGTGGCACCCAGGGACACGAAAAACACATACACGTGGGACACGCAGGCTACTATGACCTTGAAAACGGGTACACGATACACAGGTGCACCCGCAGTGGGAAAAATAGCGTGCGCGACTCTCCATCAGACTAGCGTGATAATGAAAAACACGCGTAGTCAATACCCCCGCCCAAAGAAGAGCTACGTCCTTGATCTGCTGTGAAGTTGGCTCACGAAACAACACGAAGTAGCAACACACACGTCGGTCTCCACGAAAGGCACATAGAGCAAACTGCTGGCCCTGTTTACCTTTAACCCATGCTGAGGGATACGCCCGCGCGCATCACTTCACTTACGCGCTTAGGCCCTTTCCTCGAATTACACGCATTAACATGCAGACGTGTTGTTTTTTCACATGCTGATTCACTATGCACCCGTCATGAGGGAAACGCCCGCGCACATTACATCACAGACGCGCTTACGTGCTAAGGGCCTTTCCTCGAATTACACGCTGGCGTGCTATTTTTTCACGTGCCAATTCCCTCCGTATCAAGCTGGCCACGCAACAACACACGGAAGACCACGCTCCTGCCCAGGAGGCCATTTTCCTGCCCCACAGAGCCCCGAGCCCGCTCCT
Organism: Ambystoma mexicanum; assembly: GCF_040938575.1. Lineage (NCBI taxonomy): Eukaryota > Metazoa > Chordata > Amphibia > Caudata > Ambystomatidae > Ambystoma > Ambystoma mexicanum. The sequence goes on along the minus strand of NC_090921.1, from coordinate 649,386,835 downwards.
ACCCTGCACTTGCGCGATCTGAATGACACCTGGCCTAGTAGGATCGTTGTCTGTCTCCCCTTGTCCCCCCCTCCCTGCCTCGTCGCGCCTTGAAACACTTGTGTATAGGCGCGTTACAAATACCATATCATATCATATCATATCATATCTGCTGCTGCCTGCCTGCCAGCTGGCCACGTGCCCTGTTATTTGGTGCCTGCACGTCAGCCATCTGCAGGGGTCCAGTTGCTGTGACCACCCCTGCTGGAACAGAAGACTCCCGTCTGACATTCCATCGGTCCACAGCCCAGCACCAGGACCCAGTTGCCCACCCACACCTGCCTTGGGGGTTGCCATGTCGGGGGAAACACCATCGGAGACCACTGCCAACCCCCAGCCAGGGAGGCAGAGGGCTACCAGCTTCAGTGCCACAGAAGTTGGTATCCTGGTGGAGCAATTTCTGGTGCATTATGATGCCCTCTTCGGATGTTCACGTGCTGACAATGAAGGACGGAAGAGGATCTGGAAGGACATCATGGCTGCCATCAACGTGGAGGGGGTGGCAGCCCGCGACATGCAAAACGTCCGGAAGCGCTGAGAGGACTTCAGGTCTAGGACCCTCAGCAAGGCCCGGCGCCTCTTGGAGCCAGCGCATGCAGAGGGGTGCCGGGTCCACCTTACCAACATCCATATGAGGGTCTTGGTACGTACACGCCCAGCGCTCCACCTCCAGGTCCTTCAGAGGCAGACCCATCTGGAGTCGAGCGGTAAGTGTCCATGCGTACTGATTGGATGCAGTGCATGTTGAGGTGTGCCTGGAGTGTGCAGATTGGACATATGTCTTGAAAGGCCCATGTATGGATGTGTATGTACAGGGACATGAGCCTGCCCTGTGTGAGTCCAGTCATGTGTGAGGCACATCAATGGTGTATGTGTTTGAATGCATGATGCCCAAATGCATGTGAGGATGCACATATGTTTATATTTCTGTGTATGTACTATGGCATGGTTGGGGTGTGACACATGGATGCTGGTTCCACCTTCGTGCATGGAGTACATGTGCGTGTGTGTGTATTTGACATGTGTGCCACTGTGATACACCATGGATGTATGTGACACCGACATGTAGGGGGCTGATTGGCAGATGTGACATAGTTGCCAATGATTTCACTGTGACATGTGGTGGAGAGGTACAGATGCATTTATGTGTGGTGGCTTGTGTGCATGTGTTCGGCACATCCCATGTTGCATGTGACATCAGGCTGATCTTCGGATGCTCATGCTGTTGTATGTGTATGGATGGTGCTGTCTGCTGCATCATTCCTGTTAATTTGCACATGTGTGTGGGTTCAAATGTTGGGGAGTGTGATGCCATCTGTGAAGTTTGAGACTGCCACTCATGTGCAACTGTCATGTGTGTAATAGACCATTGTACAGTGCCCTCATGCCTGTGTTCTGTCTCTCCCTGTCTGCAGCATCAACTGATGAAGAGGGCGGAGACGGTGCTGTGGAGCACAGCGGCAGGGATCCCACCGCCAGACGGAGACGCAAGGCCCAGCTCCCCTCCCATGTTGTCATCTCTTCGGGGAGTGAGGAGTCTGGTGCCGCGTCCGCAGCCGCAGCTGCCGAGGGTAGGTCCAAGAGGCGGAGGTCGGAGGTGGACTCCTCGGCAGTAGAAGGGGCAGCTGAGACCCCACAGGGGCCTATGGAGGAAGATGGCACAGAGTCATCCAGGTTGGTGAGGGGTTTGGTTGAGGAGGAGGCTGTGGAAGGCCCACGAACGGGGCCTGGAGGGGGTATTCCACTGGTGCTAGTGGTGCAGTCCAGGGGCAGGGACAGGAGGCAGCACAGGCAGCCGCGGAGGTGCCTGTGTGTAATCCTGTCCCCGATCCTGGAACTGCATCATCCGCCACAAGCAGGGATGCCTTCGTCCAGACTGGTTTTCAGGGAGGGGATGCACACAAAAACTGGCCTTCCTCTCCCTGCGGATGTGGCATTCCGGGACCGTGTTGAGCCTGTCCTGGCTGCCGTCAACGTGGCATTCGTGATGACGTGCAGGGTTCCCATGTGGACAATGCACATTATTTCAGATGCCTCGTTGGCTGCGTCTACCTACGAGGACGGGTCACCAGTTCTGGGTTCCTCCATGTGCTGGCCCTCTATCGACCCCCTCCTCAACTGAAACCCCTATGCGCCAGTGATCCTCCGTGCCATCTTCCTGCCCAAGTATCACCTGGGCACCCTGAGGAGCTGCCCCTGACCCAGCGGCCAGGCTGGTGGAGGACACATCCCTGCCACAGTCGGGAGTCGGAGGTCCAGCAGGGGTGACCAACTGGGCCCCAGCAGGAGGAGGACGTGCAGGCATTGACAGGCAGGGCACATGCATAGCAGCAGCTTGCTCAAGGTGGGAGCGATGATGGTTCGGGGCCAACAAAATCACAGGGGCAGGCATTGGCCAGAGGGCAGGAGGACCCTGGATTGGGAGTGTCTTCCGTGTGGCAGCGGTTGGGCCGGCAAATAGATGCGGAGCGGTGGGAGGCGGAAGAGGCATGGCTCACTATGGTCAAGGCGGAGAACTGCATGCGCAGGGCGTTGAGGCGGGCAGAGTGCCTCGAGACAACTCGCAGGGAGTTGGAAGAGGCCATGGCTGCATCCCTGCGAGACCTCGGGGCCAGGGAAGAGGCCCGCCTCCAGGACGTTGAAGAGGAGTTCGATGATGCCCTGGCCTGGGACATTAATAAGTGAGCCGTTGGACTTGCCTGCTGCCTTTGTACATAGTTCTTTAGGGTTAGGTTTCCTTTGTTTTTTGTTTATTTTGGGGTCCATGGACTTTGCTCCACTTTATGTACATAGTTATTTTTATAGGATTTTTGTAGGTTTCATTTTGTTTGGGCATCATGGATCATTCTGACTTTCACAGACTTGCACATACTTGAGTTATTTTGTCATGCCATGGATCAAAGGTTTATTTTAATGTTTTCATGTACTTTATTTGGACATTTCAAATGGACCACTTCCCTTTTTTCCTCTTGTGCATTTTTGGCTTACATTGTATTTAATTTTTTTTGGGATTCAATGATTTCTTAATGTGCAAGTTCGATATTTCTTTATGTTTTATCATTACATATTTTAATATAAATCATATTTCTTCATTATTGGTGTTATGCACTCTCATTGGTTTTGTGCATGTCTCAATGAGCATTGCCTCAGTCATGTGTTGCCACTGTGTGGCTCTGTTGTACATTTATGCATGGCCATGGTGGTTCTTTTGAGGCTCTTATGGCATGGGTAATTTGGGAGTGGGGCAGTGGATGCTTTTGTGCTTGTACTGAGGGGCAGGGGGGATTTGTGTAGGCATTAGGCCCATGGGTCTCTTTTGTTAGAACATGGTGTTTGGTGGGCCACGTATCGGGGCCTGCTGGCAGGTGCCCATCAATGGTGGGTGGGTGGGGGACATGAGTCGGGGCCTGCTGGCAGGTGCCCGTCAATGGTGAGTGGGTGCGGTACATTCGTCGAGGCCTGCTGGCAGGTGCCCGTCAATGGTGGGTGGGGGGCTGACATGAGACAGGGCCTGCTGGCACGTGCCCGTCAATGGTCGGTGGGTGGGTGGTGGACATGAGCCGGGGCCTGCTGGCAGGTGCCGTCAATGGTTGGTGGGTGGGGGACATGAGTCGGGGCCTGATGGCAGGTGCCCGTCAATCGTGGGTGGGTGACTGGGTGGGGGACATAAGTCGGGGCCTGCTGGCAGGTGCACGTCAATTTGGGTGGGGGACATGAGCCAGGGCCTGCTGGCAGGTGCCCGTCAATGGTGGGTGGGTGGGGGCTGTGGTGTGGGCTGCCTACAGGGCATGGTCAAGGGTGTAGGGTAGTCCCCTGTGGTGTGGGCTGCCTGTAGGGCATGGGGCGGGGGAAAGGGCACACCCAGGAGGACCCACAATGTCAAATTGCGTGTAAAACTCCCTGCACACCCCCAAAATACATGTACCCCGCTCGCGCCAGGCATATCTCGTGTTAAACTCCCTGTGCAACCCCGGGATACACGCAGGCAGCCGATCCATCCTACCCATGCCCCGCAGGCAGCCCATTCACCCTCCCCATGCACCGCAGGCAGTCCATCCACCCTGGGCACGCGTGGTGATCCAACAGGGTTTGTGTATCCTGTCAGTTAGCACACTGTATTAAGCTGCACAAGTGGTAGGTCTAATCCAGACGTCCCATTACGAGCCCCCACTCTGTAAGTGACTCTAATCTAGCAATCCAACTAAGTCAATGCCTGGTCTGGGATGCTCAATGGAAGCCCTTATTTATATATTTTTATGACAAGTTCATAAATCTGGATGATGAACCCTTATATAACGCTTCTCTCTTTGAATCCCCCTGACCTCACTGAGCCAAGAAGTAAGTTTGTTTTGCAAATTAAAAGAGTTATTTGAAAAATTAAACAATATCTATATATCACACTTTTATGAATAAATTAATATTTGATAGCACACTTATGAATATGACAGTGATCAACAATGGATAATATTACACTAGCACACTTCATTAATTACTTAGCAGTTGGTATAGCAATTCACTCCCCCCCTGATCCAATATAAAGAGATGGAAAGAAGAGCACACAGTTCTCAGGAATACAACCAAATGTAATTCAAATTCAGTTTCCCCCTAGCAAGCCTAGAGCAACCGGTATGCTTTAAAACAGGCAAAAATACTTTTAAATGTGATTTGCAATGAAGTGAAAAATATGCTAAAAATGATTTTAATCCCCTAAAGAAACTTCAGGATGAGTGAAAGTTACTTGAGATTGGTTCAGATCAACACTACCGCGGATTCATGGATGGTTATCAAATTGAAAACGAATTTCAGCAGTTGAAAGCAAGAAGCAGCTATTTTTACAAGTGGGGAAATTGAGTCAAATTGCAATTCGCGGCACTTTTTCCAAGTGCGTCGAGCGCGCTTACGGAAAAACTATAAGGAGTTGGGATATCATTTTGGGTTCGTTGGAAAGCTCAAGTTCTTAGCTTTAAAATGAAAATCTCGCTTCTAGGACATACGGTTCAAGAGATACGGACGTTTTTGTGGAGGTAGATTTTCAGAAATGAAGTAAAGATTCAGAATGATAAATGACACTTTCACAGCTTTGAAATCACAGAATGGACACACGATTTCTATGCAGTTCTGGACACGTTGAAATGGTTTGAATTAGATTATTTTAAACTAAGAGATTGGTTTGCACAGTTCTGGCTGGATACTCACTCCTAATTTTGGACCGGAATAGGCCGCCACTGGTTCTGCTCACAGCTTGGCCTCTGGTCTGGGTCTGGCACAGTGGTCTGGTCTGGTCTGCGGTTCTGGATACAGCTCTGCTTTCTGGGTCTGGTTCTGGCACGGATTCTGGGCCAGAAGTGAACAGCACAGCCCGGCTATTTTATTCTGATGTCCCCCTAGGAAGTCTGGGTAAATCAGTTTGCAAGATTGGAAGGCCAGCTGAGAAGAGTTCAGCTTGCAGTAGGCCCTCTGCTTCAAAGAATCTGGAGTCTGGTTTTCTTGTGCAGAGCGTCCCACCAATGTTCAGGTGATGAGTGAATCTGGAAGTTCCCCACTAAGGCTTGCCATCCTTACTTATAGCAGAAATTGCAGAAATTGCATCACCAAAATGGGTGTGTGCGTGGGCATAACTAAGCCTGCCCCTCACAACTTATCATTGGCCAAATTCTCCTCTCTCCCTTTATTGGGGGAAGGAAATGGAGTGTCAACGTGATGAGGTATGTGTATGGGTCAGAGAATCCTCCCCTTCTCACTTTGCACACAAATCTATTTTTGATTTAAATGCATATTTATCTATGTACAATTTTTCTAATATTATATGTCCAGTTAACATATTTTCTGTAGCGCCAAACCATCCCATCCCTGTCTTTGTAAGATGTTGTGTCCACTTCTGACAGAATTCTGCCCTTTTCATCCAGAACACAATATCAACATTTTTCCAGAATTTACACAAATGTGCGCAAGGAATATGGGCATCAGATGATGAAGTGTCAGATTTTTAACATACAGACATTTGGAGTAATACCCTATTTTCCACTACTACCCCCCAGAACATACCACAGAGTCCTAACACCTCTTAAAATGTGCACAGAAAAATCACAGGAATAATGATATTACGTATATAATTTTGACAATTTTGTACTATGAATTATCCATCTTTTTAAAATTATGCTCTGGCCCAGATGGGTGTGGTTAAGTCCTAAAGCACATGGGGGAATTTCTTGTTTGTCCACTTCCTCCAAGCTCAGCTGGCTCACAGAAGCAGTTCCCCTCCCAGTTCCTTCCAAGAGGAAGCCATTTACGACCTCCTGATTTAGCAATTGTTTCGAGCCAAGGGAAGGTCATTGTTCTGTTTCCCTGCAGTCCCAGGTACCCCTCCCCTGATTCAATCAGAGAGGTGTAATCTCCTTTTGGTGGGGGCAGCAGAAGACAGGCCAGGCCTGTGAATGCAGTTGCTGGGCAAGTTTCAACTCCTGTCGGGGGTAGTTGCCGGGCAGAATTCAATCCCTTTTAGCCAGGCTTCAGCCAAAGGTCACTTTTGTTCCAATTTTTCTTCATACAAATCAAACTTACAATTTCTACACATGCAGCTAGAACGCTGATTCTATTTTCAAAACTATGACATTTAAACAGTTGCAACCTATGTGACACTCAAAAGTAGGTCACTCATTTATTTTAAACATTTCAATTTTAGTGGCTTTAAATCCCATTTCACTTGAGCTGCTGACATCCACAGCTCAGCCAGTTTTGTTATGAACATTATTTTAGGCTCTTTATCTTTCCAGATTTTGTCTCTTCATCTTTCCAGATTTTGTATGCACACAAGACTTCATTCTACCAGACGTCTGCTGGTGTTCAGTAAGATTTTTTAATATCTTGCGATGTTTGAAATAGGCATTTTGAGCTTCCATTCAGAGAAACAAAGGTGATTTCAAAGCACTTTTGAGCTAACAGGCACTGCTGTTTTTCCTTTGGCACCACGTTTCCCTCATGGCGCTTCTGGCCCATCACACTCGCACTGGTGGGTGGCAGGTCAGACGACCATTTTGGTGTGCGCAAAAACTGCACGGTTTTCCTGGATTCTGGCGCAAATGTGAGCTTTTTGGCCATCTTGGATTTTCTAAGCCCACAGCACCAAATATTGCAGCATAATAACTCGAACGTGGGTCAATACACCTGACATTTCCGAAGGGTGCGCAGGGAGTTTTACATGCGATGTTGCTGGCGTGAGAGGGGTACGTGTATTCCGAGTGGTGCGCTGGGAGTTTTACATGCATTTTCACTGGCACAAGTGGGGTATGTGTATTCTGAGGGGTGCGTGGGGAGTTTTACATGTGATAGGCCTGGCGCGAGCGGGTATGTGTATTCCTAGGGGTGCGTGGGGAGTTTTACACGCATTTTCGCTGGTGCGTGCGGGGTACGTGTATTCTGAGGGGTGCGCGGGGTGTTGTACACGCGATAGGCCTGGCGCAAGTGGGATACGTGTATTCTGGGGGTGCGCGGGGAGTTTTACACATGTTTTCGTGGTTGGGGGCTGTATGCTGGTCCACTGGCCTTTGTGCCATGTACTGGATTTATGCGATGTTTTTGGCACACAGGGCGGGGTTGGGGGCGTAACTGGTGCTGCTGCAGGGTCACTGTGCCACTCTGCGCCACGGCTGCTTATGGATGTATTAATCCATGAATACGCTGTGAGCCTAAATGGGTTTTGTGCATCGAATTCTATGAATTACCCCCTCAATGTCTTGAGGACAATTGCCATTTTCACCCGTTTCAGTCCGTATTCGGCCCCTTTATGGGTACAGAGACTGTAATTATTTCTATCCTTGGCAACATCGCTTTGCTTCAGGATTGCAGAGAGGTCGGAGCTTTGATTCTCCTTCCCCTTCTGTGGCTTTTGATACTGTCCATCATGGAATACTGTTAAGGACTTTGGAAAGGATTGGCCTTACTTGCTCCCCCGTTTTATGGTTCTCCTCATTCCTGACTAACCGTTTCTAGACTGTGTCACTTCCCCCATTCAAATCCCTGCTGTTGGCTCTCACTTGTGGTGTCCCTCAAAGGTTGGCCTGGTCCCCCCTGTTGTTTAATCTTTATCTGCGTCCCTTGACCAATCTAATTGCAGACCACAGAGTGACCTTTTAGGATGTATACATTTTGGCTGTGGCACAATTGTTTGCGGTCGAATTGACTGTGGTCAATTTGTCGACAAAGCCAATTTTGCAGCAGCCAAAACCACCCTAAATAAAAAAGCCCCCACCCACACTCACACACCCCCCCAAATCCCATACTTACCTTTTTGCCGTCCGTGCCTGTTGCTCCCCTGCGGCGTCGGATCCGTCCTTCCTAAGCGGGTCGGACCCGATGTTGCAGGATCCGCTTTTACTTTTTTTTTTGTTCTTTTTTTTTTTTGCCTTCCGCCTCCAGACTTCCGGAAGCAGGGGGCACCCCCGCGACCTCGGCTCCCCATGTTTGGCAGTTTCAAAACGATCAAATGGTACTGAATACATTTGGCCAGTTGTACCATACGGTCAATTTGATATGACCAATTTCGGTAATACCACCTTTTACACATATGCCAATAACATGCAGATTCTCTTCCGTTTAAATGCCTCTAAGCTGAAGAACTGCCTGTCTGAATTTGGAGACTGGATGGCCAGGAACTGGTTAAAGCACAATAGCGACAAAACTGAGGTCCTAGTGGTTGGTTCTCCTCCCACTGGGGCCTCATGGAGTGTCGACTACTGCCCAGTGTCTTTAGGGCCTTGACCTGAGCCAGTACAGTCGGTGAAGCGTTTAGGAATGAAGCTGCTTGTGTCTGTGTCAGCTGGATTTTGCTAAACTGAAAATTATTAGGGAAAGTTCTTCCTCTCCTTCCACCAGACTTCCTTGATTATGAACTCAGTTTATTATTGTAATGGAATCTATCTGGGCAACCTGCAGTGCTGCTTCAGCGCTTGCAGATTCTTTAAAACTCAGCAGCTAGATTGGCTCTCAGAGCTCCAAGACTTTTGCATTCCTTGGCCTTGCTCTGTCGGCTGCACTGGCTTCCGATCAGTTGCTGAATTAAGTTTAAAACACTCTGCTTGGTTCACCACGCTAAACTAACTCTTTAGCAGCCGGCGAGACTACTTCGGTCTTCCTCTCAAACTCTGCTTAGTATTCCGAGGTTTTGCAGGAAACCAGCAGGAGGACGATCTTTTTCTTTATTGGCCCCAACAATGTGGAATTCTCTTCTGATGGAGCTCCGCGAGAATGTTGATCATCTTCGGTTTCGTCGGAATTTGAAGACATATCCTATTGATTTTTGAGGGAGTTCTGAGTGAGTCACTTTCTTTCCAGCTGTGTGTCAGCGCCTTTAATGCATTTGGGCCATAGATGCGCTCTATAAATCTTTAAATAAATAAATATGTCCTCTGATTATGTGGCTCTTTTTGGGATTCCTTTATTTTTAGAGGCAAATGTCAGAAGATATCAGATGGCATCCTTTTTTTAATGTATTTTAATTAAAGATTGCACAATAGGTACACCTCTGTTACAGACAAGGTAATATACAGTGGGATCACACAAATGAATAATATTCTACTTTCTTAACACCCTTCTTAAACTCTGATGTGACTCTAGATTCATGGCTTCACTTCTGCCTGATGTGCACAGACACCCTGTATGTCCCATAAATTATACAAGTTGAGTATTAATGAAAATGGCAGGCATATCTGGCTCACAGTACTAGCAACCCCAGTGCAGATTTCACTATATAAAAATAGATGTTTGTTTTGGGATAAATCTGCTTATTTTTCACCTGTGTTTAGTTGTTGGGCGCCACTCAATTGATGTTAGAGATGTGCCGGTGTGGAAGAGTATTGGACTTTGAGATTACTTCTGATCTTTTTTATCTTATCTTCTACCAGGATGATAAGCAGAATTGTCACATGCCTGATGTGCTGTAAAACTGGCAGGAATTCCCGTACTATAACTCTGAATGTCAAATTTGAATATTGCTTACTTATGTTCCCTGTGGTGCATGGCTGCTGTTCCTAACAGGTTTTCGGGAGTCTCTTGAATGTAAGAGGCAAGAGCTGCCCAATAAAATTAAAGAATAAGCTAGCCTACATGAATAGCCAGCATGTTGAAATGGTTTTCTGATGGAGAGCACTCTGACTTTGCTAAGAGTTCAAGCGGCTCACACTGATACTCTATCTAGGGCCAGGAGGATAGTCCAGGGGCAACGCATTTGTCTTTGAATCAAGACAACTCAGAGCAACACAGATGTGAATCCCAATCCGGTGCTTAGAGACTGGTCTCCATAATCTTATAAAAGATGAATTAATTAATCTCACTTCAGAGCGATTTTAATTTATCTTGAATTGTGTATCCTTTCGCATACGTGATCACTGATCCTGAGGGTCATTACGTCATTGTTTATGGTAATGTAAATAGAAGTAGCCTGACTCTGATAAACATATATGCTCCAAATCATTACTTCCCATATTGCTTTCAAAAAGAGTTCTCCAAATGGTGCAAATGTAAGCGCTCTGATATATTTCTGGAAAAAGATATTGCCACAATACTTGTAACCATGTATGATTCCCTGTTCACTATCCCAATTAGCCAGGTCTCTACTGCAAAACATGGAAACCTTCCAATTGAGGGCTACCTGGCGAAGGTTGCATAGTAGGACAAATGAGAACATATACTACTCATCCAAACATAAGTAGATCTGAGGGATCTGTGATAAAGCAGAGCAGGTTTCCTGCCTGTTGACCCTGTCCATTCTTGCAATTCAGGGCCTCCACAGTAAGCAGAATGGCATTTGCTGTCGTGTTCCCCGAATCATGGTTTGAACACACCCTGTCCCACAATGACACCAGGGAATTGTGGATGATTTACAAACCTGGCCACTTCTGACCCACAGCCATACCCATATCATTAGAATATTTCACACAGAGGGTTGGCAGAGCGGCACTGCATTCAGAAGGACAGACGTATGGCCATATCACCAGCTAATCTGTTTGTCACATATCCACACTCGCCTTTCACACAGTCTACTGGAGAGAGCCTGGATAGGAAGCTCGGGGCATTTTTTCCTCACTCTAGATTGATATGTTTCACTGTAATTTGAAAACCTACTCCAGATTAAGGTATCGCACTTTTTGGCAAAAAAAAGCGATTGAAAAGGAAATTATTCTTTTGTACTAACATTGAAACTGTCTCTTTTTAGGAATGTTACAATGTTCATTTATGATGATGACTTTCTGTATATATCGAAGTGATAATAAGAATGTTACACCTATTTTAGTGAGAAAATCACATATCTTACTGGGCAGGGCACATTATCGAATCCCAGACTAACATAATACATTATTTTCTAAGAGAAGGTTAGCATACAAAGATAGCCAGTCTGGTGCACTCCGATTGGACTCTTTCAAAATACCCTATGATGAAGCCAAAATGATAACTCGCACCAATGAGGGTTCCTGGCTGTAATAAATAAAATGAAATGTCAATTTGGGAACACAAGTATTACCACATATCTTTACATATGACAAATATGTCTATGATGAAATGGTTGTATGCTTGAATCACTAAGTACATAATGCAGGTTGAGCTTGGTGTTGATTTGATTATTTACAACACCTACCCTAACAGCAAATTAGCTGTATTCAAGAACCATGTTTAAACATTCAGACAGCCTCAGGATTTAGATGTGAGGAAAGAAAGGCTGAAACATCTGTCACTCCATTGATTGCCGAGTGCCGCCCTCCTTATTGTTTCCACATATAATGTTTCCTGTCTCATATGAGAAAAGCCTCTCCGAATCTTAGAAGAGTAGGGCCTGGTTCTCAGTCTAAGGATATCAAGGTGCATTTGGGGTGTGTGCATTCCTATTCACCAATGTACATGCACGCTTAGGGAAGCATAAATATTGGATGTTTTTCGTATAGAAGTGAACATACAGGCTCCTTCAAATGAATGTGTTCCCAGCAGCTCTTTAAAAACAATGGAGCCTATGAATCAGACATAGCATCCATAGTTGAGGGAAACTGGCTTAAGTCTGAATTAGCATCTGTTCAAAAGATTGTGCTGTGAGAACCAGTTTAAAGCTTATCAGTTGTCCAACGTCAGGTGACAGGAAATATCAACAGCACAATTGCAGTTTTTTTAATTTCTTTTTATCAATCCCTGTGTAGTCCTGGTTTGTGATGCAGCGTACGGTGCATTCCCATATATTCTGATACAGTACAATATATTGTTTACGTTCCCAGTGTCACTGTAAGTCTGAATTTGAGTACAGCTCCCAGGAATCAGGGATACATGGCCACCTTAAACCGGAGACACTGCAGTTCTCAATGGACGACAGAAGTATGGCAGAAGGTCTAGCAAGGCCTGGGAAGAATGCTAGTAATGATACTTGGAATTGTTTGTGTCTTTTAGCAGCCAACCAATTTGAAATCCCTTTTGCCATTTTAAGTGTGTGCATTGTAGTCATGAGTGTGAGTTGTGGGATTGCAACCACAAACGATCATACAACTTTGGCATATTTAGCGCTGGAATGTCAGTGTCATATGTTTTGTGCACTTGATGATGCAAAAATTAACAGTAACTCCTAATAACACTTTGAAAAAAAATGTTTTTATTATTGCTTTCAGTTACAACATGCAACAATATAAAAGAAGCTCCTTAACTATCTCTACGCCCTGGTGCCTCCCTCTCCTTTTCCCCCTCCCCAGATTTCAAATACACAGTTATTCCCAACACGCCAACACTTCCAGACTTACACAATACCCTCCGTATGTTAAATGGAAGACCTTTAGGGCCTGATTCACAGAACGTTTTCCTATGGGACTGCGCCATTATAAAATACTTCTGTGCATCAGGCCCTTAGTATTTGTGGGCATATTTGTCCAACAAAGTCCTTTTGTAGAAACTCCCACACTGGGCCCCACTCCGGTCTGGAACTTGCATATTCCATCTGGAGTGAGAATGTGGCCAATGCAACGAAGTCCCATACCATCTGTATGCAGCCACGTGCTGCAGGGGCGTCTTTGTTTTTCCACGTTTGCGCTATTAATAGCAGGACTGACATAATCAGCACCCCATAGGCTTTAAAAGGGGGGTTATTTTGAGGGGCTTTCTCAGGGTCCCACAATCCCAGTATACAATTGGCTGCACCCAACTCCAGTCCTGAGCCAAACTCCTGCATGCAAGTTCATGCCACTATCCAAAATGTCTCCACTACAGGGCATGACCACCAAATGTGGTCCCAATCTTCCCACACTTTGCAACCTCTCCAACACTCTGGGGCATATTCGGGCCTTTTCTGCAGCCTGGTCGGTGTGTAGTTCCATTGACCCATACCCGAATAACACATCTCTCTAATTTGAATCTCTCTTGCAAGCTTAGGTATGTTCCTCAAGAGGAAGATCCAATGTTCCTGAGGAATAGCCTTGCCCAGTGTTGCTTCCCATTTGATCATATAAAGCATTGTGTATCTGGAACATTTTCTGTGAAAATCTTATATAATGAGTTAATGAGATTTATGCAGCCCGACTGGGTAACCAGAAACTGTTCAAATGAGGTACGAGGTCTAGATGCTGCCTTCAGGGCAAGAGACCCAGTCGCACAGTAGGTAATACCAGAGACTTTCCCTTTCAGAGCATTACTTCTACACTCGTCAAAAGGTTTTATAGCGTCCCCTTGGAATAAGTCTCTAAGCTTCCTAAATCCTTCCGCTCTCCACTGGGTGAATGCTCCGGGTTCTAACCCAGGTGGACATTGTGGATTACCAAAGGTAGAGGTGAAAGGGGACAGGACCAAAGTGCTCCCGCACTTCTCGATCAGGGTGTCCCACGTGTCTTCCACCAGACTCGTAATATGACTTAAATGCATGTTTTGGAGTATATGACCTCTATTTAACCATAGGACTTAACTACATGGAGCCCCCACCACCGCCCTGTCCATTCTGGCCCAGAGCACCAAGGAGAATCATTCTCTTACCACTGGGATCTGAGCTGCCTCACAACAAGTCAGAACGTCTGGGAGCAATATACCTCCCATGATCCTAGAAGCCATCAAGGTCCGGTGGGCCAAGCAAGGTTTCCTATTTTTCCACACAAATGCCAAGGTGAGTCTGATATTGAGAGTGGGACACATCTGGACAATTCCCCTTTCATGTTGTTCAGAAGTGGTACATAGCGTTCAATATATATTGGCTCAAGGCTAAACATAAGGGTTATACCCAAATATGTTATAACTTGTGGCTGCCATCTAAAGGGAGAGGAGGCCCTGGTCTGAATCAGAATGTCCCCCTGAACGGAGAGGTTGAGTATCTGTGATTTGGCGAGATTCACCTTCAGCCCCGCAACGTCCCTAAAAAAAATTCAATTCACGCACTATCGCGCATAAAGAGTCTACAGTTCTACGTGAAAATAGCAAAATTAACAAAACAAGTCAGAAAATAATAAGTTTTGTTTAGTCGAAATCCAGAAATTATTTTTCTTTTTTATATGTATTGTGGGGGGAGACTCCCTGCAGTCCACCACCACATCCCCATACCTTAATTTATACCCTTAATATAGCTCCTATCTATTTATTTTAAAAGGATACCAAAATCCTGCAAAATATCGACTTTTAAAACTCGTTATTTTTGGACTCGTTCTGTTTGTTTTCAATTTTTGGGGGAATACAGATTCTACAGGACTCATAAGCGCCAACAACATATCATCCGCGAACGCTGTTACCTTATGTTCTCAACCAAAATGGAATAACATTGACCTCCCTAACCATTCTCATGCCGGCAAGGAAAGGCTCTAAATAGATTGCAAAGAGAGGAGGGAACAATGGACATCCCTGTTTAGTTCCCCTACTGATCGATATCGCTTGGGACAATTGCCTATGGATTAGTAAGCGTATCGATGGAGTCTGGTATCTTGCAATAACCATTCAGAGGAATGAGGAGCCAAAACACATATAATTCAAAGTTTTATAACGGAACGACTAATCACATTTTGACACTTAGGAAAATAAGTAAATTGGCAATTTCTGGTGCATGTAGATCTCCCTGAGCATCTGGAAAGATTTTGGAGGAGCGTGTGATAAGGGAGTGATGAATGCAGTTTAAAAACAATAAAAGCAAGTGCAAACTCAGGAAAAGGAGGTGCAAAGGATCACATTGTGTGACAATGGTGTGGTACACCGGAAATACACTGATTTCAATGCAAAATGGTTGACCTGGACTATAGAAAGACAACAAGCAAGTTCTCAACAAGGGAATTCGAGGTGCTCGTTGATAAAGTCTTCGAGGTGGACCCTCAACTATTTCTGTCTTGTGCCAATCAAACTGCTTGTGCACATATCGAGAAACGTGGGAGAAGAGCCTCATGAAAGTGAATGTGGTGCCACTACAATATTAGACTCTGGAGAATGCAAAAGGAGCTGGTATGATCTCCGTCAGAAGGTACTGGAGGACAAGGAACATTCCACTGGAACGGGCCATGGGTCTTCGCGCAGGCTGAATCTAACCCTCTCCAGCAGAGGGTATTTGCCATCATGGCTTTGGGTTTTGTCGAAGACGTCCAAGGTGAGGATAACGGGATATGGGGAGGATAGCTCAGGGGCAACATGCTCGCCTGGGAAGCAAAATGTTGCAGCAACACAGGTTCGATCCCTCTGTCAGCTCTTAGAAACCTCTGGGTATTAAGTGTAGTATAAATAACCAATTATATATAATTACAGAAGAGTCTGTAATGGTCAGAATTAAATGTATGTCTTTCTACCGGACAGGGCACATAACATAAAATGGACACATCCCAGTCAGAACGGTCTACAGAGAAAAGGGAGCACTTACTAAAGATGGTGCCACTCCGAAGTCATACAGGATTAGTCAGATTGGAAACAAAAATCACGTGATGATCGAAAATAATTAGGTCAGGTTACTTAATTGCATGGGAAACAGTGTGGATTGACAGGAACTCTGACAAATGAAAGGTGCAGGTGTAAGATTGGCTCTGGCCTGCAATCACCGGGGCCTCTGTGATCAGGCAGCCAAGGCCTGCATCACGCTACGCTTGGGAAAGAAGAGATGGAGACGGAGCTCTCGTTCTACAAGTCTTTATTCCTGTCCCTCCTTACATGGTCGGCCCCTTCCGCCTTCTACATCACTTCCCTCCCCACTCCCTAATCCTGCACTTCCTAGCCATGGACTACATTTCCAGACAGTATCCCCCCAATTTAAACACTGACATTTCTTCGATGAGGCTGCTGAACCCCTATACCAGGTCCTTTAAGCCGAGGTAACAGTATCTGAGATGGATGGGGATGCAGATCTTACTCATACATCAATAATCAAAATGACTCAGGAAGTTTGGCAAAAGTCAAAGCTGTTTTAATAGCAAGTCTTTAAAACAGTGAGTACAACGGACATCAACGGACGCCGCACAGAATGATCTCAATGCATTTCATAAAAACCTTTACATATCAAAAATTCATCATAAGTGACATCACACTACGTGGCAAATAAAAACACCTATGGGAGATTGTGGTTGGTCAATGGGGAACATCTACATATACTTTCTATGGGATACAGGTACGTGATTGGGTCTCTAAGATCAGGTGGAGGATTAAGCCAATCCCAAATGCAAGTCATCTTCTGTATAAGTCTAATACTCGACATACTATTGGCTTCTCAAACTATAGGGCTTCTTAATACGTGGCCCTCTATGATTGGTTGGCACGCTTGTACCCTTCTGGAATATTCCACTTGATAGCAGTATGCACGCTGGTACCCCAGGTGCCCAGGGTTTGGCCTGGTCATGCCTCCCCACCCAATTAGCCCAACATTCATCATCACTCCTGCGGTCTGCCATTCAACTAACTCCTTTCAACTCGGCCTTGCAGAGGCTCACTATACCTGAGAATAAAAGGGAGTGTGGCATGGCCTTATCTTCTAGTCTCGGTGTAGCTTGCCTCAAGTCTATTTTCATCTGACCATGTGACTGGAGCCCATGGTTTTGAGCTCTCCTTATATTAAAAACGATTAAATGAAGAAATCTTGGCACACTTAGTTACTTTCGTTCCATCTCAAACAGGAACTCAGCTTGCTTCTCACGGTATTGTATCCTCTTGAGTTCATGGCAAGGCTCTCGGCTTCCCCAAATTGTGACAATGGGCCCGGCAAGCCTTTTTCAAATCTTCCTTTGCTGCCAGCTGTCCTATTCTGCTGCGCCACACTTCCATTCATGGGGGCCAAGTGAGCTAAAGTGTGTCGTGGAACATCCAGATGCTATACATTCCTATATATATATAAACATTGGCACATCGCCCAATCTATTGACTATGTAGCCAGTTTTATGATTACTTTGTCTACTTGTGTTACTGCGTCTGTACAATTGTAAAATGGTTTTGCATTTTCTTCAGTGTTTCTCCGCACATGTAATCTTCATTTCGCTCTCAAAATGTTGCTTACTTCACTACTTCGTTATCAGCTTCTATAAGATATATATTCTTACTTTATTTGCATCTCTTCTGGGTGCGTCACCTCTACATCACGTGATGCCACAAGTCTTTTCTTTCATTCGTTTTCATACTTCTTCTGGAATTTCCTTCAGAAGATCGTAATTTCTCCATGGATATGCATAGGGTTTTCTCACTGGACACCTAGTTTCAAGGACCTTTCGCAATATAGGCACCATTATTGGCTTTGCACATGTTGCAATTTCCGGTTGCCACTTATAGGCAAAATAGGGGTGAAGCTTCTGGTAGAGGTACTTCGCTCCTACTCTACACTGCAAGGCCTGGTTCTTGCATTTTGTGGATGAATGTCCCACGCCTCCAGCTTTCAAGTCGGGTCATCCTGCCCCACCTCAACCGGTCCCACTGCACCTGAGTCCTCGCCATCTCCATGGTATGGCACTTCCTTGAGTAGGTCCTTTAAAGTGTGATGAGTTCCTGGTTACCTGGCGTCAGTCACCTTCAGCTGTGATGCGAGAACCCTTCTTCCTGGTGATGACGAGGGGATCTTCATGAAAGAAAGCATTACGTTTGCTAGACCGGGTTTGTTTCACGACCATCCCAAGTATTAAGGTGGACGGCCTTGCTTGCCTCCAGCCATCTGTATAGCCTTTCATCTTTCCTTTGGCTTCGGCATCTCTATTCTGTATCTCCTGGTCATCTCCGAGGGCCTCTGTAACAGTCGTGTAGTGTGGTAGTCTGGAGCGGACATTTCGGCCAAACATGACTTCGGCAGTGCATGTCCCTGTCAAACTGTGTGTGGTTCTCCTATAGTCCTATAGTCCCTCAGGAGTTGATGCAAAACTTGTTCATATGGCTTACACATTAATTTGGAGATTTGTCATATGCACTATAAGCTGGCCATGAAGCGCTCAATCATACCATTTGCTTGGAGCCACAACGGAGTCACCTTCCTATGCTTGAACCCCATGTAATCTGCAAAGGCCCTAAAGTCCTGGCTCATTAATGGTGGCCCATTGTAGGATTTTACCTGCTTGCGAATGCCATTGTAAAGATTCTGTCCAACACGGATGACATAATGGGCTGCCGTGGACGAGACCAATTGTGCTTCTGGGTACCCCGAGTACTTGTCCATTATGGCTAACATGTATTCCCCCCCCCTTCCATCGAGTCAAAGAAGTCCACTGCTACTTCTTCCCACGCTCCTTCAGGTAGTGGTAACATATTTAGTGGTTCAGGATGTTGGGTGGGGGTGATTAGGCAGCATGTGGGACATTCCCGTAGCATGTCTTCAATCAGCGAGTCGAATTTCGGAAACCACACTTTTTGCTGCAGCATTCCCTTTGTCGATACTATTCTCCGGTGCCCCATGTGTGCTAAGTCTAACAACTGACACCTGAGTTGGGTTGAGATGGTATACAATCTTGTTCCCTCTGAGCATGTAGGTTATCCTCTGACATGGCTAGCTCCTCTTTGACCATCAATAGGCTGTCCACATCCTTTCTTATTTCTTCTGACTCTGCCCAGCTCCTTTCCTTTGCATGCTGCCATTTCCCAGATTTCATGCTCTCTGTAATTATCTGTAATGCGATGTTGCCTTCTGCTTCCAGCTCCAGGGGGTCTATGCCCTGTGGGATGGTCTGATGGATTAAGTACCTAATGTACCGATCTGCCACTGATGGTTCTGGAGTATTTCCCGCACTGGGGTTACGTGATAAGAAGTCGACCGGGTTGGCTTCCTTTCCTGGCCTATGAATGATGCAAAATGCATTGTCTTGCAACCGCAGACCCTATCTTGCAATTTGGGATGGCATCTTCGCTTGTAGGTTGCCATATAGAAACAGCAGTGCTTGATGGTCAGTTATAATCGTAAAAGGCTTGCCATAGAGAAATAAATGAAAATGTTTGCATACCCACACAACTGCCAGGCTTTCATTCTTCACCTGGGAGTATGCCTGCCCTGTCTCCGACAGGCTTCTGCTCGTTTATGAGACAATGGGCCTCATTCCGAGTATGGCGGTAAGGGATAGCGGCCACCGCTAACGAGAGCGGTGGCGGTAATCCCTTACCGCCATACTCCGAGTTCCCTTAGCGCCATGGTGCTTTTAACACCTGCTTTTAGCAGGCGTTAAATACCATGGCGCTAAGGGACCTTGATGTTAATTACGCCACCGTAATTTACGGTGGCGTAATTGACGCCTTCCCCACTCCCATTATGCCCTATGGGGCAAGAATGGGAATGGGGAAGGGTAAATGGGGATTGGGGAATTACCGCCCCGCCAACCTTGGAATGGGGCGGTAATTCCGCCAACCACCAAGGCGCTGCCGGTCCGGGTACGGCGTCAACCAAGGCGTTAATAGCGCCATTGGTTAGCGCCGTACTCGGAATGAGGCCCAATGCGTCGCTGCCCGGAGCCATCTGCGCCTTTCTGAGCAAGGATGGCCCCCAGGCCCACCGGGCTAGCATCAACTGTCAATTCCGTTTCCTGGCCTGTGTCGAAGTAGGCCATGTTCTCCGCCTTCGCTATCATGTCACGAATGGATGTGAATGCCACATGACATTTAAACGACCACTGGAAGGCCATGTGTTGTTTGGTCAACGCTCTCAGCGGCATGCTAATCGTAGAAAAGATTTTGATATAATGGGCACAACAACTAGCCGTGTCTAAGAAAGACCGGAGCTGCAAGATGTTTGTAGGTGGGCATGTATTATTCAGCGCATGCACTTTTTTCTGGGTCGGGTGTCATTCCATTTTCAAAGAAAATATGGCCAAAGAAGAGAAGGGTGCCTTTTCTGAATTCACATTTGTCGCTGTTCAATGTCAGGTTGGCCGCTTCTAGTGCCAGGCACACTCGGGCAAAAGTGTCATTGCGTTTTTCCGTCGTTGTGCCAAAGACCAAAATATCATCGCTGTAGTTTATACAGTTCGAAATATGTTTTAAGACATTGTGTATTTCAGCCTGAAATATCTCCGCCGCAGAGGTGACACCAAAGCTCAACCTCTTGTACCTATAGAGACCCAAATGGGTCACAAAAGTGGTAATGTACGTGCTCTCTGGGCTCAGGACCAGCTGATGGTCTAACTTTGAAAATACCTTAGCCCTGTTTAGGAGATGAACCATGTCCGTAATGAGTGGGGCAAGATGACACTCACTTTTGATGGCCTCATTTGGTCTCCTCATGTCCACACATAGCTGGATGACATTGGACCCTTTCCTTAGGACGCAAAAAATCGGGGACACCCAAGGAGTGGGCCCCTTTGCTGGTTCTATGATGTCCTGAGTTAGTAGCTTGTGCAATTCCTCCTCCACCTGGCGTTGGATATTCACAGGGATTCCTCTCTAATGCTGGACTACGGGTTGAATATTTTCATCAATGTGAAATTTGATTTGACAATTTCAGAGTTTTCCAATTCCTTTGAACATGGATGGGTATATTTGATCAATCCGTTCCACTGTATCAATGTATTTGTGGACCATTAATTTGTAGAGTACATGAATAAGCCCCATTTCGACAGCCATCTTGAAACTCATGATGCACCCTGATTCTGTGGGTGTGGAGATCACGTGTATTGGGATGTTCTTTGTTTGTATCTTGTGGCGACACAGTGCTACAAATTGTCCCAGACATTTTAGCGGGGTCTTTGAGCAATAAGGGTAAATGTCCACTTCGGCTGGTGTAGTCTGAGTGCCTGCGATAGCGCCTGGTAGACTTGCTCACTAATCACATTTACAGTGGCTCCTGTGTTGATAAGAAATTCAGTTTATGTTTCATTTAGGTGCATGAGAAGGGTTGGGCTATGTTTGGTTGCATGTTGGTTCCCAACGCATAGAGGTAGCCCTTCCATATTTGTTCCCCTTCTGAGGAGCTATGTTCTGTATCCGTCGAGGACTGTTCCACTAGGTATCGTATATGGCACTGGGATCGACATCGATGTTCCGGTCATGTTGTGGATGATCAATAACGTCTGCCTTCCCTTCCTGGCCCATCTTCCTTTGGTTCTCTTTGTTGTCTCTGATCTCCTGAGCTGTGATCTCTTCTCTCTCCTTCTTTCCCACAATGGTGGACTTTTGAAAGGTCTCTGTTGCTGTGTTGGTGGGTCTCCTGCACGTCTTATTGGTTGTACCCCCTTCATTGTCTCATCCAAAACCTCTAGCCAGCTGACATACTGTCTTAAAATGGTTCTCTTCTCCACAGTCTGAGCATCGTTGTCCAATCGCCAGGCTTGTTTACATTCATATCTGCAGCGATAACAGAATGGCTCATCTTGTGATCTATTCGCCCTTGGTAGTTTGTGTACACCATTTGAGTGTGTCGAGTGGCCTTTAGGGCTGTTGAATGATCCCACTTGCGAGTAAACTGCCATTTCTGCTCTTGCTAACATGAGTATTTCCTCTAGTGATCTTGCCTTTTGTGATAGTTTCCTCCTGAAGCTTTGGGATTCACACCCTGCCATGATCTGGTAACTTAACGTCTCTGTTTTGGAATAATTGTTGAAATCACAGTGCTTAATTTTGCTGTGTAGTCTCATTACAAATGCATCCATTGTTTCTCCTTTGGCTTGCACAATAATTAAAATAAATAAATAAATAAATGCCTCTCATAATCCACGTTGGTACATGGTGCAAAATAAACGGATAGAGCTGTCTTCAGGCTTTGGATCGTGTCAATGGAGTCAGCGCGGAACTCCTTAATAATGTCCCTTGTGCCTGGGCCCGCTGCTAGCTTCAATAAACATTGCTGACGGGTATCTTCCCCTTGACCAATTGCGCCTACATATAAATCAACGCCCAGACCCATCTGGCCCATCGGGGTCCCATGTTGCTGGTGTCTGCCACGTCCAAACCGCCTGGTAATTGCACTGTCAGGGACTCTGACACCCTTTGTGGGCCCTGTGGCTGTGTGGTCACTGGGACTGTGGCAGGGATGTCCTGGTCCAACATGCTGTACTCTGGCTATGCTAGATGTGATGTCTTGCTTCCTGGGCCCTTTCCCTCTGTGTCCTGTTTAAATGGGGTGTGGGGAAGTCTGGGAGAGCTCCCTGCTCATGAGTCCCCCCTGTGAGACGTGGTCTTCCTGCAAAGACACGAGCAATGCTCTTTGATGGGCACCCCCCGCTGGGCTTCCTACGATCTCCCAGCACTCACCGCCGCAGCCCTGGGTTGCCTTTTGCCTCCCTGGCAAATGTGCTGCCTCCAAGGCTCCACCCTCCGTCAGCTTTCAGCCACACTTGTCATGTGCATGTTCCACACTGAAATTACTGCCCTATACGTGGGCCGCCTCTCGTCACCAGTGTAAGATTGGCTCTGGCATGCAATCACTGGAGCCTCTGGGTTCAAGAATCAAGGCGCACATCACGCTGCGTGCGGGAAAGAAGAGACGGAGCTCTGGCTCGGCTCTATACGTCTTTATTCCTGTCCTTCCTTGCATGGTCTGTCCCTTCCTCCTTCTACGTCACTTCCCTCCCCACTCCCTCGTCCCGACCTACGACAGTACATCAGGCATATTCATGGGCTTTAAGCAAGTGACAAGGAATTGTAACAGAGACAATTGTATCAAAAACTGAGAACTACACACTTCACTAATTTGGTGTTGCCAAAGAAATGCACAGTCGATAACTAAATTGCTTGCTGAAGATGCGGTTTGGCTCGCCACTAGAAGCACCTCTATGGAAGCAGCAGCTCAGGATATACCATAATCTCCTCTTTCCCCATTAACGATCTACGAGGACACAGGCGCCCTACTCAAGTACACGCTCATTCTTAGGCAGAGTGGACTGGGCACCAAATGAGGCCCTGGAAAAAGTGTTCCAAGTGGATCCATATTACACATTTTCAGCAGGCCCAACCCTTTTCCTACGAGAATATTTGGAAGTAAAATAGGTTATCACGTAGGGAGCACAAAGGCAGTAGTAGGATTTGCAAAGTATTTTGTTTTACTTGCAGTAACCCGTATTTTGTAAACTTTGCAGTGTGATGTGTGCTTCAACGTACATAAAACATATCCAAGAAACAAAGTTGTATCATGTTGCCATTTTTAAAAGAAATCGTTTTCAAACTTGTATCTTTGTTCATCCTGGGAAATGTACACATGCGCTCCCAAGATAATGTTAAAGGAATGTCGCTCTTGCGCCTACCTGGCAGGTTGTCCTTAATTGTCCATTTAGTAAGCAATCCCCCCCTGTAATGTTGCAGTCCCTCAATTGCTTCCTTTGGAAAAATGCTTTCTTATTTCCTCCGATTAGCAATATTGTGAAAAACATAAGTATTAGTATTGTGAAAAACATAACATAAACTGTGACATGGGGTGGACTGGGAACCAAATGAGGCCCTGGAAAAAGTGTTCCAAGTTGATCCATATTACACATTTTCAGCAGGCCCAACCCTTTTCCTACGAGAATATTTGGAAGTAAAATAGGTTATCACAGAAAAGAGGACCATGGTGCAGAAGCCTGCCGGGAAATCTCCAGAGTTCCCTATATGCCAGTCCACTACTGTCTATGATGCGGCATAGTTTCTTGGTGGTCTACAGAAGGCATCCACCACTTGCATGTTCACACGAAAATCAACGTGTAAGTATGGCAAATATTCATTCAAAACGTTACTTTTGTTTAATGTGGGCGACATTGTATTTTTTCTCACTTTGACACTGCGGGCACAGACTGCGGGTGAACAGCTGCATGATGTCCGTGCAGGTAAGGAAGGGATTCATTACGGGCAAGAGCATGCCCTAGATCGGTAGGGATTATAGACCAGGATCATGGTCTTCAACATGTGTTATGGAGTCGCACTGAAATTAAACAACATGAAATAGTGTAGGGGAGGGTATTGGAATGTTCTTCGGGCTGTTGACTGTTGGACATGGGTGCTAATAAAACAGAGTGACTTAACAGTACTTTGGCCAAGCCATTGTCTACATTTGGAACATACATTTGCAAATGCGTTTCTATACTTTAGGCCCAAATTGTCGCCCTACAGATGTGCAAGGCCGATGCTCCTCCAGCCTCTGCCCAAGAAGCTGCCATCTCTAGTAGACCGACCCACTCAACGAGTAAGCCAGGGAGATTGGTTCCTTAAGCTGCCTGCTGATAGTAAGGGAGGAGGCGTTGTGCTTTCTACCTGTGGCTTGATTGCTGATAAAGAGACAAGGAAATGGCCGAAACACTGCTGACCTCTCAAGATAGGTGTTACGCTCACCTGATTGCTGTGGGAGCGTTGGGGCACGGTTGGAGCCCTCCCTCAACTTGGCTCCCTGGTGTCGGCTGTCTTCCCCAGCTGCCGCGGAGAATGTTGTTCTGGATGCTGGTATTGCCCCTGGGAGGAGAGGAGAGGAAGTGAGGATGGCGCAGAGGTGAAACACATTTCCTCACCCCTTTTGTGCCAGAACAGTGTGCGCAAGAGCCTTCCCATGCAAGCTCACCTGTTATTCGTAATGCTGGGCTCTCCGTCCTGCTTCCTTCAGCAGGGGCGCATAGAATGGGCCTAGTTGCTTCACTGGTCCGCGAAGTGGTGATCCAGACTGGCTGTGACCAATCCACTTGAAGGGTAAGTATTTTTTCAATAATGTCTTTAGCGATGAGACTCACCTTGGTGGCAAGCAATAATGATGTCCTGCAATGTCTCTGCCCTTCCCTATAGGTGAAGGTGAAGATCGGAAGCGTTGAGCGATTCCTGGGATTCCCCTGAGGATGATGGACACTCAAGGTCAACAGGAAACCTGGCCGGTATGATGGAAGTCAAGACTCAGGTAAGATGCAACCCAGAGTTTGTGCTTATGAGATTTCTAACCTGTTGTGTTCTTTTCCCTTGTAGGAGCGGTTCGACGGCGTGGATCGGAGTCTGGAGGCTTAAGACAGTTTGATGGCTCCGGAGAAAGATACCGCAGAGAAGCGGAGAAGAAGCGAAAGGCTCCCGCGTTGCTGGAATTTGGAATTGGGAGAGAAGAGGCCCCGACTCCAACGGAATGCAGGTAGAGTGCATGCACAGCGATGGAGTGGCTGAAATCGGGTAAGCGCACCTTCAGTGATGGAGCGACTGGAGTCAGGTAAGCGCACCTTCAGCGGTGGAGCGGCTGGAGTCAGGTAAGCGCACCTTCAGGGGTGGAGCGGCTGGAGTCAGGTAAGTGAGATGATCTTCAGAATTGGAGTACCGGAATCAAGTTGAGATACGGCAGTAAGCGTCACGCTGCAAAGCAGAGTAACGCGAAGCAAGGGCATGTGGTTGGGCTGGCCTTCTATAGGCTGGCTCCGGACCCTCCCTTAAGCCATGCCTTGTGGCTCCACCTTGTCCCGCCCAAGGATTCCAGCACGTGCTTCCCAATGCTGTTCTATAGACACGCCCGGCCCTGATGCACGTGCCTTAGGCACCGAGTGTTCTAAGCACATATTTCTATGAGCCTGGCGCCTAAGGCGCCAGGACTGGGTCTAAGTGGCCCTTGGGGGGGATGAAGGCCTGGGCCCTTGCCTCATGGCCATGACAGCACTCCCCCGCAAGGCCCATCTCACGGGCACCCTTCTCTTTTGTCCAGGTTTGGTGGGATTGTTACAGTGGAACCGCCTGATTAATCGCGGTGCATGGACGAATTCTACTGGTTCCCAAGTGCGATCTTGAGGTCCATAGCCTTCCCAATCGATTAAATAGTACAGTTTTCCTTGTACAATTTTTGAGTCCAAAATGTCATTAACCTCGTACTCAGGTTCCCCTTCAATAATTTCTGGCTCTGGGGGGTCTTTGATTCTGGTTTCGGGCTTCACAGGCTTCAGGAGTGAGACGTGAAACACTGGATGAATTCACATATTGACGGGCAGATCAAGTTACACTGCGGCCGGGTTGATAATGGCCTTGATGGGATAAGGCCCGAGATATCTGGGACGGACGGCTTGAGGCCCTTTTAATGGTGCATTCCTGGCAGCCAACCATACTCTATCTCCAATATGGTAATGTGGGGCTTCCCTTCTATGTCTGTCTGCAAACTTCTTTTGTTGTTCCTTGGCTTTGGTCAAATTCCTGGTTAACCTCTTGCAGAGTTTGAATAATTGGCTTATGAAGGCAGGTAATTGCTGGCATTTCTAGTTCATCAAGTGGGTCAAAGGAGGACGTTTGGGGATGCCAACCATTGATAATATAGAATGAGTGTTCGAAGCATACATTTCTACGAGCCTGGCACCAAAGGCGCAAGGACTGGGTCCAAATGGCCCTTGGTGGTGATGAAGGCCTGGGCCCTTGCCCCATGGCCATGACAATAGGTGAGGTCAACAGTCCTCACATCCAAGAAAGAAAGGGCCTCGGTCTCGTCAGAAGGTAGATTTCCAGGGACAGCAAGGATGAAAATCTCTTCAGATAGGTGAAACACTTGCACCACTTTCGGGCGAAACACCGGGTCGCACCGCAGGTTCATGGTCTCAGGGGAGATGATTATTTAAGAAAGAGAGCACAGTAGTGCCCTGGATCATCTATCCGTCTAGCTGAAATGATTGCAATCAAGAATATGGTCTTTAAAGTGAGAATTAAGAGATTGGCCGATGCAAGCGGTTCAAGGGAGGACATTGCAAAGCACAAAGGACCAGAGGGGGATCCAAGGACAGAGATAAGGGCCTTAATCTTGGGTGTGCAACTGAAAGATTCTGTAGCAAGCGGCCAAACACAGGGGCTGCTGACTCAGCACCACCCCATGTATCTTGAAAAGGGCTAAGTGCCACTCACTGAGACATAAGAGAGGAGTGAGACAACCCCAGGTCAAGCCAATCCTGGAGAAAGTGGGAAAGCGGACCTACACACATACCAGTGGGAGGCCCCCCTGCCCTTAACAACTATTCCCAGAGGATGACAGAGTTGAAGGACTCCAAGTGGCCTGCACAGAGGCAGGCATTCTTCCCTTCATGCCTAGTCTCAGTGAGCCCTACCTCTCAATAGCCATGACCCCATGCCCATTTGATGCGCAGGGGAGAGCTTTCTGCTTTTCCAGTAGGGGGAGATATTCGAGGAAGCCATCAGGGAAGGGATACCGTCAACTAAATAAAGTGACCAAACCAAATCCTCCATCAATCACTTCTTTTATTTTGCTGAAGTCACCCTGAGTGAGATGTGTATGCACAGACGTGGGTCCTGTGCCTACTGGGTCTAGAGACCGAAGCTACATGCCACTGATGATCCCCAACAAGGCCGAAACATGTCTGGGGTTGCTTGTGGTCTCGTACCATGCAGAAGGTTGTGGCCAAACAGTTTAGACTGGACCACCCCATTTGGGGTGATATCAAGCTTGATTTGCATATGGTCTTTCTCCTTTTTTGTAATGGCTTGGCAGGTGAAGAACTATGGTCTGAAGGATTACCCTGAGTGATGCCAGTGGTTAAGATTAATTCTAAACCTTCCAGCCATCACTTCTTTTGTTTTGCTGAAGCCACCAGGTTGCCTCCAGAATTACACATGACTTGCTGCCCTTTAATATTTCAATCATCCATACAAGTAAAGAAATTGGTAGAAAGGCACAGACTAATGTCTGGCCACTGGCAAGTCAGCATAACATCCACCCCCCAATCCACCAGATCCTGTAGCAAAACCTGCAAAGGAAACAATGTGAGGCAGGAGCAAACATATTCACCTTGGGGGGTCCCACATCAGATATAGTGACAGGAAAAGCCCCTTCGGCAGCCTCCATTCCAAAAAGGCAGGAATTATCCACTGAAGACATCTGCCAGCCCATTCTCTATCCCCCTCACAATCACAGCCCTGATGCAAGGTAGATTGTCCTCTGTCCAGGACCCCATGGAGCACGTAATCTTGTTTATTGATTAAGTGTATCCTTGATTATTGATATAGGCAAGAGCAGTAGTTTTGTCTCTTCTGACCAGAATCCTGTGACTTTGCACCACTTGTTGAAGGTGAGGAGGGTTTGTCTCACTGCATCCACCTCCCTGCAGTCCAATGACAGGGAGGCTTTGTGGTGTACAACAACCCTGTCTTATCCTTTGCCCTCAAACTTCTCCCCAGCCGATGTGGCTAGCGTCTGTGGTAAGAGTCAGCGTGGGGGTAGGATCCAAGCAGGAGTTTGCCCATTCTCAACCACCATCAACCTTGCCTCCCCAATACTGGTGACACCAGAATGAAGGGTTTGAAGTCCTTCGATTCTGGGTGGAGGTGAGCGAAAAGAGTCCGGAGATGCAATCTGGCCCACAGGGTCACAAACATTGTGGCAGCATGAATCTTAAGCCAAAGGTGAGCCCAGGCCCTCAAGAGCTGGCACAATTTTCGAATTCCCTCTGGCAGAGAGTGGGCCCTGTCTTCCAGGAGATAGACTTATCCTGATTCTGTGTTGAAGACATTACCTATAAATTGCAACAGCTGGGCCAGAATACAGAGAGATTTCTTCTGGTTGACCAAATGGCCGAAAAGTCATAAGCTGCAATTATGCAGAGAGTTCTCAAGGTGAACTGTCTGACTTCCACAATACTGGCTTCCCCTTGGTGTCCAAAGGGTCTTGGCCACTCTCCCACTCTGAGGGGACCGGCACAGTCAGGTAGGACCCTTTAAGCACTCCTTGAACACTGGGGTCCACTACCACTGAGGCTCTGTAAGGTGGTCTTGAGGACTGGACCATCCTACGTCAGCCGTGTGACAACAGTATTTACGCGTGAGCGAGCTTGCATGTTTGGCCCGGTCAACTTTACATTCCAAGTAATTTCCAAATAACATGGATTCCAGGAAGGAAAGCTGGAGGGCCATTGATTTTTCTGAGTTGTCAGATTTCCAACTTCCAGCATAGATATGCTTTCAGGCTGCTATAGTGTTACCCATAGCCAGGGATGCAGCCTGGACTTGATCATTTGCCAGGTCTGACAACCGCTCCACCTGCATATGCATAGCATTAATCAAATCAGGACAGCTCACTCCCTCGTCCAAATTATCATAAAGAGCCTAGAGGTCCTCCAAGAGGATTGTTGCACTGTACGAGTCATAGGTGCCAGATCTAAGCCCCAGGTGGGGCCTAGCGTAGATCTTCTTAAGCGCCAAATCAGCCTTCCAATTCGTGGGATCTGTCTCTTTGTTTGATGACATAGATGATTTCCCTGTAAGGCTTGCCAACAAGGAGTTACCCTCAATGTTTACTGGCAAATTGGCCTCCTCTACCAAGGGATACATTTTCTGGTACAGCGTCCTTTCATCACGGATGTTTTTTCACTGGGTTTTTTACCACAAATTTTTTACGAATAATCCCATTCAATTTTTTAGAGGGGGTTATAAAATTATGTATATGGGTTATGGGTGTTTGGGAATAGATTAAAACAAATTGAATGTAATGGTGGGTTTGGGGTGCAAATTCCACCCAAAAATAATTTTAAAAAAATTTGATGGGTTTTTTCATACACAAAATTCAAGGTAATAAACCCTGCAAAAAACATCCCACGATGAAATGACATGCAACCCATTTTCTTCTTCATTATGAAGGCAGATAACTACCCCGTGTATTTCCAGTACCTTGAGATCCACTTGCCAATGTCAGGGATCATCAGGAAGCCTCAGGAAGCCCTTCCTAGGGCCATCCTTCAATTGCTGGAATGTGGGGTCTTCAGCTTCAGTGCCTAAACTAGGGTCCTTAAACTTCATGCAGTTTGCCAACGTGCACAGGACTTTACAGGTGACTTTCTGGTCCAACAACCTGCCTCTGTGACCCTCCTAAGGAGGAAGGTGCAGAGGTGTCCTAGCAGGAACCGTAAGGAGAAGGAAAGGCCTCATTTACTTGCTCTCTTGAGCTTAATGGTCCACTCTTCCCTCAATGCCACACACAGCACCTTCAGCAGTCTGGCCTCTGAAAGTGTTTTCTTTTCTCTTTCTGCTTTCCCATGAATATTGTCTCCTCGAGTGGCCTGTCCACTATTACTAAGTCGCTACCACCAAAAACAGGAACTGGGAGGTACCCTTAAATACCTCCCACACCCATGTTCAGTCTCCCTCCCTCCCCTCTCTCTTTTATTACTTTGTTTTTAGGGGCGGATCCTGTTATCCCACTGGCACAGGAAGCCTAGCCCCTCCCACTGGGCCCAGCTCGGCACCAGGCACTGACAAGTGTGCTGTTAAGTAGGGGGTGGCCAACCTGCCAATTTCGTCTTGCTGTTTTGCAGCCCAGATTGCAAAGCAGGGGGGAGGGAAAGAACAAGAACAACAAATGAGCTGTCAGAGCTCATGAATCAAACGAAATCAAAACGGTCTAGGTAGGGTTGCACGACTTGTCTGCCACGTATTGGCAATGAAAGTGGGATTGTTCCACGCAACCCCTCTGCCCCGTGACAGCTCTATATTGTCCACAAATGAGGGGAAGATACGGCTCCTCACGTCCAAGAGTTATGGCCCAATGCTCACAGAACTGGCCCTCAGAGACCTCTTCCCCTGACTCAAAGCCCAGCCAAGCTTCGAGCTGAGTGGTAGTCATGGGAAGTTTGAGGCCCTGGGTAGGTACTGCTTCCCCTGCTCACCTGAATGGTACCGCAGCAGCAACGAGGATGCTGCTCCTGCACTTGCTTCATTCCAGTTTATGGTGCTACACCGACGGTGCACCCCCTTCCCTTGCACCTGGTCCGGCTGGGATGAACGGGAGTCTGAAATAGGATGACCATGCCTTCCCACCACCCGGCCCATATGCGTGTCCAAGGAGTGGCTTTGGGTGGTGCGTGCTACCCCTTTGATCTGATTGACCACCCCAGGAGCCACCCCATTATCCTAAACTATGATCATTATCTGGTGGGACAGGAGCATGAAACACTAATGTTAGTAAATAAAGTCGATATGGGTAGTGGAGACAAATAGTAAATTAATGCTATTTAGATATGTGTGTGTATATCTGTGTGTGTGTGTGTGTGCGTGTGTGTGTTTGTGTGTGTATATATATGTGTGTGTGTGTGTCTGTGCGCACGCTCATAATTCATGCCACCCCTGTGTAAGTCAGTGCCCCACTTGGTCCACCCCAGTCAAAAGAGTCTGGACACGCCACTGACACAGCCTGGTGTGGATGCCACAGATGGCATAGACTAATGTTTGAAACATTCAAGCGTGGCCCTGATGTAACCAGAGATGTTGGTAGGTCAGGAAAAGACCCGGGGCTACGCTAATGTCTGGTTGGTCAGGACTCGGGGCTAGCTAGCCTTTTGTTTGTAGCCCCTGAGCTTCAGCCACCCCCTAACAACGCCCCTGGATGTAACAGTAAAATTAGAAGCAGCCCAGCCTTGATTTCCAGAAAAACAGGAAATACCTGGAATGCCAGCCCCTGGGCGTGCCAGGTAGTAAGGAGGTGGAGCTTCAACAAAAACAGAGGGTTTTCATTGGACAGGACTGTCGGGAAGGAGAGGGCCTTCATAGAGTAAAGTTCTGGACGAGGAAGAGGGCCGGGTGTGGAGCTAATGACTGCATTAATCTATGGAGAGTATACAAGAGCATACTTGCCAACCCTACAGAATTAGGCAGTAGGTTACTGCTTTTGAAGCAGCCCTACCGCCTAGAGATTTCGGTGACAAATCCTACTGCTTTTTACAGTGGCAAGTAATTTATATGATTCTAAGGCAGGATCCAGGACAGAGCATGCAACACATTAATTAGTCTGTCTATACAGTGGGCTGGTAGGTGATTACTTTGATTGCACTCAGACCAATCCACTGACCTGACAGCTGCGTGACTCTGTCCTGCACTCTTGCCGGTACAACCCTTAGGTGAACCAGCAGTGAAAGCAAGTGGCAGAGTGTAACCCCATCAGACAGCATCTGCCGAAAATGTGGTGTTAGCATTCAGAATTATCAATTTTTAACATTTCAACATCTTTCTATGTTGTGCTGTTTGTTTGTTTTGTAATTTCCTGTGACGTCATTGTTATGGGAATTATTATTTTTCAAACTTGAAAAATCCTACGTCTTTTTAGTCACAGAATGTTGGCAAGTATGCTGTTACACGGATGCATACTTATAAGTTGGGGCAAGACATATGCCATTCTTGCAGCTAGGTCAGCACTATGTAATTAAATAAACACATACGCGTGCGTGCGCACACAGACACACAGACACACTTGTCTACTTGATATATGAATGACAACCCTTAACACTACTAGCAAATACTACTAACACCTACACTTACCAAGAAGTCAATTTTGCTAACACTAAACTGACGTCATAGTTTTTGGTACGCTGCTACTCCTCAGAATGTAGGCGTTGTGTGCCGAGCTTCAGGGTTGCACAGCAGTGACTCACTATTAATTAGCAATACAAATCATCTCTACGTTGAGGGTGTAAGTAATCTTGCGGTTCAGAAACATCTACTTGTTTGCTCATGGAGGACCAATTTTCACAGTATTGCATCAACACAGCCCACTACGTTAAGAAGAGAGAGAAGATTGTGGAATTACACTTAGCGCATGGGATGATCCACACTTTCCAGCTTGGTGTTAAATACCAGATCCAAAGTTCTGGAGAATGTGTACAGAGATATACCATGGGCAATGATGACTGTACCTTGAAACTTTGCAACAGTACAACTGCAAAAGTGCACAGTATTAACACTAGGGCACAGATGGCCCTGTACCAAAAACATTGTGGACATATTAGAAATCATTTGCACCATGGCAAGGGCACTTTTGCATGATATTGGCACTAGGAAAAATTTGAAAAATAATTCTTTAAATGTCTTTTTGCACTTGGCCAAACTTTGCCCTGGTGCAAAAATGCATTGCAAATATATGTTTTTTGAACTAGGGGAATGTTTGTCCTAGTGGTAATACCTTGCAAAATTGCACTTGCCATTCTGCAATGGTTTCCTAACATGGCCCCAAAGTTTTTGGTACTAGGTCAAACTTTTCCCTAGTGCTAACACCATGCAACGCTACCCTTGCTCTGGTGCAAGGTTTCTGTAATCTGTCCCCAGGTGGCCCACAAATGGAGCACAGACAGCAACGTCACTCCAGGTGTTCATTTGTTTGCTTCCATAATTGTTCCTTCGTTTAGATTGCGTGCGTTCAAAACCTATTCCTAAATCATGTTGAAAAGGGATACTCTCTTGCAATAAATGTGCCCCTTTTGCCTTTAGTAGCTACAGTCGGGCTTACAAGAACTGGCTGGAGCATGCTGATTTCACTAGTATTCCTTTTATCAGTAACAGTGTAAAGGCAGCTTCAAATGTTATCAGTACCAATAGGATGGAATCCTGTCCTGAACTTCACAACATATCCAGGGCACTTAAAGGTCACTTGAAGAGCAGAGCACAGCGGCCTGGATCCAGTGTTACCTCATAAATCCCTGTCACAAATCCAGAGGTGCACAGGTAGCTGTAGGAAGGTTTAAATAAATACCAATATATTTCCTGTAGCTTCGACCTGGTTCTTGGCTCATTGTTAGCTCGGGGGAGAGGGATCCAAAGGGCATGATATGTGTCTGAGACAGAGCTAAAGAAAATAATCTGTAAACAGTTTGTTGCATAACTACTAATAAACCGTTACAAAATGGGGGCTACTTCGGGATTTATCTGCCTATTCCTGACCCATGACAAGTACATTGTGACAGTCTATTCATTTTGATTCAACTGCCTTGAGATGGAGGGAAAGTCATCTTTGTTTTGTTAAAGTGCTGCAAAGACTTGAGCCCTGAGTTCCATGGAGGTGCATAGGTAAATAATTAAGAATTAAAAATTTAAATTAAGATGTCCTAAGAATATATTTGTGTGAGGAAATCAAACAGGAACAGGGTGATTTTGCCCCAGCATAAACAGAGTTTTATTAAAGTGCAATAAGCCAATTGTGAAATTGACTACTGTACAAATTGGTGAAGCCAGGGAACATCTCCTAGCTAAATTATTTCTTCAAGGAGAATGGGTTGAGGACAATTCTGGAAGCTGGCAAACCAGAATTGTGCGGGAGGTTACCTCAGTAAGCAATGATATTTGGCTTAAATGCGGAATATTGCACAAAGCACTTACAGCATTTTATATGACCACACCTGCTCATGATGAACAGATACAAATATCTCAGCTAACTGCTCAGTTATATTTTCATTTGCTTTTAGTGGAAGAACGTTGATAGAATAGTGAGGCTAGTAGGATGAATCAGGCTATAGACCTGTCACAGGCCAGGGATCGTGTTCAACAGCTCAAAGATGAGCTGAGAACACTGCAGCAAGATAGTGCTGAGTGTGAAACACAGTTCTGTGCACTGAAAATGTGCATAAAGAGTGTGGAGAAAATCTGAGCACAATGCAACACAAACTATATGACCAGGTTGCTCATAATGGAGTAATTTTGGATGACATTATGGCCTTTCAATTACAAATAAAGCAGTTGAAAAATGAAAAGTCAGTTAATTATCTAAGAGGTTAATTCCCAAAATGACTTTGATCAGATACATCAGCAGGTAAGTACTGTGAAAAAACAGAGGACGCAGCTGATTCAGGAAAAATACCTCTTGAATCAGGATAACAGCATCCTTTTACAGAGGATAAATCAGTTGGAAATGGAGGTAGAACAAGAACTGTCAGGTTCTAAGGAACAGACCACAATTATAGAAGAAAGGAATGAGCTAGTAGAATTAGTGAGGCAAATAGAAGCTGAACTATTAGAAACAGCAAAATGTAAGGATGAACAAGAGAAAGAGATTAGTCTCCTGAAGGAAAAGCCCCTTGAATATGCACGCATCATACAAGGCTCACAGACGGTAAATGAATCACTTCAGCAAGAGTTGCAGCAAACAAAGGATCGGTTGGTAGCTCAGAGCAAGGTGCATGAGATTAATCAGGCCTTAGTATCAGAATTAAAAAGCCAGCTCTGTGCCTAACAACAGCAAATAGATAAAGAGAGACACAGGTGTGAGCGCCTCACCAAGGAAATGAAAAATTATAAACTGGACCTGAGTTACCCTGACCAATCAGGATACGGGACAAGGCCCACTGATAAAGGTGAGGTGCCCTTCCCAACAGGGGCCTCATGCCAGCATTTACAACCTCTTGTACACAAATGGGAACCAACCACATGCATGCTACCTATCAAGAACCGGGTGACTTGAGGCAGTTAGACTCACCCAGCCCTAGCCAACTGATTAAGAAGGCCAGTCCCTGTCCTATATTGATGAGTATTCATCTCTACCATGCAGAAGTGAAAGTGGCTGGACCAGTGTGTCCTGGGAAGCAAGGAATAATATTGTAAGTACTCAGACCATGAAAACTCCTATGAGGAGAAAATCAGGGAGTTAGATTTGGCTGAAGATGTGATTACAAAGAGACCACCTTGCCCACTTTGCTGAAGGAGAAAAGCCAGACCCTCAGCCTAGGAAGGGCATTAGCCTCTGTGCATTCAGGGGAACGGGGGAATTCCCCAGACTCTCTGGTAGGAGGAATGAGGAAACTGGGTTCTCTACTGGGCCTAAAAGGAACTCCAGGGAGAGTGACCCTGAGAGTTCACTTTTGTCCAGGCAAGAGGAGTTCAGACACTGTGGTTCTGGGAGATATTCCCAGTCTCATGGAGATAGGGAGCGCCTAGAAGACCAGGAAGTGAGTAGCAGTAGGAGCTCTGAGTCAGAAGGTGAATGGACTCAGGTGCCTAGGAAGAAAAAGACAGCAAAGCAGAGCAATGGTTTTGTGAAAGACCTAATAGGACGAATCAAAGCCATAAAGAACTTCCCAATCCCATACCAAATGCCAAGTATTCGGTATGGAAGCACCTGGATCTTTATGAGCAGATTCCAGATCAGGAATGATGTGAATTGTATAGCATTTGCTAAATGGACGTTCTCACCTGAGTACTCCAGTTTCTTTGCAGGACTGGAGGATCCGGATCATCATAAATGGTCTACTAATAAGGCGGCCATATTGAAGCATATTTCCACCCATAGGAACCCACAAGAGGCCCATGAGGCTGCATATAACTTGCAGTGTGTGGAAAATCAGGCGGCACCTGGAGTTTGTGCAGGAGCTAAAGCAGGCATTTGCTCAGACTTCCCTGCGGGTGAACACCAATAGCAGGGATTTCATAACTACATATTGCCATGCTTCCCCAAATACATAATGACTCAGTTGGTGCGTGACTTTCACAGGCCTAAGACTTTGGATTGGGTGATTAAACAGACCACTAGGATTTATGAGGTCCAAAAGCCTGCTGAGAGTAAAAATACTGTCAGCCCCCCAAAATAATCTAAAACCAAAGGTGTTGGGAGTAAAAATGACTCCTTCATTGGATTTGGAGATGGGCCGGCCTAAAGGTAACCCTCCTGCCAACATGAAAAACAGAAAGCAGAAGGAACCCCCAATCCAGCCCAATCGAATGGTAGTCAGGCGGGGACCCAGAACAATAATCCCTATCACCTATATCAGTCCTGGGTACAAGGGAATTAATGTCATGATGCCTACCTCCAAGGAGCCAGGTCCGACCCAGCAACCCCAGAGGCAGGCATCATTTCCCCCAGGGAAGTACCAGCGGGCCCAAGCTGGGGCCCTTTGGACACAGTCCTGGTGCCTTAGGCGCCAGGCTCATGTTGGACCTCTGTCCTGGCGCCTTAGGTGCAGGCTCATAAAGCTAGACATGTGTTCAAGTGTTTTAAGGTGCACTTACCTGATGCAGACCATGCTGCTACATCCAGGCCCTCTTGAGGCCTGAATGGAACTACTTTACCTGTGGACCTACTTTCCCCTGGGTGTGGTTGGGGAAGGATACATACCTGATCGGTGGAAGGATACATACCTGGAACTTCTTCCAAAGCTATTTAAACCACGCCCGATCAGCAACTCACGCTTCGTGTTGTTCTGCTCCTCGCAGCTGGATGCTCACCATGTCAGCTCCTGCATCTGGACTTCAGCCACGCCTGTCAGTATCCTGGGTCACCTGCTAAGAGAGAATTGGAGAGAAAGAAGACCTTACCTGCTAAAGCTGCATCACGGAGACTTCACACCGACGATCCTGAAAGGGAAGACATCATTTTAAAAGCATTTCGCTTCGATTGCTGCAGCGCTGCATTTCACTCACCTTTCCTGGGCACCTCCATCTTCAGCAGCGATCATCCGGATCCACAGCCACTTTCCAGAGCCTAGAGAGAAAAAGACAAGAACACAAGGTGAGAGAAGGAAGGGAATAGGAAAAGCTCAGTTTCCTTTTAAGACCCCTGTTGGGTCATTCCCATTTCATTTCGGGTCCTGCCGCTTCCTGGCATTCCGGACCCCGGCCCCTATAGGGAAAAAAGACAAAGACATTGAATGAGCGAATGCAAAGACATTACCCGAACGCTCATCCAGAACTTACCTGTCATTTACTGGAACTGCACGTTTCACTTCGGGTCGGCGCCATATCTCCGGCATTCCGAAACCCCGGACCCTAAGGGGAAAAAAGACATAAGCGATTAGCGCTTGCTGCAATAAGACAATGAACATTATTATAAGGCTTGAACTTTTGAACTTGCTACAGAACTCTTACAGCGCCTTACCTGAATAGTCAAGCTTATTTGAACTCCCATCAAACCTCAATCCAGTGAAGTAACTGGGTTTCAACGCACCCCTCTATCAGAAGCAGGATGGAGAACTCATCCTTCCAGACCCTAAGGTGAGACTTCACGGGGAATCGAGGAAGGGTATCGTGGAGGGCTGGAAGGGAGTGGGAGGCTTGAGCATTATTCCGTCAGTAGGTAATACTCCCTTTTCACACACAGGGGAATATTCCTGCGAGCCAGTGAGTCCATCTTCAGAGTCCTGCGCTTCACCATAGAAGAAGCATCAGCACTCGAAGCCAGACCTGCGCCTCCGTGGGAATCAGGTGAGCGTGACAGAACGCGAAGCCTACCCATAATTTCCCACCCGGGCGCTATGGAGACTTCCGAGACAGATCAGCTGGCCCAGCTTTTGGGGGAATTACGGGCAGAAGTGCACTCAGCCCGCCAGGAGACTAATGCTCTCAAAAGAGAACTGATCATATCTAAGGAAAGAACAGATGACCTGGCCAAAAGGTTATTGCAGGCCCAGGCAGGGCACACTCCTTTACCTAATTCCAGAGATACTTCCACATCAATGGGTTTGAATAACCCGGTACAAATCAATCTACCTGGACACATGCCTTTGGGCCCGCCTGAACGTTTTGCGGGGGATCCCAAGAAATATGCCGTCTTTATGAACCAATGTCGTTTACACTTTCTATGCAGACCCGGGCCCTTCCCTAACGACCAGACCAAGGTAGCCTTTATAC
This sequence comes from Ambystoma mexicanum, assembly GCF_040938575.1. Taxonomy (NCBI): domain Eukaryota; kingdom Metazoa; phylum Chordata; class Amphibia; order Caudata; family Ambystomatidae; genus Ambystoma; species Ambystoma mexicanum. The sequence goes on along the minus strand of NC_090921.1, from coordinate 649,348,159 downwards.
TATCTTACCTCAGTGGCAGTGCTGCCGATTGGTCTATTCCATTGGTAAATCAGGATGATCCCATTCTCCAGAATTTTCAGGGCTTCCAGGCCAGCATGGAAAGATTGTTTGCTCAACACTCTCAAGGACAGGCCCTTGATAACGAACTGCTATCCTTACGACAAGGTAATCAGGATCTTCTGTCCTATGTTGCCACCTTTAATAGACTGATTGTGAAAACTGGATGGCCAGAAAACAAAAGGATCACATTGTTTCAGCGAGGCCTGCGCGGAGAGCTTAAGGATGTTCTAGCTCATATAGTAGATCCACCCCAGGTCTGCGCAGACTACATAGACTTGGTGGTTTAACTTGATCACAGACTTCAAAATAGAAAAGCAGATCGGTTCAAGTACGAAACCCGAGTACCGATCAAAACCCATGCTAACTCCAAGAGTACTGACGTATCCGAACCTATGCAAATCGGCGGTGTTAAAGGACCATTAACACAGAAGGAACTAGAGAGAAGGCGGCAAATGCAACTTTGCCTGTATTGCGGGACTTCCGGTCACTTTCTTCGAAATTGTCCGGTTAAACCAACGAAGAAGGTGGTTGAAGCCACTGATAACGATTTATTGACACCTGATTCGGGAAACGACCTAGCCCGACAAGCGTAGGGGTCCGCTTGCCGAGCTTGAAAACAAACTCTTTGACCTCGCATTTTGTCATGCCAATGGTGCTAGTAGACCCAAAACAGCCTCAGCTGTTGCATGCTATAAAAGCATACATCGACAGTGGAGCTATTGTAAATTACATAGACCCTGAATTGGCTTCCAGGATTAAGCTCCCTCTCTGCCCGAAAGTAACCCAAGATGTCATTACTACAGTAGACGGAACCGAAATTGCCTCAGGGCCTGTAACGCATTCCACTGTTGAAATGACACTGGTGGGTCAGGATGGACATCGGGAAGCAATCGTGTTTGATGTGATCAAGGCCCCACAATTTCAAGTAATTCTTGGAATTCCTTGGTTAGAAACACATAATCCCAGAATCGACTGGCGAGCAAAGAAGATAAGTTTTCCTGATTGTGAACCAACTTGTTACCCAAGAAATCCAGTTATGGGTCTAGCCTCAACAACTTCCACCCCTGTAAAGCTACCGTCTGAATACCAAGAATTCCAAGACGTTTTTCAGAAGGAACAGGCTAACACGTTACCTCCCCATCGGTTTTACGATTGCCAAATCGATCTGGTACCCAATGCTCAACTACCTTGTAGTAGGATTTATGCTCTTACGGAACCTGAGAACCTACATTTGCGTCAGTATTTAGATCAGTACCTAGCCAATGGTTTTATTCGCCCGTCCAAGTCTCCTGTCTCCTCAGCTCTGTTCTTCGTGCCGAAAAAAGAGGGCGACCTTAGAACATGTATAGACTATCGCGCCCTAAATCAAATAACGATTAAAAATCGTTATCCTCTGCCCCTGATCCCTGAGCTTATCGACCAGGTGAAAGACACTTGTGTATGCACCAAGTTAGATCTCCGAGGAGCTTATCACCTGGTGCGTATAAAAGAAGGCGGCGAGTGGAAGACTGCATTCCGCACCAAATTTGGGCTCTTCGAATATCAGGTGATGCCCTTCGGTTTGTGCAATGCACCTGCCGCCTTTCAGTACTTTATGAATGATGTTCTTCGGGAACTTATCGACGTCTGTGTCATTGTTTATATTGACGACATCCTGGTGTACTCCTCTTCAGAATCTGATCACAGAAAACATGTTAGGGCTGTTCTTGAGAAATTGCGCCAGCAGAGACTATTTGCAAAGCTCGAAAAATGCGTTTTTCATACCACAGAAGTGGAGTTTCTCGGATTTATCCTGACACCTCAAGGAGTCCGAATGGACTCGCGAAAGGTGGACGCCATCCTCAAATGGCCATCTCCTAGCTCGGTGAAGGGAGTTCAGAGCATGCTCGGCTTCGCCAATTTCTATCGAAGATCCATCCCGGAATTTTCCCGAACAGTCCAACCCATCACAGCTCTCCTAAACAAAAACAAACGCTTTGAATGGACTCTTGAGGCCGAACAAGCCTTTCAGGACCTGAAAACCAAATTCACCTCTGCACCTATATTGAAGCACCCGCACCCAGATCTCCCTTACATTGTTGAAACCGACGCATCCAGTTCGGCCATGGGAGCTGTCCTGTCGCAAAGAGACCCAGAAACTGACCAACTACACCCTGTGGCCTTTTGGTCCAGGAAATTTTCTCCTCCTGAAATCAACTACGCAATTACCGACAAAGAGTTACTGGCTATTAAAACTGCTTTCAAGGCTTGGCGTCACTACCTTCTCGGGGCAAGACACACCATCACCGTAATTACGGACCACAGAAATTTACAGTATTTAAAGACGGCCAAGGCTCAATCTTCACGACAACTCCGATGGGCTCTATTCTTTGCGGAATTTGATTTTGTAATTACCTATCGCCCTGGCTGCAAGAATGGTAAAGTGGACGCCTTATCCCGGATTGGCATGGAAGAACCCAATTCGAGTTTAGAACCTGTGCCAATCATACCTGAACAAAGAATCTTAGGCCTTCTTCATTGCAAACTATTGAGGACATCCAAACGCAAGTAAAACAACTTCTAGAACCTTCAGCCTTACTGGAATGGAGTCAAAAGGGTCCTCATTACACCGTTAAGGATGACTTACCCTACTTCCAGGAGCGGTTGTTTCTGCCTAGTAAAGAATTGCAAGAACTTGTTATTGCCCATCATCATGAATCATTAATGGAAGGACACCCTGGTATCGCTAAAACGGAGGAAAAAATCAAACGCCACTTCTGGTGGCCTTCTTGGAGAAAAGACATAAAGTCTTTTGTTTTGTCTTGCGGAATTTGCGCCCAAAACAAGGGTCAAAAGAAAAGGCCAGCCGGGCTACTTCAACCCTTGGATATTCCACCGGCACCATGGCACACCTTGTCAATGGACTTTATAACTGACCTGCCTCCTTGTGCTGGTTACAACACTATCCTTGTAATTGTGGATCTATTCTCCAAAATGGCCCACTTTATCCCTTTAAAAGGTTTGCCTTCAGCTTCCACCTTGGCCAAGGAATTTCTGGAGAATATAGTTTGCATACATGGTTTCCCTTCCATACTAGTCTCGGATCGTGGAAGTCAATTCATCTCCCATTTTTGGAAGAAGTGTTGCCAACTAGCACAAATAGATGTGCGGCTATCCACCAGCCACCACCCCCAGGCCGACGGACAAACTGAGAGAACCAATCAGACTCTCGAGCAATATCTTCGGTGCATGTTACACCAATCCGAGTTAAATTGGAAAGACATCCTTTGGATCGCAGAATATGCATACAACAATTCAGTGCATTCTGGGACCGGACAAACTCCTTTTTATACTTTGTATGGTCACCATCCTCGGACCTCTGATCTAGATCCACCTCTGACCCTGGAAATGCCCGCAGTAAATCATCTGCATTCCACAATAACCCGAGCCTTCAAAGAAGCTGCAACTCATTTACAGCAAGCCAAGAAAAAGTATAAAGAAAACGCTGATTTGCACCGTAGTAAAACTCCTCCTTACCAAGTAGGAGATCAGGTATGGCTAGCAACGAAACATTTACCCCTCAAGGGCCCGCGAACTTTCAATCCGAGATTCATAGGACCTTACCCCATCAAGGCTATAATCAATCCCGTGGCCTTTAAACTGGATTTACCGTCTAACATGCATATTCATCCAGTTTTTCATGCATCACTTTTGAAGCCAGTACAACCAGGGACCCGACTGTCCAAGCCTCCAGACCCAGTTCAAATTGAAGGGGAATTAGAATTCGAAGTTAAAGACATTTTAGACTCCAAGGTGTTAAAGTACAAACTCTTCTATCTTGTTGACTGGAAGGCATATGGACCTCAGGAGAGATCGTGGGAGCCTAGTAACCATGTTCACGCACCTCGATTAATACAAAGGTTCCACCGGAGATTTCCGAACAAGCAAAAACCCCCGGAGGGAACAACCTTGGGAGGGGCCTTGAGGGGGGGTACTGTCATGATGCCTACCTCCAAGGAGCCAGGTCCGACCCAGCAACCCCAGAGGCAGGCATCATTTCCCCCAGGGAAGTGCCAGCAGGCCCGAGCTGGGGCCCTTTGGACACAGTCCTGGCGCCTTAGGCGCCAGGCTCATGTTGGACCCCTGTCCTGGCACCTTAGGCGCCAGGCTCATAAAGCTAGACATGTGTTCAAGTGTTTTAAGGTGCACTTACCTGATGCAGACCATGCTGCTACATCCAGGCCCTCTTGAGGCCTGAATGGAACTACTTTACCTGTGGACCTACTTTCCCCTGGGTGTGGTTGGGGAAGGATACATACCTGATCGGTGGAAGGATACATACCTGGAACTTCTTCCAAAGCTATTTAAACCACGCCCGATCAGCAACTCACGCTTCGCATTGTTCTGCTCCTCGCAGCTCGACGCTCACCATGTCAGCTCCTGCATCTGGACTTCAGCCACTCCTGTCAGCATCCTGGGTCACCTGCTAAGAGAGAATTGGAGAGAAAGAAGACCTTACCTGCTAAAGCTGCATCACGGAGACTTCACACCGATGATCCTGAAAGGGAAGACATCATTTTAAAAGCATTTCGCTTCGATCGCTGCAGCGCTGCATTTCACTCACCTTCCCTGGGCACCTCCATCTTCAGCAGCGATCATCCGGATCCGCAGCCACTTCCCAGAGCCTAGAGAGAAAAAGACAAGAACACAAGGTGAGAGAAGGAAGGGAATAGGAAAAGCTCAGTTTCCTTCTAAGACTTACCTGTTGGGTCATTCCCATTTCATTTCGGGTCCTGCCGCTTCCTGGCATTCCGGACCCCGGCCCCTATGGGGAAAAAAGACAAAGACATTGAATGAGCGAATGTAAAGACATTACCTGAACGCTCATCCAGAACTTACCTGTCATTTACTGGAACTGCACGTTTCACTTTGGGTCGGCGCCACATCTCCGGCATTCCGAACCCCGGCCCCTAAGGGGAAAAAAGACATAAGCAATTAGCGCTTGCTGCAATAAGACAATGAACATTATTATAAGGCTTGAACTTTTGAACTTGCTACAGAACTCTTACAGCGCCTTACCTGAATAGTCAAGCTTATTTGAACTCCCATCAAACCTCAATCCAGTGAAGTAACTGAGTTTCAACGCGCCCCTGCATCAGAAGCAGGATGGAGAACTCATCCTTCCAGACCCTAAGGTGAGACTTCACGGGGAATCGAGGAAGGGTATCGTGGAGGGCTGGAAGGGAGTGGGAGGCTTGAGCATTATACCGTCAGTAGGTAATACTCCCTTTTCACGCACAGGAGAATATTCCTGCGAGCCAGTGAGTCCATCTTCAGAGTCCTGCGCTTCACCATAGAAGAAGCATCAGCACTCGAAGCCAGACCTGCGCCTCCGTGGGAATCAGGTGAGCGTGACAATTAAACCAATCCTGGGGTATGTATACACTCCCCCACTCCAGGGGTGGGGGCATTAATCAGGTAAGGACTACCCCGGGAAACGTCCCTCCAAACTTCCCTGAGGAGAAAAGTATCACTTCACCTCCCAATCTGAACTTTTTAGCCAGATATGCCACAAACCAGAACTACCAAAACAATCCTTCTCTCTCTCCCCGGTTCCAGGACAATAGATCCCTGAACACGGGAGAAGGGAAATTCAGGATGGTAAATTATGAGTGGGATTTCCATTACCCGAACTACTCTGGGAGAAGGGACAGTTACCCCTTTCAGGAGCAGCACAGGTATGACTTGAGACTTCCCTACCACCCAGACAAGGTCTGGCAGCTGGAGCAACAGGTCCAGCAACTAACCAATGATCTGGGTCACATGCTGAGGGCTCAGTCCAACTCTCAACCTAACCCTGCTTCCCAGAATTCACCAACACCCAGGTTTGATGCCCCAGTGGGGAAATGACAGGAGGAAACCTCTGACAAACCACAGGGGAGATAGAAAGCCCTTTAGGAAGCTTCCTTTCTCACCCAAACAGATCATCACCTAAAAACCTCTCAGGCTGGAAGAGTCTCTTCCACCCATGAAATGTTAGAACCCACAGATAAAAGGGTAAGTAGGAGAGGCCAAAGAAAAACCCACTTTGTGGATGTACTCCGGATTATCTTCTTTGTAAGAGAAGAATCCCTGGAGTATTGAGGTAAGCAGACCTTCTCTTTCAAAAATGGTGGGATCCCTCCCAAAGAAATATGGGTCCCAAAAGACCCTGAGTGGGACAGGGTAAGTATAGCGATCGACCCAGAACCAGAAACTATTCAACCCCAAAGATGTGAGCCACACAGAAGTGAAACAGAGGGGGTGTCCTTTCTCCAAACAGGTTCTGATAACTATTGCCAGGTATCGGGGGGCAGCCAAGGAGCCGGGGAAAAGGAGGATTCCCAAGCAACTCCCATTGCGAGTTACAGATTCCCAAAATCCAACACACAAAACTGGCCAAAGTCCCACAGTGTCGGAGTTCAATATTAAGAATATGACCACAGGCTATCAAATAACTAAGACTTTCTTTTCACCTTGGAGGAGAAAGAAGGCCAATTTTATGCACCAATCAAGGTGCAGGGTCAGTGTAAATTATCAGCTCTGGTGGATACTTGATCCCAAGCCACAATCCTGTTAAAAAGGACCCTTGACCAACTAAACTCAGGACGGGGGGCATCAAATTCCACTCACACCACTTCCTGGACAACTCCAAAATTTCGAAAGGAATGATTTTTCCATCGAACAGACTGCAGATCTTGACATAAAAATTGGATGCACTAACTGAAACATCGGTTGATATTTGTGACTCCAGAGGCACACCTTGGTTACTGGGGAACAATCTCTTGAGGAGGTTATCGCCTCTGATCGACTGTGCAAACAGGGACCTCTGGACTCAGGACTCATATCTTATACTGCATGATCCTGTCATTTTCATCTCTATAATATCTGCAAAGGCCACGCTTGTTTTTCCATGCAACTAAGCGTCACCTTTCTTCAAATTTTCATGTCTTGACTACTGTTCAGATATTATCATTGGTTGCGGCCTTTCAACTCTGAATCTTATCTTCTTTAATCTTTATCTTACTTAAGTTTTGTATCTTACTGCCATTGCCATTATTTACTGTACCGATGTTGTACTTTTAAGCAGGGCTTTGGCAAAAGCACAACATATATCTGTGTACAATATACAAACAATATCAAATACACTGGGTCTCTCAGAAAAGGCGAGTCCACTTTCTGCTCTGTCCAGACAGGAAAGTTACCAGGGACACTTGCAGGGCTTGCCACGTCAGCAGACAGAGTCCTGGGCACTAGTGGCCAGCTGCAGTCAGAACTTTTCAACAATATGCCACTTCAAATGTTCCCCTGAAGCAGTTAGGGAGAAGGACGGCACTTTCCTTGGAAGTACTTACCAGTAACAGCAATGGCTAGTCCTTTGGGCAGTTTTTAGTCCAACAATGTCCCATCAAAATCTTCAAGTTGGTCCAAAGATAATTAAAAGATGATTCCACCCCCTTATAAAGTCATTTTTGCCACAGTGGATTGGTCGATTCCAAGCCTTCCATAATGGGCCAATCCTTTCTGCTGTAACAAGGGTTTTGTCTTCTGATGTCAGCTCCCAGAGTGAGTCGCCTGGAGGAAGCTAGGAAGAGACAAAAGAAGGAAGTGTGTCTAGATGTTTGCAAGATGATGGGAGCCTTATCCCAACGTACCTTCCACAGCTACACTATATTCCCTCCCTGAGCCACTTTCTGGGATAATTAAATCGATTAATTATCCCCTGATGTGACTGCCCCATTGTGTTGCAGAGATCCCCTTGAAGTACCCAGCTCCCACCTTGGCCGATGCGGGACTGTTTTATCCTCGTGGGAACGTGTCAAGCCTTCCCAGCAGAAAACAGAGGACATCCAGGACTGGACCCTACATCTGCTGTGGGTGAAACTCCCAGTACCAGACAGAATTACACAAAGGGCTCAGACAGCTGAAGGAGTCACAGGAAACCAGTTGATAGTACAATGACATTGGGGTGGGGTGGGGAGTTGTCAGTTGTAATTATATTTCCCCCTGAACTACTATATAAAACTAGTTTCAGCTGTATACTTATAATTAATAAGTTCTGTCACGAGGCCATGGGGATACTGTTATGTAATTCGATTCATGTGTGCCCACTGCCAAAGGCAGTCCATGGTTGTTAGAAATAATAGAATTCCAGCCAGGTGTTTCAGGAATGCACGCTATTCAGTAACTGCTATTTTGCCAAATAACATTGCTGATGCTGGTATATCAATAGCCAGAGTGAAGCAAAAGTACACATGTGTGCACTGCACATTTTATAGCATAGGGCACTGGGAAATAAGGCCTGATTTGCATAGCTCACTTTCTGGGAGAGAAAGAAAGCATCAGTTTGCACAGCAAAAATTAAAAATAAATGCCAGGATAGTACACACTTGCAGATAGAATTTTGACACAAACCAATGTGGTTATATCACTGGTGCTGTAAGAAAATCAGCTATGTTAACAGCAAATACCTCTTTCAAACCAGGTAGAGACAAGAGGGGATATTTACATGGACCTCTCCAAACAATCCTTCCTGAAAACTGATACATTTGGTACATACAATCTGTATGGACGGTACTTTGTCCTTTCAGACTTCCACTGTATGACTGTTAGATAGAGTGTTTATATGATATATCTATCCTCACTATCTATCTTCAATAAACCACCAACAATTCTTTGCATTCATCCAAAAATATACTTTTCATTTGTCTTAAAAACATTATCTATTTAAAACAGTCATTTGTACTTCATTTGATTGATCAATTGTTGAAAATGTGTCATTAGATTTTAATCTCAACTACCCCTCAATAGTACAAAGACCATATAGTATGTTTCGTTCTTTGAGAGGACCTAACACCATTGTCAAAGATTCAAAAATCACCAATTGCATAGGTTTCAGTTTTTCTACTTACTCGTCCCTACAGCAATACCTGAGCATTCTGGATCACAGACTAAAAAAAACTAAAACACATCTATAACAGGGCCATGAGAGAACTTAAAAGGCTCAAGACTGCAAAAACCACAACACACCAGCATGCAAAGACCACAACACACCAGCACTAAGAATGCTAAACTGTTTACCGGACAACAAAAATACATGTTAAAGTGCTCTGCATCACCAACCATGCCAGGGCCATGAAGCTGAATTCATCAAAGGAAAGGCCATTCCATACCGCGCAAAGAGGCCTTTATAATCCAGCAGCGATATACAGGTAAAGAGTTTGAGATACGTTGAAAAGCATCAGAGACGCTCAGCCTCCTCCAACATTACAGCCAAATTCTGGAACTCACTTCCAAGGGCAAGTCACAGAATCCAGGACCACCTTACCTTCCAGTAAACACTAACGACTTGGCTGTTCAACAAACAACAGCCAACTAACGCCCAGCCACTAAGACCCCACTGCAGGTGTTGGCACTGAATCAAATGCCCCCAGGATGGCTCACTGTATGAACGTGTGATAGGTCGAACACAGGAGCTCTCCAAGAATCACCCCTACGTCAAATTTCATGCTGCAGCTCACGAGCTGGAGACTCGTGAGTAGATCAGCCTTGGTCAGCCCGATCAAAGAACCATTACTGTACCTCACACCACATTGCATGCCCCCCCCCCCCCATCTAGACTTCATTTTAAACGAGCCGCCATTGGAGCAGAACATGCACGGACATCCGCTATAGTGCTTGGCAGTGGCTGGAACCCCTATTTGGCTCCAAGTCAATCCCACTGTATTGAAACACCGTGCTCCACTACTACCTCGCACCTAGGTACCCCACTGTGTCCAAACTCTTAGCTGCCCAACTGCTTACCACAGGATCTCCCACACCAGCATGTGTGCACCAGGATTCCAACCTGCATGTCTCTAAGGCCAGACCAGAAGCACCCCCAACTGCTTGACCATGAATCTTTCACACTATCAGGAGCCCATGGTGATTCTCTGGGGGTACGTTTGATTCCCTTCTGTTGTGTACTCCTGGGTAAGTGCTGCTGTTATCTTACACCACTGTGCTTTCGCCAATGATAGTAACTCTGAGGTATTACTCACTGATACCTCGGTTTCACTTCCACTGTGGCCGCGTAGGGTTCCATTGTTACCCCAGGTACTCCTTTTTGACTGCTCCTTGAGGTCTTCCCCGCACATCTTTCCTTGTGATGTAGGACGAGGTGCTACGCAATGTTCACTGACAGATACACCAGACAGACCACACTAGGGTACATCAAGGGTTCTCCTGTGGAAATACTGCCAAACGGTATTATTATAAGCATTCAGTACCTAGAAGGGACCACGTGATTCTGAGCAACGCTAACTATTCAGCTGTTCCCCATTTTCGAGACTATTGGGAAATACCGTGTTATTGCATGCCGTATATATTGCATTCCGTTATTGCTTATTTGTGACTTTACCTGCACGCAGTAAGCAGCATTGAAGAGTTGCACATGTGAACCTCGTAATTATCGGGAACAGTAAAGCATGGGTATTTACAAATATAGGATGTTTTACCTCTTACCACCAAATTCGTAATCTGGCTCATGGTGCATAGCGCTTAACACGTAGACTAACCAGATGGGCATTTTCAAACACAAAAACGTGACCGTTATGCAAACGTGTTGTATTTTTGCAACTCTTCGTGCATATACTCTTAAAATATTCACATTAGCTCATTAAAAATAAGTGTGATTCCAATGTGGTTTATATTGTGATGTGATGCAAGATACCATGCTGCCAACTTTTAAATCTAGATGACATCGCTGTTGTCAAGGCACATTAACAGGCTGCAGGGTGCTTGGAATTTGGCGGTTCTGCCGCCCACGTTGGTCGTGCTGGGAGTCACGTAGCGTACGCCAGTGAAAGACCGCGCTGTTCAACGGCACGCCGGCCGGCTGTGAGTCAGCACTTGGACTTCCTGCCCGGCTCGCAGTGTCCTCCAAACCACGGACAAAACGCGTAGCGTCACCACGGCTGCTTGGCTTCAGACTTCTTGGAAATGGCGATGACGCCTAAACTTTGTCAAATCCAATGCAATCTATGACGTATGTTTTTTCATCCTTAGTTCTGAATGACACTTGAAATGGTTATTGCATAGTCTGCAGGATCACTGAGCCAGAGAATATCTACTGGGCATTACATCCTGTACTCTGAAATAATCATTTTATTTAGAGTATTTGTAAGTGATTTATAAAGTGCACCAAACAAAGGACACAGGGCTGGCCCAAGGATTTGCGGTGCCAAGTGCAGCAAATTAAGAGTGCGGGCCCCTTGATTTGCATTTGATAAGATCACAGGAAGTGACATCATAAAATAATGACCACTACCTATGTAGGCAGCAGCAAAAACATGGTAATCCGGGAGAAGAATTTCCATTAATTACACTAGCAAAGTATAAAAAAATTACCACCTTTTAAGCCCGACAATGTATTATGAATTATTCCAAAGAAAACAAAATCCAAACATGAGACCTGCGCCTTAATGCCACTTTATGTGTTCTTGTGGGTAAGTATCTGCATTGGATCATGACAACCTGGTGTGAAATCCTAGCAGCTGAACACTTCAACAAGCACACTTTTTTTTAATGCTGGCCTCAAAAACTCAGAACCGGGGTTGCGTCTATCTGTTGAAAAAAGTGGGCGCCTCTGTCCACCCACATGTATCGACTTGGGCCCTGAAAATCAGAACAGGGCCAGAACCAGGGAAAATATCCCTTCCAGTCTCCAGCATGACAACCTCTCTTGTCACAACCTTGGTAAATATTCATGGCTCACTTGCATACTTCATATATAATGTGAGGACAATGTTACATTCTACTTAAACTCTTTTTGGCCTGGTAAATATAAACATGTGGAAATAAGGCAAATAGCTAAAACGGTTTTGTGCAATATGTTTAATTATGCTGGAGGAAGGCAGAGATTTAAAGCAGCTAACTGCTGTTTTTCATGTACTTTCAAAATAAAAATGCCCCTTTGCAGTTCTTAACACAACAATGGTCTCTTAAATAGACCATCAATCGTAAATTGCACCCACTTTAAATGCTCTGCTTCATGAAAGAAAGTGACCAGCAGTGCTTATGAGGCCCGCAACACCTACTGGGCTGCTGGGAGGGGGTGGAGGGCGTTTTGCCTCCCCAGAGTCGCAGCAGGAGGTTGAAAAGTGAAATGTTACGTCACTGCAAGAAACAATAGGGAGCCACACCTCCAGGGACAGCTGCTTTTGAAAATATATTCCGGCAAGCTTGCCTGTCATCATGCAGGCTGCAGCATGTCGCTTGCGTGCTCAGAGTGGACTGCAGCAAGCTTAGGGACTCTGTGCACACAGCCCATGCTGCAGTCTGGAAAAGGGAGTCAACGACTCCCTCGGTGCTGGGAACAAGTGCAGCCGCACATCCTGTACATGCCTTGCGCCGGCCCTGAAAGGACGCTGTCTTAAGGGTACAGTATGAGTGTAGATAAGGCAAATATAACAAACATCGACAATGCCAACAGTTTGCCTTTTGTGTAGGCATTGGAAAGGCCTTTGCCAGGCACTGCCATAGTGGTTATAACTGACCATTGATGGCAGCAGCAGCAAAATGGTACGAGTACCTGGGCATTTGAAAGCAGTGCATGGCAAACGCCTTATACTTATACATAAGTATAAACTGTTGGCTTTACCAATGCTTGATTTTAACAGGACTTCAATGAACGACATGCATAGTGCTTATAAATCGAGTATCTGAATGCTGACATGGTCAAGAGATTTTTATTACACCCGGGGCCAGATATTTAACATTAGCACAAGTTCTAAAAAGTGGGCAACTGCTTTGATAATATAGAATGGAGCAAGCCATTTTTGTCATAATCCGTATCATCTAAAAACATTTCCACTGGGGCAAAAAAATAATTATACTGGTTTTTTTGGTACTATTTTTGTACTAGTCTTCATAACATACAAAGAAATATGTTTGCTACATTTCTTTTCTTGTTACTCATCAGACAGTAAATAAAACAGTCAATTTCCTTTTTGCCCTTGTGAAAAGATTTTTAGATAATGCAAATTGGAACTTAATCTGTTCACTCAATTCCTAATTATCTAGGCATTAAAACCGGTGTTAAATTCATTTGCTCCACTTTTTTGCACCAGTGCAAAGCTTTGATAATTTGGCCCTAGTAGTGCATGTACAGCTTCAATTAAGGCCCTGATTCATGGAAAAATGCACATTGATCCCACAAAGTCTGCGCGCTAAGAACGACTCTGAGAGGCCCTACGTGGATTGTTACTAATGCACGGTCTGTGTATTCATGGGATCCAAATCGCAAAGCAACCCGACCCGCAAAGAAAACCGAGCTGCATGAGGAACGCCAACAACACGCCCCCATGCAAACAAAAAACATAGCCATAGACCAACAGTTCCTCAAAACTCTGCGTCCACCACTGACCCAACATCCAGCATCCCAGTGACATTGTGCAAGGTGCCCCGTAAGTAATGGCTGCACCCCTGCCAATCTGCGCAAGGTCCCCCATAACAGCTGCACCCCTGCAAACCTGTGTGAGGTCCCCCGTAAGTAATGACTGCACCACAGCCAATCTGCGCAAGGTTAGGCGTAAGTAGCGGCTGCACTCCAGGTAATATGCACAAGGTCCCACTTTAGTAACGGCTGCACCCAAGCCAATCTGCATGAGGTCCCCCGTAAGTAACGGCTGCACCCTTGGAACCTGTGCGAGCTTCCCCGTAAGTAATGGCTGCACCCCTGTGATTCTGCGCAAGCTCCCATGTAAGTAAAGGCTGCACCCCTGTGAACCTGCGCAATCTCCCCTATAAGTAACGGCTGCACCCCTGCGATCCTGCTAGCCCTCCAACCTACTCCTAATGTACCCAAACTTCTGCTAAATACCCCTACTGTCTGCAATAGCTCCCTTAAGCCCAAACACCACCCCTTAGCCCCCATCACCTCTGACACTACCTCCAGGCAGCTCCCTCAAGCCCAGAAACCACCCACCAGCCCTGCTCACCTCAGACACCACCCCCAAGCAGCTCCCTCAAGCCCAGGCACCGCCCCCCTCCACAGCAATCTCCTGGGACGTCCCCCCAGCAGCTCCGCCCAATGTTCCTTGCACTCCCCCAGTCAACTCTCCCTCAGATGAGGTGGTCTCAAGAGTGGCTGACCGGGTTGTGTGTTTTGGTCTGGTGTCCCTGTTCCTGCCCTTCTGCTCTACAGCAACGCCTCTGCCCTCTTCATGAGCTGCTGCAACTGTGGAAAATTGGGACAAAACACATTGACATCAGTAATCATCGTCAATGGATGTGTGGCATACACAAGATTAACCTCACAAATCATGCAGCATGTTTCAACCATGAACTGACACACACGTACGTGCACAAGCAAACTGCATGTCAAATGCTGCACGAGTGTAGTGTGAAGACTGAATCACAGTCATGACACTTGCACATGCAGCCATGTGCATGGGAACAGCACCAGGGCACCTGCCCACACAAACACAGTCACCTACGTGCAAGCAAGCAACATGTACCGGCACACATATCTGGGAACAAATTGAACATGTCAGGTAGCCCAGCATACATATATTTAATTTACACACTTACACTTGTGTTCCAAATGCAGGGGGATGAGAGGTCACATCCCTGTACTGGAGACGTCAAACCATCAACTTGACATACACAGGCATCAATGCACATGTGTCGCTGTCAGCAAATGTGTCTGCATGGATGCACTGTTAGGTGTGCCACACATGGAGTCATCCATCATGCATGTTGTCAAGGGTTTTGACCCATGTTAAATCAATAGACTGGGTAGATGTGGGGATGAGCTGTCACTACCCATTATTCTATCCCAGAACAAACTAAATCAATAGACTGAGTGGATGTGGGGATGAGCTGTCGACACCCACATTCACGCCAGAATCCAGGAGAACTGCGCAGTTGGCACAAGACCACTCCAAAGATACAACCTTCTTGTGGGGGGTTCCACATCACCACTCTACTGTAAGGATGCCATCAAAACAATGTTAAGCAAGGGTCCTATACTATCAAGCAAAAGACCACTCTATTGAAATGCAGTAATTCAAGACAGATCCCAAAAATGGATGCAATACCGGTACTCACCACTATCAGAAAGCTGGCGTTTTAAAACCACCAGACTTTTGTGTAAAACTGAACAGAGGAACCCAAACCAGGCCAAGGAAAGACTTGCTAAGAGGTGGATACAATGTAAAACTATATTCTGAAATGACTTGAAGGAAGTAATTATTTAATGTATATGTAAAAATTGTAAGTTTTGATTTAAACTGGGAACTAAAGTGACATTTAGCTGAATTCTGCCTGACAACAACCCCCGACAGGAGTTGAAACTTGATCAAACTGCATTCCCAGGCCTGGCTGCCTCCTGCTTCCCCACCAAAAGGAGATGACACCTCTCTTATTAGATTAGGGGAGGGGCACCTGCAGGAGGTTGAACAAAGACTTGTCCTGGAGTCAGGCAAATGTTATATTGGGGGGCCGTAAAGTGGCTTCCTCTTGGGAGAAGTGACTCTGGGAGCCACCCGAGCTGGAGGCGGGGACAGACAGAAGCTTCCCCCATGTGCTTTGGAACCTAAACCACACCCATCTGGGCCAGAGCATAATTTTTTAAAAAATGGATAATTCATAGTATGGACTTGTCAGAATTATATAAGTAATATCATTATTCTGGTGATTTTTCTGTGCACGTTTTAAGAGGTGTTAGGACCCTGTGGTGTATTCTGGGGGGTTGCTAGCGGAAAATAGGGTCTTACTCCAAATGTCTGCATGTTAAAAATCTGACACTTCATCAATTAATTTCCATACTCCTTGCGCACATGTGTGTAATCTTTGGTAAATGTCCGATATTGGTAAACCAGTCAAAAAGCGCAAAATGTTGTCTTTTTTTAATGCAAGCCCCCAGGAAGATCAGAGGCAG
Source organism: Ambystoma mexicanum (assembly GCF_040938575.1). Taxonomy (NCBI): domain Eukaryota; kingdom Metazoa; phylum Chordata; class Amphibia; order Caudata; family Ambystomatidae; genus Ambystoma; species Ambystoma mexicanum. The sequence continues at coordinate 649,332,159 of NC_090921.1, read as the reverse complement.
ACAAGCATGGACCATAAGGAATATATAATGTGTACATGCAATTTCAACAAATTGTGTATCTGGGAAATATGTATTTGAATCAAATATAGATTTGTGGGCAAATTGACCAGGGGAGGATCCTCTGACCCATAAACAGACCTCATAATGATGACAATCCATTTCCTTCCCCCAATCATGGGAGAGGGGAGAATTGGGCCAATGACAAGTAGAGAGGGGCAGGCTAAGTTATGCCACGCACACACCCACTTCCAAAACACATAAAAAGAGACTGCTGGGACAGGTAGAGACATTCATTTTCCATTTCTGTGGAGCATTTTGACGGCCGACATCCCATGCAGACAGAGACCAGAACCAGAGAGCCATAGACTACAGAACTTTGAACCTAGAAGGCCCACTGCAAGCAAAAGTATTCTCAGCAGGCCTTCAGAATCCAGCAAACCTAATCAAACTATTCAACAGCCAGGCGAGCTGTTTGAATTCTTTGCCAAGAACTTTTGCCAGTACCCAGAAAGCAGTGTTACATCCAGAATCCACTTGATCCGGACCGGAAAGCAGAGCAGTATCCAGAACCAGAGGCCGCTGTATCCAGAGAGGCTAGACCACCAGAGGAGAGCTGACCCAGACGCTGTGAGCAGAACCGCCCGAAGTCCAGTCCAGTTGACCAGATCCGTGACGAGGCCCATTCATTTCAAAATTAGGAGTGAGTATCCGCCAGAACTGTGCAGAACGCAATCTCTTAGTTAAAATAATCTAATCCAAACTATTTTAACCTAAGTAGAACTGCCTCCTAGAATCGTGTCATTCTGTTATCTTTAAAACTGAAAACTGTCATTTGTCATTCTGAGCTTTAAAATTTCAAATCCGAACAACTACCTTCACAAAATCGGCCGTATCTCCGGAACCGTTTGTGCTAGGAGCGGAATTTTACTTTTATCTTAAAGCTAAGATTCATAGCTTTCCAACAAGCCTATAACCGACTTCCTTATAGTGGCGCGACTAAATTCGCTGCGATTTGACATTTTGCTCAATTTCAGCCATGTGTAAAAATATTTGTCCTTGCTTTGCTTGCTGAAATTCGTGTGCAACCTGACAATCATTCACAGGGCATTGCTAAAGTGAGCCTGAACTAATATAAACTAGATATCACCCACCCTGAACCTCTAGAGGGAATTAAAAGCATTTTTAGCACATTTCTCACTTCATTATCATCACATTCAAAGCATTTTGGGCCTGTGTTTCAAACTTCTACCTGTTTCCTCTGAGCTTGCTGGGGGGGAACTGAATTTCGTATTGTATTTGATTGTATTCCTTAGAACTGTGTGCTCCTCTTTCCATCTCCTTCCATTTCTTACATTGCAAAGGGGGGGGGGGTGAATTGCCAGAGAAAAAGTGATTATCTTATCTTTTGCTAAAAGCATATCAAGTATTTCTGTACTGCATTTTATTCCTCATTGCTTTTCCCTTGAAACCATAAAAGTATTTTTGCTACCTTATCCATCCTATACTAACTCCTCATTGATTGTAAAGAAGTGTGCTAGTGGCAGATTACCCATTGTTGATCAACATTATATCCATAAGTGTGATATCAATTATTAATTTATTATAAAAGTCTGATATATATCTTGTTAATTTTTCAAATAAACCTTTTAATTTGCAAAACACACCTACTTCTTGGCTCAGTGGGATCAGGGGGATTCTAAGAGGGGGGTGTTATACAAGGGTTGTCATCCAGAGTACTGACCTGGACATAAAAATACATCAATAAGGGTTTTCCTCAGCATCCCCGACTAGGCATTGACTTAGCTGTAGTGTTGATTGAATATTGTTACAAAGTGGGGGCTCGTCCGGGATCTTCTGGGTTAGATTTAGCACTTGTGCAGCTTAATACAGTGTGCTGACGGGATACATACATCCGGTCAGATCACCACGCTGTGGTACGCTGTAAAGCACTCCTCAAAGGAACACTCTAAGGAGAAGGTCTGTTTTGCAAAATAAAATACAAACTTCTGTAAGTCAGGAAGGAACTCAAATTCCAGAATGACGACACTGGTAGACATCAAAATAGCCAGAGAGCACTTCTTACATGAGCTATTTGTGAGAGGTAAGTGGACTCATCAGGACCAAACGGTCTGGTTGCAGGCAATCGCGCAACAGGTCACTGAAACAGGGTCAGATAAATGGAGAGATCAGGGTCCATTACATGTGGCCCTGAGTGAATTATATATGGCTCCTAAAGCTAAAGATGAACACGACAAGATGGTTAGGATAGCGGCATATTTGTATCTATATATGGGAGCCATGCCGGACAAATGTGCTGAAGGCCAAGATCTGGCAAATAGGTAACAGATGGCGTTAGAGAAGGCCCAATCTGATCTGGACTCTTCTGAGCAGAGGCTGCTCAGGAGCCAGGAGTTAGAAAAGGACAGCAGACAGTACATCACTAAAATAAAGGAGGATATGGATGTGCTGCAACAGGAAAAGGCTGACCAGGATACCAGATTTCTGGCCTTGCAGAAGGAGTACCGAGAAGGTTTGGACTCCCTACTGCAGAGCCAGAAAAAGCTGGAGCAACAGTTAGAATTCAATAGGGCATGTGCTGAGCAGGTAGTCACCCTGCAAAGCCACCTAGATAGGGAGAAGGCAGAGAGCAATAAACTGATTTTGAAGGACCTGGATACCCAGGCAGAGTTTGACCAGGAGCGCCAGAAAGCTGGTGCCTTCCAAAGACAAAGGGACGACCTGGCGGCACAGATGCAGGCTCTTAGTCAGGAAAGGGATACCTTAGGCCAGGAAGTCCGCCACTTAAAAAGAAAAATGGAAGAAATCACCTGGCCCTCCAGGGACTGGGTGACCTCCAAAAAGAACACCAGAACTTGTTAGAGCACACCAGGAGGGTGGAGGATGCTCTGGCAAGAAAGGAGTAGGCCAATAGGGACACAGCTCAGGAGGTAACTCTCCTGCAGGAAAGACTGGCCCAGTACTCCAGGACCAATCAGGAGGCACAGAGAGAGAAAGAGGCTCTCTGCCAGCACAATGATAGGCTCCAGCAACAGGTAGCGATACAGGAGAGACTGATAGAGTCTAGTAAGGCCTTAACTGAGAAACTGAAAGCGCAGGCTCTTGCATTGCAACAGGGAGCAGGGGCGGATAGAGATGAGGTTCGCTGGGAAAGAGAAACTCCTGAGCATAACCTCAGGAGCCCTAGTACCAGAGGCCTTCATCTCTCCCAGTCCCTGGACTCCGCCACCCCCATGTCCCCTCGCGCTCATGAGCCCAGGGCCATGGGGATGGCAGATTACTATCCAGCAAGAAGTATGGGGCTCATAGGCGAGTACCACCCAGGAATGGAGGGGCGGGCATCCGGGTATGGGCACACAAGCACAGTGCAAATTAGTGGGGAACCCCAGGAGAGTAGGCCCATTAAGGGCATCCTGAAAACCTCTGCCCAGTTAGGTCAGGTGGGGGGGTACCCGACAAATCCTGGCAGCAAGGAGAGATCTGAAGACTCCTCTGAGCGTTACAGGACACAGGAGACCAGGTCCCCACATGCTGACAGCCATTACCAGGCTTGCAGAATCCGGGAAAACCTGGAAGATCAGACGGGCACATCTCGGAGCAGTGCTTCGGAGTCAGAGGATGAATGGACCAGGGTGACCCGAACCAAAAAGGCCAATAAGGCAAAAAGGGCCTTGTTTAAGGACCCATTGAAACAAATAAAGGCAATAAGGAGTGTCATCACGCCTTATCATAAGAACGCCAAGTATACTGTTTGGGAACACTTGGAGCTCTATGAGCAAATGATGGAGACTTTCCATTTGAAGGACAGCAGTAGGTGCATCCAGTACATCAAATGGACATTCTCCCCAGAATACTCCAGTTTCTTTGCAGGGCTGGAGGACCAAAACCATTCAAGATGGTCCGCATATAGGGCGGCCATCTTGAAACATTTTTCTGTTCATAGAAATCTTCAAGAGGCTCACAAGGCAGCCTACAATTTGCAATGTGGGGAGGATCAGGCCCCACAAGAATTCGTACAAGAATTGAACTGTGCCTTTGCGCAGACCACCAGAAGGGTGCGCACGGACAGCAGAGAATTTGTCAATACTTTTTTCCATGCCTTGCCCAAATACATCATGACCCAGCTAGTGAGAGATTTTCACGAAAAGAGGTCACTAGACTGGGTCATTGAACAGGCTACCCGGACCTATGAGGTGCAGAAGCCCATAGAAAATAAAAGTAATGCGCAGAAAAACCACAAAACCAACAGCACCCCTGCTGCTGCCAAGGTGGCAGAGGTAAAGGTTGCCCGCGTTTTAGATTTGGAGATGGGGTGGCCTAAAAACCTGCCTGCGCCAAATAATTCACAGCCCAGAAGGCCCTCGGGCCAGTCACAGACAGGGAGTCGAGGAGGTAGTCCCACAAATGGGGTCCCTCGCTCCCATTATTATGTAAGTCCCCGCTACAAGGGAAACCGACCCATCCTGGGTTATGTGTGGACTCCTCCAGCCCAAGGGGGGGGATCCAGCCAAGCGCCTTACCCGGGGAACTTCCCTCTTAACTTCCCCCAGGAGGGCAGAAACTCACCAAATCCTGGGCAGAACTTTTTCCAAAGGTATCCACCCAATTTCAAGCCCCAAAATCATCCATCCTTCTTTCCCCAATTCCCTGAGCCAGACAACCTAATCCAGGAGAGGGGAGGCCAAGGGTGGGGGGGTACCCGAACCTTCCCAACCCAGGGTATTACCAGAGAAGGGATAGCTACCCTTCCCGGGATCAGCCCAGGGGAGAAAATAGAGCCCCGTATCAGCCTGAGCGGGTTTCCCAGTTAGAGCGCCAGGTCCAAAATATGGCACGGGATCTGGGTCACATACTGAGGGCTCAACAGAACCCTCAGATGAGCATGCCACCGCAGAATGCTCCAAACTCTGGACCTGGTGCTCCAGAACAATGATGGGGGCAGCACCCCGATAACCCATCGGTTCCCAGGGAGGAGGCACAAGGGGAAGGGGGGTGTAAAGCCTTGGAGGAAGCTTCCTTCCCAACTTGTAAACAGCCCCTGGAAAACCAGGAACCGGTAACAAAATCTCCTGCCCCTGAAAGCCTGCCTCCCAAGGAGCAGAGGGGGGGTAGGAGAAACAAAGGACCCAAACAGACCCACTTTGTGTAAGAGGTACAGGTCTTCCAATTTGAGGGTGAGGGATCCTCAGAAGATCCTGGGAAAAGGATCTTCTCCTTTAGAGATGGGGGAACTCCTCCCAAAGAAAAATGGGTCCCAAGGGATTCCAATCCAGACTGGGGAGAGGTGGAGACTGAGCTACCGCCGCCCATCATCTCATCCCAGAACCAACAGCAAGAAAATCCCCTGGTTCAAACCCATCCTGGTGGCTGCCTCCAAAAAGGGGGGGTGGCCCAGAACCGGAACCAGGGGAACCCCTAATGGCTTTGATCTCCAGTTGCCAACTTTTTCTTTTAGATTCCCAAGGCTCTCCACAGAATTCTGCCCAAATCTCTTCTCTTGCAATGTCCAAAACCAGAAAATTGGCCTACCAGTTGTCCAAAAATGTGCATTATCTGTGCCCCCTTGAGGAGAAGGAGGGAAGATACTATGCCCCGGTACAAGTACAGGGGCAGGGTACAATTTTGGCACTGGTGGACACTGGATCCCAAGCTACCCTTCTGTCCAAAAGGGCCTTTTATGAACTAAATGCAGGAAGGGGGGAGAATTACCATATTCCTCTCACCTCTCTTCCTGGACAACTGCAGAACTTTGACGGGAAAGAAATTCCTGTCGAGGGGACTGCAGATTTGGACGTCAAAATTGGTCATAGTAGTGACTCCAGAGGGCACCCCTTGTTTACTAGGGAATGACCTCCTGAGAAGGTTGTCACCCCTAATAGATTGCGTAAACAAGGTCCTCTGGACTCAGACTAGCCGACCAATAAAATCAAAACAGAGTGTCAACCATGTTAGTTTAAATGGCACCTGCCACATGGTTGAACAAAAATCTGACCAAGTAGAATTTCACTTCCAGAACAACCAAATTCCAGACGTGACAGTAATAGCAGTAGGTCAACAGACTGGTGATGTGGGGTCCTCTCTATTTCTGAAAATCAACCTTCCTTCCAGTTTAAGGTGGTATTCCACACTGGAAGGAAACACTCTGAAATTCTTTACCAATCAACAATCAGACACTCCCACTCCTATAGTCCAGAAAGAGGTGAAATCAGCTCAGAGCCTGGCTGATATTCAGCAAATTGGAGAGCAGTTGTTCATCCCTGTTCAGTTAAATGATGGGAAGGACTCTGTTCTCGCCCGAGTGTGTGTGAAGAACGGTAAGAGCTTCATCAGCGAAGCCATGTTCCGCCAACTCCCAAAAGATCCAGCCATTCCCACATTCAAACTGATAGACAAATGGGAAATGGACCTGGAAGCACCCAATTCGAAACATCTCCTGCCAAGCAGGTGTATGCTCAAAATCTCCATTGGCAACAAGAGCATAGTCCATAATTGTTGGGTCGTGCGAGATGTCACTGCCGTCTTTTACTTAGGCAGTGACATTCTCAATCGCTTCGCCATTAGTTGGACCTAATAAACTTCAAAGCTTGGTCCCGATTAGCGGATAATCCCATGGGCTTTGAGGATCCAGAAAAAGCATTTAGGTCAGCTCACTTGCTACCTTATGCAGTTGAAATTCAGATTAAAGAGGAAGTCACCATCCCAGAAAGGACCCGACAATTCTCCCTGGAAGTGAAAGTTAAAAGAGGACAAAAATTGAAAAACCCTGATGCTTATATTCATCTAAATGCTTCTCTCCAACAGCAAGGGTTAGGGGTAAACCCAACAGCATTAGTCAACATAGAACATGACACCATTCCAATAGAGGTGGATAACAGTGACTTAAAGAGTATTACTCTAGCCGCAGGCACCATTATTGGAATGGCGGTTGATGACCGACATTTCTCCATTGATTTAGGAAATGAACTGTTAGGACCAATCCCCAAGGACTGTCTTGACAGTGACAGTGAGGAAAATACAACACCAGACAGGACTTTCACCCGGCATGGGGGGAACTTCCTGGTGTACACTTCTTGCCCTTATGGTAAGGAAGATGTGACTTGTGACTTCAGGAGGGATGAGGTGATTTTCCATGAGGGCTGCCTTTCCCACCTGAAGCCTCCAGTCCAAATCAGCACTCTGACCAGGGACTTCTCCACCCAGCTGGAGGAGGCCGCTGAGATAGCCAAGCCAGAAGTCTTTCCAGGCTTCAGGCAGATGGTGGAAGAAAGAGTCAACCTAGCTGATGCCTGTGTGACTCTGGAACAGAAGCAAAAGTTGAAACAAGTTTTCTTGGATTTCCAAGATCTCTTTGCTGTAGACTCATATGACTGTGGTCACACCGACATCCACACGACAACAATTCCCACGGACCCTGCATGACTCCTGTGTTTGTGAAGCAATATTGTTTGCCTCTCGCATCCATGGAGTCCCTTACTGAAATAATTAAGAACCTTATGAGTCCCGGGGAATAATCCGTCCAGTACACAGCACCTTCAATAATCCGGTGCTGGGAATATTGAAGCCAAAACGCCAGTGGAGACTCTGCGCTGACCTTAGGGAGCTCAACAAATGGGTCCATACTTCCCGATGGCCTCTGCCCTACATTGACCAAGGGCTGGCCCAGATTCAGGGGTCACAGGTATTCACAGCAATTGTCACGCTCACCTGATTCCCACGGAGGCGCAGGTCTGGCTTCGAGTGCTGATGCTTCTTCAATGGTGAAGCGCAGGACTCTGAAGATGGACAGGAAGGGCCCCTCTACTCTGGCTTTTCTGGTTCGCAGGAATATTCCCCTGTGCGTGAAAAGGGAGTATTACCTACTGACGGAATTATGCTCAAGCCTCCCACTCCCTTCCAACCCTCCACGATACCCTTCCACGATTCCCCGTGAAGTCTCACCTTAGGGTCTGGAAGGATGAGTTCTCCATCCTGCTTCTGATGCAGGGGCGCGTTGAAACCCAGTTACTTCACTGGATTGAGGTTTGATGGGAGTTCAAAATAAGCTTGACTATTCAGGTGAGGCGCTGTAAGAGTTCTGTTGCAAGTTCAAAAGTTCAAGCTTAATAATAATGTTCATTGTCTTATTGCAGCAAGCGCTAATGCTTATGTCTTTTTCCCCTTAGGGGCCGGGGTTCGGAATGCCGGAGATATGGCGCCGACCCGAAGTGAAACGTGCAGTTCCAGTAAATGACAGGTAAGTTCTGGATGAGCGTTCAGGTAATGTCTTTGCATTCGCTCATTCAATGTCTTTGTCTTTTTTCCCCATAGGGGCCGGGATCCGGAATGCCAGGAAGCGGCAGGACCCGAAATGAAATGGGAATGACCCAATAGGTAAGTCTTAGAAGGAAACTGAGCTTTTCCTATTTCCCTTCCTTCTCTCACCTTGTTTTCTTGTCTTTTTCTCTCTAGGCTCTGGGAAGCGGGTGCGGATCCGGATGATCGCTGATGAAGATGGAGGCGCCCAGGAAAGGTGAGTGAAATGCAGCGCTGCAGTGATCGAAGCAAAATGCTTTTAAAATTATGTCTTCCCTTTCAGGATCGTCGGTGTGATGTCTCCTTGATGCAGCTTTAGCAGGGAAGGTCTTCTTTCTCTCACCAATTCTCTCTTGTCTCCCTTTGCAGGTGACCCAGGATGCTGACAGGCGTGGCTGAAGTCCAGATGCAGGAGCTGACACGGTGAGCGTCCAGCTGCGAGGAGCAGAACAACGCGAAGCATGAGTTGCTGATAGGGCGTGGTTTAAATAGCTTTGGAAGAAGTTCCAGGTATGTATCTTTCCACCGATCAGGTATGTATCCTTCCCCGACCACACCCAGGTGGAAAGTAGTCCCACAGGTAAAGTAGTTCCATTCAGGCCTCAAGAGGGCCTGGATGTAGCAGCATGGTCTGCATCAGGTAAGTGCACATTAAAACACTTGAACACATGTCTAGCTTTATGAGCTTGGCGCCTAAGGCGCCAGGACAGGGGTCCAACATGAGCCTGGTGCCTAAGGCGCCAGGACTGTGTCCAAAGGGCCCCAGCTTGGGCCCGCTGGCACTTCCCTGGGGGGAATGATGCCTGCCTCTGGGGTTGCTGGGTCGGACCTGGCTCCTTGGAGGTAGGCATCATGACAGTACCCCCCCTCAAGTCCCCTCCCAAGGTTGTTCCCTCCGGGGGTTTTGGCTTGTTTGGAAATCTCCGGTGGAACCTTTGTATTAATCGAGGTGCGTGAACATGGTTACTAGGCTCCCACGATCTCTCCTGAGGTCCATATCCCTTCCAGTCAACAAGATAGAAGAGTTTTGACTTTAACACCTTGGAGTCTAAAATGTCTTTAACTTCGAATTCTAGTTCCCCTTCAATTTGAACTGGGTCTAGAGGCTTGGACAGTCGGGTCCCTGGTTGTACTGGCTTCAAAAGTGAAGCATGAAAAACTGGATGAATACGCATGTTAGCCGGTAAATCCAGTTTAAAGGCCACGGGATTGATTATAGCCTTGATGGGATAAGGTCCTATGAATCTGGGATTGAAGGTTCGCGGGCCCTTGAGGGGTAAATGTTTCGTTGCTAGCCATACCTGGTCTCCTACTTGGTAAGGAGGAGTTTTACTTCGGTGCAAATCAGCGTTTTCTTTATACTTTTTCTTGGCTTGCTGTAAATGAGTTGCAGCTTCTTTGAAGGCTCGGGTTATTGTGGAATGCAGATAATTTACTGCGGGCATTTCCAGGGTCAGAGGTGGATCTAGGTCAGAGGTCCGAAGATGGTGACCATACAAAGTATAAAAAGGAGTTTGTCCGGTTCCAGAATGCACTGAATTGTTGTATGCATATTCTGCGATCCAAAGGATGTTTTTCCAATTTAACTCGGATTGGTGTAACATGCACCGAAGATATTGCTCGAGAGTCTGATTGGTTCTCTCGGTTTGTCCGTCGGTCTGGGGGTGGTGGCTGGTGGATAACCGCACATCTATTTGTGCTAGTTGGCAACACTTCTTCCAAAAATGGGAGATAAATTGACTTCCACGATCCGAGACTAATATGGAAGGGAAACCATGTATGCGAACTATATTCTCCAGAAATTCCTTGGCCAAGGTGGAAGCTGAAGGCAAACCTTTTAAAGGGATAAAGTGGGTCATTTTGAAGAATAGATCCACAATTACAAGGATAGTGTTGTAACCAGCACAAGGAGGCAGGTCAGTTATAAAGTCCATTGACAAGGTGGGCCATGGTGCCGGTGGAATATCCAAGGGTTGAAGTAGGCCGGCTGGCCTTTTCTTTTGACCCTTGTTTTGGGCGCAAATTCCGCAAGACAATACAAAAGACTTTATGTCTTTTCTCCAAGAAGGCCACCAGAAGTGGTGTTTGATTTTTTCCTCCGTTTTAGCGATACCATGGAGTCCTTCCATTAATGATTCATGATGATGGGCAATAACAAGTTCTTGCAATTCTTTACTTGGCAGACACAACCGCTCCTGGAAGTAGGGTAGATCATCCTTAACGGTGTAATGAGGACCCTTTTGACTCCATTCCAGTAAGGCTGAAGAGTCTAGAAGTTGTTTTACTTGCGTTTGGATGTCCTCAATAGTTTGCAATGAAGTTAGGCCTAAGATTCTTTGTTCAGGTATGATTGGCACAGGTTCTAAACTCGAATTGGGTTCTTCCATGCCAATCCGGGATAAGGTGTCCGCTTTACCATTCTTGCAGCCAGGGCGATAGGTAATTACAAAATCAAATTCTGCAAAGAATAGAGCCCATTGGAGTTGTCGTGAAGATTGAGCTTTGGCCGTCTTTAAATACTGTAAATTTCTGTGGTCCGTAATTACGGTGATGGTGTGTCTTGCCCCGAGAAGGTAGTGACGCCAAGCCTTGAAAGCAGATTTAATAGCCAGTAACTCTTTGTCGGTAATTGCGTAGTTGATTTCAGGAGGAGAAAATTTCCTGGACCAAAAGGCCACAGGGTGTAGTTGGTTAGTTTCTGGGTCTCTTTGCGACAGAACAGCTCCCATGGCCGAAATGGATGCGTCGGAGTCCACAATGTAAGGGAGATCTGGGTGCGGGTGCTTCAATACAGGTGCAGAGGTGAATTTGGTTTTCAGGTCCTGAAAGGCTTGTTCGGCCTCAAGAGTCCATTCAAAGCGTTTGTTTTTCTTTAGGAGAACTGTGATGGGTTGGACTGTTCGGGAAAATTCCGGGATGAATCTTCGATAGAAATTGGCGAAGCCGAGCATGCTCTGAACTCCCTTCACCGAGCTAGGAGATGGCCATTTGAGGATGGCGTCCACCTTTCGCGAGTCCATTTGGACTCTTTGAGCTGTCAGGATGAATCCGAGAAACTCAACTTCTGTGGTATGAAAAACGCATTTTTCGAGCTTTGCAAATAGTCTGTGCTGGCGCAATTTCTCAAGAACTGCCCTAACATGTTTTCTGTGATCGGATTCTGAAGAGGAGTACACCAGGATGTCGTCAATATAAACAATGACACAGACATCGATAAGTTCCCGAAGAACATCATTCATAAAGTACTGAAAGGCGGCAGGTGCATTGAGCAAACCGAAGGGCATCACCTGATATTCGAAGAGCCCAAATTTGGTGCGGAATGCAGTCTTCCATTCGTCGCCTTCTTTTATACGCACCAGGTGATAAGCACCTCGGAGATCTAACTTAGTGTACACACAAGCGTCTTTCACCTGGTCGATAAGCTCAGGGATCAGGGGCAGAGGATAACGATTCTTAATCGTTATTTGATTTAGGGCGCGATAGTCTATACATGTTCTAAGGTCGCCCTCTTTTTTCGGCACGAAGAACAGAGCTTAGGAGACAGGAGACTTGGACGGGCGAATAAAACCATTGGCTAGGTACTGATCTAAATACTGACGCAAATGCAGGTTCTCAGGTTCCGTAAGAGCATAAATCCTACTACAAGGTAGTTGAGCATTGGGTACCAGATCGATTTGGCAATCATAAGACCGATGGGGAGGTAACGTGTTAGCCTTTTCCTTCTGAAAAACGTCTTGGAATTCTTGGTATTCTGATTGTAGCTGTACAGGGGTGGAAGTTGCTGAGGCCAGACCCATAACTGGATTTCTTGGATACCAAGTTGGTTCACAATCAGGAAAACTTATCTTCTTTGCTCGCCAGTCAATTCTGGGATTATGTGTTTCTAACCAAGGAATTCCAAGAATTACTTGAAATTGTGGGGCCTTGATCACATCAAACACGATTGCTTCCCGATGTTCATCCTGACCCACCAGTGTCATTTCAACAGTGGAATGCGTTACAGGCCCTGAGGCTATTTCGGTTCCATCTACTGTAGTAATGACTTCTTGGGTTACTTTCGGGCCGAGAGGGAGCTTAATCCTGGAAGCCAATTCACGGTCTATGTAATTTCCAATAGCTCCACTGTCGATGTATGCTTTTATAGCATGCAACTGCTGAGGCTGTTTTGGGTCCACGTGCACCATTGGCATGACAAAATGCGAGGTCAAAGAGTTTGTTTTCAAGCTCGGCAAGCGGACCCCTACGCTTGTCGGGCTAGGTCGTTACCCGAATCAGGTGTCAATAAATCGTTATCAGTGGCTCCAACCACCTTCTTAGACAATTCCCACCTTCTTAGGACAATTTCGAAGAAAGTGACCGGACATCCCGCAATACAGACAAAGTTGCATTTGCCGCCTTCTCTCTCGTTCCTTCTGCATTAATGGTCCTTTAACACCGCCGATTTGCATAGGTTCGGATACGTCGGTACTCTTGGAGTTAGCTTGGGTTTTGATCGGTACTCGGGTTTCGTACTTGAACCGATCTGCTTTTCTATTTTGAAGTCTGTGATCAAGTTGAACCACCAAGTCTATGTAGTCTGCGCAGACCTGGGGTGGATCTACTATCTGAGCTAGAACATCCTTAAGCTCTCCGCGCAGGCCTCGATGAAACAATGTGATCCTTTTGTTTTCTGGCCATCCAGTTTCCACAACCAGTCTATTAAAGGTGGCAAACGTAGGACAGGAGATCCTGATTACCTTGTCGTAAGGATAGCAGTTCGTTATCAAGGGCCTGGCCTTGAGAGTGTCGAGCAAACAATCTTTCCATGCTGGCCTGGAAGCCCTGAAAATCCTGGAGAATGGGATCATCCTGATTTACCAATGGAATAGACCAATCGGCAGCACTGCCACTGAGGTAAGATAGTATAAAGGCTACCTTGGTCTGGTCGTTAGGGAAGGCCCCGGGTCTGCATAGAAAGTGTAAACGACATTGGTTCATAAAGACGGCATATTTCTTGGGATCCCCCGCAAAACTTTCAGGCGGGGCCAAAGGCATGTGTCCAGGTAGATTGATTTGTACCGGGTTATTCAAACCCATTGATGTGGAAGTACCTCCGGCATTAGGTAAAGGAGTGTGCCCTGCCTGGGCTGCAATAACCTTTTGGCCAGATCATCTGTTCTTTCCTTGGTTAGGATCAGTTCTCTTTTGAGAGCGTTAGTCTCCTGGCGGGCTGAGTGCACTTCTGCCCGTAATTCCCCCAAAAGCTGGGCCAGCTGATCTGTCTCGGAAGTCTCCATAGCGCCCGGGTGGGAAATTGTGGGTAGGCTTCGCGTTCTGTCACGCTCACCTGATTCCCACGGAGGCACAGGTCTTGCTTCGAGAGCTGATGCTTCTTCAATGGTGAAGCGCAGGACTCTGAAGATGGACAGGAAGGGCCCCTCTACTCTGGCTTTTCTGGCTCGCAGGAATATTCCCCTGTGCGTGAAAAGGAAGTATTACCTACTGACGGAATAATGCTCAAGCCTCCCACCCCCTTCCAAACCTCCAAGATACCCTTCCACGATTCCCTGTGAAGTCTCACCTTAGGGTCTGGAAGGATGAGTTCTCCATCCTGCTTCTGATGCAGGGGCGCGTTGAAACCCAGTTACTTCACTGGATTGAGGTTTGATGGGAGTTCAAAATAAGCTTGACTATTCAGGTGAGCGCTGTAAGAGTTCTGTTGCAAGTTCAAAAGTTCAAGCTTAATAATAATGTTCATTGTCTTATTGCAGCAAGCACTAATGCTTATGTCTTGTTCCCCTTAGGGGCGGGGTTCGGAATGCCGGAGATATGGCGCCGACCCGAAGTGAAACGTGCAGTTCCAGTAAATGACAGGTAAGTTCTGGATGAGCGTTCAGGTAATGTCTTTGCATTCGCTCATTCAATGTCTTTGTCTTTTTTCCCCATAGGTGCCGGGGTCCGGAATGCCAGGAAGCGGCAGGACCTGAAATGAAATGGGAATGACCCAACAAGTAAGTCTTAGAAGGAAACTGAGCTTTTCCTATTTCCCTTCCTTCTCTCACCTTGTTTTCTTGTCTTTTTCTCTCTAGGCTCTGGGAAGTGGGTGCGGATCCGATGATCGCTGCTGAAGATGGAGGCGCCCAGGAAAGGTGAGTGAAATGCAGCGCTGCAGCGATCGAAGCGAAATGCTTTTAAAATGATGTCTTCCCTTTCAGGATCGTCGGTGATATTTCTCTGTGATGCAGCTTTAGCAGGTAAGGTCTTCTTTCTCCCCAATTCTCACTTGTCTCCCTTTGCAGGTGACCCAGGATGCTGACAGGCGTGGCTGAAGTCCAGATGCAGGAGCTGACACGGTGAGCGTCCAGTTGCGAAGAGCAGAACAACGCGAAGCGTGAGTTGCTGATAGCTGGCGTGGTTTAAATAGCTTTGGAAGAAGTTCCAGGTATGTATCCTTCCACCGATCAGGTATGTATCCTTCCCCGACCACACCCAGGTGGAAAGTAGTCCCACAGGTAAAGTAGTTCCATTCATGCCTCAAGAGGGCCTGGATGTAGCAGCATGGTCTGCATCAGGTAAGTGCACATTAAAACACTTGAACACATGTCTAGCTTCATGAGCCTGGCGCCTAAGGCGCCAGGACAGGGGTCCAACATGAGCCTGGCGCCTAAGGCGCCAGGACTGTGTCCAAAGGGCCCCAGCTTGGGCCCGCTGGCACTTCCCTGGGGGGAATGATGCCTGCCTCTGGGGTTGCTGGGTCGGACCTGGCTCCTTGGAGGTAGGCATCATGACAGCAATAGACCTGACCAATGGATACTGGACCGTGCCTGTCAGTAGGTTGGACCAATACAAACTGGCTTTTACCTTTGGGGGCCAGCAGTACACATGGACCCAGACACCCTTCGGATACCTCAACTCCGGAAATGAATTCAACATTTTCCTACATAACGCCATGCCCGACCTGGGTGCGAGGGGTAACCTGGCTTATGTAGATGATGTCCTCAACAAAAGTTCATCTGTGGAGGAACACATAGCGGAGATCCGTTATGTTCTGACACAGTTGAGGGCCGCCAGAGCAAAACTTTCCTTTCAGAAAGCACAGTGGTGTAGAACCCGTGTTAATTTCTTCGGGCATGAGATTACTCCTCAGGGTCTCTGTCCCCAAGAAAAGAAAGTGGACGCACTCCAGAAACTGAAGGATCCCACAACTCTGCGGGAACTAAGGAGCCTCCTTGGACTGACTAATTACAGCAGAACGTTCATTGAGGGCTACGCAGAGATCACTAGACCCCTGATTCATCTCTTGAAGGGGGGGGGTCAAGTGGGAATAAGGTCCAGAACAATCCGAGGCAGTAAGACAACTCAAAAGAAGCCTCTCACAAGCGCCTTGCCTAGCTTACCCTGTCAGAAACAAGGAGTTCTTCCTGGAGACAGGGTTTTCTAATACGTGCTTGACGGCAGTATTATACCAAAAGCATGACAAGGTCAATAAAGTAATCTCCTACGCGAGCAAAACTTTATCCTCTGTGGAGGAAAAATTCAACGATTGTGAGAAGGCACTCTTGGCAACGGTGTGGGCATTGAAGAATTACCGCCCGTTCATCCAGGGGGAACACATTATAGTGGAGACTCCACACCAGCCTCTGCAATATCTCCAAAGTGACAGAATCCGGGCCGGAAATGTGAGTAATTCCCGAATTACTTCCTGGATTCTGTCAATGCAAGGCTCCCTCGCGCAAGGTCTGTCTGACTTGCATGATTGTGCCAGAGAAAACTGTCTTGAGGACGAAAGTCTAAAAATCAAGGACAACATGGAGGCATACCTTAATTCCCCCCACAAAGTCTTTGAAGAGGAGAAGTGTGAGGGAATGCCCACTGTCTATGTGGATGGATGCTCTTACCATGTTGACAGCAACGGGGAAAAAGAACTGGTGGCCAGCATAGGGAATGCATGGGTGAAGGAGTTTCCATAACCCTCCGCTGGGTACAAAATTGGTCCCCGAAGTAGTCAGTTGGCAGAGTTGATGGCTGTGCATCAAGCCATCCTCACTGCCATCCAACATCAACTCCATGAACTGGTCATAATCACAGATTCGGATTATGTACGGAACGGGTTCGTGGAGCACCTGGTTAATTGGAAAACCAGAGGCATGTTATGTGCTAATAACAAACCCTTGAAACATGGGAAGTTAATCCAAAACATTGATGATCTGGCCACCTCGAATGGGAAGGCCATCTACTGGAAAAAAATCAAGGGTCATTCCAAAGTAGAGGGACCAGACAAAACTGGAAATGACTTAGCTGATCAGCTGGCCAAAACCGGGGCCATCCACAGGGATCTAATAGAAATAGAGTCCCTGTTGGGGTAAATCCAGGTCACTGCTATCACTAGGTCCCAGACAAATGCTCACAATGATCTTTCAACTGCACAATGGAGTAAGGAGACCCCTGATGCTGATTTGATTACAGCTCAAAAGGGGGATCCAATAATTGGTAAGTTTTACCAACATATTGAGGACCCTGAGAACTTTCCCCTGACAGATACCGATTACATTGGGAAGGAGGACCTAAGAGTGTTGATGAAATGTCCAAAAAGGTTCCGAATCCAAGACGGTTTGTTGGTAAGGAAATCCCAAGCTGGCCATGATCAGTGGGTGGTCCCTACCTCATTTCGAAGCCTGATGTTAAGTCAAGCCCATGATGCAGCCACCGCCGGTCATAGGGGGTTTCACACAACACTGGAAACTTAAGAGAGGTTGCATACTGGCCACACATGGGGCAGGACCTCGACCAATACTTGAAGGGGTGTCTTGTGTGTGCATAATTTCAGCCAACATCCCTCACACACCGTTCTCCAAAATAGGGGAATGACACTGCCATGGTCAGATTTACAAATCGACTTTGTAGGCCCCGTTATTAGCTCCGCTAGGGGGAATAAGTACATGTTAACGGTCACATGCTTGTTTACCAAGTAGGTGGAATGTCTCCCGGCCCCAAACTGCAAGGCAGAAACAGCAGCTGCCCTGATGATTAACCACATCTTTTCCCGTTTTGGTCTACCTCAAAGGATTGAGTCAGACAGAGGTAGCCATTTCACCAGCGAGGTAATGACAAAGATGTGGGAGATACTGGGGGTCAAAAGGAAGTTACATATTGCTTACCGGCCAGCTTCCTCTGGGGCAGTAGAACGCTACAACTGAACCATTGTGAGCATCTTAAAAAAGTTTGTGGCAGATTCTGGGCCAAGTTGGGATATCCGATTACCTCTGGTCCTAATGGCCATCAGATCTACCCCTTCATCTGCAACTAAAATGTCACCATTTGAGTTGATGACTGAACGAAAGATGGTGCTTCCCCAGCATTTGCTCTACAGAACCCACGAGCAAACGTTGATAAATGCCTCCACAACTCATGAGTATGTGAAGAATTTAAGGAAACACCTCCAACATGCTTTTGCCTATGCTCAGCGGAATCTAGAAAGATCAGCTGAGAGCATGAAAACCCACTACGACCTGAAGACCACCAGGAAGGAATATACTGTGGGGGACCGGGTCTATCTATACAATTTCCAAAGGAACCAGGCCAAACAGCGAAAATGTTTGCCTACATGGAAGGGACCCTTTGAAATTATAGACAAGATCTCCCCTGTTGCCTACAAAATCCGCATCCCCAAAGGCAGTTCGGCAGAGGGGGAAGACAAGTGGGTACATATAAATCAGCTAAAGTGTTGCCATCCTAGGCACACTCTGCAACAACTGGAGGAATCCTCTGGAATCCCAGAAGGAGCCGCTCCAGAGTAATTCAGTTCCAACCCTAAAATATCCCACATATAGTCTCTAAAATATTATGACGCTTGTAAGCCACTGTCTCTGAATTATATCTTGTTTTTCAAAATTGGAATGCTATGTCTATTAAAGTATAAAATGTATATGTCGCCCCACTAGATCAATAGTGGTGGAAAAATGTCTATGAATAGGTATTGCCGCTTTTGCTTTGTCGTCCTAGGAGAAAGAAAACCTGGAGACTGGCCAAGGAGGACGCCCAGGGACCGGGAGTAAAGATCCGAGGGGCCTGGGGTACAGCCCAATATTCCCATCAGGACCGGCGAGGAGGACCGATTGATCCAACTGGGTGGAGGAAAAGATGCTGAACTGTGCCATCTACAGAATTGGAAGAAGATAATGCGGACATACCAGCACAGGGCTCAAAACATCCTTTACACCCGACTTCCCCTCGACTCGAATCAAAGCGCAGTCGGGCGGGGGGGTTTGTCAAGGGTTTTGACCCATGTTGAATCAATAGACTGGGTAGATGTGGGGATGAGCTGTCGCCGCCCATTATTCTATCCCAGAACAAACTAAATCAATAGACTGGGTGGATGTGGGGATGAGCTGTCGCCGCCCACATTCACGCCAGAATCCAGGAGAACTGCGCAGTTGGCACAAGACCACTCCAAAGATACAACCTTCTTGTGGGGGGTTCCACATCACCACTCTACTGTAAGGATGCCATCAAAACAATGTTAAGCAAGGGTCCTATACTATCAAGCAAAAGACCACTCTATTGAAATGCAGTAATTCAAGACAGATCCCAAAAATGGATGCAATACCGGTACTCACCACTATCAGAAAGCCGGTGTTTTAAAACCACCAGACTTTTGTGTAAAACTGAACAGAGGAACCCAAACCAGGCCAAGGAAAGACTTGCTAAGAGGTGGATACAATGTAAAACTATATTCAAAAATGACTTGAAGGAAGTAATTATTTAATGTATATGTAAAAATTGTAAGTTTGGATTTAAACTGGGAACTAAAGTGACATTTAGCTGAATTCTGCCTGACAACAACCCCCGACAGGAGTTGAAACTTGATCAAACTGCATTCCCAGGCCCTCCTGTTTCCCCAGCAAAAGTAGATGACACCTCTCTGATTAGATTAGGGGAGGGGCACCTGCAGGAGGTTGAACAAAGCCTTGTCCTGGACTCAGGCAAATGTTATATTGGGGGGGCCGTAAAGTGGCTTCCTCTAGGGAGAAGTGGGAGGAGAAGTGCCTCTGGGAGCCACTCGAGCTGGAGGCGGGGACAGACAGAAGCTTCCCCCATGTGCTTTGGAACCTAAACCACACCCATCTGGGCCACAGCATAATTTAAAAAAAAAAATGGATAATTCATAGTACAGACTTGTCAGAATTATATAAGTAATATAATTATTCTGGTGATTTGTCTGTGCACGTTTTAAGAGGTGTTAGGACCCTGTGGTGTATTCTGGGGGGTTGCTAGCGGAAATAGGGTCTTACTCCAAATGTCTGCATGTTAAAAATCTGACACTTCATCAATTAATGTCCATACTCCTTGCGCACATGTGTGTAATTTTTGGTAAATGTCCGATATTGGTAAACCAGTCAAAAAGCGCAGAATGTTGTCATTTTTGAATGCAAGCCCCCAGGAAGATCAGAGGCGTAAAAGCATGGACCATAAGGAATATATAATGTGTACATGTAATTTCAACAAATTGTGTATCTGAGAAATATGTATTTGAATCAAATATAGATTTGTGGGCAAATTGACCAGGGGAGGATCCTCTGACCCATAAACAGACCTCATCATGATGACAATCCATTTCCTTCCCCCAATCATGGGAGAGGGGAGAATTGGGCCAATGACAAGTAGACAGGGGCAGGCTCAGTTATGTCACACACACACCCACTTCCAAAACACATAAAAAGAGACTGCTGGGACAGGTAGAGACATTCATTTTCCATTTCTGCAGAGCATTTTGACGGCCGACATCCCATCCAGACATAGACCAGAACCAGAGACCCATAGACTACAGAACTTTGAACCTAGAAGGCCCACTGCAAGCAAAGGTATTCTCAGCAGGCCTTCAGAATCCAGCAAACCTAATCAAACTATTCAACAGCCGGGCGAGCTGTTTGAATTCTTTGCCAAGAACTTTTGCCAGTACCCAGAAAGCAGTGTTAAATCCAGAATCCACTTGATCCAGACCGGAAAGCAGAGCAGTATGTCAAGGGTTTTGACCCATGTTGAATCAATAGACTAGGTAGATGTGGGGAGGAGCTGTCGCCGCCCATTATTCTATCCCAGAACAAACTAAATCAATAGACTGGGTGGATGTGGGGATGAGCTATCGCCGCCCACATTCACGCCAGAATAGGAGAACTGCGCAGTTGGCACGAGACCACTCCAAAGATACAGCCTTCTTGTGGGGGGTTCCACATCACCACTCTACTGTAAGGATGCCATCAAAACAATGTTAAGCAAGGGTCCTATACTATCAAGCAAAAGACCACTGTATTGAAATGCAGTAATTCAAGACAACTCAAAAATGGATGCAGTACCGACAAATTCCCCAAGGTGGCGCTAGCGGTCTAAACTCTGACAGGGAAACTGTATTTAGGAGTTGCAAGAGGGGCAGGGACTTAAAAGCTTGTTGGTTAATTGGAAACCTTTTCTACCTGCTGTTCCCAGAGGCCAAGAGGCTGGGAAACCTTAACACCTCAGAGATTCCACACCAGGAGGCAGGATATCACATGACCCTGTTGATTGATTGAGGAGAGACTTCCAGGCAGCCTGCTGGAGCCCACACAAAAGGCTCTTTCTGTTGAATGGGGTATGTTAATTTTGAGTGTTTCCTGTCAACAGCCCTCTGCCAGCAAGGAGAGACATGTGATCACTGACCCACCCAGACTCCTGGAGGTGGACCCAAACACTTGGGGGAGTTGAATTGCAACAAATATATATTTTATAGAAACAGTGATAATTTATTGTAACCAAATGACAGGAATGTACAACTTTGAGAGTCTTAGTTTGAAAAATGCCCACACGATTTGAGTCCAAACTCCAATTTGTACCATGTTCTGGGGCCAAACCCCGCTTATTATGATTATTGTGGACAATGAGTTTCAGGTAGAGACATGGAAAGTTACTGGGATATATGTGGAAGGGAAATGTACCTTTGTATAATTTTTGATGAAAAACCAATGTTGCAAAACCCACTAAAATCGAAAATAAGTTGCCATTTTTGAATGCTAGCTCCTAGAAACGCCAGAGTCGGGACAGGGACTATCTTTAGTAATATATGATGTGTGCATGTGATGTCAAACAACTGGGTACCTGGGAAATATGTATTTGGATCAGGAATAGATTTGTGTGCACATTGACCAGGGGAGTGTCATTTCTGCAGGTCATAAAAATGACATCACTCTGACACACTATCCCTTCCCAAATCAGGGACCAAAGAATCTATTGACCTATCACATCAAGAGAGGGGCAGGCTTAGGGATGCTAGCCTCTCCACCCACTTTTCAAAACACATAAAAAGAGACTGCTGGGACAGGTAGAGGGATTGAATTCCATTTTCTGCGGGACGCTCTGCCGGGAGACTCCAGACTTCACATCCATCAATCTTCAGAGACCAGAAATTTACTTCAGAACTTAAAGCAAGGGCCTAAACCCACAAACTGCAAACTCTTCTCAGCTGGCCTCAGCATCCTTAAAATCATTTGCAAACTATTACACAGCCGGGCGAGCTGTTTGAATTCTTTGCCAAGAACAATTGACAGAGACCAGACCAGAGATTCAGAGAGACCCAGAAAGCTGTGAGCAGAACCGGTGCCTGATTGACCCGCCGAGCAGAGAGAACCGAAGTCCAGTCCAGTTGACCAGTTCTGTGACGAGGCCCATTTATTTCAAAATTTGGAGTGAGTATCCGCCAGAACTGTGCAGAACCCAATCTCTTAGTTAAAATAATCTAATTCAAGCTATTTTAACCTAAGTAGAACAGCCTCCTAGAAATCGTGTCATCTGTCATTTTTAAAGCTTCACAACTGTCACCTGTCAATTCTGCAGCAGCAAGCTGTCACCTGTCATTTTGAGTTTTACTTTAAATCCGAAATCTACCTTTATTAAATCATCCGTATCTCCGGAACCGTTTGTGCTAGGAATGAGATTTAGAATCTGGGCTTTCCAACGAACCTAGAACCGACTTCCTACTCCCTATACTTTTTCCGTAATCGCGAGACACGCACTCATGAAATTTACCGCGATTTGCGATTTGGCCCGATTTCTTCATTTGTAGAAATCAGCAGCTTTTTGCTTCTCTTTGCTAAAATTCGTTTGCAATCTGCTAATCATTCATAGAATATTGTTAAAGTGAGCCTGAATTAATATAAAGTAGCCATCACCTACCCTGAACCTCTAGAGGGAATTAAAAGCAATTTTAGCACCTTTTCACTTCCTTGCAAACCACATTAAAGTAATTTGCCTGTGTTTAAAACTCACCCCTGTTTTCCCTAAGCTTGCTGGGAGAACTGGAACTGTGTATTGCATTATAAATTGTGATTTGTGGGGATTCTTGAAGACTGTGTGCTCTCCTTCCATTTCTTGTATTGCATAGGGGGGAGTGAATTGTCAAAAGAAAAAGTGATCATATTACCTTTTGCTAAAATCATAACAAGTTATTTCTGTACTGCATTTTATTCCACCTTGCGTTTCCTTGAACCATATAAAGCATTCTTTCCCACCTTATTCTTCTGTTCCTATTCATAAATTACCTCTTGCTGACTACTGCTCATATTGACAGGTGCAATATCCACTATCAATTTATTTATAGAAGTGTGATATATATATATATATATTGTTTAAATTTTCAAATAAACCTTTTAATTTGCAACACAAACCTACTTCTTGGCTCAGTGGGGTCAGGGGGATTCTAAGAGGGGGGTGTTATACAAGGGTTGTCATCCAGAGTACTGAACTGGATATAAAAATACATCAATAAGGGTTTTCCTCAGCATCCCAGACTAGGCATTGACTTAGCTGTAGTGTTGATTGAATATCGCTTACAAGTATCCAGAACCAGAGGCCGCTGTATCCAGAGAGGCTAGACCAGCAGAGCAGAGCTGACCCAGACGCTGTGAGCAGAACCGCCCGAAGTCCAGTCCAGTTGACCAGATCCGTGACGAGGCCCATTCATTTCAAAATTAGGAGTGAGTATCCGCCAGAACTGTGCAGAACCCAATCTCTTAGTTAAAATAATCTAATCCAAACTATTTTAACCTAAGTAGAACTGCCTCCTAGAATCGTGTCATTCTGTCATCTTTAAAACTGAAAACTGTCATCTGTCATTCTGAGCTTTAAAATTTCAAATCCGAAAAACTACCTTCACAAAATCGGCCGTATCTCCGGAACCGTAACTTGTATCTTAAAGCTAAGATTCTAATCTTTCCAACAAGCCTGGAACCGACTTCCTACTCCTTATAGTGCCTCCGTATTCGCGCTTGACGCACGCGGCTAAATTTGCCGCGATTCGACATTTTGCTCAATTTCAGCCACGTGTAAAAATATTTGTCCTTGCTTTGCTTGCTGAAATTCGTGTGCAACCTGACAATCATTCATAGGGCATTGCTAAAGTGAGCCTGAACTAATATAAACTAGATATCACCCACCCTGAACCTCTAGAGAGAATTAAAAGCATTTTTAGCACATTTCTCACTTCATTGTCATCACATTGAAAGCATTTTGGGCCTGTGTTTCAAACTTCTACCTGTTTCTTCTAAGCTTGCTGGGGGGGAACTGAATTTCGTATTGTATTTGATTGCATTCCTGAGAACTGTGTGCTCCTCTTTCCATCTTCTTCCATTTCTTACATTGCATAGGGGGGGGTGAATTGCCAGAGAAAAAGTGATTATCTTATCTTTTGCTAAAATCATATCAAGTATTTCTGTACTGCATTTTATTCCTCATTGCTTTTCCCTTGAAACCATACAAGTATTTTTGCTACCTTATCCATCCTATACTAACTCCTCATTGATTGTAAAGAAGTGTGCTAGTGCCAGATTACCCATTGTTGATCAACATTATATCCATAAGTGTGATATCAATTATTAATTTATTATAAAAGTGTGATATATATCTTGTTAATCTTTCAAATAAACCTTTTAATTTGCAAAACAAACCTACGTCTTGGCTCAGTGGGGTCAGGGGGATTCTAAGAGGGGGGGGTTATACAAGGGTTGTCATCCAGAGTACTGAACTGGACATAAAAATACATCAATAAGGGTTTTCCTCAGCATCCCAGACTAGGCATTGACTTAGCTGTAGTGTTGATTGAATATCGCTTACAATGTCCCTCACATGCCCAAAACATAGCATGTTCATATCCATCCTGTCCCAGCACTTAGTCAGTCCATGATCTCACAGAGCACTTGCCCGAGTACATTATATCATTGATGAATAATCTGCCAATACCCATGCCAGTATCAAATGTCTGACTCCAAATATGCCCTGCATTGGCATGAGGCAGCAAGCAGATGTGTCTCACAGCACACACAAGCTGTAAACAGGATTTGGAATCTGCTGACATGCATGCCACACATATGCTGTAGAGCATTGCTCCACATGGGTAATCACTAGCAGCTTCCAGGTGACTTCTCTAGGCTGGGAACTGGGAGTGAAGGTCCGGACAGAACCTCGCAAGTACCCGCAGCTCTACCTGGGTGAACCTGTGGCAGCCTGCATGGTACACCTCCACAGTGGGTCCCTGGCGAGGGCTGCTACCACCTTGGAATGGCTACGGGTCTTGAGGTTATCTCAACGTTTCTGGACTGTGGACGTGCGGTCTGCCACCTCCTCTATATTTATGTGGGCATGTTGATCAATTTGTAACCTGGTCAACAAGCCATTGTCATCTTTTACCTGTATGTACTTGTAACAAATTATGTATGATCAAGCGCCCAGATACCTAAGGGTTTGGTGCGCTCTACAAATAAAGAACTAAACTAAACTCTGCGTTGATGGCAGCCATGATGTCATCCCCGATTTCCAACCTTGCGTCGTTGCCCACCTGCGTAGCTGGGTTGAAGAGGGCATATTCAGCACCCATGACCCGATCCACCAGGATGCCAACTTCGGTGAAGGTGAATTTGGCAGCCCTCTGCCTTGACATGGGGTGCTGCACTCCTCAGAGGATGTTGATGGACCTGACATGGCACCTCCGAGGCAGGTATGGCTTTGCAGGGTCCTGGTTAGGTGATGTGGAGCTGTGGTGGTGTTGGCAGGGAGTGGTGGAAGTCCCAAGTACAGATCACAGGCCCAACACAGCAATACAGGCAAAAGCAGGACAGCTGGCCCTCCAAAACAGTTCTGGTATCAAGCCCACCCACGCAGCAGTAGATTACGTGTGAGTGAGGCAAGCAAAGCAGGGACAGAGTAGGCAAAAACAGCAGTTTGCAGGCAGGAGGAACTCTGGTGTGCGTCTCGCATCCGTAGTAGATTGATAAAGTTACGTCCTACGTATGGGGACGCAGCGCACCTACATGGCACACCTGCGTGGCTCACAGCAATGACGGTGTGAAATAAGGTGTGTAACGCGCATCACTGGTTGTGCGCATGAAGGTACGATCTGGATGAGTATCGCATATGTATTTGGGGGTGCTACTCAAGACATTTCCTTCAGGTAACGCGTACTGCATTTTTGTTTTTGGGGGTTTGCCTCTGCATACGCGCATGCATTTTTGTACTTTTTGTGGCCTACGGTGTATGGCATATGCAATGTTATGTTTGTGTTTAGGGGTGCCTATGCTTATCGCATACAGTATTTTCTGCTTTTTGGAAGCTTTCCGGTATCACGTATGTCATTTTTGAGTTTTGGGGTGTCCTTTTTAGCATGTAAGGTAAGTTCAAGCAGCGCTTTGAACATAACTTTGAAGAGGATGTAGAATGGGGACAGAAGGTGGGGTGGAACGGCAGGGTAGAGTGTTAGGTGAGTGAGGTGAGGTAGAATGGTGAGGTGGTGAGACTGAGTGGTGGGATAAGGTGTAGAGTAGTCAGGGAGAGGTTGACTAGAGAGTGGGGTAGGTTAGGGTAGAGTAGGTGTGCAAGGTTTGAGGTAGAGTGGGCTGAGGTGTGGTCAGGGCAGATTGAATGGTCATATAGTGGTATGGGGTGTGTGAAGAGTGAGTGTGCACAGAGTGGGTGGAATAAGGTTAGAGTGAGTGAGGTGGGGTAGAGGAGTGCAGTGGGCGGTAGAGTGGATGGAGCTAGAGTGGGGTGAGGTGGGGTACAGTGGGTGGGGTAAAAGGGTAGGTTATGGTATGTGTGATAATCACTGGACAGCACAGCAGCCTGTGGGAAGCAAAGGGACAACAGTGGGGGCTTAAGCTGTTCATAAGGAGGCAGTGTGAAAAGGATTAATGTAGCAAGGAGTACTATTGTTACAGCGGCCTGCCATTACGCACCACACATCAGTGCTGCTGGAGAGAGGCGGCTGTGAGGGAGAATTCAAAATAAAGATGGAGCAGCCTATGTGGCTGTTGATGCTGCTGCCAGGCACCCTGACCTCAGTGTGGCAGTTTGGAGGCTGGGGCAAGAGGGGAATAGAGGAGCAGGCCAGGCCTCTCTAGGGGCTGCCAGAGATAAGGTGTCTCTGCATGGCAGGCAAAGGAGTGAGAAAGTAAGATACCAGTACTCGGCCCATGCTTGCATGAAAGCCCAGGCATGCAGCTTCATGAGTCAGGGCTCCTGAATGAGAGATACATAGTTAAACAAGCCCACATCGATGCATATGGTGGCATGTAGCACGAAATAGCATTTAGTAGTTTAGCCAATTCATGCCACAGCATTGCCAGCAGCTTCCTAACACCCCTTTCCTCTCTATTTCCTGTAGCAATAATTTCAGCTACATTTTGATGGTCGTGTCTCAGAAAATGCAGCAAAATAAAAAACATGGTAGCAACATTTTGAAATAATTCTTTGCAATGGTAGGGCTCCAACTCTGAAATCTAATTGGTTAAAGCAATTGATGCAAGGGTATTTGGTTCGGTCATTTAGGTGTTGAAGTATTGGACCTGTAAAGTGTGTAAAGCAGGTAGACATCTTTTAGTAGAGGGTGCGGAAGGAAATACACTTTGCCATACGGACACCTCTACAGTCACATTATACTGAGTATTGATGTTACCCTTTCCTCTATACCTGAGTGTGCAGTGCCACATTAGCATTTGGAAACCAGACATTGAAGTCAAATAAACCTTGTAGATTATTGCGAAATGTAATTTGCAGAGATTATGTTCAAGTCGCCACTGAAA
This sequence comes from Ambystoma mexicanum, assembly GCF_040938575.1. NCBI lineage: Eukaryota > Metazoa > Chordata > Amphibia > Caudata > Ambystomatidae > Ambystoma > Ambystoma mexicanum. Next base: position 649,304,773 of record NC_090921.1, on the reverse strand, counting down.
CTAGCCCTCCATCTTAAAGAAATGTATGTACCTGAAGGAAACATGAATATGAAAAAAGGGATATAAAAACTTGAAAAATCTAAAATCTATAAATTGGAAAGAAATATTGTAACTGTAAGAAAGGAAGACACAACCCTTTTCTACTTTAATGTTTCAGGGTAGAGGATAACTCTCTCATCAGCTGTGGCATTACAAATGGGTATTCTACGGAACCGAGTACATTTTGCTCTGGGTGTGTCTGGCCAGTGAACGTCAAGCTTTGCAGGTCTCAAACCACCTAATTGTGGCCTTGCTGTATATATTTTGGTATTCAGATGTGATTCTACTTTCCAGCTCATCTGTGAAATGTCTGGGAAATGCTCACCTCCCTTGGCATCTGCACTAGCATATGTCATGTATTAAACATTGCTTGTTAGCCAGGTCTATCAACTTCACGGCCAATGCCCAGAGGTTTTTCCAATGGTGTGTTTTGGTTTCTTAGCAACCCAATCATATGGCAGCTAGTGGTGTTTCTGCAAAGCACATCTTTTATTTTTGCTGTGTTTGTACCACAGATGTAGTAAGTTTGGCCTGATGGGCCGATGTCATAAAGCTGAAGCTAATTCATCCACAGGTGTTTTTTCTCTTTCATTATTCACTCGCTCTCTAGAGACTGTTTGCTCCATATTAGTGCCCTTTTAGTTTTTTCTATTTTGTATCAGTCCATCCAGTGATTCTTTCCACCCAGCTCTGCGTCACACACACCACAACGTTAGAGCGCGCTGTGCTGGATACCATGAGCCTCATTGAAATTTGAACTCAGATTCAGGAATGACAAGATGGCTCTGCTTGACTCACAACGTACATGTGCATCGATTGTCCACTAGGCACTGGAGGTCTGAAGGCTGACTCCCTGACGTGCAGATGTGCGTAAAAAGGTTGCATTAATGAAGGGAGGTTCAAAGGCATACAATCTGCAATCTCAGCTGCATTGTCTTGCACACTAATTCAAGCCCTCGTCAGCTTTCTGATCAGTTTAATCATATGTGCCCCTCCCTCCTGTCAACTCCTCATCTGTACCTCTCCCTCATGTCAACTCCTCATCTGTACCTCTCCCTCATACCAACTTCTCATCTGGACCTCCCTCTCCTGTCAACTCCACATCTGTACCTCTCCCTCATGTCAACTTCTCACCTGTACCTCTCCCTCCTGTCAACTCCTCATCTGTACCTCTCCCTCATACCAACTCCTCATCTGTACCTCTCCCTCCTGTCAACCCCTTATCTGTACCAGTCCCTCATATCAACTCCTCATCTGTACCTCTCCCTCATATGTACTCCTCATCTGTACCTCTCCCTCATATGTACTCCTCATCTGTACCTCTCCCTCCTGTCAACTCCTCATCTGTACCTCTCTCTCAAATGAACTCCTCGTCTGTACCTCTCCCTCATATCAACTCCTCATCTGTACCTCTCCCTCATGTCAACTCCTCATATCAAGAACAGCCCATAACCTTCCCTGTCATGGGCCACTTGCACTGTTCCACGAATCCCTCTCTTCTGAGCCAGTTTGTATGGCACCTTCTTTTAATGTTTCACCTTTTCACTGCAATGGGTTCTGGGGCCATCATTCCTTTTCTTCATCTTGGATCACAGGCCCCAGTCAAATAATTGAGCAGATGTAAGCATTCCTGCCTGGCCTTCCTCTATACACAAACAGTCCACTGTTTCCCTTTGTCTGCTCAAGGCAAGGGGTGAACGTTTGTGTTTCCTCTGGTCATATCCCCTTCAAAATAATTCAGCCTGAACAAGGTAGCCATTCACCCAGGGACATTTCCACAAAACGCATTAACAAAGGCCACAGCAGCCAAACCGTGTAGGTCTAACTGAAGCACAAGCCATACGTTCCTCCCCTGTCTGATTTCTCTTCAGGCACCTTCAGGATCTAGATTAGGTGTTGACTGGCAGAGGAAGAGGTAGGCATGTGGGGCCACTGGTCCAATGGCCACTTGAATGATATGCTGTCGGGTACAACATTGCTGCTCGCTGTGCCATCCATGTGAGCTCTCTGAAAACCAATCACGGGGATTCACACCTGAGCAAAGACTCCACGTACCTTTGCCTCTCAAAGGGTCAGGGGAGTAGGCTTCCCTCATACCAGGCCCTCTTTGGGGGCATGCATAGTGAGACGTGTACCCCACATGTCAGCATGTTTGCAAAAAGATATAATTTAAGGAACGGCGCGTATGTTCTCCTTACAAACTATGAGATGCCCTAAACAGCTTTCTAATACATGTATTCCTCCCTTCTCCCTCTAAGAACAATCAGCACTGTCACTCATTAGCCTTTTTGCTGCATTACCCACTCTACGCTTCTCTGTTGCTTCTTCTAGAACCTTCATTTCATTGAGCAAATGTATCCTTGAAGTTGGCGCTTCAGATGCAATTCCTTCCCTTCACCATGGTCCACAATCTCAAGTCAAATATATTAGTCACCTTAACCCATTCTGTCTGATGATTATCACTATGCCTAACCGTTGCACACGTCTTCCTGTCTGCCCAACATCAGGCACAACTTTTTCCATTTTCAAAATGTCTAACCTAAAGCCAGGTACTCACCAAGTGACGACATTTCAGTACCAAGAAATATCCTCTCACAAAAGAGTTTTTCTGTCCCGATCCTAACTAGCTGTCCTTTCTAAAGCATGCTTCATTACCAGAGTTGTCACCCTAGTGTGCCGACAATCTTGTGATTACAAATGTACGCCTCCAACACTGACAGATCAACTCTGTCCTGCATAAAGTAATCTGCCAATTTAACATTGATCTCCTCACACTCCAACCACTTTAAGCCCAGCTGCAAACACAGTTGTTGGCCACGTTGTATGCCATATCTTTCTAAATCTACCTGCCTCCACTCTCCACCCTTTACAACTAATCCAGAACAGGACTGCGAGACTTGTCCTTGGCCTCAAGCCCTGGGATCGTATCTCTCCAGCTCTGAAATCCCTTCATTGGCTCCCAGGCTCGCATTGTCCACAAGACTTTCTGGGTCCTGTGTCCAAAATACCTTCAACTATCCCTCCGTAAATACCTCCCTTGTCGAGCCCTTCGCTCCGTTACCTCTAACTCCCTCAGGGTCAGTCATTTTTAAAAGAAACAAGCTGGGGGTAGATCACTGTCTTCGGCTGGGGCCTCCCTTTGGTACTGCCTCTCTGCCACCTTGAAACTTGAGGAGAACCATCTTCGGTTCCGGGAGCTCCTCAAGACCTTCCTCTTCACCTCTGCCTTCCCCCTCTTCTCCCCTGCTGATCTGCTTTCTCTCTCAGCACTGTGCACCTGGACACCCTCTGTCCTTCAGGCCCAGGTACCTGCTCACCCTGCCACCCTGATGCACTGCCTCCAGACCGCCCCTTGCACTGGGGTCTATATCTGTACCCATACAGTCCCCCACCCACTCCTCTTTTGCACTAATCAGATACACCCTATCTGACTAACCTGCACTTTGCCACTTACTGGCTGCACTACGACTGTTTATCACCTTTACTTATATATTTGACTTATTATTTATTCTGCTCTCTCCTATGCTCCACACTTTCCAATGTCTCCCCCATTCCATGCACTTTCCCCCTTTTCCCTTCCCTATGCACTTGCACGTTCTCAATGTCACTGGGCCTAGTAAGATCGTTGTTTTTGTTTCTCCCTTGTTCCCCTCCCTTCGCCTGGTCGCGCTCTGAAACACCGGTGTACGAGCGCGATATAAATAAAATATCATATCATATCGATGGCCACAGATGTTCTGCCCCCTCGCCACACTCTCCCAGACAGCAGTATTGACTGCCGTACCTTTGATCCCAGCCCGTTATACTTGACAATGCCTTAGTGAGTTTGCTCCTTACACTATGTTGTTTCCCTCATCAAAACCACTTCATGTTTACCTTTTTATCTTCCAATTCAGTCACCACTGGAAACAGGTTAACCTTCTGCATTATTCCCTGTCTTCCCGACCAGACTTCCTACAAGCTGATGTCTACGTGAGTGCTGCTTTGAATGAAATCTGGCCCACTTCACAGTAGAGTGTCTGGAGGTCCACGCCCCAGCGTGTCCCCCATTCCTCTCGTTTCTTACAAAAAAGAATGCAATTAATATTAAAAAAAATACCAGAATTGCCTTTGCTCCCCTTCCCTAAAACCTGCAATCCCTAGGGCTCACTAGAGTTTCTACATCGCCTCGACCATCCTCTCCCTGAACCTACCTCGTCCAGTGCAGCCATACCATGTTCTTAAACCTCTGGCCGCCACCGCTACCATGAAAGAGCGCAGTCCTTACGCTCTATTCCTACGTACAAAAGATATGTTCTCTGCACCCTCACCTCCTGAGCACTCTTCACCACCCTCACATTCTGATGCATAAAAGGTTATTCAAACCAGGGTCATCTCTTAACACTCTTGAATTGACGCATCACACACACGGGGTGAGCTTGATGCGTTCCCGTCCTGGTCATCATCACCATCGGGGTGCTATCTTTCTAATTCCCTTTGGACCTGAAAATCCACAATGTCACTGTCATCTTTTCCATTGATACATCCTACAGCACAAATCCTCTTATTTCCTGTGCTGTCTTTCTATCAGCACCCCAAAAAAAGCAATCCAAAACTCATCCCTAAACACTGTTTTCTCACACATCGGAAAAAAACAATCCACCAATAGCCACTACATCTGCATGGCCACTTGCTCCCTCCTGTCTTGCCTGGGACCCCACTGCATGGCCCATCATTTGGGCATTCTCCTTCCACTGTTCCCCTGTAAAGCTCACACCTCCAGAACCCTTTTCCCATAAAGGGCAATACCAGGCAACCTGGAACTCATTGTTGCTGGTGCCAAATCTCTGGCAATCACTCCCAGCTAAAATCTCATCACATTGACCGTGCTGTTGCATGTTAGTAGTAGTAGTCATTTGTATAGCGTCTTTATCCCATTAATAGAGCCTCAATGAGCTTGTGGTGGGTATGCCCTCAGCGGACCAAAGTCCAAGGTGTGTGAAGGTTGAAATGCGTGCATGCATTTGGCCAACATAAGGAATTATGAGGGCTGGCCGGGCTCCAGAAAACTGCCCATGAAGTCAGGAACATGGATCGGTGCTGAGTGTGGGGAATATGTGTGATAGCAAGAGAAACTTGCTAAGTGACTAGCAAGACCGAATTTTGTCATAGGTCGTCGCTGCATTCTGATGGACAAGAGGTGTTGTGAGATGTGTTTAAGCCTGGGGTGAGCATTATGTGTCCAGCAAGACTGTATTTTTGTCGTAGCCGTTGCTGCATTTGAATGCATGTGGATGGGTGGCCATGCATGTGGCTGAAGTCACAGAAGAGGTGCATGCATACGTACCTTGAGGCTCAGACAGAGGCTTGTCTTTGAGGTAGTTGTGTGCTAGTGTCATTTGTAAAAGCCTGAGTTATCTCTAGGTGGAATAAAACATGATGGCCTAATACATCTTTTAAGCGTAATAGACGGGCTATCCTCCTGGACCATATGACTCCTATTCTTTTTTTAACATTTTTTTATATATCTTTTTATTAGTATGTCAACAAATAAAATCACAGAATAATCAAATACAGAAAGGAACAATAAATCAGATAAGCAAGTCAAAATCAACCAATTAAATTACATGTCAATAAACAAACAGCATAATCTAGTAATCCCCCTGACATACTAAGAAACTTTTCAATTTGTGACTCCTATTCTAAATATCTTCTGAGTGCATTAATCAGCAATCCCCATAAATATGTTCACAGTAGACAGACTAACATCATGGATCCTCTAGGTGTGCGGTCAAGGCGAGGCACAGTAGACAGGAGAACACAGTAGTTATTTGATGCCCTGGGCAGGGTATCCCCATACATTTCTTGAGTAATATACTGCCTATCCTCAAAGTGTCAGGAGCTATATACAGGAGCTATATACAGGATATGTGTGCACACCAAGCTGAGCGAAAGGAGGCCAGGTGAGCTGTTGTTTGTTAGTGTACATTGAGTGGTGTGTGGGTTGAGTTCACGAGGCAGGCCACCGCGACCACGGGCGGCTTCCGGCTGTAGGAGTATGTACATGTGACTTGTTAGTGTTTTGATTAGTCAATGCTTCCATCAATTAAGCCTAAAGGGCTGGCATGCCCTGTATCCACAGCTCCCCGGGCCATGCACACAGGCCACCTCTCTGTGTCCAGAACCAACCCCACAGAATCCTGAATGCTGTGAATGAGGCAGCACATCCGCAATATTGTTTTTCAGATTGCCAATGAGATGTGCCCTAAAATGGGTGTTACATTGCAAGCACTGCACCACAAACACTCTCAGTAGCCGCAAACTCTAACCTCAGTGATTGACTGCTTGTTTATGATTGCCGCCTGTGATGAAGTTCACTACATGTTACCTATCAGTGGAGAACTGGGGTGCTCTGGAAGCCAGTGGAAGAAATCAGTGCCATGAGGCAACCCCTTGGGAAAGTATTTGGAGGATCCCTAGAGTTTCTGACTCTCAAGGGTGCAGTCATTTTCCAGTTCGGATAAGGGGAAATGTGCATTATGAGAGGGGAAGAAGCTGTTTTGGGGTCAGTACAAGAACCCAGGAAAAGTTGTCCTGGTAAAATCCGTTCCAAGGAAGGTCTTCCATGCCAGGGATTCAAGTGGGTGATTTGATAACTCGTTGGGCTCCTGCTTGCAGTTCCCTGATTAGATTTGAAATCCAGTACCCATCTGGGTCCCAAGCGCCCTCATGCAGCGCAGACCAAAACCAGATGGAAATTCTACTGCACAGACATAAAACACAACAAATTTGCATCTGCGCTCAGAAGCAGGACACGCGCAGAGAGGAAACAAGGTCACTAGCTTAAGAGCCAGACGTGGATTTAGCTAGCCACCTTAGCTGCTGCTGAGGACAGGGCCTTTTGTAAAATCAGACCACAGTGGCCAACACATGTGTCGAAGCCAATTAGCGAAACAAGACACACACGTGACAAGCAGAATTAAAGGCAGCACACATGGGTAGGGGTGAAATTATTAGGAGAAGGAATGTCAAAACCAGGCAAACTTATGGGGAAGCAGATGCACTAGCCAGAGCACTCATTGGGTTAACTGCTAATCCAGCCTAACTATAAAAAATGAGGGTGTTTGAACTGAGTTCAAAAGTGTGAGTTGTGGTTTATTGATACATGGACAAGAAGGAGAGCAAGAGGGGCACAAGCTGTCTTGGCCAGGCAAATAGGCAATCTAGGAAGAGTACAGACCATGCAGAGGTGTTGTCAGTTGAGGCACATTGTGATGCAGGCCAGGGTAGGCCAGGCTGCAAGGGTGGGCCAGACTGCAACAGGCCAGGACTCAAATGACGGGAGGAGCCAGGCCTCAACAGAATGCATTGGAGGACAGCCAGCTAGGGGCAAGGCCCAGATAGAGGTGGCAGCTGCAAGATATCCAGTACTACTAAAGAAGCATGAAACATTTGACAACTCAAAAAGTGTGGGAAGAAAACCCTACCCAGAAGCACCCAGGTAGAGTTAGTAGTCCTACCCAAAACTACAAAAGAAGACTCCCTAGAGCAAGCTTGAAAGCCAGAGCTGTTGCCCTAGCAATGCAGTGGTGGGTCACGATAAAAGGCCTGTCCGTTAACAGTTTCAAGTCCATGACTTCCCGGTAGATGACGCAATGTGTGGAGGGTCTGACAAGGCCAAGGCACAGACAAATGCAAAGACAAAGAAATGTCTTGTGGTACTTACGAAACCCTGAGACTGTGCTTAATCTGATAGACCCTGTCCTGCGGGTGGGTCCCTCAGGAATTTGGGATTTACCTTAAATGATTGGATTTTGGACTTCGGATTTAGGACACAAGGTCCTTTTAGTGTGGGCCCTTCAATTAACTTATCTTATCCCTCCTTCTGCCTATTTTTAGCTTAGAATCTCCATTTTGTTTTGGTACCCTGGGCCAAAGGCGTTCGTCATAAAACACTTTGGCCTTATATTGGAGAATAATGATGTTGAAATACCTCTATGTGTTGCATGCATTCTGTGGCGTCCACAAACTTTTTAGCCACATGTAATGTCACCCTTTGTTGTCTAGCTCTCGCCCCCACAGCACCACTGCTAGCAGCACTAGGACAAACTCCAAGTAATAAATGCTGTGATGAAGACATTGCTAGCTACACCATTTCCCATCTGAACCCTAGGCTCCCTCTGCATTCGATTGCATCTGCACTTTCAACACTGTCCTTTCATTCGGCAGGCACATCATCGTAACTCTAATGTATTGGTCCAAGAAATCATCCCCAAATAACTTGCCTTCCCTGATTATGAAGAATGATCTTTATCCTGCGATGAGCTTTCCCTACCCCCACATTTCAATGCCATATTCCTACAGAACACAGTTCCTGGGACAGCACATTGCACTGAAAGTCAAGGTGTCCCAAGAGCTGTTCACTTGCTGAGCTGCACCTTCCTTGGACCGGGAACTCACCCACCAACATCTTCCATGTCCAACATCGGGAAAATATTCATCCCTTCCATCCGTTCTGATGTCAATAGAACCCCAAATTCCCATTTCACCTTTTGAAATTCCTCCAGACGCTGAACATATTCCTCTTGCACCGCTTCTATCCTCAAAAAGAGGAAGACATCTAGGTAGTGCAGAACTGCTCTGACCCCCAAACTCTTTTTGGGCCCCCATTCGGATAGGCACTAAAAGTTGATAAAAAAAATGGCTAGGAAATGGCTACCTTAATTTTGGCCACACACTTCGCCATTTCTGCCCTCATTTTCACAACATATGACCGAGGTGATACCCTCGTTTGGATGGGAGTAAATGACACTGCTGTCCTCAGGAGTAATGTGACCATTTACAAACTCCTCTTCCAGACAGGATAAATGATCCATCGTTTGATTTTCCCTAGGTGCCTCCTTTGGAACCACTTCCATCATAGAGGTAATTAACCCCTGTATACGGTGCCTCATGATGGTGCTACCAATCCAACCTTCTTGGCCAACTCGCCCTTACTATTCCCAGGAACTCTTTAGCTAACCTTAAATCGCTTGCCTATTTCTAAACCCATGGTCCATGTTAAGATTCGAAAATGCCGTTAAAAGCCGGTCACTAGCAACAGCATTTGTTTCCTATTTGGGCAGGCACCCAACAATCACTCCATTCTATCAAATGTACCTGTTATAGGGATCATTCCCCCATGAAGCCCTTTGACCATCCGCTCTTTGTTGTCCACACCCTCCCCATCTTGAACCATTGGCAGCATTGTTGTATTGTTTTGTATTGTTTATTTATTTATAAAGCACACCAGCCGTCAGGCATCAGGACGCTTACATGACACATCTTTTGGTTCCAGTTACAGCATAACATGAAGGACAGTAGCATTGCATGACAGGCGTTTTCCTGCTCAATTGGAGCACTTGCGCCAGAAATTACAAATAGCCCTTCTTAAAGTCCCCTTGTTAAAGACCCAACAAAGCCCACTCAGTTCCACCAAACTTGGTGTTCCAGCCATGAATCCTTAAACTCCATGAGCGGGACAGCTCACAAAGGGAGTGTACGAAGGTCACTTGCAGTTTGTACCACTGCCAAGAATCATGTGAAGGCCATCCACTGAAGTCATACATTGACCCAACAGTGCACTCTCCTTCCACTTGACTCGCTCTGGACAAACAACCCACTCTAAATGAGCCTAGTTCTATCATCTCCCTTTTGTGCCATCCCCTTCCTAATCCATATCCTCATGAAGCATAGTGCCCCCTTTGCACCCTGTGCAAAACCCACAAAAGGTTTAGGACTCTCTCATACTCACAGCCCATCATGGCACAGGACACCTCGCCCAAGTTCGTGGCCTTGCTTGGACATGCTCCCTCATTCCATACAGGCCTCTGAGATGGGACACCTTCTTCTGTCTTAAACTCTCTTAAACCTCCTGTTACTCACCCTGATGCTGATCTGATCCCGCACCCAAGACCAGAGACCAATCAAAACATCGCTCTAACCCCAAACCCCACATACACCAGGTCAGAATTCTAATTCTGATGTGGCCACACCTGCAGCTGCCATAACCCCTAAACATTTCTCAGCTATTGTTAAATGTGTGCAGCGCATACCTGCCTCCCCGCACCATGCACCTTGGACACCAGACCATAGCACAATTGATAAGCCATGGATGGGCCCCTGTCTTCCCCCTTTCCCAGTGATGACTACTCTCTGTGTTTCAGGTGCCCCCTATCCCAGACCAACCTTTCCCAATTGTTTTCCTACATATTGTGGCTTCTTAGCATTTGATCCTGATTGTTCATTGAGCCAGTGTGACCCTTAGTCCCTAACCACTCCTCATTGGTCTGCTTCTCCTTTCCCCAGCAGCATTGTCCACCCTCTTGTAATCCCTAATATCCCCTCTGGCTTCAGACTGTACACCCCATAGACTAGCCATACCGAAAGGTTTTCTACACCAGCTTTCACTTTAGACCTGTCCCTAAACAGACCCACTTGCTAAACCCCCAAGAGGCCCACGCTTCTTTTCCCTGCAACCCTCAATCCAGTCTAAGCTCAAACTGCCCCTTCACCATGCTCACCCTGTACTCCCTGCCCAACCAACCCCTGTGAGCAAGTCTTCCCTACTTCTTGCCCTTATGAAGGCCGGATGAAGAGTCGCTGTAATTTCAAAATCAGTCATCGAGGGAGCATCCTCCCCTGCCCTTGACCACATGACCTCCCTGCCAACCAATCACCTGGAGAGGCACACCTTCAGGGATGTAACTGATTCCATCTCTCAACAACCACGAGGATGGGGACAAGTGGTGTTTCCTTCCCTAGAGCCTCCTTCAGCAGGGTCTTCAGTACCATGTCTGAAGACAACCACAATAGTGGAAGGCGCCTTTGATGGTGGCTGATGTATGCTCCTCTGCCAACCTTCCTTTTCGAGTTTGTTTCTTTCCTGTAAATACCCCTTTACTCGGTAGCCCTATATAATTAATTCGCTAGTTCATTGACTTGTTCATTCCATTATATATTATTTTGTTCCCTCCATTCTTTCGTTTTCTGTTCGTTCATGCTGGCCATCATTGAGCAGCATAGGCCCAGTGGCAGTGGCTTCCCAGAGTGGAAAAAATGACAAGAGAGTAGAGGAGGCAGTGTACCCTTAGTGCCTACAACTCCTCTGGAGTTTACCGATGTGCACTTGGTCCAGTAAAAATAAAGCAGAAAATGCACACTCACTGCCCAGTCTGACTACACTGAAGCTATTGTGCAGAGTTGCCAATCGGCAGACGTGCAGTGCTCCACGTGAATGAAACACTCCGTTTCCCTCCCAGCAAGGAGCAGATAATTTGAAACATATGCTGCTGAAATGAAGGGGGAAGACTCCGTGCTGCTGACTGGCTGCCAGGCCACCCACTGACTCCCGTCTGTGCGAACTTTCGCACAGTAACCTTTGTACACACAAAGGATCGGGGGTGAGGTGGGGTGAGGGAGAGCTGAGTCACAGAAAGAGGATTTTCCTAGCTTTAGCAATCAGTTCAGATTTAAGAAACGGTAAGGTAGTAAATAATATAAAGTTTAACGCTTTTATTAAATAGCAATAAAGAAAAAAAAACGATCAGAACTTAAGGAAGCAATGTTTAACAAAGAATCGTATCCCGACGCAAATAGTGCACATGCCCACGACTTTTGCCTTAACTTGCTTGTCCTGAAGTTTTAACAAAGTTTCCATTTTTCAAGAAAGACTTCATACTGAAAGGGGAAGGATCGCTCTTTAACAACGTGAAACCACAAACCTTGTGTAACTACTTCTGTCACAAGCCAAGCTGAAACGTAAGACAAATCAAGCGCTAGTTATTATCGTCATATCTCATTAAATGAAATATCTACTAAATGCAACCAAACATCAACACAGAAACTCATGGACTCGTTTTTTAACTATATAAGTTGATCAACTTCAGCTTGTTGCAGTGGAGGGGTGTAAATATGTCCTGGACTACATGTGCATCAGGGATCCCTCCTGAGATTTGGCTACATTTTGTTTCCTGCACACTTTGTGAAATTCTTGGTAAAATGACATACCGTTTACATTTGTTTCAGTAGGGTAGTACATAAGGAAACCCAAAAGATGTCCGTATACCAGCATTACATAGAAGTGCTAGCCAATGCATTTTCTTGATGCTTCTGCCCACAATTTATGCCAGGGTTGACATTGTAAAACACACTTCGTGATGCCTGTCCACAGATGACATATTCCAGCATTGCCATTGCAAAATGTTTTCATGTGCCTGTGCCTGTGTTATTTGCCAGTACTGTGCCACGGGAGGGAGACATTTTATTTGTGGCTGTGCCAAAATATACCAGTATTGTCACTGTAAGAAGACATGTTCATGCTTAATGTGTGATAACCTATGACAATATTGGCACTATAAGACCAAACTCATGTTGCCTGGGACTGATAATGGCAATATTGCTGCTAGAAAAAGACATGTTCATGCTGGATAGTTAACTATATTCCAGGTGCAGGTGCAAGTGGATCTTGGTTACCTGGCCTACGCCCCGCCCACCTGGTGCCTTCCTGGTTGCAGCTCTTTTTCCCTACTTAAGGAGCCCTCCAGCCTCTTTTCCTTTGCAGATGGGGAGTAGGTGCAAGTGGATCTTGGTCACCTGGTGTAAGCCCCGCCTACCTAGTGCCTTCCTGGTTGGGTACAACGTCCTTTCATTGTTGGATGTTTTTTCGCTGGGTTTTTTACTGCAGATTCTTTAACAAAAGAAAACTCATTGACATTTTTTTGGGGGGGGTTCGAAAAATATATATTTGGGGTGTGGGTGTTCGGGAACATATAACAAATAAAAGGAAATGTGGGTGTTTGGAGGGGGGACGCCCAAAAATAAAAAATAAAAAATAAAAAATAAAATTTACATTTTTTTTTTCATTGAAAAATCCACAGTAAAAAAACAGCGAAAAAACATCCCACAATGAAATGACATAGCACCCATGGTTGCCGCTCTTTTTACCCACTAAGCAAGCCCCACCCACCTGGTGCCTCCCTGGTTGCTGCTCTTTTTCCCTACTTAAAGAGCCCTCCAGCCTCTTTTCCTTTGCAGATGCAAGTGGATCTTGGTCACCTGGCCTAAGCACCGCACACCTTCTTAGCCCTGCCTCTTCCTTCCTGCCCTTAGGGCAATCGAAGAAAATGTCAATTTCTGCATGCACCAACATGTGTTTACTCCCTCTGTCCCCACAGGCCGTCCCCACCCCTCTGGTTCCCCTGTGATTCCCCCGTGATGTTCCCTTGTGCACCCCCCACTTCTCGCACACAGGTGTTGCTGCCTGTTTTGCTTGATTCTTCTACCCTGCTCCACCTCGCCCCCCTCCAGCCTACTTCTGCAGGAGTCTGTCCTGATACATTGTGGTTTCACCATCACCGTCTTGTGGCCAATACTGGATTTAGCTTTTATGGACTTCATTGATTCACGGTGCGTCACCATTCCTCATGGTGGCCCTGAATCATGCTGTCCCCATCTTCATCTTGTATCCAGGCTTGCAACATTATGTGTTACTACTGATTTCTGCAATTCTATTTGCTCTCCCCTCTTGCTTCTCCACTCTTTTTGACTGCTTACTCTCTGTTCCCTCCTTCTCTCCCTTTCTCCCTTTTCCTATCTCCTCCCCTCATCCCCTTACTTTCTTCAATGCACGTACTCTATCCGAATTGTCCCTGGACCTAGTATGATAGCAACCTCGTCTGTCTCCTGCCCCTCCCGTTACTTGTTTGCCCCCCCAACCCCTCCAGCACTATCTGAAATGTTGTCAGGCCTAGTACGACAGTCGCTTGTTTTGTTCCTCCGCCCTCTCTTTCTGCACCCCTCTCCCTCACCTTTTGTTTTCTCCAGCTCTGCCAGTAATGTTGTCAATCCCAGTACGGTAGTCGCCTGTCAGTTTCCATTTCCTACCTACTCACCCCCTCCCTTCATTTTCTATGTCTTACCTCTTGCGCTATCTGAAATGTCATCAGGCCGAGTACGATAGTTAATTTCACATCCTTACTGTTCATGGCCTGTAAGAATGTCATTGTAAATTCTCTTGTTCCCTCCCTTGCCTTGAAGCGCTTCGAAACACATTGTGTATAGGCACTATATAAATAAACTATGATATCATAAACTATCATATCATATCATATATTGCCATTGTAAATTATTATTATTATTATTATTATTATTATTATTATTATTATTATTATTATTATTATTATTATTATTATTATTATTATTATTTAAAAGCCCACTCATTCTGGATATTAATGTTAATATTAATGTTAAAGGTATTTGTACCGCGCACCGTCACCAACAGAGTTGGTTCCCAGGCGCTTTGTGCAATAATGTCAGTATTAGCACTGTAAGAACATACTTATGTTGACTGGGCCCGATAATGCAGTACTGCCACTGTAAGAAGAGACGTTCATGCTGGCTGTGGTCATATATGCCAGTATTGCCCTATAACAACACGTTGAATTTCAGACAGTGCCTAAAATATGCCAGGATTGCCATTCAAAAAAACCTTGCTGGCACCCTATACTCTACATTCACCTGTCCATGAAGACCCCCCTCAGCATGGACACATACACACATTCATCCACCTGTCCTCCCAATCCCAAAAACACATTTTCACATTCATCTTTTTCTCCCATTCCTGAACCTAACCCTTACCTTTTTTGGGCTATCTTGAGTATTCATTTAGCATCACACAACAAGAAACAAGGAGGGGAGTTGACTGAAAATGTCCTCCCTGAGACCTGCCTCTGCAAAGACCATCAAAAGCATAAGAAGAGCATGTAACTAGTCACCCTCACAGCTTTGTATGGGCTGTGCTCCATGCCCCCCACCCCGAACTTCATGCAGTGACAGCTGCCTTGCAAACTTCCAGCAGGGGCAGTAACCCAAGTTATGGCTTGCAGGATTTCTGTCCCCAAAAGCACTAGTGTCTTTCAAACGTAAACTCAAGATCTTTCTGTTCAAATTAACTGTTTCTCCCCTTTAACTCTCCTCGGAAGATTAGTTCTTGATGACAATTCCACTCTGTTACTTGTTGTTTATCCTGTCTGCCCTCCTATGCCCAAGGGCTATGTTCCAGTGCGTTACAAAAAATAAAAGAAATTATTCTTTACGGACAGCACCCATTAAATGGTGTGCTCTCTATGGCAGAACAAGCGGCAGACTGTGCATAATGAGAGAGGCTGCACTCTGATGCCCCTTATGCAGCTGCTGCCGCTGCCTGGTTTCATTTTGCTCATTTGGATTTCAGGGAGGGTAGTATTCCCCTTTCAGGGTGTCATCACACAAATTGCACTGGTGCTGGGTGATTGCATGCCAGCTGTGGTACATTTTGCACAGATGTTGGGCATTGTCGCACCAGCCTTTACACCAGTAAATGGATACAAAAAGCAATGTGGTGCTGGTGAGTCAGTGGAAACATTGATGCAACATTGTCCTGAACCGTGCAATGTATGCAACCCACCCCTTTGTCTTTTCTAACATCTAGATTTCCAAGTAAACATATAGTAAAATCACTAATTTATTTGAATACTACTGGCAATTTTTTTTTTATGCGTGGATGTTTTCAAACTATGAAGTTCAAAAGTGTAGCACTTGTGACCGATCACGTTTCTCATGCTTATGCCTTATTCCACCCACAGAAACCTTGGAAGTCACAGTACCTGTCTGCAACTTTTGATATGAAGTCAACGAACACAAAGAGTGCCCAAAATAGAAGTGCAAGTAAACTCCATTTTTGCATATTCCATCCAAGGCTCTAATTGGGTAAGGGATACAGATGTAAACATTCTTAAAATTAAAAATAAAAACACGACTCTGGGCAGCCCCATTTTACCACACATACACTTGTTTATTTTACTTCATTTAACTTCATGTGCATAGAGCTTGCATCCCAAGTGCTGCAAAAACAACCTAACAACGCAAAATCTCTGAGATCAAAATAATCTGGTGATAAAAAGAGATCACAATTTCAAGACCCGTCACAGTGTCTAATAGGTGTAGCTTCAGGCGGTTCCTGAACATGGAAAGAATGAGACAAGGAAGTGTAAATACATTAGAAAGATATGGGAGTGCTAAATCATGAATCCATTTAAAATCATATATAACTGATAATGTTTAAAACCTCGAAAGAATAGACAATCACCATAAATGTGCAAGATAGCGAGAAACACATTACACATTGTGTATTTGTATTAAAATCATGCAAATGAGAAGACTCATGTTAACAGAAATTTTTTGAGTTTTTTTCAAAAAGATTCCATTCCGTCGCATCTTTACACACACAAAGCTCACTCCCCATGCATTGGCATGCAGGTACTACTTAGCTCTACCTTCCCTTTGATAAAGCTGTGCAAGGAAGGGCTCCACCGCTGCTGCAGACCCAGCGCCAGGATGTAAACAATGTTCCGTCACCTGCTCAAGTCTACTGCCTGTGCAAATCCACATCTATGGTGCCCAGGCATCCCTATGAGCTCACAAGCCTAGAGTTCCTGGGCATACTCGGTGACACTGGCATTGCCCAAGCCAAGCCACACATAGGTCTTGGAAATATTAGCTGCTAGTAACTCTCTTGCAGAAGAAGTACATGCTTAATTGTCTAGTATAATTGAGAGACATTAACACCAGAAGTGCTTGGACCTCCCCTAGCTTCAAAAGCACTCTCAGAGTAATTAAGGTTGGAAGTAAAGTGCATGGCTAATGTGGCAGATGTGCACCTGTGGCTTCTGTGTCTGGGCCTGGCATGCAGCTGCAGGAAATTGGAATTTACCTAATAAAAGGTCGTGTAAATAGGACTATGAGGGCACCATAAGCTGCGAAAAGGAGATTAAGAACCAGTGGGTTCAGCATGTCGTTGTTGGGAACCCTGGTGTGACTAAAAGTGCAATACGACCCTCTGATAGTTAAGGTCAAAGATGTTCTATTCTGATGACAATCCGTAGAACTAAACAGTACCTCTCAAGGATGCTTTATATCTCTCTCAATGTGTTGGATCCCATTTCCCCAATGCATGTATGCATTGTATGACTAAAACATCCCCCATCTTCAAACGTATAGTATATCCTTAAGTGTATTTCAATAGGCTCCTTATCATGAAAGAAGCCCCAGAAACTCCACGCAGCTTTTTGACAAACTCTTTAGTTTTGCCTAACATTGCCCCAAAATCTCTTTCAAGCCCTTCTATGCTCATCAACTAAGAACATTCAAATCAAATTGGATGATGAACTCTGCGCTGTATCCCAAGAAGGGCCTTCCCTTTTAAGCCTCCATGTCCAAAGCCACATCTGTAACTTTTTTGTCACCTCTAAAAAGCACTCCATTATGCATCTGTAATGGTGTATACCTCTGTAAAGCACGCGGTTATGTGTCTATATTGTTTTATATCTCTGTAAAGCGCTCGGTTATGTATCTGTATAGTTTTATACCTCTATGAAGCGATTGGTTATGTATCTGTATTGGTGTATACCTCTGTAAAGAGCTTTGCTGCTTCTGGAAGCTAGGTCTGCGCTCAATAAATATAATAATAATGATAATCATCATCATCATCATCATCATAATAATATTCCAGACAAGAAATAATGGTTGAACCCCAACACAATGTAATGTATGTTTAATTCCTGAACTACCCTTCAATTTTATAGTTTGGATAAAGTGTCTGAGTTGAACCTGAAAGGAGGTCGGGAGGTCGGCAACCATTGCTAAAGTCCTCAACAAAAATGGGTCTCGATAACATTAATGTCTTTCCATATCAAATCCATCTGTGTTCGCAGGATCTGGAGGAC
Source organism: Ambystoma mexicanum (assembly GCF_040938575.1). Classification (NCBI taxonomy): domain Eukaryota; kingdom Metazoa; phylum Chordata; class Amphibia; order Caudata; family Ambystomatidae; genus Ambystoma; species Ambystoma mexicanum. The sequence goes on along the minus strand of NC_090921.1, from coordinate 649,286,954 downwards.
TCCCATTCCTGTGTCCGCTAAGGAATTGTAGATACTTTCAGTGCTGGGCACACTATCCAGTTCTCATGTTAGCCACCAACCATAGATTGACCACTAGTTCATAGCTTTTTTTAAACGCAATGTTGCCAAAGATGGACTTAAATGGAGGGATATGGATGGTAATTGTTTCCTTTCCTTGGCAATTTAGCATATATCTGACACACTTCAGGAGCTGGTTCTTAAGGATATTCATCCAGTAGATCCAGCCTTGCCATCTTGTGGAATCAGAACTTACCTCGAGGGGAAGAATAGCCCCCATGTGAAGTGCTGATACTTCACTCATAAAGTTTACATCTGGTCTTATACGTTTTCTTTTCTTTTATCAGAGTGAGGACAAAACCCTCGAGAGAAACAGGAACCAGCATTATTGCAGAATTATTGCATTCTTCACAACTTACTCATCTGTCCTCTTTTGGGATAGATTTGCCCACATTTCTGATGATAGAGTTAGAGTAGGGCAAAATGCTATGCTGTTTGTAGAACCCAGGGATCTGCTGGGACCTAATAACACTAGGTTAGACAGAAGCACGCCCTATCCCTTACTCCTTTTATGCAAGTAGCGAGCACATAGTGAGTGCTCATGGAAGAGGACTGATTTTGTCTTTGCGATCACATGGCTCTTTTCCTTTCTTCTCTTTGCGTTTGTGCATAGAATCTAGTCACTGGTTAGAATCCCTGGAGATCTCTACACTCATCACTAACCTGATTCAGTGGCTTTGCTGATACCAGCCAAAGAAATCTCAATTACTTCTTTTGACTCTGCTAAATGAACCTCTGCTGATGTGGACATGCGTTCACAATGTAATCTCTGTCAAGAGGATCTAGGCCCTTTTGTCTTAATTCCAAAGATGACGAGACTACAGGTTTGGGCTCAGGGGAATTGCAATATTTCTTTCAGGTGTGGAACTTGAAATTCCCAGTAAATGCATGCAGCAGCAGGGCTCACTGAAACCACCTTTTGCAGACACTAATGGAATCAGATTTGAATTCCAAGCAGCCTCCCTGTTCATGTCTAATATTTATGTATGGGGGACATACAGAACAAACAAACAAACCAACAATTTTCTATGATCTTTCTGGCATGACACACACCCTATTCACATTTGCCTGGATGAGGCATGCAGCTGGCTGCAGCTCAATGCCAACAAAACCAAAGTGGCGTTGTTTGGGCCTAAATAACTTCTTGAACCTGGCCATCACCCTCAGTTACCCCACTTTTTGGGAGCGGATTTGCTTTTTGCTGCTACGTAAAAAAAATGGGCACATTTGGCAGGAGAGTCTGATTCCCTCATCATGTCTTGCGCATAGTGGCGTTGTGTCTCTGTAACTGTTTGGTGTTCTATGTGTAGGAAGGTGGTGAGGGCTTCCCCCTTGGGTTGAGAAGTGTATGGTACTAGGTATGCTCATAGGTCACCAAAGGGGTTGCCTGCAATCGCTTCCCTGAGTTTCTAGGGCGGATTCCGTCCCTCCGATTTTTATGTGCTCGCGGTCTCAATGGGCGTCATTTATGGTTAGTGCTCCCTTGTCTGCAGCTAGAATGTCTGCTTAGGCCATGCCTAGGGTAGGTGTTGGCATGGGAGTGGGCAAATGCTGGGATCCCTCCTTCCCCGGCTTCTTCCTTTCATGCACGCTCATTGGTTTCTGTTTTTTTCCAGCTGTGTCTTTTTTTTTCTACTCGATTCCATCTGATTGTGAGATGATGAGCCAGGCTTTAAGTGATTATCTGAATTTTAGGTGATCCTTCGTATTATGTATTTATTTCGGAAGGGTGTTCATATTTTGGCTGTCAGGTGGGAGAATGAAGATCTTCCAAGTTTTATTTTTATGGATGGTTTTGGTTCTAGGCAGATGTCATTGCTTGATCTGAGAGTTCTTGTCAGTAGGTAGACAGTTATTTTCTTTTGTAGGAATTCTTCTCCATCGCTGTGAATTTCTCTGTGCGTTATGCACATTATTTTGAACGTAATTTGATGGTTGATTGGCAGCTAGTGTAACATTTTTAGCCCATGGGTGATATGGTCCCTTCGTGATAATTTGAGGAGAAGTCTGGCCACTGCATTTTGGATGGGTTGAAGTTTCTTCAGCAGGTGTTCCGGAATTCCGAGGTAAAGTCTGTTGGCATAGCCTATTCTGGACCTGATGAGTGTGATGATGGTCAATGTTTTATGACCGATGGAGAGGAATGGTAGGAATCTTTTATTCGCGTGTAGGAGGAAGAAGCGTTTCTTGATTATTGCATTTACTTGTGGTTCTAGTGTAAGTGCATGGTCCATTAGAACTCCATGGTTTTTGACTATTTTCAATGGTGTGGGTGCTGTTCCTAGTTCTCTGGGCCAAGGGATATAATGGTAATTTTCCTGGGTTTTGGAGATAACCATGATTTATGTCTTGTATGGGTTGAGTTTGAGACCGTTGGTGTTCATCCATTCGTAAAGTTATTTTAGACAGTCTTCCAGCGTTGTGTTCTCTTCTTGAGACGCTTTGATTTTATTGATGATTTGTGTGTCATCTGCGTAGTTGTAGCAGGTAAGGCTGTGTATTTTGATGAGCTTGATTAATGGAGTCAGGTAGATACTGAAGAGCAGTGGGGATAGGGACGATCTTTGTGGTACGCCACAGACGGTGTGTCTTGGAGTTGATTTGAAGGGGTTTATCCAGACAGTTTCCATTCTATCAGTTAGGAATGATTTAATCCAGATTAAACCATTCCTAACTGATAGAATGGAAACTGTCTGGATAAACCTCTGCAAATCCACTCCACAACACACCAACTGTGGACTACCACAAGAATTGTCCCTAATATTTACCAAGACCTAGTCTGTGCCTAACAACAACACCTCCCTTCTTCCTCACCCCATGACCCCCCTATGACAAAGTATGGTCCCCCAGCTGAGAAAATCCATAAAATCAACCACAAATCTCTTGTAAGAATTCCACATGAAACAAGCCCCAACCCAGCATACTATCCCTTCCTAGAATACACAACGTAGCTGATCATTTACCCATATGCAATTACACATGAATAGATATTGTACTACTTTATTACCAGAGTGCTCTAGGTAGATGGTCTGATCCTGGCTACAGCCACTGCCCTGCCCCACAGCACAGTCTGCATGACAGACCTCCCCAACCCACCACTGCACAGCAGGGGCCCTGCCCGAATACCAGGTAAAGCTGCAGGAGTGTAAATATTTAAAAACGTCTCGTCAGCCCACCATTATAGCAGCACGACATTTGAATAATCACTATCCAGTCAAGTCTCTCCTCAGCGTGCCTCTGAATATGCACATCAGCATCCAATGTCCATTGGCCAACGTTTCCAGGGCAACACTGCTTATTGCCATATCTCATGTCTATCTGGACTACTAATTAATCTTATTTCCACAGTGGCCGTTCATCCTCTACATTTCCACTCCTAACCTCCACATCGACCGCAGCATGCCACCAGTATCACAAGGTCCTTTCTCTGAGTCAAGTACAGGTCGCAGCCCTCCTTTACAGCTTCTCGCCAAAGGTGTACACAGCATTCAAGGTAACGCATTGCATGAGCCAGGCTTATTTTCAAATGATCAGCCATTATGCCTACCAGGCCAACCGGGTCTGGGCATGGACATTTGATCTCTATCGACCTGCACCTGAGGTGTACAGCCACAAGGACCCTGCTGCCCCAACAAGACCAGCACATCATTACCCCTAAAAACAACCATAACAAGTATTATTAAAAAGGAAACATCTTTAGTAATAAACACATGAAAGGCTAAAGTCCTTTCAACAACCAGCCTGCATTTGGTGTCATGCATGAACAACAGTTACCTTCCTCTTATCCTTCTTATACCACCAAATAGTATTTCAGGGGCATTTAAGATGCTGGAAGAAATAGGGTAAGAGATTATTTCCCCCATGGGTTCCTGGTCAAGATTGGCAAGGAAACTCTCAGCCCTTTCGTACTCAGTAAAGGAATGTGTTTGCTGGGCAAATCATGTATTATTTTAGGTTCTTTGCTCTCACTTTCTCCTTCACTCTTGTAAACAAGACGTCCCTGCTTAAGTCACCAAAAATCATCACTGTGTGACAACCCCAGTCAAATCCTTCATCCCCTTAATGGGAAAACTCAGAAACTTCACAATGAGATATCATGGCCTCTGCCCTGTCTGTGGTTTGAGGCCCAATCCTCTGTGACCTCTCTCTATCTGAAGGTCCAGGCCAGAGTCCAAATTAAGTAATTTCACTAGTGCCTTCTGCACACACTCCGCCAGATGTTTGTCCTCAATGTCTTCTGAGAAGCCTACAAAATGGATGTTACTTCTCCTGGAGACATTTTCCTGCACTGAAATGTTTGCTTAACTTCTCACTTTTCAACTGAAGATCCCTTTCCTGCCCCGCTATTGATGCAATTGAACAGATGAGGATACTTTACCAAGAGCAAGATGTTTTTCAGATTAACGTCAGCTACGGCAGCTGTCACTCCGGTCAGCATTTCCAACATCTTGTCTTCCCTGGATTGGGTCTCCTCCACTCAATCAACTCCCTTTTGCCTCTTGGCTGGCTTTGTGGGATGAGATCCACAATCGGGTGTCCGATTATCTATGTGATGAAAGGAGAAGTCTCACCTAGAGTCAGGAAAGGCTGAAGTTCAGCAGTCAGGCAGTCAGTGCTAGAATTACTATTAACCACTGCTGAAACAAAACAGAGGGCATCTTCGGCATCAACTAACTCGTACTTAGCTTCCTCTAAGTTCAGTTTCTTCAGATGTATTTATTTCTAGGACTGATGAAAATTCTGTATAAAGGTTATTCACAATTTATAAAAGGCGACTTAAATTTTGGCTGGAATCAGTAACAACTTTAATGGTTTTCTGCATTAAGGTTCTTTTTAATTAATTGTATTTCTTGATTACAGCATAGGATAGCCAATGGCAGGCCAATTTTCCCAATTGTCTCATACTTATTTTGGCAATGATTATTTAATATTTGCTTTAGAGAGTTTTATTCCAAAAGGTGAGTCTTGAACTAGTGCATTTACTTATTAATGGGTCCAAAGTCATCATGGGAGCGGCTTTTATGTCGTTTTAGCAAGGCTAGTTTGTGATTTCAAATGAACTGCTTATATTAGAATGCCATGAGCAGCAGGTGATTTAGCCACAGAGAAAGGCTGCTAGTGGGTCCCATACAGCTAGGGTTATGTTGACAGGAATTCCATCATTTGCTTTCACTGTAGCGCTCAAAATGCTAATCACTGAAGCAGCTATCTATCTTTTAGCTGAAGGTGAAGCAGTGTTATATGAAAATGAAGCACAGATACTTCCATCATCTGAAATAAAGTCTGGTTTGCATCTCCTGGATGAATTATTACACATCCCCTGACAGGAATGCTGAGGAACCTGAGGAGTCACCAAGGGGCGGAGGGGCATGCCCCCCCTGAATGCATCCCAGTAAATCCTTTATGATAAGATCTTTTCCAATCACGTGCCAGTCTCTCCTCAATGGAATGTCAAGCAAGCCACCCAAAGATAAATTGTTGTATCCTGGACGGACACGGCCCACTCACCTGCAAACCTCTAAACACTACTTGATTACACACATGGAAAACATGCATCACCTCCTCCAATAGAATACAGTTAATACATACACGAAATTCGGAACAGCCGTTCACATGATCGGACCCTGCTGACTCTCCCACTCCCCCAACAATTTGTCATGCCACCGTTCTCTCACATGATGATTAAGAGTTGCTACTAGGGACCTAGCCATTCCCTACCCACCTTTGTGCTGGCTAAAAATGCACACATGCATTTTAGAATTCCTTTCAACACCTCTGACTACCGTCTTCCGAAGGGTGTTCAACCCCACAGCGCTTTGAGGCCATACCATACATAACATAATATAGCATCTAGGGCTTAGAATG